>NC_141687.1:924200270-925407256 GCF_964263255.1 Lissotriton vulgaris
ACTAATCATACTTTCTATGGCAAAATTAACCCCCTCATGTTGTTCCTTTTTAAATTGAGTGTTTTCAGACTTACCACTTCATTCCAATCAAGATGGCTTCTGGTGTGCCATACTTTTGTCATAAGTAAGACTGTTAGCGCTCTAGTTGTTCTTTAGAACACTCTGGGACATTCTGTCATTGGGCTATACTTGGGGTACATCTGGGTGATATTTGGGCTACATTTAGGCTCTTTTGTCTCTGGTGGCCATCTTGGGAGACTGTATGTCAGAATTTTTTAATGAAATTGAAGAGGGTTTGAGAAGTCACTCAAAATGTGCCCTAATTTTTCTTTCTGCAGCACTAATCATAATTCATATGGCAAAATATACCCCCTCATTTTGTTCCTTTTTAAATTAAATGTTTTAAGAGTTACCACTTTATTCCAATCAAGATGGCTTCAGGTGTGCCATACCTCTGAAATAAGTAGGACTGTTAGCGCTCTAGTTGTTCTTTAGAACACTCTGGGACATTCTGTCATTGGGCTATACTTGGGCTACATCTGGGTGATATTTGGGCTACATTTGGGCTCTTTTGGCTCTGGTGGCCATTTTGGGAGACTGCATGTCAGAATTTTTTAATGAAATAGAAGAGGATTTGAAAAGTCACTCAAAATGTGCCCTAATTTTTCTTTCTGCAGCACTAATAATACCTTCTATTGCATAATATACCCCCTCATTTTGTTCCTTTTTAAATTAAATGTTTTAAGAGTTACCACTTTATTCCCATCACGATGGCTCCAGGTGTGCTATACCTTTGTAATAAGTAGGACTGTTAGCGCTCTAGTTGTTCTTTAGAACACTCTGGGACATTCTGTCATTGGGCTATACTTGGGCTACATCTGGGTGATATTTGGGCTACATTTGGGCTCTTTTGTCTCTGGTGGCCATTTTGGGAGACTGCATGTCAGAATGTTTTAATGAAATAGAAAAGGATTTGAGAAGTCACTCAAAATGTGCCCTAATTTTTCATTCTGCAGCACTAATCATACTTTCTATGGCAAAATATACCCCCTCATGTTGTTTCTTTTTAAATTAAATGTTTTAAGAGTTACCACTTTATTCCAATCAAGATGGCTTCAGGTGTGCCATACCTTTGTAATAAGTAGGACTGTTAGCGTTCTAGTTGTTCTTTAGAACACTCTGGGACATTCTGTCATTGGGCTATACTTGGGCTACATCTGGGTGATATTTGGGCTACATTTGGGCTCTTTTGTCTCTGGTGGCCATTTTGGGAGACTGCATGTCAGAATGTTTTAATGAAATAGAAAAGGATTTGAGAAGTCACTCAAAATGTGCCCTAATTTTTCATTCTGTAGCACTAATCATACTTTCTATGGCAAAATATACCCCCTCATGTTGTTTCTTTTTAAATTAAATGTTTTAAGAGTTACCACTTTATTCCAATCAAGATGGCTTCAGGTGTGCCATACCTTTGTAATAAGTAGGACTGTTAGCGCTCTAGTTGTTCTTTAGAACACTCTAGGAGGCTGCAGTAGAACACAAAGGAATCAACTGACAGTCTCTGTCCTTGTTGGATGTACATGTTTTACTGAGAATGTCAGACTTCATTTTCACATGACTGAGAAAGATAATGTGAATTTACAGAAAATATGCTTTCAGTTTAGCTTATAGATCCCCTTCCAAACCACTGTGGGAAAATCATGAGATATTAGTTTTCTTTCAAACAATATTCATGATATCACAGCAGAAGGTTTTTTCACATGGTAAAATCACCTTAGAACCCACCACAATTCCTAAAACGAGTATGGTACCATCAACAAATGATTTATAATGTAACTAAAGTCCTAAAACCCTCTAATAACTACAATGCTTTTTAATGAGGTGCTATCATGTATATTGGTCCCAAGATGGCTGCCAACACTTCTTGGATGAAGTGCTGACAGCCAATCAGATCAGATGTGTGGTTAGGCTCCGCCCAGATATATATCTTTTTTTGAACCTAAATTACTCAAAATCCACTGGAGCACATATATTGAGACCTAGCAAAGGCACATTGGGCTAACAGTCCCTACAATTTTGCCAAGTTTCATGCAAATCCATTCAGCCGTTCGAGCTAAAAGTGAGGCCAACCGCCCTATGGAAATTAACATGGAAAAAACACGTTTTGGGACCCCCCTTTTTTCTCATCCCCCCCTTGATGAAACCCCCCCAAATTGTCAGGGGCTGCTCAGAAACAAAATGTTCCATTTTCCTGAAAATTTCAGCCAATTCCGTCCACAAACGCCAAAGTTATTAGACATAGAATTTTCAAAAATCCCATAGAGAAAAAATCCTAACTATATATACCTACTGGCGACCGCCAGTAGGTAATATATATATATACACACACACACACATATATATATATACATATACATATACACACATTCACACACATGTGAATACATATTTATACACACACATAAAGAAAAAAACATAATAAAATACCACAAAACTGCAGCACATACATTTTCAAAGCAAGTTTCTCAAGGATGACTGTCATGGCCGAAATGAGCTTGTATCTCAGCTGGGGTTGGAGGTCCGGATACCGTGAGAGCGCCGTTTTTTCAAAGGAGACCTTTTCACATGCTTGAAGCTGCTCGGCCACGTTGCTGAGGGAGCCGATAAGAGGGCTGCATTCTGGCAGGGTAATATTCCAAGTCTGCTGCTGCTCTTCTATGAGCTGGAAGCACTTTCTTAGAGACTGGTGTATGGCCAGCAAAGAAGCCTTCTCACTCATTCTCTCCTAACCAGAAAGAAATACACAAAGAAAATTATTTCAACACCCCTCTTTCTAGCAGTTGTAGAGTACTAAAGTGTTCTGCATAGCTACATAAATGTGTTATGTTGCAGTCCCAAATATCACCCAGTTTTCTTATACCGGCTACAGGAAAACTAACATATTGTTCACAAACCTCATATAAACATTGATATAATATATTGTGCCTTTGAATATAGCAATAGTCATCCGTGATTCAAGGCGATTTATTGTAGATGACCTGCTTTACAATTACACACCTGTCTGTAAATTAAAAGTAATTTCTCTAACTTTAAAAATGCCCTTAGTGAGGACACTGAGGTATGCAGTAACAATTTAAGCGGATATGGTTTGGGGTTGATCTCCCACCATTAAAGGGGTAGGAAAGCTGTTCTTCTTTTGGGACACAATTCTTCAAGATAATAAAATGGAAACAAACTGTTGTATTGGAATTCCCGTTGGCAGGTTCTTTGGTGTCTTCTAGACACCAAAGAAAAGAAATTAAGAGGGAAGACCAACTCAGGTGTGTCTGGGGGTTGTATGACGGTACAACTAAATCCCTAATTTTGCATGCCTAAACAACGCGGTCTGAACAACGACCACGTCTTAACCACACATTGCTTTACTACACATGCCTTGACCAGGAATTTTCGTGGTAAAGGCATGCATGGTAAAGGGGTAATCGTGGCTAAGGTTGCAAACCCCCTCCCCAACTCCCTAAGGCACAAACTCCTCCAACATCCATTCTACCCTGAGGTGCAAGTATCCCTATCCCCTCCTTACCCCACACTGTGCCCTCCCCTACCCTAATACCTAAAACTCTGTCCCTTGACCTGACCCTGTCCCCCCTGCCCTAATGCTTGGGACCCGGTCCCTTAATCCTGCCCCTTAACCTGACCCTGGCCAGCCCTGACCCATCACTAAGAACTGCCCGCCCTCCCCTAAGCCCTAAAAACTACAACTACTCATTCCCCTACCCCTACCCTGAGGCCTAATACCCTAACCCCTAATTTAAAAAACTACTACAACACTACCCCAGCCCTGAAACCTACCCCTGACCCCCACACCCCCAATCTCTGAAAGCTACCCCTGCCCCCCCCAGCCCTGAAAACTAGCCCCACACCCCATCCCTAAAAACTAGCCCCAATCCCCCCAGCCCTGAAAACTTCCTCCAACCCCCCCAGCCTGAACACTAGCCTCGAACACCCCCGGCCCAGAACACTACCCCTGACCCACCCCCAGCCCAGAAAACTACCCGACCTACCCCAGCCCAGAAAACTACCCCAACACCCACCCACAAATCTACCCCTGACCAACCCCCCAGCTCACCAAACTACCAAGATCCACCCCCAGCCCATACAACAACCCCCAACCCAGCCCACAAAACATTCCCGACCCACCCCAGCTCACAAAACAACCCCCGACCAACCCTCCAGCCCCATGTACCTCAGCGCAGTCCTCTTCCTGCTTCAGTCCATCCGCAAGCCTTACTGCTCAATGCCTTAACCATGCACAAGTGTGGTTAAGGCATATGCATGGTAGGGCCTGTGGAGTCGGAGCACTCATGGTTCAGACCACAGTGTTCCCGCTGTTCCCAGTATCTGGGATCGCAGAATTTACATTGCAGTACCAACTGGTGAATTGGGGGGGAGGGAGGCGGGGGGAGATGGATGATGGGTTCTATGGATAGCTTGCACTCACATGCTCATTTACCAGGTGAGCTCTGCAAGAAGATACAGGTGGAAAATCGTCCTACCACCAATATGGCTGCTGAGGCTCATTTCTCATAGGGGACTCAAAGCAGAGTGTAAACTAGGATGGAAGTGAAATTACTGAAGATACCCTAATGTCTGCAAATGCAAGTGAGGGGCAGAGAAGAGTGTATTTCATGCCTATCAACTCATCAGAACTACTAGCCGCTTTCGCAGTGCAGTGGTCTAACGCATGCAAACATAGTATTCCAGCCTTGAGTACCCATGCCGATGCTACAATACTGCCTGCTGCTTCAAGTAACATGGCTTGATTTGCAGTTTCATCCTTATCCATTGATGTGCCAACTTAGCAAGATAGCATAGAGAATCGCGATCACAGGCATTCACCACTGCATTTCTTTATAAAGTTGTCTAGTGCTAAAGGTCACTTTTTCAAGGGTTAAGCTACCGGCCTTTTCTGGACATCACATTTGTTTATTCACACAGATCCCCTTAAAAGAATGACAAAGAAGGAATCGTTACAAAACCATACCCTTAAAATCAGAAATTAGACAATGTACAAAAAACATACAGCATAAACATATCTAGTTCCATGTTAAACAAAAAATATCTGGTCAGCCATAGATATATTGGAAATGAGAAAGTGGCACCATTCTAGAGCTTTGCTGATTTTTAAAATACGTTTATGAGAGGCGGAGCTATGCTGGCACCTAAGATGGCCGTGTAGGCCAGTAGATCCCGGTGACCCGCTCCTCGTCCACACATATCCTGGAAAGATCCTGATGTGCCTTAGTGGAGGCAGCATTCAGAAAGGAAGCGCTGGGCGGTGGTGCCGCTCCGGACCTGTGGCGAGGTGGTGGGCCGAAGCGGCACGCCCGAGAAGTTAAGGCCTCCACCGCCGTCGGCGCCGGGGACTCGAGTGGAGCAGGCAGCCGGCGCCTGGCGTGACAACATCGGCGGCGGAATTCACCGGCCGCGCTCTCCACCGGGCCGAGCGAATCGGCTGGAGGCCCTGGGAGGCCTGCAGCGGGACTCTAGTGGTCGATGGGTGCTGGCAGAGACCGAGTGACGGATCAGCATATTTCGCCACTGATTGAGGAGATGGAGCAGCATGTTTAGTATATGCGGCCCGGCACTTGTTAAATCCGGATGGTGCGACAGCGGGAGAAGCGTACCAGACCCCAGGGAGCCGCGATCTGCTGAATCCCGACAGGTGCGCATTGCGGGGGACCCGAGCGGAACCTCCTCGCAGCAGCGTTCCCCATGGTGTTGAAATAACTTTGCACGCCGAAGCTGTGGGATCAACGTGGGAGGAGGCAAGCGAGACTCTACAAGTACTTTGATCTCTGCTGGTCCCGGGTGGCGCAGTCCGGGGGGCCCGGGAGAGCGTGGGGCCCTCCTATCCTTGTAGTGCTTGTTGGCACCTAGTGTGGCTTGCAGAGCCCCGAGCCCCGATCTGGCCCGCCGCCTGCTGCGGAGAGCGGCGAATAGCTGGACTGTGCTACACATCAGAGGTCCGGCTGCGGGCCGCCCCGGGTCGCGCTGACTTGGACGGTTGGGTGATGGGGGACTCCTGCGGATGCCGTGGAGGCTGTATTGGCCAGCGACGGCTCTTCGATCGCTTTCTCCGCTCCTTTGGCCGACTGAGGGGATCTGAAGATTGCAGAGGTGGTTGCGGACCGACTGGGAGAGTACCGAGCCGCTGCCTGAGTGAGTTCCGTGGTGATTCACTCTATGACCTGCGACACGGGTGGCTAGCGTCTTGTGCCATCGGAGAACGACGGTATAGCGGAGGTTGTAGCAGTCCTCTGTGGTGCCCTGTTTGGGTGTTTGAGGTGGACGGCTGGTTCTTGGCTCTATCGGTGGGTGCCTCATGTGCTGCAGACAGCCGGCAGGCAATGCTCCTCATGGTGCCATGAGTGCTTAACCGCCATTCGGGGCTTCGGCACTGATACATGAAGGTGGGCTGATTAGGATGCGTCGCCTCCCTGATCGAACGGGTGGGCGATTAGTGGCGTTGAGGCTGATCTACCTGGTGAAGGGCAGACGTCCTGGTGCCTGTGGTTGTGTCGAGGGTGCTCCTTGGTGGATTGTCGTTGTAGGCGCGTTGGCTGAGGGTTGGTGACCCTCCGCGCGAGGACTCAGGATGGCGGCCCGATCGAGGGGGAAAAACCACTGCACTGAGTGACTAAGGGGGCCCGATCCATTCAATCCAACAAATTGGACAGCCATACACTGCCCAAGGGCTCCCCTTCAGGGTCTGGCCAAGTGCTGGGCGGACACGGATTAACTGCTGATTCTGCATCGGAGCCCACACTACAAGATGTTATAGCCGCCATTGAGGGGGTCAAGAACTCCTTGGGTCGGCAGATGGTGACACTAGACCACAAGCTAGACACCGTGTCCATTGAGGTTAATTTGATCCGAGCTGACCTCACCAAAACCAGCGAGAAGGTCAAGTCGCTCGATATTAAAACTGCGAGCTTGGCTGATGATGTATCGGAGCTGCAACAGGAGGTTCGTGCACTTAGGGCAGCCAGCGAATCGACGAGCCGCAAGCTGGACGACTACGAAGGACGGGCTCGAATTGGCGTCCCGGAGAAAGCGGAGGGTCTGGCCCCGGATCTCTTCATTGCGGACATCATCCTCAACCATCTGAAGCCGAAGAGGCTGAGTAATCATTTTACGGTAGAACGTGCTCACAGAATTCTGGGAGGAAGACCTAAGCCGGGGGCCCCACCAAGCCCGATGATTGCGAGGGTGCTCAACTTCCGAGACAGAGACGCCATCCTGCAGGCTTCCAGGTCCGGAGGCCCCTGAGTTATGAGAACTCCACCCTCACTTTCTTTCCAGACTTTACTCAGACGGTCCAGCGGCAGAGGTTCCTTGGAGTCAAGAAGTGACTCAGAGACAGGGGTTTGAAATATGCTATGTTGTACCTGGCTAAGTTGAGGGTTGAGGTGGCGGGGAAGGTATGGTTCTTTGATAGCCCAGTAATTGCCTCGGATTGGCTCGACAGTCTTCCCCCCAGAGAGATTCCCGAGGAGAGGGCGGCGGAGACTACCATGGTACACAGGAGCAAGAATTATATGTATTGCTATATCTCGAGGGGTGCGGACTGGTGGGAGAGGTATCGCTAAATTCTGAGTAATGACTTCCTTAGCTTTGGTGTAACCCCGGGCACTAGACAGGATTCTCATGGGTGGGGCGGGACAGAGGGGCTCTGACTTCCCCCTCCGATCTACATTTAGATAGTTGATTAGATAGAATATGGGGCGACAGGCACACTGCGATTTGGGGGTTGGCGAACGCCGTGAGCAGCGGTGCAGGGTTGGGGGTGGCGGGATGGGGTTGTTTTTGTGCATTCTTGTTTTTTTTTCATCCTTTTCCTTCCCTTCCTATTTCGACTCAGATAACAACAATGCAGCAAGATGTTCTTTGCATGGGTTGAATGGCACAGTGTAGCCGTGGATCAGTCATGAAAGTGCAGAGTTGGAATGTGAATGGCCTGGGTGACAAGATCAAGAGAGGGATGGTTAGTCAACTTATTAGACGACATTCCCCGGATGTGAAATTCTTGCAGGAGATGCACTTAGTCGGTAACAGATGCATGGCCCTCCCCAAAGGAGGGTATACATTGGTGGTACATGCTAAATTCACTACCGGCTCTAGGGGGGGGGGGGGGGGTCGGGATCCTGGTTAAGAACTCCTTTCCTTTGTCTGTGCAGGCTACGTGGGTTGATCAAAGGGGTAGATACGCAGGTGTCTTGGGCAGGTTGGGGGCCAGAAGGTCCCTCTTCTGTCCATTTACGTACCACCTGGACTCTAATCTGAGACCTTTTTGAGATTTGAGTACTATCTTCCTCACGCTGCCCCTTGGTGGCCTAGTCTTAGGTGGTGATTTTAACTCTGTATTAGATGGTGAGGTGGACCGTAGCCCACCTCGAGCGCTCAAGCCGGCTCAGAGATGACTCTCAGAATTCCTGGACACACTGGGGCTGGTAGACAGTTGGTGAACACGTAACCCGACATTTACGCACTACACCCATATCTCGGCAGCTCACGGTAGCCTGTCTAGGCTGGACTATATACTGCTGTCGGCGGCGATGGCGTTTATGGTCTGCGAAGTGAAATATCTTGGAAGGGGAATTTCTGACCACTCTCCATTGTGGCTCCACCTCGCCCTCGATTTACCGACAGTGGGTAGGATAGCTCCCATTAGTGCCTGGCAGTTAATAGACCCAGCTATTAAAAAAGAGAATCTCAAGATGTCACACTGTTACCATTTTGAAAATAAGGGGTCGGTAGATTCTGCGCAGTCCCTCTGGGAAGCATACAAAACGGTAGCGAGAGGTGAGGTATTATCCTTAGTGTCAGGCAAGAAGAAGAAAGGCTATGCGGAAGTGGCACAGAAGGAGGCGGAAGTTATACTTCTGGAAGAGAAGGTAGCTAGGTCACCCATGCAGGTGGAGCTTCATCTGTTGAGACTCCGGGAGGAGGAATATAAAGATCTTGTTAGGAATAGAGCAGTGGCCCAGCACAATGCCGTCCAGAGCCGTATATATGAACACAGCGATAAAACTGGTAAATTGATTGCATGGCTTGAACACGGAGATCGGGCGTCTAGACTGGTACCTGAATTGAAAGGTTTGGAGTCACGTAAGATCACAGATCCACAGGCTGTGGCAGACAAGTTCTCTGAATACTACCAGAGGGTTTATATGGCTGGTAGCGACTTCACGGAAGTGGAGAATAGTGAAATGATCAGGGCTATAATTATGCCAAGTCTGTCAGAGGAGGACAGGAGCTATCTTGATTCCACTTTGTCAGACGATGAAGTTGCACAAGCAATTAGGCAGTTGAAGTCCGGCAAAGCGACAGGCCCGAATGGGATACCTACTGAGTTGTATAAATTAAATGCTAATAAACTTGCCCCACACATCCGAGCCACGTTCATGGAAAGCAGAGAGAAGGGTGAACTCCCCTATGATCAGCGTGTGGCTAACATAGTGGTAATACATAAGGCCGGCAAGCCTAAGACACAGTGCTCCTCCTATAGGTCCATATCGCCACTTAACGCATAACTCAAAATACTAGCGAAACTCTTGGCTACTAGACAGGTCAAGGTGATCACGACTTTGATTCACCCGGATCAATCCGGTTTCATGCCGCGCCGGAACACGGCACTAAATTAGCGTAGATTGCATGGAGTGCTTGGGGGCTCCCTGAAGATCCATGAGTCTAAGGTGCTGGTATCCCTAGACGCCACAATGGTCTTTGATAGAGTGGAGTGGCAATATTTGTTTGTGTATTGGCGAAGCTGGGCTTTGGAAGTGAGTTTATCGGTTGGGTGCGCCTGCTATACGCAAACCCCTTAGCTAGAGTGGTTGTCAACAATTGTAAGTCTAGGGACTTTTCTTTGGGGAGGGGCACCAGACAAGGATGCCCACTATCCTAACTGCTCTTTGCACTCGCAATGGAGCCAGTGGCAGCCTGGGTCAAATGGGATAGATCGATACGAGGCTTACGATGGACGCCTGACTGGGAAGACAAGATCTCACTATATGCAGATGACATGCTGTTTTATCTCACCAATCCCAAGGAATCCTTCTGCAGCTTTCTCGATGTGCTTGTCATTTTTGGGAGATACTCTGGACTTGTCATCAACTGGGCAAAATCGGTGCTCTTTGTATTGGTGGGCGACCCACTGGTGCTTCCGGAGTCGTGTCCTATTCACATTGAGACGGTAGGATTCAGGTATCTTGGTATATTTATCACGCTTGATCCAAAATTGTGGTACAATAATAATTTAGCCTCCCCACTGAATAGGTGTAGGATCGACGTGGAACGCTGAAAAGCACTTCCACGCTCCTTGCTCAGAAGGTCCGCTCTCTTCCAGATGATGGCTTTGCCCCGGTTTCTATATGCTTTACAGAACTCTATGGACCCAGTGCCGACAACATAATTTAAGGAGATAGAAACTCTTCAGAGACAACTCCTGTGGGATGGTAGGGCCCGTATTGCTTTCAATAAACTGATTTTCCCGTGGTATGATGGCGGGATCGGACTCCCAGATCTGTGGAAGTACTATTGGGCCTCACAGCTTGCCGCAGTAAATCATATTGTTTACGGACTCCCCGGAGATCCGGGTTACGCCATGGACCGGGGTCAAGCCCCAGGTGGGATGATATTTAGAGCTTTATACTCCAGACCCGGGAGGTTTCCGTTGACTGGCCCGACCGCACATGCGACACAGGTGTGGCATGCGGCCAATAAATGTCTTGGGTCGGAAGACAGATTGACACTGGCCACCCCCTTACTAAATTCTAAGAAGCTGGGTAGTCTGTGGAAAACTAAGGGATTCGATACATGGGACCTTATCGGAATTACCCAGATCAAAGATGAGTGGGGAAAAGACTCAGTGCACACGTTTAAGTCCCTCGTAAAGCAATACAGATTGCATGAAAACAAATACTACCGATCTCTGCGGGTGAGACATGCCCTCACTAACCATGTCCCAAAGGGCACAGAGCTTCCGGAGGCATCTCCTCTTGAGGACCGTGTACTAGATGGGCATTTTCCAGAGAAAACCATCTTGTTGATTTATAGGAAATTGTAAACAACTCGGAAAACCCGTTGGAGCAGATTAGAGCTCAGTGGAGTGCGGATGGGTTAGAGCAAGATGAGGAGGATTGGACGGAGGCGGTTTCATCCCCCAAGGTAGTCGCTATCCAGATGCGGCTCCGATTGGTGCAGTTGAAGATATTGCATGGATCCTATATAACTGGGCCTCGTTTGGCATGAATGGGCGAGCCGAGAGTGGTGATTGTAGGAGAGAGTGTGGAGAAATTGGCACCTTGATGCATACCTCTGGCATTGTGAAGCGATACAAACATATTGGACAAAGGTTCATGATGAGCTGGGTGAAGTGTTGGTTGCGGAGATAAGACTAGAAGCCTGGAGATGTCTGTTGAATGTGTGGGAGCCTACTGATTTAAATGTGTATCAGAAACAATGGGTGACGATGGCATATATGGTGGCTAAACGAAATATTGCTCAGCTCTGGGGTGCCAGCCAGCCGCCCCAAATCAACAAATGGGCGGAAGACCTTGACTGGTGTATATTTAGGGAGAGGGCAGTATATGTGGCCAGGGGTTGCCCGAAGAAGTGGGGGAAGATATGGGGAGCGTGGAATAGCCATCGAGGAGAAATCTGCGCACCACCTACGCCAGATTAGACCTGGAAGCACAGGAATCCCCCAGGTCCTAGTACAAAATGTTGTTTATTTGATTCTGCATCTTGCCACTTTGACTCCTGCGTTGGAAACCGAATGCACTCAGCTGAGAATTGATTTCCTTTTTGTAATGTCTTTTCTTTGTTTTAATAAAGAGTTATATAAAAAAAAATACGTTTATGAGGTGTGACATATACAGAAGAAAGCATATTCTTACAATAATTAATGCAGCGTGGATTTACATAAACTTATAAGAGAAGAATATTGTCAAAAAGAAAAAAGGTCCCAATTAAATATCAGAAACTGTATAAAGTTTGATGTGCGGAGTAAAAAAAATGTGTGCTCAAGAAGATTTACAAAAAAAGATGAGCGATACACATAGGAAAGGGTTTGTTGAATATTTTGATACGGACAATGCCTGGATAATAATATATTACCTTGAGTCACACTCTTACTCCACGAAAGAACCCATGAGCAGTCCATCCACAGCCATAAACATATACCACTATTGTTCTAACTTACGGTAGATGAGGTAATAATCTCAGAGTTATGAACTATGCCCTGTAACTGGGGATATCTTAATGACAGTAAAACTAAATTTTTAACTATTGAGTAAGAAAGCAAAATAACGGTTTCAAAGTACTCTTCACCACTTCCCCACATTTGACATACACTCCAGAAGTTAGCTGGAAAGTTAAGTCCCTGAGAGTAAGTTTGACCCCCAACTCTGTCCCTCACCACATATAAAACATGCAACATTCCTAAAGCTTCTGGGCAACCATATGCCTCAACTATATAAAAATCACTTTAAATCACTACTCATGCTCTCAAGGCAAAAATGTCTGCATCTCCCTCTTCCTAGAGCTGAGAAATACAAAGTTCCACACTCGGTAAATGACCCATAAAAAGTAGACAGTAGTCAGTAGAGCAACAGCACTCAGTACTTGGCTGGACGTCCCCCGGTCTTAAACCAAACCAGTGTTTCCACAGTTGCGGTCACTTTGAATGGTGCTCCATGAGTTGCACGTTGGGCAAGAGGAGAGACAGCAGAACTGCAGAGTTTGGCACTGAACAAAAGGCTTTTGGTCTTCTTGTTTGTGCTCCTCATAGATGCCATGATCTGGAGAAAAGGGTGTGGCTAAGCCTAATGATAGGCACTTTCCAAGATAATAGTCTATCCAGGATTTTACTGTGAGCGTTCCACATGAGGTAGAATCTCTTCCTGTAGTTTTTCGTTGTGTTCATGTTACCATTTTATGTATTTTTGTGTTCTTTGCATATGCAATTCCATTTGGATCTTCTATCAAATGTTTTGTCTCTTTTCTCTGGAACCAAAGGTGAAGTATAACTTTTGTTTCATTATATATTGCTCTTTCATGTGTAGTGTATAACGGGGTAATGCTTCCATGAGGTATATTTGATGGCCAATTCTCGGTTTTTTACAAGTCCTCTTTTTATTGCCTCTTCAGGATCAGGTAAAATTGAGGATAATAAACATATATTCTTGTTTAAAATACATTTTGTATCCAACTTTGTTTTGTATTTAATGAAATTTCGAGTGTTAATAATCCACCTGGATTTTAGAAGTAAGACAATTTCTGGTCTATTCCTGATCATTCCCTCGAGTTATTGTATACACAGTTCTCTTTCTATTATGTTGTATTTTGAAAACATAAACATGGAATTAGAATCGAGGTAATGAATATGCATTGTATAATATTATTTTCATAAAATGCCTGAAATTGCGTTTAGATTTAAATATTTGTGATGGATGGATTTCTGGATAAATTCAATGTACTTTTAAGCTATTTGCCGATAATACAGTCTTTCTATTATGTTCACATTCATTTACAGGGCCAAGTGCATCCCCTTAGCGAGCTATGGAGTGGAATATGGGGATATGGACGGGTTGCCACTCTTCAAGTTGCTGAAAATAAATTCTTAAAAGGTCGTCTGAGGGTCCCACAAAGCTTGCTCTATGAAATTGACCATGAGGAACTAGGCTTAACTTTTCTAATTGAACAGCTTCGCCTTGGCCATCTAAGGCTCTGAAATTCGGTTAAAGGAGAAACTTAGTTTTAGCAGAATCATTCTGCGCGACTGTTTAAAACTGAAAAAATCCTCTTTGCTCCCGTGGCTGGCACATGTGGCGTGCAATTTGCGGGCCCTAGGGTGGCCTGAATTATATGACAATTCCTCTGTTTTATCTCGATGTGTGGGGAAAAAGATTGAAGCAGCGGTTAGGGACAGGCTGGTGTCAGAACGCGAGGGTCTTACACTAATGAAACAATCAACGCAACATGCAATATTAGTGCAAGCTGTTAGTAACATGGAACCTTATCTAACCTGGAATTTGACATGTAATCAGTGCCGCCCGCTGACTTACTTCAGGGTGAATTAATTTTTCTGCCTCGTCCCTTTTAACCAAGGCAGTTTCACGCATTCGGACCTCCCCCTTTGTGATTGTGGCAACACAACGATTAACGATACTTTACACATCACAATGTTTTGCCCAAAATATAATACCTTACGGCATAGGTACCTCTATCTGATCTTAAAATCAACTACATTTATCCAGGTTAGGCATGCCTTATTGTTTTTACAGCTGGTAAACTCTCCTACTGTTTGCTTTTTACTTGTACACTTTCTGATGGGGGGTTTAAAATTATGAATGAGTTTGATTATGATAACCTGCATGTTATTTTTAAGGACATTTTTTAATGCCTTTTATGATTTTATCTGTAAAATCGAATAAAGAAATTTGAATGAATTAGTAATTTTACTGTAATTACGAGTAGTTATGCTGGATAGAGTTACGCTAATTATTTCTACCCCTAATTGTAGGCTGAGTTAATCAGTTGGAATGTGCAGAACTAGCTACATGCTATTAAGTTTGGTGATGTCGGCTGTTCTGGTAATTCTATTTCATGAACTATATATTTATGTTGCCTATAAGCAACAATTAATGATGTCTACTGCCGTCTTAAAAAATGTCATTGTTAAAAACAAAAATGATTTATATATGACATCTGTATTATTTTGAAAGGTGTGATATAAATACACAGAATTTGTCTTTTGTTCTATTTTCTAAAACTCTAAAAAACAAATGAAACTTCGATTTTTTGGAAATAACTATCAGGCACATGCATCAATATTGCTTTTTGAGATTCCTTAATTGCGAAAGATAAGGAATCGCAATTAAGGAATTGCAATATGCAATGCATCAAAAAATCGCTAAATAAATTGCGAATTCTTAATATTCCTTAATTCGCAAATTGCGAGTCGCAATTAAGGAATACCTCCCCATTCATTCCTATGGGCCTAGAGGCCCATAGGAATGAATGGGAAGACATTCTCAATTTGCGATTAGCAATTAGCGAATCACAAATTGAGAATGCGATTTCAAGGGTGCAGGGGTGTCCAAAGGACACCCTGTTGCACCCCTGAAATCAATCTGTGCACATCTGTTGTGCACACACATGCCCTAGGGGCATGTGTGTGCACAACATGAAACTTTGAAAAATGCACAAAAGTGCATTTTTCAAAGTTTTCGCAAATTACCATGAGGTTCAACCTCATGGTAATTTGCTCCCCCTAATTGCGAAATCGCAGTTTTTAAAAGTTTCATGCATTGCATTTAAGGAATCGCAAAATTAGATTCCTTAAATGCAATTGCAATTTGAGAATTCACAAATATTTGCGAATTCTCAAATTGCGAGGGCCTTCACCCTTCATGCATTCCAAAAGCAGATTTTGCAATCGCAAACAGCCGATTTTTGCGATTCCTTTGATGCATGTGCCTGTATGTCCCTAAATGTTTTGTCTCCTCTGTACCCAGATTTTTTAACTTAAGAGTTCGTTGTCTGGGGGTTATACACCAATATTTCTATCCTTTAATTGTGATTAATAAGATGCAATTTAAATGTTTGCATTGTGTTTTACCATTGTAAAAGGCCTATCTTAGCTTGAGCGGGCCGCTGCACGAAGTTCAAAAGGCTTTGTTTTTCTCTTCCCTTCTCTTGCGCCGAGAGCCTCAGAAATTAATTACACAAATATATTAAATATATGAAATTCAGCTCAGCTAGGTTCACTGTTTTCTGGTTGTATTTAATGGCATTGGAGCACTTTGAGTGTGGGTTTGACGAAGGCAAGCCTGCCAAAACATGTTAACTACAGTAAAGAAGTGACACTTTACTAGAGTGCCGTTTTTGTGCCTTTTTTCTTTGGATCCTTATAAGGGCACCCTTTGCTATTGTAGACATGACATGCAGTCGCACTCCGGGCACCAACACCGTTGGTGGAAGAACTCTTACATTATATATATATATATATATATATATATATTACCCAGTATCGGTCACCAGGGGGCAAAATTAGGACTACTTTTCTATAGGAAAAGCATTTTTGCTTTGCTTAGAACTTTGGCTCGGTTTAACAAATCTTCACCCAAAAAGGTTTTTAAGTCTCATCCACCTCAGTTCCTCCCTGGAAAGTTCCAGGGTGATCTGTGAAGCCGGACCGAGAAAAAGGGACAGGGTCCCAAAACACATTTTCCTTATGCATTTTTCATAGGAAAATTAGTGACAGTTACAGCCCAAATGGCTGAACAGAATTACACCAAATTTGACAGAAAGCTAGACCTTGGTCCAGAAAGTGTGCTTTTTGTGATTTTGTGTAAATCCGTTTAGTAGTTTGGGAGAAATTACGGGTCAATAAAATTGTATATTTCATGCTGCAGAGTTTGTTTGAGTTCCCTATGGCTAAATTATGCTCTTAGGACTAGCTTGGAGATGTAAATTGTCATAAAAAATGAGAGACATTGTACAATACTGGACAAAAAGTTTCTTCTGTCTCAAGGTGAAAACGAATAGTTTTGATAAAAGACTAAATTGCAGTTACTGTCTACAACATGATTTGTTTGATAGATACTGCATGTGGTTAATGTTGGGAATAAAGTGGGCATCCCTTTTAACATTTCTTTCTGCATGCAGTGCTCTGCAGCCAATTTGAGAAAAGAATCTTTTAGGAATTGGTTTGGAACTCAGCATTCTGCTTCCTTTTCAAATGAAAAGATGGGGAGCATAACAGAAAAGGAAACGCCCTTGCTTGGAAATGCTTAGGAATGCATCACGAATAGCTGTATGTTCAGTGCACTAAGTGCTTACATTTTAGACAGTGCCAGAAGGAAAAAGCAGCTCCTTCTTGAAAGTGACATTTCTTACACACTACATACAGCCCAGAACAAGTGAGTCTAATGTAACATTAAGTGCCGTTTGGTTGTAGTCACAGCAAATAATGCTTCTCAGTTGTACTATCATAAAGTACTATTTAGCGCCGTATTGACTAAAAATCACTCCCTGTGCCCGCTGTTACTTTCACATTTTCTTTCCAATGACAAGGGAGCAAGACAGGAGACACTATCAAATTGCAGCTTCAACCGCTATTCATATGAAACTACAGAGTTTTAATATACAACTTTAGGATGAAAGTATGCATGACCCTATTTATAAGTTTAATTAACGTGGTTATGGTTTTCATTCTGTAATTTTAAACCTCTGCAGCTGCAAAGGAGATCTGTTTATTTAAAGCACTATGCATTTTATTGGCATGATTCTATCTTTATTTTCCGAACTCTTGCTGTTTCACATGCTATTTTAATTGCATTCATCATTGAACACTCCCTACACAAGCAGTGTACTTGAAATGATATGCCCTCAATGTAGGAAAGTGACCGTTTTTTTCATGGTCACCCCCCCCCCCCTTTTGCCACTGGTACTGATGTTTTTCGACTATGTCCACAGGGTCGCTGTTAACCAGGCCCCTGTGCCAGTTCTCTTTGCCTAAAAAAAATCTAGATGGTCGAATAGTAAAACAAGTGGCACACACTTTAGCACCCCTGTCAGTCCCTAGTAAGTGTACGGGTACTAAAGAGGGTCTCTAAGGGCTGCAGCATGTATTATGCCACCTTAAGGGACTCCAATACAAATTGCACACAGCCTCCCAATGCAGATTGCGTATCATGGTGCAAACCATGAGTGAAAACACGACATGGCACACTCACTCTGTGCCCTGCTAAAGTCACTGCATGCAATATATGCAAATCAACCCTACAGCAGGCCTTGTAGCCCTAAGGCAGGGTGTATTATATTACATGTTAAGATATATCTGCATGAGCGGCTATGCCCCTGTGCTGTCTAGTTCAATTACTATATAGTACAAGAGAACAGGGAAGTCATCTTAAGTGTATGTACTGGGCACTGGTCATCATGAGTTCAGAGATCCTAGGACCTAGGAGTCGCCCTGCACCAATATCGGAGGTCCCGAAGCCAGTTGCAACCAATGAGATTGTTTGTGTTCAGTCAGAACACCGCTGCCACCAAAACTTACCTGCACATCCAGGGACTTCGAGAGATGCCAGCTCCACACCAAGAGTGGCTCTGTTGTGTCCTTTTCCCTCTTATGCAGAAACACTGAGAACTGTGATAGCCTTTAACTCACAGACCTGCCAGACAAAATATTCTGCAACCGAGCTCCGCAGCCCGGCCTCAAGTAAACCGACGGTGTCTCTGTGGCCTGAGACCCTCAAGAGCCGAGCTCCCTCTTGAGTTCTTCCGGACTGGTCCCTCAGGGCCCCCTTGCAGCCTGTACTTACGGGTATTTTTCCCTATTGACTTTGGTGTGTAGCTGAAAGCACCTCTGCACCTGGACACCCCAGGTCAGGTAAACTTGAACTCTTCGTGCTTTATGGGGCCTTGGCATACACTTGCCTTAAGTCCAGAAGAATAGTCCTGTAAGTAGTCTGTAAATGTACCTATGCAATGTATGTTTCTCCCATGAGATGATGTCAACAAGGGAAAGCGGGGGGACCAGGAGCTAGTTAAAGGTCCACCTCCGGGCAGACCAATTGTGTCGGGAATCGGATCTCTCCTCGAACCCCTTTCGACTTTCTGTGACCATTACCTAAAACCCCTCATACAGAAGACCTCCACGTATCTGAAAGATACTAAAAATCTCTTACAATTACTAGAACAAGTCACTTTTGAGGAAGACTCTATCATCCTAGTCACACTTGAAATTGAGAGTCTCTACATCAGCATTCCCCAGGACGTCACTCTTAGAGTCCTGGGAACAGCTTTAGACTCAATCATGTGGGATTACAGAACACCTAAGGAATTCATATTACAATGTGCGACCATGGCCCTAAAAGAAAATTATTTTGAATACCAAGGAAAGTTATACCTCCAGGGTACCGGATCTTCCATGGGCAGTACTTTTGCTCCGAGCATAGCCAGACTATATGTCCATGACTTTGGGACCAAGCATATCTTACCCACAAACAACCCTTTCACCTCCTCTATAGGATTATGGAGGAGGTATATTGATGACATCTTCCTGATCTGGAAGGGTGGAGAGACTAATCTAGAAAAATTCTTGACTTGGATAAACACCCTAGATCCAAACCTAAAATTCACCCATTGCTCCAGCAAGCAGTCAGTGGTATTCTTGGATGTGGTCATTACAGTGCATGGCACGGTTCTAACAACTAGAACTCATTACAAACCAACAGCCAATAACAATCTGCTTGAATTTTCAAGCTTCCATCCAAGACCTCTTAGGGAGAACCTACCCTATGGCCAGTACCTTAAGATACGGAGGAATTGTAGTGACATTAGGGACTACAAGCAACTGACCTCGCCGAGAGATTGAAATCTTGAGGCTATCCTGCCAAGATTCTTGACAAAGGAAACAAACGTGCAAGGAGCCAACCGCGTGAAGCACATCTGGAGGATACAATTAAGGCATCCGCAGATATGCCTCTCACATGTGTTACCACATACAGTTGCCTATCTGATTTATGAAAAAGTCAGTGAATAGACACTGGAAGATCGTCGCGAGTAACAAAAGGACCTGGGAAAAACCACTCTTCTCGTTCAAAAAAGGCAGGAGCCTGAAAGACTCCCTGGTACATACACGACCAAAAGCAGCGATGTCTAACTCTCTCACTGAGAGATCCATCACAAGTACATGGGGTTTACCACCAATTACCGGACATTATCCATGTTCAAATTGCAGTGTTTGTCACTTGACGACACATACAAAACAACTTTCTTTGGAACCAGGCAGAACATGGACACAGAGGACACACACAAACTGTAACTCCACCAATGTGGTCTATCTGATCACGTGCCCCTGTCAAAAAAGATATGTTTGAATGACTACCCGCAAAGTGAAACAGCGCATCTGCGAACACCGCAGCAACATCAGATGCCATAAAGTAACAACCAAGATGAGTGAACACTTTCTCCAACATAATCACACCCCAAATGACCTTCACTGGAACATCATGGAGCAAATCACCACTGAAAGAAATACTGCCAATATCCTTTTTGAAAAAGAACAACGCTGGGTATACAGACTGAGGACTCATCTGAATGGCCTCAAGGACCAGATCCCCTGGTCTTCAGTACTTAGGCGTTAGGATCTTCTAATGATCAGAGATCTCCCTTTTTCACCCTATCTGCAAGTTACCAATGTGACGTCAAGATATTAATCTTTATTGATGACGTCTTGTAGAAACTCATGTCCCTTAACACCTCAGTGTTTATCAACAAATGTGCCAACTGACAACTTTTAATAAAAAGCCCATTAACAACCTGTGTGTCCTTAGTCCTCCGATCGCAGATGCTCGTTAGTTCCCTCACTAAATCACAGCTGAAGCTTTGACTCCCATGACTCACCACTGCTAGCGTTTTTTAGACATTCTTAATAAGCGCTTCTGTAGTCATTTTTGTGCTTTTTCTGTATCTTTTCAGTCCCATGTGCACTTTCCCCGAAATCGATAAAGTTTCAGTAAATCAAAACACGAACTGCTACTGCTTGCGTTCACAGCCTCTCTCTCATCTTGTAAGGTGATTGGCTGCCTCTCCGTCTATGATGTGGAGTGAGTGGCTTGTATTCCAAGCCTCACTCTCATGCCCGTCTTCTGATTGGTCTGCTGACCTCCCCAGCAAACTCCTCCCCCGTCGGCTCTCTTCTTTAGCGTTCTCCGACCCCGGTACCCCATCCACGAGGTCCAGTAGTAGGAGACGCTAGGTGTCGAGCGGGTGCCAGGCGTTGCGGGCGTAAGAACCTTCCTCCTTCTCTCCATCACCGAGATAAGTAATCTGCGATTTTGCTACTTACTATGTGTCTAACCCTCTTTTCGTAATTCTAATGTCCCTCTACAGGGTGTGCCATTGTCGCCTCCACCCCCTCCCGAGAACTATGGGGTGTGGATCTTTTAACTTACAAGTGAGAAATCCTCTCTGTATTCGTTAGTGATTTATACTGTTTTGACGTTTTGTACATCACTACTGACCCTACATTCGGGCCCTTTGATCGCTAACCACAAGTGATGTTTAGTCAGCCGCTCTGTCATACGGCCATTTCTTCTTGTCATAGTGCATGTTCACACGCTTGTCTGATCCCCAGAACAGCGTTTTCTTGCACTAACATACCTGTTATGGCACCATGGTCACTCATATTGACTAGCCTTTAGCACGTCCACACAGAGATCAATCTTGCAGAAAACATTATAGACGGATCGCACTAATTATGTGTGGTTGTCTTCTTTGTATGTATGTCCTTTTCATTTTCAGACTATACAGGTTCCTCTAAACTTAGGGAAAACCCACAACTTGATGGTTTGTTTTTTGCACCCTTTAATTTTCACATCTGATTTTAATTTTCACGTCCTCTGGCAAGGGTGGGCCTTAGCACGCCCATACCGCCGAGGTACACTACTAACGGTCCTGATGATAGCCCAGTAAAATTACACATAGATGGGCAGAAACATGTCGACCCCACTCTAAGTGGAAATATCCAAAACATTATTTGGTAAATTTCCCTACACATATATTTTTATTTATGCCAGGCTGACCATTGAATAAAACTTTTGAGTGGTACAGCCTTTGACATTTTTAAAATCACATTCTTTTGACACTATTGCCATGTTACTCCGCAGTAACCTTGCATTGTAGCACACCAGGAAGGCATTCGGCTTCTCCTGGTGGGCCCGATGATGAAGCATGTCACCACCCAGGGTGGTGAGTGAGGGCTTCCTAAGAACTCCCTAATGATTTCCAATGTGATTCATTTAGGTTGATTTTTCCTTCTCTGTTTTCCGTGCTTATACATTTGTTTTTCACAACACTCTTTTGTTGTTTGAAAAATGCTTCATCATCGGGCAGTTGCTTCTCGTCGGGACGGTGCTGCAAAGCCCTACGGGTCCCCCGAAGGATCACTTTGTCAGAGATCTTCTGCGAACTGCCGTTTGAGTTGGTGCATTGGGTGTGCAGGGGGAGTCCTAAGTCAGAAGTGTGAGACGTGCGTCCAGTGATTAAAATGGACTAAGGGTTACCAGAAGTATATGTTTTAATATGGGGGTACCCTTGCCAAAGTAAAAAACCCATAGGTCAAGTGTTACCCACAAAGGGTAATGTGCCTGGGTAACTCAAAAGATCGACATGTTTGGAGCCTATAAGGTCCCGTAGGATCCCCGGCGCTTCTTCAGGGCCAGGTGAGCGTGAAGTGTGGTTTAGTGCATGTGTTAGGAAATAATACTCAAAATATAAAGAAAATAAATTTGTATTGAGGGTTTAGTCAACCGCAAAGGGGATCAGGGCAGGCCCAGACCTGTGTCTACTACTGGTGGGCTACAACTGAATAGTTGAGACTGCTTCCTGATCAACGGCCTAGTATGTGGGGGAGTAGTACTCCATGGGCTTCAGGCGTTGGGTGCCCGCACCTTACCCGAAGATAAACTTGGGTGCGGGCTCGTCAGCACCTACCCGTTCCACACGCCTGCCCGGAACGATAACATTACAGCATTCAAGACTCATGCCTCAAATCTGGCAGCTGTAATTTTCTACAGCTTTTACTTTAAAATTTGATAACGTGTAAAGTACATACCTTATTCCGATAATCTTGGTGTCTACAATTATATGAATATATATATTATTTTTCTAAATTGGTTTTGGAGTTTCTTCTTGAGTGTGTGTCTCATTTATTGACTCTGTGTGTTCAAGAATTGCTTAAAACTACCCTCTGATAAGCCTAAACTGCTCGCCCACACTACCAAAAAAGAGAGCATTTTGGATTATTAATTTAAGCCCTGCAAGCCAATAAGGGTCGTCTGGACTTTATACATAGTGTACCTCATTTTGGTACACTACATAAAAAGCCAGCTTTCTACACTCACTGATATTTATTTCACCAATCTCTTGATGTTTAAATGCTAATGCGTCACTGAAGGTTACATAAAGATTTCTGCTGAAAGCATGAACCTAATTTCCATTCATAAAAGGTAACACAAATGTGACAAAGAGATTTCTTATCTCTATAAGGTTGTTAGAAATGGGGTCTCTAGTTGGCAGAGGTATGCACCCTCTCCAAGTAGGGACCCACAATCCTAGTCAGGGTAAGTAAGTTAAACACCAAAGATAACCCGTGCTCATCCTTTTTGTAGTTTGGCACAGAGAAGTCCCCAGAGGCAAAGTGTAAAGTATTTGTGTGTGTGTACACACGTTTAGAAAAATAGTCAATATTTATCTGAGTAAAACAAGCCTCAAAACGACAAAGCCAACATACATAAGATACAAATTTTTCAATATTAAATGAGGGTATAGAGTTTAGAAAAAAATAGCAGTTATAGCGTTTTGAAAACAATAGCTCAGGCGAGGGCTATTCTTAACATGCTTGAAGAAGTCAAATCCACATGTTTAGGCCGACTGCAATGGAGCACGGGCCAGCCAAGGAGTCGCACTGACCCCAGTACAGTACTTTGGAAATGCGGAGAATCAAAGACAGTGCAAAGCAACAGGGAGGTGTGGTGTTTTGTCGGCAGGAGCAGCGGCGGTTTCTTACGGCTATGCTGGTCGTTTGCGCATCAGCCCTCCATGACAGTGCACTGCACAACAGAGGTGAGGCGTCACTGAAGCAAGTGAGGCGTTGTAGGAAAGTGCCCCTTTTTGCATGGTTGCCCCCACTTTTTGCCAAACTGTTGATGTACTTTGACTGAGTGTGCCTTGGGTTCCTGACAACCAGGCACCCAGGGCGTATGTTCTTTCCCTAAACTGTATTGTTGCAAAACCCAACTGGCAACTCTCTGACAACCTTGTAAAAGGTACCACAGGTACCAAGGGCACTGTGGCCAGGGAAGCTCTCTAAGGGCTGCAGCACTTTTTGTGCCACTCTTAGAGGCCAAGTACCTTTACACACACAGACACACACACACACTGCCATTGCAGGATGGTGCTTTGGTGCAGAACAACGTGAAGATTCGACATGGCACACATTCCTGTGTGCCATGCCTACAACCCACTGCCCTGGCATAGGTAAGCCACCCCCTAGCTTGTTGGACAGTACCAGTGGTGAGGTGAGGTACAGGTGCATGAGCCCTGTACCCTTACAGCTGTACCCCTGGAATAAGAGCCTGCCACTCTCTGGGTACTGAAACAATGCACATTCTGGGACGGAGGTGACAATCCTCTTCCCCCAGGATTGGCAGGGTCCACGGAAGGGAAGCTTCAAAGGCCTGCCACCTTTGTGAGCTAACCCGGGTATTTGCTGCTCCCAGCAACTGGCTCCCACCGGTTCTGACCACCACTTTTAGTTGGAGAATTGGCAAGAAAACCAAGTTAGGA
Source organism: Lissotriton vulgaris (assembly GCF_964263255.1). Taxonomy (NCBI): domain Eukaryota; kingdom Metazoa; phylum Chordata; class Amphibia; order Caudata; family Salamandridae; genus Lissotriton; species Lissotriton vulgaris. The sequence continues at coordinate 924,224,697 of NC_141687.1, forward strand.
GAAGAGGTGTGACCACATTTGACAACCCCATTCCTCCGGTGGGGGAGGCAAAGTGAAGCCCAACTCTGAGTCAGAGTGAGGCTTAATTCCCCTTCCCAGTGGAGGGTGGCATAATAAGGAGCATACGCACCCCAAGGAAGGGGGCCCATTAGTCCAACCTGTACCTACCCGTAAATTCCCCTAAATTTAGTATTTAGGGGCAACCCTTAACCTTGTCTCCTCAGACCAGAGTAGAAAAGAAGAAGCAAGAAGAAGAAGGACCAAACAGCTGTGTGAAGAGAAGAAGAGGAGGACACAAACTGACTTGGTCGCAGCCCTACCGGCATGTCCCAACCTCAGACTCCATGAACAGAACCTCGGTGTGTCCTGCAGCCCAGATTCCGTCTGACTATGGGAGCCCACCCCACTCCGCTCCCGGCACCCCAAGCACGAGTGAACCAACACCCTAAGCAAGTCCACCCAGCGATCCTAACCTGGATCTCAGTGACCCTTGAACCTCAACAAGCTCCCAAATCAAGCCTGCAGCCAACAACTAGGTGGTCCCCTCAACCGCGACCAAAGGAGACCCCCTGACCGACTCCATAACAGTAGCGGTCCAGAAAGATCAACCGCGACCGTCTGACCAACTCCATCACTGCACGCTTGCAGTCACAGGACGATGACTCTAAAGGCCCCATTCGCCTCAACAGCAGCTGACTGACTCCAAGGGAACTGCTACCAAATCTGCAGCAATTGCCAAGACCGCATCCTACACCCAGACGTCCCTGAGCCACTGGTGGTGTAGTTCCTGGGCTGGCCATTGAGACCTACAGTGCTGACCTCGACCCCAGGAGCTTTTTGTTCCCCAATCTGGTGGCCTCCTTGCTGCAGTCCCTAAGCGTACCACCATGCTAAGCCCGTTGGCTAACCTGTGGTCCCCGCACTCTGCACCCGGCCGACCTCTATGCCGCTGGCCGTGTGACTCGAGGGCTCGTTTGACCGAATCCCACCAGCAGACCAGTAAACTCAGTTCTGCCTCTACAGGACTAAATGTGGCTCGTGAGTAATACTGTAAACCTGTATTGTTTGCTAAACAAATGGACTCATTTTTCCCTCCCTCAGGAAATATACCAGCCTTGTATCTAGAGATTCCTGGCTGTGCTAGAAAAATAATTGCAAAGTAATTTTGACTATCTGCAAATACCAAGTAATTCTCCTGTACCTAATTCACTGCATTCAATATGTGTTTAAACTGCTTAGGATTGCAAAGTATTCCTATACTGACCTGCACCAGGCCTGGATTGGTTCTAGAAAAATAAATATAACTAAACTATATTTTTATACCAACCAACTGGACAAAGTTCACTCCTTGAGCGTGTGAAATCATCTCGTCTGGGTTGTACAATAAATGCTTAGCACTACCCTCTGATAATGCCTTACTGTTCGCTCACACTACCACAAAATAGAGAGTAAGCTACTGTCTACTTTTACCTCTGCCTACCTTTAGGTTCCATTGAATTCTGTTCACACTATACCTTATTTTGGAATAGTATATACAGAGCTAGCTTCTAGACTCATTGAGCCGCGGACGCCCACGAATGTTGCAGAGCACAGGGGAGGTAATGCGGTGGTTCCAATGGTGGTACGTTGTCGATGGACTTCTGAGTGGCAAGCTGTGAGGCGTCGATTTCACATCACGAGACGACAGGTGCTGTGGCGGAGTCGGGCATCCCAGACGTCGGTGTCGCAGTACTTGAGACTCCCACTGTGGTGGTTCTTCAGAGGCTCTGTGGCGACATCGGGCCCGCTTTGTAAGTTGTCACATTGAATAGGCAGGCAGAGGCTTGGTGCTCGAAGTAGACAGGATGGCTTCTTCTTTTCAGCTCAGCAAACTCACTTCCAAGGGCCTAGGAACTAGATTTGGCACCACTTTGCACTGTAGAGTTGATATCAGCCACCGACGACATCCAAACCCTCATTGACCGAGGAGAAACAGCAGCTTTGATCCTATTCAACCTCTCTGCAGCCTTCAACACCATATCCCATCAAACACACTGTGTCCCCCAGGTCTCATCCCCCAGGCCATGCTCTTCAACGCATACATGACCCCACTGGCCAACATCATCAGATACCAGGGTCTCAATATAATTTCCTACACATACAACACCTAACCCATCCTCTCACTCACCGACAACTCCATCACCACCAGAACCACCGTCAACAGATGCATGACAAACATCGTCGACTGGATGAAGAACAACAGCCTGCTGCTGAACACAGACAAGGCGGAAGTACTTCGCTAATGAGTACTTTGCTTCGGCACAGTCTGCGGTACGGGGAGTGGGTATCTTACTTTCTTCGGAGCTAGACTGGGAAATGGGAAAGGTGATTCAGGATAAAGGAGCGGGATGGATCTGGGTTGAGCTCTCAGTTAACGAAGTAGGTATTGTGCTGCTCAACTACTATGGGCCAATTTTCGGTGGCATTAATGCTCTGAGTCAGCTATACGATTTGTTGATAAATGCCCATGGCTCTATAATTATGGGAGGTGATTTTAATGTCATACAAGGTCTAGGCCTAGAAACATCCAATAAGGGTAAACAGCATTTAAAACCAAAGACAGTTAGAAATTCTGAAATCTTTGTGTCTTACTTTAAGAAAATTTATGAAGAGACCCAGCTAGTTAGCACCCAGCCTCTTGAGGATTATTTTACTGCAGTACAGCTTCCCATGATTACTAGGGATGACTGTAAGGCTCTGAATGAACCAATTACATCTTCAGAATTAAGGGAAATTGTACAAAGAATTGAGTGTGCTTAGGAAAGTGGCATTAATGTAATACCGATTAAAGACTAAGCTGTTTTTAGATGAACTTTCACAGTTTTCTGATACTCCTGTATAATCAGATCATGGGTGGGTTGCCTTTCTCTGTTAGATTCAAGGAATCAGTTGTGATTACTATCTTGAAGAAGGGTAAGGACCCAAAAGATTGAGCTCCTATCGCCCAATAAGTCTATTAAACGTAGATGTTGGAAAATGAGGCAGCATCTGTGAAACCTGCAAAAATAACATGAATAAGTTTGTCCATCACTAGAAACCAAACACCCAATTGTAGAGCCTGACTCTCAGAGGGTAACGTAGCAGAGCAGTCTGAGGTTTACTCAAGGGAGGTGTTGTGGGCTAGTAATCGCCATTTGCAGGTACGCAGAAATAACACTCACTAATTGATTGTCCAGGCTGTGCTTTGCTTTATAAAAGTAAGAGTACATTTATTAAACACACACACTACTCAATACTATGCACCAATTTACAAATATACATAAGCTGTTGGAATTACTTTGTGACATTGCCCAACACCTCCACCCCTCCCGCAGGGGGTTGGGGTCTAGTACCACCGCTCCCAGGTATGCACATCATCTTGCCTCCAATGCAGTTAGCACAATCCCTGTGGTGACCCACCCAATTATCTCAACAAGCATTTAAAATAGGTAGCCCTGTCTTGGTAACCCATAACTCTGACTGAGCATTTCCTACTAACCTTGAAGTATACACCTCTACATCTTAAGCGCTAGCAGTCTGGGTTCTTCACCTAAGCGCAGCAGCAAGAATACATGTTTAAGCATCACTTTAGATTGACAGTTCCTTCACATTTGTGGATCTTTAGAATGCATTGCAATTACAGTCCCTAAAGGAATCACATATGAAATCACAGGATTGGGCATATACAGCCAGACACCCTAGCAGGAATGTCTGACAACATAACCCCACTTTGCTTATGACATCACCATACACAGGTACTTCACATTACACAGGTGACTTTCAGTGCCTCTAAAAGAAATAACATTAGTAAATGCATTTCTGGTGCAACTACACCTCTTCGCCTCCAGGGGATGCCCTTCTCCAGACATCCCCAAATCAGCCCTTCACTCCTTGAGTCACTTCTCCATACACCCCCAGCTGCAGAACAAAAGTTCCAGCCCAGGAGGTGTTGTAATGATGGATGAGCCCTTGAGGGGTTATTCTTTTCAAGTCCCCATGAGACTTAGGAAGGGACTTCTCTTTGTGCGGGGGGGAGACTGTGCTTCTCCAATAAGCTCCCCCGGCACCTTTGCACCTGTGTGGTGGTGACCCCATTCTCCTGGGGCCACCACAAGCCAAGAAAACACTGTTTGCACTTGCAGGCCGATATTGGCATGCAAGACATTATAGGAACGTTTGCATATTCTAGCAGTGGCTTCCCCGCTGCTCTGGGGAGAGCCGAGCTGCCGTTCTGGCTGGCACTTCGTGCCTCATTCCTTCCTCTGTGGAGGGCCCGGTCCCACCCGGACCCCCAGGTGAGTGTACGGCTTGGGGAGCCCAGCTCCCGGCCGATCCGCCTATTTTTTGGGGGTCCGGTCCCACCCGGGCCCCTGGCTCCCGTTCTTGGTCCAGTCGGGGTCCCGGTCCCACCCAGGACCCCAGCATGCCTACACGGTGGAGGCAGCCTGGGAAGCCCGCCCCGGGCTGGCTCCCCACCCAGCCAGCACCCTTGCGTGCTGCTGCGTGACCCGGAACTCATTTTCCGGTCTGCCCGCTCCTGCGGGCAGACACGGAGGTTCCCGCCGGTGCAGGCGGACCTCAGGGGAGTGCGCCGGCACACCCTTTGCCTCCCACCAGCTTTGGGGGCCCGGAGATGGGGTCCCGGGCCCCTCCTCCTCTTCGCGGGGAGCACGCCGGCGCTCCTCGTCTTGAGCTTCTTTGGAGCCCGGGGATGGGTTCCCGGGCCCCTCTTCCTCCTTCGTGGGGAGCGCGCCTGCGCTCCCCGTGTTGCCCATCTTCACAGGAGCGCGATGGCGTTCCCCGGCTTTGTTTCGGGGCCTGGGGATGGGGTCCCGGGCCCCTAACGACTTCTTCGCGGGGAGACATGACGCCGCTCCCCGCCTCCTCACATTTTCGCTGGGAGCGTGAAGGCGCTCCCCGGCTTCGGCGGGGCCCGGAGTTGGGATCTTAGGCCCCTCTCCCCATCCAAAGGGGGGTGAGACGGTGCTCCCCTGCCTCCAGTTTTGGCAGGGGCCAGGGTGGGCTCCTGGCATCCTGCGGGGGCATTTTTCACAGAGAGCGCAACGGTGCTTCCTGACTTTTCTGCGTGTGGGGGCAGCCCCCGGGGACCTGAACCACCCCGGGGGCACATCATGGACCGGCGGCAGAGCCCCACGCGCTTCGTCGTTGGTCCTTCAGAGGTCAAAGTCGCCTACCTTCTGGGGGGTGTATCTCGGCCCCCTGGGGTCCGATTTTGGTGATCGTGGCCTCTTCTTGCTCCTGGTGGCGCTCCCCACCCCTTGGTAGCACTCTCTTTCACCCTCTGGGTCTCTGAGAGGGGGGATTCAGCCAGGAGCTCTCTTCACTGTGCCAGCCTTTCGCCTGGCTCTCCTCCTGGGCCTCTCTTCTCCCTGTGCAGAGGCCCCTGCTTCTGTGCATTGGTCCTGGTCTATTCTCCTGGCGCTGTTTAGGATCTTGGGATAGTCAGGGGGTTCCTCCTTCCAACAGCCCATTGCGCCCGGCTCCAGCACCTTCTGCCTCAGCTGACCACACCCCAGAGAGAGCTCCTCTACTTGTGCAAGTTCTTTTTAAGAAGTTTGGGAAGGGGTTAGCAGAAAGTCTCTGTTTGCCCTATCACACAGCGACACATCACTTCTCTGCCCCTGCTCCCTCCTTCCTGCCCAGGCCTCAGGGTTGGATCAAGATGGCGTCATCCAGGGTCTCCTGCCACATGGTCTCTGAAAAAGCACCTTTCTCCAGGGCTGCCTCCTCCCTGGTGCAGCCTGGTGCCTGGCAACCAATGATAGCTGCTGATGGATGAGCCTGTAGCTCCACCCATCTTCTCTTCCTTATAGAGGAGGCCTTAGCTCGTGGAAGAAAGGTTATCAATCCAACCTGCTGAGGGCAAGCCCCAGCCAGGCCCAGGGATTTGGCTGACTCAGAGAATTATGACATTTCTAGATGACCCAAAAGCAGTACAAATATGACTTTGGACTCTGCAGAATACTTCTTCTCACACCCGTTACAGTGGACTTTAGTGCATGTCTGGAATTTGTAGGCCTTGGGAAAGTAAAACTAGCCCATGTGCTCCCTATCCCCATAAAAGAATAATTGAATACACACTGTAAATACACTGCCTTTCCCTGGCATGTTTCTTGCCACTGTATAAAGCCCATTCCATGTCACCACCCAATTCTGCATAAGTCCTGCCACACCATTCACTTTGTAGCTGCTCCTAGACTGCTTACGCCAGGAATCTCCCCTGCGCAGCCCATACATGTGTGCACACGCATGTACACATGTGTCTGCATGTAACCAGCCTGGTGTCCTTCACTCCAGCTGCTGTGCAGCAGCTTGGTTAAGCCAGGGGGACACCAGTAAAATCCCCATGCTGTCTTTTTCATTATGCGATCACAATGGGTGAGTCCCAACTTATGAGGCTACCCCACAGTAAAAGCTCAACAATTAGGTGCTCAAAAAGCGAAAAAATCCGGGTGGCCCATAGTGTCAGAACCACCTTCTAACAGTAGACTACAAACTTTTTATGAAAATTTGGGCGAATAGGATCTCAGCATGTGCGCAAGGTGATACACGCCGACCAACAGGGTTTCTGCCCAGGTAATCGATGGCTGTGAATCCCTTTTTGGGTCTTGCAGAGAGACCTATTGCGGAGAAACCAGAAAGCTAAACCAGCGGATTTCCAGAAGTGCACGTCCTCGTGCACGAGCTTGCCCGAGCCTTTCAGCAGCATTTCTCCTCCTCTTATCATTTGCTCCTGCCTCCAAGAGCTTCAAAGGGATCTGCTTCCCCACCCACTGCTTCACACTTCACGGCCGGCAGGCCGTGACTCGCATTTCTCCTTCCTTCGTGCCCAGCCCCCCTCCCAGCGCTGCCTTGAAGGCTTTCCCCACCCTTCATCCTTACCTCCAAAAAGCGCTACATAACACAATCGCCTTTTGTTTCATGCTCCAATCCTTCACCCTGCTTTGGCCTGTCTTTCGTTCTGTTTTTTTTTTTGCTGCTTTATTTTTCTTATGCTCTGCTCCTAGTTCAGAATTTACTCGTTTGCTCTGCCCGAACTCTTTTCTTGTCCCTGACCCTGTGCCCTTACACTGCCCATTTTTGTTTCTAGTAATGTGATGTTTACCAGTTACTCCAACTTAAATGTGGCTGGGAAGCTTTCCCTTCCCTTCCCTCCGCCCCACCCCACCCCACCCCACCCCATCCTGCCTCCTGGACGTGATATCAGCTGGAGCCGTGCCACCCTCGAGCACCCAGCAGCCTGGGGAGTTTGTCATGCTTGTTATTGAATGTTATGGGGGTGACAAGTCCTCTTTAACATGCCCACGGGCATGTTTGAGTAATGAGATTATCTGCCACTGCCTCGGTTTCATCTTTTGTGCTTATGCTATGGCTGTTAGCAAAATCCAGCATCGCAGCATGAGGCACCGAAGTAACCCCGAAGGGTATGCATGGATGGGAGCTCTTTTGAGTGGAGGGGGCCTTCAAGGGCGCGCGCTCGGCCACCTTTAATTACCCCAACATTCCTCACGTCACAAACCACGAGACTTCAAAGCTGCCGCCCCCCCCCCCCTCGAAAAACGCCTGTGACCATATGAAGTGATCCAGGACAAGCTATCCTTACCTCCGAAAAGCGCTACATAACACACTCGGCTTTTTCTTCATGCTCCAATCCTTCACCCTGCTTTGGCCTGTCTTTCGTTCTTGTTTATATTGCTGCACAGCACATAAGTGCACACAATTTCACATCTGCCAGTCTACCATCCACTATTTATTTATTTGACTAATTTATAAAGTGCGGACTAGATCCGATGGGTGTCAGAAGGCTTTATATAAAAATAATTAAAGTACATAAAAACAATTAAAGTACATAAGCAACATTGTTGCTACGGACAACTTTGAAGACACAAGTTTAAAGTTCCAAACAAGCAAGAAGTGCATTTTTAAAAAAAGTAAGTTCGAGTGCCAATGGAGGATGGTCGTGTGAAAAATATGGCAAAGGAAACGTGCAAAAAAGAGAAGTCGATGTGACATTTAATTAAAGTATTTTAAATCTTCATGTCTATATTTCATATTGTAGCATTTTTTATTTGTGTGCAGATACGTGATTATTGATTATGGTTTGCTTAGCATTTGCAATGCAATAGGTCTTGCATTTATGCAAGTTTAAGCTATTGGCATTGTAAATGACAATGCCTTTTATTTATGTTTAAAAAAAAAGGCCTTTTAATTTACAATGCCAATAGCTCAAACTTGCGTAAATGTTGTATGTGCAGCTTGGCTCCTTCTATGATTGACCCTGGGCTTCATTTTATCGTCTATCGATAGGCGGAATGCTGTGTCTTTATTTCTTTTTATACCGCATCTCACATACTAAAGCAACCTAGCACTGTTAACACAGTCACATTTGTGTCTGCGGATAACTGATTGACTGCAGTGTAATCACACTTCAAAGGCTCAGCTCCCTGCCCCCCACCCTCACCCCCCACTCGCTCGCACATCAAAGGCTGCTGCTAGTTGGGGCACGCTACCAGGTGCTTAGGAACTGATCATTCTAACGGCTTCCACAACCCCATTGCTCTTAATCTCGGTATATTGTGCAAAAACCCATGTTTGTAATTTACTAGTTCTAAATTAAAAGACCGCACAGACAAAATGTTTACACCAGACCGTTTGATGCATTTATTTCTCTGTTTTTCGTTCTTGCTTCAAGCTTTTTTTCATCAAAATCCCATGTGTGCCTGCTATCTTTTTTTCAACGCAGGGCATTCGCCATTGTTCTCTTGGAGGCATGCATTGTGATATTTCCCTACGGTCAGGTGTACATTCTGTCCCTTCTTTTTATCCAACATATTCTCTGCGGTAGAAGCAGCAAGTGGAGCATATGGGCTGCTTTCTCTGCTGGAGAAGATCATTCTACTGTAGATTCAGATCCTGGCAGTTAAAATGAGAATTCGAGTTCATGCTTTATTGCTGCAGATTCTAATTCTTCTGCAATATCCCCCGGTGTCAGATGCGGAACTGGAAATCTTTTCATATCCAGATTAGGTGCTGAATGCTTCCAGGCATGAATAGTGGAGCAGCTGGCATTGCTTAAAGCGAGACTGTGCTCCGAAGGCACCTCATAAACTAGTCTTTGAGTTTTGCAACTAGTTTAGTCAACTTATTATATGTTTTCTAGTATTGCTCATCCACGAGTATTCATTCTAGAGCTATGGGTACTATGGTTGGCTTGTTTTCCTGATTGAGCTAAAAAATGAACTAATAACAGTGAACATGACTCATTCATTACACTTTGAACCACTCAACGCCACAGCACTGCTCAACGCCACAGCACCACTCAAAGCCACAGCACCACTCAACGCCACAGCACCACTCAACGCCACAGCACCACTCAACGCCACAGCACCACTCAACCCCACAGCACCACTCAACCCCACAGCACCACTCAACGCCACAGCACCACTCAACGCCACAGCACCACTCAACGCCACAGCACCACTCAACGCCACAGCATCACTCAACGCCACTGAATGCCACAGCATCACTCAGCACCACTGAATGCCACAGCATCACTCAGCACCACTGAATGCCACAGCATCACTCAGCACCACTGAATGCCACAGCATCACTCAGCACCACTGAATGCCACAGCATCACTCATGACCACTGAAGGTCACAGCATCACTCAGCACCACTGAAGGCCACAGCATCACTCAGCACCACTGAAGGCCATAGCATCGTGCAGCACCACTGAACGCCACAGCATCACTCTGTACAACCATTCAACAACAACTGGTTCTAATATGTTCTCTCAATGTTCCAAACTTTATTACAAATGTCACAAAAAGATGTTAATATTTCACTTCAGTTCTTGGATTTTCATCACAATAAAATACACTGAACATAATCTTCCCAAAAGTTATTTACAAAAGTTAAAGCTATTGCCATTATAAATTACAATAACTTTTATTTAAGTATTAATTATTAAAAAAAATAAAACCCATTATTATTTGTAATATTAATACATCTAAGTCATGTAAATACAACACATATTGCATTAAAATGCTATAGGTGTCACGTTTGCAAAAGTTAAAACTATTGGCATTGTAAATGACAAAGCTATTCATTTCGCTATTTTCAAAAACAACACATAAATAAAAAAAATGTCATTTACAATACTAATACCTCAAACTTTCCCAATCCAACATATTCTCTGCGGTAGAAGCAGCAAGTGGAGCATATGGGCTGCTTTCTCTGCTGGAGAAGATCATTCTACTGTAGATTCAGATTCTGGCAGTTTAAATGAGAATTCGAGTTCATGCTTTATTGCTGCAGATTCTAATTCTTCTGCAATATCCCCCGGTGTCAGATGCGGAACTGGAAATCTTTTCATATCCAGATTAGGTGCTGAATGCTTCCAGGCATGAATAGTGGAGCAGCTGGCATTGCTTAAAGCGAGACTGTGCTCCGAATGCACCTCATAAACTAGTCTTTGAGTTTTGCAACTAGTTTAGTCAACTTATTATATGTTTTCTAGTATTGCTCATCCACGAGTATTCATTCTAGAGCTATGGGTACTATGGTTGGCTTGTATTCCTGATTGAGCTCAAAAATGAACTAATAACAGTGAACATGACTCATTCATTACACTTTGAACCACTCAACGCCACAGCACCGCTCAACGCCACAGCACCACTCAAAGCCACAGCACCACTCAACGCCACAGCACCACTCAACGCCACAGCACCACTCAACGCCACAGCACCACTCAACGCCACAGCACCACTCAACCCCACAGCACCACTCAACGCCACAGCACCACTCAACGCCACAGCATCACTCAACGCCACTGAATGCCACAGCATCACTCAGCACCACTGAATGCCACAGCATCACTCAGCACCACTGAATGCCACAGCATCACTCAGCACCACTGAATGCCACAGCATCACTCAGCACCACTGAATGCCACAGCATCACTCAGCACCAGTGAATGCCACAGCATCACTCATGACCACTGAAGGTCACAGCATCACTCAGCATCATTGAAGGCCACAGCATCACTCAGCACCACTGAAGGCCATAGCATCGCTCAGCACCACTGAACGCCACAGCATCACTCTGTACAACCATTCAACAACAACTGGTTCTAATATGTTCTCTCAATGTTCCAAACTTTATTACAAATGTCACAAAAAGATGTTAATATTTCACTTCAGTTCTTGGATTTTCATCACAATAAAATACACTGAACATAATCTTCCCAAAAGTTATTTACAAAAGTTAAAGCTATTGCCATTATAAATTACAATAACTTTTATTTAAGTATTAATTATTTAAAAAAATAAAACCCATTATTATTTGTAATATTAATACATCTAAGTCATGTAAATACAACACATATTGCATTAAAATGCTATAGGTGTCACGTTTGCAAAAGTTAAAACTATTGGCATTGTAAATGACAAAGCTATTCATTTCGCTATTTTCAAAAACAACACATAAATAAAAAAAATGTCATTTACAATACTAATACCTCAAACTTTCCCAATGCGAGACCTATTGCATTGCAAATGCTTGTTTCTGATTGATTCAAGCTATCGATTATTTCTCAGCCAGGAAGGATAGAGCTGCTATTTTAATGATGGATGCAGAAAAAGCATTCCATCTGGTGGATTGGCAGGACTGTTTTTTTATCCTAGGGAAGTTCGGTTTTCCACTCTGCCTGATAGAGATGTTAAGAGGTATTTATAAGGGGACTACTGCAAAAATAATTATAAATGCACATCATGCGGGAAAAATGGTAATAAGGCGGGGTACTAGGCAGGGTTGCCCCCTCGCCCACCTTTTATTTTCTCTTTTTATTGTGCCATTGGCAATAAAGATCCGCTCTAATACATCAATTTTGGCCCCCATAACTGGAATGCTGTGATTTGATTTTATATTTGAACCCAGTTAAGGCAAACATCCAGTCCGTGCTTGGGGAAATCCAGGCGTTTAGAGCTGGGGGGTGGGAGGGGAGGGACCAAGGTTAATCAGTCTAAAACTGAGCTTCTTTTTTTAATTCACTGGAAGCTGATCTTCCTGAAAGATTAAAATTCCTGCCATTTAGACCCATTAGGTATATTCGGGCTTTTACGTTACAGCCAATTTCTCTTAACTGTTTCATTTAAAATATGTAATAACTCTTAATAAAATACAAAATCTCTTAGAAAGATGGTCGCTTTTACCATTGTCTATAGTAGGTCAAGCCTCCCTAATATAAATGTCTATACTGCTTTTGCTTATATTCCTGTTTATAAATCTTCTTTTAAAAATACCAATCTCATATTGTAATGAAGTGGATAAAATTATCCATGAGTTCATATAGGGGGGAAAAACACGGATTAAGCTATCTATTTTACAATTAGATATAGAGCAGGGGGGAATTGCACTGCCTCAGTTTTCTACCTATTATCAAGCTGCGCTACTTAGTTTACTATCCCTGGTAGCGGCCCCTTCCTCAAAATTCGATAAGTTTTTATTAAGTTCTATACTAATAGAAAGTGCAACTAAGCTACCAGCATTTCTGAGCACCACGAAATTACCTAAAAAGACAAGATATAAGATAGTGAATATAATTGTAAATCGTATGCAGTGATTTTATAAAAACTACAATGTCGCAACATGCCACACATACACCTTTCTCCAAGACTGTGAACTATGGGGTCTTCAGCACTCACAAAAGGGATTGCAGTCCTATAATATTTTCTGCTTTCGTAGGTTAGGTGCCTTATATATATCAGTTCTAACTTGATAGAGTGGGAAGCATTTGTATTTCGAGCTGAACCCCAAAGTCGATGTCTCTGGTTAAGCTTTGGGCATATAACAGGTTTTTGTTGCAAATAAGTACAAAATAATTAATGAGAGGGTAAGAATTATCCTAAAAGCAGCCGTTGAGTTGAACCTAAGTGGTTTTGGAAATTGGTACAGGTTACTGCACCAGGGACCGAATAAGAGTCTAGTTGAGGCAATGCTGCCTAAAATTGCTCAGGAAACTAATTGTAAGTTTAATATTCAGGAATGGAAACGAGTGTGTGAGCTCAGTAATAGGGATCTGAAGGCAGCCAACTTCATAAGAACATTGTTTCTTTCAAGATGGCTGGTGTAGTATACTCCCCTTAAACTACATGAATGGTTTCCATCTATCCCAAATTAATGTATTCATTGCGGTTCACCAGGGGCAGGGGACTAAATACATATATTTTTTACATGTCCTAAACTACAACACTTCTGGGAGGAGGCGTTTAGGTTTATTAGTGACTGGACGTATAAAGATATTCTACCTTCAACGTCGCTGGCCTTATTTGGCTTTTCTCACATAATTTGTCAACTACCAAAATATAGGCAATATTTTGTTTTCTTAGGCATAGCAGTAGCCAGATCCTTGGTGCTGCAAAATTGAAAATCACAGAAGGTGCCTACAATGGCACAGTGGCTTCCAAAGTTGGACCGGACCTAACAATTTGAGGTGGCCTATGCAAAAAGGGTAGGGGCGCTTTGCAGATTTAGGACGACTTTGGAGGGCGACGTTTTGGTCACACAAGCAAACCAAAATGTGTAAAGTAGGCTACGCTTTGTGTAGTGAAAAGTGAGGGGGTTTGTACTGCACAAACTGTCTGTTTTTAACTGCTAAATCATTGCTAGTATCCAGCAATATGTTTTGTACTTTTCTAATTGTATTTTAGGTAACCTTTGTCTTGTTATACAGAATATTGGTTTTACATGATGTAAAATAGAATTTTAATTTATGATATTTATTGTCTAATGAAATGTGAGAACGGGTCTTATGAACGACCGCAAGTCTTTTTTTATGTACCATGATTATTAGATCTGTTATCCACGCTCAATAATAAAAAATAAAAAGGCGAAAGTACTGATCTTTGGCAACAGCAGTAAAATATGGAATGCTTCCTAGTAGCCATCAGACCTATGGCCTACACCCACTCCCTCCAACCACGCCAGAAACCTCAGACTCATAATTAACAACAAGCTCACCATGAAATCACAGAACAATGCCGTCTCCTCCACCGCCTATCTCACTGAGCATGCTACATAATATCTTCAAGTGGCTACAGCTACATATGAAACCAAAGCCCTCATCACCAAACGACTGGACTATGGCAATGCCCTCTACATAGGAATTGTCGCACACCTTCTACAGATACTTCAAACCATACAGAACGCCGCAGCCAGGCTGTGAGAGGCTGGCCTGCTATAGGATGTCCACTACTGTAAGTGGGCACCCTGCACCAGTCCAGACAACCCTTATGGTGATCTAAGAGGTCTCAGACAACCTTAGAAAGCTCTCTAAGTGGTATATGTGGAAAGCAGCCTTCAGGCTTAGTGCAGAAGGAGTGTAAAGCAGCCTGTTTTACCAGAATGCAATCTTATATGTATTGATTAAATGAAAAAGAACCACACAATGTATTTATAAAAAGATGGTTTTTTTTTCTTAGTCCTCATTGCCCAGGTTTACAAAAGACAATTATCCGAACACTGTGGTCTCCCTCGAGATGGCACCATCGGGTGACCTTTTATTTTTTTAGACCCGGGGTGGTACACTCTAAACCTTACTTTCTATACCCTACCATAGATGGCTAGTTTCTCTAGCCCGTCTGTAAAGCCACCACCAGAGTATTTAAGCAAAATGGTACAGAGGCCTGATCATTGGACTATTATATACATGAATATTCCCAATTCTCATAGGGGAGCCAGAACTCATTTTTTTACTTTTCCATGCTCTATCTAACCGATTAACATATTTTATTGAGGCCAACCATTCTACTTTTGTTGGGGGAATTGTTTTTAACCAATTTTTACATATTTCCCTACAGACAAGCCATACTAGATAGAATATGCATTTTTAAAACATTTTTAACAAGAATTCATGATTTCCCGGAATCACAAAGAAAACCAAAGTTTTGCTTACCTGGAGCGTTTCTCTAACTATTTAAAGTAGCGTCTTGCTCACATCCAGCCAGAACCCTTGGATCGCCGGGCATTCCAAGAACATATGTATATCATCACCTTTTTCTTTACTACATTTGGGACATCTTGGAATTTCTCATTTCCCGAGTTTTTAAAATTTATGTGACATCCAATAAACCCTGTGGAGACAAAAATAGATGGTTCCGCCTTAAATTTGCAGCACGTACCATGGAGTATAGCATGTCACAAGATGCTTGCCATAAATCTTCCATCTACTCTCCTGGTAAGTTCTTTTCTCACAGTACCGTTGGCAACTTGAAATCTCCGTCTGATATTAACAGCCAGTGCCATATTGTCACCTCTTTTTTCAATATTGCACCACTTGTCAGGCAAGCTTCCAATTCATTAGACAGTCCCGCACCAAGACCATCCGTAAGGCTCCAGCTCTTTATTTGAAGTTACTTAAAACTAGACAGTCGAGCGTTAGCTAACTCTTGACCTTCTTCCCAGGAAATTAAAACTCCTTTCTCCATCAGTTGTCCCCATACTGTTATTCCTGCTTTTTTAATGGAAGGGCTAAACAGTCCTTAGACCATTCCTGAGATCCCAGAGAGTCACAAATAGGAGCCATTTCACTATAGTAGTTAAGTTTTAGTTCTTTCCTGACTTTATACCATTTAGTTGCAAAGCCTTGTAGGGTTTTCAGATGCACATTTTTAAAATATCGTGGATGTCCATATTTATATACAAAGCCATACTCGCCCCCTTTTACGCCACTTAGCATTACTGTAAACATCTTCCCAACTTCCGAACTAGGCCCCCTTTGTCATATTGCAGTCTTAACTTTTTCCATGATATTCTTACACCCTTAGAGGCCCAAATAAAAATAGTGATTTTTGACTAGATCTTTTTAAGCCAATCTTCCTTAAAGGCCGTGGGGATATTTTGAAATAGAAAGGTAATGTGTGGAAGGATTGACATCTTAACAAGATTAACCATTCCATAAATAGAGAGAGGCAAATAAGACCAACCAAGTAAAAGTTTCCCCACTTCCTTATTGATCTTCTGGATGTTGGTTTCAGGTATTTGCTAAATTTTTTTACCAATCCTAATACCTAGGTATCTCATTTCTTCTTTAACACAGCTCAATTGTGTAACAATATTCCTTGCCATTATGACAGTTTTGCTTTCATTTATCTCGTAACCTGAGGTCCCACCAAAACAAACTGCCAGATCATATACTACTGGTAATGCAAGAGCAAGATCGGATGTGCATATCACCAGATCGTCTACATATAATCCCACTTTCTTTTCCCAGCCTCGAGTTTTAAAGGGTATTATACTTTCATGTTTTCTTATTTTCTCCGCTCGGGGTTCAATATAAATGTTAAAAGGTAAGGAGGATAGCGGACACCCCTGTCTTGTCTCCCTGTGAATATTGAAGGCTTTAGATATATTCCCATTTACTAGTATTCTGGCTATGGGGTCTTTATATAGCCGGTTTATTGCCTTACAAAAGTTTTCCCCTAAGTTAGACAGTCTTAGAATTTCCTGTAGGTAAGTCCAGTTTACGTGAACAAAAGCTTTGCAATGACCGCCAGGATTCTATTCTATAACCAATAGGTTGCACACAATGGGTATTTTAAACAGAGCTACCTGTAGTCAGCAAGATGCCTGCAGCTAATATATTTGCTGTTTCTGCCTTCTCTTTGTCTCATTCCCTCCCTACTTACTTTTTTGTTTGAGCCCTTTTTTGACTGCCCATCTCTTTCTTGCACTTCACAGTACTTTTGACCCTATTATTTTTTGGTTACTATCGTTCTATATCTTCCCTTCTGTTTGTTGCTACGATTTTCGTTTTACCTTTATTCAGTGCCAGCTAGTGAAAAAAGTAGGTATAAAAGCTGTAATAACCTCAGAACTGTTTTAAACAAATGAAGCAAGTGAGTCTGCCTTCCAGGAGTGTTTGTGGATGTGAGGGGTTCACCCTCAATAAAACTTTAAAACAAGTATTTAGTGTCCTACCACATGGAATCACTGGCTCACACAAATACGCATAGACTGTTTTATATCTCTATGCAATCTGCCTTTTTGTGTGCCTCCTAATTTCTGCCCTGTTTTTCATTTCCCATGCCTCTGTCTGGATGCATTAGAACATTAAAATAAGAACTATTAACTTTGCCAGTACTTGTTTTAATTCACCATCAGCCATGTTGGAAAGTTAAATTGAAAAGGTTTGCAGGTGTGTTACAATGAATGCCTTCACATCGGCAGCAATCTTGGAATGGCTTTTCTTTATCAGAAACCTCATTCCAGCATGACTGCCGGTGCAGTGCAAACAAACACTGGCAAAGAAAATAGCATTCTCTTGTAAAGGTGAACCATATTTGCTTTGCCTATGCTTGTATTAGGATGCATTGATTTCCCCTGCCATATACCAAACTTTTGCTATGCACAGTGAGATTGACCAAAGGCTGGTTCCTGCAACCAACCCACTACTGGCGGTCCCTGTTGCATGTCCTTTAGTCAAGCACAGCAGGGGTTGGCCATATGGCCTGATCTACTACCAGATCTGGAGCACAAGCCTTGGCGTCGCATTAAGATCTTTTCTGAACGACAGTCTTTTTTAAAAATAATTGTAATGAAAATTAAGCCATTGTGACAAAATGGTGTGCTTTTTCAGAATACCAAATGTCAGCTGCACAATCACGATTTTCTTGAAAATCACAATTTCACTCTGGAGGACAAATGTTTCTGTTTTATTGCCCCTAATTTTTTACAACTCTCAATGCACCTCAGCAGACCCCTGGGAAGTAGCACCTCTCATAGTGCCAACTTTGAAGTGGATTTTTATTTTCCTCCATGCGAAAAATGTTGTACTAAATCGCAATGTTGCTTATGTCAGTGGTTGAACAGCTCTGAGCCACACCCCGGGGGGAAGTCACTGTTATCGACAATCTGCAACATCAGGGAGGGGGAAGGATGTCAACGTCTTGCGGAGGGCAATGCTGTCCTAGACTTTCATCGTTGGAGCTGTCACTGGTGAAGAATATAACGCCCATGCCCTAAATTTGCAAGGAAGCCAGGCCTCCCGCCAAATGTTTACACCCGCTACCGTCTGGTCCATAAAAGGACCAATGTTTTTCGGGGAGGTGACTATTCCATTCCATAAGATATCGGAGTTGCATGGCTTGGTAATACAGATTGATCAGGGGGAGCCCCAAACCACCTTTACCCTTTGGCCGCACTTGTTGGCTGACTGGATGATTTATTAATAGCGGGTTGTAAAGAGCGTATCGCAGCGGGAGAGGGGACCAATAGGACCGTCTGAAAGATGTAAAGAATATGCTGCGATACCGTCATTTTGACCACTGCAATGCACCCCGACCAGGCCAGCCGTCGAGGACTCCAAGCAGTCAGCGATTTATTTGTCTGGTCAAGGATGGTCCTGTAGTTTGACTCCAGGGTCTTTGCTATTGTGGGAGCAAGCTGTACACCCAAATACTGGCTGGGCTCTGTCGACTAGACCAAGGGGAACTGGATGCGAGGAGCCACCTCATGGGAAGGGGTGACGGACAAGTTCAAGATCTGAGACTTTGTAATGTTAACTTTAAACCCTGCGACGTTGCTGAAGCGCTGCTACTTCTCCAGTAAGTTCAGCCAAACCGAATGCCTGCAATCTGTGGGTTGTACCTAATGCGCTGCACCATGGGCTATATACAGAGTGCAAAGAGGAGTGGAGATAGAGGACACCCCTGGCAGGTGCTGTGCGTTATTGAGAATGTAGCCAATGATGTCCCGTTAACTCGGACGAATGCTCTGGAGGCCCTATAAATACAACCTTTCCACCTAAGAAATGTATCTACAAATCCAAAATGATGTAGCATTTCAAACAGGTATGGCCTCTGATTGTGGTTGAACGATTTCTCTGCTGGGATGAAGAGGAGAAGACTTCCTTTCGGGATCTCCTAGTGATGTCCAGGAGGTGGAACAGCCTTTCAGTATTGTCCCCTCCTGGTCTCATAGTGTTAAAGATTAGACTGCAAACGTCAACATTATCGGCGCCATCTTGCCCCTTTCGAGCCCATTCGTGCGCGTAAGCGGCAGCCATTTTGAGCACCATGGCCTCCCTGCCCCTCGCTGATAGCCAGCGCGTCTCTCTCTCTCCTAACCTCGCAAGCATCCCCCGCACGCTGACAACCCCCGCTCTCTCATGCCTTGGGTCATAAACCCCTCTTCAGCGCAGCTCCGCCACAGAATCCCATCCTGTTCCCAGCGCGACACCTCCCTTCATTCCTTTCATGGTCTCAGATCCTTTTGATGCAAACCCCCTTTCCCTGTGTCCCCGTTTGTCTTCCTTGTTCCCAGGGCGCCACCTGGCCCTGCGGATACTGTTTATTACCCCGTACAGTAGGAAGCTTCCCCTCCCCATCAAAAGACCCTCGAGCTGATCAAAGCCCCCACCCTATGAGATCCGATCAACTCCACGCATTCCGTGAATCGGCGGAATGCCCTGCTGCGCGACAATCATCACCTGTTGTGACCGGGGTGGGGAATTCAACTGTAAAGGTATGTGGGAACGGGCCTGAAGGGGAGATTCCTAGGAGGTTCTTTCAAATATCAAAGTGTTGCGAGAATGTGTTACGTGCAATAAAGGTCATAAACCCTAGTATAAGAGGCCAGGCCTCAGAGATGTGGTTAGAGCACCTCGTGACGATACTTGCTGTCTGAATTGATGTGTTCTCCTCCGGAGAGAATAAAATCCTCGTTTCCTGCCTTCCAGTCTCCAGCGCCTGCTTCTTCATTGATTAATATTGGTGGGTCATAGAGGCGACACCGCCGGGCAACATAAAAGGGGTCTTTGGTTACTGGTTGTCTTTGAACCCCTTTTAAAATTTGGCGTCCCAAGCGTGGGGCCCATCAGCGACTCGTGGATCCAGTGGGAGAGGTCCTGGCGACAGAGTGACAACTGCAACGATCGGAAGGTACCCTGTCCGATAGACCCTCGTCTGACAGCCGATCATCCGAACTTCACTGGTTCCGAACAGACCTCTCTCGAGTGATCTGCAGTCCTGACTGGGAACCATCAGGAGTGCCACGAGGAGTACGAAGAGAAGAGGACGATCGGGCGCTGGATTCGGAAGACAAGAAACTGTCCATGCGGTCCGGGTAAGGTCGTGTAAACACGACGAATTGCGAAAGTGATTGATAATTGATGAGAAAATACTAGTATTACTTTTTGTTAATTTATTTGGAGATTCACTGTCTGCAAACGGAGAAACAACAGGCTCTCCCTTTATAAACAGTGAAGGATAGGTACGCATCCGTCGGACCTATCTTTCTCCCCCACTGAACAATTGCCCCTCCCCCCATTGATTAACTGTTATAGATTGTTTTCTGGAGATTCTCTGTCTGCAAACAGGGAAGAATAGGTCCCCTCTTTGCAGATAGTGAAAGGGTAGGTGACGCGGACCTTTGCGAGCCTACTTATTCTCCCCATTGACCATATTGATTTTTTATTTTTGACCTAACATTGATTGCTCAAGATTGGTTCATGAGGTATTCATTGCCTGCAAACAACGTAGAATAGAAATATTCTGTCTAGTCTTTGCACGCAGTGATAAGATAGGTAGTGCTGACTATTATCCCCATTGTGATCCGTCATGCCTGTCTTCTCCCCACTGGTTAGTAGCCTGTTTAGCCCGGACCGCTTATTAGAGATGAACCATCCGGCTCCGCTGGAAGGCACCCCTAATAAGGACATGTTCATGAAGCATGGATTAATCGCTATAGCCTATAGCCAGCTGTGGCATAAATATACGAAAAAGGATCGAGAAAGTCAGTGGCCACTGATAGGATCCTTTGAAGACGATAAAATAAACACACTAGAAACAGCCCTTGGTAAAAACAAGACGACGCCCACTATGCTTGACAGCTTCGGCATGTGGCGAAAAGAAGCCGAACAACGTAAAAAGAGAACTGAGAGTAGGTTGGGAAAAGAGCTGCGGAAAGCAGCCCACCTAGCGGCCCAGAAACTAGAGAAAGAGATAAAAGAAAGAGAGGATACCAAACAGAAACTAGAAATAGAAACGTCAAGCCAGTGTCTGGTCAGAACACCCTCCACGCTCTACCCTGAATTACACTCGAAACAGCGAACCAACGATGATCTGCTGCTAGGTCCTCCGATCATCCACATGCCCCCTCCATATGCCCCTTCCCAACCCTTAGCACAGCACCCACTACCCCCAGGTACAAACGAGAGTAGCACCACGGCTTTAGCCCCCATGGCCTCTGTGCCGGCTGAACTCCTTGTATTAGATGCTACGCAAACGACAACGTTGAGCGACCCAGAGTCCCGAAGGGTTGGTCCTGCAAAAACATACAGACTAAGCAAAAATGAGCGAGCAGGGGTCGACAAGATAGCAAAGATACTGGTAGAGAAGAGGGAAGATGAAGAGTCCGTCACGGATGTGTTTAATTCTTATACAGGGAGTCACAGACGACACTTTACTGTACAACTGTGTTATCACGTCTTAAACGCATACGAGGACCGATATCAAGAAAAAGGTCCCCAGAGCCTAACGACTCTGTACCGGAAGGTCGATATCGGGGATGAGAGTGAGAGTGATGTGACGGACCTACTTACGCGTACGCTTGAGGTTTTCCGCCACCTCACTGAACAAAAGCCGAAAATCGAATCCACAACATCCGTAGCAACCGAACCACAAACTGAACGATCTAACACCATGATGCCGATACGAGAGGCTGCCCCTTACTGGGTTCCTCCACGAGGTGAAGGGACTCACGATGACGCAAACAACAAAGATGCAAAGGGAAGGGTAGTGTACAATTGGGTCTACCAACCATGGGACCGGCAAGAGATTCTGACCTTCCGGAAATCTCTGCCTGACCTACAAAAAAACCCCACTGCCTTCTATAGTGAGTTGGGTACAGCCCTAGGATCGACGATTATGACCCTGGCTGACATCGACTTGTTTTTCGGGTTATGTCTACCAGCTGATGTGTGGAAGCAAATCCGGAAAGTCGACCACTCTGAGCTGTTTGGACATAACTGGTCACAACTCGATGGCATAGACAGACAACGAGAACCCGGACAAAAGCCTTTGAAAGCCATTTTAGACCTCCCGGATAAAATCGTACAGAAATTAAAAACCCTTATCCCAGAGAAGAAAGTGGACTGGTCGATAGTAACGGCCTGTCGCCAGAAACCTCAGGAGGATGTATCGGAATACTTCTCCCGGTTTGAAACGGTGTTCTCCGATTACAGCGGCCAGGACTTGACCACTGCAACCGGACACCATCTGTTTGTCCAGAATTACGTTAAGGGTTTATCACCGGAGGTCTCGCAGAAACTGCAGGCCAGCGAAAGTAGTTGGGCAGCCTCCAAACCTACGGCTATCCTCCAGATGGCCCAATATTATGAACATCAGAAAAACGAAAACGATAGAACAACAGAGAGAAAGAAGAAAGATTTAAAGGAGAGGGTGATGATGGCTCAACTGCAAGGGGTGACTATGGGACGAGACCAATACCGGGGAAACCATCAGATGAACGTCCCTAAAACTGCACCTCCCAAGGACCGTACTTCGACCCCCCACATTGGACGTACAGACATTAGAGAGGACCAGTGTGCTTTCTGTAAGGGAACGGGCCACTGGAAATCTCAGTGCCCAGTTCTTTTGGAACTCATCAGAAATAGAGATCCTAGGGATACAGCAAGTGAACCAAGAAATAGGGGACCACAGCGAGGGCCCCCAAACAACGCAACTAATGATAGATCAGGTAGGCCAAACACATTTGACCGACCCCGACAGAACCAATGCCAGCAATCTGACTACGATGATGTTCATGACTTTGCATAGGACTGCCTAGGGCAAGGGAGGGATCCAGTCGAGCTCCATGTTGACCAGCAAGGCCCTTATGTCACTGCTAAGGTCTTGGGTACAAAGTCACCATTCCTGGTAGACACTGGCGCAACACGTAGTGCATTATCTAAATGACTGATTCCAAGGGCACCCTTGTCTGGCTCACTAATAACATCAACAGGTTTCGATGGAACGCCCTCCACTAACCCTTTGTCCGCCCCGATCCTCTTTGACTTAGAAAACAACACCACCGACACCACGTTTTTGCTTTCCTCCAATAGCCCTGACGCAATTATGGGACTCGACTTATTGAAACACTTCCGAGCAACGATTAGATGTTCCCAAGATGGAGTCCGAGTTTTCCTTTACGACAATCCCGTTCTGCTTAGGCATTGCCCCCCCAGACACATGTTTTCCATCACCGACGCTGACACTTCCCTGCTTGACACTCTGCCACCGTATCTGTGGGCCAAAACGGATTCGGATGTAGGGCGCATGATGATCGACCCAGTGCACATTACTGTTCGACCAGATGCAACACTCCCAAAACTTCCACAATATCGGATATCGCCCGAGGGCGAGAAGGCATTGGTAGAAATCATCCAATCACTGATAGACGCAGGAGTGGTAGAGGAAGTGGTTAGCAACGTTTGCAACAGCCCAATCTTGCCCATCATTAAGAAACAGGGAGAAGGAGATGAGAAAGCATACCGCTTCATCATTGACCTTCGAGAGATCAACAAAGTGGTGGTACCCCAGTACCCTGTGGTCTCGGACATTACCACCATCCTGACTTTGATTCCCTCCACTGCCACCACCTTCACTGTCATTGACCTCAAAAACGCATTCTTTTCCATCCCCATCCACCCAGACAGCCGATATCTCTTCGGTTTCACCCTAAAAGCCCGCTCATATAGGTTCTGCCGAGCACCCCAGGGCTACACAGAAAGCCCTAGCATCTACAGCCAGGCCCTCAAGAGACAACTGGATCAAGTCCAGTTACCCGATGGAGTGGTGTTAGTGCAATATGTCGATGACATCCTCTTGGCAGCCGACACCACTCCACTAGCTGTCACAGCCACCATTCAACTCCTGCACTTCCTTGCAGAAAATGGCCACAAGGTCTCTAAGAAGAAGTTGCAATTCTGCCAACCCCAGGTCACTTACCTAGGCCACCTTTTGTCCAAAGACGGGAGAAAACTGACTCCTGACCGGATCCAAACCATTCTCGACACCCCCATCCCTAGGACCCAGAAACAGGTCCGATCCCTACTAGGCCTCACCTCCTTCTGCCGACAGTGGTTACCCAACTTTAGCCTCGTAGTAAAACCACTGCTTTCACTGCTAGCTAAGGATATCCCTTTCCCACTCCCTTGGACCCCTGAGTGTCAGGCTTCCTTCATGCAACTACGAGATGCCCTTTGCTCGCCCCCTGTGTTGGGTACCCCCGATTACACAAAGCCCTTCTCCCTTTACACTCACGAAAGGGAGGGGTGCGCTTTATCTGTCCTGACCCAGTCCATCGGCTCAAAGCAACGACCATGCGCTTACTTCTCAGCCACCCTTGATCCTGTAGCCAGAGCCCTGCCTGCTTGCCTTCGAGCTGTAGCTGCTGCTGCGATCTCTATCCGACAGAGTGAGGGGATCGTACTCTCGAATTCCCTCACAGTACTGGTACCCCATGCAGTTGACACCCTCCTAAACCAAACCAAAACGCAACACCTGACGAGTGCACGACTGACTGGATACGAACTGACTCTGCTCGCACCCCACATCACTCTGAAGAGATGCACCACACTGAACCCAGCAACCCTGCTGCCCTTACCAGAAAACGATCCCAATGCGCACCCTGTACACGACTGTGTGACCCTCACAGACGAACAGACCAGAAGTAGGGTTGACCTCAGAGACACGGCCTTTCCCGACCCCGATGGAGAGCTGTGGGTGGACGGTTCTTGCATCAAACTCCCCGATGGCACCACTTCAGCTGCCTATGCAGTCACCACGGCTCGAACTGTAGTCGAGACAGCCCGCATAACGCAACGATCTGCCCAGGCAGCGGAACTGATTGCCCTGACACGAGCCTGTATTCTAGCAGCAGGAACCACAGCAAACATTTACACCGACAGCCAGTATGCCTTCGGGGTGGTTCACCATTTTGGGCTCCTTTGGAGGGAGAGGGGATTCTTGACCTCACACGGCACCCCCATTTTGCACGGGGATCTAGTCTCCGCCTTGATCGAAGCCGTCCTTCTCCCCAAAAAGCTTGCAGTCATCAAATGCCAGGCACACAAAAAGGTGACAGACATTATTGGACAGGGAAATGCACTAGCCGACATCACTGCCCGAACGACAGCTGAAAATAGGACGACAACACGCATGTACGTGACCAGGTCACAAGCAGAAAAATGGTCTGACGCTAGGGACACTATTAGAGACATTCAAATGGCTAGCACACAACACGAACTGACTGAATGGACACGGGTGGGATTGAAAGATGACGAAGGCTGCTGGCGGACAAAAGACACAAACAAATGGTTGCTACCTGACTCGTATCTGATTCCCATGCTGACTATGGCACACTCCCCTGCCCACATAGGATCAGCCCCCATGATTGAACTTGTCTCCAGAGTTTGGCACAATGATAAGATCACAGAGTCCGCCAAGCGTCTGGTCCAACAATGCTTGATATGCCTGCAACACAACCCCGGGAAAGGAACTGTAGTACTCCGGGGAGGGTTTGGGGTCCCAAATCACCCGTTTGAAGTCCTGCAGATGGACTACATCCAACTAGACAGATGTCAAGGCCTGAAATATGTACTTGTTGTGGTATGCGCATTTAGCAAATGGGTGGAAGCATACCCAACCCGTGACAACACTGCTATGGCCACAGCAAAAGTACTGTTAAAGGAGTTTTTCCCCCGTTACGGCCTTTGTCGAATTTTGTGGAGCGACAATGGCCCCCACTTCGTAGCCGAACATGCCACTCTCCTTCCCCTGAAACATGCCACTCTCCTTCCCCTGAAAAAGAATCCAAATGGCGCTCCGGATGATCTAAGTAATCTCCGCCCAATCTCCCTTCTAGCAGCCCCGGGCAAAATGCTCGAAAAATTGATACAACGTCAATTGAACAGATTTATCGAGGACAACGAGATTCTGCATGAAACTCAATCAGGCTTCAGATCGGGATTTAGCACCGAGACTGCCCTCATTGAGGTGGCTGAGTCGATTAGATGGTCTTTAGATTCAGGAGCATCAGCCATGCTGGTACTCCTGGATCTATCAGCCGCATTTGATACGGTGGATCACGACAGATTGATCTCACGGCTGAAGGATATCGGACTGAAAGATAAAGCGTTGGGCTGGCTACAATCCTATATTACAGATCGCTCCCAGAAAGTAGCGATGGGCACCTTCACCTCAAAACCAAAACACCTCAAGTGTGGCGTCCCTCAGGGGTCGGCTCTCAGCCCATTACTTTTTAATGTTTATTTAGCCCCACTCTTTACCTTGATCTCAAAATGGGGAGTAAAGGCAATTTCGTATGCAGATGATACGCAATTAGTCTTCCCTTTCTCTGACGTATCTGAGGCAGCCTTCAGCAAATTGAGGGGATGTCTTCGGGATATTTCCAGCTGGATGAATACTAACAAATTAAAACTGAATGCTGGCAAAACGGAGGTTGTCTTTTTTGGCAAACATAATCGTCCTCCCTCTGACTTGTGGTGGCCTCCTGAAATGGGTCCCCCTCCTCCCCCTAGCACCTATGCGAAGAACTTAGGTGTCAGATGGGACGAGGGTCTCTCCTTTTCGTCACACATACAACAAGTCACAACTGGCTGTCTTTTCAAACTTAGGAACCTTCGGAAGTTCCTTGCGCTTTTGCCAGCAGACTGCCGAAAAATGGTAGTCCATGCAACAGTTACATCCAGATTGGACTACGCGAATGGCCTATATCTTGGCCTACCCAAATACTTGGTACATCGCCTGCAGATCGTGCAGAATGCGGCTGCGAGACTGCTAAAACACATCCCTTTTAGACAGCATGTCTCTCCGCATCTACACGACCTGCATTGGCTCCCTGTGGCTAGTAGAATAAAGTTCAAAGCTCTAACCCTGGCGTTCAGAGCACTTAAGGGGTCCTGTCCTGATTACTTAAAACTTAGACTCCCCAGGTATCACCAGGAGAGGCACCTGCGTTCTAACGCTCGGCTTCAGCTCCTCGTCCCTCGCGCCAAAAAAGCCAGACTCGGTGGCAGGTCCTTCTCTGCTAACACGGCAATTCTTTGGAATACCCTGCCGGTCGCCATCCAAGCTGCCACGACTGAATCCGGTTTCAAGAAGCTAATAAAGACCTGGCTTTTTGCCCAGAAAAAATAAGCACTCTCCCCCCTTTTTTGTTTTTCCTGCCTAACAAGAGTTGCCCACCTAGCGCCGGGACACCTCCTTGTGAGGTAGCTGATCGCGCTTTAGAAATATCAGTATTATTATTATTATTATTATCCAACTCATTTTGAAGGGGTTGGGTGTAAAACAAAAGTTCCACGCAGTCTTCCACCCCCAATCTGCTGGACTAGTTGAACGACATAACGCCACACTGAAACTAAAATTGGCCAAAATAGTGGCTACCACAGGACTGAAATGGCCAGACGCACTCCCCCTGGCATTGCTCTCAATGCGTTCCACCCCTACCAAACACCAATTGATACCATACGAGGTTGTATTCGGCCGGCCTATGAATGTCTGGTCTGCACCGAAACCAACTTCCATTCATGACGTCCCGGACGTCCTAATGTCTGATTACTTATGCCAGTTGACTAAAACACTGTCTGTTATCCATCAACAGGTGCTGCATGCCATCCCTGACACTTCCAGGGGTCCCGGACACACCATCCAGCCTGGGGATTTCGTCCTGATCCGGAACTTCCAGCGTGCCAAGAGTCTGGAACCCCGGTGGACGGGCCCCTGGCAAGTCCTCATCACCACCCGAACAGCACTTCGAGTGGAGGGAAAACGCAACTGGCTGCACGCACACCACTGTAAGAAGGTCTCCTCGACCCTGACCTCGACCGAAAACATCGACAACCAAGAAGAGCTCCTGAACAAGGACCGACCGTCACTAACCTGCTATCCTGATACCGAAGCACTTGAACTTTCAAAATTCTCTGATCCCACTGTGCCGTCGAGAGAAGGGTATTTCCTGCGTCGAAAGGAGGGAGCTTCGGCTAAGTAGACCACGGACTGAGTTAAATCTCAGAACGGTGACCTAAACACTACCAAGGGTTACCCGGAGAGAAGCAAAACAAAGTCTGTGGTTCTGCCCGCTACCGAGCACCTTGAAGATGATGGAAGCGCCAGATAAGAAGATGATGGAAGCGCCAAATAAGAAGATGATGGAGGCAACAGGAAATACCCACCACAGAAACCCAAAAGCAGACAGACTCCACAGCTCAAAGACAATTGCACTCTTCATCACAATCCTTTTCTGCTTTCTCCTCATGACCACACTCTGGATTGTGGAAGAAAATGCACCTGCTCACGAAACATTCCTGACCACTGCTCAGCCTACCACCATGAAGGAACATTATCTGATCTCGCTCTCTCCCCAACTCAGAGAGAGGCGAAAGGAATTTTGGAATAACTCTTTCGTACAACTACTTCACCAGCACAACCTTGCCACCAATGCCACCAACTGTTGGATCTGTGGGTTGCTACCCCACGCCACTGGACACTCGATACCATTCATCCCTTCACCTTTCTCAGTTCACGGCTCCTGTCTTGCTTGGCTGATGCTTCTGCAAGAAAGCTTTAAGGACAATGCCACCTCCAGCAAAACCGTAACGCATTTCTACCACGGGGTCTGGCGGAACAGAGCAAAGACACACTTCTGCCCGCAGACCACCAACAACACAATCCACTTGGACATCCCTACTAAAGAACAAATTGAAATGCAAATGTTCAATAATCCAACCAGAACCACCTTCTCCTACCTGCGAAAACGAACGGCTGCCACTCTGACTGTGGCCCTGTCAGTCATCAACGTCACCGGCCACATGTGCATGGAAGGGCTTGGGACTCAGCTGGTAGGCCACAGTGCTTGCCGGTTTTCCAGAACTGTGGACTCCACCGACCCACCTTCCTTTGTGGCATCTCCAAACACGTATTTCGTCTGCGGCACGAAGGCTTACACCTGGCTCCCCAAAGGCTGGGGGGGCACTTGTTTCATTTCCTTCATCCTTCCTCCGACTTATGTGGCACCAGCAAATCATCACAGACAAAAACGAGCCAAGGACATTGAACAAGCCGACTCAACAGGAGCGCAGTTCCTCGATGCAATGAAGGGACTTGTCCCCCTCTGGGGCCCGATGGCAAACAGCCGTGCCATCCGACATCTGACTCAAGCAGTTGAGACAACAATGAACATCACGGCTGGTATCCTTGCTAACAACACCGCTGAACTTCAAGCGGTCCGCTTGGTGGACCTCCAGAACCGCCTTGTCCTAGATGTGGTTCTTGCGGATCGTGGTGGAGCATGCCGCATTATTGGGTCCAGCTGCTGTACGTACATACCGGACAACTCACCCTCAGTGTACAAAGCCATCGAACATCTTCATAGACTCTCTTCAGAAGTCCACCAAGAACAAGAAGAATGGTCGCTTGGTGGTTGGTTCTGGAGCACCGTTAAGAACTGGGGCTGGAGACTATTCACCATTATCCTGATTCCTGTAGTTGTAATATGCGGTTTATGCTTAGGAATTCAATGTCTGCCACCTCTGTGTACATTATGCGTAAATTGTATTTGCCCTAAGACTGTGGACTTTGGAAACGAACATATGAGAGCAATATATGATGCCGAGGTTAGGAATTTGATGAAGATTGACATTGAGTAAGCAAGTTGGCTAAGATATGTTGAAAAGGGAGGACTGTTAAAGATTAGACTGCAAACGTCAACATTATCGGCGCCATCTTGCCCCTTTCGAGCCCATTCGTGCGCGTAAGCGGCAGCCATTTTGAGCACCATGGCCTCCCTGCCCCTCGCTGATAGCCAGCGCGTCTCTCTCTCTCCTAACCTCGCAAGCATCCCCCGCACGCTGACAACCCCCGCTCTCTCATGCCTTGGGTCATAAACCCCTCTTCAGCGCAACTCCGCCACAGAATCCCATCCTGTTCCCAGCGCGACACCTCCCTTCATTCCTTTCATGGTCTCAGATCCTTTTGATGCAAACCCCCTTTCCCTGTGTCCCCGTTTGTCTTCCTTGTTCCCAGGCCGCCACCTGGCCCTGCGGATACTGTTTATTACCCCGTACAGTAGGAAGCTTCCCCTCCCCATCAAAAGACCCTCGAGCTGATCAAAGCCCCCACCCTATGAGATCCGATCAACTCCACGCATTCCGTGAATCGGCGGAATGCCCTGCTGCGCGACAATCATCACCTGTTGTGACCGGGGTGGGGAATTCAACTGTAAAGGTATGTGGGAACGGGCCTGAAGGGGAGATTCCTAGGAGGTTCTTTCAAATATCAAAGTGTTGCGAGAATGTGTTACGTGCAATAAAGGTCATAAACCCTAGTATAAGAGGCCAGGCCTCAGAGATGTGGTTAGAGCACCTCGTGACGATACTTGCTGTCTGAATTGATGTGTTCTCCTCCGGAGAGAATAAAATCCTCGTTTCCTGCCTTCCAGTCTCCAGCGCCTGCTTCTTCATTGATTAATATTGGTGGGTCATAGAGGCGACACCGCCGGGCAACATAAAAGGGGTCTTTGGTTACTGGTTGTCTTTGAACCCCTTTTAACAATAGGGATAAAACCGGCTTGGTCAGGGTCGACCAATTCTGGCATAACCGTATTCAGACGAGAGCCCAGAACACTAGCGAAGATCTTGGCATCAATGTTAAGAAGGGAAATGTGTCTTTATGACCCACAGTCACTAGGGTCTTTCGCTGGCTTCAGTATTACAGACGCCTCCATCATCGAGGCTGGTAGTGCCTCCAAGTCGTGAAAAGAATTAAAAAGTCGGGTAAGGAGGGGAGCTAGCTCCTGGCAAAAGGATTTATAAAATTGGGCCGTGAAGCCGTCTGGCCCGGTGCCTTCGCAGACGTAAGACGCATAATGGCCGCAACCACCTCCTCAATCTGTATCAGCTGATCCAGTTGGGACGCGATCACCGTCAGTAAGCGAGTCAAGGGGAGCCCCCGGAAGTAGGGTCTCGGCTCCCCAAGGGGGCTGTCCTTCTTGGAATACAGAGCATGGTAAAAATCCTTAAAGGTGGCTGCTATTTTCTCATCCGTGTGCACTTCCTCCCCCGAAGCCTGTCTAATCGAACTGACGAAACCCGACAGTTTTAGTGCGTAGCCTATGTGCTAGCATGTGCCCCTAGTGGTCACTACTGAGGTAGCATTTGTGCCTGAGCCGGAGAAGGGCATACTTCGCACTATCCAGGTCCAGATGCTTCAAACAAAGGCTATTACGCTCCAGTTCTCGCCAGACTCTGGGGGCCCACATGCGTTTATGTATGGCCTCCAGCTCTGTGACAGCCTGCTCCAGCTGCTGATGCAACTCTTGTTGCTAATGATTTCTGCCGCAGATATAGCGAGGAATTCGCCCCACACTACTAGGTTAAGTGCTTCCCATACCAATGAAAGGGGTGTATCCTCCAGTCATTGTTGCGCAGTTAATTCTCAAGCACCTTATGCACTGCTGAAATCGTGGTAGGGGACTGGGGTAATATGTTGCATAGCCGCCACCGGGAGAATCGTCTGTCTCCAGCGTCAATAAGATCATGGCATGGTCCGAAAGAAATCGTGGCTCTATGATTGCTTTACCAGCCCGGGTCATAAGTGTCGGGATAGTAATAAAAAGGTCAATGCGCGTATATAACTTGTGTGCGGTCGAATAAAAGGTGTAGTCCCTTACTGAAGGGTGCAGTTGGTGCCAGACAGCGCAGAACCGTCCCTGCGCAAGCCACTACATACCGTCAGCCGTGAAACTCTCGGTTTGTGAGGAACGCTGGTTGGAGCAATGGAGTACAGGTTCCATGACTAAATTGAAATCCGACTCTACCAGCACCACCGAGTCCAGGGTGGCAAGCACTGTTGCAAGGGCGTTCAGGATAAAGGGTTTCTGTCGTTCATTCGGAGCATAGGCCCGGGTGACGGACAAGGAGCCCCACTGTATGCAAACTGCCAGGAGGCTCCCCTTTATTTCAGCGATCATGGCAATTAACTTAATGCTAAACTTTTGTGCCAATAGGATAGCTATCCCATTCTTCTTCGTGGGAGCCGAGGACCATAGCTGGCAGGGAAACCAGTAGGATTGCATGCTAACTGTGTGTTTGGGAGGCAGGTGTATCTCTTGAAGTAAGAATTTGTCACCCCCTTCTCCGTTATGCTCTAAGAACTTTACTGGATTATTTAACCTCCCCGGGCATTGAGACAGAGTATCTTTAGTTCCCTAGGCATGGCTCAAGGAGGAAGTGGATCACGCAGCGCGCTTCACGTGCAAGCATAGTGGAAATCGTACGCCTCTTAAGCAACCAGGGAATTGCGTGAATAACTGGTGCGGAAGAGTAAAAAAAAGACCATAAAACCCCAATAAGGTGCACATCAGCAACAAACAATGAAACATAAGGTGACGTCTGTCGGTCACAGTACTCAAAAACAGTACTCAAACATGTACAGGACGTTGGCTAGTCAGTACTTCCAAAGGCGATTCAAATTGCACCACTGTGGGATCCCAGCTCCTGCTCTTCGCCATCGGTGCTGCTTGCAGTGTTTATCTTAAGTGTATGCCGGCCCGTCTCCGTGCCCATCTCCTCCTTAATGCTTACCACCTCTAAGGCTTCTTTAAGGGAGCTAAATTGTCATAATCTGCCTTCGTGCCAGACAGGACTATTCTCTACTCACTGAGAATCCTCCGGGAGACACAAACCTGACACAGCCAACATGGCAAAGGAAAGGCAGGCGGTACTTACCACTTTATCCAGCACATCAGCATCGTAGGGAACTCCCTGAATCTCTCACGACAGCCAGGCAGGATGGCTTCAGGATGACTCGGAGAGGTGTGCAAGCCGACGACACCAACGACGCAGCCCACAACCTCGCACAGTGGATCACCAACTGCGCCGACGACCTCGCACCACTGAAGAACCCCCCCAGGCATGACCGGCAACAGGAAAACCCCACGGTTCACAGAAATCCTCAAAGAATCAAAGAAATACTGCCGAACCCTCGAAAAAACCCAGCGCCACGAACGAACTACAGAAAACATGACAGCCCTCAAGATCGCCACCCTCGAACACCACCAGCTGATCCGCACCACCAAGAGGACATCATTCAAAGAGCAACTAGACAACAACACCCACAACAGCAAGGAACTCTTCAACATCGTCAAAGAGCTCTCCAAACCCAGCGCCAGCAACAACGACATCACACCGTCACAAGAACTCTGCAACTCCCTCGCCACGTTCTTCCACCGAAAGATCGCAGACATAGACAACAGCTTAGGACCCCAGACTCCGCCTCCAGCCACCCAACCAGCGACCCCCACCACCACCCTCAGCGCCTGGACCCCCACCAGCACTGAAGACACCACCAACGTCATGAACTCCATCCACTTGAGCTCCCCCTTGGATCCACGCCCCCATCATATCTTCAACAAAGCGGACACCATCATCGCACCCCATCTCCGAAACGCCATAAACATCTCGTTCGTGTCAGCCGCCTTCCCCGAGAGCTGGAAGCACACAGAAATCAAAGCCCTACTGAAGAAACCCACAGCGGACCCCAAAGACCTCAAGAACTTCCGCCCCATCTCTCTTCTTCCCTTCCTGGCCAAAGCCATCGAGAAGACCGTCAATAAACAGCTGACTGCTTCCCTCGAGGCAAACAACTCACTCGACCCAGCCCAGTCCGGATTCCGAGCCAACCACAGCACAGAGACTGCCCTCATAGCAGCCACCGACGACATCAGGACCCTGCTGGACAACGGAGAAACAACCGCCCTCATCCTCCTGGACCTCTCGGCAGCCTTCGATACTGTATGCCATCGCACCCTAATAACTCGCCTCTACAACACTGGGATCCAAGGAAAGGCCCTGGACTGGATCACCTTGTTCCTCTCCGACAGAACCCAGAGAGTCCGCCTCCCTCGCTTCCGCTCAGAAGCCACCAAGATCATCTGCGGCGTACCCCAAGGTTCCTCGCTCAGCCCAACCCTCTTCAATATCAACATGAGCCCCCTTGCCGCCATCGCACGCAAACACATCAACATCATCTCCTATGCCGACGACACCCAGATGATACTCTCCCTCACCAAAGACCCAGCCACCGCCAAAACCAACCTACAGGAAGGAATGAAAGACGTCGCAGAATGGATGAAGCTCAGCCACCTGAACTGGAACTCAGACAAGACAGAGGTCCTCATCCTCGGACAATCCCCATCCACCTGGGACGACTCCTGGTGGCCCCCAGCACTGGGCTCCGCGCCGACACCCTCGGACCATGCACGCAACCTGGGATTCATCCTGGACTCCTCCCTCACGATGACCAAGCAAGTCAACGCCGTCTCGTCACCATGTTTCAACACCCTGCGCATGCTCCGAAAGATCTTCCAGTGGATCCCCACTGAAACCAGAAAGACGGGCACCCAGGCCCTCGTCACCAGCCGACTGGACTACGGAAACGCCCTATACGCAGGAACCACAGCCAAACTACAGAAACGACTACAACGCATACAGAACGCCTCCGCACGACTCATCCTCGACATCCCTCGCCACAGCCATATATCCGCCCACCTGAGAAACCTGCACTGGCTCCCAATCAACAAGAGGATCACATTCAGGCTCCTCACCCACGCACACAAAGCACTCCATGACATAGGCCCCGAATACCTCAACAACAGCCTCTCATTCTACACTCCCACCCGCCAGCTCCGCTCGCCTCGCCCTCGCCACCGTTCCACGGATTCGCAGAACCACCGCCGGAGGAAGATCATTCTCTTACCTGGCAGCCAAAACATGGAACTCCCTCCCCGCACACCTACGAATGACCCAGGACCACTTCACCTTCAGGAAACACCTCAAGACCTGGCTTTTCGAGCAGTAGCAGCACCCCTCCCCCCTGTCAGCGCCTTGAGACCTTCACGGGTGAGTAGCGCACTCTATAAATGTTTTTGATTGATTGATTGATTTGGTGTTTGACACTACTCTTTCGCGCACATAATACTTGGATTGCCAAATCCCCTGACAATCCCACTCCACTTGCTATGGGGTCGGCATGTGGCCCTGGTGTCAAATGCCACGTGCCAAGTGTTCCTCACACTTTGGGGTTAAGAGAGCTTTCCAGACCATACCTCCTAGCTTCACAGACTCTGGTCTTCCTTTGCAATGTAATGACTGTCTCTTGCACTGGAGAACAGAACAGCTGCTTACCAGGGGCTATAGGTCCCCTTTATTCGTATTTTCTCGATAGATTTCAGGAAAGTGGCATGCCCCAAATATGTAAAGATTTTGCGCTTGCTCTACCTGTGAAAAGCGGAACAGGCAGAGTCCCTCCCAACAAGCCTAGACTCCTCTCAGGGCCCTTGGGAACCAAAGATTGCCCGGAGAACAAAAGGTACATGCTCCTGGGGCGGAGGAGAGGGGAGGTGGGGGATTGAAATTTTGTTATTGATTTTTTTGGCTTTGCTTTATTCTTGTTTTTTTCTTGTTTAAATGGTCCCTGCATCGCTGCCAGCCTCCCAGTTGTGGGCACACAGCTGTATATTGCAAGTTCTCATGACATATGCTGCCGGATAATGGTTGTAGGCAAAAGCTGTGTTATTTACGCTGTTGATCTCTATCAATAAACAGAATTGTGACATAAATCACAATGTTGGAGACTGGGGAGGGGCAATCATATTTGTCAAAATCATTAAATATCACAGAACTCAGGATTTTAAACGCTTAAGATACACCGAAGTGTCATCTTTCAAGCTCACTTGACTCCTTTCTCTTTAACACTAATATTTTATAAACCACTGAATAGGTTTACAATAAACCAACAAACATTTTGGAATAAAGTTCTTTTTTAGGTTTCGCAGACCTGCGTTATAGCGCGCATGCCCTGCTTGCGTCTGCGAGACATATTGTGGGTGAGTATATTTCAGAAGGGGGCTTGAAACCCAGCCCCTCATTTTCATTGGGTAGCATCACCATTTATGGTAAACGGTGGCTTCCCATTGAAAATTATGCTACTGTGTTACCGCCCTTTCTCCATTTGGGAAGGCCCATCCGGACTGGGTCTCCTGCTTCACGGCTGTCGTGAAGCAATTTCTTATCACAGAGGCGTGTTATGTCAACAAGCCTCTGAGATCCAGTCCTGATGGGCCTCCCAAAAGGAGACAGGACACCACGTGTTTATTTTTGCATGACGCTTTTGCTTTCACTAAAAGTGAAAGCGCGATGCAAATATAAACAGTGCTATGGCGAACGTTTGTTATTATGATGTGAGCACATTGCCTGTTTAAAGGTGTTTTGGAGAAGCGCGCACTTTGTGCATCGTTCTACAAACCACATCATATCCTGAGAGGTTTGTTTTCTTGTGCTGATTTAACTTCAACTTGATGGCTGTGTTGACTGCATGGTACACTAAGCAGAACTAATTTTTCGATGTCTGCAGGTTTTGTATAGGATGTAAACCAGAGGGGCGCGCAAAGCTTCAGCCCGCCTATATCAGTGGTGGAGCTGGAACACGGTTGGTGCGTGTGGAAAGGAGTGAATGAACGGTACACATGCTTTTTATGACCTAGTCCCGACCACCTATCTCTGAGTGCACTCTCCGTGCTCCCTAACACAGGCTTCTCCACTATAACCCTCTTTTCATTAATTTTACTCAGCTCTCATCTTAAACCCAGCCCTTCTTCTTTCATTTACTCTGCCCTCTTTTATTTGCATTTTTATATAGCGCTAACTCAACCCAAAAACTTTACTTGAGCACCAGTTACGTTACACATTTTTGTAGGAATGGGGAGATTTAGTGCAAATGATTTTCCCGGAATGACAGGGTGGCTACCCAGGTTCCAAAGTTGGCAGCTCTGGTTGTTGTGCCAAATGCTTACCCCTTCTTTTTGCTACACTTCCGCCTGTGACGCAGTCCCACGGTACTCTCCATGCCTCTCCTTTCTCGTCAACCCTCAGTACCCTGTCCCCTTAGCCTCCCCTGCCTGTCCCTTATAACTCTTCCCTAGCCCCTCACATTCTCAGCAGTGGCCTTGCGGTGGAAACGGTTTCCATGGTTACCATATTTCCGCCTCGGGGTCCCTCGTTGTGATGCAGGGCCTGTGTGGACAACATTCAGACGGTGGACTCTGACCCCACTACCTAGTGACCATACGGCAGCTCTTCCTGTGTGGAGACCTACCGGTCCTCGACGACAGGGCACAGCTGCCGCCTACTCTGCGCACTGACAAGCGCTTCGTGAAAAACAAACGTCGTGCACAGCTAGATGAGAAAAACAATGGTGTCGGAGTGTAATAATTCACATGTGTAGCAGGCAGAAAGCAAAGCACAGCACAATATACACACAATCTCTCTTGGGCGCACACACACATGTACACTCAGTATATGCAGTAAACACACCATTTCGACCAATCGCAGATACCAAACAGACACAAGTCATCACACAAATTCAACTCCGGAACATACAAGGACAATGTTTGAGGTGATGCGCCGAAGTAATGTTAAACTATGATAATGGTAGCTTCTTCAAGATTCTACTCTAAAGGTAAAAAATTATGTGTAGTGTTTAAACACACAAGAACAAGACTAGTTATGTTGCTAAAGGTCCATGATGTTTTTATCTTATTTTTTTTTTTACATAAACAAGAGTATAGGCCTATTTTTTGATCGTTAAAAAAGAAAAGGCCTCTTGTTGAATGATTACACTGGGAAAAAGGGCCATCATGTGTCGCGACTTATAAAAATCTCAGATCTCTTCACCCTGGCCAAATACTTTTCCAAATTTGAACCGAACGGAGTATTGGTAAGCCAAATGTCACAATAAAAAGGGAACCATAAAACCACCAATAATAGAAAACAAAGACAATGAAAAAGCAGAAATAATCAATTAAAACATTAAAAAAAAATTATGCAGACTCAGTTCTTTTAACCCCTTCGATGCTCATGACGAGCTCAGCTAGTCATGAGGCACGGTGCTCGTGTGCTCATGCCGCGGCTGAGCTCGTCATGACCACACCCAGTTCTATTATGGCCCAGCACCGGAAAAGAATATCTGCAGCATCGATGAGGTTAATTATAAACTCCACAACACATGTTCCCTTACAACCACACATGCGTGGTCAAAAACGCACACACAGGCACATGGCCACATCTGCTCTATGCTTAAATAGAATAGAATAGAATGTGTGTGTCTTTCCTAAACATTCAGGTCCATTTTTTTACACAATGCATTTCTCTCTTCTACCTACACTCACTCACATGGTCAAAAACACAACCAATCACGCACAGAATAAAACACAAATGGGATAAAGAACAGCCGCAAACATATTGTTCAAAATCAGCATTTCTTCTATATAACCACACTATTCTGAAACAATAAAAACAAGTAAAACACATAAAATGGCTTTCTACTCTGGAGGTGGGGCCTAGGTAATGGTAAGGTAATATTTTATTTGTACACGATTAATTAAAATATTTACAAAAATATAAAAACACAGATAAGGACATTTAAAACCACTTTGTAGTGGAGGTTAAAAAGTTCAAAGTTAGCAATGGTCAGATCAAAGTTGTCCTGGGGTGTTAATGAAGAACTTCAAATGATATCAAGTCTTTTCCTTATTGAGTCGAAGAACTTCACCACCTGGCAGTTGAATTTTGTGTCGCTAGAGTTAAAGCATAGTTTGACTGCCTGCCTGCAGGTCCGAACAGCATATGTCTTGAAGGATGGAAGCAGAAAGTTGCACCTCAAATCTCTCAGTTTAGGGCATATGCAGATTATGTGTACAATGTCCTCTTTTCCTGACTTGCACAAACAACACTGTTGCAAGGCCAGTGTTCTCTCCCAAGGGGGCAGGTGCGGTATCGGGATTTCGCCAAGGCGTAATTTTAGAAACTTTTCTTTAGCTTGAATTTTCATCCCGATGTTAAGATAGGCTTGTTGCTGTATTTTCCCATAGTTCCCCAGGGTTGTTCATCCATGCGCTCTGTTTGCTAGGTCTTTCTTGTCTTCGATCACTGAAATAATGTGTGCCGATTTTTTTGCCAGTTTTTTAAAGGACTGGAGATCTATAGACGTTTCCCAGGTGTCGGACAAACCTAGGACCTCAATTGATTCAAAAAGGTAGGCTCTAGGCAGCGAGGTGCGGTGCCGTAGTAACTCTTCCCATACGTTGGCATTTAGGGAGTCGGCCTCTGCGTTGCGGATCTTACGCCAGCTTGCTACGTACGCACTCCGCCTTTCTAAAGTTTGTTTAACAATGCCGAATTCCAAACGAATCTGGGCGGGGGAAACGTATGAGGGAAGGTTAAAAATGGCCCTATAAGAGTTAGCTATGACTGTGTCCAGCAGTACGGCATCCTTCCCGTGAAGTGATTCACTCCCATACGTGAGCGTTGGCTGTAGTTTAGCAAGCAGGATTTCAAGGAGTGGCTTAAGTGTAAGATCGGGGAGTTTTGCCTTTAATGATTTTAGTGCTAGATAAGTCATTGTAGCTTTCCCTCGGATGGAGTGCAGTTGAGGCCTAGAGTTGTAGTTTGAGTCCAAGAGGACACCCAGATATTTGTATGAGAATACCCTGCCAAGTTTTTCGCCATTCAGGTACCAACAAGGATTCCTTTCTTTACTGTAATTAAGTGTCATGGACTTTGACTTGTGAAAACTTATTTGGAGGGCATTCTTTGCTGAAAAGGCGCAAGTTGCATTCAGGAGGTGCTGAAGGCCTATTTGAGTGCGGCTTATCAGCACCAGATCGTCCGCGTATAGCAGATTTGAAAGGGTAATTCGTCCTTGCGGCATTTGTCGAGTTCGGCAGACAGATCCGCTAGAAATAGATTAAATAAGAGGGGCGCTAATAAGCAGCCCTGTTTTAAACCTTTCGTCGACCTAATTGATCTCAGAGGTGTGTGCCTGCCCCAAGCTTGATTTTGATCCAAGTGTTAGAATGGAGCAGTATTAGGACGTCTAAGAGGCGCTTTGGAATGTCCCAGTTACGTAATTTCTGCCAAAGTTTGTTGCGGTCCACATGATCGAAGGCGGCAGTATAGTCAATGAAAGTAAGGAACAAGGGTGACTTAGTTGATTTTGCTGCACTCATCAGGAGGGACAGAGCCATGATGTTAGTTGTGGTCCCTTGGCCTTTACAGAAGCCTGTTTGGTTAAGAGGGATGATGTTATTGTCGGAGGCCCATGATGATAATTCCTCCAGGATAAGACCTGCAAAGTATTTTGCCTCTACGTCGAGCAAGGCAATGAGACGGTAACTATTTGGATGACTCTTGTTCCCATGTTTGTAAATCGGACTTATGACGGACCCATGCCATGAATCTGGAAGGGTCAGAGTTAGATTTGCATTGTTGAATATTGGTGCCAGGGATGCACTCCAGAAACCAGCATCTGATTTGTACAGCATAGATGGTATTCCATCAAATGTGACATGGTAATAATGCCTTCTGGCACAAAAACCTTAAGGCCTGGCACCAATGAACAACTTAATCATCACATGGTCGTAAGCACACAAGAATCACGGGAGTGTGAAGGAATAAGGCCAATAAAACCTGACTACCCTAATAAGGAAGAAAGACCTGCAAAAGATGTCGAGCTGGGGCCAATGAAAGCTACCACAGCAGACATCAGACGGCAAATAAAACAAGCATTTACAATGCAACGGTTTCGCCTTTGGAGAAGTTAGAGCTATTGGCATTTTAAATGACAAAATTTGTATTTATGTGTTGGTTTTGAAAACAAATAAATAAATGGCATTGTCATTTACATTGCCATTAGCTTAATCTCTCGCAAATGTGAGACCTATTGTACACTACGGACGAGCTCAGCAGACAGCAATTACTCACGAACAAAAATCATACAATGAAGACGAGGGAAACTTTAAAATATCAGAAATTACAGCCAGCAACAAGAAACTCCAAGAAGCTAGTGCTCCCTCCTGTAACCTCATATTAAATGGCAAAATTACAGGAAGCTAAAAATAATGACATTTCAGACATTGACAGCTGAAACGCTTAGCACTACGTCCAAAACGGAATAGCATAGTGAGCAAAAACCCGATGTATTTAAGCACAGATCTCAGTACTGGGGTGAATGTATGACATTGTTCTGCATTCTGCCAATTAATTGTTCCTTTTGCATTTCCCATGTTTCTAGCCGTACCCCTATTGGCTATTCATCAGGACCGAGAGAAATAAGTTCTATTAAGATATGAACTCCCTGTTACCACTTAAAGCATGCCATTTAAAAGATGTATATACTTATACCACCTATCTGATGATCATTTACTGCATTATTAATTTTGTTTGGCTATTATTTCATGGTTCCTCCGGGGAGAGTGAAGCCTGTAGTCACATCCGTCAAGGCTTTACTCTGCCTGGTTAGCTAGTTAGAAATCACCAACGGGGACAGCATTAAGGAAGACCTAAGGCCTCAGATAAGTGTGATCGGTATGCCGAATCATGTTGGATAAAACCGCAATAAAAAACAAAGATGATTTTGATTGGTGTGTTCCCAAACGGATTATGAAATTCTTTCTGGGGTCACGAGCCTCGCAGGCTCTGTGACCCCACTGATGCTCTGAGATTAGAGAGAGAAAGCCTGTGTGTGTCTTGCCCGCCCCTTTCTCTTCCAAATCAATAAGAGACAAAATGCGAAGTCCGCTCACTTCATTCACAAAACAGACAGGAGCGGAATGAACGCCGCCGCCGGAGAGGCTCAGCGTCGAGTCGGTTTCGCGGTAAAATCGGTGCTATATATTTTTTTCCCTTAAAATCCACACTTGGCCTGTGGTTGAAAAGATGCGCATGCAGCAAGTGACACGAGAACTACTCCTGAAATTATATAATCACTGCAGCTGTTAACTAGAGAGCCGGGCTCGGGTTGCCATAGCGTTACCACATCAGTATTGATGCGCTCTGCTGCTAGGGCCTGTGCTCTTAAAGGGGCAGGTACCCCCGTACGGTGAGAGCCGGTAGCATTGCCCTTCAGCATCCTTAGCAGACGCATGGTGCTTTAACCACAAGGTCACTCGGCCCGGTGCCGCTGCACCTGCTGCACTGTTACCAGCTTAATTAGCCTTTTCTCTCGTGATATAGCTGACAAAGCTATCAGTCACGAGGAGAGATTTTTTTTTTTTAGCCAGCCCTGGTCTGTCAGAAAACTGCACAAAGCATGCTGGAACTTGTAGTTTCAGTGCCCCTATGAAAATCCATTTCCCACCATGCTCAGCGCCCTTTGGTGAAAGACACCTAGGTGACTTGGGTCAGCTCAATAGCCATGACATGGTTGCCCCACCGACCTGCCCATATACTTTGATCAAACTGGATGAAACGTTGAACTATTGTTGCAACCGCCAACACTGAAACGTGTGCTGTTAATGCATTTTAGTGCATTTGTTTATTGTTTATCAGGAGCTGTCTGGGTCAATGAGGGGTCGGCACGCGGCCTTGACAAGCGAGGACGGACTTTAGGGGCAAAATCAATGTCTACCCGGAGAAACCAATTCTTGGATGAAAACTGCGAGACAGTCTGCAGAGCACCTGGCGGGATCTGAATGACAGGTGCCTATTGGCCTGGCAAAGACCTCTAGGTGTACGGAGCCTGCACAGACAGCAGGTGTGATGTGTCCTAAATGTCTCATTTATTTATGTAGCGCAGCGGAAAGCCCTCGGGACACCCCGATCCAACGATCGGTTAAGATATTTCCACGTTCGACCAGGCGTCGGAAATGCTTGTCTATTCACTCGTGCATTGACCCCGAGCTGTCTCCGCAGTAATAACTCCTGGGACGGTCTGATACACAAATATGTCTCAAGCCGATTCCTTAACCCACTGAGCTATCTTCAACTGCGGACTGTGTGTGAGAGTAAATAAAGCAGCCTCTGTACAGCATTGTCCCATTTCCACCCCTAGTGCGGCTATGCTTCAGGTAGAGCTCTTTAAAACTCAAAATAAATTGAATATTATTCCTTCCCACTGTCTCTCACTCGGGTTTGCTGACACACCGTGCCCAGGGCTTGATAACGCGGTACACCCCGAGGGCCGTGCCACCCCTGCCCACCGCACGGGAGGGGGCGGGGCTGAGATTATCCGGGGGAGGCAGATGAGCTTCCTCAGGCCTCATCTCCTGCGGGCCTGGGAGGTGGTTCATGTGCGCGTGCCTCCCCGCCACTCCCGCAGCCCCCAGGCGAGGCCGGTGCAGCAAGGCCCTCAGACGGGCCCCGGAGCCGCCTTCGCCGCGAGACAGCCACTAATTGAAAGATACACGCGGCCATTTCATATCTATCGATTATCAGCCGCCCCACGGGAACCTTTCCCGCACAGGTCATGAGCATCGATCGCCCGCTCCGCAATAAAAATAAATTAAGAAAAGGGAAACAAGCTCACCGCCGGGATCGAAGCTTGGATGATGGCCCATCACGGATGGAAGATTGAAACATCAAGATGTGTATGCGAGTAGTTGAGCAGGTTGAGCGCCTGCAGTGGAGACCCGGGCCTAACCTGGAGGCTGCACTTTCTATCGGCGCCGAGGCCTACTCAGAAAGGCATCCTTCTGAGACACCTTAACATCAGAGGATACCACTTTGTATAAACCACTGTAATCTAGAACTTTGGTTCAAGTGAGGCGAGCTAGGACTACAACTCCCATAATGCGTTGGGGCAGATAAGATACCCTGAGAGTGTCTCTTATTAAACAGAGTTACCTCAATAGGTCATTAAAAAGAAGAGCGGTATCTCTCGCTGCAGCGTGGGCTACATATACGGCAACGAAAAGGGGACATTTCGCGCACAGGAAACACAGGATTTCTTGAAACCGGACTGTAAACAGGAGATTTGAAAATCAGTGTTTCTGGGGGGAGCCTGGCAGCGTTATCTCGCTGGTGCAGGTGCATTCTTCCATTTAACAAATCCACTATTATAGCAGAGATAGTCTTTCTTTACTTCGGTTAAGTGTTGGACACGTGGCAACAAATACGTACTTGGAAAGGGCAGCATTGAAAGATGACGTGAAGTCCCCTCCATGCGGGCACACGGACAGCGGGAGGGGGGCGGGCGGGGACGGCACACGGACAGCCGAAGACTGAAGTCTGGGAGGTTGGGTGGAGGGGAGGGTCTCACAGCATTCAGTGGTATCTCTGCCCACTCAACCTCTTCGGTTGAGTGCACTGTGCACAGCAGAAGCCGCAATTCGCCTTCTACTTTACAAATTTCTACCTAACTATATAACACAGTATAGCAAGTATTACAGAAAGAGCTAGCGTGAAACACTTATTGTGCTTTGTACAGCAATCCAGGAGTCAGCCTCGCATATCTCTTCCTCCTCTGGGGCCTGCTCCTGCGCCCCCCGACACAGCGGAGAGTCTGACTCCTGGAAGGACACTGCAGCAGGCAGCACACGTGAAGTCCCCTCCATGCGGG
The DNA here is from genome assembly GCF_964263255.1 of Lissotriton vulgaris. Classification (NCBI taxonomy): domain Eukaryota; kingdom Metazoa; phylum Chordata; class Amphibia; order Caudata; family Salamandridae; genus Lissotriton; species Lissotriton vulgaris. Next base: position 924,269,207 of record NC_141687.1, read on the forward strand.
CACACGGACAGCGGGAGGGGGGCGGACGGGGACGGTACACGGACAGCAGGAGGGGGGCGGGGGGGGGGGGGGCGGCACACGGACAGCGTGAGGGGCGGGCGGGGACGGCACACGTGCAGCGGGAGGGGCGGGCGGGGACGGCACACGGACAGCGGGAGTGGGGCAAGAACGGACAGCGGGACATCGCAACCCACCCCTGAAAACAACACTCACAAAATGGCGAAAAGAAAGCTTAAAACAAGTCAGGTCCCGGGCCGGCAGCCAATCACAGCGCGGCCCAGGGAATGACGTCACGGGGGTGTCCCGGCAGGCAGATTCGGGGGCGTGTGTTTCGCGCTCTTCCCCTTCCCATTGGCTGGAAGGTAAAATTCCAGCCAATGGGAAGAGGAGAGGGCGGTACTTAAAAAAAGACACAGAAACGCGCCTGAATCGCGTTTTCACGGGGAAAGCGTGATTGACAGCCACTCTCTTCCAATGGCTAGCCTCCATTTATGGAACTAGCCAATGGAAGAAGGGGCGGATTCAAGTCCCCCATACTGTAAACAAAAGCTTTCGCCTGGGCGGAGCACTGCTTCGCAGTGCTCCGGCAAGGTCGAAACCTAAGGACTTCTCCCTACACCTCTGAGGCGGAAACCGGAGGCTAGTTGCACTCGTGTTTTAAAAATTTGTATCTTGTGTTTTACATTATTTAAAACTTACTTACTCCTCTCCTGAGGTTGACAGCACCTTTTAGCCTAATCAGGGCACCCCAGGAGCAGCGGAGCTAGCGCTGTATCGCGGGATAGACAGGGAAAGGGCCGCCATCGCTGCTTCGCGAGGCCACGCCCATCTCTCTGGCCACGCCCACTCCCCCGCCTATAACTAAGCGCTGGCTGAAAGCGCTGGTGACTTCTCCCTACACCTCTGAGGCGGAAGCCGGAGGCTAGTTGCACTCGTGTTTTAAAAATTTGTATCTTGTGTTTTACATTATTTAAAACTTACTTACTCCTCTCCTGAGGTTGACAGCACCTTTTAGCCTAATCAGGGCACCCCACGAGCAGCGGAGCTAGCGCTGCATCGCGGGATAGACAGGGAAAGGGCCGCCATCGCTGCTTCGCGAGGCCACGCCCATCTCTCTGGCCACGCCCACTCCCCCGCCTATAACTAAGCGCTGGCTGAAAGCGCTGGTGACTTCTCCCTACACCTCTGAGGCGGAAGCCGGAGGCTAGTTGCACTCGTGTTTTAAAAATTTGTATCTTGTGTTTTACATTATTTAAAACTTACTTACTCCTCTCCTGAGGTTGACAGCACCTTTTAGCCTAATCAGGGCACCCCACGAGCAGCGGAGCTAGCGCTGCATCGCGGGATAGACAGGGAAAGGGCCGCCATCGCTGCTTCGCGAGGCCACGCCCATCTCTCTGGCCACGCCCACTCGCTCCCCAAATGTGCCACCCTCGCAAGCGCAGCGGACGAGCGCAGTGGGAGCGCCGTTTGCGCGCCGAAGGCGCGCCTAAGGCAAGCCCGTCTGCGCCCGTCCGCGTCCATCCGCGGCCCAGGCCCCGTCTCCCTGTCCAAACTATCTCAGACCAACATGGGAATATAACATATACAAGGCAGGCATTACTTCAGCTGCGCAGGAAGCTGCCGCCGGAATGCTATCACAAGCTGCAGGTGGAACAATGGCCCCTGAATTGTGTGGGCTGCGGCCATACTATCCGCAGAGACCAAGCAACGAGTAATGAGGGTAAGGTACTATCTGCCGTATTACTGAACTGCCGCTCAATGAAAAAACATAGCCTGAATATCTACGACCTACTGACTGACGACAAACCCGACTTGGTCTTCTTGACCGAGACATGGCTGGATGAACAATCCATCCCTGATATAGTAGAGGCCCTTCCTCCCGGCTTCGATATTCTTCACATCAATAGAGGGGACCAAAGAGGGGGGGGGGGATAGCTATTATTCACAAAAGCGACCTACCAGTCTCTCTTGAACCAACTCCCATTAGTAAATGTGAATCAGGACTCTTCTCTATCACGGTCAACCCCAACTGTACCATTAAGGGCTACCTTATATATCGTCCCCCGGGTGTGGCAACTGCGTTCATTGAAAGCCTCCTGGATGTTCTAACGCAATCGGCCTTACGCCATAATAAATTTATGATTGTAGGAGACCTCAACGTGCACTTAGAGGATGTCTACTGCAGAGAGGCCGTTTCCTTAATCAACGAACTCAGAGCTCTTATGTTTGAGTTAGCTGACAATAGAGCCACCCATCAAGCAGGACATCTATTAGACCCTATTTTTACTAACTGGGACGATATAAGGGTCTCTGCTCCGATTAAGATCTTATGGTCTGATCATTATCTGATACCATTTCAATTCAGAAAACTGCCCAACAGGGGGCCCTTACAGAAACCTCCCGCTATTAGACGCAGGGACTGGAGGAAATTCAGTCACGAGGCCTTCCGTCAAGCCCTTGAACAGGACCCCCCAAAGCATAGTGACAATTTGGTGGAGGCATACAAGATGTATGAAGAATGGGTTCATGGTGCGCTGGACAATGTAGCCCCTTGGACTCACAAACCCATGGCAAGGAGCACGAAATCCGCTCCGTGGTTCACCGCTGAGCTACGCGCCGCTAAAACCAAATGCAAAACCTTGGAGCGTAGATGGAGAGTGGATTACGCACCCTCACTACGCGAAGCCTATAAGAGCGAACTCAGAGTCTACCACAGCCAGATCAGGAAATCTAAAAGAGAGTTCTATAACAACAGGATAGACTGTGCAGAGAATACATCGAAAGAGCTCTTTATGATCCTGAAGGAACTCTCCACTCCTCCCACGAGCTCAGGGGAAGTCCCACCCATGACCGAGTCATGCAACGAGACTTTTTTATAGGGAAGGTAGAAAAGATCTATGCTTCATTCCAGACTAATTCAGAGGCTACTAACTTGCCCGACCCTAACCGCGGTAATATGGTCAAAAAATAACTCAGGAAATTTGCGGTTCCCCAAACTGAGGAGTTAACCAACATCTTATCGGACATCCACTCGGGCTCTCCCCTAGACGCGGTACCAGCGAGAATTCTCCGAAGTCATCTTCCCCAGGTGGCGAAGCATATAGGCAATATGGCCGCGCTTTCCTTCGATGAATGTCTAGTTCCGGACAGCTGGAAACTGGCCCAAGTTGTCCCAATAAAAAAGAAAGCCCACATAAGCATAGCGCAACTCGACAACCTAAGACCTATCTCCCTTCTCCCCTACTGTGCGAAGGTAGTAGAAAAACTGGCCAATCGACAGCTGGTAAGTTTTATGGAGGAAAACTTGCTCCTGCACACGTCTCAATCGGGTTTCAGAGCGAAACACTCGACTGAGACTGCCCTCCTCCTATCAACAGAATTGCTGCGGAGCAAGGCGGATGAAGGTCACACGGCCGCACTAGTCCTATTGGACTTAAGTGCGGCGTTTGATACCGTATCACATCCCGTACTACTGGACCGACTGAGGGAAAAGGGAATAACCGGACCTGCTCATGAGTGGCTGGTATCCTTTCTTAAAAACAGAAGATTTCAAGTGCATTGCCCACCATGCAAATCCAGTGTAAGATGTCTCAGGCAAGGGGTTCCCCAGGGCTCTATTTTGAGCCCTACATTATTCAATCTGTACATGGAGCCCCTCGCCAAACTGGTGGAGTCATATGGTGTGGCAATAGTCTCATATGCAGATGACACACAACTGGTGATCAATCTGTCCCGTGATCCAGTTGTGGATGCTGAGAATTTCTCGGCTTGCCTTGTGGCTCTCGACGGCTGGATGAAACAAAACTGTCTCCGCCTTAATGGTAACAAGACGGAAGTTCTTATTGTAGGTCCACGTCCTTCCATCTGGACCTCTGCCTGGTGGCCCACTGAACTGGGCTCTGTCCCGGTCCCAGTGGACACAGTTAAGAACCTTGGCTTTCTTCTGGACTCTAATCTTGCCTACACCAATCATGTGGGTAAGGTCGCGGGAAAATGCTACGGACTTCTGAAGGTCCTAAGGAAAATCCTGGACCTATTGCCCCCTAGCTCCAGAAAAACCATGGTACACGCCTTGGTCACTTCCCAGTTAGATTATGGGAACTCCCTCCTATGTGGACTTAGTAAAAAGGGCCTAACTCAGCTTCAACGCGTCCAGAACGCAGCAGCGAGGCTGGTCCTCAACCTCCCTAGGAGAGCCTCTGGGAAACATGCATTACGCTCCCTTCATTGGCTCCCAATAAAGGAAAGAATCAATTTCAAAACCATGTGCATCACCCACCGTATAGCTCACAAAAAAGCACCTCCATATCTTCAGGACTTGCTTCCAGTATATCGCCCTACACGTCCTTTGAGGTCGATGGGTAGCATGAAATTAGTGGTGCCTTGGCTACATAGAGCAAGGATGGGAGGACGCTCTTTCAAACACCATGCCAGCAACAACTGGAATAACCTACCTATCGAACTGAGGATGGAGCCCTCTGAAACCAGGTTCAGACAGAGGCTGAAAACCCATCTTTTTCCCAGGATAATCTCAGCATAGTTCACCCTTGCCCCTGTGTCCAGCCTCTATGAGCTCGGCTGAAGAGATGTAGGTAGGGTTGTCAGCGCGGGGACGCACTGTTCTCTGTGCAACCAAGCGCTTAACAAATGCCATAAACTAAACTAAACTAAACTAAAAAGGGAGACCCAATGGAGCGCCAGGGCCGAATGGAATACCATCTATGCTGTACAAATCAGATGCAAATTTCTGGAGGTGGGGCCTACATTGTCAGCAGGTTAACTCATCAAAAATGCACAAGGACCCCTTCTTTCTCCTGTGTCACACCCACGTTGGGAATAAAGGAGATTGGGGGAATCTAAACATTGGCCATACGAACAGGGACTCAAATAGCATAAAAGGGGGTCATTATGTTGTAATTTGGCAGCGATTGGTTTAGCATTAGCAGAAGCCATCCTGTATTTAGAGGCTATCTTGTCCGTTTTGTGGAATCCATTTTGTATTTCTGGCAGCCATTTTGTTTGCCATGTGCTACCACGTGTATGCCATGTGCTCTGTCCTACCTTGCTGTTGTCTGCTCTTGAAATCTGCCTAGAGACAGGTTATATTTAGCCTCTTCCACTTTGCACATTCTCAGTTGAGCTTGCAGCTGTCCATGCAGCTGTTGTTAGTCTGTCAGGTTGTGTTCACCAGAATTAGCAACTGTTAGCTCCTCCCACTTGTTGACTGCATTATCTGTATGACCTTATATGTGCTTAAAACCTACTTCTTGTACTTGTACCGCCTTCTTTTGAGCCCCTGTGTGGGTATAAAAGGACAAAGCTCCTTCCATTCAGTGTGCTACTTCATACCTTGCCGAAGGGTGTTGTGTGAATGTAGTTCCACCTCATGAGGTTAATAAACTTTGTATTTTCTATTCCAGTTTTTGTGCCAACTTCTATCCTATTGGTCTGAGGACTTGTGCGGAGAAGAGCGAACCCCTTGCACTGGTAGGCCTTGCTGAGGCTCACCACCACAAATTGGCGCCCAACGTAGGGCTCATCGGCGACTCGGATGCCCGAAGGAGTGGTCGAAACAAAGGATTGGAATCTCGCTATGGATGATCATTGCCCAAGGAGACCCGCTTCTTGGCAAACCACTGCGTTTTTCCTCTCTTTCTGATCTGACCCTCCAGGTGGTGCAGGTCCTCGACTGAGATCTCTTCTGTTGATTCGCCGTGCAGTGACCATTTGGTCGATTTGAGAACTTGGCAGTTGGAACCTGGACACCAAGTGATTCGTAGGAGTCGTTATGCGGCACTTGCTGTTGGTTTTTGATGCCTGGGATTGGTAAGGTAGTTCACTAACGCTTACTGTGGCTTTGGATTTTTGGAATTTGTGTTGGCCAACTTTGTATTTGTATGGGATTGATATATGAATTGCAATTTATATAAGTAGGTAATGAGGAGACTTTTCTATATTTGAATTGATTTGAACGGCACAACGTACTACAGTACCTTAAGTGCTACTTTAGTAATAATACTGCATATTTTGCACTATTTTTGGCATGCCTGCTTCTAGCACACTTCGTAGGATGTGTTGCTTTTGTAGTGGTACCAATCTGAGACTCGATGAAGCACAACCAGCCCCCCCGGAGGAGACGCCTAATAGGGATATGTATATTAAATATGGTATTTCTTCTATAATGTAAAGCCCATTAAGGAATAAATATACTCGTAAGGATCCTGAGTTGCGTTGGCCTATGCATGGGTCATTTGATTTGTGAAAGATTCAGTATGTGGAACAACAAATGTTTAAGCAAAAGGCTAGACAAGACATGTTTGACTGTGTGCGAATGTGGGAGAAAGAAGTGTGTGAGCGAACGAAGCGTGAGCAAGCCTTGATTGAAAAAGAACAGCGTAAGAGCATTCATGCGAAAGCATTGGAAATGAAAAATAAAGAAATTAAAGAACTTAAAGAGAGAGAAGATAGGGAGCATCATTTACAGGTAAATGGCCAATACGCTGTTCGTAGACCTCATTATCCTATTCTTAATAAACCCCAAGATGATTCTCTCTTGTTAGATCGTTCTCCACATCCGTATACTCTTCTTTCCGCTCCTTATGACTCAGATGAGGACTCTCCTACAGACCAGGACAAAGCACGAGAGACTCGTTCTATGTTGTCCGCTGAGCGTGCGTCTGACATTAGACTTGCTGCTCTTAACGGCGTTCGTAGTGTTGCCCCTGCTTCTGACCTTTTAGATAGCATAAAGGATTGGGTTGAAAGGGAGCAGATATATTTTACTGAGGTTTTTGCCGCAGAAGTCCTTGAGCGGTTTAGGAAATATTCGGAAGAATTGGAGCCCGCAAATGATTATAACAACTGCTTGATGGTCTTTTTGTTTTCTCTCAGGTGGCTGATACAATCAATCAGACGATTGGTTAAACTGTGTGCTGGTGCAGTCCGTTTGTGAGAGGAGACAAAGGCAGCAGAAGCAGCTGCACAAACATTCCGGATTAACATGGCACGAGCTTCTACTCCCGAAACGGATAAGAATGTTGTAGTTCATGTGAGACCTATGTGGGAAGCCACACCTTTGTATGTTCCTCCTAGAGGTACAGGAACAAGTGATGATAAGGCTTCTACTGATGCAAAGGGTTATTTTTATTAATAATTGGGTTTACACTCCTTGGAATAGAGCGGATGTTATGGCTCTTAAAACTGCATTACCTGATCCACAAAAGAATCCAACAGCCTTTTATGAGGAAGTTGAGGGTGCTATTAGCTCTTGTACTATGACTTTACCCGATATTGACCTGTTTTTCAGTTTGATATTACCCCCTGATATGTGGAGAAGTTGATGATCGTGCAACTTTTGGGGCATTATGGAAAGATTTGGAACAATTAGATGAAGAAAGAGAACCTGCGCAGAAACCGTGTCAGTTAATTTTAGGTCTTTCCGCAGCAATTATAGTAAAGTTAAAAACGAATATTCCCCCTAAAAAGATAGATTGGACTGTATTAGCGTCTTGTAAGCAAAAACAGATGAATCGGTTTCTGACTTCTTCACGCGCTTTGAAGAGGCATTCCATGATTTTAGTGGATAGTCACTGACCGATGACACGGGCAGGCATCTGTTCGTAGAAAAATATGTCGCAAACCTGTTTCCAGGAATAGCTAGTCGCCTAAAGGCCAGCAAGAGTTCATGGACTACCTCTTCTCCGGTTTCTCTTTTAACTATGGCTCAGTATTACGAACAACAGGAATTAGAAGCGAAAGGCAATGAGGATAAAAAGACTAAAGAATTAAAAACGAAGGTTATGTTGGCTCAGTCGTATGGTTCGCCTTCTAGAGGCAATGATCGAGGTGGACGTGGATCTTATCGTTCGTCCTTTTCCTCTTACACTCGTTCAAATTTGTCTGTTGATCAGTGTGCGTATTGCAAGAAATTTGGACACTGGGCTTCTGATTGTCCGGCACTATGTGCTCAGCAGTATCCACGTGGTCGGGGACACATGCGAAATTGTTGTGAACGTATCTAGGACCCTAATTAAATATTCCAGATTCATGCCCTTATGTGGTTATAACAAATCATATCCTTATAAAGGCATAAGAATCATATCCATATTTAGTCATAGCCAATGCAGTCCAAATACGGCAAGGCTACTTCCCTAGACTCCTAGAAAGTACAACGCGTTCTTTAAACAAACCAAGCCTCCAGCAGCCCGGGAATTCCCCGCTTCTGTTTTGATTTGTCCTAGAACTCTTGAGAGTCCTGAAAGAACTGCCAGTTCTTAGTGACAGTTCTTAGTGACGTCTTATGTCCAACCTTACGTCAAACTCGGCACCTTCCAGGTATAAATATACCAGCATTTGCCTTAAGCAAACACACAGTGGTTTGGAGCAGAGCGGCTATCTACTTACCCAAAGCCCAGCTGATGCGAGTGCCGAAGGAAGCCGACCCTCCCATTTGACGCACGGAGAGAGACGCTGTCTTTTCTCCTGCCGAGAAATCCAGCTCCAGTGTTTCCAGTCTCCCTTGCGGGTTGCTGGGAGATCGAGACCTGAGAAAGAGATACAAGACCTCCTTCATTCTAAACCCAAGGTACGGAGCTGATTAGATCCAAAGAGAATTCTTAATTTAGATTCTTGGCAAAAATAACTTAACTTAAACTGCAGCTCACTTACTCCTTCCCACGTACTAGGCTTAGGTTAGGTACACCGGGGTAGGCGTATTTTAGAAGCACCAGTTGAGTACGTTTAGTCATCTTTTATCATTGTATGTATTGTATATATTTTATCCGTTTTAAGTATCATATGGCTCAGAAACCATATAAATGCTTTTACAGTATTATTTCATAATACTCCTTTTACTGTACGAACTTTACTTTATGACAAGTATTGCAATTGTGTCAATTCACTTCTCTTGCATGAGAAAGAAGACGGCTCAATAAATAACTTTTATTGAAGACGCCAGTCTCTCTATTTCTCTGCACTCTGGTGAAACTAAGCATGCACGATTGACTGAGTGAAATACCTATCTATTGTTTTCACACAACTCTGGAGATATATTCCTTATTCTGGAGGGAGCAAAGTTGTCATGTTTATGCGGGTGTCAGAAGCTAATCCCTTCTTGTCTATTCAGGAAAGTTAACTCAATCCTGACCTCTGAGCTAGCTGGCATTCATAATTAAGTCTAACATATTCAATCGAGACCTAGTCGACCTCAGTCCTACGGCTAAACTATCGTTTATGTTATTCCAATGCGCAGAGCCTATTGGGAATATAGGAACTACACTACATGGCGCCCTACATTTGGTAAGGGGATAATCTAACGCAAGATACTAGAGTAACTCAGCCGTGCTTTTCACACAGACCCCTTTTCCCGTAAAAACTCCAATAGACGTCTGGAGTGGGTAAAAGGTTAATATCCGCCAGAACTTAGTAGGAAGAGATTCCTATGTATTAGTTTTTAGTTTAGTCAACGTTGAAGGATACAGTGTTCCAAAATATTGTGCAACTAATCTTTGTTTCCTTGAAACTTGCTCTGCAAACTTTCATTAAACAATGTCAACTAACGGCGACAACAACGAAACCGGTGGAGCTGCAGTAGATGCGAATCAACCGGGTTCAGACGTAACAGGGTTTAATGAAAATGAAAATGTAAGAAAAACTATAACTATAAAACTTACAGAAAATGGAGTATCATCAAGAGGTGGTACAGTCATATTTGTGGTAGAGGCCCATGAATATCGTCAGACAGAGGTATTCTATTCCTGGATACACTTTCCAGCAGCACATGCTGTGACACGCGAGTTCCACTACTACAAACTAGAGGAATCTCCAGAGGAATACGCCCCTTTCGAGGACGTTGAAATTCCACTAACATACCAAGAGCACCTGCTCTGGTTTAATGGCACCCTAAAACATCAAAATCACATTACCAGGCTCGGTCCACTATGTAGACCAGGAGCCACATGGCATGTTCTAGCCAGCTACACACCGCATCCCGACATTGAAAAAATGTCAAGCGAAGAACTCTTAGTTAAAATAAAAGAATTAACAAAAGCATACAGAGATTTCGTTCAATTAACATTTGACAGTACAACCTACCGACTAAATACACTAACTGAAAATCCTGAAAAGACTTTCATTAAAAATAATCTCAACTCTCAAAAGAAGAAGTGGGAGGGTAATAAACAAACCACTCCCAGAGAAAAACAGTTTCAGTCCAGAGGAAGGTCTCCTCAACGAAGGGATAGATCTCCAGAAGGAGGAGGCAAGTCTCCACAACGGGAGCCCTCTGAAAAAAGATACAACCTTAGAAATAGGGACAATTTGAGAAAACCTGACAGATATCAAGATATTGATATAGGTCCCTCTCGATCTTTTCAGACTTCCTCACAGTAATCGGAAAGAAGAGGACGGTCAGAACATAAAGAAGAGCACGTCAAGTCCAAAGACAAGGAACCTGCTCATCAAAGTAAAAAATGACTATTTACCAGAAAGAAGGTAGCCAGTATTAAAGTAAAACATGCCGAAAATTCTGAGGACACAACTGAAAAACAGAGAATGGGCCCAGACAATGCTAGACAGCGCAGCAGAAGTGACCATAGCTCGCAAGATCCTGATGAATCTTCTAGAGACAGTGGACACAAATGAATATATTCAAGTGGAAACTGCAGACACCAGAGTTAGCGTGCCCCATAAACTATATGAAATAGCATTAAGTATAGAGGGAGATAAAGAATCTATCTAAAGATTATGATATCCTTCTAGCAGAGGAAGACTGGCCACCAGAGTTTGTCAGGGAGTGCCCACATGGCGAAGAAATGATTATGCGTGCCTTCTCAAATCACATTCCAATTCATAAAAAATACACATTTGCTAGAAAATGGGCAGTGGCCCAAGCCCCTGCATTATATAAAAATCATGTAGGATGGGATGAGGATTCTTCTCACCATAAAATCCAGTTAAAAAAATCAACCTACTGAACAGAGGCAGTATCCTGTTAAGCAAGAAGCTAAAAAACAAGTCAGAGAAATCTTAGATCAACTTGAATATCAGGGGGTGATTGAAACATGCACCTCACAAATGAACAATGCTTTGTTTCCTGTCTCCAAACCAGACAATTCATATCGTCTAGTTTTGGACTACAGACACCTAAACTCCTGCTGTAAAACTTTTGCAGTGCAAAACTCACACAGTGCAGCACTAATGAATAATATCGTTCGCAAAAAATATAAAACGACATTAGATATTTCAAATGGTTTCTTCTGTCAAAACATACCACCTGAAAGCAGATATTTGACCGCTTTCTCCAGCATGGGGACCCAAAAACAATTTTGTCGTCTCCCACAGGGATTCAAGAACAGCCCAGGATTATTTTCAGCCAGGGTAACAGAGTTACTAAAAATGTATGATGATGAGGCATTATCTTATGTCGACGACATCTATCTTACAGACGATGACCTGGAGACACACTTGAAAAGAGTGAACACCATCATACTTGGGTTCGCATCTGAAGGGTACAAATTCAACTTTAAAAAGTCACAAATTGCCCCCTTAACAGCCCTATTTTTAGGATATGAGTTATCGATTGAAGGCAAAAGCCTAGCAGACAGCTTCTTAGAGAAGTGTGCAGGACTACAAGCTCCAAAAACGCTGAAAAACTTACAATCAATTCTAGGTTTTCTGAATTTCGGAAGAACATACATTCTAAATTATGCAGAGAGAGAGGGTTAAACCTCTCTACGGGGGGACCGCGTCAACCAGACAGGAGGAGGCATCGCCATCATCCACAAAAACACCATCCGCATCACGACCAACTCAGACAACACCCTCACAGCCTCCGAACATCTTCACTTCCAGATACACACCCACCCCAAGACCACACTCAGAGGCACCCTCATCTACAGACCCCCAGGACCCCGCACTCAATTCAGCGAAGACATTGCAGACTTCATCAGCCCGCACGCCGTCCCCTCCGCTGACTACATCCTCCTATGGGACCTCAACTTCCACCTGGAGAACAACAACGACAACAACACCACCACCCTGCTGGACAACCTCGCCAACCTCGGACTCAAGCAACTGGTGAACACCCCCACCCACTATGCCGGACACACGCTGGACACAGTCTTCTCCTCCAGCAAGTACATCTCCTTCAGCCACACCACCGGACTCCACTGGACAGACCACAGCTGCGTCCACTCCAGCTTCACAAAAACCACGACTCACCACCACCCGCAACAGGCTCCCCGCAGGAGCTGGAACAAGATCACCACCGACCAGCTAACCACATCACTGAGCCAGAACCCTCCCGCCAGCTCAACGGACCCCAACCAAGCAGCCAATAACCTCACACAATGGATCACCAACTGCGCTGACGACCTCGCACCTCTGAAAAACCATCCCAGTAGGCCCGGCAGCAAGAAAGCCTCCTGGTTTAACGACGACCTCAAGAACTCCAAGAAAAACTGCTGTACCTTCGAGAAAGCCTGGCGAAAAAACCCGACCACTGACAACTGGACCTCCCTCAAGCACGCCTCCCACAAACACCACCAGCTGATCCACACCACCAAGAGGACAGCATTCAAGGAACGACTAGACAACAACGCACACAACAGCAAGGAACTCTTCAGCATCGTCAAAGAGCTCTCCAACCCCAGCGCCGGAAACAACAACATCACTCCCTCACAAGACCTTTGCGACTCACTCGCCTCGTTCTTTCACCGCAAGATTGCCGAGATACACAACAGCTTCGGCGCACAAACCACGCACCCAACCACCGAACCTACGCCTCCCACCACCACCCTCCGCGCCTGGACCCCGGTCAGCACCAAAGACACCATCCACACACGAGGAACACCATCCACTCCGGATCACCAACCGACCCCTGCCCCCGCCACGTCTTCAACAAGGCCAACTCCGTCATCGCACCCCAACTTCGGGACATCATCAACTGCTCCTTCGAAACCGCCACCTACCCGGAAATCTGGAAGCATGCCGAACTCAGCGCCCTCCTGAAGAAACCATCAACAGACCCCTACGACCTCAAGAACTAACGCTCTATCTCGCTCCTCCCTTTTCCTGCCAAAGTCATCGAGAAGACCGTCAACAGACAGCTGGCCGCCTTCCTCGAGACAAACGGATCCCTCTACCACACGCAGTCCGGCTTCCAAACCAACCACAGCACCGAGACCGCCCTCATCGCAGCCACTGACGACGTCCGAGCCCTGCTCGACAACGGGGAAACAGCGGCCCTCATACTCCTGGACCTCTCCGCAGCGGTCGATACTGTCTGCCACCGCACCCTAGTGCAGCGCCTCAGCAACATCGGAATCCAAGAGAGGGCACTAGACTGGATCATCTTGTTCCTCGCCGGAAGAACTCAGAGAGTCCTCCTCCCCCCCGTTCAGATCCGAGGCCACCGAAGTCATCTGCGGCGTACCACAAGGATCATCACTCAGCCCCACCCTCTTCAATGTCTACATGAGCCCCCTCGCAGCCATCGCACGCCAACACAACCTCAACATCATCTCCTACGCAGACGACACCGCGCTGATCCTCTCCCTCACCAACGACCCAGCCACCGCCAGAACCAACCAACACGAAGGGATGAAAGACGTAGCCGAGTGGATGATGAACAGCCGACTGAAACTGAACTCAGACAAGACGGAAGTCCTCATCCTTGGATCATCACCCTCTGCCTGGGACGACTCCTGGTGGCCCCCCGCCCTGGGCAGCGCACCCAAACCCACGGACCACGCACGCAACCTGGGCTTCATCCTGGACTCCTCCCTCTCGATGACCAGACAAGTCAACGCCGTCTCAGCATCATGTTTCAACATCCTACGCATGCTCCGAAAGATCTTCCGATGGATCCCCACCGAAACCAGAAAGACGGTCACCCAGGCTCTCGTCACCAGCCGACTGGACTATGGAAACACCCTCTACGCCGGAACCACAACCAAACTACAGAAAAGACTCCAACGCATTCAGAACGCCTCCGCACGACTCATCCTTGACATCCCCCGACACAGCCACATCTCCGGACACCTGAGAGATCTGCACTGGCACGTCAGCAAGAGAATCACTTTCCGACTCCTCACCCACGCACACAAATCCCTCCAAGGCCTGGGCCCCAGGCACCTCAACAACCGCCTGACCTTCTACACTCCCACCCGCCAACTACGATCGACCAGCCACGCCCTCGCCGCCGTTCCACGCATCCAAAGAGCCACCAAGGGAGGAAGATCCTTCTCCTACCTGGCAGCCAAGACTTGGAACTCTCTCCCCATCCACCTCCGCCTGACCCAAGACCACCTCTCCTTCAGGAAGCAACTCAAGACCTGGCTGTTCGAGCAGTAGCGGACCCCCCCCCCCGCGCCTTGAGACCCTCCGAGTAAGTAGCCCGCTATACAAATGCCTTGATTGATTGATTGATTACGAACTAATAAAACCTGATTTTAAACCAATTAATTGGACTCAGAAACACACAGAAATGTTACGATCATTACAAACAGACATGTTAACTAAAACAAAACTGCAAACACGTGCAAATGAACGCAACCTTGTAATCCGAGTCATAGCAGGAAGATGTGGATTCACATATCTGACCTCTAATGAGGGAGAAACGGTACCAATAGCTTATAAATCACACTTGTACACACAAGCTGAAATAAAATTCAGTTCTGCTGAAAAAATTCTGACTGCGGTTCAAACTGCTGTAGCAAAAGAAAAAGCCCTAGCCCAAGGGAAGAGCGTATCTGTACTAACAGCAGTATCAGCCCTTGAGGCAGTAACAAGACCAGGCATTCTAAATGCTAAAGCTCTAGATCCAAAATGGATACAATGTGAAAATTCTCTTGCAACAGAAGACGTGAAACATGCATTTGATCAGAAAATGAAAAAACTAGAATATCTGGAATATGAAAATGAATGTCCTCTGTCAATCGAAATTCTGCCTCTCGAACATTACACCTTTGTAATCTACATGGACAGATTTGCACAACACTACGTTGTGGAAAAACAAATTTACAATGCAGCGTGCGCGATTGTTAAAGGTCGCTGGCGCTTGGGTAAGTTTAGACCGATGGTCACTAAAACTGAATCACTCAAACTGTACAGCTCAACGAGCTGAAATAGATCTCTAAAGATGGCGCTTGAAAATGCCGATCGCGAATTCCCCACACTGATAGTGTGCGATTTGCATTACTGATTCCAGTCTTACAATAATTCCATGCAGACCTGGATAAAAAACGGTTACAAAGATGAGACAGGTGCAACAATAAAGCATAAAAAACTATGGGAACAAGTAGCTCTTTTGCAGAAAGAACTATGAAAGACTCACGTGATACATACACAGAGTCTTCAACGTGATGGCGTTCACGTTGCAGGGAATTCATTGGCTAACAAAGCCTCGGCGGCAGCTGTTCAATCAGCTTCCGTAGCTACAAAAAAAATATGAAAAAAGAAATAGACGGTGAAACGCTGCTAGCAGTAAAAGCCTCATTTAAAGGCAACTAGGCAACATTACCTCTAAATTATCCACTCGGAAATACATACATAATTGATGCGAACTCCGTTCCTTTTGCTCAAATCCCTGGAGTGTGGGATAAAGTAATTCCAAACACGAACCGGAGAGTCTTCTTGATTCAAGAAGCACACATGGGATTGGTTCGGAGGCACCAAGAGATCCTGAAATCTCTAATAGAATTACAATCACGATACTGGTGGCCAGGAATGAGCGTGCAAGTTTATAACTTTGCAATGGAGTGTCAGGACTGCAATAGAGATCGCAGTTATGAACCGGACCAGATATCTGACTCTAACACAGTAAGACCAGCCCAGACACCTTTATTAGACAGCATCAGGCTATCTGTACGCAGACATCCAGACGGAAGACTGCGATCCCATAATTATTGAGACAAGATTCATTTGGATGTGGCCCCAGCGCTTGGCTGACGCCAGAACTGTTATAAAAGATTTGCGAGTCTTTATCGGCACATACGCAATTGGCATGCTACATTCTGACCAGGGTCCTGCGTTTGGCTCTCGGGCTTACAAGGAGGCCATGGCCAGCATGGGCATTGCATTGCGGTATTCTAGTCCATTCCATCCCGAGGGAAATGCGGTAGTGGAGAGAAAGAACCGTGATATAAAGCAATCTATAACAGCGAGGGTATTAGGTTTGGGTGACGGGTGGGTCAAACATCTAATAAGTGTCCAACGTAGTCTTAATAATCTGCAAAGAAATTCTCTAGGAGGTATCACTCCGTACAAACTTTTGTTTGGTACAAGAATGATCATTCATGATCTCGATTGTCATACTTCAGTGGTGAAACAAAAAACCTTTGATATCAAAGATCGTTTGGCTGTTTTACAGGACTTAAATGAAACAAGAACAAGTAACACAAAGCTAAAGCCAAAGACCACTGAAGAAAAACCACCTGTCCCAGCAAGACTTTTCTAGATTCCAAAGATTGGAGATCTGGTCAGAGAAAAGATCGCGGTGAAGAAGGAATTTGGGCCTTCTTACAGAAAAGCAGAACCTGTCTTAGCTGTCAGCGGAACAAGATCAGTAGTACTATCGCCCCTTGCTGGTAAAAAGGAGAACAGAGTTGTATCAATCGACCTGGTAAAACGACAATCATGTGGCCACTAATAAGTAGTAGGCCCAGTGGACTCCCAAGAAATAGCAGAAGACCAAATCTTGCTACAATCCAAGAGGTTCAAACTGAAAGACTAATCACTTTTGATAAACCTGCAGTGAATAAAAAAAGGACTATGCAACAAAGCCATGGAACTTGTGCCTCCTGAAACCCAAATTGCAACAGTTCGTCAAGAAATACCTGTCTACAATGATGTAGCCTCGGACTATGCTAATATGAAAAAGGAAGAAGCAACTACAAAGATTAATAACAATCCTGATGCCATCCAAACAATTGACAGAACTGCATCTGGCTACTTCATCAATGACTTTTCTGATGATCCAAGTGAACATGGAGACAAGCCAGCAAACAAAACTTTCAAAAAGAAAATTACAGAGCTCTTTCATCAACTCGGAGAAACATATCTGATTTCACCATGGATTGAATTATGGATTGTGTTAGGCGTACTTTTCCTCCCTCTATGGCTCATCTTGGTTTTAGGTTTGGGTAGATTTATTGATGGAAAATATAGTACAATGGGCACAGCAAGTCAGAACATCAGCTTGGTCCTGAAACCACACAGATCTTCTCACATTGAAAAACGAGAACTATCATCAGTGAACATCACAGCAAATCCTATACCTGGTGGTACGAAATCTATGGCCCGGTTGAACTCTTGAAATATCCACATCAATTCAAGATCTCTTTAAGTGACTTTGTATCACCTAGTACTTTCTCTGATGATTGGGACTTTGAAAATATTAATAATATGATGTCAGATATAGAAATGTCAGCAAAATTTACAGAACATGATTATTTACAGGGTTCTTCGAACTATGAAGAAATGTATTGCTTCGATCACTTTGGGCATCATTATCTGCATAAATCTGCTAATCCTAGAAATGTTTTCATTTATAATCAGTGGGAACATTGTCCAACTCTGCCAAAAGGCAGTTCAAAAACATTTATTGAAAAATTCCCATACTTCTCGGGGTTTAATATCACTAATCCAGAAACATTAAATGTTAAATAAGACAGGAATGAAAAACATGTTGCCAAATACTAAACTGATGTATTCAGAAAACTTTTATGAAAAAATGTCTACATTTGGTTTTGAATTTTGGAAAAATAACATTGAGACAAAAACCATCTGGGGTACAAAAGAGTGGCAGGTACAAGGTGTAGAATCATTATTTGGAGCCTGCATGATCCCAGAACAAATAATGTTCTTGAATGATACCATTTAACAGACAACCTGTCTTGGCCTAGCCAAGATAAAAGATTTAAACAACCCGTCTATACCAAAGCCTATGCCTGATAGAAACAACACTACAGATGAAGGGTTAGACGTGTCCCATATTTGAAAACAAAACAGAACAATTCCTGATTGGAACAAATGGTTGATCTGGCCCACAGACACTAATAACTGTCAAGACAGATTACTGAACAAAACACAGGGGTTCAAACAGAACTGGCCAGACCCAAGATATTCCCAGAGACACCATCCAGGGATAATTACAACATACAGTGTAGGAAAACTATGCCTCGAATGGCTACAGAAATCCATACTACCCGAAATTAAGCAACACTTAACTTTACTTAAAGAAGGTGCGGACTTGCGAGATTTCATAATGGGACCTCGCAAACAGCGTCAAAAATGTTTCATATACGCCGGTATATATGCAGCTTACAACGAAGCTTGGAAAGTATCACAAATTGAAACTGCAGAAAAAATTCGAGAAATTGATCGTATTCATTTGGAAAAATCACTTTCTGTAGTGGACAATGGGTTAACGACTCTGTCCTCCAGAATTTATTCACTGGACAGCATTGTATCATCTGCTATTGATATAATAGAACAGGATATGCTAATGTTACAACATTGCGTTCTATTGTACAGCTAGGCTGGACGTTACAAAACTTCCGTTCAGGCTACGTAGCATGGCGTCTAATCAACACAACGTCATTATTTTCTATCTTTAACCTTACTGATAGACAAATCTCGTTGGCACAAAAAGGAGCAGACTATACGGTGCTGAGCATTGAAAAACTAGAAAAATTACCATTGACAATGTCAGAACGTCCGGTCATTGAATGGATAATACATGGCACCATTACAATCCCGATAACAACTTTTCAGTTTCAATACTGCCAAAAGTATATACCAGCAGGCCTGTATGAAAGGTTGGATAAAGGATACATATAGTCAACCTGGAATTTGCCTTATACACATAGATGTTATAGTGAGGGGAAAAAAGAGGTATTTCTTAGTGGTAACAATTGTAAACAAGCATTGGAAATGCAATAGGGCTCGCATTAGGAAAGTTTGAGCTATTTGTCTTATAAATGAATTTTTTTAATGTGTTTTTTTTTAAAATAGCTAAATTTAAAGCTTTGTCATTTACAATGCCAATAGTTATAACTTTCGCAAATGTGACACCTATAGCATTTGTAATGCAACATGTTTTGTATTTACGTGACTTAGATGTATTGATATTACAAATAACAATGGCTTTTAATTTTTTTAAATAATTAATACTTAAATAACTTATTTAATTTGTAATGGCAATAGCTTAAACTTTTGTAAATAACTTTTGTGAAGATTATGTTCAGTGTTTTTTATTGTGACGAAAATCCAAAAACAGAAGTAAAATATTTACATCTTTTTGTGATTTGTAATAAAGCGTGAAAGCTTGAAAACAGCTTGAAACATTGAAAGAACATATTTGAACCAGTGATGCTGTGGTTGCGCTGAGTGATGCTGTGGTTGCGCTGAGTGATGCTGTTGTGGTGCTGAGCGATGCTGTTGTGGTGCTGAGTGATGCTGTGGTTGCGCTGAGTGATGCTGTGGTTGCGCTGAGTGGTGTGTGCATCGGTGGAGCTTACTGGGTGCATTGATAGAGCTGTTTGGTGGGTGAATTGGTGGACCTTAGTTGGAGTAACGGTGGAGCTGTGTGGTGGGTGCATCGGTGGAACTGTGTGGTGGGTGCCTCGGTGGAGCTGTGTGGTGGGTGCCTCGGTGGAGCTGTGTGGTGGGTGCCTCGGCGGAGCTGTGTGGTTGGTGCATCGGTGGAGCAGTGTGGTGGGTGCATCGGTGGAGCTGTGTGGTGGGTGCATCGGCGGAGCTGTGTAGTGGGTGCTTCGGTGGAGCTGTGTGGTGGGTGCATCTGTGGAGCTGTGTGGTGAGTGCATCTGTGGAGCTGTGAGGTGGGTGCATCTGTGGAGCTGTGTGGTGGGTGCATCGGTGGAGCTTTGTGGTGGGTGCCTCGGTGGAGCTGTATGGTGGGTGCCTCGGTGGAGCTGTGTGGTGAGTGAATCGGTGGAGCTGTGTGGTGGGTGCATCGGTAGAGCTGTGTCGCTGGAGCTGTGTGGTGGGTGCATCGGTGGAGCTGGGTGGTGGGTGCATCGGTGGAGCTGTGTCGGTGGAGCTATGTGGTGGCTGCAATGGTGGAGCTGTGTGGTGGGTGCATTGGTGGAGCTGTGTGGTGGGTGCATCGGTAGAGCTGTGTCGCTGGAGCTGTGTGGTGGGTGCATCGGTGGAGCTGGGTGGTGGGTGCATCGGTGGAGCTGTGTCGGTGGAGCTATGTGGTGGCTGCAATGGTGGAGCTGTGTGGTGGGTGCATTGGTGGAGCTGTGTGGTGGGTGCCCCGGTGGAGCTGTGTGGTGGGTGCATCGGTGGAGCTGTGTGGTGGGTGCATAGGTGGAGCTGTGTGGGTGGAGCTGTGTGGTGGGTGCATCGGTGGAGCTGTGTGGTGGGTGCAGTGGTGGAGCTGTGTGGTGGGTGCATCGA
Organism: Lissotriton vulgaris; assembly: GCF_964263255.1. Lineage (NCBI taxonomy): Eukaryota > Metazoa > Chordata > Amphibia > Caudata > Salamandridae > Lissotriton > Lissotriton vulgaris. The sequence goes on from NC_141687.1 coordinate 924,289,634, forward strand.
TGGAGCTGTGTGGTGGGTGCCTCGGTGGAGCTCTGTGGTGGGTGCATCGGTGAAGCTGTGCGGTGGGTGCATCGGTGGAGCTTAGTGGGTGCATTGAAGAAGCTATGTGGTGGGTGCATTGGTGGATCTTAGTTGGAGCATCGGTGAAGCTGTGTGGTGGGTGCATCGGTGGAGCTCCGTGGAGGGGGCATCAGTGGAGCTGTGTGGTGGGTGCATCGGTGGAGCTGTGTTGGTGGAGCTGTGTGGTGGGTGCATCGGTGGAGCTGGGTGCATCGGTGGAGCTGTGTAGGTGGAGCTGTGTGGTGGGTGCATCGGTGGAGCTGGGTGCATCAGTGGAGCTGTGTGGTGGGTGCATCGGTAGAGCTGTGTGGTGGGTGCATCGGTGGAGCTTAGTGGGTGCATTGGTGGAGCTGTGTGGTGGGGGCATCGGTGGAGCTTAGTGGGTGCATCAGTGGAGCTGTGTGGTGGGTGCTTTGGTGGAGCTGTGTGGTGGGTGCCTCGGTGGAGCTGTGTGGTGGGTGCATCGGTGGAGTTGTGTTGGTGGAGCTGTGTGGTGGGTGCATCGGTGGAGCTGGGTGGTGGGTGCATCGGTGGAGCTGGGTGGTGGGTGCATCTGGGGAGCTGTGTAGGTGGAGCTGGGTGGTGGGTGCATCGGTGGAGCTGTGTGGTGGGTGCATCGGTGGAGCTGTGTGGTGGGTGCATCGGTGGAACTGTGTGGTGGGTGCATCTGTGGAGCTGTTTGGTGGGTGCCTCTGTGGAGCTGTGTGGTGGGTGCATCTGTTGAGCTGTGTGGTGGATGCCTCGGTGGAGCTGTGTAGTGGGTGCATAGGTGGAGCTGTGTGGTGGGTGCATCGGTGGAGCTGTGTGGTAGGTGCCTCGGTGGAGCTGTGTGGTGGTTGCCCCGGGGGAGATGTGTGGTGGGTGCATTGGTGAAGCTGTGTGGTGGAGGCATCTGTGGAGCTCTGTGGTGGGTGCATCAGTGGAGCTGCTGTCTGTGGAACTGTGTGATGGTTGCATCAGTGGAGTTGCGTGGTGGGTGCATCAGTGGAGCTGTGTGGTGGTTGCATCAGTGGAGCTGTGTGGTGGGTGCACCGGTGGAGCTGTGTCGGTGGAGCTGTGTGGTGGGTGCATCAGTGGAGCTGGGTGCATCGGTGGAGCTGTGTGGTGGGTGCCTCGTGGAGCTGTGTGGTGGGTGCATCGGTGGAGCTGTGTGGTGGGTGCATCGGTGGAGCTGTGTGGTGGGTGCATCTGTGGAGCTGTGTGGTGGGTGCATCTGTGGAGCTGTGTGGTGGGTACCTCGGTGGAGCTGTGTGGTGGGTGCATCGGTGGAGCTGTGTGATAGGTGCCTCGGTGGAGCTGTGTGATAGGTGCCTCGGTGGAGCTGTGTGGTGGGTGCCTCGGTGGACCTATGTCTTGGGTGCATCAGTGGAGCTGTTTGGTGGGGTTATCTGTGGAGCTCTGTGGTGGGTGCATCGGTGGAGCTGTGTCGGTGGAGCTGTGTGGTGCTTGCATCAGTGGAGCGGTGTGGTGGATGCATCGGTGTAGCTGTGTTGGTGGAGCTGTGTTGTGGTTGCATCAGTGGAGCTGTGTGGTGGGTGCATCGGTGGAGCTGGGTGGTGGGTGCATCAGTGGAGCTGTGTGGTGGGTACATCGGTAGAGCTGTGTGGTGTGTGCATCTGTGGAGCTGTGTAGTGGGTGCATCTGTGGAGCTGTGTGGTGGGTGCATCGGTGGAGCTCGTTGGTGGGTGCATCGGTGGAGCTGGTTGGTAGGTGCATCGGTGGAGCTGTGTGGTGGGTGCATCTGTGGAGCTGTGTGGTGGGTGCCTCGGTGGAGCTGTGTGCATCGGTGGAGCTTTGTGGTGGGTGCCTTGGTGGAGCTGTATGGTGGGAGCCTCGGCGGAGCTGTGTGGTGGGTGCATCGGTGGAGCTGTGTGGTGGGTGCATAGGTGGAGCTGTATCGGTGGAGCTGTGTGGTGGGTGCATCGGTGGAGCTTGGTGGTGGGTGCATCGGTGGAGCTGGGTGGTGGGTGCATCGGTGGAGCTGGGTGGTGGGTGCATCGGTGGAGCTGAGTGGTGGGTGCCTCGGTGGAGCTGTGTAGGTGGAGCTGTGTGGTGGGTGCATCGGTGGAGCTGTGTGGTGGGTGTAGTGGTGGAGCTGTGTGGTGGGTGCATCGGTGGAGCTGTGTGGTGGGTGCCTCGGTGGAGCTGTGTGGTGGGTGCCTCGGTGGAGCTCTGTGGTGGGTGCATCGGTAAAAGCTGTGTGGTGGGTGCATCGGTGGAGCTTAGTGGGTGCATCGGTGAAGCTGTGTGGTGGGTGCATCGGTGGAGCTTAGTGGGTGCATTGGTGGAGCTGTGTGGTGGGTGCATTGGTAGAGCTTAGTTGGAGCATCAGTGGAGCTGTGTGGTGGGTGCATCGGTGGAGCTCTGTGGAGGGTGCATCAGTGGAGCTGTGTGGAGGGTGCATCGGTGGAGCTGTGTCGGTGGAGCTGTGTGGTGGGTGCATCGGTGGAGCTGGGTGCATCGGTGGAGCTGTGTAGGTGGAGCTGTGTGGTGGGGGCATCTGTGGAGCTCTGTGGTGGGTGCATCGGTGGAGCTGTGTGGTGGTTGCATCAGTGGAGCTGTGTGGTGGGTGCATCGGTGGAGCTGTGTCAGTGGAGCTGTGTGGTGGTTGCATCAGTGGAGCTTTGTGGTGGGTGCACCGGTGGAGCTGTGTCTGTGGAGCTCTGTGGTGGGTGCATTGGTGGAGCTGGGTGCTTCGGTGGAGCTGTGTGGTGGGTGCCTCGGTGGAGCTGTGTGGTGGGTCCATCGGTGGAGCTGTGTGGTGGGTGCCCCTGTGGAGCTGTGTGGTGGGTGCCCCTGTGGAGCTGTGTGGTGGGTGCCCCTGTGGAGCTGTGTGGTGGGTGCCTCGGTGGAGCTGTGTGGTGGGTGCATAGGTGGAGCTGTGTGGTGGGTGCATCGGTGGAGCTGTGTGGTGGGTGCCTCTGTGGAGCTGTGTGGTGGGTGCATCTGTTGAGTTGTGTGGTGGGTGCCTCGGTGGAGCTGTGTGGTGGTTGCATCGGTGGAGCTGAGTGGTGGGTGCATTGGTGGAGCTGTGTAGGTGGAGCGGTGTGGTGGGTGCATCGGTGGAGCTGTGTGGTGGGTGCAGTGGTGGAGCTGTGTGGTGGGTGCATCGGTAGAGCTGTGTGGTGGGTGCCTCGGTGGAGCTGTGTGGTGGGTGCCTCGGTGGAGCTGTGTGGTGGGTGCCTCGGTGGAGCTCTGTGGTGGCTGCATCGGTGAAGCTGTGTGGTGGGTGCATCTGTGGAGCTTAGTGGGTGCATCGGTGAAGCTGTGTGGTGGGTGCATCGGTGGAGCTTAGTGGGTGCATTGGTGGAGCTGTGTGGTGGGTGCATTGGTAAAGCTTAGTTGGAGCATCGGTGGAGCTGTGTGGTGGGTGCATCGGTGGAGCTCTGTGGAGGGTGCATCAGTGGAGCTGTGTGGAGGGTGCATCGGTGGAGCTGTGTCGGTGGAGCTGTGTGGTGGGTGCATCGGTGGAGCTGGGTGCATCGGTGGAGCTGTGTAGGTGGAGCTGTGTGGTGGGGGCATCTGTGGAGCTCTGTGGTGGGTGCATCGGTGGAGCTGTGTGGTGGTTGCATCAGTGGAGCTTTGTGGTGGGTGCACCGGTGGAGCTGTGTCTGTGGAGCTCTGCGGTGGGTGCATCGGTGGAGCTGGGTGCCTCGGTGGAGCTGTATGGTGGGTGCCTCGGTAGAGCTGTGTGGTGGGTCCATCGGTGGAGCTGTGTGGTGGGTGCCCCTGTGGAGCTGTGTGGTGGGTGCCCCTGTGGAGCTGTGTGGTGGGTGCATCTGTTGAGCTATGTGGTGGGTGCCTCGGTGGAGCTGTGTGGTGGGTGCATAGGTGGAGCTGTGTGGTGGGTGCATCAGTGGAGCTGTGTGGTGGGTGCCTCTGTGGAGCTGTGTGGTGGGTGCATCTGTTGAGTTGTGTGGTGGGTGCCTCGGTGGAGCTGTGTGGTGTGTGCATAGGTGGAGCTGTGTGGTGGGTGCATCGGTGGAGCTGTGTGGTAGGTGCCTCGGTGGAGCTGTGTGGTGGGTGCCTCGGTGGAGCTGTGTCCTCAGTGCATCAGTGGAGCTGTGTGGTGGGGTCATCTGTGGAGCTGTGTGGTGGGTGCATCGGTGGAGCTCTGTGGTGGGGGCATCAGTGGAGCTGTGTGGTGGGTGCATCGGTGGAGCTGTGTGGTGGGTGCATCGGTGGAGCTTAGTGGGTGCATTGGTGGAGCTGTGTGGTGGGTGCATCGGTGGAGCTTAGTTGGTGCATCAGTGAAGCTGTGTGGTGGGTGCTTCAGTGGAGCTGTGTGGTGGGTGCCTCGGCGGAGCTGTGTGGTGGGTGCATCGGTGGAGCTGTCCCGGTGGAGCTGTGTGGTGGGTGCATCGGTGGAGCTGGGTGGTGGGTGCATCGGAGGAGCTGTGTAGGTGGAGCTGTGTGGTGGGTGCATCGGTGGAGCTGGGTGGTGGGTGCATTGGTGGAGCTGTGTGGTGAATGCATCGGTGGAGCTGTGTGGTGGGTACATCAGTGGAGCTGTGTGGTGGGTGCATCTGTGGAGCTGTGTGGTGGGTGCCTCTGTGGAGCTGTGTGGTGGGTGCCTCTGTGGAGCTGTGTGGTGGGTGCATCGGTGGAGCTGGGTGGTGGGTGCATAGGTGGAGCTGTGTGGTGGGTGCATCGGTGGAGCTGTGTGGTAGGTGCCTTGGTGGAGCTATGTGGTGGTTGCCTCGGTGGAGATGCGTGGTGGGTGCATTGGTGGAGCTGTGTGGTGGGGGCATCTGTGGAGCTCTGTGGTGTGTACATCGGTGGAGCCGCTGTCTGTGGAACTGTGTGGTGGTTGCATCAGTGGAGCTGTGTGGTGGGTGCATCGGTGGAGCTGTGTCGGTGGAGCTGTGTGGTGGTTGCATCAGTGGAGCTGTGTGGTGGGTGCACCAGTGGAGCTGAGTCATTGGAGCTGTGTGGTGGGTGCATCAGTGGAGCTGGGTGCATCGGTGGAGCTGTGTGGTGGGTGCCTCGGTGGAGCTGTGTGGTGGATGCATCAGTGGAGCTGTGTGGTGGATGCATCAGTGGAGCTGTGTGGTGGGTGCTTCGGTGGAGCTGTGTGGTGGGTGCTTTGGTGGAGCTGTGTGGTGGGTGCCTCTGTGGAGCTGTGTGGTGGGTGCATCTGTTGAGCTGTGTGGTGGGTACCTCGGTGTAGCTGTGTGGTGGGTGCATAGGTGGAGCTGTGTGGTGGGTGCATCGGTGGAGCTGTGTGGTAGGTGCCTCGGTGGAGCTGGGTGCATCGGTGGAGCTGTGTGGTGGGTGCCTCGGTGGAGCTGTGTGGTGGATGCATCAGTGGAGCTGTGTGGTGGATGCATCAGTGGAGCTGTGTGGTGGGTGCTTCGGTGGAGCTGTGTGGTGGGTGCTTTGGTGGAGCTGTGTGGTGGGTGCCTCTGTGGAGCTGAGTGGTGGGTGCATCTGTTGAGCTGTGTGGTGGGTACCTCGGTGTAGCTGTGTGGTGGGTGCATAGGTGGAGCTGTGTGGTGGGTGCATCGGTGGAGCTGTGTGGTAGGTGCCTCGGTGGAGCTGTGTGGTGGGTGCCTCGGTGGACCTATGTCTTGGATGCATCAGTGGAGCTGTTTGGTGGGGTCATCTGTGGAGCTCTGTGGTGGGTGCATCGGTGGAGCTGTGTCGGTGGAGCTGTGTGGTGGTTGCATCAGTGGAGCTGTGTGGTGGGTGCATCGGTGGAACTGTGTGGTGGTTGCATAAGTGGAGCTGTGTGGTGGGTGCATCGGTGGAGCTGTGTCGGTGGAGCTGTGTGGTGGGTGCATCGGTAGAGCTGGGTGGTGGGTGCATCAGTGGAGCTGTGTGGTGCGTGCATCAGTGGAGCTGGGTGGTGGGTGCATCTGTGGAGCTGTGTGGTGGGTGCATCTGTGGAGCTGTGTGGTGGGTGCATCTGTGGAGCTGTGTGGTGGGTGCATAGGTGGAGGTGTGTCGGTGGAGCTGTGTGGTGGGTGCATCGGTGGAGCTGGGTGGTGGGTGCATCAATGGAGCTGTGTCGGTGGAGCTGTGTGGTGGCTGCATCGGTGAAGCTGTGTGCTTCAGTGGAGCTGTGTGGTGGGGTCATCTGTCGAACTGTGTGGTGGGTGCATCGGTGGAGCTGTGTCGGTGGAGCTGTGTGGTGGGGGCATCAGTGGAGCTGTGTGGTGGGTGCATCGGTGGAGCTGTGTCGGTGGAGCTGTGTGGTGGGTGCATCGGTGGAGCTGTGTGGTGGGTGCATCGGTGGAGCTTAGTGGGTGCATTGGTGGAGCTGTGTGGTGGGTGCATCGGTGGAGCTTAGTTGGTGCATCAGTGGAGCTGTGTGGTGGGTGCTTCGGTGGAGCTGTGTGGTGGGTGCCTCGGCGGAGCTGTGTGGTGGGTGGATCGGTGGAGCTGTGTCGGTGGAGCTGTGTGGTGGGTGCATCGGTGGAGCTGGGTGGTGGGTGCATCGGGGGAGCTGTGTAGGTGGGTGCATCGGTGGAGCTGTGTGGTGGGTGCATCAGTGGAGCTGTGTGGTGGGTGCATCTGTGGAGCTGTGTGGTAGGTGCATCTGTTGAGCTGTGTGGTAGGTGCCGCGGTGGAGCTTTGTGGTGGGTGCCTCGGTGGACCTATGTCTTGGATGCATCAGTGGAGCTGTTTGGTGGGGTCATCTGTGGAGCTCTGTGGTGGGTACATCGGTGGAGCTGTGTCGGTGGAGCTGTGTGGTGGTTGCATCAGTGGAGCTGTGTGGTGGGTGCATCGGAGGAACTGTGTGGTGGTTGCATAAGTGGAGCTGTGTGGTGGGTGCATCGGTGGAGCTGTGTCGGTGGAGCTGTGTGGTGGGTGCATCGGTTGAGCTGGGTGGTGGGTGCATCAGTGGAGCTGTGTGGTGCGTGCATCAGTGGAGCTGGGTGGTGGGTGCATCTGTGGAGCTGTGTGGTGGGTGCATCTGTGGAGCTGTGTGGTGGGTGCATCTTTGGAGCTGTGTGGTGGGTGCATAGGTGGAGGTGTGTCGGTGGAGCTGTGTGGTGGGTGCATCGGTGGAGCTGGGTGGTGGGTGCATCAATGGAGCTGTGTCGGTGGAGCTGTGTGGTGGCTGCATCGGTGAAGCTGTGTGCTTCAGTGGAGCTGTCTGGTGGGGTCATCTGTGGAGCTGTGTGGTGGGTGCATCGGTGGAGCTCTATGGTGGGGGCATCAGTGGAGCTGTGTGGTGGGTGCATCGGTGGAGCTGTGTCGGTGGAGCTGTGTGGTGGGTGCATCGGTGGAGCTGTGTGGTGGGTGCATCGGTGGAGCTTAGTGGGTGCATTGGTGGAGCTGTGTGGTGGGTGCATCGGTGGAGCTTAGTTGGTGCATCAGTGGAGCTGTGTGGTGGGTGCTTCGGTGGAGCTGTGTGGTGGGTGCCTCGGCGGAGCTGTGTGGTGGGTGGATCGGTGGAGCTGTGTCGGTGGAGCTGTGTGGTGGGTGCATCGGTGGAGCTGGGTGCATCGGGGGAGCTGTGTAGGTGGGTGCATCGGTGGAGCTGGGTGGTGGGTGCATCGGGGGAGCTGTGTAGGTGGGTGCATTGGTGGAGCTGTGTGGTGGGTGCATTGGTAAAGCTTAGTTGGAGCATCGGTGGAGCTGTGTGGTGGGTGCATCGGTGGAGCTCTGTGGAGGGTGCATCAGTGGAGCTGTGTGGAGGGTGCATCGGTGGAGCTGTGTCGGTGGAGCTGTGTGGTGGGTGCATCGGTGGAGCTGGGTGCATCGGTGGAGCTGTGTAGGTGGAGCTGTGTGGTGGGGGCATCTGTGGAGCTCTGTGGTGGGTGCATCGGTGGAGCTGTGTGGTGGTTGCATCAGTGGAGCTGTGTGGTGGGTGCATCGGTGGAGCTGTGTCAGTGGAGCTGTGTGGTGGTTGCATCAGTGGAGCTTTGTGGTGGGTGCACCGGTGGAGCTGTGTCTGTGGAGCTCTGTGGTGGGTGCATCGGTGGAGCTGGGTGCCTCGGTGGAGCTGTGTGGTGGGTGCCTCGGTAGAGCTGTGTGGTGGGTCCATCGGTGGAGCTGTGTGGTGGGTGCCCCTGTGGAGCTGTGTGGTGGGTGCCCCTGTGGAGCTGTGTGGTGGGTGCATCTGTTGAGCTATGTGGTGGGTGCCTCGGTGGAGCTGTGTGGTGGGTGCATAGGTGGAGCTGTGTGGTGGGTGCATCAGTGGAGCTCTGTGGTGGGTGCCTCTGTGGAGCTGTGTGGTGGGTTCATCTGTTGAGTTGTGTGGTGGGTGCCTCGGTGGAGCTGTGTGGTGTGTGCATAGGTGGAGCTGTGTGATGGGTGCATCGGTGGAGCTGTGTGATGGGTGCATCGGTGGAGCTGTGTGGTAGGTGCCTCGGTGGAGCTGTGTGGTGGGTGCCTCGGTGGAGCTGTGTCCTCAGTGCATCAGTGGAGCTGTGTGGTGGGGTCATCTGTGGAGCTGTGTGGTGGGTGCATCGGTGGAGCTCTGTGGTGGGGGCATCAGTGGAGCTGTGTGGTGGGTGCATCGGTGGAGCTGTGTCGGTGGAGCAGTGTGGTGGGTGCATCGGTGGAGCTGTGTGGTGGGTGCATCGGTGGAGCCGCTGTCTGTGGAACTGTGTGGTGGTTGCATCAGTGGAGCTGTGTGGTGGGTGCATCGGTGGAGCTGTGTCGGTGGAGCTGTGTGGTGGTTGCATCAGTGGAGCTGTGTGGTGGGTGCACCAGTGGAGCTGAGTCATTGGAGCTGTGTGGTGGGTGCATCAGTGGAGCTGGGTGCATCGGTGGAGCTGTGTGGTGGGTGCCTCGGTGGAGCTGTGTGGTGGATGCATCAGTGGAGCTGTGTGGTGGATGCATCAGTGGAGCTGTGTGGTGGGTGCTTCGGTGGAGCTGTGTGGTGGGTGCTTTGGTGGAGCTGTGTGGTGGGTGCCTCTGTGGAGCTGTGTGGTGGGTGCATCTGTTGAGCTGTGTGGTGGGTACCTCGGTGTAGCTGTGTGGTGGGTGCATAGGTGGAGCTGTGTGGTGGGTGCATCGGTGGAGCTGTGTGGTAGGTGCCTCGGTGGAGCTGTGTGGTGGGTGCCTCGGTGGACCTATGTCTTGGATGCATCAGTGGAGCTGTTTGGTGGGGTCATCTGTGGAGCTCTGTGGTGGGTGCATCCGTGGAGCTGTGTCGGTGGAGCTGTGTGGTGGTTGCATCAGTGGAGCTGTGTGGTGGGTGCATCGGTGGAACTGTGTGGTGGTTGCATAAGTGGAGCTGTGTGGTGGGTGCATCGGTGGAGCTGTGTCGGTGGAGCTGTGTGGTGGGTGCATCGGTTGAGCTGGGTGGTGGGTGCATCAGTGGAGCTGTGTGGTGCGTGCATCAGTGGAGCTGGGTGGTGGGTGCATCTGTGGAGCTGTGTGGTGGGTGCATCGGTGGAGCTGTGTGGTGGTTGCATCAGTGGAGCTGTGTGGTGGGTGCATCGGTGGAGCTGTGTCAGTGGAGCTGTGTGGTGGTTGCATCAGTGGAGCTTTGTGGTGGGTGCACCGGTGGAGCTGTGTCTGTGGAGCTCTGTGGTGGGTGCATCGGTGGAGCTGGGTGCCTCGGTGGAGCTGTGTGGTGGGTGCCTCGGTAGAGCTGTGTGGTGGGTCCATCGGTGGAGCTGTGTGGTGGGTGCCCCTGTGGAGCTGTGTGGTGGGTGCCCCTGTGGAGCTGTGTGGTGGGTGCATCTGTTGAGCTATGTGGTGGGTGCCTCGGTGGAGCTGTGTGGTGGGTGCATAGGTGGAGCTGTGTGGTGGGTGCATCGGTGGAGCTCTGTGGTGGGTGCCTCTGTGGAGCTGTGTGGTGGGTGCATCTGTTGAGTTGTGTGGTGGGTGCCTCGGTGGAGCTGTGTGGTGTGTGCATAGGTGGAGCTGTGTGGTGGGTGCATCGGTGGAGCTGTGTGGTAGGTGCCTCGGTGGAGCTGTGTGGTGGGTGCCTCGGTGGAGCTGTGTCCTCAGTGCATCAGTGGAGCTGTGTGGTGGGGTCATCTGTGGAGCTGTGTGGTGGGTGCATCGGTGGAGCTCTGTGGTGGGGGCATCAGTGGAGCTGTGTGGTGGGTGCATCGGTGGAGCTGTGTCGGTGGAGCAGTGTGGTGGGTGCATCGGTGGAGCTGTGTGGTGGGTGCATCGGTGGAGCTTAGTGGGTGCATTGGTGGAGCTGTGTGGTGGGTGCATCGGTGGAGCTTAGTTGGTGCATCAGTGAAGCTGTGTGGTGGGTGCTTCGGTGGAGCTGTGTGGTGGGTGCCTCGGCGGAGCTGTGTGGTGGGTGCATCGGTGGAGCTGTCCCGGTGGAGCTGTGTGGTGGGTGCATCGGTGGAGCTGGGTGGTGGGTGCATCGGAGGAGCTGTGTAGGTGGAGCTGTGTGGTGGGTGCATCGGTGGAGCTGGGTGGTGGGTGCATTGGTGGAGCTGTGTGGTGAATGCATCGGTGGAGCTGTGTGGTGGGTACATCAGTGGAGCTGTGTGGTGGGTGCATCTGTGGAGCTGTGTGGTGGGTGCCTCTGTGGAGCTGTGTGGTGGGTGCCTCTGTGGAGCTGTGTGGTGGGTGCATCGGTGGAGCTGGGTGGTGGGTGCATAGGTGGAGCTGTGTGGTGGGTGCATCGGTGGAGCTGTGTGGTAGGTGCCTTGGTGGAGCTATGTGGTGGTTGCCTCGGTGGAGATGCGTGGTGGGTGCATTGGTGGAGCTGTGTGGTGGGGGCATCTGTGGAGCTCTGTGGTGTGTACATCGGTGGAGCCGCTGTCTGTGGAACTGTGTGGTGGTTGCATCAGTGGAGCTGTGTGGTGGGTGCATCGGTGGAGCTGTGTCGGTGGAGCTGTGTGGTGGTTGCATCAGTGGAGCTGTGTGGTGGGTGCACCAGTGGAGCTGAGTCATTGGAGCTGTGTGGTGGGTGCATCAGTGGAGCTGGGTGCATCGGTGGAGCTGTGTGGTGGGTGCCTCGGTGGAGCTGTGTGGTGGATGCATCAGTGGAGCTGTGTGGTGGATGCATCAGTGGAGCTGTGTGGTGGGTGCTTCGGTGGAGCTGTGTGGTGGGTGCTTTGGTGGAGCTGTGTGGTGGGTGCCTCTGTGGAGCTGTGTGGTGGGTGCATCTGTTGAGCTGTGTGGTGGGTACCTCGGTGTAGCTGTGTGGTGGTTGCATAGGTGGAGCTGTGTGGTGGGTGCATCGGTGGAGCTGTGTGGTGGGTGCATCGGTGGAGCTGTGTGGTAGGTGCCTCGGTGGAGCTGTGTGGTGGGGTCCTCGGTGGACCTATGTCTTGGATGCATCAGTGGAGCTGTTTGGTGGGGTCATCTGTGGAGCTCTGTGGTGGGTGCATCGGTGGAGCTGTGTCGGTGGAGCTGTGTGGTGGTTGCATCAGTGGAGCTGTGTGGTGGGTGCATCGGTGGAACTGTGTGGTGGTTGCATAAGTGGAGCTGTGTGGTGGGTGCATCGGTGGAGCTGTGTCGGTGGAGCTGTGTGGTGGGTGCATCGGTTGAGCTGGGTGGTGGGTGCATCAGTGGAGCTGTGTGGTGCGTGCATCAGTGGAGCTGTGTGGTGGGTGCATCTGTGGAGCTGTGTGGTGGGTGCATCTGTGGAGCTGTGTGGTGGGTGCATCTGTGGAGCTGTGTGGTGGGTGCATAGGTGGAGGTGTGTCGGTGGAGCTGTGTGTTGGGTGCATCGGTGGAGCTGGGTGGTGGGTGCATCAATGGAGCTGTGTCGGTGGAGCTGTGTGGTGGCTGCATCGGGAAGCTGTGTGCTTCAGTGGAGCTGTGTGGTGGGGTCATCTGTCAAACTGTGTGGTGGGTGCATCGGTGGAGCTCTGTGGTGGGGGCATCAGTGGAGCTGTGTGGTGGGTGCATCGGTGGAGCTGTGTTGGTGGAGCTGTGTGGTGGGTGCATCGGTGGAGCTGTGTGGTGGGTGCATCGGTGGAGCTTAGTGGGTGCATTGGTGGATGTGTGGTGGGTGCATCGGTGGAGCTTAGTTGGTGCATCGGTGGAGCTTAGTTGGTGCATCAGTGGAGCTGTGTGGTGGGTGCTTCGGTGGAGCTGTGTGGTGGGTGCCTCGGCGGAGCTGTGTGGTGGGTGGATCGGTGGAGCTGTGTGGTGGGTGCATAGGTGGAGCTGTGTGGTGGGTGCATCGGTGGAGCTGTGTGGTGGGTGCATCGGTAGAGCTGTGTGGTGGGTGCATCGGTGGAGCTGTGTGGTAGGTGCCTTGGTGGAGCTGTGTGGTGGTTGCCTCGGTGGAGATGCGTGGTGGGTGCATTGGTGGAGCTGTGTGGTGGGGGCATTTGTGGAGCTCTGTGGTGTGTACATCGGTGGAGCCGCTGTCTGTGGAACTGTGTGGTGGTTGCATCAGTGGAGCTGTGTGGTGGGTGCATCGGTGGAGCTGTGTCGGTGGAGCTGTGTGGTGGTTGCATCAGTGGAGCTGTGTGGTGGTTGCATCAGTGGAGCTGTGTGGTGGGTGCACCGGTGGAGCTGAGTCGGTGGAGCTGTGTGGTGGGTGCATCAGTGGAGCTGGGTGCATCGGTGGAGCTGTGTGGTGGGTGCCTCGGTGGAGCTGTGTGGTGGATGCATCGGTGGAGCTGTGTGGTGGGTGCTTCGGTGGAGCTGTGTGGTGGGTGCTTCGGTGGAGCTGTGTGGTGGGTGCTTCGGTGGAGCTGTGTGGTGGGTGCTTCGGTGGAGCTGTATGGTGGGTGCCTCTGTGGAGCTGTGTGGTGGGTGCATCTGTTGAGCTGTGTGGTGGGTACCTCGGTGGAGCTGTGTGGTGGGTGCATAGGTGGAGCTGTGTGGTGGGTGCATAGGTGGAGCTGTGTGGTAGGTGCCTCGGTGGAGCTGTGTGGTGGGTGCCTCGGTGGACCTATGTCTTGGATGCATCAGTGGAGCTGTTTGGTGGGGTCATCTGTGGAGCTCTGTGGTGGGTGCATCGGTGGAGCTGTGTCGGTGGAGCTGTGTGGTGGTTGCATCAGTGGAGCTGTGTGGTGGGTGCATCGGTGGAACTGTGTGGTGGTTGCATCAGTGGAGCTGTGTGGTGGGTGCATCGGTGGAGCTGTGTCGGTGGAGCTGTGTGGTGGGTGCATCGGTTGAGCTGGCTGGTGGATGCATCAGTGGAGCTGTGTGGTGGGTGCATCGGTAGAGCTGGGTGGTGGGTGCATCTGTGGAGCAGTGTGGGGGGTGCATCTGTGGAGCTGTATGGTGGGTGCATCTGTGGAGCTGTGTGGTGGGTGCATAGGTGGAGGTGTGTCGGTGGAGCTGTGTGGTGGGTGCATCGGTGGAGCTGGGTGGTGGGTGCATCGGTGGAGCTGGGTGGTGGGTGCATCAGTGGAGCTGTGTCGGTGGAGCTGTGTGGTGGCTGCATCGGTGAAGCTGTGTGCTTCAGTGGAGCTGTGTGGTGGGTGCCTCGGTGGAGCTGTGTGGTGGGTGCATAGGTGGAGCTGTGTAGGTGGAGCTGTGTGGTGGTTGCATCGGTGGAGCTGTGTGGTGGGTGCAGTTGTGGAGCTGTGTGGTGGGTGCATCGGTGGAGCTGTGTGGTGGGTGCCTCGGTGGAGCTGTGTGGTGGGTGCCTCGGTGGAGCTCTGTGGTGGGTGCATCGGTGAAGCTGTGTGGTGGGTGCATCGGTGGAGCTTAGTGGGTGCATCGGTGAAGCTGTGTGGTGGGTGCATCGGAGGAGCTTAGTGGGTGCATTGGTGGAGATGTGTGGTGGGTGCATTGGTGGAGCTTAGTTGGAGCATCGGTGGAGCTGTGTGGTGGGTGCATCGGTGGAGCTCTGTGGTGGGTGCATCAGTGGAGCTGTGTGGTGGGTGCATTGGTGGAGCTGTGTCGGTGCAACTGTGTGGTGGGTGCATCGGTGGAGCTGGGTGCATCGGTGGAGCTGTGTAGGTGGAGCTGTGTGGTGGGGGCATCTGTGGAGCTCTGTGGTGGGTGCATTGGTGGAGCTGTGTGGTGGGTGCCCCTGTGGAGCTGTGTGGTGGGTGCATCTGTTGAGCTATGTGGTGGGTGCCTCGGTGGAGCTGTGTGGTGGGTGCATAGGTGGAGCTGTGTGGTGGGTGCATCGATGGAGCTGTGTGGTGGGTGCCTCTGTGGAGCTGTGTGGTGGGTGCATCTGTTGAGTTGTGTGGTGGGTGCCTCGGTGGAGCTGTGTGGTGTGTGTATAGGTGGAGCTGTGTGGTGGGTGCATCGGTGGAGCTGTGTGGTGGGTGCCTCGGTGGAGCTTTGGTGGGTGCCTCGGTGGAGCTGTGTCTTCGGTGCATCAGTGGAGCTGTGTGGTGGGGTCATCTGTGGAGCTGTGTGGTGGGTGCATCGGTGGAGCTCTGTGGTGGGGGCATCGGTGGAGCTGTGTGGTGGGTGCATCGGTGGAGCTGTGTTGGTGGAGCAGTGTGGTGGGTGCATCAGTGGAGCTGTGTGGTGGGTGCATCGGTGGAGCTTAGTGGGTGCATTGGTGGAGCTGTGTGGTGGGTGCATCGGTGGAGCTTAGTTGGTGCATCAGTGAAGCTGTGTGGTGGGTGCTTCGGTGGAGCTGTGTGGTGGGTGCCTCGGCAGAGCTGTGTGGTGGGTGCATCGGTGGAGCTGTCCCGGTGGAGCTGTCTGGTGGGTGCATCGGTGGAGCTGGGTGGTGGGTGCATCGGGGGAGCTGTGTAGGTGGAGCTGTGTGGTGGGTGCATTGGTGGAGCTGGGTGGTGGGTGCATCGGTGGAGCTGTGTGGTGGATACATCGGTGGAGCTGTGTGGTGGGTGCCTCTGTGGAGCTGTGTGGTGAGTGCCTCTGTGGAGCTGTGTGGTGGGTGCATCGGTGGAGCTGGGTGGTGGGTGCATAGGTGGAGCTGTGTGGTGGGTGCATCGGTGGAGCTGTGTGGTAGGTGCCTTGGTGGAGCTATGTGGTGGTTGCCTCGGTGGAGATGCGTGGTGGGTGCATTGGTGGAGCGGTGTGGTGGGGGCATCTGTGGAGCTCTGTGGTGTGTACATCGGTGGAGCCGCTGTCTGTGGAACTGTGTGGTGGTTGCATCAGTGGAGCTGTGTGGTGGGTGCATCGGTGGAGCTGTGTCGGTGGAGCTGTGTGGTGGTTGCATCAGTGGAGCTGTGTGGTGGGTGCACCGGTGGAGCTGAGTCGGTGGAGCTGTGTGGTGGGTGCATCAGTGGAACTGGGTGCATCGGTGGAGCTGTATGGTGGGTGCCTCGGTGGAGCTGTGTGGTGGATGCATCGGTGGAGCTGTGTGGTGGGTGCTTCGGTGGAGCTGTGTGGTGGGTGCCTCTGTGGAGCTGTGTGGTGGGTGCCTCTGTGGAGCTGTGTGGTGGGTGCATCTGTTGAGCTGTGTGGTGGGTACCTCGGTGGAGCTGTGTGGTGGGTGCTTCAGTGGAGCTGTGTGGTGGGTGCCTCGGCGGAGCTGTGTGGTGGGTGGATCGGTGGAGCTGTGTCGGTGGAGCTGTGTGGTGGGTGCATCAGTGGAGCTGGGTGGTGGGTGCATCGGGGGAGCTGTGTAGGTGGGTGCATCGGTGGAGCTGTGTGGTGAGTGCATCAGTGGAGCTGTGTGGTGGGTGCATCTGTGGAGCTGTGTGGTAGGTGCCTCTGTGGAGCTGTGTGGTGGGTGCCTCTGTGGAGCTGTGTGGTGGGTGCCTCGGTGGAGCTGTGTGGTGGGTGCATAGGTGGAGCTGTGTGGTGGGTGCATCGGTGGAGCTGTGTGGTGGGTGCATCGGTGGAGCTGTGTGGTAGGTGCCTTGGTGGAGCTGTGTGGTGGTTGCCTCGGTGGAGATGCGTGGTGGGTGCATTGGTGGAGCTGTGTGGTGGGGGCATTTGTGGAGCTCTGTGGTGTGTACATCGGTGGAGCCGCTGTCTGTGGAACTGTGTGGTGTTTGCATCAGTGGAGCTGTGTGGTGGGTGCATCGGTGGAGCTGTGTCGGTGGAGCTGTGTGGTGGTTGCATCAGTGGAGCTGTGTGGTGGGTGCACCGGTGGAGCTGAGTCGGTGGAGCTGTGTGGTGGGTGCATCAGTGAAGCTGGGTGCATCGGTGGAGCTGTGTGGTGGGTGCCTCGGTGGAGCTGTGTGGTGGATGCATCGGTGGAGCTGTGTGGTGGGTGCTTCGGTGGAGCTGTGTGGTGGGTGCTTCGGTGGAGCTGTGTGGTGGGTGCTTCGGTGGAGCTGTGTGGTGGGTGCTTCGGTGAAGCTGTATGGTGGGTGCCTCTGTGGAGCTGTGTGGTGGGTGCATCTGTTGAGCTGTGTGGTGGGTACCTCGGTGGAGCTGTGTGGTGGGTGCATAGGGGGAGCTGTGTGGTGGGTGCATAGGTGGAGCTGTGTGGTGGGTGCATCGGTGGAGCTGTGTGGTAGGTGCCTCAGTGGAGCTGTGTGGTGGGTGCCTGGGTGGACCTATGTCTTGGATGCATCAGTGGAGCTGTTTGGTGGGGTCATCTGTGAAGCTCTGTGGTGGGTGCATCGGTGGAGCTGTGTCGGTGGAGCTGTGTGGTGGTTGCATCAGTGGAGCTGTGTGGTGGGTGCATCGGTGGAACTGTGTGGTGGTTGCATCAGTGGAGCTGTGTGGTGGGTGCATCGGTGGAGCTGTGTCGGTGGAGCTGTGTGGTGGGTGCATCGGTTGAGCTGGCTGGTGGGTGCATCAGTGGAGCTGTGTGGTGGGTGCATCGGTAGAGCTGGGTGGTGGGTGCATCTGTGGAGCAGTGTGGTGGGTGCATCTGTGGAGCTGTGTGGTGGGTGCATAGGTGGAGGTGTGTCGGTGGAGCTGTGTGGTGGGTGCATCGGTGGAGCTGGGTGGTGGGTGCATCGGTGGAGCTGGGTGGTGGGTGCATCAGTGGAGCTGTGTCGGTGGAGCTGTGTGGTGGCTGCATCGGTGAAGCTGTGTGCTTCAGTGGAGCTGTGTGGTGGGTGCCTCGGTGGAGCTGTGTGGTGGGTGCATCGGTGGAGCTGAGTGGTGGGTGCATAGGTGGAGCTGTGTAAGTGGAGCTGTGTGGTGGGTGCATCGGTGGAGCTGTGTGGTGGGTGCAGTTGTGGAGCTGTGTGGTGGGTGCATCGGTGGAGCTGTGTGGTGGGTGCCTCGGTGGAGCTGTGTGGTGGGTGCCTCGGTGGAGCTCTGTGGTGGGTGCATCCGTGAAGCTGTGTGGTGGGTGCATCGGTGGAGCTTAGTGGGTGCATGGGTGAAGCTGTGTGGTGGGTGCATCGGTGGAGCTTAGTGGGTGCATTGGTGGAGCTGTGTGGTGGGTGCATTGGTGGAGCTTAGTTGGAGCATCGGTGGAGCTGTGTGGTGGGTGCATCGGTGGAGCTCTGTGGTGGGTGCATCAGTGGAGCTGTGTGGTGGGTGCATTGGTGGAGCTGTGTCGGTGCAACTGTGTGGTGGGTGCATCGGTGGAGCTGTGTAGGTGGAGCTGTGTGGTGGGGGCATCTGTGGAGCTCTGTGGTGGGTGCATTGGTGGAGCTGTGTGGTGGTTGCATCAGCGGAGCTGTGTGGTGGGTGCATCAGTGGAGCTGTGTCAGTGGAGCTCTGTGGTGGTTGCATCAGTGGAGCTTTGTGGTGGGTGCACCGGTGGAGCTGTGTCTGTGGAGCTCGGTGGTGGGTGCATCGGTGGAGCTGGGTGCCTCGGTGGAGCTGTGTGGTGGGTGCCTCGGTGGAGCTGTGTGGTGGGTGCATCGGTGGAGCGGTGTGGTGGGTGCCTCTGTGGAGCTGTGTGGTGGGTGCATCTGTTGAGTTGTGTGGTGGGTGCCTCGGTGGAGCTGTGTGGTGTATGCATAGGTGGAGCTGTGTGGTGGGTGCATCGGTGGAGCTGTGTGGTAGGTGCCTCGGTGGAGCTGTGTCTTCGGTGCATCAGTGGAGCTGTGTGGTGGGGTCATCTGTGGAGCTGTGTGGTGGGTGCATCAGTGGAACTCTGTGGTGGGTGCATTGGTGGAGCTGTGTCGGTGGAGCTGTGTGGTGTTTGCATCGGTGGAGCTGTGTGGTGGGTGCATCGGTGGAGCTTAGTGGGTGCATCAGTGGAGCTGTGTGGTGGGTGCTTCAGTGGAGCTGTGTGGTGGGTGCCTCGGCGGAGCTGTGTGGTGGGTGGATCGGTGGAGCTGTGTCGGTGGAGCTGTGTGGTGGGTGCATCGGTGGAGCTGGGTGGTGGGTGCATCGGGGGAGCTGTGTAGGTGGGTACATCGGTGGAGCTGTGTGGTGGGTGCATCAGTGGAGCTGTGTGGTGGGTGCATATGTGGAGCTGTGTGGTGGGTGCATCTGTTGAGCTGTGTGGTGGATGCCTCGGTGGAGCTGTGTGGTGGGTGCATAGGTGGAGCTGTTTGGTGGGTGCATCGGTGGAGCTGTGTGGTGGGTGCATCGGTGGAGCTGTGTGGTAGGTTCCTTGGTGGAGCTGTGTGGTGGTTGCCTCGGTGGAGATGCGTGGTGGGTGCATTGGTGGAGCTGTGTGGTGGGGTCATCTGTGGAGCTCTGTGGTGGGTACATCGGTGGAGCTGCTGTCTGTGGAACTGTGTGGTGGTTGCATCAGTGGAGCTGTGTGGTGGGTGCATCGGTGGAGCTGTGTCGGTGGAGCTGTGTGGTGGTTGCATCAGTGGAGCTGTGTAGTGGGTGCACCGGTGGAGCTGTGTCGGTGGAGCTGTGTGGTGGGTGCATCAGTGGAGCTGGGTGCATCGGTGGAGCTGTGTGGTGGGTGCCTCGGTGGAGCTGTGTGGTGGGTGCTTCGGTGGAGCTGTGTGGTGGGTGCATCTGTGGAGCTGTGTGGTGGGTGCCTCTGTGGAGCTGTGTGGTGGGTGCATCTGTTGAGCTGTGTGGTGGGTACCTCGGTGGAGCTGTGTGGTGGGTGCCTCGGTGGACCTATGTCTTGGATGCACCAGTGGAGCTGTTTGGTGGGGTCATCTGTGGAGCTCTGTGGTGGGTGCATCGGTGGAGCTGTGTCGGTGGAGCTGTGTGGTGGTTGCATCAGTGGAGCTGTGTGGTGGGTGCATCTGTGGAACTGTGTGGTGGTTGCATCAGTGGAGCTGTGTGGTGGGTGCATCGGTGGAGCTGAGTCGGTGGAGCTGTGTGGTGGGTGCATCGGTGGAGCTGGGTGGTGGGTGCATCAGTGGAGCTGTGTGGTGGGTGCATCGGTAGAGCTGGGTGGTGGGTGCATCTGTGGAGGTGTGTGGTGGGTGCTTCTGTGGAGCTGTGTGGTGGGTGCATCTGTGGAGCTGTGTGGTGGGTGCATAGGTGGAGGTGTGTCGGTGGAGCTGAGTGGTGGGTGCATCGGTGGAGCTTAGTGGGTGCATTGGTGGAGCTGTGTGGTGGGTGCATTGGTGGAGCTGTGTCGGTGGAACTGTGTGGTGGGTGCATCGGTGGAGCTGGGTGCATCGGTGGAGCTGTGTAGGTGGAGCTGTGTGGTGGGGGCATCTGTGGAGCTCTGTGGTGGGTGCATTGGTGGAGCTGTGTGGTGGTTGCAACAGCGGAGCTGTGTGGTGGGTGCATCAGTGGAGCTGTGTCAGTGGAGCTGTGTGGTGGTTGCATCAGTGGATCTTTGTGGTGGGTGCACCGGTGGAGCTATGTCTGTGGAGCTCTGTGGTGGGTGCATCGGTGGAGCTGTGTGGTGGGTGCCTCGGTGGAGCTATGTGGGGGGTGCATCGGTGGAGCTGTGTGGAGGGTGCCCCTGTGGAGCTGTGTGGTGGGTGCCTCTGTGGAGCTGTGTGGTGGGTGCATCTGCTGAGCTATGTGGTGGGTGCCTCAGTGGAGCTGTGTGGTGGGTGCATCGGTGGAGCTGTGTGGTGGGTGCATCGGTGGAGCTGTGTGGTGGGTGCATCGGTGGAGCTGTGTGGTGGGTGCATCTGTTGAGTTGTGTGGTGGGTGCCTCGGTGGAGCTGTGTGGTGTGTGCATAGGTGGAGCTGTGTGGTGGGTGCATCAGTGGAGCTGTGTGGTAGGTGCCTCGGTGGAGCTGTGTCTTCGGTGCATCAGTGGAGCTGTGTGGTGGGTGCATCGGTGGAGCTCTGTGATGGGGGCATCAGTGGAGCTGTGTGGTGGGTGCATCGGTGGAGCTGTGTGGTGGGTGCATCGGTGGAGCTGTGTCGGTGGAGCTGTGTGGTGGGTGCATCGGTGGAGCTGTGTGGTGGGTGCATCGGTGGAGCTTAGTGGGTGCATTGGTGGAGCTGTGTGGTGGGTGCATCGGTGGAGCTTAGTTGGTGCATCAGTGGAGCTGTGTGGTGGGTGCTTCGGTGGAGCTGTGTGGTGGGTGCCTCGGCGGAGCTGTGTGGTGGGTGGATCGGTGGAGCTGTGTCGGTGGAGCTGTGTGGTGGGTGCATCAGTGGAGCTGGGTGGTGGGTGCATCTGGGGCGCTGTGTAGGTGGGTGCATCGATGGAGCTGTGTGGTGGGTGCATCAGTGGAGCTGTGTGGTGGGTGCATCTGTGGAGCTCTGTGGTGGGTGCCTCTGTGGAGCTGTGTGGTGGGTGCATCTGTTGAGCTGTGTGGTGGATGCCTCGGTGGAGCTGTGTGGTGGGTGCATAGGTGTAGCTGTGTGGTGGGTGCATCGGTGGAGCTGTGTGGTGGATGCATCGGTGGAGCTGTGTGGTAGGTGCCTTGGTGGAGCTGTGTGGTGGTTGCCTCGGTGGAGGTGCGTGGTGGGTGCATTGGTGGAGCTGTGTGGTGGGGGCATCTGTGGAGCTCTGTGGTGGGTACATCGGTGGAGCTGCTGTCTGTGGAACTGTGTGGTGGTTGCATCAGTGGAGCTGTGTGGTGGGTGCATCGGTGGAGCTGTGTGGTGGTTGCAACAGCGGAGCTGTGTGGTGGGTGCATCAGTGGAGCTGTGTCAGTGGAGCTGTGTGGTGGTTGCATCAGTGGATCTTTGTGGTGGGTGCACCGGTGGAGCTATGTCTGTGGAGCTCTGTGGTGGGTGCATCGGTGGAGCTGGGTGCCTCGGTGGAGCTGTGTGGTGGGTGCCTCGGTGGAGCTATGTGGGGGGTGCATCGGTGGAGCTGTGTGGGGGGTGCCCCTGTGGAGCTGTGTGGTGGGTGCCTCTGTGGAGCTGTGTGGTGGGTGCATCTGCTGAGCTATGTGGTGGGTGCCTCAGTGGAGCTGTGTGGTGGGTGCATAGGTGGAGCTGTGTGGTGGGTGCATCGGTGGAGCTGTGTGGTGGGTGCATCGGTGGAGCTGTGTGGTGGGTGCATCTGTTGAGTTGTGTGGTGGGTGCCTCGGTGGAGCTGTGTGGTGTGTGCATAGGTGGAGCTGTGTGGTGGGTGCATCAGTGGAGCTGTGTGGTAGGTGCCTCGGTGGAGCTGTGTCTTCGGTGCATCAGTGGAGCTGTGTGGTGGGGTCATCTGTGGAGCTGTGTGGTGGGTGCATCGGTGGAGCTCTGTGATGGGGGCATCAGTGGAGCTGTGTGGTGGGTGCATCGGTGGAGCTGTGTCGGTGGAGCTGTGTGGTGGGTGCATCGGTGGAGCTGTGTGGTGGGTGCATCGGTGGAGCTTAGTGGGTGCATTGGTGGAGCTGTGTGGTGGGTGCATCGGTGGAGCTTAGTTGGTGCATCAGTGGAGCTGTGTGGTGGGTGCTTCGGTGGAGCTGTGTGGTGGGTGCCTCGGCGGAGCTGTGTGGTGGGTGTATCGGTGGAGCTGTGTCGGTGGAGCTGTGTGGTGGGTGCATCAGTGGAGCTGGGTGGTGGGTGCATCTGGGGCGCTGTGTAGGTGGGTGCATCGATGGAGCTGTGTGGTGGGTGCATCAGTGGAGCTGTGTGGTGGGTGCATCTGTGGAGCTCTGTGGTGGGTGCCTCTGTGGAGCTGTGTGGTGGGTGCATCTGTTGAGCTGTGTGGTGGATGCCTCGGTGGAGCTGTGTGGTGGGTGCATAGGTGTAGCTGTGTGGTGGGTGCATCGGTGGAGCTGTGTGGTGGATGCATCGGTGGAGCTGTGTGGTAGGTGCCTTGGTGGAGCTGTGTGGTGGTTGCCTCGGTGGAGATGCGTGGTGGGTGCATTGGTGGAGCTGTGTGGTGGGGGCATCTGTGGAGCTCTGTGGTGGGTACATCGGTGGAGCTGCTGTCTGTGGAACTGTGTGGTGGTTGCATCAGTGGAGCTGTGTGGTGGGTGCATCGGTGGAGCTGTGTCGGTGGAGCTGTGTGGTGGTTGCATCAGTGGAGCTGTGTGGTGGGTGCACCGGTGGAGCTGTGTCGGTGGAGCTGTGTGGTGGGTGCATCAGTGGAGCTGGGTGCATCGGTGGAGCTGTGTGGTGGGTGCCTCGGTGGAGCTGTGTGGTGGGTGCATCGGTCGGTGGAGCTGTGTGGTGGGTGCATCTGTGGAGCTGTGTGGTGGGTGCCTCTGTGGAGCTGTGTGGTGGGTGCCTCTGTGGAGCTGTGTGGTGGGTGCATCTGTTGAGCTGTGTGGTGGGTACCTCGGTGGAGCTGTGTGGTGTGTGCATAGGTGGAGCATTGTGGTGGGTGCATCGGTGAAGCTGTGTGGTAGGTGCCTCGGTGGTGGGTACCTCCGTGGACCTATGTCTTGGATGCATCAGTGGAGCTGTTTGGTGGGGTCATCTGTGGAGCTCTGTGGTGGGTGCATCGGTGGAGCTGTGTCGGTGGAGCTGTGTGGTGGTTGCATCAGTGGAGCTGTGTGGTGGGTGCATCGGTGGAACTGTGTGGTGGTTGCATCAGTGGAGCTGTGTGGTGGGTGCATCGGTGGAGCCGAGTCGGTGGAGCTGTGTGGTGGGTGCATCGGTGGAGCTGGGTGGTGGGTGCATCAGTGGAGCTGTGTGGTGAGTGCATCGGTAGAGCTGGGTGGTGGGTGCATCGGTGGAGCTGTGTGGTGGGTGCTTCTGTGGGGCTGTGTGGTGGGTGCATCTGTGGAGCTGTGTGGCGGGTGCATAGGTGGAGGTGTGTCGGTGGAGGTGTGTGGTGGGTGCATCGGTGGAGCTGTGTGGTGGGTGCATCGGTGGAGCTGGGTGGTGGGTGCATCAGTGGAGCTGTGTCGTTGGAGCTGTGTGGTGGCTGCATCGGTGAAGCTGTGTGCATCAGTGGAGCTGTGTGGTGGGTGCCTCGGTGGAGCTGTGTGGTGGGTGCATCGGTGGAGCTGAGTGGTGGGTGCATCGGTGGAGCTGTGTAGGTGGAGCTGTGTGGTGGGTGCATCGGTGGAGCTGTGTGGTGGGTGCAGTTGTGGAGCTGTGTGGTGGGTGCATCGGTGGAGCTGTGTGGTGGGTGCCTCGGTGGAGCTGTGTGGTGGGTGCCTCAGTGGAGCTGTGTGGTGGGTGCCTCGGTGGAGCTGTGTGGTGGGTGCTTCGGTGGAGCTGTGTGGTGGGTGCTTCGGTGGAGCTGTGTGGTGGGTGCTTCGGTGGAGCTGTGTGGTGGGTGCCTCTGTGGAGCTGTGTGGTGGGTGCATCTGTTGAGCTGTGTGGTGGGTACCTCGGTGGAGCTGTGTGGTGGGTGCATAGGTGGAGCTGTGTGGTAGGTGCATCGGTGGAGCTGTGTGGTAGGTGCATCTGTGGAGCTGTGTGGTAGGTGCATCGGTGGAGCTGTGTGGTAGGTGCATCGGTGGAGCTGTGTGGTAGGTGCCTCGGTGGAGCTGTGTGGTGGGTGCCTCGGTGGACCTATGTCTTGGATGCATCAGTGGAGCTGTTTGGTGGGGTCATCTGTGGAGCTCTGTGGTGGGTGCACCGGTGGAGCTGTGTCGGTGGAGCTGTGTGGTGGTTGCATCAGTGGAGCTGTGTGGTGGGTGCATCGGTGGAACTGTGTGGTGGTTGCATCAGTGGAGCTGTGTGGTGGGTGCGTCGGTGGAGCTGTGTGGTGGGTGCATCGGTTCAGCTGGCTGGTGGGTGCATCAGTGGAGCTGTGTGGTGGGTGCATCGGTAGAGCTGGGTGGTGGGTGCATCTGTGGAGCAGTGTGGTGGGTGCATCTGTGGAGCTGTGTGGTGGGTGCATCTGTGGAGCTGTGTGGTGGGTGCATAGGTGGAGGTGTGTCGGTAGAGCTGTGTGGTGGGTGCATCGGTGGAGCTGGGTGGTGGGTGCATCAGTGGAGCTGTGTCGGTGGAGCTGTGTGGTGGCTGCATCGGTGAAGCTGTGTGCTTCAGTGGAGCTGTGTGGTGGGTGCATTGGTGGAGCTGAGTGGTGGGTGCATAGGTGGAGCTGTGTAGGTGGAGCTGTGTGGTGGGTGCATAGGCGGAGCTGTGTGGTGGGTGCATCGGTGGAGTGGTGTGGTGGGTGCCTCTGTGGAGCTGTGTGGTGGGTGCATCTGTTGAGTTGTGTGGTGGGTGCCTCGGTGGAGCTGTGTGGTGTATGCATAGGTGGAGCTGTGTGGTGGGTGCATCGGTGGAGCTGTGTGGTAGGTTCCTTGGTGGAGCTGTGTGGTGGTTGCCTCGGTGGAGATGCGTGGTGGGTGCATTGGTGGAGCTGTGTGGTGGGGGCATCTGTGGAGCTCTGTGGTGGGTACATAGGTGGAGCTGCTGTCTGTGGAACTGTGTGGTGGTTGCATCAGTGGAGCTGTGTGGTGTATGCATAGGTGGAGCTGTGTGGTGGGTGCATAGGTGGAGCTGTGTGGCGGGTGCATCGGTGGAGCTGTGTGGTGGGTGCATCGGTGGAGCTTAGTGGGTGCATTGGTGGAGCTGTGTGGTGGGTGCATCGGTGGAGCTTAGTTGGTACATCAGTGGAGCTGTGTGGTGGGTGCTTCGGTGGAGCTGTGTGGTGGGTGCATCGGTGGAGCTGGGTGGTGGGTGCATCGGGGGAGCTGTGTAGGTGGAGCTGTGTGGTGGGTGCATCGGTGGAGCTGGGTGGTGGGTGCATCGGTGGAGCTGTGTGGTGGGTGTATCAGTGGAGCTGTGTGGTGGGTGCATCTGTGGAGCTGTGTGGTGGGTGCCTCTGTGGAGCTGTGTGGTGGGTGCATCTGTTGAGCTGTGTGGTGGATGCCTCGGTGGAGCTGTGTGGTGGGTGCATAGGTGGAGCTGTGTGGTGGGTGCATCGGTGGAGCTGTGTGGTGGGTGCATCGGTGGAGCTATGTGGTAGGTGCCTTGGTGGAGCTGTGTGGTGTTTGCCTCGGTGGAGATGCGTGGTGGGTGCATTGGTGGAGATGTGTGGTGGGGGCATCTGTGGAGCTCTGTGGTGGGTACATCGGTGGAGCTGCTGTCTGTGGAACTGTGTGGTGGTTGCATCAGTGGAGCTGTGTGGTGGGTGCATCGGTGGAGCTGTGTCGGTGGAGCTGTGTGGTGGTTGCATCAGTAGAGCTGTGTGGTGGGTGCACCGGTGGAGCTGTGTGGTGGGTGCATCAGTGGAGATGGGTGCATCGGTGGAGCTGTGTGGTGGGTGCCTCGGTGGAGCTGTGGTGGGTGCATCGGTGGAGCTGTGTGGTGGGTGCTTCAGTGGAGCTGTGTGGTGGGTGCCTCTGTGGAGCTGTGTGGTGGGTGCCTCTGTGGAGCTGTGTGGTGGGTGCATCTTTTGAGCTGTGTGGTGGGTACCTCGGTGGAGCTGTGTGGTGGGTGCATAGGTGGAGCTGTGTGGTGGGTGCATCGGTGGAGCTGTGTGGTAGGTGCCTCGGTGGAGCTGTGTGGTGGGTGCCTCGGTGGAGCTGTGTCTTGGATGCATCAGTGGAGCTGTTTGGTGGGGTCATCTGTGGAGCTCTGTGGTGGGTGCATCAGTGGAGCTGTGTGGTGGTTGCATCAGTGGAGCTGTGTGGTGGGTGCATTGGTGGAGCTGAGTCGGTGGAGCTGTGTGGTGGGTGCATCTGTGGAGCTGTGTGGTGGGTGCATAGGTGGAGGTGTGTCGGTGGAGCTGTGTGGTGGGTGCATCGGGGGAGCTGGGTGGTGGGTGCATCAGTGGAGCTGTGTCGGTGGAGCTGTGTGGTGGCTGCATCGGTGAAGCTGTGTGCATCAGTGGAGCTGTGTGGTGGGTGCCTCGGTGGAGCTGTGTGGTGGGTGCATCGGTGGAGCTGTGTGGTGGGTGCATCGGTGGAGCTGTGTAGGTGGAGCTGTGTGGTGGGTGCATCGGTGGAGCTGTGTGGTGGGTGCATCGGTGGAGCTGTGTGGTGGGTGCATTGGTGGAGCTGTGTGGTGGGTGCATCGGTGGAGCTGTGTGGTGGGTGCATCAGTGGAGCTGTGTGGTGGGTGCATCGGTGGAGCTGTGTGGTGGGTGCATCGGTGGAGCTGTATGGTGGGTGCCTCAGTGGAGCTGTGTGGTGGGTGCATCGGTGGAGCTGTGTGGTGGGTGCCTCGGTGGAGCTGTGTGGTGGGTGCTTCGGTGGAGCTGTGTGGTGGGTGCATCTGTGGAGCTGTGTGGTGGGTGCCTCTGTGGAGCTGTGTGGTGGGTGCATCTGTTGAGCTGTGTGGTGGGTGCCTCAGTGGAGCTGTGTGGTGGGTGCATCGGTAGAGCTGTGTGGTAGGTGCCTCTGTAGAGCGGTGTGGTGGGTGCCTTGGTGGAGCTGTGGCTTGGGTGTATCAGTGGAGCTGTGTGGTGGAGTCATCTGTGGAGCTCTGTGGTGGGTGCATCAGTGGAGCTGTGTCGGTAGAGCTGTGTGGTGGTTGCATCAGTGGAGCTGTGTGGTGGGTGCATCGGTGGAGCTGTTTGGTGGGTGCATCGGCGTAGCTGGGTGGTGGGTGCATCAGTGGAGCTGTGTGGTGGGTGCATCGGTGGAGCTGGGTGGTGGGTGCATCTGTGGAGCTGTGTGGTGGGTGCATCTGTGGAGCTGTGTGGTAGGTGCCTCGGTCGAGCTGTGTGGTGGGTGCATCGGTGGAGATGTGTGGTGGGTGCATCGGTGGAACTGTGTGGTGGGTGCATCGGTGGAACTGTGTGGTGGGTGCATCGGTGGAGCTGTGTGGTGGGTGCATCGGTGGAGCTGTGTCGTGGGTGGCACTTTTTATAAATCATTAGTAAAAGAGATCAATGAAATTCAACTAAAACACGAATATATAGCAGAAGAGGAGAAATCTCTAGTAACGGGATTCAGGATGAATGTATTCCTTCGAAGCAAATCGCCAGCATGTGAAAGGTGTAAAATAACAATCAGCATAAAACGAAAATGCCAGCAAAAGACTTTATAAAATTCTGTGTGGCCCTAATAAAAAAATTAGAGCGTTTAATTAGATGATGACCAACAACGGTTATTGTTTCAAGAGCAGCGTGCGAGATGGTTAGGCTGCAATATAAACAAGCCCTCTGCATTGCTGTGGTGGGAAGGGGGGCGGGGAGAGGCAAGAAGGGAAGAATAGGGGCCCGGGAGCAGCAGCCTTTGATGTGCCGGCCGGCCGGCCGTGCAGTGAATAATTAGGGGAGGAGAAATGCCGGCTGGGGGAAGCTTGAGATGCCTGAGGAGGCTGGTAGCTTTGATGTGCACGCGCTCTCGGGCACTGCAACAAAATGCCGAGATGGTTAAGCTCTGTTTAAGCCACAATATAGCTCGCCAGCTATGCGCAAGCGCATCAGCAGGCGAGCCCTAAAAATCACTAAGCGGTACACTTCTGTGTCAAGGTATTAACTTGCATGGAGCCTGCGAAGGTTCATCAAACAACCTTTCATGTCATCTGCACGGCACCCCTGGTACACAGATAGAGCCCTTTTTCAGACAACTTTCCAACGGTAGCTACGTTATAATAAGTGACCACAGCTGTTGTGGCATGATGCCAGGAAAAGCCTATCTCGTGAGCGTTACTTCCAGGGTCATTTGTTGTATGCAAGTATTGCATCCAAACAGTATCCAGACATGGAGGCAGCAATATGGCCTTCTGTGAATATCTCTTCTATTCGAATTGATACTTTAAGCAGAATGAAGTCTATTCTTTTACAAACAACAGTGCCTTTAACCTCGTACAAAGAGATGTATGATCTGCAAGTTGCAAGGACAGCGGCAGAGACACATACCCTATTATCGACAAATTGCCCCGTTCATTTCGTAGAAATGTTAAGCCAAATCTTAAACATGTCAGATACCAGTTGCATCGCACATGTATTTAAGACAATTTTTTCGTGACTGTTAGCACCCTTTGAAACAGTTCTGGGCATCTTCCCGAATTTTGTGCATTCTTTATTCGGTGGCCTGCCTCTTATTTTGGGACTCGTAGCAGGAATTTTATTTTTGTTCCTCCTGCTCCGATATGGCAAGCCAAGTCACAGACAAAACTCAAGCTACGATGAAAGAAACGATCCTAGCAATACAATACCGAGAACGTATCACTAAAGTCCTCGGATTGGCCCGGCTAAGAGATCTGAATACTACCTGGTTTCTTTCATTCAGACCAATCTGTCAAGATTGCATCTTACCTGTGCTTCGATGTCTGCTATGCGGAGAAGAATGAGTGTTGGACGTCTGTCTTAAACTACCATCAGCAGTACCAATGGATATCGATGCTTTGCTTGGTTCGATAACGGCTCATGCAACGTGTTGTCCCCAGCGGCTACCTATTCTGATGACGGCATTCTTTGAGACTTCACAATTACGATTAGGTGGCGGTGAAGTACGAGATGAAAGCGGCACCTCACAGGTACAACCTTCTGTGACCATTGCTGATCTAAACACCGATGATGGCAATGTATCGCATGTATGCACTATTTCAGATTTTTCGGAGTTGGCCCAACTTTCACCTACTGTTGTAGACAAATTTTTGACAGCCTATCTGAGGTAATGTTCTCTCCTAACAACGGGAATAATATTTGAAATAGCGAGCACACAGCGTTCCCTGAACTCTTAATTCGGCCTTCAGTTTTCTATAAACAACACTACTGAAAACATTTGGAACTCATTTTTTCCCCCCATGAAAGCGAAATAATTTTTTCCAATTTCCAAAATATTTACCTTTTTTTGGCACATGGTACTCTGCTTAAAGTAGAACTGTTCTTAGAGGACAGAACTTCTATTTTTAAAGTCTCTAGAGACAATATTTTGAATCAGCCTCTAGCACATGTACAATCTTGTATAATTATGTGATGAAATGGTCTCGACTTTCTCTTCTGTATTAAGAGCCATTTCATAAATGTAACTTTTGTGATTCGTTCAGTGAAGATTATAATGCACTACAAAAAATATTATCTGAATGATACCACTGTTTGAAAAACGTACAGTATAATACTCATTTTCATGTATCTATACCATTTCAAATGCATTTTTTGTATTTTGGGGTGAGCTGGAAAACACATGCATACTTATATATTTATATATTGCTTAATATTTAGTAATGATGGACATTATACGTGGAGTGGATGTTGTGAACGCATCTAGGACCCTAATTAAATATTCCCGATTCATGCCCTTATGTGGTTATAACAAATCATATCCTTATAAAGGCATAAGAATCATGTCCATATTTAGTCATAGCCAATGCAGTCCAAATACGGCAAGGCTACTTCCCTAGACTCCTAGAAAGTACAACGCGTTCTTTAAACAAACCAAGCCTCCAGCAGCCCGGGAATTCCCCCTGCTTCTGTTTTGATTTGTCCTAGAACTCTTGAGAGTCCTGAAAGAACTGCCAGTTCTTAGTGACAGTTCTTCGTGACATCTTATGTCCAACCTTACGTCAAACTCGGCATCTTCCAGGTATAAATATACCAGCATTTGCCTTAAGCAAACACACGGTGGTTTGGAGCAGAGCGGCTATCTACTTACCCAAAGCCCAGCTGATGCGAGTGCCGAAGGAAGCCGACCCTCCCATTTGACGCACTGAGGGAGACGCTGTCTTTTCTCCTGCCGAGAAATTCAGCTCCAGTGCTTCCAGTCACCCTCGCGGGTTGCTGGGAGATTGAGTCCTGAGAAAGAGATACAAGACCTCCTTCATTCTAAACCCAAGGTACGGAGCTGATTAGATCCTTAGAGAATTCTTGATTCAGATTCTTGGCAAAAAAAACTTAACTTAAACTGCAGCTCACTTACTCCTTCCCACGTACTAGGCTTAGGTTAGGTACACCGGGGTAGGCGTATTTTAGAAGCACCAGTTGAGTACGTTTAGTCATCTTTTATCATTGTATGTATTGTATATATTTTATCCGTTTTAAGTATCATATGGCTCAGAAACCATATAAATGCTTTTACAGTATTATTTCATAATACTCCTTTTACTGTACGCACTTTACTTTATGACAAGTATTGCAATTGTGGCAATTCACTTCTCTTGCATGAGAAAGAAGACTGCACAATAAATAACTTTTATTGAAAACGCCAGTCTCTCTATTTCTCTGCACTCTGGTGAAACTAAGCATGCACGATTGACTGAGTGAAATAGCTATCTATTGTTTTCACACGACTCTGGAGATATACTCCTTATCCTGGAGGGAGCAAAGTTGTCATGTTTATGCAGTTGTCAGAAGCTAATCCCTTCTTGTCTATTCAGGAAAGTTAACTCATTCCTGTTCACTCAAGAAAATTTCTAGTGACCTCGGAGCTAGCTGGCATTCATAATTAAGTCTAACATATTCAAATGAGACCTAGTCGACCTCAGTCCTACGTCTAAACTATCGTTTATGTTATTCCAATGCGCAGAGCCTATTGGGAATATAGGAACTACACTACAAAATCGTTCAGGATATTCAGGGTCTAGGGGAAGCAAGGATTATCGTGCTAGGTTTGATTCTAACATGCGTGGACAGGATAGGTTTAATGCTTTTGACAGACAAAATCAATATCAAATGTCCGATTATGAGCCATCCGAGTTCAAAGATTCAGTTTATGCATAAAATTGCCTGATGGGGTAAGGAATCAGTTGAAGTTCCAGTAGATCAGCAGGGACCCTATGTTACAGCACATGTTTTGGGTTCTACTGATCAGTTTCTGGTAGATACTGGAGATACTCGTAGCGCCTTATCTAAACACTTGGTTCCAAGGGCTTCCCTGTCTGGCTTAACCATTACATCGATAGATTTCGATGGAACACCTTCCCTTAGCCCGTTATCCCAACCACTTGCATTTCATGTTGATACGTTTATTGCTCCATGTCCATTTTTGCTTTCTCCAAACACACCAGATAATATTGTGGGTCTTTATATGCTTAAATATTTAAGAGCTACCATACGATGTTCTTCAGAAGGAATACGGGTTATTTTGAATGACAACTACCCTGTGATGGAGAGATCCTGTATTGTTAAAGAGAACATTGCATTGGCTTCACTCCCTAGTACTTTGTGGGCTACTTCAGACACTGATGTAGAGCAAACGGTTATTCCGCCAGTGCATATTAGTGTCAAGGAGGGCGCTTCATTGCCACGATTGCTTCAATATACAATTTCTCAAGAAAGCGAAGAAGAACTTATACGAATTGTCCATGATTTGATTAAGGTGGAGGTTGTGGAAGAAGTTCCTTATAATGTTTGCAACAGTCCTATCCTTCCTATTTTGAAAAAAGACACCGACACTAGGATTTACAGATTCATTATTGATTTGCGAGAAATTAACAAGATTGTAGTACTCCAATACCCAGTGGTTTCTGACATTACGACACTTCTTACCTTGGTTCCTCCGACAGCGAAATTTTCTGTGATTGACCTGAAAAATGCTTTCTTCTCGATTCCTATTCATCTGATTAGCCGATATTTGTTCGGTTTCACTTTGAATAGATCGTACAGATTTTTGGAGAATTCCTCAAGGGTACACCGAGAGTCCGAGCATTTATAGTCAAGCGTTGAAACAACAACTTGACTCCTTTACTTTGTCTGAAGGAGTGGCTCTAATACAATATGTCGAAGACATCTTGTTGGCAGCAGATACGCCTGAGCAGTGTGAAAAATGTACTTTGTCTCTACTTTCTTTTCTTGCTACACACAACCATAAAGTGTCACGGAAGAAATTGCAATATGGTAGACTGAAGGTAACCTATTTGGGTCACCTTCGGTCTAAGGAGGGTTGTGCATTTACACCAGATCACATACAAGCAATTTTAGACACACCAGTACCTTCTATTCAGAAAGATGTCCGTGCATTCATTGGTTTGACTTCGTTCTGCAGGCAATGGATATTAGGATTTTCACACATTGAGAAACCCCTGCTAGCGCTTTTGACTAAAGATACTCCAATGCCCCTTCCATGGACAGATAAATGCCAGGATGCTTTTCATCAGTTACGACAAGCTCTTTGTTCGGCACCAGTGTTAGGCACTCCAGATTACACAAAGGCTTTTACACTCTATGTACACGAGAAAGATGGGTGTGCATTGTCAGTTTTAGTACAAGCACACAGTGACAAGCAGCGTCCCGGTGCATATTTTTCAGCGGTTCTTGATCCTGTTGCTCAAGCATTGCCTGGGTGCTTCCTTTCAGTTGCAGCAACAGCTGTGTCCATACGTCAGAGTGAAGGGATAGTTTTGTCACATAAACTGTTGGTGTAGTACCTCATGCAGTAGATGCGCTTTTGAATCAGACCAAGACGCAACACTTGACTAGTGCTCGTTTAACAGGATACGAGTTGACCCAGTTGGCCACTCAAATTACTTTAAAGATATGTGCGACACTGAACCCAGCTACTTTGTTGCCATATCCAGCGACTCAGGCTCAGTCACAAGAGTCTCACGAATGTATATTCCTTACTGAGGAACAGACAAAGGGTTGCGTCGACTTGCAAGATATGCCCCTTTCAGATGTAGATAGGGAACAGTGGGTTGATGGGTCCTGTTTGAAGTTACCATATGGTACAACGCCAGCTGTATTTGCAATTACAACACTTAAGACAGTAGTGGAGACAGCTCACATACCACAGAAGTCGGCTCAAGCAACTGAGCTAATAGCTTTAACACGAGCGTGTGAACTTAGCACTGATTTGCGTGTGAACATCTATACAGACAGCCGTTATGCTTTTGGAGTGGCCCATGATTTTGGCCTACTCTGGAAGGAAAGAGGCTTTCTTACGTCCCACGGGATGCAGATAATGCACAGAGAATTAGTGCATACTCTCTTGACTGCACTAACATATCCAAAGAAGATAGCTATTGCGAAGTGTAGTGCACACAAGAAAGGAACTGATAAGACAGGACAAGGCAATGCGTTTGCAGATCGCGTAGCTCGTGAGACTGCAATGCAACGAAGCAATACTTCCATGTATGTAGTGAAGTCACAAGCTGAGCGACGGCATGATGCTGGACAGGAAGTGCTAGATGTACAGAGATCTGCTTCGGTAGCAGAACTTGAGCAATGGGCCAAAGAAGGAATATTGGAACGATGAGGGTTGTTGGCGCAACAAAGACAAAGGATAAGTGGAAACTGCCTGCAGCCTATTTACAGCCTATGGTTCAAGTGGCACATGGGCCGGCACGTTGGAGCTCTAGCAATAACGAAATTGCTTACGCAAGTTTGGGAGCATCCTGAAATTGCCAGCATAGCTAAGAGAGTAGTACAGTCCTGTTTGATCTCTTGGCAGTATAATCCTGGTAAAGGGACACAAACTCCTACAGGAGGGTTTGCTACACTGGCTGCACCATTTGAAGTTTTGCAGATGGATTGCATCCAACTTGAACGCTGCAACAACTTAAGGTATGTCCTAGTGGTGGTATGTGCCTTCAGTAAATGGATAGAGGCATACCCTACAAAGGATAATACAGCTCTCACTACAGCGAAGGTGCTTCTAAAAGAGTTTTCCCTAGATATGGTGTTTGCAAACTTTTGTGGAGTGACAACGGACCTCATTTAATTGAGCAAGTTGTTGAACATGTCCTGAAAGGATTAGGGATCAAACAGAAATTCCATGCAGTCTTCCACCCGCAATCAGCAGGATTAGTTGAGAGGTACAACGCTACACTAAAGCTGAAATTAGCGAAAATACTGGCTTTCACGTCTTTGAAGTGGCCAGATGCACTACCTTTGGCATTGCAGTATATAAGATCGGTGCCACATTCACGATCTGGCCTTACTCCATATGAGGTGGTATTTGGGAGACCAATGAACATTTGGGGAGTTCCTAAGCAACGCCCTCTACATGATGTACCATGTGTTCTGATGAATGATTATTTGGCACATTTAACCGACAGCTTGATCTCTATTCATCAACAGGTTCGAGAAGCTTTTCCAGACAGATCTACAGGTGAGGCCCACAAACTCCGTCCTGGAGACCAAGTGATGGTCAAGGTCTTCGAGCGGTTGAACAGTTTGGAGCAGAGGTGGCGAGGACCAGAGCAAGTGCTCCTTGCGACGAGGACAGCAGTTTGAGTGGCGAACAGGATGAACTGGGTCCATAGCACTCACTGTAAGCAAATGTCGCCTACCTTGGTGGAACCTGCTGTGCTGACCGACCATCAAGAGATTCTGGATACGGAGAAAAACCAAGCCATCCCACCTGACGAATCTGAGGAAGTCTTCCCGGACCACACGATTTCTGGAGCATCGCAATACCAACTGAGACCAAGGAAAGAGCCTGCATTCTCGAAAAGGACTGGTTGAGCTACCGCCTTGGGTTGGTGAAACGGAGTGCCGATATGGCAAGTGGGGGGGGGTCAGGCCTGCGAAGTGACACCCGTCTTGGCCCTCGGTGAAGGAATCAACGGCTGCCCAGGGATAAGAGCTCCAATGAATGTTGTTTTTCAACGATGAAGTGATCATGTCTGCTGAAAGATCAAAAGTTGCTAAGATCTGCAATAAGAAAATCATTTGTGCTATAGGGTTTGTTGTTGCTATGGAGGCTCTGGTAGCAATAAGTTGGTTTGTTGAGAAAGTGGCTCCTGCTCGACAATTGCTGATTGCCACTACTCTGCACCAGTTGAGCAACACTATTTCACGCTTCCCTATCATGAGCAGAAGTATTGACAATCCTACCTAAACAATACATTTATCCAGATGTTGCATCGTACACATAATGCCACAAATACTACCGACTGTTGGGTGTGTGGGATGATACCTGCGCACCAAAAGAAAGGAGGAACACCTTTTATTCCTCTTCCGTTCTCTCATAACGGTTCTTGTCAAGCCTGGTTTGCGCTTTTGTTTGCCTCTGAAAGGGCCAACATTACAGAGATGACAGTAGGACAGACCAATTATCACCTTAATAAAGAATGTTATCCAGAGGAGAATGGTTACCCTCAAGCTAGAGGAACAAAATGGGAATGGGAGGAGTACCACCCTGACAATATTTCTATGCAACATGTCTTCACAAACACAAGGACTATGAAGAACAATGGACCTTTTGTGATTTCTGTGACAAGAGCTAAAGTAGACTTATGTATTAGTAGTGTTGGGAGAATTCCAGTGGGGGGAAGTGAATGTACTGTAATTCTGACAATTGAAGGTACCAATAACAGCAGTTTTACGTCTTCGCATAATACATACTTCGTTTGTGGGAATAAGGGATACTACCAACTACCTGTGGGGTGGTCTGGGGTCTGCTACTTGTCCTTTCTGTTGCCCCCTATGTTGCATATCGCCATTGTCTAACCCAGGGTGGTGTGGAGTGCAAAAAAACGATGGATTTGGGCCCAGATCTTTTGACTGGGGGAATGTGTGACATTGATCCACATTCGGTCCATCACTTGTTGTTTTTGCAATTGCCGCCCTAAGTGCGCTGGGGATGCCCAGACGTGGGTCCCAGGCACTCCACACCACTTGGAGTCAAGCTAGCCGGGCTGATGAGAGGTGTTACCTCGAAACCGGTCCGGTCCTCGGATGCTTGATTCCGTTCTGGGAAGGACATGGCTTTTGTAGTTCGGACTGGACTGTTCCCATGGGGCAACAGGGTCAGAGCTGATTTGCATATCGCCATTGTCTAACCCAGGGTGGTGTGGAGTGCAAAAAAACGATGGATTTGGGCCCAGATCTTTTGACTGGGGGAATGTGTGACATTGATCCACATTCGGTCCATCACTTGTTGTTTTTGCAATTGCCGCCCTAAGTGCGCTGGGGATGCCCAGACGTGGGTCCCAGGCACTCCACACCACTTGGAGTCAAGCTAGCCGGGCTGATGAGAGGTGTTACCTCGAAACCGGTCCGGTCCTCGGATGCTTGATTCCGTTCTGGGAAGGACATGGCTTTTGTAGTTCGGACTGGACTGTTCCCATGGGGCAACAGGGTCAGAGCTGATTTGCATATCGCCATTGTCTAACCCAGGGTGGTGTGGAGTGCAAAAAAACGATGGATTTGGGCCCAGATCTTTTGACTGGGGGAATGTGTGACATTGATCCACATTCGGTCCATCACTTGTTGTTTTTGCAATTGCCGCCCTATGTTTCTGGCACCTGCATCGTATCATCTCAACTTCAAGCTATACAATGACATTTCCAAGAACAGAAATAAGAGGACAATAATTATGGATGAAGTTGACCAAACTGACACTGCTTTGCAACAATATGTCTACTTTAACTTGGGTTTTTTCTTTTTTGTGGGTGCTGCATTGAACAGCAGAAAGATAAGGCGATTGACTCATGTTGTGGAAGCTGTTACCAATCAGACAGCAATGACACTTGGGAACATTACAGAAGAGCTACAAGTTGCGAGGATTGTAGCACTCCAGAATCGTATGGTACTTGATGTGATTTTGGCTGATCGAGGTGGTGCATGTCGTATCATTGGCAGCAGCTGTTGTGTTTTCATTCCGGATCACTCGCCTTCAGTATATGATGCAATCTCTAAACTACATAAGATTGCTGCAGAGATTCACCCAGAGACTGGTATATGGACTTTTTATTACTTGGGGCTGGAAGCTACTGACTATGCTATGTACACTACTGGTGATACTATTGACATGCTGTAGATGTATACAATGTGGTCCCATGCTTTGCTCTATTTGCATCACTGCTTCTACGTCTGCTAAAAAGAAATGTTGCAGAAATGAAAGCACAACAAATGCTAAAAAAAAAAAAAAGGTCACTGAACTGATGAGCATCGATGTACAGGATGCATATCTAGATTACCCCAGATGAACAAATGTCTTCAGCCAATGCTAAAAGGGTCTGTTGTAATTTGGCAGCAATTGTGTTAGCATTAGCAGAAGCCATCCTGTATTTAGAGGCTATCTTGTCCGTTTTGTGGAATCCATTTTGTACTTCTGGCAGCCATCTTGTTTGCCATGTGCTACCACGTGTATGCCATGTGCTCTGTCCTACCTTGCTGTTGTCTGCTCTTGAAATCTGCCTAGAGACAGGTTATATTTAGCCTCTTCCACTTTGCACATGCTCAGTTGAGCTTGCAGCTGTCCATGCAGCTGCTGTTAGTCTGTCAGGATGTGTTCACCAGAATTAGCAACTGTTAACTCCTCCCACTTGTTGGCTGTGCATTTTCTGTATGACCTTATATGTGCCTAAAACCTACTTCTTGTATGTGTACCGCCTTCTTTTGAGCCCAAGTGTGGGTATAAAAGGATCAACCTCCTTCCATTCAGTGTGCTACTTCATATATTGCCGAAGGGTGTTGTGTGAATGTAGTTCCACCTCATGAGGTTAATAAACTTTGTATTTTCTATTCCAGTTTCTGTGCCAACTTCTATCCTATTGGTCTGAGGACTTGTGCAGAGAAGGGTGAACTGGTAGGCCTTGCTGAGGCTCACCACCACAATTAATTATCAAACTATATCAGTTTTCCCAGTATTCAGCTAATTTGTCAAAACTTAAAGACCCGCTTGGCGCAGAGGCGTTTTCTCCCCCGCCTGACTTTGTGGCTTTGATCTTTTTTAAAGATCAAAGGCTGTCCCCAAACTTGATATGCTCTGGTAGATAATGTTCTGGTGACAATTCCACCCCCACTACCAGTACCACCACCACCAGTACTGCCACCACCAGTACAACAAGCACCAATACCACAACAAGTTCCACCACCAATACCACCACCATCAATACCACCACCAGTCCAACCACCACTAACACAACAAATACCAACACCAATACAACCAATTTCACCACCACCAGTACCACTAATACCATCACCACCACCAGTACCACCACCACTACAAACAATACCACCACCAACACTACCAGTACCACCACCAGTACCACCACCAGCACCACTACCACCAACAGCATCAACAATACCAGTACTATAACCACCTCCAATACCACTACTACCAACAATGACCGCCATCACTAACTATAACACCACCACCACAACAACCACCAGTACCACCACCAGTTTTACCAGCACCAGTACAACCACCACTACCACCACCAGCAGTACCACCACCACCAGTAACATCTCCACCACTACCACCACCCCCACCTGTACCACTACCACCACCACTACCACCACCACTACAACCACCAATACCACCACCACTAACACAACCAGTACCACCACCACTACAATCAATACCACCAGTACAGATACCACCACCACATCTACAACCACCACAAGTACCATAACCACCACTACAATTAAAAATGTGCGAACATTCGTGACAAGAATTTTCAATTCTATTAAGGAAAACGGAGGCGAGGATTATGCTTCTCATTTTCTTTGCTTTATTACAGCAGCCAATAAAAAACGATCTTTTTTATTCAATATAACATCATTAACTACAAGTCCCACGAGCACACTGTACTGCCCAACCATAGAGACTGTGCCTATATAATAACCCACTGAGGCATACACGTCCTCTTTCTTTGCGAACCGTAACAGATGAGTTCAACCACATCAACTTAATATGTTCCTGCACGCCGTCTGCGAGAACAACATCCCGAGGAACCAGACAGTCCGAAGACCAACAGGGAAAGTTCAAATTCAGCTGGCCAACTCCTGAGCGATAACTCCGGCGAAGAAACGCCAACTCCGTAGAGGGAAAACACCCTTCGCGGTAAGCTGAAGCCAACAAGTGCAATTCTCACTTGCCATTTGAATCTGAAACAAAAGGAAAATTATGTAATAACGATCCTCCTTAAAATATATGCCAACAGCATAACATGCCATCATAGCGTTAAAACAGACAGTAATCATACATTCACATCTGAATGAACCTGTAGGTAAAAAAATAACTGGGTGGGATAATCCTTGCCTCAGTTGTCCTTAATAGAATTGAAAATTCTTGTCACGAATGTTCGCAAATTTTTAATTCTATATCAGGACCGGAGGCTCCGATTATGCTTGTTCAAAGCTGAGCAACCACCACAGAAGCCACATCCCTAATAGGTTTGTTATAAAAGGATTTAAATGTAGATTCCGTTGACCAATCAGCTGTATTCAGGATATCAGGGAGGCTTACTCCCAATGAAAAAGACTTAGACGCCATTGCGCCCGAACCGAATGGGCGCCAAATTTGGAGACATCGATGCCTGCTTCATTCATGAGCCAACGTACCCATCTTGCTAAGGGAGCTGGAGCCACTGGCCTGAAATGTTTTTGCAATGCAATAAACATTTGACCTTGCATGTCAGAACAAAATTCAGAGGCATCTACCTGATACGCTTTCAGACATTGCACCACACATAATTTGGGATTATCTGGAAACATTGAGTAGGACACGGAGGTAGAATTACATTTGGTGCGTCTAGAAATAGTAAAAGTGACCCCCTCTGGGGAAAAGTGACGACCAGCCAGGTCCAAAGATCTTATATCGGAAACTTGTTTGCAAGAAATCAGACATAAGGGCATAGCCAACTTGGCCGAAAGCTGCTTTCGAGATAAATACTTGTTTGCCGGCCAAGCTTCTAAGAACCAGAGAACTACTGACACATCCCACAGAAATGAATACTTGAGGCATGGTGGTCTGACCATCCTAATGCCTCTAAGTAATTTACAAACCAAGGGATGCTCCCCCACTGGTTTGCCCTCAACTGGAGAATGTCCTGCCGAAATCGCAGACCGAAAATTGTTAACTGTCCTATTCGCTGAGCCTGGGGACGCCAAAGAAACTAGGAAATTCATGACCTTGGAGACATCAGCTGTAGCGGGATTGGGGTCCCGTTTAACACACCAGCTACGCCACCTGTTCCATGCTGATGAATACCACTTGTGGGTACTATCTGACCAAGCATGCCGGATGAAGTCAGAAGCGTCTGCCGAAAGGCCTGGGACATGCCATCTGTCGCGGAAACTCGCCATGCCACAAGTGGCAGTTGACCTGCGTCTATAAGAGGGGGAGGAGTCTTGTGAGGGTCCAGTAACAGGTTCCATCTCCTAGGGAGGAGGACTGGTACAGCACAAGACATTCCCAACACCATCGGGAACCATGCCTGTGCTCGCCACAGAGGAGTCACTAACACCAACTCCGCCTGGCCTGGTAATCACTACAAAGGGCGGAAAGCCATAACAAAGGACCTGGGGCCACGTTTGAAGAAACGCATCCAAGGCCAGAGCCTCCGGGTCTGGGCGCCAGCTGTAAAACTCCGGGAGCTGCTTGTTCAGACGGGACGCAAATAGTTCCAACTGACAAGGACCCCATAAGAGGTTCAGCATCCGGATAACTCGAGTGTTTAGTCGCCAA
Source organism: Lissotriton vulgaris (assembly GCF_964263255.1). NCBI lineage: Eukaryota > Metazoa > Chordata > Amphibia > Caudata > Salamandridae > Lissotriton > Lissotriton vulgaris. The sequence goes on from NC_141687.1 coordinate 924,329,824, forward strand.
TCGCTGTAATCCCGTAAGTACTGGGAGTGCCAATCTGCCACTTTGTTCTTGCGTCCCGGGAGATATTCCGCCAGCACCGACAGTCTGTGCTGTAGCCAGTAATGCCAAAAATCCATGGCAATTTTGGTCAAGATACGAGATCTCATACCCCCCAGTTTGTTCATGTATCGAACCGCCGATACGTTGTCCATCAGTAACAGGATGCAACAGTCTGTCTTCTGTGCGGGAAAGGCAGCAGATGGCGAACAAACCCGCCAGCAACTCCAGGCAGTTGATATGGAGAGCGAGCTCCTCAGCCATCGGCCCCCAGTTGAGATCGGACCGCAGCGGGCACCCCAGCCCCAGCGGCTGGCGTCCGATTCCATCACTATCTCTGGTTTCGAGCCGAAGATGGCTCTCCCATTCCACGACTCCATGTGATCTAACCACCACAACATTTTCAACCTCGCGTCCTCTGAAAGAGGGATCCGTTCGGCAATGTGGGGCGTAGATGGGGACGGATAAATACGCGCCCTTCAGGTCCAATCGGACCATCCAATCCCCTTCTTGCAGAAGATCGCGTAATAGGTGGACGCCCTTCATTTTGAAATGGCGGTAAACGATCCAGCCATTGAACTCCTTGAGATTCAAGACCAACCTGGACCCGCCCCCTTTCTTCTCGACCAGGAATACATTGCTGAGGAAACCCTGAGGATGACACTGAGTAACCACAACCGCCCCTTTTGCCAGAAGGACGCCTATCTCCTCTGAGATAAAGCTCTGATCTTGTTGGGAAAAAATTAGGGGGAAGGGGCGGAGAGGTTGGGAGGGAGTTTCGTACATCTCCAATTTGTACCCTTGCACCATCTCCAAAACCCAAGGGTCTTGTAAGAGGATGCGCCAGTGGTGCAGAAATAGCTGAACACGTCCCCCGAAGACCACCTCCGAATATGAGATAATTCTCACCTGTAGATCCGGTGTCCTGGTGGTTTCCGTGATTGCCCCGAACCGTCTCATGCGGAACCGGTTCCTCGCTCTTCGTTAAGGGTAGAAGTTTGGATTGTCGGAGTTGTCTTGATAACCACCTCTGTGGTGCTGCTGCCACGCGGGGCGCCTTGATTGCCTCCTCGGCCAAAAGACCGCCCTCTACTTCGTCCGGCCCTGGTGAAAACCGTCTTCAAGGCACGGCGAAGTGATTCCTGCACCTTATCCAGGCCACTAAAAGTGGCCACAAATTTGGTGAGCTCCTTCAGGAATGGTTGGTCGAAAAGGAGACCTTGGGCCACTGGACCCCCCTCAGATGAGGATAATTCTGCCAATTTTGGGTCCAGCTTGAGGAGGATAGATCTCCTCCTCTCTCTGGACATGGCGCAATTGGCGTTGCCTAAAATGCAGACCGCCCGTTGCACCCATCCAATGAGGGCATCCGGATTTATCGGTGTTCCCGATTCCTTGGCATGGAACCCTAACCCTAACCCAAATTTTTGTTAAGGGGCCAGAGAGATCCAACAGTTTATCCTGGCATGACCGCCAGGCTCGGTCAATGCCTTTATTGGGATCCTTAGCGTATTTTTTAGGTCTCGCAGAAGACCTATTGAGGTGAAACCAGAAAGCTAAACCAAAAGCGGATTTCCAGAAGTGCACGCCCTCGTGCACGAGCTTGCCCTCCCCTTACCATTTGCTGCTGCCTCCGAGAGCTTCAAAGGGATCTGCTTCCCCGCCCACTGCTTCACACTTCACGGCCGCCAGGCCGTGACTCGTTTCATTTTGCGGCCGCTTTGCCTCCCACTCGCTCGCATCCCGCCCCCCCACCAGGCTCACGCTTCTCCGGCCTTCCTGCTTTGGCTTTCTCTGGGCTGAGCTCTCGTGCTTTCAGAAGAGCTTCATCCTCTCTGCATATCAGAACGTTTTTTAAAAATCAAATCATGGCGAGTTTAAGGTGTTACGTCTTTCCCAGGACACAAGTTTTGCTTGTTTACTGACAAAGCCTTTTATTGCTTTTGCCTGCTATAGTTCTTGTTTTTTAACTTGTTAAACCATGCGCGACTCGTTTCATTTTGCGGCCGCTTTGCCTCCCACTCGCTCGCATCCAGCCAGCCCACCAGGATCACGCTTCTCCAGCCTTCCTGCTTTGGCTTTCTCCGGGCTGAGCTCTCGTGCTTTCAGAAGAGCTTCATCCTCTCCGCATATCAGAACGTTTTTTAAAAATCAAATCATGGCGAGTTTAAGGCGTTACGTCTTTCCCTTGACACAAGTTTTACTTGTTTACTGACAAAGCCTTTTGCCTGCTGTAGTTCTTGTTTTTTAACTTGTTAAACCATACCACTTGTTTCAGCCTGGCGCCCGATTTCGTATACATATGTAATGCTAGGCAGCAGTGGCTCTCCGTCTCCGCGGCGCACAAGAGAAAGGGAGAATCCTTTAGCTGCATTGGATTTTATTTAATGTTGCAGGGTACGGCTCGCCCACCTCCAATTTTTTATCAAATAACTTTAAACAAACGCAGTGCTTCCTGCTTCAAAGCTCCATCTCCCCGGGTGCTCTCCCTCCCACCACCACAAACAGGCTGCCTTTTTAATTCTCCGCCTACCCCAGCTGCCTGTAAAGCCTAGGGTTCATCATCGGTGTCTGACGTCATGTCTCCCTACACACTCCGTGTCCCCACCCCTGTCATGTCTCCCTATTTGCTTGTCGTGGATTATCATTACAGCCCCTTTCCCCGTAAAGAAGTTGTCAGTTGCTTGTAAACTGATTAAAGATAAAGTAAAGTTGACACGTTCCGCTTACCTAATCAGCATGGATTTCGCCGAGTCTGCATCCCTCCTGTCTCAGTCTCAAGCTTCTTCCTCCTTTCGGCCAGACGTGCCGTGGTTTCCACTAAAATGCTAGTTACTGACTTGCATTTACATACCGCACTGCCATTTAACGGCCTCTTAATATAAATGTGTTTTACTGGTCTGAACACCAGTACCTCCTAAATTATTCCAGTAACAACTCATCAGTTTAACAGTTAAATATCCCACCTGGCTTTGGTCATGTCAGCCAGGAGCTCTTTTGGAACACTAGTGGCAAGGATGAGAAGTCAACAAGAACATACTTGCCAGTAGTTGAGTTGCTTCCTAAAACCGACCTAGAAGCCCAATGTATGCACCTCTTATTCTGGTAGGAATGTCACCCGCCCACATTTTAAGTCCGGTATCGTCATTGTTAGATGTTATTTAAACATGCTTGGGAAAGCCACCACCAGTCGATGCTTACATATTCTAAGAAGTGTGCAAGAAAAACACTGCATTGTGAATATATGATACCTACCCTAAGGGTTTGTGTCAATGACACACAAGACTCTGGTTTATTTAGCATCTTCGTGTGAGATTTTTCATGCAGTGCAGGAAATGTTGGAGTCACAACCTTAAGTCCTGCATGATTTCCAAGAACCCTGGTGGGGGATGGCTGTCGCTTGTTTCTCATCGGCCGATCCTAGAGTTTCAGGTATCGTCTATCCCACAACACCACTCAGCGCACAGCATCCCTCAACGCAACAGCATCACTCAGTGCCACCCCAGCATCACTCAGCACCACTCAGCATCACCACAGCACCACCACAGCACCACTCAGCACCGCCACATCACTCAGCACCACCACAGTATCACTCAGCACCACCACATTATCACTCAGCACCACCACATTATCACTCAGCACCACCACATTATCACTCAGCATCACCGCATTATCACTCAGCATCACCGCATTATCACTCAGCACCACTCAGCACCACCACAGCACCAGTCAGCATCACCAGAGCCAGGGCCGGCGCTAGGCATGGGCAGCGTGGGCGGCTGCACAGGGCCTCCCACTCAGCCCACTAGCATGGGGCCACGCACTGGTGATGTGTCCTGTTGTTTCCCTGGCGATCTATTACAAAGAAAAGGTGTCGCCTGCAATTAATGTGCATGGAGGGGCCCCCCTCCCTGGGCCTCTCATGGATGGTGTCAGGAGGCATAGGGGAGGGAGACGCTCCCTCAATTGCAAGGAGACCATTCACAGACACTGTGGGGAGCCCATTGTCCAGCATTTTGGCGCCCCCACAGTTTTAACTTTTAGACCACAATCAATTCTCACACATATCGGACTGAAGGTGTGAGAAATGCTTGTGGAGTAAAAGTTAAAACTGTGGGGGCGCAAAAATACTGGACAATGGGGACCCCACAGTGTCTGTGAATGGTCTCCTTGCAAGGGGCCACTTATCTAAATTGGAGGGGGCCTCGCACGTTCCCTTTTAGCCCAGGGCCTCGCAAATCCTAGAACCGGCCCTGACCACAGCACCACTCAGCGCCACCCCAGCATCACTCAGCACCACCCCAGCATCACTCAGCGCCACCCCAGCATCACTCAGCGCCACCCCAGCATCACTCAGCGCCACCCCAGCATCACTCAGCGCCACTACAGCATCACTCAGCGCCACCACAGCATCAATCTGTGCAACCATTTAACAACAACCGGTTCAAATATCAAAGTCAAAGTCAATTTTATTGTATAAAATTATTAAAAATCATTACAAAAATGCATGTAGACCATCATAAGACATAAAGCACTTAAAATTTTGGCAATTAAAACTGTTTGTCAAGTGGCAAAGTAAGAGTCAACATTTCAGTTTAGAGGTATAATTCCAAGGTCAGCTTGCTGTAAGAGAGATTCGGCTTTCATCATAAATTTGACCCCCCTGCAGGCCAACATAGGACATGATCCATCTAGCCATCGGATTACGGCTTGCCTGCAACTGGTTCAAATATGTTCTCTCAATGTCTCAAGCTTTATTACAAATGTCACAAAAAAGATGTTAATATTTCACTTCTGTTCTCGGATTTTCGTCACAATAAAATTCACTAAATCTTCACAAAAGTTATTTACAAAAGTTTAAGCTATGGTCATTATAAATTACAATAACTTTTATTTAAGTATTAATTATTAAACAAATAATAAAAGCCATTTTTATTTGTAATATCAATACATCTTAGTCACGTAAATAATACACATATTGCATTACAAATGCGATAGGTGTCACATTTGCGAAAGTTAAAAACTATTGGCATCGTAAATTACAAAGCTATTAATTTCGCTATTTTCAATACCAACACATAAATAAAAAAATGTGTCATTTACAATACCAATAGCTCAAACTTTCCTAATGCGAGACCTATTGCATTGCAAATGCTTGTTTAAATACTTGAACATATTCGGGTCCACCTCAGGAGTTTCTGCCGCCAGGTCCGGTCTGGGACATTCAGACTTCAGCTGGGCTCTGACATCTTTGTCGAAAGGTCGGCCGCCCGGCAAGGTAAAGAGAGGACGGAGCGCGAGCTGTAACGCGCGGTCCTCAAGCCCCCTACTCCCACTCCACTTCACAACAAGACTTGGGCGAGTCGCGCCCGGCCGGGGAGGCTGCTGCGCTCCCTCACGCTGCGTGTTGAACGGAGACGGCTACGGGACCAAGCGGGCTCGGCGAGTACCACACCTCAGGTACACACCAGCCGCAATAGCGCGTTAGAAGCACTAAACAAATTTACAGGCGCCTATCACGATGCAGCGCTGATCACAGTGAGTGCACATACACAATACAGTAAAGCCATACATAGCAACATATGCTAAATATTACGCAGTGCCCCCCAACCCATACACCACCAATGCTAGAAAAGTAATAAGGGAGAAGGCACTTAACTGTCTGCGGAGCAGCAAAGAAAGAGGACGTGTGTGCCTCAGTGGGACATTATATAGGCACAGTCTCTCTGGTTGGGCAGTACAGTGTGCTCATGGGACTTGTAGTTAATGATGTTATGTGGAATAAAAAAAGATTGTTTTGTATTGGCTGCTGTAATAAAGCAAAGAAAATGAGAAGCATAATCGGAGCCTCCGGTCAGGACATAGAATTATTACTATTACTACTCTGTGGTGATAGTAATAATAATAGTGGTAGTTATGATACTGGTGGAAAATTACTATTATAAATTAGAATACCTTTCAATTTTTCAAAAGGCATTGCCATTTACAATACCAATAGCTCTAAAACTCGCAGTTGCGAGACCTATTGCATTGTAAATGCCTGTTTTCTCTCTCCCCCTCTCTCCATGGGGGCCAACAATCCACCCAAACCAAAAGATCCCTTTTCAGTGAATAGTACCCCAACCCCCCCCCCCCCCCCCCCCCCCCCCCCCACACCCTATTTGAGTAACTGAATAAGTATACTTCAATATATACTTTGAGCGAGGGGTCGGAATGAGAACCGAATTACGGAGCAACCCTACACATGGAACCTCCAAATCGTCAAGTAAAATGCAAAAGGGCTACTGGTTTCAAATTAAACATGGTACGAAAATAAGATGTCGATTTAACACAGCTATAACAATGTTTAACACAAATAATGATATTTGCAATATAAAAATTACAAATATAATTTTGAACAAAGAAAGCGAATGTTTTGTGAGGCTAAAGAAAGAACAACTACAAAGAATAAAAACTCGCTTACCTGTCAAAGCATTTTGATTTTTAAAACACCCCAAAAACCTTTACTGCAACAGGCCCGGACCAGGACATTAACTTCAGAACCATAAGCATTTACTCAACCAATTGGATAAAGATAGTAGGACATGTGATCTACTTGGTTGTTAGAAACTCAATGACAAGAAGAGCAGCCATCTTGAAGTGGAAACCAATAAACTTGATAGATCAGAAAACAACGGTTTGCTGTGTAGTGGCCGAAGAATTTAGCATTTCAAATCGGGATATGCAGTCGATTCCAAATGTACTCGAATACCATGTCGCACACAGTGGGGCGGCTGATGTTTCTCTAAGAGAACTCATAACATTAATGCATTTTCTTACAACGAACACTTTCATATCAGTGGTTTTCTCGATCGTTGTGTGGCCATGTTGAGTGGGTTACCTAAGACAACATATGTTGGACATAGGTGCAGAAATATGGACAGCAGCAGAGCTCCCTCCACACATTGAGCGGCCCAACGTTTTTCGTAGCGTTTGTATTGTAATGATATTATACAATTCGGCACACCTATCTTGAATCAAAGAATAAGGAAATACAATGACGGAAGGAAAAAATATATACTTAATCTAGCTAAGCATAACGTAATATGAGACACGTCTGAATTTTTTTAAATTGTCACCTTAGACACTTTTTAGAATGCAGTGCGTTTAGCCAGACGGTCAACAGGCAGTTATTTGTGTGGCGGAGTAATGATAGCCAATCCACATGGAGCACAGTTAAAGTGACGCCGTAGTACGGAAGCAACACCCCGGAAGAGGAAGTGTTACTAGTTTGGCACCTGCTGTCGTCACTTGAGCGCACTTCCTGTTTCCCTGCAGGGATAGGTTGTTGTGGCTTTTAGTGTTCGCAGAGGATGAAAGAGGAGAAGACAGAGCGTCGACGGAAGAAGCGACAGGAGAGGGGTTCCTCCTCACCAACCAAGGTTTGGGTGAAGGAGGAGCCGCCTAGTCCAACCAGGTACAGCCGCCCTCGGTCCGGAAGCGGGTCGCCATCAGGTCCCACGCATCAAGATAGCCGGCAGAAGAAAAGGAGCAGGTGAGGAGTTTTCAAGAGAACTTTCCTCATTTTCAGCAGTTATGGACCGAACCCTTGGGAAAGGGGTAAGGCTAGTGGATGGGAACCATCGATGCATGCTTACCAAATTGCGGGAGACACTGTTACCAAAGGCGATAGCAATTTGCTCACTGGTGAGGTAGGTTTACTTTAGTATTTCAGAGAACCAAACTGAACGATTGCGGCAATTTAACATACAAAAGTTGAGCTTTCTTGTTTAATGGACAGGTGTTGGCAGGTATGTGATACGTCAGATGAAGATGGGCGGAGAGTACTCGTAGAGTTTCGGACACCGCTTCCGACTTTGGAATTGGTGGACAAGGTTTGAGTCCCGGTGTTGGCTCAACATCTCCATGAGCCTTAATGGAAAAACATGACTGGCCTTATGTGATGTAATGTGGTGTTCATGTAAAGCACTGTGGTTGAAGACGTGTGAAAGATTGGCACGCAGTTTATGATTTTTGATAAGCCGACACTTTGATCAGCTCTGCAAGTCCCATTGTGGCATTTTTTATTATCAAAGATGGTAAACACACGGTTGTCTATTCTGTTTTTGTTTATGGTTCTGGGCAGGCTTAGTTTGGGGGAGATGGTTAAATCCGCGTAGATGAGCTTTGCTACAATCATCCCTTATTCGAATGTCATTTTGAGATGTTAAGCAACAGTGCTAGTGTGGAGGTAGTTTGGACCTGCAGTTATGTAGTAAATTATTGGCTCTGGTGTCCAGCTGTATGTGGCAGACCTAATCAGTAATCCCATGCCTGTTACAATGAAGTTGGATGGTTTGTAGCTATCGACTGGTATTGAATTGAGTGATAAACATGACCTGCAGCATTTGTGTCCAGTGTGGGTTTTAGAGGGCCAAATAGTATAGGGTATTGTTATGCCACCCGTTTGAAGAACAATCTGCTGTGCAATTGCTGAATGCTAAAAAATTAGTATTCATGAGAGCCAGGAAGGAAGGTTATTTATGTATTTGCGTTCCTATATATAACCTAGGCTACACAAATGTGGGCCACTGTAAATTAACTTGCTATGAAAAATGTTGTTTACGTTTTTGCAAACAAGAGGGTGAAGCGTTGGTTGGGTTGTTGCCTATCTGCACTGTAGATTGTACTTGAACGTAAGATAATTGAAGCAGGTCTATCAGGATATATGTGGTGCAAGCCTGGAACACAGTCTCCTATTTTGTTTGCCTTGCTTGAATGTAATTCGTAAGTATAGTGGTCCTTTTCAAGGGGGAGTAAGTCGCAGTGGATGATGTAAAATGTAGGAATACCAGAGGTTGCTGAGGGTCAAGACGTCCGCAAGTTTGTGCTATAACTGTTTTCAGAAGCCTTTCTGGAGACTAAGGATTGGAATTGGACAATGGAAGTACAACTGGCGCATAGGTTTCCTTTTAAGCAGAAACTGGTTAAAGGAGGGCAAGCGGAACAGCGCCCGTGCAATACTGATATCTCTGAATAATTTCTTGGCTTAGACAGGCCGTATTTGATCTGGCAAGAACAGATAAAAAGAGGATGGCGAAGGGGGCACATTTTTTGGTTAGGTCTGACTACTGTCATTACACAGTCGACATGAGATGGCGGATGCGCCAATTAATTACACCGTTCCAGGAAAAATGGGCACAAGTGTTCCTGCTACCTTGTAAGTTTTGGCTAAAGTACAAACTAGGTTTTTTACTTCGGAGATGCAGGCTATGGAATATCTGACAACGCTGACATAAGATCTGCTACAAAAGATTTGACTTTTTTTTTTTGCCTGTTAACTACGGTGGTATATGGGGGACAAGAAGGCAGAATGGATGCATATTCTTATATAGGATTAGTTGGATAGTATCTTTTTATTAGGGTCTGAAAACAAACTTTGTTTAGTAAGGACCTGGAATATGAAGGCGGGTGAATGAACACTAGGCAGTCTACTTCCCTTCCATCACAGGGCTATATGCCCTACTGCCATTAATTTGGGGGGATGGGGGGTGGGGATAGGGGCTGGGGTAGAGGAGGTCACAGGGGTGTTGAGTGGGGCTGATAGAGTTGGGACATGGGGCTGGGAAGGGTGGGGGTTTGAACATTTTAAAAAATCAATCATGTCAAAGGTTATAGTAAGATGATATGATATATGCAAATATAATTTTAACTCCAATGTCTGCAGAAAGAACGAACAGGCTACCAGCAAGATTCGTAAAAGCTCCTGGGTACCATGGCGGCTATTGGAGTTCGAATATGTTCAAACGTTTGTGGCCTACATAATACTAATAAATGGAGAAGGGTTGTGGCAGATTTACGCCTAATGAAATCGGATATACTGTGCATTCAGGAGACACATATAGCAGGTGCTAGAAGAGTTGGGATGCACGCTTCTGAACGCAACTTGCCAAACTATTACGAATAGGGGGGTAGCTATTCTTGTACGAGGTGGTATCTTGGGAATGGGGAGGGAAAGGTCAGACAAATACGGCAGATGGGCAATCTCTGAGTGTATTATTGGGGGCGCCAAGGTGACAATATATACAATATATGGCTCTAATTTTGAAAGGACCCTTATTTTAGAGAACTTGAATATTGAACTGGCTTTGTGGGAAACTCCCTTGATTGTGGGGGATCTTAATATACATATAGAAGTAGATCAACTAGAAGATTACAGCAATAAATATGTGGGTCGTAAACCGAGGGTCTTTAAAGCGTTAAAACAATTGATAAAGGACCATGGATTAGTAGATGCTTGGGTAGCTATAAATGAACCAGATCCGGGATATACCTTTTTATTCATATCCACACCATAAGCTAGTTAGACTTGATTATGTGTATATATATAAACTAATGATTGCTGGAGCGAAAATGCAGGTCTGGCCTACAATAACAGCGGATCATAGACCACTCTTGTTAGATCTAACTTTTTTTAGGCAGGCTAAAAATCAGAGTATTTACATTTGATAGAAAACTTAATGGAGTAGGAATTTATTGATCATATGTCGATTTGGATTTCTCAATTTTTAGAGATTAATTGGGAAACCTCTTCGATCGCAATAGTATGGGATGCCCTTAAAGCAGGAATAAGGGGCGAAGTACTTAGCTGTGGGCTCACTAAACAGAAATCAGCACAACATTTGATGCAGCAGCTTCTGGAAAACTTGAGGTGGCAATAAGAAGAGTTGATAAAGGTGCTCAGACAGGGGCTAGAGCTCAGTGATATACAAAACAAGATTGCATGTTGTAAAGCCAAAATCAATGCTATCTGGTGCAAGGAAATAGCGTATAAATATAAACTATATAAACAAGAGATGTGAATATGGGGAAGCTACAGGAAGGTGCTTAGCACAAAGGAGTCAGACAGTCCTCACAAAAAATAAGGGTAATAGAAGATGCTGCAGGCAACTCGGTTCAAATGGTGGGAGAGATATTGGGGGTAGTTTATCATTTTTATTAAGAGCTATATACGCAAAGGGAAGATAATGAACAGGAAATAGAATGTTTTTGTCCGCAATTGAATGTATTTAAACTTAGGCAAGAGCAATAACTGTTACTAGATGAGACAATTACTATGGGAGAGTAGCAGGAGGCAATTGGTTCATTGGCGAGAGGGAAAGCCTCAGGCCTGGATTTTTATCAAACATTTCTACCAGTTTTGAAAATAGATATTCTGACCATGTTTCAGGAGGCGCAGTTAGGAAATCCTCCTCCATCATGGGGTGAGGCTAATGTAGCGGTGTTTTTAAAAGACTGATAAGCCATCTAATCTTCCAGGGTCATATAGACCAATATCGCTGTTCAATTCAGATGGTAAAATATATGCTAAAGTACTCTCCAATAGGTTAGCTAGCGCAAGTCATTACACCTTTGGTGTCTATTTACCAACATAGCGGTACAAAAGAGGGTGGTGATGGACGGAGCATCTGAACCAATCCAACACTCACACCCAGTCAACAGATCTGGGTTTAATCCATCACCGTTCTTTAGCCCACTCTGCCACCCCAGTTCAGACATGGCCATATGCTAATCAGTCTGACCCTGTGCCTCATGGGAACAGTCCAGCCTGAACTGCCAAGCCATGCCTTCCCTGGACCGGAAACAAGCTTCCGCGGACCGGTTTCTGGCATTGCAGCTGCTTCAGCCCGGCTTGCTTGAATCCAGTGGCAAAGTGAGCAAGGGACTCGCGTCTGAGCATACCCTGCCAACTTATGGTGAACAAAGCGGTACAAAAGGGGGCATCTGAACCAATCACCACCCCCTTTTGTACCTATTTACCAACATGGCTTTATACCGGGTCGGAGTACAGTTAATCACATTAACAAGTAATTTCTCTTATTGACTATGCCAATGTGAACCCAAAAAGGCTTGGGCTTATCTTTCATGACGCAGAAAAGGTGTTTGACCGAGTGGCAATGGCGTTTTTACGGGCTGATCTGCGGGAGACAGGGTTATATCACGGCAATACAAAGTATGTATAAGTCACCTCGGGCCAGGGTCTGTGTAATGAGTAGGGAAACGGAGCTGATTTAAATTAGTAGGGGTACAAGATAGGGGTGCTCGTGCTCCCGTTGTTATTTGCAATGTATAAATCAGTTTCTTGATATGCTGGAGCAGAATTAGTGCATTATATCTGTGATTTGTGGGCAATATCCGGTACGTGTCTTGGCATACGCAGATGATATAGCGGTGGCGTCTTCGGGCCTCGCGGCAGCAGCTATTAAAATAGAAATATTAGCTAGCATATTTGGTGAGGTTTCAGGATAGAAGTTAAATGCCTCTAAAACACAGATTTTATGCACTAAATAGGCATGCCCCGGTGACGCTCGGGGAAGGGAGGAAGCTATATATTTATGTATCAGTCAGGATGTCACTGCAAGACTTGATAGAAGTAAATTGGTCTAGTATTGTTTATGGGGTCCAGAACCAGCTAGATCAATTAGAATGTCTGCACCCTACAATGGTGGAAAGATGCAATGTATTGAATACGTTTATCCTCCCTAGAGTTATGTATAATTTCAGGGCAGTCCCATTAGAACTAACTAAAAAACAACCTCAGGGACTGCAATTTATTTACAATAGATTCCTTTGGGGAAAAAGGAAAGCACGATGGGCGTTTAAATACATGATGTTACCATGTAATCATGGGGGCTGGTCTGTTCCTAATTTTATTTTTTATTACTATGTATGTATTCTTCAAAATATATAGTTATTAGCAGAAACACCATCAATATATCATTTGTTGCTAGGCTTGGAAGCTAGAAACTTCTTAGTTAGGTTTCATGAGCCAAGTTATTTAAAAAAAACTAGGTTCAAGGTAGTGCTCGCAACCTACAAGGTCTGGAAAATAGTTTGGAAGGTGTTAGATATTCCACTGTTTTGTTATTATACACCACTGGATGCAGCAGCTATTTTCCCTACCATTTTTTGGGATATTAGGATGGTGAACTGGAGGGCTAAAGGGATTAGATTATTAGGAGATCTTTTTGAAGATTGGATATTAGATTAATTCATGGGATAATGGTCTCCAACAAAAGGAATTTTTTTAATACTTACAGGTTTGGGATTTTTTGTTTAAACCATATAAGCGAGGGAATATCAAAGATCCCGTTAGTCGAGGCAATTAGAAGGAGGACACAGTTTGGTGGCTTGTACACTATACTAATTGAAACTAAGGCTGATGACATGGATGTATAAACAACTAAATGGAGGGAACGGCTGGGAGTGGAGCGGGAATATATACAACAATCAATTGATATGGCGGGAAAGATTCCACTGTCTGCAATTTTGAAAGCACAGCACTACAAGATGTTTGATCTGTATCATACATCTGAGAAAATGATGAAGGTGGGGGGGGGGGGGGGGGGCTCTAATGATGGCAAATGTTTTAGATGCAGTATGGAAAAAGCTGGGATGGCCCATATTTTTTATGATTCTAATGTGCTTCAGCAATTAAGGGTTCAAATTAACTATTTTTTGTCGGACGTTCTTGGGCAACAAATCTGCTTGACCAAAGATATAATTTTGACAGGTATAGGTGAAAAAATACAACTGGGACAGCCAATGTATAAATGTTGATATATTCTTTTCATTGCAGTGGCTCGCCTATGTATTGCTTCAGTTTGGTTGCAGCGGGAAGCCCCAACGGTTGAGATGTGGCGAGCTACATTTTATAATGTTTTTAATCTAGAATATAGTCTATACTCCCTTAAATCGGTAAAGCGTAAAAAATTAGGTATACAGATTTGTGTCAAAGGAGTTTTTGCCTGCTGCCAGCATAGAGTGTGTTGCTGTAGTCGAGCCTGCTGCCGACGGTGTCGGGGAAAGGCTACATGCATACATTACTTTGTGAATTGACAAAACCTAAAATCTAGCAATATGTTATCAAGTAAGCACAATGTCTTTAAGGCGTTCTAAGACAGACTTCACAAGCCCAGAGGCAGAATCTCAATCATCCACTAGAGCACTAGCTCTAGCAATTACATCTTACTCTGAGATTAGAACTTCCGCCTGGAAGACCACGTTGACCCCAACAAAAAAGCACTCCATAAGTGTTATGGCAAATGTAGTATGTTTGTTTACCCAATATGAAATGCTGTTGGAAAATAAAGCGAATTAAGAAAGCATAAACCTCGCCTCTGTTCCTGATATAGAATTGAATGAAAGCATTACATAACTTTTTTTGGGGTTTTATTGATACCCCTTACACGTATTCATGAGAAATACTTCACAATAAATGAATCATGGATTTGTGAGTGATATATTTTCATGCATCATTATTTTCATACAAACAACTCCTAATCAGGACATGATGGGGTCATTTGTGTTGGGGCGTGGCTAAGCCGAGCTGCGAGATGGCCGCTCGTTGAGTGAGCTCCGCCGGCTACAACGATTAATCCTGTTCCTGGCACCTGCGAGCCCCCGCTCCCTCGGGGTTTGACAGAGGGCACCCCCATAGATCCGGAGTGTAAATCTGGGACATACCGCAGCAGCGATCCGGAAACCGGAGCCATTCAACACTCTGCCGGCCGGTCAGCCCGACCTGGCGCTGGGCGGAAGTGCTTAGCCCTGGGCGGCGCGGCGCACTACAGCCCGAGGCTTTGGAGGCCTCTAGACGCCCGGCGATCGGAGGCGCGAAAACTTGCCGGCGGCGGCGTGGAAGCTTTAGACGCTCCTCGGCGGGCCCCTACGGAGCCCGGGGGCTGATCAATGGACCTGTGGTCGGATTGGACGAGGTAGATAGCCAGATCCCTCGCCTGACGGCGGTTTCACCTGTGCAGCGGAAGCCGGGCCCGATACCATCGCGGAGAAGACGCAGGGCGGCCGGACCTGAGGCAACCAGGTGAGCGCTCGGTCCTACCCCGCTACGGCCACTGGCGGAGGCGGGCGAGGTGCGGCGAGCAGTGATACGCGCGGCAGGGCCCCTGCTGGCGTCCTTATGCCCTCACAACTCCGCCTGGAAGAAATCGGTGCACCTTGCTAATGTAACCGGCGCAATACCTGTCCTGCCACAAGACTGTGGGGCTCCAGCCCTGACAATATATACTGATCACCTACCCTGCCGCCTTGTTGGTCGCGGCGCAGCTGCAATAACCCGCAAAATCAGCCCGCCATTTTGAGACTCGAGGTTGGCCTGCCTTGCACGCTACGGACATCGCGTGGGGAGAGCAAACATGCCACTAGGACCTGGATACCAGGCTGCAAATCCGAGTTCCCCGGGACTACCTATACAACCCCCTGAATCACACGGGTTGACGCATCTAAAACGCACAGGGATCACTACGTTTCTGCACCACCCATTGCTGAGATTCAGCCGCCACGATGGGGAAAAACGAGGCCAAACAACCCAAGATCAGCTTTGATAACGAGCGTCCTCCGAAGAACCCTACTACAGAAACGGGAGGCGACATGGCGTCGTCTCAGGGGTTGCCGGCCGATATTGACTTTGGGGCGCTAATCACGGAGGTGAGATCCAGCCTGAAAAGTATCGATACCAAACTTGACGCCATGTCTGCGCAACTGGAATCCGTGAAGTCCAAGGTGGACGTGCATGAGACTCGGCTGGACTGCTTAGAAAACAGGCAGACTGAATGCTGTGAATTCCAGCAGCAAGCCAAGCAGCATATCACATCTCTGGAGCGAGAGATAGACATTTTGCGAGCCAAGTCGGACGATTTGGAAGCACGTTCCCGCAGATCCAATATACGCATAACGGGAATTCCGGAGACAACAAACATCGACAAGATGGAGACATATGTGGCGGACCTCTTGCATGAACTTTTCGACCCACACCTATCCTCAGTCTTCGCGGTCGAGAGAGCGCATCGATCGCTAGGGAAGAAACCACCGCCATGGGCTACACCTCGGCCCATCCTCGCTAAACTGATCAACTACCAGGACAGAGACTTGATCTTACGACTGGCGAGGGAGAAGGGCAAAATCACCCACAAAGGGAATAACATTTCCTTTTATCCGGACTTCACCCCCCTGGTGCAAGCGGCTCGTAAGGAATTCCTGCCGGCGAAGAAACTACTGCTACAGGCAGGCGTGCCGTACTCCCTGCTATACCCGGCAAAGTTGAAGGTACTGCATGACAACACCCACTTTTTCACGGATGCGAAGTCGGCGCTCAAGTTCGCCAAACACATCGGCGGAGCGGGGACCAGGAGAAAATCGCCCAGACATGAGGGCACGACGGAACAGCTAAGTGACAATGACTAAATGGTGTTCTGGTGTGGGTGCTGTGACATCGTGGGTTTGCCACCTTATGCATTACATGGGTTGGCGTGGATTCATTACGATCGCTGCTGTTACACGCTCCCTAGGAACGAGCTGGGTGGGGCCGTGTCCTGCCTCAGGTCTTCCGGCTGAGATTCATGGTGCCCTACTAACTATGGACATTTTGGAGGCGGTAAGACTAAGTGACCCCGAGGTGGGGGATTCACAGAACTCATGGAACCTTATCCCTAATTGTAGCCACCCCGTTCACACGGGGCTGTTCGCTGGGCACACCACCTCCCATGGGGTGCCTCCCGCTGTGTTTGCTGTTGGTTTTAGGTTACACCTTGTGTGCCTTATTATGGGGTATTTCACGACCTAATTGGGAGGTTGCTGAGGGTGGAGGGGAATGGGGGGGGTTTGTTGACTTGTTGTTTTTTGTTCGGACATGGTGCATAGAGCCTGCTGCTATATTTTCACTTTCATGCGCGCGATTAGTGGCAAGGGGATGTGGTGTTCATTGTGGTTGTGGGGGACGGGCTGGGACGTGGATGGTCCTGACATTGCAGTACTTCAGATATGGGAGGGATTAAACTTTGGACCTGGAACATTAGAGGCCTCGGGGACTACAGAAAAGCCCGATTGATGCATGGCACATTGGCCAGACATAATGTTGATGTTTGCTTTCTGCAAGAGACGCATATTAATACAACCCCTTCGCCCAGATTGAAGAACTCCAGATGGTCCCAGGTGTATTCTGCCGTTTACTCTAACTATGCAAGAGGGGTGGCTATTCTTGTGCGCAGGGGGCTGGACTGGCGGGAACGTGCTCACGTGCAAGACGTGGATGGCAGATACGTGATCTTGCATGGCTCCCTGCAGGGGCGACCTATCGTGCTGGCCGCTGTTTACGGTCCTAATGTGGATGACCCGGACTTCTTTAGGGCCGTATGGGCGCAGATCGCGCTGCTTGACTGTTCATCAGTGGTGCTAGGTGGAGATTTTAATGTTGTGCTGGATGATGACATGGACAGACGAGGTGTGAGTAGACCTATGCATGCCCGTGCGCGCCAGGCAGTCCTTGATGTGATGAGTGAGGGATTGTTGTCGGATGTGTGGAGAGTTCGTCACCCAGATGTGCGAATGGGGACTTGTTACACGTGCCACAAAGCGGCTTGGTCCAGATTGGATTTCTGGTTAGTATCTCCTGAGGTTGCGACATGGGTGACAAGGGTCGAAATACAGGCTAGGTCCCTATCGGACCACTCCCCTTGTGCACTTGAGCTACGCCTTCCTGACACCATTAACAGAGCATTCACATGGCGATTACCCCCGCACGCACTCACGGACCAGGTATTCGTTGAGGAGATAAGAAAGGACATTGTTAAATACTTTGCTGAAAATGCAGGTCTAAGTCCGTAGCTTTCCCACTGACGGATGAGACTAGTCGGCCACCTGCAGACTACCCTATACGTTGGGAGACTGAGGCTGTTAAGTACCTGGGGATATGGATCAGTCGAGATGTGCAGGAGCTGTGGTCCCTGAACTTTGGGAGGGCAGTGGATTGGTTGGAAGGGAAGATTGAAGTTTGGAACAAACTGCCTTTGTCCCTGGTTGCACGAATAGCGTTAGCAAAAATGGTGATTCTACCCAAATTCCTGTACCTGTTTGTGAACATCCCGCTGCCCATGACGTCGCACTTCCATACTCGTGTGCGCTCGTTGTTGTTGAAACTGGTCTGGGCTGGAGGACAGGCGAGGGTCTCCTGGGACCTGCTCACACTCCCACTTCGGCAAGGGGACCTCGGGGCCCCCGACTTGAAGCTATACTCTGTGTGCACAGGCGCAGTTTCTGCATTTTTGGGCCTTCCCCACCCCCTACCAACCGCACGTAGCAGTGGAATTGGCTGCGCTAGCCCCATTGCCTCTGCGCGTGGCCCTATACGGGAAAGTCACCCGCCCTTCAGTGGAGGTAGACACCGTAGAAATGGTACGCTGGACCTGGCGAGAACTGCAGAGAAGAGCTGGCCTCTCCTCCCTGTACGCGCCTGCCGTCCCACTGCGAGGGAACCCGATGCTGCCCTGTTTAGCTGCCAGAGGCAACGTTCTCACGCTCCGAGGGAAAAGGCTACACACATTCGCCGATTTATACCCTGAAGGCACCTTCATTGAGTTGCGCGCAGGTGTTTAGGACCAACCGGAGTCTTTTGCGGACACGCTGCTGTACCACTCCCTTAGGGAATCTTGCAAACATTTGGGACCCCACTTCCCAGAGGAGCCGCAGGTTCTGGATGCCCTACAGAACCTGCTGTCGAAACCCTCTCCCAAAAAATTGGTATCGAGACTTTACAACTGCATGCAAGAGCAGGCCCCAATCACTGTGGCCACAGCCAAAGTTGCTTGGGCTGCAGACCTGTGAGTTCCTCTCACTGACGAAATGTGGGAGTACTGCTGTAAACAGTTAACGGCACTGTCCCCGAACTACCAGTTGCGGCTCATTCACTTTAAATTCTTACATCGATACTACCGGACACCGATGCTACTTCATCGCATGGGCATCCGCACGGATGCGTCCTGCTGGAAGTGCGGAAGGGAGGATGCATCCTTCATACATGTGGCATGGAGCTGTCCCAAACTGACCGACTACTGGACAGATGTCTTTACAGCTATCAACCAAATCTTAAGCAGGAACAACACGCCGTCGCCACTCCTGGGCCTGTTGGGCTACGTCAAGGACACTGAACCTTGCAACAGAAAATTACATGCACTCCTCCTCCTTTATGCTAAACGACAGATTGCACTACACTGGGGCAGGAAGGCGCTACCATTGTTCACTGGGTGGATCGGGGATGTCACTTATGGGCACGCACAACTTACCCACTACTGGGAGACCATGCCCACTGCCTCTAGACCGCGTGACATTTGGGAGCCATTTCTACAATGGACGAGAGAACGGGCGGGATCGGACGTCTCTGGAGGATCGCCTGATGTGGGTGTTTCGGATGATATGGGCTGATTGGTTGATGTGCGAACTTGAATTGTTTTGGCACTGTTGATCCCATCTGGCACTGCCTTGCCCTGGCCGTGGACCACGCTTGCCCTGCTGTCCCTCTTTGACTTTGCACTAGCGGCGCGTACTGTTGTCCTTTTTACCTCCCCTTGGACCACTTGTCCCAGCCCTCTTGTCCTGCTTGGATATATCCCTTCTCCCCCTGCGTCCCCCCCCCCACCCCCACCTCCATCAGGTATGCTCGTTGCCTGCCACACCTCCACCACTGCCACAGATCGTTACCCGCCGATAGTCACTCGGCGCAGACACGCGCGGCCCCGTCAAAGTGTGGGGCACTGCGCGGTTGAATTGCTGTGATTGCACCAATGTTACGTTGTTTACGTTTCCTTTCTTTCCTTTTCTGTTTTGTTGGGGAAGGTTGGGCGAAAACAGTGCTGCTAGATGTATGTGTCTCACTTGCTGATTCTAGAGCCGGGGCCTGCTGATTGCCCCGGGACAGCTTCCACATCTCCTGTTATGGTCATCTATCTACTGCACTGAAAAAAAGTAAGATCACTAACCGTGCTAAGGTTACATCGCTCACGTACACTTCATTGCAATACTGTAAACCCTGCTGGGAGCTCGGAGTTCCATAAAGTTATGTTACAACTGACTGCTTTCCTAAATTGGATGTTGTGTAAACTTCATAGCGGCCTGCCTCCGGGTTGTTGGCGTGACGCAGTGTAACCTTCTGTCCCTTTTTTCATAATAAATGTCTTACACCAAAAAAAAAAAAAAATCAGGAAATGATGGAATTGTAGCCCAGGACCTTTATTCACGCTTCAAATTAAGATCTACTATTTGGATAAACATATATTTTTAACCACTTTCTGATCACCTTGTACTTGGCCCTGGAGAAGTTCACTTTGTTGGACGGAACCGGTTTTCTGTGGCTTTTTTATAAACTTGAGCTTTTGCAACAAGAAAGTAAGATCTTTTGTTTGCCCTAAGGTGACAGGGTATGCCCTGATGTGGGTCCATTGCTCACTTTGCCACTGGATTCAAGCTAGCCTGGCTGATGAGGGCTGTTAGTCCGAAACCGGTCCAGGGAAAATATGGCTTGGCAGTTCGGTCTGGACTGTTCCCATGAGGCACAGGGTCAAGACTGATTTGTATATAGCTGTGTTTGAACTGGGGTGGTGAAGTGATCTAAAGAACGATGATGGATTCAACCCAGATCTGTGACTGGGGGCGAGTATCTGAAAAGTTTCTGCTCTCCGTATGCCTGGGTAGTCCAGCTGTCTCATTTTGCTCATGAATCAGGCGTTTCATGTGTTTTATTTATGAAACGGTGAAAGTTCTAGATTTACCCCATGTGGGAGAAGTAAGCGTATCCCTTTTTTCTTACTTTTGTCTAGGTCGCCAACAAAAAGAAAGAACAAGTCGTCAACAAAAAGAAGTAAGTCTCCTAGAAATAAAAGGGACACAAGTAGGAGCAGGAGTAGAAGTCCACCGCCCATGGTGGTTAAAGTTAAACAGGTAATTAGAAATTTTGGAAGCCAATTTATAAGTCCAGTGAGAGAACATCCATAACATTTCTAGAATACTTTAATTGCGTCTAGGTGATTGATAATAATACAGACAAGAGCACTGCACTGTAAATTTACTTTAAAACAATGAAAATCAGATATGAAAAATGGTCATGCTTTTAGATACTGACGCCTCATTTCTTTTCTGCTGAGATTCTCACCTTACTCTCCATTTAAAGGCAAGAACTGCTAGTTTAGCAATTTGCATAACCATGTGTTCGTTTTGCACTGTGCAAAGACCAGATCCATCAAACTGAAACACGCAATATGTGAACCATTTCCCTACAAATATTGGCCTACAAACTGTACGAGAGCAACTGTTGGATTTTATGGCATGTTTTTATTTCTGCAAAACTTGTCAAGTTGCTAGAACCTGGTTTATTGATGTTTCCAACTGTTCACCTTTTTATACAGAATACAAGTGTGCAACAGCATGCCCGAAATTAGTGTTTGTGTTCGTATTGAACTACTGTTTTAGATTACGCGGGTCAACTTTGTACACTGTTATTGCAATTGAATTTAAGTAGTGCTTCATACCCCTGACGAGGCATTGAAGCACTCGTCTCTGAAACCCAATGTTATGTGGGTAATTCAGTAGTATTGATTACTGTAAATTAGTTAATGGGATTATTCTTATAAGCTTCAGCAAACCTTTCCATTTTCTTTATGGTGGTATAAATTAATAGTGGTAAGTTGTGGTCATTAGTGGTGGTATTTGAGGTCATGCTCGTGGTTGGTGGGTTTAATAGATGATTTAGAGGAGATTAGGTATAGTTAGGTTGCATGAGTTTGGCTTTCAGAGGAACGAAGGGAGATTATGAACTTCTAAATGAGTTGTGAGCAATTTGTAGAAATACAATAATAAAAAATAATGCAAACATGCACGTGACAGAGTAGGGTGTGCTCAGAAAAAGGAGGCATGCAAAAAATGGAAGGGAAGGAGACAGAAATTTGAAAGCTATGGAACAAAAGGATTGCAGACAATCACAAGTTTTACTTTTAGGTCAGTTTTTTTCACAGTGGATTTTCTGGATTTATATACTATTTTTGAGACAGCATGCAGTTTGAGGAAGCAACTATGTAGAGAAGCGACATTATTTACATGTGAAGATTGTGTGATATTAGTTATTTTTGTTAGGCACTTAAATCACGCCAACCATCTGTCCAGTTGGTTGATCAGCGCAACGGTTAAAAGTGAAAAATGTCTGGACACATTTGTCGAGAAATATCAAGAGCTTTTTGCTTTCCTTGGAGGAAGCGGTAGCTTCAAAATCATGGTAGTGTGAGCAAATACATGGGAACTATTGCATACACTGAAAAGGTTATTCTGCAGGCACTGGAGTGGATGTCTTCTGATGTTGGTCGTCAGGTTTGGTGCACACTATTAATTACAAATCAGAGTGAGGCCATTTAAATGCCTCTGGTTTGCATTGCCGGAAGGCTACTTCCCAGACACTGCAAGTGTATTGCCTGCATTCCAATGGCTGGAGAAGCTTGGGGTTGGTAAAAGAGTTCCTTTTGCAAATTCACTGATGGTTTTCCAGCCTGGGTGAAATCTGGATTGATGAAAAGTCTGTGTTTACAATATAATCCTTTGAGATGTCCCCTTTCTCTCGTCTGGCAGGTTGTGGATTATGTGATTCATCCTGTAGAGAAGAGCTTAGTGATTCCTTAACCTTTGCAGTCTGCTTTTACACCAGCACCTCTTGCACAGAAAGCTTACATTTTGCTCCATTGTTTGCCCACTCCTGAATGCTCTTGGCGCTAGTCGGGTTTCATTTCGCCCCATGAGCCATTGGGTGAGTTGTCACTTCGGCCACCCTGTTGAATAGGGCTTGTCCAGATAGGTCAGATTCGGGCTGATCACATGGGAGCAGTGGGTGCAGCAGGGATTTGGAATTCCTATAGACTAACGCCTGGGACATATTGTTTGGGGTCAAGAGCAACATGTTTTGATGATTTTTTTTTATCCTTGGGACAAGTGGGCCTAACCCACTGCAGCACAAACCCTTTTGTTTGCAATGCCACATTATGGATGAGGGAAGGGCACTGTCTGCAGTTAAGGTAATATTTTTGTCCATATGTTAATACTATTCAAACTTGTATTTATGGTTCATGAACTGAAAGCCTTTATTATTAGGGTGAGTGCTCTGAGTAAATGCTGTAAGCTCTGACTGCACTACTGACAGTGGTTTCAGCATAAAAATGTGTGCACACAGTTTCAATGTTTATTAATATGAGGCTATGTATAATGCTCCCAGGATGCTCTGATTTGATGCAAACATTTTGAAAAGCTTCGAATCAAGATTGATTATTTGTTTTCAAAATAAAATATTCATAAAAATATGAAAGCAGGAAAAAAACATTTAGCTAAACTACTGTAAAATTTCAGGTACCGTTTCTTTGCAGCATCATTTAGTAATGTGTTGATGCATGCTAGTATTTCCCGCAAATATTTATAATGGAAAATAAGTGTAACCAGTTTCAATAAGATTATGGTTAACATAGTAACAAAAATAAGAAAGCCCTGGCAGAGTCAGTAGGTCTGAAATTGGTGGTCACTTTAGTTTGGGCAATGTGTGAATTGTTTTGGCATGGGTTTTTTTAAAAACCTTATTGGTGTGAAAGCTGCCGGGCCCTCACCATTATAACAAACATTGGCAAAATCAAAAATTGTTTTTATTCTCAAAAGGTACACACTTACTGGCACTGAACATAACTACTTTATGCTTCTTGTGAAAGAGCAGAATACGGTCACTCCTAGTGAAGCCAGCCGATACACAGAGAGAGAGAGACAGAATTTTAATAAACACAAAAGTACTTGGTCAACGCCAGACAAAATTAGGGGCCCATTTATTAAAGAGTCTCAAAAGTGCACCCATGGTATATGTCCTTACATTAAGTGCAGCCATCCGGCTTTCATGAATGGACAAGAAATAGTACTCCTAGAAAATATTTGAACTGCATTTTACCGTGAGCAAATATGCATGTGTAGATTTACTCATGCGAAAATCTGACTGTTTGCAAGTTCACTTTCCCTCCAACCACTTTTTCCCAACTCTGGAGAAGGTTTATGTCTGCCATTTTCAGGAGTACATTTCCAACATTCCTCAGTTTGGGAAAAGATTAGGCAAGGATTGTTGAAAACCCTTAAAACATGCAAGTTAGTAGGTTTGCACAGACTCAAAAGGGTGTTATAACCCTGGAACTATTGCTTACCACTACCTTTAGCCCCAGTATGTACATCTGCGGAAACGTGGCAACATAAGAGGATTGCAGTGTTATGGTATGAGCCCTGGCATAATCGGAGAGGCTATATCAGAGCTCTTATATAATGAGATAGCTGCCATAATTTGTCACTGCACAACATGGCACCAAAGGGACAAGTGGATTTTGTTACAGGACTGGTAGATTTATGAAGCAACCTGCCCCACGGACAAGTATATATTTTATTAAATTCCACACCCCTGGTGCAGGCCTATGTGTGGGTGCCCACTACCCTACGTAGGCTTTTCAGAGTGTGCACCCTGTATAATCCAGTGAACAGGAAGGGTACTCTTTTTTTTTTTTTTTTTTTTTTTTTTTTTTTTTTTTTTTGCCACATATATAGCAACTATCCCCTCTCATGTATGTTTCATATGCGTATTAAAGAGTCTAACCATTCCGTGTGTTATCAGCATAGGGGAGCTCAGTGCTGCACTGCCTCTGCACCAGTATGGAAACTGCTCAGGCAGGGTCCTACCAGCCCTACACAGGTTATACACCTCTGATCTGTAGGCATGTATTTGCTCACCTTCTGGGGCTTGTCTGTTTAATGACAACTTTCTGGGCTCGAGGATTCTCCATTTCTCCTCCCACCCAGAGGCCTTCACTAAGTGTTTCATTGCTTTATATCTCAGCCGCCCAAGAAACCAGTGGTTGTCTCATTTCAATGTGTCTGGCTCCAGGGAGTCTCGGAAAAGATGCTAGCTGTCTGGTTTTGGGTTGTATAGCCAAAGAATTGTTGATTTATAACGATCCACATCTAGATCAGTGGTGATGTGATGGAGGATTAGTTTAGGACTGCACGTTTTGGCTTGTCCTGGGAACTTGGCCCATACAGACGAGGAGCCTCTCCCAACATGCCAATATCCTTGTGCACCCCTATGTAGCATGTATTAGTTCCTCTTCTTGTGTCTTAAAGCATAGCTAAAGGGAAGAGGCAACCACCTCCATCTGTTTAAGTCAATGTCTTGTCTGGAATGTTCTGTGAAAGTATTTTTACTACAGGAGGCGAAGCAGTGTGACTAGGGCACCCAAAGACGCCCTAGCCTCTGCCCAATCTTTGTCGAGGGCACTTAGATCCTGTTCCCAGGCACTTTGTAATGCTGTAAATGTGTCTGACATATGATGAATTAGCAAGCTGTAAATTTGTAATATCTTGTAGTTTCTCAGTTCCCCTAGGAGTAATTTGGCATCTGAGGAATTGTTGTCTAGAAGGTCTTCTAGTCATGCAGTGTGTGGTGTAAGGGTATGTCGTAGTTGTAGGTAACGGTAAAACTGGCTGTGATGTAAGGCATATTCGCTCTGCAGAGTTTCATACATTTTAAGTGTTGTGCCTTCCATCACGTGTCCTAAAGTGGAGATGTATATGGCATCCCAATTGTGAAAGCCATTCAGTGCCACTACTTGGTGTAGAACAGATTGGAACCACAGTTGCGTTTGTTCCGTGAGTTTTGTTTTTTTTCCCAGCCCATTGCTTGCAAGGCAGTTCTCCACGTCTGGATCACTACCAGTGTTGCTTGTAGGAGTGACTGTGGAATTTTCCCGCCATATAATAAATGGTGTATTGTTGTGCCCTGGATTGTCAATTTCTCTGAAGCATAGGCAGGGTCTATTTGCATGTGATACCACTATTCATTCATAACTAGCAGTTGAGAGGCTTTATAATAGGTTTGAATATCAGTTGCTGCGATGTCCGCTCTATATGTGGACTTGCAGCTTTTAGTAAGGGCAGGCCCAGATTCCATAAAAGGCTGCGGAGCATGGATTGACCCTTGCAGCCAGAAAAGGGGTTTTGGTAGCTGATGTGGGTAGTTATGCAACAGCTAACAAGAATCGGGGGAGTTAGACCATTTTGAAATTGTCCGGGCAGCCCATGAGTGGTAGCATAGACCATGCTCTGATGTCGCCCGCCAATCTTGTCCAGCAACGTTTGAATACTCATTGCTCATGCAGTTGCGGCATTGGGCATGACTTATACCCTTAGGTATTTAAAGCCCTGTGGTGCTATTGGAATATCTGAATCCCAGTCAGGTTTTGTGAATGGGAAGGGATTGGGAGAATTTGTTCAGGTTCACAGAGAAGCCAGACATTTCTCCAAAGATGCATAGAATCTGAATCCGTTAGAAAGATTAGGGTATTGTCTGCATATAGGACAATTCGGTCTGAGAGCCCTGCTCCCCACTTGAATCCAGTGTGCATCAATTAGGAGCCATTCTGCTAGAGATGTTATGGCGATGGCAAACAACAAGGGAGGTAGTGGACACCCCTGCCACACATTCCTCTCAATGGGAAATGGTTTGGATGTCTCAGTGACTGCCCGAATGTGCATTGTTGGCTCTGTGTAGAGATGTTTGACATATTTAGTGAGGTTCGGTCCAAAGTTGAGTTTGAGAGAGTGAACCACTTTGTTGGTTAGTGCTTTAGCAATGCTCTTAACTTCTGTGTTTAGGAGGAAGATAGGGCGGTAGAGAAGCATAAGTCTGGGAGTTTCCCTGGTTTAAGGATCACTACGATCTCTGCCATTGGAAAATCCGGAGGCAGGCAAGTGTTCGACCGCCTCCTCCAAGACCTCGCTTGGAGAGTTGCCCAGTTTGTACATGAACAATCTAAAAAGAAATTCCCTGGGAAAGCCATTGGGCCAAACTTTTTTTTTCCCCGATTTGGAGCCTGCCCAAGGCCGTTACAGGCTCCCCGCTTGAGGGGTCTGCTTCTCATGATTGCCTCTTGGAATTCTAGTGAGCTCAGAGAGGCAAGTCTGAGGCAAAACTGCATATCAGTGCCTCTGGTAGTGTCACTGTGGGTGTATACCCTTGTGCAGTATGTGCAAGTTTGTTGGCAGTAGCTTTATCCCCAGTGATTTTCTATCCCGTCTGGTCAGGAATGAATGAAGTTGGGTTGTGGTGTGTAATGTTGGAGCAGAGTTAGTGAACGAGTTTACTGACTTTGTTCACCCTCTCCGCCCCCATTGGTAAATGTGTGATTGCTTGGCTAGACAAGCGGCTTTGGCATCCTTGAGCAGAGTTTGTTGCAGTTGTGCTTGAGTTTGGGTGAAATCTTGATGCAGCCTTTGCTCTAGATTGTCGAGCAGTTTCAAGCGCTGGATCTGCACCTCAAGTTCATGTACCGTCAGCCATTTCCTGCACTTTTCCCAGTTAAGTAGCTAATGATCACTCCCCCCCCAAGTGTCACCTGGGAAGCTCCCATATGGTATCGGGAATGTCCACTGATTAACGGTTGTGGGTGAAGTAAATGTCAATTGCGTCCCCTGTGTGTGAAGTAAGGTTGGTATTGCAGAGGGACAAGGTAGGCAATGTCCATCACAACTGAGCCGTCTGTTTGCACATATGTAGACAGATTGTTATGGAGGAGTGATCAGAGAGACCCTAACGAATGATTTGTGCATCTGTTAGAGATGGGGTCTCTAGTTAGCAGAGGTATGCGCCATCTCCAAGTAGGGGCCCACAATCCTAGTACGGGTAAGTATGTTACACAACAAACCTTAACTGTGCTCACCCGCTTGGCACAGAGCAGTCCGGCAACGCACAGAAAAGTATACATATATTCACTGAAAAAAACAAAGGTTAAAGTGATGTTGTAGTTAAGCTGACATTTCACTCGTACAAACCAGAGAAATTCAGCTGTTATAGTTAATTGGTGTGTGTGTGTGTAACTGTATAGATGAATAAGTGGCTTTGTGATTGACAATGAGTGAGAGAGTAGCTAGATGGATGACTGTCCGTGTGGCTGTATGGGTGTATGAGAGGATATGTTAGGTGCTGTATTAGTGAGTGAATTGGTGTAGGAGTGGCTGTATGGGTGACTGAGTTGTATGTGTGTGTAGACCTATGAATCAATGAGTTGGTGTGTACGTACTGGTATGATTGTGTCAATGGTTTTGAGAATCGTAGTGTGGAAGTTGGAGTGTGTATGAAAGGTTATATGGGGGTGTGAGTGGGTGCATCAGACTTTGTGGATGATGTCATCAGTGATGTAATTTGAGATATTATCAGTGATGTGCCGCCTTTGACGCGGTTTCCCATTCTGTGTTACTGAAATCATTGCGATCATTGGGCGTTGTTGGCCCAGCCCTTAATTGGCTTGGTGACTGTGACGCTCGGGGTCGGCTGGGGTTCAGTTATGGGCAACAGGCGGGCTCGTGGTAAAGAAGGTTTTATTGCAGTAAACCAGTGATCAGTACAACTCTTCCTAATCGGGTTAAATCTCCGCGGGGATCTACTCCTGCTACGTCTTCGTCGGGTGACCTTCTCCTTCTCTCGGACCCCTTCGGGACTTCGAGGGGGTGGTTCTTCCTCGTCCGAGTCCGTCGCTGCGAGTACAGGGTTTTCTTTCCCCAGAAGGCAAAGAGAGAACAAGGGAAGTATCAGAAATCCGTACAAGACCTCGATTTCAGGGTAAGGGAGTGAGGGAAACCACTGGTGCGCTAGTTTACAAAGGTGCACTATCGTGAGTGGGAGGGGAGAGTGCACAGGGTAGGGGTCCGGGGATGTTAGGTTTCCCGTGGTCTGGTACCGAATGTACCTTGAAGATCTACCCAGCCCCGCAATCGGTCACGCACCTGTGAAAGCCACGCACCTCCCCTGGGTGAGTGGCTGGGCGACTCGCGGGAATGGTGGCGTCCTGGCTTCTCTCCGTCCGTAGCAGACGCCGACTCTGCTTCCTGAAGGTGACTCTCCGTCTCTCCCCCGGCCTCTGATGTCCCGCGCCGCTCTCGTCCTCCGCCTCTTTTTTACTCTCTGCTGCTTCCTCCGATCTCCTGCTTCTCCCGCCGTCCGCTCCTCCTGTCTCCGTATTCTCCTCGCACTCTGTCCTCTCCTCGCCTTCCTCCTCCGTCCTCCGGGTGATCAAGCACACCTGTGCCTCGGGGCTGACTCCTTTTGACGGAAACGAGTAGTAGGCCGACTCCTCCCACTCCGCCTCTTGCCACGAGTTAAAGGGCCAGTCCTCGACAGCATTATCAGCGATACCGGGCTTGGAGTCCTGAGAGGGGAGAGAGACAGGGGAGTATGGTAAAGGTACATTGTTGTCCATATCCCCGGAGTCCCACCTGTCCCGATGCATTCTGGTAGTTGTAGGCGGAGGTGTTGGTCCGATGACTGGGGACCTCATGTACACCCCGTTACAGTGACTTTCTGACTAATCGCACGTTACATGTTTTTTTTCCTTCTGGAGTTTCACAGGGCTCCATTTTGAGCCCAATATTGTTTAATGTCTATGTTGAGTCTTTGGCAACTATTGCTGAAGAAGCTGGGTTGGCGAATTTTTCCTACGCCGACGATAACCAAATAATTTTCTCCTTGTCTGCGGACAGAGCATCTCCGACATCATCTCTTCAGACGGGTCTTAGGAAAATTGCTGGATGCATGCTAGCCAATTCGCAAAAAGCAAACAAAAACAAAAGCAAGAAAAGGCAGTGCCAGGCTGCCCGAGGGCGGTGAAGAAGGGAAAGGTGCAAACAAAGTTATAGGGAGAAAGACAACAACGAAAGACAAACCGGGAAAGTGGTGTGTGGTTTTCGATAGGAGGGTTTATGAGGCTTCGTGGTGGAAAAATGCTTTATGTGAAACATAGCTGAGAAGGGTGGTTGGTGAGCAGGTGGGGCAGGGGGTATTGTCTAGTGTACGAGGGGAGGACCATCCATTATCTGGGAGCTGTTTTGGACATATGAGCTGCAAAAATCTGTCCTTTGGAAGATGTACTACCGTCTAGCAGCCTGAAGTGTCACTCTCTCCTAAAGTCATATCGTCTAACAGTTGGTCAGATTTGATCAGTGGTAGGGTTCATGGTTTCACCTGTGTGAGTACAGATTAAACCGCTTCAACATTGTCTCAACGCTTAGTGGTACTGATATTCATGCTGCAAGCAACAAGATTATTTCACACACAGGCTGCAGGTACTGAATGGAGAACTGTCTAGAAGTTGTTCCATGTTAATGCTCCGGCAAACTATAGTTTCAAATGCCTGCCTTCTGAAATGGGTAGCCTACACAGACTACCTTCAAATACAAGGCACGTGATCAGAAAGGAGGGAAGTCGTACAATATTAATCTCCTATAGTTGAGGGCAGTATTTTGCTTAGAGTTGCTTCCGTGTCTTTCTCCACCCCTTTAAGTATCAACTTGTCTACTCTATTCAGTACTCATTGCTATTAAAGAAGATCTATCTGTAAGGGAATGGACCCTCTCATCTTAGTCTGTTTTTAGGTCGAGCCTGGGCAGTGCATGCTCTGCTCTGCGGCATGAAGTATTGGAGTATGGAATTGAAGCCCCACCCACTCTCCGCCCGTATTTGGCATTGGCTTGTGTCATTCCCTCTGTAAATACTAACTTCTGATTCGTTAATAGGTGTGTTAGTCCCTCCTTACTAGCGCCTTGTCTTCAGTTGTAACTTCCCATGAGGACTGGCCCTTTTACTTCGGTTGTTACACTGTACGTCTTTTTTAGTCTATAAGCACTATTTGCTTTGAGTTTCCCCTACTGCAGGCACTACATGTTTTCCTGCAACATTCAGCGCGCCATGCGCACTTTAACTTTCCCAGCCGCCCGGGCTGCTTCTTTTTAATAGGACTGGCATTTACAAGAGTTTAAGCTATTGACATTGTAAATGACAAAGCCTTTCATTTATGTGTTAATTAGCAAAACAGATAAGTATTACAATGCAAATAGCTTAAACTCTCAAATGCTAGACCTATTGTATTGCAAATGCTGCTTGTTAGCAGGGCTCGAAAATTCCACTTGACCGCTCGCACAGTCGAGCTAAATTTAACAAGGTCGAGCTGTTTTTAGGTCCTACTCTCCCTTTCTGGCGAGTAGGAAAACAAACCAACTTTTGTCCTCCGTCTGAAAACGGTGACAAGATAAAAGATTTAAAGGCATTTTTATTGCTCACAAAGTTAATGAGCAATAAAAATGCCTTTAAATCTTGTTATCTTGTGACATTTGCTCTGCTTTCAGAGACAGAGGTCAAGTAGGTTGCAGTTAGGTCGAGGACATTTTTTAAGGTACTAGTCCTGCAGGACTAGTACCATTTTTTGGATTTTTCGAGCCCTGGTTAGTCTATGCCATCACGAGGATTTGGCATAAGACTGTTAAATAGTAATATGCAATTGCAAAATCAAGGCTGCTAAACACACAGAACGTGTCTTCCATTGTAAGACTGTAAACAATTCATGAATGGTTCAAGCACTGGGAAATTATTTAAGCTACAAAATACGGGCATGGGTAATCAAAGTTTGTACGTACTTCACAAGTTATTCCTAGGATGCACACTACTTCGTTAACCCGAAGTGAAAACATGAATCCAGAAGAATTCACAGCTGTGAATTCTTCTGGATTCATGTTTTCACTTCGGGTTCACTTCGGGTTCACTTCGGGTTAACGAAGTAGTGTGCATCCTAGGAATAACTTGTGAAGTACGTACAAACTTTGATTACCCATGCCCGTATTTTGTAGCTTAAATAATTTCCCAGTGCTTGAACCATTCATGAATTGTTTACAGTCTTACAATGGAAGACACGTTCTGTGTGTTTAGCAGCCTTGATTTTGCAATTGCATATTACTATTTAACAGTCTTATGCCAAATCCTCGTGATGGCATAGACTAACCAGGGCTCGAAAAATCCAAAAAATGGTACTAGTCCTGCAGGACTAGTACCTTAAAAAATGTCCTCGACCTAACTGCAACCTACTTGACCTCTGTCTCTGAAAGCAGAGCAAATGTCACAAGATAACAAGATTTAAAGGCATTTTTATTGCTCATTAACTTTGTGAGCAATAAAAATGCCTTTAAATCTTTTATCTTGTCACCGTTTTGTCATCCATACAACACCTTCTCAAGGCTTAGGTCTTGATTTCAAATTCAACGAGATCCAGATGCTTTTAATCGCAACAGATAAATAGTTACCCAAGGGTACATTTTGATCTGTTGCAATAAATAATAGCGCCTATTAAGAATTTCTGGGGAGTGACATGGAGATTTTGGGTCTTACCGTACTAAAATCCCCATGGTAGAGTACATAGCAAGTTTGACCTGCCAAAATGTAGTTGTTAATTATTTAATGCTGCTAATTCCACCCATCACATAATCCAGCCCCTGCAGAAACAGGTTTAGTACAAAGTAAAAAAATAAATAAAACACCGACCTACTAGTGATCGGGGCCATAGTCTGGTATCACAAGCACCTTCCTGTATCCTGTTAAGATGAAATTTTCCCTCCAGGGGGAAAATAGCAGTTCTGTGCCTTTCGTACTTTAGGAGCACGGTAAGACCCAAAATCTCCATGTCACTCCCCAGAAATTCTTAATAGGCGCTATTATTTATTGCAACAGATCAAAATGTACCCTTGGGTAACTATTTATCTGTTGCGATTAAAAGCATCTGGATCTCGTTGAATTTGAAATCGAGACCTAAGCCTTGAGAAGGTGTTGTATGGATGAAATATGTTGGCTGTGAATTCTTCTGGATTCATGTTTTCACTTAGGGTTAACGAAGTAGTGTGCATCCTAGGAATAACTTGTGAAGTACGTACAAACTTTGATTACCCATGCCCGTATTTTGTAGCTTAACCCTTTCGATGCTCATGACGAGCTCAGCTCGTCATGATGCACAGTTGAGCTGTGCTGATGACGAGCTGAGCTCGTCATGACACCAGCAAAATGGCAATTTCCAGCACAGGAGGGGAAAACACCTAGCAGCCAAGGTGTTAAATAATTTCCCAGTGCTTGAACCATTCATGAATTGTTTACAGTCTTACAATGGAAGGCACGTTCTGTGTGTTTACCAGCCTTGATTTTGCAATTGCATATTACTATTGAACAGTCTTATGCCAAATCCTTGTGATGGCATAGACTAACCAGGGCTCGAAAAATCCAAAAAATGGTACTAGTCCTGCAGGACTAGTACCTTAAAAAATGTCCTCGACCTAACTGCAACCTACTTGACCTCTGTCTCTGAAAGCAGAGCAAATGTCACAAGATAACGACTTAAAGGCATTTTTATTGCTCATTAACTTTGTGAGCAATAAAAATGCCTTTAAATCTTTTATCTTGTCACCGTTTTCAGACGGAGGACAAAAGTTGGTTTGTTTTCCTACTCGCCAGAAAGGGAGAGTAGGACCTAAAAACAGCTCGACCTTGTTAAATTTAGCTCGACTGTGCGAGCGGTCGAGTGGAATTTTCGAGCCCTGCTAACAAGCAGCATTTGCAATACAATAGGTCTCGCATTTTCGAGAGTTTAAGCTATTTGCATTGTAATACTTATCTGTTGCTTTACTTTCTGGATGATGAAGTTGAGCTTTTTGATTGGACACCAGAGATGGGGCAGAAAGGCGCAACTGCTTTTGTCGGTGGTACATTTTGACCATATCAAGTAACTTATAAACGCCATACCAGGCGGACCAGAGGACACTAGAAAAATAAGACTTTATTCATTTTTCTCCCCAAGTTCTGGCTTGACAGCGCAGCTGTCCGCAAGATATTTTGTGTCCAATAATTTAAAATACGCATAGAATAAGTGGACTGTTGCTCAACTCAGTGAAGAATTGCTCTATCTCATACTTTGTCTGTTTGGTGAATCCTTCATTTATCTATGAAGTGGTTTCATTGGCCGTATGAAGGACTATCTCACATCTGAAAAGTGCACTCCATCACACAGTTGTACGTTAATTTCTTTATCTTCTATATGCATCATATACAAAAGCAGTCTTGTGCTGCTTTTTTACCCAGCCTTGGCAACTTCAATGTGGCAAGTTTTAATGAGAGAAACTGCAGTTGTACATCCAACACATGTAAACAGTGTTGGGTGATAGCTGTGTTTACTTGCAGTTTCACATTAACCCGTTGCGTGCTGGTGACGGAACCGTTCCGTCACGAGCCTCGGGTGGGCTGTGCTGGTGACGGAACCGTTCCGCCACGGCCCGCTCGCCGCGCCTGCGCGGCACGTTCTATTAAGCGGGTGGGGCCGTGACGGAACCGTTCTGTCACAAGTACAGCCCACCCAATGCTCGTGACGGAGCGGTTCCGTCACGAGCATGGGAGCGCCGCGCGGCCCCCCCTCCTCCTTAGCACTGCGGCGGAATAGCCGCTGCAGCTAAAGGGGTTAAAGCCAGACCTATTGGATTTGCCAATGCTCGTTTTATTTGTACTTGTGATTGCTGGGATATTTGTTTCAAGACTTTAAAGAAGTACTATTGTGTGTGTGTATATAGTATAGGTTGAGAAGTCTAAGAAAAGTAGGTCTAGATTTCAAATTACTTCTTATGCTACAGATTTGATAATTGGGGTTTATTAGCCTATTTCATTCTGCTTTTTGTTCACAGGAGAGGGATGATTATCACAGAGGAGGACGCGAAGACAGACCGCACAGGGACCGTTCAGATGAAGCACATCATCGACATAGAGACCAACCCAACCGAGAGAGAAACCCCAATCACAGGCCGGAAGGGAGAGACCGGAATCGGGACCGGGAGGGTCAGAACATACGCCAGCAGCGTGCAGAGCGGGAATTCTACAATGAGAGGAGGCGGGAAAATCGCCATAGAAATGAGCTTAGTGGCAATCCAGAGCACCAGGGATCTGAGGAAGCTGCCCAGGAAAGCAATAGTAAAGACGCTCAGAATAAAGAACAGCCTAATTTTGGACTATCTGGTGCTCTCCTAGAAGACACTAACACCTTTCGAGGAGTGGTCATCAAGTACAGCGAGCCCCCAGAATCTCGCGTTCCTAAAAAGCGGTGGAGGCTCTATCCCTTCAAGAACGATGACGTTCTGCCTGTCATGTACATTCATAGACAAAGTGCTTATCTCTTGGGCAGGCATCGAAAAATTGCAGATATCCCCATCGATCATCCATCTTGCTCCAAGCAGCACGCTGTTTTACAATACCGGTCAGTTTTATTCTTCTAAGAATACGCTATCAGAATTATAATGCGGAGGTTTAAAGGCCAGGAAATTAATTTTTAAGTGTTGTCTTTCAAACCGCACATGTTTAGAGCCTGTCCATTGCTTACCATTGGTTTGCTTCTTTGGTCACTCTGATTTGATTGCTTCTTATTTGTGTGTGCGCTTTTCTTCTCTTCATGTTTTGTCCCTCACCTGGAGCAGGAAGGCATTACGTGTGTCCTTCCACTGCTCACTTTTTAGTCACTGCATTTTTCTTTTAGTATAAGTGCTCTATGAGTGTTTTTTTCCAGCTGTCTCCCTTGTGTTGCTCTTTTGCTCCCTATGTGCATTTCCCTTGACCTCTTCTGTGATGCCCCTGTGTTCTTATCCCACTGCTTTACTCCCTCCCATGTGTTTCCCCCACTCCATGTGCTGCTCTTGCATCTGTTTGCTCCCTCCACTTTTCTCATGATCCAGATGCTGTACAGCATGGGCGGTGCTGTACAGCATGGCTTCAACCATTGGTAAAACCAATAGTCCCCAAGGCTAGGCCTAGTGACTTTACCGATGTCTGTTATGGATTGTTGTGATTAAAAGGACCTTTTCTAAGGCTGGCTTAGGTTTTTGAAGTGATATCCTTTCATAGTTTCAGTGTTCAGTTTATACTGCTGGACAGAGCTTTTTTGTTTTTCCTGTTTGTGAATCATGGGAACTGTAGCTTCTTTTTCCCTGGCTTTGTTTTTTAGAACACAGTTGTTTTCAGGTTTTTCTTCTTTTGATTTCAAAAGATGTTATTAAGTTTTTGAAGGCGCAAATAAAACAGAAATAATACATAAGTAAAAAGCTAAACGGCAATACGAAGCATTGATACCAGACAGTATGAAGCAGTAAAACAAAACAATAATACAAAGAATAATAATACAAAGCAGAGGTTGGTCTGAGTGCGTTTATAAGGTGCTTTTATTCTTTCTAACGAATAAATGGTAGAGAAACAATTTGCCTCCAGCTATCACCACCTTTCCCAATAGATTTGTATCGCAAGGGCTCACACTTGTATCACTTAATGTTTATTTGGGCAGGAAGACATTTGCCACTTTTTGTACTTGCAACACCGCTCAGCAAGAAAAGAGGAAAAGTAAGATGTGCCCATTGGAGAAAAGTGTACACTTTCAGAGATTCATGCTTGCAATCTAAAGAAACTGTTGTACAGGAGTAAAGCAAGACTAACAGCCAGCTTAACATATTTAGGGCAAACTTTCCTATGCCTGTTTTTTATTTTTGGAAGTCCCGAAAAGCATTTAACAGATAGCTCCTCTACGGGGTGAAGCATCCTACTTCCAGTAGGGGCAACCCTGGCCGTTTTAGGCCCACTTTTAGAATTTGGTGTAGTTGTTCATCAAAAGTAAGATACGTGCAGCCGCAAATGTTTTCTCCCTTCAGAATTTGGAATACATTCATAAGGGGAAGACCATTACTCTTCCATTTAAGCAGAACATGCCCTAGAGGTAAAGTTGTAAGAACTCAGTACAAAGCGTGCCCCTCTATTTGTCTCTAGTTTCACTTGCATCCCCACTCTGGTGCGCAACCATTGTTATACTTAATGCTGAGCAGTTTTGTTTTAACTGATTGGTTATGAACATGAGTACATCAACTTTCCTGCCTTAGCAATGCTAACTGGGGCTCAGTCATAGTGCATAGATGCACAATTACCATTATGCCCAGTGTCTGGCGAAGCCGGAGGATCTTGGGGTTTTTGACAGGGTAACTTTTGTTATTCATTTTACCTCGATGGTTCTAGGGCAGTGCCCCCAACTATTTGAAGTTCTGACTTCATGTCCAAAACTCTTCACCCATGGCTCATTAGCGTGTCTCTGCTGAAATTCATATAGAAAACTTGTTCCCCGTGCTTTTTTTTTTTTTTACCAACCTTTTCCTTTAGTTACGTTAGGAACAGGACACATTTTTGTGTGTATAATTAATTTAGTTTAATGGTGCCCGCTGACGGGTGTGGTCACCATCACCGAGCTAGCACTTTTGATGCAGGGTCCTGAGGTCTCCAAACCCCAGGGAAACAAATAAGAGACCTGCTGTCATGCTTTTTAGGTCTCGCGTAGCGAACGAAGCGCAGCTGCTTCGCTTGGCGAGACTATTGTTGTGGCTTTACCTAGCAAAGGGTGACAAACCATGTGCGCGAAGGGACATCCGATTTGCACGAGCTTGGTGTCTCCTCTGCTTCGCGTTCAATTTCCGTCCCCCGTCAGCTCCACGGGGACAGCTTGTTCTTTTTGGATCCATTTCACAGGGAAGCAACCATATGAAAGAAAGAAAGAGGTTTCTTAAAGTCACGGTTTTCAGTAAGTGAGGAACAATCTCCTCTCTGGCTCCCACCTCGCGCTCACACGGGCTTTGCGCCCTTTCACTTTCCATCCCCCATCGGCTCCAGGAGACAGCTTGTTGTAATTTTCATGATGTTTTCAGGGTTAAAAGACAAACTGGTTTTATTACGTATGAATGGTATTTACATGCCTTCTCCGAAACTCAGTTACTTGGTATGTCATTTAGTTTACAGGACATTTTTTAGAAGTTATTTGGC
The DNA here is from genome assembly GCF_964263255.1 of Lissotriton vulgaris. Classification (NCBI taxonomy): domain Eukaryota; kingdom Metazoa; phylum Chordata; class Amphibia; order Caudata; family Salamandridae; genus Lissotriton; species Lissotriton vulgaris. Next base: position 924,367,424 of record NC_141687.1, read on the forward strand.
GGACAAAATGCAGATCTCTCCTGGGGAAGAGGCGCTTCAATACAGCTGGCAGGGCGGGGAATTGCTGCCCATCACAAACAGGGAGGCAGTGGGGAAACCGGAATGCACTTTCCGACAGAATGATAATGCCAAATGTTTATTGCAGGGAGCAGTACAATTGAAGTTGCTGATTTCGGGCAAACTGCCAAGGCGTACCCTCATGCCAGGAGAAGGTGAAAGCCACAGAGGTGGCCTGCAGCTGAGATGGCACCCCAGCAGCCTTCCCTATGGTGGTCCACATGATTTGGGCTGTGGCCCATTAAGACATTCAAAGGTTAAGTCATCATAAGAAAGATGATATAGAGGGAGTAAGGACTGCCTGGAAGAGAGATCTACAGCCTGGGTATGTGCATTGATCCTCTACCTGTCAAAACAAGTGTTAAAGTCAATCGGTCTCGCCTTTGAGACCTACTGGCTTTGTCAAAGGATTTTAGCTCCATCCATGATGCTGTGAAGCATTGCTAAATCCGAAAAAAAGCCTATTATGTTTTCAGGCCATGTCTCTCTCTTTGTATGAATGCACCTACAAAATGACAAAATATGGGGAGCAACACGAAGGCCGCACGTAAGGCAACACAGTGAGACTGGGTGGGGAGAAGCAACCCAGAGGGAGTGGGGAAGAGAAGCAACAGGCAACAGAAAAGGAGGCGCAGGGTTGGTGGGAGCAACAGAGGGCTGGGATGGGGAGAAGAAGTAATGGACACCAGGGAAGGAGGGCACAGATGGGGGAATGCAACACTGAAAGGCAGGGGCTAGAAGCAACAGAGGGCAGGGATGGCGAAGGAGAAGAAACTGGCAAGATATTATTGTACAACAGGTGGTGCAGCAGCCCACATGTGAGAAAGCAACAGTTGGGTTGAGGGCACTGGGGAGAAGCACTTTGGGGGGAAAATGAGAAACGCCGGGGTAGGGGGCGAGAAGTACATGATGGAAGATAGCTGGAAAATACATGCACTCTTGTGGTTTGCTTATTCAAAAAGAAAAGTGCTTGTTTTTCGATAGCGATGGGGTTTCTATTGTCAAATACAATTTTTATTTTTTTATGTCTACAGTTTGTACATTTAAACGTTCAATGGGTCTTCTCTCTCTCGGAAGTGCAATGTTCCCAAAATAATGCCTTAGGCGAAGAGATCCCATTTACACATTAATATCTACAAACTCGAAGGCAGATAATTTTGTGTGTTTAAATACTGTCTTTTTTTTTTATTTTGCAACAGCTTAAACATAAACATTCCTGGGCATCAGAGGAAAAGGTATATTTTGGAAGGCAAAACTAGTGTCTAACTCTATTGTGACTTCAATCACATAGTGTGCATAATGAAGTTGTTTGAGCTTTGTGCAGAAAATCGCTTCACAACCAATACAGGCTATAAAACACATAGCGGCAGACCCTATGACTGGATTGGATGTGAAATTTAGAAAATGGTTCAATTTCTCATTTGTTTAATCATGCTGATGTGTCCCTAAAATTCGCAGCTCAAGAACACTGGACAGGAACAGCTGGCTCTGCTAGGCATAACAATGTTATACAACACATTATATATTGGCGCGCAACTTACAGGGCCTTGTGTGCGAGATAAAACTTGAATCGTACTCATTTCCTGTAATGGAAGAGAACTTGCTAATTCCACACTGTCACCGGATCTCCCGATTTTTGTAAATGTTTGCTTTAAATAGGAGGTGAAGACTAGTGTCTTAAGCCTAAATTGTGAACCTGGAGATGTGCCATCCAATCGTTCCTTTGCCACATATCCAGGAACATCGTGTGGGGCTGGGCAAATCACTTTATCTCAATGTGCTTGAAACAGTAAAAAGGTGTAAACCAGCGTTGCGTTTTGGTTCCCCCAGTGCCCAGTTCATAGCCTCCTATCACATCCTAGTTTCTGTAATCCAGTTTAACCAGGTCCTGCACATCATTTCTCTGTTACATACTGCACCTTGTGATCTTTTAGTTTCCCCTGCTACATTCTACATTAAACACACTTTTATTTAAAATTCATATGTGTGACCTACCGTTTCAAATCGATGTTTACATGTATTAATTGCTTCCAGGGTAAACATTCCAAAATACCTCCTGACTTACTCTTCTGAACTGTTCTTCAAAATGTAATGAGTGCTTAAAAAAAATCCACAATTTATTACAAGATGGGCAATAAAGAAGCAGCACATTTCACAATTAGTGCTAGCTTCCGGAAATTTGTTCAGTGTAAATCACTGCTTTCTAACTGTAGGGCCCTGTTGTAAAAAACATAACTAAAATCTACCCTTGTGAGGCAGTAATAAGTCTACTGGACCCCCTCAGTCTGCCAAACAGGCGCATCTACTTTGTAGCTAAGTTTGCACTATAGAAATCTCTCCATTTGCATACACACACACCACCATTTCATATAGTTACACTTAACCTACTATACTATTCTACGTAATTCCAATACACTAAATACCACATAATTACCATCCACATTTTCCACTGCACACCATGCCACATAATTCCACAACACAGTTCCACACCACACAATTCTACCACACACAATTCCATAACCAACAAGTCCAATCCAACACACATAAATCCACTCCACACCACATACATCAACTCTATTCCAAACCAAAACACGTGGGTAAAAGGCATTGCCATTTACAAACCCAATAGCTCTAACTCTCACAATTGCGAGACCTATTGCATTGCATATGCTTGTTGCTATTAGTTATGCTATTAAGGGCAGCAGGGGGTACAGGGCAAATTATCCAGGTCTGGTTCATATGTTTGAAGAACTATGGGATGTATGCCTTTACAACACACATCTTTACAACAAAATGGTAAGTAAAACCCCTATTTAAGTGTGTGTGTGTATATGTATGTATGTATATATATATATATATAGATATAGATATAGATATAGATATAGATGTAGATCTATATCTATATATCCAACCAAGGAGACGTGCACCATTCAGCACGCTACACAGACCACACCATCAGACTTGACAACGTTCTTTTTATTCAAGAAGAATGCAGGCATAACGCGTTTCGAGTTCAAACAACTCTTTCTCAAATGCCATCAGCTAACTTGCCCGTGGGTTCGTTAGGTTTTTAAAACGTAACTCTTGAAACAGCGAAGAGGGACTTCAGTCTCTTACATCCAGTTAAAGGGACAGCAATTCAGGAATTTGTTCTACACACTTTACAGGTGAAACGACAGGTGAGTACTTCACAATGTACTGGGTTTACAAGTAACCCCACAGTGGTACTGATGTCACAGTTTCCTCTGTTGTTATAACTTCAAACTTGATATATATTCACAGGGACTACATTGCCCATAATGCTTCTTTACAGCCCTTCAAATTCATGCTGGTCTTCACTGTCGATTGTGGCAAAATTGCAATTAGCACAAAGTGTCCCGAGTGCACATCAGGCATTTACAAGGAAAGAGTTCCATACCTCGGTTATCTTTGTACTGTTGGAATTTCACTACCACGCAGATATGTAGCTTTCCAAATTTCCCCAATTGAAGCCCCAAGTCTGTTGTGCTAGGGAGAAGTCCCCAGCAAACCCTTGCTGCACCAACTGACCATCTAAAGTTCGGGCGTGCACCTCCTGGGGGCCCTTCCAATGCAAACTCCGTCGTGTAAATTCTCGGCAGCCGGAGGGCACCCTTAAGGAAGCTCCAGGCTTCATGTCCCAAAGTCCCGACAAGAGAAGGCGCCTCCTCCTCGCGGGTCGAGGTCCGTACCGAGGTGTGTGTGTGTGTGTGTGTGTGTGTGTGTGAAGATATATATTTCTCAAATTCCGCTCGCATAGTAGAGCTAAATTTAACAAGGTTGAGCTGTTTTTAGGTCTTACGCGCCCTTTCTGGCGAGTAGAAAAACAAACCAACCATCTGTCTGTAAAAAAGACGGAGCAAATGTGACAAGATAACAAGATTTAAAAGCATTTTTATTGCTCACAAAGTTCATGAGCAATAAAGATGCCTTCAAATCTTATCTTGTCACATTTGCTCCACTGTCAGAGACGCAGTTAGGTCGGACATTTTTTAAGGTACTAGTACCATTTTTTGGATTTTTCGATCCCTGATATATATTCACTAAAAAAACCATAGGTTATAGACCATATATAGTTAGGGATTAGCATTTACAAAACCTTAATTTACTCGCACAGAACCATTGAAATTCGCATATATAGTTAGTTGCACTAACTATATATCGCGCACCCGCAATCCACTGCTGATGTCACATATTACATCATTCATGACATGGTCAGTGACATCACTGATGACATCTCAAATGACATCACTGATGACATCACTGATGACATCACTGATGACATCACTGATGACATCTCATTTGACATCACTGATGACATCTCATTTGACATCACTGATGACATCTCATTTGACATCACTGATGACATCTCATTTGACATTACTGATGACATCTCATTTGACATTACTGATCACATCACTGATGATATCATTCATGTGTTAATACGATGAACCTCTTCCGACTCTAATATAACCTTAGATACAATCAGTGTAAACAGACACTTACAGACTGTCACTTATCCATGGAGTTACTCACACACCTAGTCAGTCATGCAAAGAATCAATCACACCTCCATTTTCTCAACTATACAGTTATACACACCTTACGTATTCAAACATATACTAACACATATTTACTCTCTTATACAATCCCTGATACAAGTTCACAATGATCCATACAGCCACTCACACATTCACTGGCTTTTATGCACAGTTATTTATATATGTCAACTCTCACATGTACTGTGTTTTACATATGTTTTGTAAATGCTAATTCCTAACTATATATGGTCTGTAACCTATGGTTTTTTCAGTGAATTTCAATGGTTTTTTAATAACAAATATCAAAAGCTGTAAAATGTCAAGTACGTGCTAGGTAAAAACATTTTCGTATTTATGCACGCTGATGTGCTTTGAACGCTGCCCCCCCTCCTCTTTTCTTTTAGGAGTATTCTCTCTTTGCAGATAGTGAAGGGTAGGTAACACAGGCCTTTGCCCCCGCTGTAATCTGTCGTGCCTGCTTCCTTCTCCATTTGATTGATTGTTATCCTAGCATTTATTGTTTTGGAATTGGTTCTCTTTGGTTCATTCTCTATTTACAAACAAGCACAGAGTCGCAATACTCTGTTTAGTCTTTGCAGATAGTGAAAAATCGTTAAAAAAACAAAAGGAATCAAGCAAAATCAGTAGGCCACTAATGGGATCTCTTTTTGACCTCGCTAAAATAGAAACATTATGAACAACCCCTCATAACAAATACGAAACTAGCGAGAGGAACTGAGCTCGACACCATGATGGCTGCAAGACAGCTCGGCTCCGCCGCCCACCCCACCCAAAATAACGACAAACACTATGCAAATATTATAAATATATACAACACACCAGCAAAGTAACAGGCTAAAACGTTTTATTAAATACCTGTTTACATGGCAGTCTGCTGCAACATCGATCCAAACAAGCCTTTGTATTTTGGGCTCAAAATAAACCATCAATAGTAAGATTTTCATAGGTGAGTGTAGGTTCATGGTTTTCCATCCACAGACTAAAAGCCTGGAGTGGGAGTGAAAGAACAATAACTAGGTAAGAAGGAAGGCAGAGGTTGTGGGAAGGACTCTGGATATGGTATGTTGCTTGGTCCCTGAGATGCTTCGATGTCACTGCCTTGCACAAATGGCATAAGTCCTGGATGTTGGGTGCCATAGTTAAGGGTTCCGAGCAACGCTTGTAACACTGTCTGAAGCTTATTTGCACCTGCTACAGCTTCACTATTCTCAAAGTAAATGGGGGCAGTTTGTGGACCTGACTGCATTGGAAAACAATGTGATGCGGTGCCTCCCTGAACCACTTGACGGAGGCCCCCCGAGATAATTGCGCCTGCTCCACACCTTGTCCCACAATCCGTTTGACCTGAAGACACGTCCTGCGGTGCCCTGGTCCGACCATCACATATACCTGCGCCAGGAGACGGCGTGGGGTGCAGTAGAAGGGAGAGGCGGCGCGAACGAGCCTCCCCCACCTCCCCAGATGGAGGTTTCTCAGCTACACCCTAGCGCTTCACTCGACCAGCTGACTTGCGCCCGCTCTTGCGACACAGTGCCTCACTCGACCAGCTGACTTGCGTCTGCTCTTGCTATTACAACGTCTCACCCGCCATCCAACGGAATTGCACCCAATCTTGCGGTACAGTGACCGGCGGCTGCTACGGAGCTCACGAAATGGCGGTCGGCTCCACAGACTTGGGCCTGGCCTGCAAAGATGGCTCTGGGCAACCGTGGAACTCGGACGCTTGACTGCTAGGGCATGGACCCCATTCCCAAAAGAGTCCCCTCAGCCTTGAAGATTCTACAACAGTCACCGGGACCCCCGACTCCCGTAGACTTCCGGTGGGGAGCGACTGCCATGATTGCTCGCGGAATGGCCACAACGTAGCCACGAGATGGTGGTGCTCTCATGTTGACGCCAGCTTCAGTCTGAAACATCCAGAAACACTGTAGACTACCAATTCGATCAGTTCCGGTGGAGCCCCAACGTGACCCGGTAGAGAAGAACTTGCCCTCCCCTCTTTGACTGATGGTTCTTGTTGCCTGTCCCTTCTCTTGTCATTTAACAGAACTTTTTGGACTGCTGAAAGGGGTTGTGTTCCGACCGCTGGTTGGTGGAGACATTTTGACTATATTCTGGACCTGCGTTGTCGCGTAATGCGTCATATGACGCGCCGCGTTAGCGCACCCGGAAGTGCTCCGGTGCGCAAGGTGCAGCTTCCCGGAAACGATCCAGAGCGCGGCGCGCAGCGCGTAACGTAAGCATAACAGGTCATGTGACTTGTTAATAAAACTTTTCATTGGTTCATTTTACTTTTGTTATTCTAATGATGAAAGGCTTGGTCATATGACCTAAAAATAACGCTTTTCATTGCTTTCGAATATTTTTTTTCCCCAAATGATGAAAGCCCCACCTTTTTTTTTTTTTTCTCACTCTGACTTGTAAAGCAAAGGACCCAGATGCATTTACAGTTTATCACTAACAATGTTCCAGGCTAATGTATTTTCCCGGGAAATTACAACTGTCCTGCAAGTAAAATATTCCTTTTTTTTTCGAGAAAAAGGGCTTTTCTTCGTCCCATGAGGGAGCCGTTGAGCAAAAGAGGCTCGGCCTGCTGTCTTAGTCGCTGATAGGCATGAATATCGGATTCTTTTCGATCGCTTTATGTTGCAGGAGTGGAAAACACAACAGCCCTTGACCATTTATCTTTACTGCGTTCCTGCGTATTATACCTTTTAACCGTCATGTAATCGGGCTGCTTTATTTCACTTGCCTTTTACTGATTCGAAAACAGTGGCTATTATTCAAAACTTTACCCAAAAAGGTACTACTACCATGTTTTGTTTTAAAAACCTTTATTGTGAAAATGTCAGTATACAAATACGAGCCTATAACCACGTGGGCCGGCCACGGAGCAAACTGGAATCGTATATGATGAGGGGACATTTACACTGTAGAAGAACGTAACGGGCGGGCCATTAGGTTGCAAGAACTAAGGTGTCTAACAGTTGCCGAATCGGTGGACGTACATTTTATAATTAAAGTACGACAGAGCCAGTTACAATAAAATTATCTAGATATACATTTGCGGGCAAGTACCATGAGTGACGTTAATTCGATCTTTCAATAGTACAGTAATCAATAACACATCAGAACTTAATATCAATAGGGATGTCCAAATGTTCAATCAGTACTCGTCCCCGCCCGCCATGTGCTTCAAAACTGCATACGTATCTCGTGATATCAAGGTTGGGCAACCAGTACACAACAAGGAGTTACGAGTCCCATTTATACCGGCGCCATTTTGGGCAAGGCCGGGCAGGTCCAGGATATCGTCAAAATGTCTCCACCAACAAGCGGTCGGACCAGAACCCCTTTCGGCAGTCCAAAAAGGTTCCGTTAAATGACAACAGAAGAGATAGGCAACAAGAACAATCAGTCAAAAGAGGGGACGCTTTCGTGAATGGTGCCCATGCCCTAGCAGGCAAGCGTCCGAGTTCCAAGGTGTCCCAGGGCCATTTTAGTGGACCAGGCCCAAATCCAAAGAGCCGGCCGCCATTTTGAAAGTCTTATTGCAGCCGCCTTTCGCTGCACCGCAAGAGTAAGCGCAATTCAGCTGGATCGTGGGCGAGACGCTGTAGCCGCAAGAGCGGGCGCAACTCAGCTGGATGGGGGGGTGAGGCACTGTGCCGCAAGAGCGGGCGGAACTCTGCTGAACGGCGAGTGAAACGGCAAAGGGCGCCGCACTGCACATGAGGTGCCTCCACCTAGGGAGGGGGGAGAGGCCAGTCCACGCCGCCCCCACCCCCCGGGCACCCCACGCCGTCTTTAGGCGCAGCATTGTAGGATAGCCACACCAGTGCGGCAACTTGCTGGACACCACCTCGGTGCCATCCGGATCTCGACGCGTTGTGCTGCCTTCGACCTATTCGCACATCGGTCCGCTACTGACGCCGCCTCACAGGCCAACGGATTTTGTAGGCTTTTTATAGCCCAAAGCCGCATAACAGGTCATGTGACTTGTTTATAAAACTTTTCATTGGTTCATTTTACTTTTGGTTTCCTAATGATGAAATGCTTGATCATATGACCTAAAAATAACACTTTTCATTGGATTGAAACATTTTTTTTTCCCAAACGATGAAAGCCCCACCTTTTTTTTTTCTCACTCGGCAATCCAAAAAGGTTCCGTTAGATGACAACAGAGGGGACAGGCAACAAGAACCATCACTCAAAAAAGGAGAGGGCAAGTTCTTCCCTACCGGGTCACGTTGGGGCTCCACCGGAACTCATCGAATTGATAGTCTACAGTGTTTCTGGATGTTTCAGACTGAAGCTGGCGTCAGCATGAGAGCACCACCATCTCGTAGCTCCGTCGTGGCCATTCCGCAAGCAATCATGGCAGCCGCTCCCCACCGGAAGCCTGCGGGAGTCGGGGGGCCCCCAAGACTTTTGTAGAATCTTCAAGGCTGAGGGGACGCTTTCGAGAATGGTGCCCAAGCCCTAGCAGACAAGCGTCCGAGTTCCAAGGTGTCCCAGGGCCATTTTAGTGGACCAGGCCCAAATCCGAAGAGCCGGCCGCCATTTTAAGAGTCCTGTGGTAGCCGCCTATCGCTGCACCGCAAGAGTGGGCGCAATTCAACTAGATGGTGAGCGAGACGCTGTAGCCGCAAGAGCGGGCGGTAAACAGCTGAATGGCGGATGAGGCACAGTGCAGCAAAAGCGGGCGGAAAACCGCTGAATGGCAACTGAAACGGTAAAGGGGCGCCCCACTACAGCAGACGAGCCTCCACCTGGGGAGGCCCGTTCACGCCTGGAGTGCTATATATTTTTAATGTGACACATAATTGTGAAGACTTTGATGTACAAAAAGGCATCCCTGGAATCTTCCGCTTCAGGCTCGGTCCCACACACCCTCACAGTGAGAATCCCCTCCCCAATCACAATACAGGATCGTTATCAGATAGTAGGAACGCGTGTGGTGTGACGGATCTCATCGGGTGGGGGCCTTGATCTACTGTAACTCTTTTGAAGAGGGGTGATTCTTTACAGTTGAGGCCATAAACTACATCCGCAGGGCTAGGTGATAGCCTGGGACCGGCCTGGACAATCAGACACAAAGGAAGAGGAGTGTCAGAGGATGCGGTAGTGAATAGGGTGAAAGGGAGGTGTCGGGCGGGCACAGGGTGTGATTCTCAGGGAAGAGCAGCGCAGATGGGGGGAGGTTTATGGCCCATGCATAAGACAGAGCGGGGGTGACCAGTGCGTGGGGGAGATGCTTGCGAGGGTGGGGAGCCATGCTGAGGATCGGCGGCGTGCAGAGAGTGGGTCTGGTCAAGGCATCTAAAATGGCTGCCGTGCACGACAAAAGTGTGGCATTGGAAAAAAAGCAAGATGGCGCAGACCATGTTTATCAATACGGATTAATTTATAACAATTATTTTTAACAATATATTTACTCGCAGTGTCAAAATGGCGGGCTACACTTCCTGATTTCCTTCGAATCGTATGTTAACAGACGTCACGCAGCAAAAAAAAAAAACCGCTCATGCGCAGCCGCTGGAAGACAAGTATCAACATATATGAGCATCCTCAGCCACCCTCAGAAAACATAGGGGGTCAGGATACGTCTCCCGTACCCCCTTATACCCATTTCTCACATTGTTTTTCCTCCATCTTGTAATTTAATTAAAACGAAACACAAAATGGCGAATTCCCGTTTCGCTACCTGGTTCGCGAACCGGAAAGCGCTTCTACCGCAAAAAAACAATTTTTTTTTTATTTGCCCCACGGGACCCTTTAATAACCCCAACATCATTCCTAGGGGGTCAAGAAGGGTCTACCTTGCCCCCTTTCATTAAATTCCCCCTTCGTTTTTTTCTCCTTCTTGTCTCGATCCTACCGAGAGACAAGATGGCGGCCGCTCCGGACTGTTTAGAATGTTGACAGACACTGGAGAGCCAATCAGCTTCCCTTCGCTACACAAGAGGTGACATAAAAAAAGGGAAAAATGACTATAAGGGGGCAGGGTAGACCCCCTCCTGACCCCCTAGGTTTAATGTGGGGGCTAAAATAGGGTCCCGCGGGGCATTTTAAAAAAATATTTTTTTTCGATTTGCGCTGGGGGAGCGCCCGGTACGCGCACTGGGGAGCGAAGCACGGGGAAAATCCAGGACCTAAGGCCTTGCGACAGTTTTGCGCCGCCTGTGTGTCACTTTTTGTGACGCACCAGCGGTGTAAAAAAATACGCCTCGTTGCGCTATATTTAAAAAGTGACGCATCTAGGTAGATGGGTCACTTTTTAAAACCCTGCGCCACATTATACCTGCGTCAGGTATAATGTATGCAGAGGGGGCGTTCCCCCCCGCAAAAAGCTTTGTGATAGCGACGCAGTGAAATCTATGAGATTTCACTGCGTCACTTTTAGGATGCTGTTGCGTCAAAATCTTGCGCCTGCCTCACATCAGGTGTAAGACTGACGCAAGACCTTTCACATGGTGCTTTCCCCATGTGAAAGGACGCATTACTGGAGTTGCGTCACTTTTGTGACGCACTCCAGCAATGCGTCACTTTTGTGTTTACAGATACGTCAGAAATACTGACTTATCTGTAACTCCTTGCGACATGATTCGTCATACATTAAATATGACACATCTGGAATGTCGTAAGGAGTGCGCACAGAAAAGTGACGCATCGATGTTTTCACGCAGCGATGCGTCACTTTTCAGAAATGAGGCCTCCAGTTTATTCACTGCGTCACCTCTACTACCCTTTCTTGCGTCAATACGTCCCTTTTGCATACATTACACCCGACGTAGGAATAATGTGGCGCAGGGGTTTACAAAGTGACGTATTTACCTAGATACGCCACTTTGTAAATATGAATAAATAAGGTGCATTTTTTATTGGACTGATGCATCACAAAAAGTGATGCTTTGGTGGCGTTAAAGTGGCGCATGGCTTCATAAATGAGGCCTTCTGCCTTCAACTCCAGCAATGCATCTTTTCTTATCCTTCCACACCCCTGTTCCTTTTCAACATTTTCTTTGAATATCAACATTCCCCATATTCACTCTTCTTCTCCTTACTTTCTTTCCTAACACTCACCTTCTTTCAGTCCTCCTACTTCACTTCCTTTCTCCTCTCATACCTTTCTGTTCTTTCTTACTCATTTTCCTTTCCATTATCAATGCACTCTATTTCACTTACTCTTTTTCATTTTTTTAAGAATATAGCTCTTTGATGAGAATTGGAGGTAGTTCTGAAAATAACTTTTTGTTTTCTTCTTTTTTCTAAACAGGAACAAAAACAGGGAATGGAACTGCTCAACAGGAGCAAAAAAAAATAAAAAAATTAGGGGTGGGAAGGGCAGCGATGGTTTTCTAATGCTCGAACCATGAGCTGTACACTTTGTTCTCCAAAGGTAAGCAGTTGATTGCCGTATCTGCATCTGAGGGCACCATGGTTAAAAGCAGGTTGAATGTTCGGAACCAGCTCTTGTGATCTCCCCCTCCCAGAAGAAGTTGCTCCTCCGGTTGATGTAGAGGCCCCATCACTGGGAACCTCTTGTGCCAGAGCCCTGACACTTTCCCGGGCAAAATTCTGGGGGTGCTTCCTCTCCACATGTCGGATCATTGTGAAGTTTTCAAATGAGTATTTTTTTAAGGGGTTACCCCGTGACAGCACTTCTTTGCAGATCCTGCACTCCACTTTTGGAGCATTCACCTTTTTTTGGTTAGGTGGGATTTAAAAAAATGTCCAAATAAAATGTTCCTTAACCTTTCGTTGAGGAGGCTCTTCATTGATAAATTCAGGTTCTTCAACACTGCTGGATTCTCTGGCAGCCATGGTAAAACCAAGAAATATCCAGGAGCCAAAAGGCAGGTCTTGCAGTCACAAAAGTGAAAGAAGAAGTGAAGGAAATGGGTGGGGATGTAATTCTTTGTAAAAAAAAAACTGTTAGCAACCAATGAAAAGTGTTATTTTAAGGTCACATGACTTGACGCGCTGACGCTGCGCGCACCGGGGCGCGAACGTAGGCGCTTCCGGGGGCGCACATGCGGCGCGAACGTAGGCGCTTCCGGGGGCGCTTACGGTGCGCGCCGAAGTGACATCATCATAGTTTTACGGAAATGCATAATCATTTTCCTTATTAAAAAAAACTGCTTTTATTTGTATGGTACGAAATGTTTTACGTTATTATTAACTTTTCATTCATATTTTTTTCACGAACGAAAGTAGCGCTCTGGGTGCGCTTACCGGTGCGCTTACCGGCGAGCTTACCGGAGCGCGCACCCAGAGCGCCCCAGGAAAAAATATTAAAAAAACTCAAAAATTAATACTTACACAAAACAGCAGATTGCAAAAAAAAACATAGGTTAGAAACTCGATATAGAAAGGAATTGGCATTTAAAAAACCTATGAAATTCACTGAAAAAACCATAGGTTTCACACCAGTTATAGTTAGCTGGAAATTTTATTGACCTAAAACCATTGAAATTCCCACGTTACAGTTAGTTTGACTCGCTATAACTTGCGCGCCTGCAATGCACTGCTGATGACGTCACATATTACATCTCTCATGACATGGTCAGTGACATCACTCATGACATCACTGATGACACCATCCTTGTGACAGTGAGAGACCTCCTTTCAGTGTAATGTAAGCCTTGAAACACATATTCAAGAATAGTATTTAAAATTTTCAAAAATGTGGAGATACCCATACCAGTTACAGCAAACAATTCCGTAATTCCACCATCTATATACACATCCACTCATTCACAAACAGTTCTATATAGTCACTCATACATATACTCACTCATTATATGTAGTTATACACCTATACATCCTGTTACACTTCGACAGTCATCCAAAAGTTACTCATACACATATTCACACATGCAAAACAACTAATGAACATTTATTTATTTGCATATACAGCAATACATACACTACCACTTTACTTCTAAGAATACTTACACATACTTTCTTAAACAATCACTTATGTAAACACATACTAATTTAAACAGGAACTCTTATAATCTCTCACTCTCACATACTCACTTTTATAAATCAATACTCACATATACTAGATTAAAACATATGTTGTTACTGAAAAAGACAATAGTGAGACAGTCGTTTACTCACTAACATACACACTCATCCATACAGTCCTGTACATATGCTGTCTTCAAAACACATACAAACAGTGAGTCAGTCACCAACCCATACAGCCACTTATACACAAAGTGAAACACTGATACATACATTTCAATATATAAAAGTTACTTGCTAATAAATGTATTCACTAAGCTACACTTAATAAGGCAGTTAACCAATCAATTATTTTAAAAACAAACATCCATTTACACACTTATTTAACCATTTATTCTTCCATCGTACTTTACAAATACATATAAAAAAAATATTTTTCAGAAAGACACACATTCACTGGATGGTGTCATCAGTGATTTCATGAGTGATGTCACTAACCATGTCATGAGTGATGTAATATGTGACGTCATCAGCTGTGCATTTCAGGCGCACAAGTTATAGTGAGTCCAACTAACTATAACGTGGGAATTTCAATGGTTTTATGTCAATAAAATTTCCAGCTAACTATAACTGGTGTGAAACCTATGGTTTTTTCAGTGAATTTAATAGGTTTTTTAAATGCTAATTCCTAACTATAACTGGTGTGAAACCTATGGTTTTTTCAGTGAATATATATATATATATATATATATATATATATATATATATATATATATATATATGTGTGTGTGCATATTTATATATATATATATATGTGTGTGTGTATATATGTTTGTATATCCTCTTGCGTGCCCATGACGGCCCCCAGCTGTCATGAGTCACGGTGTGCGTGTGCGCACAACGACGGCCGGGGGCTGCCCAAGCCACATCCAGGATTTGAATGTCCCCGCACATTAGTGGAATTCGCGCCACAGCGAAGTGGATATATATGTATGTATGTGTGTGTGTGTATGTTTGTGTGTGTATACATACACGCACCCATACAAACACACTTACCCTATATATACGTACCATTTCATTGTAAGGGCATTGTGTGGTAAATACTATGCTGTAAAGGCGTTTTCCCAGAACGATGTAATGGCATTGCATCTTGGTCTACCAGAGGGATCTGATTTCACGCTTGAGAAAGAGGATACTGGCCACCTAGTAGTACTTTACAGTGTTTTAATGATCAAGGAGATTGGCGTCTCATTGTAATTTCCAGACGTTGCATTTGGTGTGGCCATATTGTTTCTTCTGTCCTGGCTAACAGTCCCTTTTGAACCAATGTTGGTGGTCGTCTGGGTACATGCATGGAATTTTAATTTCCTGCAAATGAGGCTGGACCATAACTGCTCCTTCAACATAGGTGGCAGTGGTTTGCATTTTAAATGTAAGAGAAAATAACCTGCTTCCTCTGAGTAGGTAAAAGTATTTGATGAATTGTCATTTTCTTGCGACCTTGCAGATACTAGAGAGGCTGGTTTTAGATAGGGCATCAACAAGTTCACATAACTTTTGCGAAATGTTCTTATTGGCTGAAAGTGTGTTAAATCCACGTAAGTAATCAGAATCCTTTGTCCGCTCACATTAGCCAAGGGCACAAACCAGTCTAAATTCAACAGTTTTTTGCAGCATTCACACTAATAGCTTAACGAATTACAGAAATTAAATGGTGGAGTAACTGGTAAGATATAACTGTTTACATCTTTAGCGTAAACACATTTTGAGGGTAATCTTTTTTTTTTTCTCCTTGTATGGCAATATCCTCTCCATGCAAGTTTGGTCCTTTTGTTCGCTAAACATGATCCCACAGTACAAAACCTATGTCTGCTTTAGGATTGAGTCGTCTCAAGGCTTTTATGCAAAGAACAGCAATAATGAAAAAACCTTTGGTGAAATTAATTCTGCATTTCTCCCATGCTATTTCAGCATCCACAGAGTCGTTCTGACTTTGGGTTGATCATTGATATGTGTTCTTGATCATTAAATGTCACACACTGTATTTGCACCTGGTATTTGGGCTGGTGTTTTAAAAGAAGACTTCATGGCAGAACAGCGGGCAAATCATTGAACACATATCAAAGTTGCTCCAACTACTCCCATGAAAACACAAAATGAGGTAAAAGTACACAACCAGGACCTGGATGCAAAACACAGCAAGGTGGGCTAAATGAAATGGTTATGAAGGAGAATTTAAAACAAAGGAATTTATCTAACAAAAGAAGTGCCCTAAAGCATATTGTGCACAAAGTAGGAAAAACATCCGGTAAAAGCTGGGAGCTGGAATTGATATCAGTTTTGGGTGGAAGGTGATGCAGAGGTCTGGCACAAATGTATCAATGAAAATGTCAGAAAGCACTCGTAAGTACGGTTAAATATAAATAGCAAGTAAATGAATAACCAGCAAGAAAAGCCAATAGACATTAGTGTTTAGGGCAGAATCAGCAGCATTACATATCTAGTACAAATGAATCTAAGCAAGTCTGTGCTATTAGTTAGGAAAGAGGTTACTTTTAGTATCCCTCAAAACAATTTGAGTCATTGTGTGATCACTGCAAGTGTATTGCACCTGGGAAATGTGAATTGGTATGTTTGCTCACGGAGTGAGATAGGCAAGTGTCACGTTGTACTTCAATGGTGCTTTTAGCCTGCATGTCTTATCTTGTGCTTCATTGTGTTTGGTGCAGACTGTATCTGACTTTGAACCTGCGCTCGACTGAATTAATTCAGTATGATCATTAAGGAATCAAGCCTTCTAAAAGTGCATGCCTAAAAAATAAAGCCTACTCCCATCTTTTGTTCCTATGAACCATCTTTGTCTTCTGGAAGTAATTAAACGTTTTTGACTTATTTCCTTCCTGATGCCCTGCACAGGTTACAAAGCCTTGTAAATGGCTCCTAGATGCTTATATTGTCACAGTGGGGTGAAGAGTAAGAGGGGGGGGCGGCTTATTCTAATGAGTTCTTATTTCATCATGTAGGTGGAGTTTGATCATTCTTCTGTCATTTTTTGTTTTTCTCCTGCCTGAATAGCATGGACGTAAAGATATCATGTTGTAGTCTTTCTCAAGGAATTCATTTTGGAAGCCCAGATTTTCACGTTTTTTAGATCAGTATATGCTTGTTAATTTGTTCCCTGTTAGTAGAAGGGGATTAGTGCATGACTGCTGCACATTAGTCGTCCAAGTAAAATCAGATTCTTCTTTCCATTAAGCTATCATTTGCATACTACAAAGTAAGACCTTAAAATACATGATGTTATTAGCCTGGGAGGGACTGTGCCTAGTATATCCTCAAATGTTTCCTTTCAGGGGTGTAGTTCTCATTGGGGCAGGAGGTGCCATAAAAACAGAGGTACGGGTTGTGAGGGGCCAGCTGCATCTCTGTTATGGTTGTCTTGTACAACCCAGCCAGTTGTGATTGGGAGCCCATTTCCTTGTTTGCATTAGGTGGCAGATCATCCATGTTCAGCACTTCAAGAGGTGGTAATGGAGGAGGGGTCTGTGTCGTAAGTTTACTGGTTGTTTTATTTAAATGTCTCTTCTTTATTCCTGCCAGTCTTTTTTTTCTTTCTAATGGCTATTCTCCTGGAGAACCGATGTTGCTCCTGCTTCCCCTTCCCTCATATATTTGTATTGCAATTGTACCTAACATATTTACAATGTAAGCAGAAATCAGAACAAGCATTTACAATGCAATGGTCTCAGCATTATTAAAGGTAGAGCTATTGGCATTGCACATGACTTTTTTAAAATCATAAATAAATGGCATTGTCATTTACATTGCCAATAGCTTAATCGTTAAATAAATGGCATTGTCATTTTCAAAGCCAATTACTTAATAGCTCGCAAATGCATGACCTATTGAATTTACACACCCAGAGCCACACACACACACACACAGACACACCCACACACAGAGCCGCAAGCACAGCCAGGGGGCAGGGGAGCAAGCACAGCCAGGGGGCAGGGGAGCAAGCACAGCCAGGGGGCAGGGGAGCAATGCACAGCCAGGGGCAGGGGAGCAATGCACAGCCAGGGGCAGGGGAGCAATACACACCCAGAGCCACATACACAGGAGAGCAAGCACAGCGAGGGGGGCAGGAGAGCAAGCACAGCAAGGGGGGCAGGAGAGCAAGCACAGCGAGGGGGCAGGAGAGCCAGGGGGTAGGGGAGCAAGCACAGCCAGGGGGCAGGGGGCAAGCCCAGCTAGGGGGCAGGAGACCCACCAGGGGGCAGGGGAGCAATACACACCCAGAGCCACATACACACCCAGAGCCACACACACACACACACCCAGGAGAGCAAGCACAGCCAGGGGGCAGGACAGCAAGCACAGCCAGGGGGCAGGAGAGCAAGCACAGCCATGTATTTATAATGAATTAAATACCCGCGGCTTGCCAGAACAGGATTACACCGTGGCCCGACTTTCGGGTGTGCGTAGATAGGTCTCTTCCTGTTTCAGCAGCTCTGCTCGGCTCTGTTTGTGGCCACATCTTTTTTACAAGGGGGAAGTGCAGACCCTGGGAGGGGGGTGGGTGGGCTACATTTACACCGAGGCATGCAGTGGGTGTCACCTCTGCCCATAGATTTCAGCCAGGCATGATTAAAGCACTCACACTACGACTGCATCATCTCAACGCCCAAAAGCATCCTGGACACGCGGTAAACGAGACGTCCAAGAAGCTTTGCACAGGATCACACAGGGCATTAATGAAATGAGCTGACAGTACAGTATCTCACAAGTGCTGCTCAAACACCCAGCATATACACAACTATGAACAGACTCTCGCTCGCACATACTCTTATACACGCACACCCCTCCATCACCTGGGCATAGTTTCTCACACACACCCAAAACCAATTTCTTGCGCTCATACCCTCACACGCACACTTTCTCTCAAACACACAGCCTCTCCCAGACGCAAGCCCCCTCTCTCGTAACCACGCAGTCTCATGCACAGTCTGGCCCCTCTCGCTCTCGCACATCCCACTCACACATGCACCCCCTCTCTCACACATACCCAATCTCACAAGTTGAAATAAGGTAAAAGGAGCGCCAAGTCGCGATACTAAAAGGTGGGAAGTTTAGCCGAGCCTAAAATGCAAATATCATCCAGTAAAGACATGTTTCTGAAAGTGGCGAAATAGTAAGCAAACGTTATTAAATTCCACTCACAACAATCTGCCTGCAATGAATCATGGAAGAAGAACATTTTTGTTAGTCAAGTGTACTCAATGTAAAAATAAATGCCACTGAAGTAACTCGTTCAACCATGCAGGCCAACAGGCGCCTAGGCAGCAGATAATCCTAACAGATTAGTTTCAAATAAATGCATAAAACACTATATATTCGGGTGCTGTGACAAAACAAAAACGGAGTTTAACAAACTGAAATGGCAATGAGCGGGGTGTTAGAGTGGAAAGAGGAGGCAGAATTAATGTTCCGTTTTAAGATTTTGAATTGGACAGCAGAAAAAAGGCTTTGTTTCTCACCGCTGAGACATAATTGAAGTGAACATCGATCAAACCTCTCATCCACAGCCCACGGTCTGCTCAGCACCTCATTCAAAACACTCCCGCTACAATCACAAGAAACAACAGCACAAACAGGGGGCAGTAACAGAGACCTACCTCATGTCGACGCTGCTCGATCTACAAAATGGCGGACACAAGCTCCGAGATTTTTCGGATTTGGGGGCGTGGTTTTGCTGCCCTGAGTGACAGACTACGTCACAGGGCTAAAGTATGCAAAAAATCACGCCCCCGAATCCGAAAAGGACTGGGCTTGTTTGGAGTGACGCATCTCTCCTCCAATGGCTGGCCTCCGTTTAGGAAGCCAGCCAATGGAGGAGAGACTGGGCGGGACCTACAGCGCTACTAAGACTCATTAAATCTCACGCCTAAGACTGCGCAAGCGCAGCCTTTTAGGCCTTCGACCTAAATAGGCACCCTGAGAAATGTTCAGCTACAAAACAATACCCTAGTTGGGTCTCCATTATTCTAATGCTGTGTACAAATCGAAGAGTGAGTTTGATTGTGGGGCTGCTCAAGACTGCACTAAAGTTGTTGATTGAGTGTTGATTATAAATCCATTTCTTTTGTTTAGAAATGTTATACGTGGTCTTTTCAGCTTTTACAGTCTGATTCCATTTGTAGAGTGCATTTTCCACATACAATGCTTAAACTCCTTCACAATGGTCTTTATTCAGCTTTGCTTATATTTGTCTTGTTCATGTGTCCTCAGTTCTTGAAAGTACACATTTCACCTTCTATCAGGAAAATGTTTTCAAGTATTTTAATGTCTACATGTTACCTGTAATCCAGTGTCTATTATACAGTAGTATATTGTCTCATAATCTGTACATTCTTTTTCTTTTCTAGGCTGGTTGAGTTTACCCGCGCTAATGGTCAAACTGGTCGCAGAGTGAGGCCATACATCATTGACCTTGGCTCTGGCAATGGCACATACCTGAACAACCAGAGGATTGAACCACAGCGTTACTATGAACTGAAAGAGAAAGATGTACTTAAATTTGGCTTCAGCAGCAGGGAATATGTTGTCTTGCATGAATCCTCTGATACGTCGGAGGTGGAAAAACATCCAAATGCAGATGATGATGATGAGGAGGATGAGGGCGTGGAGGAAAATGATATTGGTGAAGAAAAATAAAAGGTTTCGAACCTTTGAAATCAAAATTAGATGTTAGTCAATAAGCCTCAAGACATAAATTCCATTTATGGCCTTAATTGCTTCTCCCTGTTGATGTATTTTGGGGCATTTTCCCTTGAGTTTGGGAATGGTGAACATAGTTGAATTGTAGCAGTCTTTGTGTCAAACCAATGTAATGTTCCATTTTGGCAAAAAATATTTGTCCAAAGAAGAATGTGAGTTTAGGGTGTGGAAGGTTTTGGTTGACCCAGTCATTGCAAGTAGAAATCGTGAAGAGCAATACTCTGCAATGCAGCTGGACCCTATGTCAAAAATGCCTGCAATTCACTTGCAGAGCATCACCGTTTCTTAGATCTTCTCTGGAAGAGGGAGTTACAAATATCTCCACTAAACACTGTATCTTTTCTATAAGCTCTGCGGAAGGTTGAATTTTGAAACCTCTTTTGTAAAATTTAATTTTCGTGACTTGTCTCATTCTCTTTCAGCTTTTGGGGAACACAGAATTCAGGTGGTAACATATCTGTAGTAAATCAAAAAACAATCTAGAACATGTCATTGTTAACACTGTAAATGTTCTACCTTTATTTAATAATCTTCCCAGCAAAAAAATAGTTAATTTATATTTCACTGATTTTGCAAGCTGGAATTTAGGAACTCTTTCTAGTAGCTTTTTTTTCCTTTTGTAACATGGTTATTCCTGGATGAGACTCTAACTGCAGCATATGATATGTAAATAGAATCTCCCTATCAGATTTATTGTGAGAAACTTGTTAAAACAACTGCACATCATACACATTTTAGGCCAAAAGTCATAGGTCCAGATACACAATGAGACACTGGAAATTAAGCGTCAATGGCATCGGTTAGTTAAAAAAAAATAATTGCTGTTTAAATGTCCTGGGTAGGTAACTGTGTTGCTTTGTAATGCTCACCTGCATGCCACTGTCTTCATATTCACCTTTTCCTTGGTATCTAAGCCTAAATAAGAAAAAAATTAGTAAATGGAAAACATTTGTCTCTAATGAACTTCTAATGTTACCAGATATGTTTTTATGTGCTTTTGTGAGAGCATTTATTCGCCGGAGTGAAGGTGCAAGTTGACCAGTATAGTATTAAATGTGATTTACTTCAGGCTCTAATTGACTGCTGTACTGGAATCTTTTGCATAGTGATTGCAAGATTATGGAACATATTCCTTTTCACCTGTAGTAAGTAGAGCACTAACAAATTTGACCTGTATGTAGGTTAACTTATATATAGTTTTCTTTTGTATTCCATGGGTTCATGCTTTGCTTGCTCGACATGTCTAGTCATTTTACCAGGAAGAGTAGATTATACAATTGAATTGATCGGATTTACTTTATCTGATTGGTAAACATTTTGTTGTGTTATAGATGTAATGTATATGGCCCTAAACCATTTACCACATTGTAAGAGTTTTTGAATCTTTATTTTGTAGTGTGCAGTTAAACAGTTATTTCCTCACAGACAATATCAAGATGAACCCTGTAAATATAAATGTGTTTGCACATAAAAAATGTACATATAAAGATCAGAGCAGCTAAATGTTGGCCAAATAAATTAATAATGTTCGAAATGCTTATGTAATTATCGTACCTTTTTGTTTTTACAATTTGTAGTGTTGTATGCCACTGTACTTGCAATCGTTTTCCGTTCATAGGCCTACACTATTAAGAGAAAGAAATGCTTGTGTTCCTAGTGCCATGAATGAAAAATATTTATGTAAACTACATCCATACCTGTTTAAAAAAAAAGCAGTAAAACAAACATCTCTTGAGTACTGTACAATAGTTTTCAAATTAGTCCGAATAAATGTATTTTATTACCTATAAGAGACTTAGTTCTTTTTTGTCCATAATGAAGGGGGCACTGCTATAGACATCCTTGTGATGAATACTGACACTGGGCAAAGCAGTGTGCGAGGCTAGGCCTCAATTTCTTGCATGTAGTGTTCTATAAGCTCTCGGATGTTTTAATCGTTCTCTCCAAATGCCATTTTTTTTACTGAAGAATCGAAAGTGAGATAAGCCTATTGAACACGTAAACAAGACACAAGACCAAACAAGCATTGGTAAAGCCCACTGGTCTTGATTTAAAATATACAAAGACAGCCATGAAAAAAATCAGTTTTGGTACATTGTGGCCTGGCTTTCTTGCTTAGCCAGTGCTTAACAGTTTTAATTAAGTCATATATAAACACACACACACACATCTATATTTCACTCTGTTCCGGTTGCTACTTTGAAGTTGTGGTTGGGACCATGTTTCCATCGGAAATATTTTTTTGGTTTGCTTATAATCTTTGAGTCGTTTGACGAATCTTCACTTAACTTTGCACAAGAAAGGTTAAACAAACTCCGCTCCTCACGGGTGATCCGTCAAGCCGGGTCCGAAAAAGGGGAGTAGGTCCCACAACTTTTTTTCCAGTGCAATTTCCCTCTGGGAAACTGGTGAAATTCAGGGCAGCCTTTGTAGCATTGTCCAAAGTTGGCAGAAGGCTAGATCTTGATCCAGAAAGCATGCTTTTTGTGACTTGGTGTAAATCTGTCAGGGGTTTTTGAGAACTTCATGTTCAATATGTATGTGTGTGTATATGTATATGTGTATGTATATATATGTGTGTGTGTATATATGTGTATGTATGTGTGTATATATATATATATATATATATATATATATATATATATAGCAACGCGGTACTTTGAGTACCGCAAGCTCGAAACACACGTCCTGACTGGTTGGAGCGGTACTCCCTCAGAACTACTGTGTTACCTTAATAAGAAGAGCAAGTTGTGGCTACCGTTTTAGGAATCATTAACTCGGTACCTGTGCTGTACAACATCAATATAAGGAATAAGGGGGCTGGGTAGGGGTACCCAGACTCTCCGGGCCTGTGAGGGGAGGGTCAATGGGACGCTCCCTGTGGTCAAATAAAAAAATCTGCTATTCTACTTCGACCCTCAGCGACACACACTGCTTATGAGCTCACATATTACATCGCTCACTACATGTTCTATGATAGAATTGATAACATCAATGTGACATCTGAAATGACCTCATTTATCCCAGTACTGCATGGTTTGGGCGCGAGTTATAGTTACTTCAGTTAACTATTACAGGTGAATTTCAGCATTTTGCTTTGTTGTTTAAAACCACAATTTCACCCATCTATAACACCACTTCAACCATCTTCCATATAATAAATCCAATCGGTCACATCTTCAAATTATTTATTGTCTTGAGAACCTCTTGCTGTGCCCATTACCTGGCTAGGTAATTGTTAGACAAGAAAGCATTATTTTCAAGTGCTCACACTGACAAAATGAGGCATAAAAGCAATCTCGGTGCTTAATGTCCTTGCATAAAGACATGATATCCATTGGTAAAATCAAGAAGCTTTTAAATTATGGAGCTGTATAACCACATTCATATATCGCCAAGAGCTTGTACAGAGTGCAGAGCCAATAGAGTAGACTATTGATTGGCACAGTGAATTTTCCACAGTGGTACAATATATGTGGAATTAACTGTACCAATTTGGCATTGTACGCATTTACAAATGTGTGATTTATTTCATAGACCAACCTCTCATCTGGGTATAAATATGTCCTGAAGATTGAAATGTACAACCTCAACTACTTTCTCTTTACATAACCATGCTTATTATAGTAAATTGACATTATTAAATGTAAGCCCTTCACATAGGGTAGTATACTATTATATTCGATATCTGCTGTTTTTAAAATGTTTAAAAGAGTAAGAAACCCTTTGTTTTACAGCAGATCTTGCTATGTAACCAAGGGTCGGGCTGCAGACTAGGTGAAACAATATTGCGTTTTCATACAAGTGAGATTATGAAAAGTGCACGCAACAGAAACTAGTAATTTTCAGCTCTACACACCATGGTAATAGGCAAAGCTGCAGTGCGCAAAATTCTGAAGTTTAGTTTGCTCTCTAAACTGATTTGTTGGTTTAATCGAAGTGTAATATGACCATGTTGCACTGTATGTGATTCGCACATATTTATTTTTCTTAAAGAAATTTCCATATAGTTAACACCGATTTAACATCAAGAAATTCACAGTTATGAAAGAAAAACTGCGCTACTGCCTTAGATGTATACGTTTGTAAATGGCCTAGAATGTTTTAATTTTCACTGTTGCATTCAAATGCATCCTTCATTTTAAGCAAGCATTGGCAAAGCAGACCGGTCTGGCATTGACTGCTAGCCTTTTGTCAGTGGTCCATTTGTCTATAAGTTTGAAATGCTTTATTAAAGAAGTACTAAACTTGCATGAGTAGGAGGACAACATAGCTGAAATGATATACACTAAAATATAGCATATAAAATTGGCATAGCACAACCAGAATCAATGGTTATTAACCGCTATATACTAAATCCACAAATAAGCATTCTAGTGAACAAATAAATGGTATTTAATTTTTTCTAATTTTAAAACAAGCAGTAATGGAAGGGAAAGAAAACAAGCACCGGCATAGCCAATATGTCTCGCCTTTGGTAAGTGTTTAGACATGCAACAGTTAATGTTGTTGCAGAAAGGATATCGTGCTGCATAACTAAATACTTATAAGGTCCCCAGGGCGAGACCTATTGGCTATGCCAATGCTTGTTTTTCTGGGTGTGGCCTGAAGACTCCAGATGTGCATAGGGGGTATCTGGGATGTCTGGCTTGCAGGGTGCCCAGCATGGTGGTAAGTGACTGCATTGACTGGGGCTAGTGGGTGGTGTAAGTGTCCTTCCTGCACTGTGTTGGGTCGATGTGAAAAGTCTGTGTAACATGTCCTCATGTTGCTGGGTGTGGGTGTATGATGTCACATGAGACACAATGTAGGATGTGAAGTGTGTGAGGAAACATGATGTGACTGTGGAGGAGAGAGGGGGAGAGGCAGCAAACAGTGGAAGAGGCGGAGTAATTCAAGGGAGCGAGGGATGGGGAAAAGAAAAAACAAGGGGAAAGGAAATGAAAAGGTGGCATGGGGTGGCAAGAATGTGGAGGGAAGCTCAAGAGACAGTCGAGCGAAAAGAAAGACTGATCCAAAGATGGACAGAGAGGAGTGAAGGGAAGTAGTACCCGAGAGTGGGTAGAGAAAGAAGAACATGAAATGAAGCACTGGTGGAGCCTTTAACCACTGTTTTCAGCCCTTCCAACACAAATGCTAGCTCAAGGTCTGCATCCAACTTATATTACACCAGATGCCTAACAAATGATGGTCAAGCCGTGACTTTGCCTGTCTCGTGCGTCTCAGGCTGCAGAGAGGCCAAAAGCATTGGGGTCAACTACAATCTCCATCCACAAAGCTGTATTTTATGGATAAACAAGTAAATGGGCTCTTAAAAGGAAATGCTAAAACTGCAAATGTCAAATTCGAGCGAGAGTTACAGGATGCAGAAAACAAACATGCGCATAAATTACCCATCCAAAGCCTGATTATTATTTCTACTCTATATGGATGCCTGCTCGACCCTCACTGTCAGCCACCGCATACAATGCGTATGCTGCTTCCCCATGAATAAAGTTCCGGCGCTTTTAATTAGAATTTCGTATGTTCATGAAAAGAAGAAAAAAATGTACAGCTGACCCAAAAGGACGATAATCTTCTCCACAAATCAAACAATTCACCGAAATTCAAAGTAGCGACTGGTTACCTCTGTTGGGCGATGTGAACTGCACCCAGTCAGACCTCAGGCTGAGGTATAGATCACAATGCATCGACTATATCTGACCAAGCCTACCTACAAATAGCACTTCTGATTTCATTTACTGATCAAGGGTACGCTTTTAATGCTTGCGTTATGCGGACAACATTCAGCTGTGACGGGCAGCAAAGACATCTGCTGAATGTGCTTTCAGACCAAACTAAATAAACAGAGCAGGAATGTGTGTGCAACATCAGGGAGAGGCAAATGTGCACTTGTGAGGCAATTGGCCCTCACTTTGCTAGGAAACAAAAATCCACAAAGCCATAGGGTGAAAAAGTCCATATAAGCAAGGGAGGCGTGAATCGAAAGGAGAGTTTGCCCAGCTAGAATGCAATTTGATGCATCAAGGAATCTCGACTGGAAAACAACTTCCCTACAGTGACTAAATAGCAACGAAAACACGTCACTAAGGCTCTACATCCCATCACCCTTTATGGTCTGCCAAGATGTGTTCAAGAACTTTGGGCACAACAAAAGAAGCAGAGTTGTTGCAACAAAAAAAACAAGGAGGCATGTCTGGCGAGTGGTGTGTGACGTGCACGCGCTGTAAGGGTGCCCTGCCGCGAGCGATGCGCTTAATGAGCCATGACGAGAGAGGAAAGCCATATGGCGCCTGTGCGCGTAACCGCATGCTTTAGGACACACAAAGAGTGTGGTCAGGTTTTTGAAGCCCTGTTACTAAAAGTCTCGCCAGGGCAGCCCATGCGCGCTGTCTCAGGCGAGACCTAAAAAGGGGGGGAAAGAAGCCTATTGAGAGGGAAAAAAGGGGGGTGGGGAGAAGCCTATTGAGAGGAAGAGAAGAGCACAAGGTACAACTATCACATTGACAATCAATAACCATGGAAGAAATAAAAAAAAAGTTAAAGGGGGAGGGGGTCGAACTGATGAGTAGCAGTAGGGGAGGTAGGCCATTTGAGCAAGAAAGGATAGGCATCCACAAAGTCTTGCTTGATTAATAGCATAGTGGAAGTGATTGCTGAGCATATTCCACCATTTAAGGAACATAACATCCTGGGCGTTCTTTCAGCCGTAGATTATAACCTGAAAAGCATTTGAAATTGATAAATCTGCAAACTTCCCCATCATAACACGGTTATTCCATATAGGAGAAGTGCTGCCCAAAATAATATGCATTTTATCAAATGGAGAAGAAATCATGCAAATATCAGTAATGTACCCAAACTTGTAACCCGAATCAACAGATAGGAGCACAGTCCTAAAAGATCACGCCCCTCTTTTTGGCAAGTCTAACATTTATTGTCCCTGAAATATTTATAGTAAGAGGTAGCTTACAACCTGTTATAAAGATAAAATAGCATCTGTGTGTTGGTGGCAGAGCAGCAAATGCTGTGTATTTTCCCATTACTGAGCAGTAATGGATTGTTGAAGATCCGCTTCCCACTGAGTTACGGTAATAGATTATGGTCTGTCTAAGGAAGTATGGGAGTGATTGTCAATGGTTTTTATAGATGAAAGAGGCCTTCATGGGAATTGTGAAGTTGAGTGTAGGGAAACTATTGTTTGGAGCCAGTGATTAGATGGTAGTGAATTGGGGTAATCCTGAGAAGAAGGTATACGCCAGTTATATTTAGATAGTGAGGAAGTGTGTAGCACATATTTAGAGTGGAGAAAGGAAGAAGGCAGGCATTGTAGAATAGTTAACTCACTGCAACAATACCCTTCTGTAACCAATCCTTCCAAAATATAACTGTTATTTATTTTAAAGGGACCAACAGTAGGGACTAGTTCATATTGGGAATGTGTAAGAAGGGGTTTTGCTATAGAGGCAGAGAGGGTAATAATGGGCGAGGATAAAGATTTAAGGGTTGTGAAAAACGAACCAAGTTATAAAAGGGAAATGGATTATAAATGGAATTTTCCAGTAACTGCCATATTATGGGGGAGGAAATGAGGATTCTCACTTAGAGGTCCAAATTTTATAGAGTAAAAGCAAGGTGATATGTTTTTAAACTTTGGAAAATTTACCCCACCTGGGGCTTTGGGAGTTGAAGTAAAGAAAGGCAAGCTCTTGTTTTTCCATAAAACGGTCGTTATGGAGCTATTTAAAAAGTGAAAGAAGGATTGAAGGAGCTTTACCAGTAGCATAATTACAGGGAACATAATAGGCAGCATAAAACATAATAATAGGCAGCATCGTCAATATCTTATTGGTGTCTAATCGTCCCCACTAGGATAAAAAATAGTGGTGACCATTGCTCTGTGAGTTGAGTATTTTTAACACTTGACACGTTAATATGTTTTGTTTCTTGCAATGAAGAGGAGTATTGATTACCTAAGCATTTGCTAGAGATGGGACACCAAGTGAAGCCTGTATCTGTAAACATTTCTTTAAGACAGTGTACGTTAATGGGTAGTACTTCTGATTTATGATCAATTTGGAATATAACAATGAAAATTCCTTCAATAATGTGGGTTTAGTAGGATCTGAAACAAAAAAACAGGACGTTGTCGGAGTAAGCTGTTAATTTGATCTCATTGTCTTTGTAGTCACTAGATATACTTAACTTTTCCAGAAATGGTTCAAGAGAAAGAATGAATAGTAATGAGGAAAGAGGGCATCTCTGTCTTGTACCTCTGTTTAAATGAAAAAATAAAGATTGAAAATCATTGGGATAAATAGAAGTGGTAGAGGATGAGTAAAGCAAAGTCCTACATTTTGAAATAGTGGGCCCAAAACCATGCCATTTAGTGCATGAAATGTGAACTCTCAATTCAGTCTGTCAAATGCTTTCTCCACATCTAGGGTGATGGCCGCATCGGAGGAGAGGCATTTAGGGGATACATATATAATATTAAGACCAGTTCTAGAGTTATCCATAATATGTCGACGTTTAACAAATCCTGATTGCTCTGAACCGATAAGATCAGGGACAATATTATTAATAATACGCAAAGCCAGCAGCTTCGTGAAAATCATGCAATCTGTGTTAATGAGCTTGGTATTTTATTCTTGTATAAAGTTAGATCCTTATATTTTTGGGAATTAAGCAGAGCATAGTCTTGAGGAAGAATCTCAGTTCTTTGTTGATGGAAAGGAATGTTGAAAATGTTAATGCAGTTTAGGGATCAGTATTTTGGAAAATCTAGAGTAAAATTCCATAGGGAGGACCTGGCTTCGCAGTTCAGGCTGGACTGTTTACATGAGGAGCAGGTTTAAGACAGATTTGCATAGTGCTGGGTCCTAATTGGGGTGGCGTAGGGAGCAAAATAACGATGGATTTAAACCAGATCTCTTGACTGGGGTTGTATAGGAAGATGGGGTCCTTCTGCATGGTTACCCCCACTTTTTCCCTGGTGCAAAGCTGTATTTTGACTTGGATCCTGCTAATCAGGACCCCGGTCTATCTTCTTTCTAAAGTTTATGTTCAGTATTTAAGTACATCCCAGATTGGATACTGGGGTACCCTTATAAGTCCCTAGTTTATTGTACTAAGGTACCCAGGCCATAGGTACCCCAGAGGTCTCCCATGAGCTGAAGAATGTATTAATCCACCCATGAGAGACCATTCAAAATGGAACAACAGCCTGCCATTGCAGCCTGTGTAAGCTGGTGCTAGCACCACTTACTAAAGATATAGCCGGGCTCCACAAATCCACTCGCCCGCTCGCAAATGCGAGTGAATTTTCTGCAGGTCGAGTCAGTTTCAAGGCCTACTTGACCGGCCTGACGAGTGCCTCTGAGGTAGGTGCAGTAGCATGTGGAAGGCTCTAGGTGGCAGTATTGCGGTGCGGTGCGCGATGAAAGGCTTAGGGGGCAGCATAGCATGTATCATGCACGCGGGTGCGGTGCGCTGTGAAAGGCTTAGGGGGCATCATGCACGCATTACCTATTGTTTGGGTGCCAGGCCGTCAATCTTGTAGCGCGCGAAAGCGCTACCAATGACGGCCCTGGCCTGCCCCCGCGCTATGCTGCTTAAAGTGCAGCAGTGACGTAGCACGCCACCACGCGCTCTCCTCGGTGGAGTCGGGACTCGAGTGCAGGACGATTTTGGCAGAGGTGAGTCCGTTTTCCCATTAAATTTCATTTTGGCCCGCCGACCGCAAAACTTATCAACTAATCATTTGAGTAGACTAGTGTATTTTTTATTTCACTGTCACTTTGATGAGCACAGCACATGATTGAGGCTTTCAACCCCTGTGTCAAGTACTAGCCTTGGTTCACTTCCTTTTACAACTAGCGGCCTGTGAAAGGAGTCTGTATTCCCCTTATTATCTATATTTTTAATTTGCAAGAGACACTTGAAATGAAGGGGCACAACTTGAGAAATAAAAAGATTAAAGAAATAGTACCCGGGATCGACTGGATTATATACAATTACTCCACACTGGTCACGCAGTGTTCACGGAATGGAAAGTGTATTAATCAAAGTGCCCCCCCAGCCCTGCACACAGTCCTCTGTTGGGCGGTTGTGGGTCACAAGGAAAGAAGCTGTTTACCTGGGGGCATGCAGGCACTCTGGTTTCTTGAATGACTTCAGTCATCAGAGATTGTCAGGCCTGCTCGTTATCATTCTTAGTAAACAGTACAGTCTGTGGGTTAAACCCCTGTGTGCGGTGCTTTCTAAGGAGACAACAGTGATATTGATACATATCAACACCTTTCAGGAAGCACCGGTGTGAGAGTGTGCTATCAAACCTGACCGAACATCGGAGTGTTTTATTAATTCATTCATTATTAAGGAGATTTGCACAGCGCTGTATTACATTTACCCTGCAAGTGGCTTTCATACCCCCACAACAGATGTATTTACTGTTATGTTTAGCACGTATTTGCGCATACGTTCACCGTGCATTCTTTTCAGTCCGTGAGGGATTTATTAATGTAATTAGCAGCCTGTGCCTGCAAGTAGACTGCTCACCTCGGGCTCGGTGCGATAGTGGGCATTCAACCTTAATTTGTAATGGTGGATGGAGATCTAAAATGTAGTAATGAAAATGGACAGGCACCATTAATAATACAGAGGGAAACTTTTTTTATTGTTTTGAAATGAGTGTATCATTTTAAATTTCTTGTACTGGCAATTACTATTTACTCATTTGCGAGTAGTTTGGCATTTATAGGACCAGTCATTTAGACTTCTGGATATGTCGCCCTATATCTCAGGTATCTTTCAAAAGGTGTGCCCGGCGTGTCTAGGAAGAATGGTCGTATCAAGTCTGGCAGGTTCATATTTTGCTGAAAATCCGACCATATCCAGTGGCCGCATATCTACATGTCAATATACTGCAATGTTTTTTATACACAGTGCTTGTGGATTGCTCGGTGCAATATTAATGATTATGATTCATAGACTCCTCCACCCCATTCCATATTTTTTTTTTGTTGAATTAAAGCTGTTGCTGCTAAGATCGTTGCACCCGTTATGCAGCAGGTATTTCTGGGGCAGTGACAAGAAGTGTGGGCAGCACTTAGTGGGCCAGAGGTTAGGGAGCGCTTGATTTATTTATTTAAATGAACGAAAGGAAAGTTGATAGTTCTGGCAACCCTGCTAATGCTTATGGTGAAGTCAAAGCTTTTTATTTGAAGGGGGTGGGGGGTAAAGTGTCTAAGAGAAGATGTTTTCACATAGATTTGTGTGTTGCATTTTGGTGATTGCTGGTCTTAGGGAGCTGTGGGGTACGCAAAATAAATTAAACATTGTTGACAATTGAGCATTTGGTGAGCAGTTCAAGATTCATTTTCATAGACCATAAATATCCAAGTCATGAGCCCTGCCTCAGTATGCATCCCAGTGCAATTAAGGGGAGGGAAGAAAACGTTGAATTATGGGTGGGATAAGAAAGGGATTACACAGAAGATGGGGAAGAGGATATGCAAAACGACCGAAGCAACGAATTAGAATGACAATGCTGTACTAAGTACTGATATGTTGTATTAAAGTTTATACGTAAGGTATTTTTTTGCCATGTATGTTAGCAGAAACCTTCCCCACAGCACTTTGATACACACATAGGGAGGTAAAAGGGTGAAATTTGCCGTTTATTTGGGTGGCCAACGTTTTCCTAGGTTGTTGGCGCTGCAAATGTTTTGAAAAAAGTCCATTATGCGATCAATTGTGGGTCGAGTGCATTGCTATTAGGTCGAGTAGAAAAGTCTACTCACTCGACCTGCAGGTCAAGTGAGATTTTTTAGATTTGTAGAGCCGTGTATAGGTTTCCTATATCTAGGGTCACTGCACTTAAAACCTTTGTCAGCCCAATAGCAGGCCTTTTGCAATCCTGAAGGCAGGGTGCTTGGTTCTAAGTGAGAGCGTGCCCTATGCATGAGCAGGACACCCCTGCAGCCTACAGAGTCCATTCTCCCGGGTTGTCAGTGAAGCAGCCATATACTATATAGAGGGGCACCGCATAAATATTCGATGACCATCTTGAACGGCTGCAACGAATCCTATCATGTTTGGGATCAAGCATTTTGGAATCATACCCCCACACCATAAACAGTGCGAAGGTATGATTCCAAGCACTGGAAGAGCCCTCCGTTAGGCTCTGTGTTCCCGGTTCCAGCCTTCTTGACCCAGACAGCACAAAATGGTTGCTGCCGAACAGAGACACAATTCTACCATCCTGCTGCTGAGCCAAGCTCGAGCAGGGGAAGGCAGAAGGATAGGCATCCTGTCACAGGGAGTTGTGACCACCTGGAGCAAACACAAGGAGATGATGGACGGAGCGCTGCAACTTTTCAGACACCCCCCCCCCCCCAGTCACATATCTTGGTAGAATCTATCATCATTCCTTAGCTCACTTTGCCACCCCAGTTCAGACACAGCCATATGAAAATCAGTCCTGACCCTGTGCCTCATGGGAACAGTCCAGCCCAAACTGTCAGGCCTTCCCTGGACTGGAAACGAGCATTCTGGGACCAGTTTTGGGGTAACACCCCCCATCAGCCACAAAATGGTTGCTGCCGACCAGAGACACGATTCTGCCCTCCTGCTGCTGAGCCAAGCTCGAGCAGGGGACGGCAGAACAGGCATTCTGTCACGGGGAGTTCTGACGACCTCCCAGACAGGATTTAGTGTATTGGGACAGGGTGGGTGCACTTGCCAGCTCCACTCAGTCTACATTAGGGGCACATTTTGTGTCCCTGTGCAAAGTCCAGTTCAATCCAGTCCTGGAAGCCGTTTGCTCCCACTCTGGCGTGAAACTGGACAAAGGGCATGGGAGTAACCTCCCCCCTGTCCAGACCCTCCCCTGAATCTTCCCAATCCTTCCCCTAGGGTACTTGAGGACTTACCGGAGTGTAGGTCCCTAGATTTGTCATGGGATAAGATTCGGAACAGACACCACTGATACTCTACCGTGTGGGCACTCTGGGCTTCATCTCCCTTTCAGTCTGCTGCATTGTCTGTTCCAGTGCATCATACAGGAACCTTCCAAGGCCTGTGAAGCATCAAAGACACTGGAAGAAATCTCCCTTGGAGTGAAGGAGTCGCTCCCTTGCTTTCACAGGCACCGCCACTAAGTTGACCAGGTCTGCTGATCCTGAGTTCCTCTGGACTCTGAAAGGCTCTGCAACACAGTTGGTGGTTTTTCACAGCTCCCGAGGCCTGGCCTGCCCTGCCCTCTCACCATGGTTGAGCCGAGTATCCCTTGTGGGGTTGCAATAACCGAACCCCTGTGCACCGCATCAACTTGCGGTTGCAAATTTATTTAGGCAATTTGTAGAGCGCAACAAATACCCGTGGGTGTCTCGGCGCTGAAGAAGTAGATGGGTAGGAGGCCGCAGGTTGTTTATTGCAAAGGCTTGTTGACTTCTTTCGAAGAAGATCTTTGGGCTCCAAGTAGCCCCAACCTCTAGCATCTCCAGTGACCAGAATCTTCGGCCACACCGCATCTTGTGCATTGTGGCTCGTATCTTTTGGTGAGCTGCTTGAGGTCCTCTCGCAACTCCAGTGACTCGGGCCGATTGTTACACTTGAGTTACCTTTTCTTCTCTTGGGCTCACCTGTTTGCCTGGGGCCTGCCCTGCCTCTGGTGAGTCCCCTGGACCCCTGCCCTGCCTCTGGTGAGTCCCCTGGACCTTGCTGGTCCTGAGGTTGCTCCTTCTTTGATTCCTGCGTTGGTTGCATTTGCCAAGGCTTGTTGGTGTTCCTGCCGGACACTGACCCCTCAGCACTCAACATCCTTTGTGGGACAGCTCATACATGGCTCCAGGTCCTCCTCGGCGTGGCCTGGTCCTCACAGTTGCCGAGTCAAGGTCATCATCATCCATCCTGCAACACCCGACATCTGCAGGCATTCGTCTCCCAAGTCTCCTGGTCACTAGACCCGTCCCCACTGCTTGCAGGTACCTCTCATCTTGAATACAGCTTCAGATCCCACCAGACACTATCTCCTCTTCCAGCAGTGACACTTTCCTGAAGTCCTCCATTGGGTTCGACTGCGGTTTCAGACACCACTTCACACATTTCTGCACCCGGTTTCCCTGGTGTAGGTAAGGTGGGTACTAGGGTATCCATGGGTGGGGTGGCTCTCTGGCCTTCTGTCTTCCGCTGGGTTTCTTCAGGGTCCACTGGGTAGGGTCCTTCATCTTTAAAATTTAACAGCGACTTAATGTAGAGTTGTACGGAGCACGCAGTTGTGTTCCCACACTGCACACGCTCTCCGTGGGGTTGCTATCTACTCACCTTGGGTGGTTCCTTGGGTCCCCAGCACTTTTAGGTCCTCTCGACCTGGTCTTGACCCGAGTCGACATTCTTATACCACTTTCTTAGTATATGGTTTGGTCCCCCCCTGGGTCTACTGTGTATTTCGTACTATTTACTGTGTTTCTTTGCTGAAGTATTGTGTGCATTGTGCATATCTCCGCGTATGAGATATTTCTATGTGTTAGAGAGTATTATATAATAAATACATATTTTTATAAATACTTTGTGGTTCTTTTTCACTTAATCTATACTATAGGATTGCATTCTGGTAAAACAAGCTGCTTTACACTCCTTCTGGACTAAGCCTGGAGGCTGCTCTCCACAGCTACCACTTGGAGAGCTTTGTAAGGTTGTCTAAGACCTCTTAAATCACCAAAGGCGTTGTCTGGAGTGGTGCAAGGTGCTCACTTACATTAGTGGACATCATATACCAGGCCAGCTTCTCACAGGGTGAATGTTTGATTCAGCATTCCATCCATCATTTGTTGCTGCAGCCTTTTTTTGTTCTTTTATTGCCCTAAATGTGATGGGTTTGTCCAGATGTAAGTCCCTTGCTATGCCTCTGGATTCAAGTTAGCCTGGCTGATATGAAGTGATACCCCAAAACTGGTCCTAGGATGTATGTTTCCGGTCCAGGGAGGACCCGACCTGGCAGTGTGGGCTGAACTGTTCCCATGAGGAGCAGGGTCAAGACATTTGCATAGGGCTGGGTCTCAATTGGGGGTGGCGTACAGAGCTAAAGAATTATGGATTTAACCCAGATCTCTTGACTGGGGGTCAATCAACATTCTGCCCATAGTATGTTGCAGCAGCATTTTTTTGACCTAAGTGGGTATGCCCAGACTGGAAACAAGCTTTTGAACTAAGGCTTTATTACGAAAGCCTTTAGACCAAAAGCTGCATCACGACAGCGTCATTAGAAGGCACATCTATATGCCGAAACGTACACGAATACGAAGCTGGGGGATTTAAGCAAAGGGAAAGGGTGGGTTTTGGGTGAGTGAAGAGGCTGGTTTAGGGCTAGGAAAAGTGGTGGTTTAAAGGTAATGAAATGTGTGGTTTTATGTTCAAGGAAGGCGCAGGTTTAGGTTAAAGGAAGGGGTGTTTTTAGGTAAAGAGAAGGGGTGGGTTTACGTTTAGGAAAGGGGTGGGTTTAGGGCTTCGGTAAAGGGCGTTTTTATGGATAAGGGTGTGGGGGAAGGTTTTTAGGGCTAAGGGTGTGGAGGGGTTTAGGGGTAAGAATATAAAGGGGTTTGAGGGAGTTTAATAAAAAATTGACATCAACCCTGAGACGCAGTGGCAATCAAGAGGAATAAACAGAAAACACGCAGCTTCCCTGAGTCTGGCGACGGGTTGCTTATTATATGCCGTCGTAACAATGTAGATCTTTAAAAAAAAAAAAAAACAGGCGTAGGAAAAAACAAATTTGCAATAACGCATTCATGACGAGCTTTCGGCCGAATGGCTTTTGTTTGAAAGTTATACATTCTGTCCAGACATGAGTCCCTTGCTTGCTGTGCCACTGGATTGAAGCTTGCCTGGCTCATGAGGGGTTATACACGAAACCAGTCCTAGGATGCATGTTTCTGGTGTAGGGAGGATGCGGCTTTGCAGTTTGGGCTGGACTGTTACCATGAGGAGCAGGGTCAAGACTGATTTGTATTTGACTAGGTCCAAACTGGGGTGGCGTTGTGAGCAAAAGAATGATGGATTTAACGCAGATCTTTTGACTAGAGGTGAATGTTTGATTTATTCAGCATTATGTCCATCATTTGTTGCCACAGCACAAGGTGATAAAAAGAGACTGGGCTGAGCACCAAATCCATAGGCCAGACCACCGGTGTTATATACATCATTCTGTCTGCAGATTATTGGAGGGCACAACACATTACATCCCTGGGTGTACCATGCAAAAAATCAGGGAGGCAGCCAAAAAATACCATTGCTACAAAACACACGAATTTCCTATTCCATAAATAAACCTATCCGAATCAGTTTGGCATGGCCAAGAAGCCTGGCAAGCACCACCCCCGCCAACTCTTCTACAACCCCAGGTTCAGCAGTGAGAGTTGGAATTTGAACTAGCAAAAGGGGCGACTATCAAGGAATAAGCAGTATTCTTCCACAGAGAGTCCGGGTTTCAGCAGTACTTGGGTCCCCAACAAAAGACCCCGAAGAGGGTCGCAAATGATAACGGTTCCAAGCCATCCAACTATTTGTAGGATAACTGTACTTTCTGATACACGCATACCTGCAGATTCCCCACATTTTGAATCATGACCAGGTGTAGGAAAAGGACCTTTTTGAGTAGATCTCCTTAGCGCAAAAGGAAATTCTTCTATTGTTTCTCGACATATTCCATGTTTTGTTCCACATGCAAAATGTACAGAATGTGCTTTTTCCATCATAGAACTGTTTTATTTAATGTCTGTTAAACATTTCTTAGATGTGGTTTCTCGAGTATTGCCAGAGCTTTAAACATTTCACTGTATTTGTGAACAAAACTTGTGGCAAGCTGGTGAGACACCAGTTAAAGGTTGTGCAGAACTGATGCTAATATCAGTTGCGGTATACTGTACAAAGCAGCCCACTGAAGTATTTCCAAGACCTCTTGAATTATTAAAAAGTAAAAATGAACACACATGTACGGTTCACGTTGCTTAATATAGGGCTATACAGGTATTCTTATCATTTACCAAACAAATAGAAGTGAATTATATAATATGAGTGAATCCTAAGGCAAGTGACTCTTACTCAGAAGCGTGTTAGGTTCTGTAAATATTGCTCTTTAAAACTGAACGAAATCCTACATATTTGACGGTGAAACCCCATAACTAAATATGTTCAAATTGATCAAGTGATTGCGGCAGGTACATTGACCAAATATTGTGTTTGTTTCAGAAAGGCTCGTATGTTCCTGTCAAACCATTTCTCGACAACATTTTTTAAAGTTGGCTTTTGCTAAAACGGTTAGCCCTATTTGGCCAGACTCGAGTCTTTTGTGAGCTTGCTTATTAGCACAGCACAAATAAAACGGAGCATTAAAACAGAATATCGCACAAGCCCTAACCATTCGCAGTGCACTATGTCACCTTATATTATTGAAGGTATAAACTAAGCTTTAATTACTGACCCCCTCAGATCTTCAAAGATACCAGGAAACAAAGTATTTCTTTTAAAGGAGGAAGTAGTGCTGGAGGCACTGGATTTCAAGTTGAGCAAACGGCAGTGGAGATTTCCACCTTCAAGCCATACTCTAAATAATTGTTGGAGCAGACATGTTCAACCCTCTTCTGTCTCAAACGTCAAAGCATAGCCTTCATTGTTTCCTTCCAATGTGTTAACCTTCCATACTAAATCCTAACTTGTCTCTTCTAATTCGACAGACTACAAAGATCCCTGTAGTCTAAACAAATCTAACCATATCATCAGTGTACTGCAAAAGCTGGATTACCCATCCACCTCACTTTGGTAGAAATAACCTGAGCTTTCCCAGGATGTTTTCCCAGATCAGTTTTGTGAAGACCGAATTCAAAAGTTGCTAGTATGCACCTCTGCTTCAGCTCTTGGATGGAGTAAATTGTTTACAGGCAGGACTGAGCCAACCCCAAAATTAATATGGGTCAACAATTAGAAAAGGGCTCTGCATATCTTGCAAAAGCTTTGTGAAAATACCACAGGCCAAATGTTTTCTTCACAGTATGACTCTATATACCCCATAAACGGCCGCTTGATAATCAATAAAACAAGCAAAGCCTGAGATTTTGTGTTGATGATTAGATTGATGGATTTGAAGAGAGCAGCTCCATAAATTGTAGAGTTCTAAGAGAGGGACGTAACTCTGATTGGAATATAGGTGGTACATTGAACCAGCCCAGTCTTGCAGTTTCCCAGAAACCATCAGGCAAAAACAATTGCCTCAACATGCAATTGAGCTATTCATTGCTAATTTACAAAAACTGGGGTGCATAAATTGGAGGAGAGAAATAGCGAGCCCTTTCATAATTCTGGGACAGTAATTTTCTGTGTACAAGATCTAAACAATGAGTTAGTCAGTGAGTACAGACGTTTAGGATTTCTTAAATGTGATGTTAGTAAAAAGCCATTCAGTTGGATATATACTCACTTGGTATGTGATTACCAGGCCTCAGAGAGCTAGCACATTAGTCGAAGTCTGGAGGAACTCGGTATCTAAATTAACATGACAACAAAATTTGCTTCCATAATTTGAATATCACAAACCTTTGCCTGTCAACATTTTCCCTCTTAGCTGTCTGAATGGAGTTCCCGTAGTCTATTCCTAGCTCTAATCTCATTTAGAGTCCATGTTTGGTAATTTGCCTAAGCTTCTTATTCGGAGTTTACTTGTCTATAATGACATGTAGAGCATATAATTGAAACTGCTGTAATTGTGATATTCTTCAAAGCGTCGCAAGCCATTAATAGTCACTTCACCACTAGCCCACTTCTGACATTCAGCTACCAGCTGATCCACTCTTATTGTGGGTGCTATTTGATTATCACTGCTGGCATTCATTTTTCTCAGTGGTCTACTCTATAATGTGTGGAGTCCCACTCTCTTCAATCTATACACACTCTCCCTGGCAGAGATCGTTTGTGCACACAGCTTAGCCTTATTGTTGTACACAGATGATACACAAATTATCATGGTCGTTACACCTGAAGCCAGTCGAATATCTACCCAACTTACCCATTGTCTAAAGGAGGCTTCAGAGTGGATGTTTGCAAGTAGCCTGAAACTTAATGGTAAAAAGACAGAAGTAGTTGTGGCCGGGAACAACCTCTCAAGATGGGCAGGCTTGTCATGGCCAGACCATCTAGAAGAGAGCCGGAGTAAAAAGCCTGGGCTTCTGGATCGATCAGAAACTTGCGATGGACACCAGCTTAATAACTGGCAAGGTCCTGTTTTGGTATTCTGGTTACTTCCAGGAAATTCCAACATATGCTGCCACTATCTACTAGAAGCGAGGTTCATCGGCTCACAGATTGATTATAGAAACTACCTCTATATAGGGAGCCCAAAATATGTAATCAAACACCTTCAAGTGGTACAGAATGCCGCAGCCAGGATCCTGTATAAAATTCCCAATCCAGTCCTAGTAGTTCTGCACTGGCTGCTGGTTCAAAAATATTTAAATTCAAGCACCTCTGCATTGCCCCTCAGAACAGGCAGGGAACAGTTCCTCTAATCATCCAAAAATTAATCATCCCCTGCATTCCAAGGACGTATTTCGGTGTACGAAGCAAGGGCTTCTGATGGTACCTAAGATCAGCAGAGTGAGAAGCTGTGGCCGCTCCTCTGTGTACCTTGTCCAGAAACTGTGGAATGTTCTCCCCATCATCCTCAGATTCCAACAATCAGAAAACGTATCAAAACCCACCTTTTCTAAAGCCCAGCGCTAACCTAAAGTTCATTAAGGTTTTCTGGCTGGTGTGGTTGCTATTAGTGCTGGGAGGCCCGGTTTGGGAAGCTATGCGCTCAACAAAAACATCAGAATAAAATAGCAGGCACAGTACACTTTGCTGGTCCCTTGGGTGCAGCAGTCCAGTCTTTGCCACAGCCTCTCTTTGGTGGGTCTGTAGAGCAGCAGGGCAGTACTTCTTCTGTCTTCATCCAGAAGTGATCTGAAGACTGTGGGTATGAAGTGCCATTTTTATGCCATCTTCTTGTTTGTGGGAGGGGAGTACTCACTAGCAAATAGGGCAATAGTTTCCACGAGGCTACCCTTCCCACTTGACAACACTTCCTGGAGTTTGGCCACCAAGCAATCACAGGATACCCCTCTCTACTCGAATCTAATATAATGGAAGCCATCTTCCCCTGTGAGGACACCTGGGTATACATCTGGAGTGTGCCACGCATAGCTAGCCACTCCTGGGGAGCCAGTTTTGTAACTGATTTTCCCACTCAGGAGGAAATACACAAAGAAGCAGGAGGTGAAGGTGAAATCACCATGTACTTAATTTTTGAAGCTGAGCCATATGTGGCCACCGTCCAGGAGACATCCTGCTGGAGATGGTTACACCTACTCCCTTCAGCAATTCTGTTTATTGCCTGTTCCTGGTAGCACTTCGCCTACTTAAAGGGGGGCAGCATGTTGTCTCGGGTGACAACTGCTGCAGAAAGTTAGCAAAGGCTACAGATTGTTTATGCAACAAAGCCGTGATTTTCTGAAGTCACCTTTCTGTTAAAAATGTCCTTAAATCCAATCACAGTAATGAGTTAGTTTTAATGTAATGATTAATTTGATTCATTGGAGTAACATATTTGGCGGTCCCAAACGAAAGTTACTGCAGTGGAAGAAGAAGCTCCGTGTTTGCTAATGGGAACCACCAGCCTTGCTACAGTGAAAATGCTATTTTGTGTTTTCACTGTCAGAGCATGTTAAACATAAAATGAACATCCCCTTCTTTTTAATATTAAGCACCCTGCCCGATGGGCTATCACAGCTTCTCTTGGGGTGGATAACTAATATTAATACAAATGCAAGGTTTTGACCTGGTGAGAGGGTTTTGTTTTTTAAACCATGTCGAGTTGGCAGGTTTAAGGCTGCCAGACCAGGCTGCAGTGGCAGGCCTAGAGTCCTATTTTCATTTTGTCACATCAGTAGTGCAATTCACTGGTGACATTTAACTTACTAGCCCTAGGTACCATATACTAAGGACTTACAAGTTGGTTAAATAAGCCAATCAAGTGGTAGCCAATTGTACATATACTTAGGGGGACTAGAGCACATACAGCATACACTACGGCCTGGACAACAGGGTCCATTGCACTACAGAGTTGAAAAACCAAGAGCATTAGGCAAACACTTAAAGGGAGGGGGTGGGGGGATCATACAAAAAGGATGTACTTTCCTACCCGATCAATTGAAATGTCTCACATAATTTAAAAAGTGGGAGAAAGAGAAAAGAGTAGTATAAAATGCCTTTCAAAATGTTGCTATGTTTGTTAATTACTCTGCTGACTGGCAGGAGGGTCAAAGGCCTCACCACACAATAAAGCCGTCAACAGTTTTTGAAACAGTTTCTGAGAAAGGAAAAGGTTGC
This sequence comes from Lissotriton vulgaris, assembly GCF_964263255.1. Lineage (NCBI taxonomy): Eukaryota > Metazoa > Chordata > Amphibia > Caudata > Salamandridae > Lissotriton > Lissotriton vulgaris. Next base: position 924,409,234 of record NC_141687.1, read on the forward strand.
GGAAATATCCATGTACTAATTAACTTCTGACACTGTACTTGGACTGGTAAAGCCCACAGAAACACAGGGGGAAGACTAGTCCTCTGGAGCCAAATACAGGAGGGGCGCCCCTATAAGATTTAGCGGGAAGGGGTCAGCCAGCATTGTCAGGTGGGGGGAGGAGCGAAGGGTGTCAGAGAGGGTCTTCTCATCACTACTACATGTCACCATCTTAAAATGGCCAATAATTAGGGGTGGGCAAAACTCGTAGAGTTCCATAGAAACTCCATGAAATTCCGGAATTGTGCAAGCGGCAGAATTTTCGCACGTGACACAGATTTTTCGCAGCAGGAGCTTGTTTTGCGCTTAATATAAGTGCGTACAGAATTGTGCATCTTCTTTCTGCCACTCAAGTAGATCTTGTACTTCAGCAGCAGCTTTCTCAAAGGGAATGGTAGTGACCTGCAGTGACCGCCCGTGCTGAGAAATTGAGCAGGGAATCGCCAACCTACCGCTGGGTAGCCAAGCATGAGACAAACTCTGGTGGTTGGTTCGAGTTTTTCCGGAACTCTGGGCAAAACTGCCAGTGGAGCAGAGTTTACCGCCCACCCCTACCCTGAATGCTCTGCAGGAGGGTTGGGACAGGGATGGAGTGGTGATGTGCACCATAGGATAAGCAGGGGTGCCTGGCTTCTAGAACATTCCACCCCCATTTAAAAACCTCTGCACAGTGCAGATACTAAGATGATACTGGACCTAGGAGCGACAATTGCGAAAGAATGCCCAGCTGGAAGGAGAAGCCACCTAATGCCAATGCAAGGATGGACTTTACATCAAGCTGCCCCCAGGATAGGTCTCTCCAGGGCCTGTGGTGCTGACCCCCTACCAATCTCTGAGAAACAGTTGGTGGAATGGACCTGATGAGGAACAATGGATGGTTCCCCTGGGACATCTGAGGGCTGGTGCTTGACTCCACTGACATACAGGAGCCCATTAAGAAGCCTGGAGGCTGTGGGACCTGGGAAGTTCAACAAGGAGGGTGTTCTGCTTGCAGTCTGTGAAGGGACTGTTGAAAACACCTCCCAACCCAAAAAGGAAAGAACACTAGAAACACATGCAGAGGTCTGGCAAGGGAGCAGCAAAATCAAGCTCCATTACAAAGAAATCCAATTTAGAGGACAATAGGCCTCAGGAAAGTGCTCCTGGTGGCTAGCCCCCCTCCACCAAGAGCACAACAAGCCCAGAATCAGCACAATCGGCCCTAAGAGCCGTAGATCTCCACATTTAAAGCTTGCCCCCGAGGAACCGAGCACAACATGGAATGAGGTGAGCTCGGCTACACTCCCAGGATTTGCCCCCAGAGACGACCGAGCACCAGGGGGTTGGCACAATCTTCAATAGACATTTTGTATCTAGAGGGGGCGTGCATGGGCCCCCCTCAGAGCCCGTTTTGGCCCCAGGGACACATACCCAGAGTCTGATGCAAGAGGAGCTGTCCTGGGACTATTTCTCCTCAGGACAGAAAACAAAGAACTAGGAATGCTGCCGCATTCCTAAACTGCTAAGTGCCCTTTACCTTTCTCCCCGTGTCGGAGAGGAGCAGGAGGCATCCATATACACAGCCCCCGCCCACTATGCTTGCGGACTGGTGGGAGAAGAGAACACATGTTCTTCCACCCACAGGAGAACAGAGCAGGCAGGACAGAGTGAGAGTGGGCTCCTCAACAAAAACGGGTGGGACCAGGGTACCCATAAAGATAAAAAGCATGGTACAAAGTCACTTGGGGCAAAAGTATACAAAGAAAATAATGATGTTAATTTATTAAGCAATAGGCTCGACCAGCTGGTCCTTAAGAGTGCCCCATGAGCCTTTGCAAAGGTCTAAAGTTTGCATATTTACTCTCGTGGTGTTCTAGATAGTGACTGGGCACCACCACCTTTACCTAAGAGTGTTGTGGGGGTATGCAGGAAGTTCAGCAGCTTCTGAGAGGATATTTCTTTAACATCACCCCGACTCTTCCTGGGGGTGGAATGGGTGCCCTAGGAGCAGCTTTTCTTGTTTTCCAAACACTCCTAGAGCTTTTCACTTATAAGCTATGAAGCACAAAAACTATTGTTGGTTGGTTCTAAAGTTAAAAGAGCAGCATGGTTGAAAAAATAAATAATAAGATTCCAAGAGGAGATATACAATTCATTGCTTTATTAACAATGTTGATGGTTGACAGTGCATGGGTTTACAGTGTAATGAATGCTACTACACCTATTGATTTCAATAGTGGGTTATACCATGTATTGCAAATTAGTACTATCCCCACTGTTTTCAATGGTGTTGCAGTGGTGAAGTATACCATGGTTTCTGTTCTAACTACTGTGGTAACATCTTGACTAAGCCAGCCTTATTGGTAATGATACCTCCTTATATTGTGATAGTGCATCTAGTATAGGTGGGAGTATTGTGGTTATAGAGCTCGGGACTCACTAGGGGTGTAATGTGATATGAGGGGTGTCATCAAGGATATTTCTATATACCGGATTGTACATATTTGTAATTAATTTACAGTACTTTGTAATATATGTGTAATAAAAGTGCTTTTCCTTTTTATAAGAAAAGGTTCTGACTGGCCAGTCCTTAATTGAGGGCTGTGATGCACACCAGCGAGCAGGGGTTACTAGCACACACAACCTTCGCCAGGTAGGCTTCAGACTGCTATAAGCAGCACCACCATAAGAGGGTCAAGTGCTACAATTGGGTACATGGTTCCCAACAAAAAGAAACTTGCGGACTTATTACTTGGAAAGGACTCACCTCTTCACAACTAAAACCCAGTTTCTTACAATAGTGGTCTAGTTAAATGATAAGTGAGGAGTTTAGTTTCAAGAAATACTGGATTCCGAGAATCACCCTACTTGTGGTGCACATTGCTATGAACAGAATGCATCAACCCAATGACAGCCAGTGTAAGAATTTAAGAACTTCCGAACTGTGAGTGCAGCAACATTCTGAAATCTTTGGAACTTGTGGAGTTGGAAGTGACTGGTGGACAAGTATAAACTGTTGGCATAGTCAAGGTGGGAGAGCACCAAGGAAATGCTACAACTTTTTAAAGAGAAAACAGGATGTGGGAAGAATGTGCATAGGCATTTCACCATTTAGAGACTTTGGGAATTTGATCCAAATAGGTATATAGTCGATAATCGACCTTAGACTCTCATTTCAGGCAAGAGTGTTATATTGGTGGTGGGCTCAGATGGTGTGCCTAAACTTGTTGATGCATAGCATTTTGTTACTGGGCCAAATATCACTAGCTTCGTTTTTAATGTGCTAAACCTTGAGGAGAGTTCAGTAGCATCCAATATTCGAATGTTTGGGGGCCTGACCTATTATGCAGAAGTTGAGCTCAAGAGCTGTACACCAAATTTGCTCCACTCTCAGTCAATTCTAAAGGGCAACTTTTTTTCCCCAGTAGCAACTTTGCCAACCAATGACTAAAATGCACAAATCTGGAAATGCGAAATCACACATTCTGTACTACCAAAGCTGGAGAGTGTTCTCAATGGCAGGTTGTAGCACAATATGGGCAAAACACAAATTCTGTACTGACATGGAAAGTCAAGACAAATGTAGATTGGCTCAAACGGAGTCACGGAAGAAGGAAGAGTTAATCACGGAAGGAGGCAAAATTCACAGGAACAAAAGTTGTAAAGTGGGAGAAGACCATACCAACAAACAGGAACCAGAATCATTTGCAGGGCATTGTCACGGATTTCCCGTGACCTTATTGACTGCAAAGAAAAAATTCAAACAGGAAGCAAAAGAAGACGTGCAGGAACTACAGACAACCATCTCGGGTTAGGATGTTATAATGCAACAGGCATATTGAGGCTGTGATGTCTAGTTTGGGTTACATTATCTGGTGGCCTCAGTCCCTGTTAAATACATGCTTCTAGCATGGTTCCCAAATGGTACAAGCCAATTCTTATCTCACACAGTCCCAAACGCACCACCTTCTGTGGCGGCTGACACCCCAGCAGCACCCACTTATGGACACAACAGACACATCATGCCATGGACACCACAGACTGGGGCCTTGCAAAGTAGCAAAAAGGCAGGCACTGGAGCAAAAATGCACCTATCCATTGCTACCTGGAACCCTTAATGTTAAGGCCTGATGGATCTGCAAGCTTAAGTGTGAGTAGCCTGACAGTTTAGATGTTTCAGTTGAGACTGAAGGATGAAATGAGTCCAAGTAGAGGCTACATAAACATTAACAAGCATTTGCAATGCAATAGGGCTCCCAGTTACTTGAGTTTAAGCTATTGGCATTGTAAATGACAATGCCCTTTATTTATGTTTTTGAAACAAAAAGGCATTGGTATTTGCAATGGTAATAGCTCAAACGTGGGTAAATGCGAGAACTATTGCATTGCAAATGCTTGTTTGTAATCCCCAAAAAAGGCAACCCCACATCGGCAATATAACAACACCTCATTGTTCAGATAGGATATTCGAATACGGAAACAAAATTCCATTTAATGCCTGTATCTTTAACAAGGTCTCATTTATTTAGCCAGTGGATGTTCCATCTGAAATGATGGCAATTGTACGTCCTTTGCTAGACTGGCAACTTATGCTCCACACATTTAGAGGTCTTTCCCATTGTTGCATTGAGCAGTTCCAAAATGGAAAGAGGCAGCTCTGCAAATCTCAGTTAGAAATTCATGCCAAAGCCTCTGTTACAAAATGGAAATTCTGCAATCATTGTGTGCACTCACAGTGTGCCCCTATCGAGGACCACATAGCTACTGCCCACACATCTTACCCAGGATGTCAAGGAGGCAGCACTTTCTTTTCTGATAAAATTGACCACACTTTGCATGGCAAATGTTCATGGAACAAAAAAATCCGGCACAGCAGCCACACTCTATATGGGACAAGAGACCAATCACAGTCTTTGGCGGTGGAAGAAGCTCTGCTGCGTTTTGATAGATCGTTCATTACCACTTTCGTTAAAGCCAATGCAAGCCATGAGTCAGTCTTGCTACCGGCCTGTGGTCAGCAGCTTATAAAAATATGTAGAGCAGGCACTCACCTGACTACCGTTCCAGCTGTAACACCACAAAATAACACTGGCTTGCCGGCCTTGCTCCCTTTTTGTTGCTTCTATTTCGTTCTTGTTTCCATAAATGTTTTAGCTGAACTGGCCACTTCTCTTCCAGGGGATCCTCATCAATAGTCATAAGCATTAGAATATTCTCGCCCATGCGCGGGACCCCGGAAACAATATATTATATGTGCCCCACATATATATAGACATATATATATATATATATATATATATATATATATATATATATATATATATATATATATAAAATAAGCAATTGCAGCCAAATAAAATAGTAGAGCTGGAATATGCTGTGAAGAATTTCCACCATACATGTGTATTTGCATTAAAAACATGAGAAACAACACCAATGCTTGTTTAGAAACTGTTTTAATGCTTAGAAAACAGTAGAAATTCTTATAACACACTGTAAGCATATACAGCTCCCAGGCTGCATTGCAAATACCCAGTCTAAAAAGACTGAAAAGCTAACTTGTAGCTGTATGTACTAAAACTGACGCCGTGCCTTTAAGGCACCTCTGCCCCTAGCTTCCCATCATGCCTCAGGGGTTACAGTTAGGTCAGTTGTTCTTTCCGGCTCCTTCAGGAAGGACCCTGGATACACAGCTCCACACTTTTCTGCCTTTTTCAGTCAGAAAATCTTCTAAAGAACAATTTTTGGATTTACTTTGACTTTTAACAACAGTGTCAAGTAAATAACTGCTTAGCAGTCAATTGTTTGTGTGGTTTTCCTGTCAGGATGCCCACACTATTTGATAAATGCCCTTCTTGTGGCCACAAGAAGGCAAAATCAGACTCTCATGAGGTCTGTATTTTATGCTTGCCAGAGGATCATGATCCTAAAGACTGTTCACATTGTAGAAACCTGTCTGAGAGGAGTCTTAAAGACAGAGAAAGGAACAGGCTCTACGGTCTGGCCCAGAGATCCATCAGGGGAAGATCTACTGAGAGGAAGAGTTCAAAGAGACCCAGAACTCCCTCCAAAGGCAAGTCAGAGCGTCCATCAACCTCAGCGCCGGGCTCGGCGCTGAAAAAACAGCATCTGATGGACAGTTCTAGAGAAAAAACTCCGTCGACGTCGGGACCGGCGTCGATGAAGAAATCGTCGTCGAAAAGAAGTTCACCGACGACGAAGAAAGCTCCGCCGTCGTCAACTAGTCGGCGATCGGCGTCGAGAGAAGCCACAAGGTCACCGTCGACGAGAAGATCGGCGTCAAGACATAAGTCAACTCCGCCGTCGTCAACCAGGCGACGATCGGCGTCGAGAGACAGATCACACTCACCGTCGTCTCAACGTCGACAGGCTTCTAAGAGTGTGACACCTCCGCCGACGTCTCCACGGAGGCGCTCGGCATCGAGGAGCAAGAGCCCCCTCAGACGCTCGCCGTCGAGGAAGAGATCATCGTCGACGGCGCTCGACGTCGAGGATACCTGATCCTCCGCCGTCGCCACGTGTCCGGTCGACATCGAGGGCATCGTCGACGACAGGACAACGTCGATCGACATCTCCGTCAGACCAACGTCGGTCGACGTCGAGACCTCCGTCGACGGCGGGGCAACGCCGTTCGACGTCAAGACCTCCGTCGAAGGCAGGGCAACGCCGTTCGACGTCGAGGGAGAAGACCCCGTCGTCGGCTCAACATCGCCGGTCGACGTCGAGGGACCACAGGTCAACATCGAGGCGTTCGACGTCGAAAGTTATCACTCCGTCGACGCCGCAGAGGCGTTCGACGTCGAGGGAAAGACTTTTGAGACGTCCTCCAACACCGGTGAGACGAAGATCTCCTTCAGTGCCTTCGACCGTTCTAGTGACGCAATCTGCTTCTCACCATTCCTCCTTAAGTACCTCTGGCTCATCGAGGTCCTCTTCTAGGAGTAGGAGTCCGGTGCAACAGACACCCCAGCGACGGTATATCACGCAGGCAAGACTCTCGCCAAGATGGTATGGTCCGTTGAGTAACTGGAAGGATTCTGGAGCGACGGAGAGGCTACGAAGATATGTAAGCCCACACTACAGGTCACCTCTTCAGAGGCTGGTAGAAGAGGCAGACTGACAGAGTCCTACCAGGCACCGATCACGCTCTCAGGAGAGGAGAGCGGAAAGGTCGCATACCCCCAGGGTCTCCCGATCACCACGGAGGGAGCAACCCAGTTCTCCTCGAGGGGAAGAACGACCGAGAAGATCTCCGCCCGTTCCTCCCTTCTCGGTGTTCGAGATCTGGGTTGCTCCCTCCGTGGTGATCGGGAGACCCTGGGGGTATGCGACCTCTCCTTCCTCACTGGAGATCTTCTCGGTGACCGAGGTGGTTATTCTGGGTCGGAACAAACATCTTTGGGGCCCCCGTCATTGGCCCATTGAACTGGGCAATGCGCCTACGCCATCCACTGCAGTTCGTAACCTGGGCGTCATTATTGACGACAGGCTAACTATGAAGCAACAGGCTACTAAGGTTGCAGCCATTTGCTTCTCAACGCTGCGGTGGCTTCACAAGATTTTGTGGATGCTTCCCCTCTCCTCTCGCAGAACCGTAGTCCAGGCACTTGTAACATCACGCCTGGACTATGGCAATATTCTCTACCTGGGCGCAGATAAAGCCACCATACATGTGCTTCAGGTTGTACAAAATGCGGCTGCGCGCCTGCTAAAGAACGTCCCTAGACGCACTTCAGCTGCTGCCGCGTTGCGTGACCTTCATTGGCTGAGCGTTCCCGAACGTGTTAAATTCAAGGCACTCTGTTACATGTTCAAGGCCAAGCAGGGCAGCGCTCCAACTTATATCCAAGGGTTGGTAACACCTTACACACCCTTGCGCTCACTAAGGTCATCGGACACTGGCAATTTCACAGTGCCAAGATGTAAGCTGGCAAGAATGGGAGGCCGCTCCTTTTCTATTTTGGGCCCAAAATATTGGAACTCCCTCCCACTAGCACTAAAGTCAGAGACCAACCTACTCCGCTTCCGTAGGGCTTTGAAGACTCTTCTGTTCACCAAGCGCAGTCAATAGTTGGTTGTGGCCTCAAGTCAGGTGCTGCATTGTCCTTTCTTCTATAGTCTGTCCCTGGCGCCGGGAAACCCACTGTGGGTAGCTGTGCGCGGTAAAAGCTTAAATAAATAAATAAAAATAAATAACTTTCGACGTCTAACGCCTCGACGTTGACCTGTGGTCCCTCGACGTCGACCGGCGATGTTGAGCCGACGACGGGGTTTTCTCCCTCGACGTCGAACGGCGTTGCCCTGCCTTCGACGGAGGTCTCGACGTCGAACGGCGTTGCCCCGCCGTCGACGGAGGTCTCGACGTCGACCGACGTTGGTCTGCCGGCGACGGAGATGTCGATCGACGTTGTCCTGTCGTCGACGATGCCCTCGACGTCGACCGGACACGTGGCAACGGCGGAGGATCAGGTATCCTCGACGTCGAGCGCCGGCGACGATGATCTCTTCCTCGACGGCGAGCGTCTGAGGGAGCTCTTGCTCCTCGATGCCGAGCGCCTCCGTGGAGACGTCGGCGGAGGTGTCACACTCTTAGAAGCCTGTCGACGTTGAGACGACGGCGAGTGTGATCTGTCTCTCGAGGCCGATCGTCGCCTGGTTGACGACGGCGGAGTTGACTTATGTCTTGACGCCGATCTTCTCGTCGACGGTGACCTCGTGGCTTCTCTCGACGCCGATCGCCGCCTGGTTGACGACGGCGGAGCTTTCTTCGTCGTCGGTGAACTTCTTTTCGACGACGATTTCTTCATCGACGCCGGTCTCGACGTCGACGGAGTTTTTTCTCTAGAACTGTCCATCAGATGCTGTTTTTTCAGCGCCGAGCCCGGCGCTGAGGTTGATGGACGCTCTGACTTGCCTTTGGAGGGAGTTCTGGGTCTCTTTGAACTCTTCCTCTCAGTAGATCTTCCCCTGATGGATCTCTGGGCTAGACCATAGAGCCTGTTCCTTTCTCTGTCTTTAAGAGTCCTCTCAGACAGGTTTCTACAATGTGAACAGTCTTTAGGATCATGATCCTCTGGCAAGCATGAGAGTCTGATTTTGCCTTCTTGTGGCCACAAGAAGGGCATTTATCAAATAGTGTGGGCATCCTGACAGGAAAACCACACAAAAAATTGACTGCTAAGCAGTTATTTACTTGACACTGTTGTTAAAAGTCAAAGTAAATCAAAAAATTGTTCTTTAGAAGATTTTCTGACTGAAAAAGGCAGAAAAGTGTGGAGCTGTGTATCCAGGGTCCTTCCTGAAGGAGCCGGAAAGAACAACTGACCTAACTGTAACCCCTGAGGCATGATGGGAAGCTAGGGGCAGAGGTGCCTTAAAGGCACGGCGTCAGTTTTAGTACATACAGCTACAAGTTAGCTTTTCAGTCTTTTTAGACTGGGTATTTGCAATGCAGCCTGGGAGCTGTATATGCTTACAGTGTGTTATAAGAATTTCTACTGTTTTCTAAGCATTAAAACAGTTTCTAAACAAGCATTGGTGTTGTTTCTCATGTTTTTAATGCAAATACACATGTATGGTGGAAATTCTTCACAGCATATTCCAGCTCTACTATTTTATTTGGCTGCAATTGCTTATTTTTATATATATATATTTATATATATATATATATGTCTATATATATGTGGGGCACATATAATATATTGTTTCCGGGGTCCCGCGCATGGGCGGGAATATTCTAATGCTTATGACTATTGATGAGGATACCCCTGGAAGAGAACTAGGATTACAGGTAAGTAACTAATCCGTTTTGTACTCCCGGCCTGCCAACGGAAGTGAACGGCATGACGTATGATGCTTGGAGCACCAACCCTGCAGTCCCCACAAAGCGTCAGCTTCAGCGCTCCCTAACAAGAAACCTACACTGCCTGCTTGTGAGCCGACGCCTCCTCCCTGGTTCGGACCTCCTCATATTTCCAAGTTCACGGGTGACTTGACCCTTTTAAGCCTCCGCAATTTCTAATCCTGCCTTTACAAACGGAGAAAGTCATCCCCGCATTACTGTGTCTACATCTTTTAATCACCCTCTAATCTCCCTGAATTCTACGGAAATTAACCATTCAGGGCAATTTTAGGAACATTACATTTATTTACTTTAGAATTGACAAGCTAATTTGCAGAGGCATCTCGAGTGTGATTTAGCTAGTGCAGGGGGAGCGGAGAGGATATGTCTGACTTCTCTGACATGATCAGCAAGTTTGTACGTGGTGGAATCTCTGCAAATCCCAAAATTATCCTTTCTCACATTTATGGAAGGAAAACTGAGACTGATATGCGTACCACTGTGAGTCTGCGTGAGTGCGCGTGACAAGACGGGCATTCAGAAACGGGAGCAAAAAGAAATGTGACTTTTGAAGACTTATTTCAGAACAAGCTGGCTCCGTTGAGCGGACGTCGGAGGGAAACTGAAAGTGCGCGATGCGCACCCTGCCAGCCTCCGGGGACAGGAGATGTGCACGCGTACGGAGTGCACATCTCCTGTCCGCGCGTGCCACCTCCTGTCTCCCTTCGCGCACAAAAGCCACAGCAATAAAGTCTTCGCTGCATTCGTAGCGAGACCTAAAAAGGAGAGGGTTGATGGTAGAACCTTGAGGAACACTGGCTGTGGAGGTGAATGGTGTCAAGAACGGCAGAGAAATGATGAGTTTGGCAATCTCATGGACCACTGTTTCAAAGGTGGCGATCCAAGCGCAGTGAGCTCGGCGGTCCAACTGCCTTATTACGAGTTGAGCAGATTGGCTTTTCGAAGACCGACGAGTTTGTGATCGGGGAAGGGCAGCCGCAAAAGATTGGTACAGGGGAGCTGCACCACCATGCGTATTATGAGTTGCTTGTTCCACAAGCGTACCACGATGGTCCAACAGCCAGCTTCAAGGGAGAGGTGACAAAGTATTTGAGGTGCGTACTCACCTTTCTTCTTCTCCCAGGCAGATTCCAACACGGATCCCTTACTTCAGATCTTTTCTTCACACCAGGGTTTTCACCCCAAGAATTATGATCCTGTGTGCGGCAATCTACAGGTGAGTCCTTTTCGTACCATGGATGGGCCGGAACACGGTAATGGGCATACGGTATTGTCCCACAGACATCATGTGTATGTGTGCATCCAAATCATATGCAGTCAAAATGCACAGACAGGCATCAATATATTTGGTAAAAGTACGCCTCCACACAGCCTGCCCCTTGCCCATGGTCAACTCGTAATACGCTGTCGGCTGGTGGCGGGTGCGGACACAATCCTACGGCGGTTTGGACTGCCAAACTCGTCATTAGGGCCTAAATCTGATACTGGTAGTAATTCATAAGAAACACACAATACCAACTAAGGAGAATCCAGAAAGGATCACCTTTCAGATGATCTTAAATGGCAGCAGTTATAAATTGTTTTGCAATGTCGGATAAAAATGAGAGTTTGTAAATAACACAATAATTAAAGGTCACATTTAGATCAAAGGCCAGGACAGATAAAAAAGCAAATGCTTTACAATAGGGCTGACTAAAGAACGTTACTGGTTCCTGCATAAGGGATTCCAAAAGATTACTATAAATTGCAATATTAGTGCAACAATTACATCGACAATTTCAGAGACAGGAGTGAAACCTCTTATCTCTTTGAATGGCTAGTGATAATAAATGTGACTACATCTAGAAACAAATACATGCGAGAATGAGTATCCAATAAAGTTGTCAAAAATCTTCATGAATATCATTTGAAAAGTAAAATAAACAAACAAAATTTGAAAAGTCAAACATTTATTAGCCTGAGTAGACCAAGCCAATCAGGTCCACAAATGTGATCTTTATAGATTAAAACAACAGGAAAGCAATCGAATAGAGAAACCATATCTAAATTACTTTGCTTTAAAGGTGTGGCGTAGTATGTACATAATGGTCTATTGTCCCATCCGCTACAACTGAAGCAGTATTTGCTTCTAATCAGATACCCTGGTGGAAAGAAATGTAAGTGCTATGTGTGCTTCTGAAGACAGCTTTGTCAAGCACCAAAATACAGACACTAACACCTTGCTAGATGTCAGATTTCAAAATGCATACAGGAGTAGCAGTTTCACACCATTGTTTGTCCGTTTTACTTGTAGTAATCCGATTTCAACCGGTTTTGCGTGCTGACTGGGGCCGTGCCTCGCCTCATAGCACGTGTGTACTTAGTATAGAACAAATTGCAGCAACTGCGTGCTGCGTGACCAGTCGCACAACTTCAAAGGAAAGATCAACAACCTTTTCAAGTTCATTGTTATTTATTCCATGTTTTACCAAAACTCATTAGATGGACTTAGTTATTCACGACAATGCTGTTCAAGAGCCCCATTTGCTTCTCATGAGGCAGTTTTGCCCATCCAGGCCTCTTACCGCTTCATGTAGGGACATTAAATTCACAAGTAGCAGCTGAAAAACTTAATCCCAATGCATTTCGGGCCTTTATAGTGCCCTTCGTCTGGGGAAGCTGTGTAAATATGGAAATAACATAAAGACCCATTTCAGTTCAACATACTTCAACACTGATACATTTTACATAAATACATTCGGTGCTGATTTCAACGATCTCTAAAACCTAACACTCCCCATTTCAAAACGTGAAAACACCCTTCAGCGCTGTCCGAGTGTTTACTCTGCGCGGAAACCTCCCCTGCTCCATCCTTGATGCTATACCTGCCATGCTACTCGCATAACTAAGTAAACGCTAGGTGTGCTGAATAATTGCTATATTGATCTAATACTTCAAATTACTTTACCCCCTACCTCAGACCAGAAATTAATAACAATTCAACCTGAAACTACCCTCCTTCCCATTTTAGAAAAAATATACCTGCTTGAGTACTAATACTGTCAGTGACTGCTCTCAGCTCGCCTTTCTGTCTCACTCCCCTTGCTGCCGAAAGCACAAACTGCTTTCACCTGAGCTTACAATTTAACCTTTTGCTCAAAGCAACTTCGTCCAATCACAACAGCTTCATGGGGAGTGGTTTTTTTCACGTTTTAAAATGGGGAGCGTTATGTTTTACAGATCGATGTTATCAGCACAGAATGTATTTATGTAAAATGTATGAAAGTGTTGAAGTATGTTAAATTAAAATGGGTCTTTATGATATTTTCATATTTACACAGCTTCCCCTGACGAAGGGCACTATAAAGGCCCGAAATGCATTGGGATTACGTTTTTCAGCTGCTACTTGTGAATTAAATGTCCCTACGTGAAGCGGTAAGAGGCCTAGATGGGCACAACTGCCCCAATAGAAGTAAATGGGGCCGTTGAACAGCATTATCGTGAATAACTAAGTCCATCTAATGAATTTTGAACTTGAAAAGGTTGTCAATCTTTCCTTTGAATCTGTGCGACTGGTCACGCAGCACGCAGTTGCTGCAATTTGTTCTACACTAGATGGCAGATTTAACAGATTAGATCTACACAATGTTTTAGTCCTAGTGGCTTTAGGATTCTATTGTAGTCACACCATGCCTTTTGCCATAGCTAGAGCAACTGGCCTAGATAGGCAAGTAATCTGTGTGTTTTGAAACTGAAGATGATAAAGAAGATATTGTGGTTGTGGGAAGTTTTAATTCTCAGTTTTACATTCCAGTGAGCAATACAGCACACACATCATTTTCTTTCCATGTTCTAATTGCCACACTTATAATTGCCTGTTTCTCTATTTTTCGACATTCCAATAATGGAAAATCACAGCTATTGTGTGGAAGTTTTCCTATACTGCAATAATGCAAAGGGAGTAGTTAGGTGACTAATGTCACAAGTCCAGTTCAAATAAAATTGGATAGCAATGATGGTGGAAACAGATGCTGGGCTGCATGCTGTAAGTAGCGCAGAAAGCAATTACTATATTTTTCTAATCAATGGGTACATTCTAAACCTTGGTCATGCAGATCTGAGGGGGAGTGTTGCCATATCTATAGTCATGTATTCAAAGACGTACATGCAAGAACTGGATAAGTGCAAATAATCTGCATATATAGGAACTATCTGAACATCAAATACTAGAGGGGAAAGCAAAACAGAAGTCAAAGCAAATATGAGTACCAAATGCAAATATCGGTGTTAATCAATCCTAAAGTGCAAGGAAATCAGAATATATGCAAATACCAAAGTACTAAAGGGATGGGAAATTGTAATATGGAATATTTACCAACAAAGCAATGTAAATGAAAAATAGACAACGTCTGCAGTAAAATGAATCAGTTCCAATATCCTTTGCAGCAAGACCATACTAAACAACATAGCTTGGGGGATACAAAGCACAGTGTGGTATATCAGCAATGTAATCATTAGTTTCAGAGAAGGCACTTCAGCATATTGTCTAGAAGTGTACTAAAAAAAATAAGAGGATGAAACTGCAGCCAATACTGGAAGGGACTAATCATCACATAATTTTCAAATAAGTACACACATCTGAATATGTAACAAAGTAAAGAACGAACATCAATAAGGGCCAGGTATTCAGAACTTTTTCAAAAATCTAAATTGAGAATGAGAATTAAGTACCTGGCAAAAAAAAGAGAACCAACATGCTGAGAAGCTTACAGAGAAACTCAATATCAATTTTAACAAGACATTTATTTGCAGGTTTAAATTCCTCAAAGGTTTGTTTGAAATAAATGATGCAGCAAGCAACATTGCGATAGTTAACATGCATGTATGTTAATGACATTTTTGATTTTATATTTAACTTTCATATAAAAAAATTGACAAAAGTAACAACGATTATCAGTGTTGTGCAGGTCACAATGTCTTCTTTAAATTAGCGGCCTTATACACAACAGGTGAGGTAGAAGGAAAATATAACATTAAAAAAATGTAACGTTTAATACTGGCCCATAACATTTGTTAAAAGTAAGAAGGACTAAAAAAGATGAAATTTCTAGAAATACCTTTTAGATGTAAGCATGCTTTGATGAACACGAGGCATGCTAATATAAACACTTTCAGATCATCATTACCGAATTTTAAGAGATTTGTGTTTTTTAGCATACACAGAATAGATTAGTATGTACATGTTCAATTTGTTCAGACTCTCTGTGTGTGATATTGCGATCATTTTCCTGTGCTTTGTCTAAAAAATAAAAAATGACTTGTAAAACAAGAGGGACACTTATTTCATTTTAAATCACAATTTTTAAGTAAAAGGGGGGCTGTTATGTTATCGTAGTAGGCTGAAATGTATTTGATAACTAACATTTTATTGTTCAGTGTAAAGCAACTAATCATTACTCAAAATGTATCATCCAAAAAGATTTTTTTTCTTTTGTTTTTCTTTTCATCTAATTAGTCCAGAACTACATAATTGCCTTTACAAAATGTAAGCACTCGCCACAAGCAATTTCACCTGATTGATAAAAGTCTTAAATTATATGCAAAAATCACCCCAAAATATGCGGCTTACATTTTCTGCTGAAAATCTGGTATCAAATCAACAACACATTATGGCATGAATGTACACAGAACTCGGTGTAGTTCAGATATTGGCTTCACAAAGCCCACTGTAAATAAATATATATATTCATTTACTGTGCTTCACTTAACATTTGAGTAAGTAGAAGTTATACCTTCCATGTCAAAGTGCAGTGACGCTGTACCTTAAATATATAACTTTGTTATTTTGATATGGAGTTAAGTATATAGTAAATCTACGTTTACATACACATATCTACCTTGACCGAATAATGGTAGTTAATATTTTGGAATTAATATTTTCGAAGGATAATATTGCTGTCCTCAATGTTGTGGTATACAACTCAATTCTTGCTGGACTCATCCTCATTTGTCCCTCTTGAGCATGGCTAGTTAATGACGACAAGCAATTTATAATTCTGAATATTATTTAATAAGGAACACTCAGGGAAAAAAGCTTATTGTCAAACTACCTGACTCAGACATACTTGATAATTCAAGCACCAGCTGTCTGGATCCTGAGAGACTCTTCTGCTTATACCCAATGTTATGTTGTAGGAGGCAATCTTATGATTATCCAGCTCAACAAATCTAACTTCCTATCTTTCATGAACTTTACAAAGCAATGTAACTGAATTAGCAACTACATTACCAGCAGTCCATTGGGCAGGCCCCCCACCCCAGGAGTATTCGCTTCCTTCTCCAAAGGTTTTTTGGGTGCAGCTGGAGGTAGACAGCCATCTAAAGGTCATTTGCATCATGCCACATCCTACCTCACAGATAGCCCTACAACCTATGATCGCAACAATATGATCAGTTCTCTAATGCATACTCTCCACTAGGGAATAATCGTCCACATCTCCAGAGTGTAGAAGGAATATCAAAATCTTCATATTTCAACACAGGCAATATACCAGTCCGATAGTTCATACTCAGAGAATGTTAAACGACTTCCCAGCTTGAGCCACATCATTAGAACAGTCACAAAAATATGGCTGAACCACAAGCATTTGTTGTTCGGAAAAAATATTTTAAGGTGAACCACATTGTAGGAGCGACTAGAATTTGCTTGAAACACAAGAATAAGGTGGCATATATTTCAATGCCAAAATACAAATGGGACTCATACAGTTGGTCAATGTGTTTTCCTCACTATAATAAGAAAATATCCTTCCCGTGTTAATCTAAATCAACCCTCTTTTTGTGCAAAAACGGTAACATTTGTATTTAAATACAAAGAATATCATTTTAGCATGGAACAATCTACTGCACATAAACCTTTCTTGACCAGCATTTTTTTTTATTTTGATGTAAACTGTTACGTCTAAAAACTATTTTAAGACAAACTGGCACATATTTGCTTCAGATTACACCAACAATAAAAACGGTTATGCTTCTGTTATCTATTATATTTCAAGGCGCCGTTTAGATCTCCTCTCTTGTCCTTTAAGCTCTGCACCTGTTTCCATTTTCTCATCTTCATCTTTCTCTCTAGCAAGAGGGCTAAAGTGAATTGGAATTTTTTGAGAAGCAAAATTTGGAATGGTGGCATCCATCATAGCCAGAAAATCGTAATGAGGAAGAGGAGGCGACCATTCTTTGTCAGACAATAAGGTAATGGGTTTCTCTATGCCTTTGTCTATCATGTTTAACCAATGCAGGATGTTTTCCTCACCAATAGCATGATATAAAGGAAGTGCAAACACATAGCCTTTATCGTAAACATCTACAAGAACAAGAACTGGTAAGTCTGGTGTGGAACTGAAATACTGCTGTAGAATTCCTCTGCCCGCAGGAGTATTCCTCAGGTTAAGCCAGCATGTACAGAAGGCATCCTCGTACTTTCCTTTCACCAACCTTGACATCTCTATTTTTTCACTCTCACCTAATTTGCCATCTGAGAACAAAATAAGTAAGGGTTTTTGATACTGCAAGTACAGAGGGAGATTTTCCACAGTGATTTCTGCAGGTGAGTTCAATAAATCATAACTTATTGTCAGGTCTACGTCGGTTCCACTGTGTTTAGGAAAGCTTGTATTATAGATCTGGAACATAACAATGAATCTGTACAGACCTTCTGTTCCTAACACTCCATTATAGATCAAATGTTTCTCTTTCTGGAAGTAAACCCTTGTGTGAGGTAAATCTGTGACATTTTCCTTGCTGCATACATCAGTCCACTCCCCACAATTTAGCATGGCCATTAAAACTCCAGGAGTCTGTTTCAACTTAACTGACACTTCAATAAATGACTGTAAAAATGCCATGGACACAGCTTCCCACTTAACATAAAAAAGCACTACAGTGCAGTTATCCCCAGATATGGTATTGTAAAAAGTTTTATCTTTCAGTGGACGTATAAGTTCAAGAGTTAGTTTTCTCTTTCTGTCTCTGTAGACCGCTTCTGCTACTTCATCATCTTGAGCATCTTGCTCAGGTCTGATTTTTACATCTTCATTTTTCAACTCATATATTTTCATTTTTTCTTCATTTCCAGGTTCCCCAAAAAGGCTTGATATTTCTTCAATATTCTCTAAAGCAAAAAATGTTATGGCACTACCCTCTTCTGGCCTTCTCAATGCGATATTTGCACCAAGCGGAATGTTTAGGTTCTCCCTTAGCAAAATTGAAACTCCAACTTTCCCCCTGAGATTCCAGGCAAGATATTCTGCAGTTTTTTTGTCCACTTCATATGTATTCTTCTGGCTGATTATAAATACCAATGGCAATCCAAGCTCTAAGTGAACATTTGAAGCTTGTCCAGGATCTTTATCAACCTCAGTCACTAACGGTGCCTCCATTAATTTAAAAAATCGGTGAATATTCAGTGTGGTCAGCGACTGTTCGAGTATTGTGCTCCTGCACGACTGAGTTGAATCACTCATGACTTTGCAGTGGAAAAAAAAAAGTACTGCAGAGAAAATGTCAGATTCCTTAACTCCCAAATTTGCTAAAACATTAAATTCTGTAGTTAAAACAAACTGGTATTTGGTACCATACACAAAAGCAGCTTCCATTACTGCTCTGTGCTCTGGTATACCTGTTGCCCGTACATAAGCAAAAACAAGATCTCTTTTTCCCTTCATTTCAATTTCAGTTTTCTCAAATTCTTCAAACAAAGTAATGTACTTAACTTCATTAAACAGGACGGTAAATAAAACATTAGCTATTATTGCATTGACATCAAATAATGTATCTTTGGGGAACATTCTCAGCAGAATATTGCCTCTAAAAAGATATACGTTTTCAAATCCACAATACGTGGGCACTTCTCTTTCAATGCAATTAACCTTTGCAACTGAAATTCCATAATCCTGAAGAGGTTCCACTGATTTATTTAATTCTTCAAGAAAAAAAGAAATACTTGAAGAAATGTCATGGCTGAAATACACAAGTGATAACTTTCCTCGGTCCAGAGAGCCGAGGTAATCATGATAAGATAATTCTTGAAAGGCAGTTTTCATCAACGGTATTACAGTTGCCCAGAGTAACGTGGTTATGAAACATCTTAACAGCACTTCCATCTTCCGGCTATGATGCTACAATTCACATTCACAAAATTCTAGCTTCACTTGCAAGATCAATATTTACGGTCCACGATAATTGAAACGCTCAGTTCACGGCCATATATTTATCCTTATCGTAGTTCAAAATCTCACAAAGGCAATAGATGAACACAAATCTAGTTGAAAGCACCCTGACTTTTCCTGCCGACTTTTAATATGAAATCCAAAGGCTTGAGGCTTCACCAAACCCAATGGGCCCAGTCTGACTGTCAAGAGGGGAGCTGCAATCCGAGGCATGAGTGACTAAAATGTCTAGACTTCCCTCTGAGCAAGAATCGCCATTTTTATTTGAAATCCAGAACACTTGATCATAGGGTAACCGGGCACTCTGACCAGGTGAAGGGTTATTTCCTTAAAAACCGGAGAGGCTCGACGGGCAGTAACAACGCCCCCCTTGTTAAAACCATGGATGTCATAATGGCGCGTTCTTGGGAAATCAACATCCACCCAAAAGGGTATTTGTAAATTTGAACCTGACAGTGGCTTGGCCACGCAGCTTCAGGAACGGCATGGACGATCGTCTCTGGCATATCAGCGAACAGACCCCTCGCTTAATTAGCGTCGCGATGCGAAACAAGGGTTCAATCGGCTCCCGACGCCAGGATTTGTTTCATTGTTCAGTACTTATACAGGGCTGGATGGAAGGAAGAGGATTAAGCCAGCATCTCCGCGACAATTTTTTCTTCGCTGACTTTAGACGGTGGGATGGACGGAGGGGAACTCAGCCAGTGTTTGGATGACAGGATTGTTGTGAGCAACCTGCGCCCTCTGCAGACCGGTTACCAGTCTAGCACGGGATCGCCTCCTCGCCTCCCTCCCCCAGCACCCTGCCTCCCGATAGCTTCCAATATGGCGATGCACAACAAGGCGGCCACCCCGCAAATCCCGGACACCCGCCGGGAGCTGGCTGAGCTGGTGAAGCGCAAGCAGGAGCTGTCGGTAATGTGTTTTTTTTCTTACTTACTCCCCCGCGCCCAGTACTCCGGCGTAGGCTATTTTTTGCGCCTTCCACACGTTCCCCATCTTTTCCTGCGTAGTAACGCTAACAGCGTAAAAGGACAAGACGGCTACCTTTTACGAGTCGGATAATCTACGTATGTCGTGTTGGTGAATCTGAGACTACCGAGCGGAGTAATTGGCCGGCGGTTGCTGTCGAACGGATGTTCTGAGGCGGCTTTCCGTTTCAGGCAAGGCCGGCGCTCGAGGCCTACGCATCCGGGCATATAAAATTAACTTTAGAATGTACTGTGATGAAGACCCTGCAGAGCTATTCATAAACCGCTCATCAGTGTGGCTATTTTGTGTTGCATTCGTTGTAGGAGTACGAGTATAATAGGAAAATGAAAGTTCAATTTGAGTGGTAAGGAGAGATGCATTTAGCAGAATTGAAAAAGGTAAAAGTTAAACACATTTAAATGGTATACACTCTACTGCTCTCCCAGCATTCAATACAGTAGTCCTCAAAAAGTTTCCTGCTCCAGATGTTATAGTTATATTGATGTGATCTAGCGATGGATGCTGGCAGTCGAAATGTCAAGCTGTTCCTCATAACGTTGGAGTACCCAATTTATTATTATTTTTTTTTATTTACGGTGGTGCTTGCAGTTCTCTATTAATGGGGAAAGTGAAAACTACTAGTAGTAGAAAGCTACGAAAAAGTCAGGATTTGCTAAGACACTCGCACCTGCCTTTGAATAGCTTGAAATCCCCCCCCAACCACAGATTTCCCTGCAACTAAAGCAGAATGTCAAGTGCCTTATTAAAGATCATCCTACTACGGGACAGAATCTATGCTCATGGGGAGCCAGAAAACATGTTCGCTTTTTGCAAGGAGACCTAGGGGCATATTATCAAGGACAGTATTGCCGCTTTAGCGGCACATTTTCTCGCTAAAGCAGCCATATTCTCATCACCCTATTAACAAGGCGGCGCTAACATGCATTAGCGCATGTTAGCAGCCGATTTTCTAACGCTACGCATCTTAGCGATTTACATTGCTAATGAGATGCAAAGTAGGCGTTCCTTACAATTTCTTCATTGATAATCGTTGCAAACACCACTTCGCTGTATTATTAATTCTGCCCCGGACTCGCGTAGCGATGAGAAAAGGGAGTGCTCAGCCCCCATTAACGCATGATCCTAACGCCTGAATAAAACCTCACTTACCATTATTGCCCATGGGAGGTGGATTTTATGGTTAAGAACACACTCCCCTATTATCAAGCTTTTCATTAGTGCTGTGAAATCATCGCTGAATTTCACAGGCTAATGAAGATTATTGCAGTCTATCTCTGGATTGTACTTTGCCTGTTAGCAAAGCGTTGCTAATACGCCGCTAACACAGGGATGTGATTCAGCAATAGAGGGCGATAATGTAAAATGTGCTAAGCGCGTTTTGCGATATTAAGATAATAATGAATGGAGGTTTGGCAGCGTCCCAAAGCAGGGTGTATAACACATGGCAGATTGAATGACCACATGTCTTCTTCTTCCCTTAGGCCAGAGTTCTTAAAACTGTGGGGCGCGCCCCGATGGGGTGGGGGGCGTGACACCATCCCAGGTGGGGGGGGGGCGCCACTCCTCTCTAAGCCTTTTTGTTCCCTGCGTCCATCGCAACTCTTCCTGGAGAACTCTGGTATGATTGGAGGGAGGAGGGAGGGGAAATCGACGGGGCACTACCTGCCCGTGCTTTTGTCTGGGTAATTCACACAGGAGGGGGTTAATTCACGGAGTAGACAGCTTCAGCTGCAGTGGGAGGCAAGGATTCTTCTCTGCTAAAACCGAAAGCAAACAAACAGACAGGTTTCGGTTTTAGCAGAGGAGACCCCTCGCCTCCCACTGCACCTGAAGCATTTCAGCTCTAAATTAACCCCCTCATGGGAGAGTTAGATAACAGAGGCACAGCAAGTGCTCCATGGACCAATGTGACTCTTAAAGTATATCCATTTGTATCTCTTCCTTGAGTGACTTTACTACTTGTATATTTGCAATTTTTCTTTCTGTTTGTTTCGCTTCCTTGTGTGACTTTAGATCTTGTACATTGGCAATTTTTTCTGTTTGTATCTTTTACGTAACATATGTAATCCTAAGTCCTTATGTTTTGCAACTGGTTCTTATGTAAAGCGCTCTGGCACCTTTGGGTAAAGTTTGCGCTATATAAAATCGCATTAAATAAATAAATAAAAAATAAATAAATCAGCTGGGTAGCTAACAAAAGGTAGAATTGTGGTGCAGTAACCAGCAGATTTAAAATTTAACACAGGTTGAGAGTCCAATGCAGCTGCTACACCACTGGGAGCTAAGCTCACGTAAGATACATTTTAAAAAAGCGTACATATCCCCAAAAGTCAAGATGTACATTCAAAAAGGAATGTGAACACCTGTATTGGATGGAAGAGAACGTCAAATATTTGCAAATTGGTAGTTTCGGTTAAAAGTGCATTCCTGGATATCAAAATCCCCAACTAACTGCCAGAACTAGGAAATAAGAGGCAGAGCAATCATTTCTTAAATTGTGACAACAAACAAACAAATAAATACATACATCCATGCTGTTGCCCACATTTGTTTAGGTGGCTACTGCTGTATGTTGTAAATAGCGTGTTTCTATCGTTTAATGTGCAAGAGTCTATTACAGACATTTTGCAGACAAAATGTTTATGCATCATGCAACATCCATGTAAAAAGTTTATTTTAGATCAATACAAGACCTCACATATGAGAAATGGAAGAGTGTGACAGATTATTTGCAGTAATATTATTGAACTGCTGTTGTTACATACTGAAAACACACATCACTATCCCTGAATATCCAATGTACACACATTTAGTATTTGACCAAAGAAGGCATGAAAGAGATGAGACTGGATCATAAAATAAAAGCTGGTCCGAACAGGGACCCCGAAAATACATTTGGCCCATAGGCCCCAAAATCCTTTAAACGTCCCTGAAAGTTTCTTTTAAAATTGCACAGGCTGGCGCGCAAAATGCAAGCCAGCCATGTGTTGTTTAAACAGCCTGCAAATTGCTAAATATGGTTCTGAATAACAAGTATGTATTCAATTGTAATGTGACTTTTCTGTCTTAGTTCCCTTTTATTATCAGTCATGGATCATTTATGCAGCTCTAGAAAACCATTAAAAGTTCTTTCTATTTATATTTGCTGTTCAAAGTCTGCACAGACAAGTGCTGAAATATAATGAGCTGGCAACCCTAATCATAAGACTGGAAGTTTGTTGAGGGATCAGCACATTATTTATTTCCTCCACCCTGATCCCTGATTACTGCCATATTTCCTCCACCCTGATCCCTGGTTACTGCTATATTAGCAATGGTTTAACACATTTGAAACCCTATGCTTCCGTCAATAACATGCTGACTTACTTCAAGTGTCTGGGAATGCACCCTGCATTCAGACCACTCACTCCCCATTCTCACCCTTCACTTTCACCCTCACCCGGCACTCACACTGATCCCGATGCACTCACACCATTCACCCACTTGCCCTCCACTCACAGTGATCAATCTGCACTCACAGCCATCACAGTGCGCTCACACTGATCACCATGCACTCACACCATTCACCCGCTCACCCCACCCTCACACTGAACACCATGCACTCTCATCATTCACCCACTTACCCTCCACTCACAGTGATCACTCTGCACTCACAATGCACTTGCGCTGTTCACCCTGTACCTCGCCCCGCAGTCACAAGAGCACACTACTCACCACTGCACTCGTGACACTTCACTCACCTGTCCCCCTCACTGCTCCATCTGCAATCTCACTCCAATAAGCCCACCACTAACTATACATTCATTCGTTCCACTCTGCACTAACATGCACACCCAAATTCATATGGTCACCTCGCTCACCCCTGTACGGAATGTGCGCGTGGCGGTCAATTCCACAAATTTCTGTCAGGTGGTGGTGAACAAAATACATGAAGACTAGATCAATATAAACACATACAGTACAATACACTTCTAACGTAAGACAAGGAAAGCAATATGAGTTCAAATGATATCAAGTCATCAGATGCAACAAAAGACAAACGTTACTTAGTAGTTGAAACCTAAAGTTTTTCCTGGCGTCGCCGTTCGTGTATATGAGATGCAACAAATATATGTCAGTGACAACAAGCATAAAGGAGTGTGATAAGCACTCCTATGTATCGCTTAAAAATCACAAGATGTTCAGTCCATGCTGGGTTATTCAGAATGTGGTCACATTCATTGCCCTACGCAGTTCTTAGATCGTGTTACCTTTTAACAGTAGGGGTTTCTGGGAAATGAGTCCATCTTCGAACATTTGGAGAAGCTACGAGTAACGGCTCACCAGCCGGCGTTCTGCTGAGCGTATATTCCTATCCTTTATGTAAGTGTCTTTTTGCTATCTTGCAGAAATCCGTAAGCATTGTGGGTGTTACTTTGGAATTTAGTCCGTTATACGCCACGTTAAGAGGATTGCTTAGCATATGCTACTTAATAACTGCACGCGCTTGAAAAGATTTTGATTTAACGCGATGCTTTGAATTAGATTTCCCCGCTTTTTGTTTCCGTTGTGTTTAGGGCTAGCGCATATTTTAGAAATTGTGTTCACGAAGGCGTGTTGATTTTTAATTTTTGCTTATCACACAGGTTTCAACTACTAAGTAACGTTTGTCTTTTGTTGCATCTGATGACTTGATATCATTTGAACTCATATTGCTTTCCTTGTCTTAAGTTAGAAGTGCATTGTACTGTATGTGTTTATATTGATCTAGTCTTCATGTATTTTGTTCACAGACCCCTGAGGAAGGGTCCCATATGATCCGAAATGCATTGGGTCAATTAAGGATTTAACATGTTTATTATTTGAATCACACTGGTGCCAGGAAGAGCACTGAATTATGATCAATAAAGCATCATTAAAGTAAAAGATTGTGGAGACTTTAATGAATAACTTGGGATGTGAAATATTAATCAATTTTGGATCAAAAGAAGATTTGAAACTGTTCAGTTTCTCGATAATAGTGCACACACCTCAGGGAAGGGTGTGTTCCCAACCCACACTGGTTTTTATTTTTCATATATTTTTTGAATCATGTGCTGCATATTTGCAGGAATCTAAATGAATGTATTTATGTCTACAGCATATGAAATTAAGTGAACGTATGTGTTAAAAAGTATACAAGTGAAAGGAGGGCTTAATACAAAATTCACTGATCACTGACTATGTCAAATTGAAAAGCATGGTACATGACTACCCAACCATTTTTTTTTTTTTGGAAAAACATAACCATATCTGCTAACGTGAATTAAGATCCAGGCTATTTGTTTAAGAGTTTGTGTATTATTTGACATTAACCACATCCGTGCGGCGCAGATTTCCCCCCGTTGCTGGGCCCTAATAAAAACGGGCGTGGTCATGACGGAACGGTTCCGTCATTAGCACAGCTCGACCGATGCTCATGATGGAACCGTTCCGTCATGAGCATCGAAGGGGTTAATAATGTCCGCATATTATGACATTGCTGTACTTTTTCTGGACTCCGGTGCCTGGCTGCTACAGCCTGCGTTTAGACAGGCAGACGGAAGAAACAAGCTTTATTTTCATATTTGTTCATTAGTTCTTTTTTTGTGTTTTTAGGAGACGTTAGCAAATCTGGAACGACAGATCTATGCATTTGAAGGAAGTTATTTGGAAGATACCCAGATGTATGGAAACATCATTAGAGGATGGGACCGATATTTAACTAATCAAAAGTAAGCTTAAATAGACCTTTTATTCCTTGTCTTAAAGTATCTTGTGACAGTCTGAAACAATTGATGGCATAGGAATATAATAAACTCTTGTTTTCTCCAGGATAAATATGTGTTCTGTACCATTTTTGAAACCTTTCATTTTTATAACTTTTCTTGCTTGACTATGCTCTCACTAAGAATCATAAATGTGTAGGTGAATACAAGATGCCCCAAAGTTAAGTTTCAATGTTGAAAGGACTTCATGGGTTTTTAGGACTATCTGCTAAAAGGAGTTGGTTGTAACTATGCCCTTCACACAATCTCCAACATCCAAGTGTTGGTCCCACCTTAGATATCCAAAAAACTGAGTTTGTGACCAGTAGGGATGTGGAATTTAATAAAATATCTACTTGTCCGTGGAGCAGGTTGCTTCATAAATCTACTTGTCCCGTAACAAAATCCACTTGTCCCTTTGGTGCCATGTATTGCAGAGACAAATTATGGCAGCAATCTCATTATATAAGAGCTCTGATATAACCTCTCTGATTATGCCAGGGTGCATACTATAGTAGTGTTTGAATACTTGCAGTCCCCTTATGTTGCCACGTTTCTGCAGATCAACATACTAGGGCTGAATGTAGTGGTAATCAATAGCTCCAGGGTTAGAATGCCCTTTTTAAGTCTGTGCAAACCTACTAACTTGCATGTTTTAAGGGTTGTCAATAACTCTTCTCTGATCTTTTCCTATTCAGAGAATTGTTGGAAATATACTCCTGACATTGGCAGATGTAAACCTCCTTCCAGATGTGGGAAAGACGTGGTTGGAGGGAAAGTGAACTTACAAATACTCAGGTTTTCGCGTGAGCATATCTACACATGCATATTTGCTCATGCTAAAATGCAGTTCACAAATATTTTCTAGGATTACTATTTCTTGTCCTACTTCTGTAAATTTACTATTTCTTGTCCTACTTCTGTAAATTCGTGGGAATTCAAGAAAGCCGTATAGCTGCACTTAATGCAAGGACATATACCATGGGTGCACTTATGAGACATTCTTTAATAAGTGGGCCTTTAATTTGGTCTGACGTTGACCATGACTTTTTGTGTTTATTAAAATTCTGTCTCGCTCTCTCTCTCTCTCTGTGTCTCGGCAAGCTTCACTGTGAGTGACTGCATTTTGCTCTTTCACAAGGAGCATATCGGCACACAAAGTCGTTTTGTTCGCTGCCCATAACTACTGTGGGAGTGTTTGCTTTATGAAACCAAAAACAATTTTTGCTTTGCCAATGTTTGTTTTAATGGTGAGGTCCAGGCAGCTCCCACAACAATAAGCTTTTACAAAAACCCTGCCCAAAAAAGTCACACATGGAAAAAACGAAAAAGCTGGCCACCAATTTTAGACCTGTTGGTGTTGCCAATGCTTGTTTATTTTTGTTTCTCATAATCTTATTGAAACTGGTTACACTGATTTTTCATTATGAATATTTCTTGGGGAATACTAGCATGCATCAACACATGTTACTAAATGATGCTGCAAAGAAATAGTACCTGAAATTTTACAGTTGTTTGGTGAAATGTTTTTTTTTCTTGCTTTTTCATTTTTTTTAAATGAACATTTTATTTTGAAAGCAAAGAATCATCAATCTTGCTTTCAAGCTTCTGCAAATATTTGGCTCAAATCAGAGAAGCATTCTGGGACATTATATATAGCCTCATTTTGCTAAACTTTGAAAACATGTGTACACATTTTTAGGTCGAGCGTAGCGATGAACTTTTGTTGGCGTGTTAGGAGGAATGTGAGACAGCGTTCAGGCACGAGCCTCGCTGTCTCAGATTCCTCCTCGAGGGCGCGCACGTCGCCGTGCACATCCCCTGCCTCGCATTCGCATTCTCTCTCAATCACACACAGTCACGCATGCGCACACACATTCCCTCACGCACACACTCACCTCCCTCACCCCCCCAGGCATACACACAGGCAGGCACACACACACACACGCACGCACCTCCCTCCCCCCCACCACTCACGGGGCTCACGCGCGCACACACACAGACACACGCATCCCCTCTCCACTCACCGTGCTCTTTTGTCGAGACGCCTCGCTGAGCTCCTTTTCTCCACACGCGGGACACTTCTCTGGATCTTCACGCTACCTCGGGGCTCTCCCTCCATGATGGGAGCCCCGCATCAACGCGCAACACCGGCCTCTTCCGGCCACGTCACAGGCCCCGCCCATGTCACGGGCAAGGATTCCTGACTTCCTGGTTTCGCCCCCGCCGGCAACTCTGCTTCATCAAAGCGTGCAGCAACATAGACCGGTAACTTGTTTTAAATGTATTTATAATAATCATCAATGCCGCCGAGGATCACGGGTTTGCGTTCTCCCATACGTCACAGGTGGCGCCGGTGGGCCACTTGTTTTGGCGCTTCGTGGTGCGTTTGTGACTCCGCAAGTGTTTGCTCGTGGTCAGTGAAACAGACCCGCCTCCATCGACCCTTCCAAAACCTTATTGTTGGCGCCTGGCCTCAAGCTGCCTGTGACGTCGGATGTGCCAATCCCAAAAATGTCTGGTTGACGCCTCTGCAGCCTTCCTTCACCTGCACCCAACTGTAAGACAGACATGAAAGGGAAGCTCCGATTAAACTCCCAGTCAGGCCGTCCCGAGGTAGACATCCAATCAGTCTCCCCTGGTACCTCCCCAGCTTCAAACTAATCCGGACTACTCGCTGCCATGACACCTACTGTCCTGCTGCAGATCTCACTGCGTGTCTGTAATACTCAACAAGATCAGGACTTCAGGCAGCAGAACACACGCCCCTCAACCCTCCATACCACCCCTCCCCCACCCTCCCAGTGAAATCACCATAACAAAACAACAACGGTGTGACAGACCTCCTCATTACGTGTGACCCAGATCAGAGTGTGATGTTTACCGCAGTCCATAAACACATCTCACACATGGAATGGCACTTATTAGAAGTTTTCCCCGAGACTAGGCCATAACCAGCATTTGGTGCTTGTTTTTTTTTTGGTGTGCAATTTCTTGCAATACTCGTCCCCTCTGAAGGATTATGCCACTGTGGCCGGGAATATCAAGATTGTTGTGCCCCACCCCGATGCAAAAAAATTTCTGTGGCAGCCATGCCCTCTGTACTCCCTGAAGTTCTGTGTCCTCAAACTTCCCTGCTTATTGCTATATGGAGAGTCAGTGTCTCCTAATCCTTTTGGGTCTGATGTTGGTATTTTACGTTTCTCTCATTTTGTGTGTGTGTGCGTGCGTGTGTGTGTACTGTCAGTTGCGTAAAAATGGCTCCTGGAAAACACCATCTGTTATCAGCAAGGTAACTTCCAGTCGATGTGAAACCAGCCTTGAGGCCTGCAGATTCCTTCCTCCTCCTCGTGTATGTGTGAGTGTGTGTGCCTGGTGAAAGCATCAACAAGAAGGAATTGCTATCAACCTGCATTATCAGCGCCAGGGCTCTGTTTGTCTCTGTAAACCCCCAGGACACCCCCTCAGAGCCCGCGCGCTATGTGTAATATCACTTTATGATAGAGCTTCTCAGTGATTTTTTTGTGATTGCGCTTTCTTATTGAATGCATTAGTAGGTACAGTACAGACGGTTCGACAGTTACAGAGCTTACACAAGAAAGGTTCATGAGAAACTAAAAATGGTTAAAGCAGAAGTATCTGCGTACAAACGATTATTGTAAGATATATGCTAGTACGTGAGTAAAGGCAGCAGCAGCAACCAGAAATATCAAAAGGGACAAACCAACTATTTTACAAACAGTAAATAATATAAACATTGCATTTTTGGAGTGCCTTAGATTCTCAGCCGTTAGCCTAACATTACCTCAGAGGTGAAAATAATACATAAGCACAGGCTTCAATAAGATCCAAAGTGAAACAAGCATTTCCAATGCAATAGGTCTCGCATTTGCGAGAGTTTAAGCTATTGACATAGTAAATGACAATGCATTTTATTTATGTTTTAAAAGTCAACACATAAATAAAAGGAATTGTCATTTACAATGCCAATAGCTCAACTCTCGTAAATGCAAGACCTATTGCATTGCAAATGCTTGTTATACTTGAACCACTGTCAGTAATGGAGTCAGAGCGTACAACATTTAATTAGAGCACTCACCCTAATAATAAAGGCGTTCAATTAATGAACAGCATTAACATATAGACAAAAATATTACATTAACTGCAGACAGTGCCCTTCCCCGATTTATAATATGGTACTGCAAACTGGCAGCCAAAGGCTTTGTGCTGCAGGGGGTTGGGCCTACTTTTCCCAAGGACAAATTAAGGGCATGCAGCCTATTCGCTATCACAGCATATCACTACTTGTCATTTACACTGTGTTAACATTCCCAACTCGGTGTATATCTATGGGAGAGTTTCTCTTCACTTTACTCTTTTTGTCAAGCTGGATTGAGGTCCTGCTTGCTCGTGTTTTGTCATGTGCATGTATGTCACTTTTAAATGGAGTTACCTGTACCACCTCCCCTATATCTATATACATACCTTGTTAATTCAGTGTTGGTAATCCAGCAATTTTCACGCTTCATTTACACAGATTCTGAACACTACCCCAATGAAGGGCCCATAAAGCCCGAAATGCATTGGGACTGATTAATTGGGACCTTAACTAGTATGTTATCCAATGAAAAGACTTTCAATTGTGGAATATGCATGAAGTTTGTGTATAAAGCATTGAAAAAAGAATGTATGAAAAAAGAATACATTTGATTGATGGAATATACATGTCGGAAAGTGTTTTGAATGGAACCACTCCAGTACTACTACTGGAGATATTGCTGTGCACTGAGGGGGCGCCTCCCCTGGAGGGTACTTTTGTGATCCAAGGACAAAATGTACATGAAAACTTGTTGCCCTTGACCACAGACAATATGTCCTGGACGTCAGGCTATAGGAATTCCACATCCCTGGACCAAGTAAGGGCTTCTGTCTATTTTTTTTCTGCAATAATCCTCTGGAGATGGTGATTAGACTCCAGGTGGGACACGTGGCATTATGTAGAGTGGCAACTTAGTTCTAAAAGGAGTGTTTAAAAAAAAATAAAAATAATTGTAATATTGGTAGTTTATCATACTTTATTAATGTTAAGACACAGTCTTTAAATCCTACATTTTAAAACCAGATAAGATAGTGTTTTCAAAAGGGGAAGAAGAAAAGGAAAGACCGTCCTCCCTCCCTTACTTGTAAACCAGGTTAATATCTTATTTTTTGCAATACAATTTTTATTGGGTTGCAAACTCAGATAAACATCCTATCAGAAAATGAATAGCAGACATAATCATCAGCCCATCACAAGGCAGGCACTTAGTGAAGTACATTGTTCAGCAGGAGAATATTTTCACATGTACATTTAGTTCCTGACAGTAGTGTCAGTGCAAACCTAGTGTGGATATTGGAACAAAACCCCCTAAGCGCTCCCCGCCCCTAACTATCTGCTAACTACCCCAACTATACCCCCTCCCTCTCTCAATACAACCCCCCCCCGCAGGCGTGTCGTGGTGTGTCCCTGCTGGAATGGAAATGGGTTCACAACTCCGGTCGTACCTAGCAATTAGACCAATGGATACTATGTGGTATGAATCGTCTCACTTTCCAGGAAGGGGGCAGCAGTTTGTCAACCTGGCAAGGCGAGGTGTCTTGCGACCATCTTGATACACTATATTGGGTGTGTCCCAGGGCTATTTGCTGGGGCCTCCTCATCTGCGGGGAGTGCGAGTTCCTTGACCAGTCTTTCCCAGGCTCTCGCCGTCTCTAATACTTCTTCTATGTTCAATTTGTAACCGGACCTCCCCCTCACATTGAGCCCACTTACCAGCTTAATATCTAATGTACCATCATTTAGTGCATATAATCTCCATTCCCCTGACACCTTGTCCCATCGCATCACTAATCCAGACATAGTTAAACAAGCATTGAAAATGCAATAGGTCTCGCCTTTGTTATGTTATGTTAACACCTATTTATAAAGTGCACGGCTACTCCCTGGAGTGTTCCGGCGCTAAAACACAACCAAAGACTGCCAGCAACTCAGAACTGAAGGATCCAAGTTTTAAGTACTTTCCTAAATGAGAGGAGGTCAGGACTCTGTCTGATCGCGAGAGGAAGACTGTTCCACAGCCGAGAAGCGGCTGCGTGAAAGGATCTATCCCTATACGGGCCCGAAACACCCTAGGAGTAGCGATCAAAAGTTGAGATGAGGATCTCAGGGAGCGCTGAGGAAGTTAAGACTGAAATCTCTCCCTGAGATAAGGAGCCCTAATCTTATGAAAAGCGTTAAAAAGCAAAACCAAAGCTTTAAACTGAATTCTCTTTCGGGCCGGAAGCCAATGAAGGGAAAACAGCAGCTGGGAGGACTGCATTCTGGAGCCCAGCAGGAAAATGGCTCTGGCTGCTGAATTCTGAATCACCTGTAGTCTGCTCAAAAGATATTCAAGCAGGCCGAGGTATAAGGAATTAGCATAGTCCAATCTGGACATTATCAGCGTCTGAACCACTGTCTTCCTGTAAGGGATGGAAAGCAATGAGAGAACATTTTGCAACATTTTCAACAGCCCGAAACATACCCCGGCTACTGAGTGTACTTGAGCCTTCATTGAAAGGGTGGAATCCAACTTGACTCCCAGATTTTTCACTGTAGAGACAGCCGATACAGGAGGGGACATATCCTGGGGCCACCATTTCTGCCAGATATCCGGTGGCTGAGGTCCAAAGAAAATAATCTCGGAGTTGCTTTTTAAATGATTGCGACCTAACCAAGAGAAGACTTTAGAAATACAAGTATTACTTAAGTTGCGGTATAACTCAGCTCCCTTCTCACAAGTAAACAACAGCTGAGTGTCATCAGCGTATGACACTATCTTAGCACCCAGACTCTCGGCAAGAGGGGCCAAAAGGGCCATGTACAAATTAAAAAGTGTTGGGCTCAAAATAGATCTCTGTGGCACCCCCACATTGAGAGGGGGGACTACCGCCGAGAAGAGGGGAGCCCAGGTGGTTTGAGAACGGTTAGACAGAAAAGAAGTAAACCAACTCAACACTGTGCCACCAATACCACTATCCCTGAGTCTTTCCAATAGTCTGGTATGGGGCACAGTGTCAAAAGCCGCAGGTAGGTCCAGCAGCACCAGGACGGCGCTGCCTCCTTTATCCAATGCGGCTTTGATAGTTTCTCCAACTTCCAGTAAAGCCGTCTAGGTGCTAAAGTTGGCTCGATAGCCCGATTGGCTAGAGTGCAACAAGTCATTGGTCTCCACAAAATTTGTGAGGACCTTATTGACAAATTTTTCTAAAACCTTCGAGAAAAAAGGCAGAAGCGAGATAGGTCTGTAATTACATGCTACCTCAGGATCAGCTGTAGGTTTCTTCAATAAAGGAAGGAAGAATGTTTGCATTCTTCCATCTGTGTGGCATCAGCCCCTCCCTTAGAGCCGTATTCAGAATGGTATTCACACATGGATTAATCACATCTGCTAAAGAAGATAGGACCTTTGCTGGACAAGGGTCTGTGGGCTAGTCCGACTTCAGAGCTTTCGTAAATATCAGAGATTGCTCTAAGGTAATCTCAGGGAATTCCCACAGGGAAGCCCTGATGCTGGAACAGGCATCTAAATGAGGGAACTAGACACCCTCCCGCCCCAATGGTTGAATTTCAAAAGAATCCTGAATCAATTTAATTTTCACATAGAAAAAGAGGGCCATTCGATTCGTCCTGTCGCTTTTGGGGACAAACGGTTGACTTATAGAGGCTGGGGAGGTGAAACTTTTTACAACGTTAAAAAGAGTTTTACTCTTATTAGATGCCATATCTATTTTTTGTAGAGATAAAAAGCTTATTTGCCTCACGTATGCTCTTATGATAATTATTCAATGCCAGTTTGTAGATCAGTTTATCAGAAGAATTATAATTTCTCCGCCACTCTCTTTTATAATGTTTACAAGCTCTTTTACTGCCCCGAAGAGCCTCAGAAAACTAAGGGGCTGACAATCGAGTCGATTTAGCAGGTCTCACACAAGAGGGGGATAATTCAGTGGCATGTTGCTGAAGTCAGTCCTCTAAAATCTTTTCATCATGTTCCAGGATACTGCTTAAGAGAATCGGCCATTGTTGCAACGCCGACTGAATGGCTTCAGATGACATCAAATGAAATGATCTCGAACAATGATTTACCTTAGCTATCTCTAAAGATAGAGACCATATGGCAACTCAACAAATTTTAAAATTGATCAGATAATGATCGGAACAGATTAGGGTCAAGGGGGCATCCACATGAATCTGATTAGAAGAAAAAACCTGATCCAGTATATGGCCTTTATCATGCATAACACCTACAAACAGAGTCAAGTTAAGGATATCCAAAGATTCATAAAGTCTAATAGGGTCATGTTCCAAAGATTTATCCATGTGTATATTAAAATCACCCAAAACCATACATTGGATATATTTAGCTGCGATGGGAGAAATAGAGTGACTAATTGAGCCCAAGAAAGCCTTTGCCGGGCCAGGGGGGCGATAAATTACTACTCCTGCCATGGATTGCTGAGCAGAAAAGTAAAAAAAAAAAAGCCCAAACTTTCTGCCCCCTCTTATCTCCAGATCTAAAGGAATACACGTAAAGGAGCTCCTATATATATTAGCAAGCCCCCCGCCTCTCCCTTCAGGATGGTCTTTCCTCAAACTCTGGTAACCCTGTGGAATCGCGTTGGCGATAGTGGGATTGGAAGCCTCCGTTAACCAAGTTTCAGTCAGAAACAACAAGCCAGGAGATAAATCGCTTAAGAAGTCGTAGAATTCAACTTCATGTTTCTTCAGGGACCGGACATTCAATAGAGAGGCCTTCCAAAATACATCTGTGACCTCTTCTCCTCTCACCAGGGCAGGCATAGCCCATTTAGCTTTTGACTGAGGTCGAACTGACCAACCACAGTATGCGCACTTCTCAGGCCCATTATACCCTAAAATAACCAAGTGGGGTCTGCATGCCGAGTCCTTATTAAGTGCCACCAAATGGCCCCTATCATAGGTAATTACCTTTGGTGGCTCCCGGCAAAACTGGCAGCATGGCCGGCCCGGGCCCTTCGGGGGGCAGACGGGTTTGCCTTTGGCGCGCCAGCGGCGCGTTCGCTGCGGGCAAGCGCAGCAGCCCGTTTTGAAGGGGCTCTCATCCAACCACTAGACCGCGCTGAAGAGGAAAAATGGCGGGTAGTGGTCACAGAGCTCAAGGGGACCTGGTTCGATTTTTTTCCCCTCCCTCCACAAAAAAATTCCCTTAATAAAAATTCCCACAACAGCAAAGGTAACATTGGGCAGCAGATCAGATTAAATAAAAAGTGCAACAGGTGGCTTTAAAATATAAATATTTCAACAACGAGGATTTAGCAGCAAGTGGTAACAGGCTGGGCTCGAGTTACTATTGCTGTGAGGCTCACACAGCAGCCCGTTTTGAAGGGGCCCTCATCCAACTTTGATTAAGTTAAAGCCATTTGCTTTGCTAATGGTATTGTACAGCAAAGCAAATTGCTTTAACTTAATGAAAAGCGAGACCTATTGCATTTTTAATGCTTGTTTTAAGTGGAGTGATGCGGCCAGACTTCCAAATATTGCCAGAACATCTATATCACACAGAAGCAGCCCGTGCAGCGTTTTGCAAAGCACATGAGCAAGCATATTCCATGCCTTTTGCAGCATAGTTAGTACACATTAATTTGAATAATGCGCTGAGCACAGCCTTTTTGTAAGGAAACTAGTCTATATAGTGTTTTTTCTTGGCTGTGTAGTGTTGAGAAAAAGAGATGTATTACTGAAGTGAGGTAAATGGCGAGTGCCACCAGAGAGAGGTGTGTGTGCTGTGAAAGAGCGGCCGTGAAAGCGAACGTGCTAACTCGATAATTAAAAAAAACAAGATGTCGTCTGACTGTCCACAGTCCATACGAACACGCGCATGCCGTTTGCTTTGGACAAATGGCGAGAGCAGCCGTCTTTGACCATGCAGACGCGTGCATGTAAGCCTTCTGGAGATTTGATTACAAAAGGCACTCGCATGGCCTCATCAGTGGCAGGAACAGAAGCAGCTTGTCCTTATATGTGTGTGTGTGTGTGTGTGTATATGTAAGGGTGTGTGTGTATGTGTGAGTGAAAGCGAAGGTCAAAGGGCATGTGATTTCACTTCTGCTACCCCTTGCCTTTTGGTGAATTGACGTTCATGCACATATTGCCCTCAAGCTAAGGAAAGACCTGGGTATTTAATTTGATAGAATCGAGCATCTGGGCCAGTGATGCCCTCCTGGTCCAAGGCCCTTCTTTATGACGCATTGATGCAGTTCCCTGCGGGAGCCTTTAAAGACCAGCGATCACTGCTGTAGTAAGGATTAGCTGCTCTCTCTGCAGTGTTTTTTGGGGGGTGTTGGGGGATGGACTGTACGCCTCAGATCCACTGACGGCGTCTTTGATGCATATTTATTGATCGAACCATAGAGAGCGTCGTTTTCTGGTTGAAAATATATTAGTGAAATCTCACGTCTGGATAATTTGCTGCCAGTGGACCAGAAATATGTCTTGGCTATAAATGCGACCTGACCAAGCTGTCACAAAAGCTATATTTAACAACCTCGTGATCGGAGTGTTCTAGACTTCGTCAAAAGCAATAATGCCTAATCGCTCGATTTCAGAGCGGTGCGGGTTCCAGGCGTGGGCGCGCGCGGGAACGTGAGAGTGTGACTCCGTGGCTGCAACATACCACAACAAGGCTCTCTTGCTGCACTGGTGGTGTTGCCAGCCGCACAGTGTGCTTCAGGTGCGGGTTTGTGTTGCTGTTTTTTGTGTATGCTGCAGTAAGAATTATCGCCAGTCAACAAGCGCGAGGACTCGATAAGCCTTATTTCCACAGTAATATTTCTCCACAGGTTGTGATTTCCTCAGAGCATATGACCGCTGTAAACAAATCAGGCAATAGGCATTTGTGTAGCTTACACCTGTCATTGGTTTGGCCTCAGAGCTCGCAGCGTGCTACATACAGTGTGCTGTAAACATGGAAATCACGGTGCTGTGGGGACGGCAGAAACAGACTCGAGCGGCAGTGGAAGTGAAAGCAGCAGAAACAGACTTGAGTGACCGTGAGAGCAGCAGAAGCAGACTCGAGCGGCCCTGAAAGTGAAAGCAAACGCACTGACACAGTGCTATGGGGACGGCAGAAACAGACTCGAGCGGCTGTGAAAGTGAAAACAAACGCGCTGACTCGATAATGGAAACCAGAAGAATAAATGATATCAAGCTGCGTAGTGTAAGCGGCACGCACCATGTTCCACAGGAAACAGCATTTTCGTTGCTAGGACCCCTTCCACGCTTCCGTTGCTAAGACACCAAAATGCAACATGCAAAATGGCGTCGGGCTGTCCACAGTCCCTACGGACACGCGCATGCTGTTTGCTATGGACAAATGGCAAGAGCAGCCATGTTTGTCCATGCAGACATGTGCATGCAAGCCCTCCGCAGAATCGGTTCCAAAATGTACTCGCAATAGCGTGAGGAGCACATGCTCTGCTTTCACTAGGCAAGGCCTAAAAAAAAATTGCCAGTGTGCAAGCCACATCAAATTCCATATTTTACAAAAGGGGATTATTTTTGTTTTTTTCCAGGAGTTTTGAAAAAAGCTGACCAACACTACAAATAGATAATTGCCTTGTAGGTGAGAGAGCACACATGATGCTAATCCCACTTGTTGACTTTAAATCTGTACACCACTGAGTAATTCAAGAGCTGGACTGCCCGGAAAGAAGTGATGGGAGAGTGTGCTGTTTCTCTGTGCCAAACAACGTCTGCTTTTCAGTTCAAATTTTCATACCCTCTGGCTGCAAGATGGTATTTCCCCTCTGTTCTTTTGCCCTGACCTTAATGCATTTACAGACCGTGGAGACTTTCTCAATTAAATTTTTCTTCTCTGGCCATGACCTTGTGGGCTGGTGAGAGTGGTGCTGAAGTTTTATGGGTTGTGTTTGTGACACATCTTTGGGACACTGAGATCTTGTCACAGCGGCAGGAAGGACTTCAGACTCAAAAAAATATTTTCTACTTGCTATTTTGGTAGACTGTCTTATATTTGAACTCTTCTGCACCATCTATTTGCGAGTCCTGAAATGTCCTTGTCGCAACCTGCAGCTGAAAGGTCAGTGGCCCTAGGAAGACGACTGAGTTTAGAGTAACATGGCCACCAGGCGGTTGCCTGCAGCATTGCAGCATTTTTGTGTAGCTAACAGCCCGATTCATGAAACGAAATTGCGCTCGCAAAGGGCCAGATTCTGAGAATCTGGCCCTTTGCGAGTGCGATTCTTGCACTTGGGATTCATCATCCCAAACGCAAAAATCACTATTTGCGAAATCGCATATTTGCGAGGAATTGGATTTAAGGAATCTCGAATAGAGATTCCTTAAATGCAATTCATCACCATATTTGAAATTGCGAATTCGCAATATTTGGTCGCAATTTACCACGAAATCTGACTTCGTGGTAAATTGCGAAAAAAGAGTAAAAAGCACTTTAGTGCATTTTTTTCTTTTGCATGTTACACACACACATGTCCTTTGGACATGTGTGTGCGCAACACCTGTTTGAATTTGCATTTAAGGGGTGCTACAGGGTGTCCTTTGGACACCCCTGGCACCCTTTAAATCGCTATCTTATTTGCGATTAGCAAATTGCTAATCGCAAATAAGGAATACTCCCCATTCATTCCTATGGGCCTTTTGGCCCATAGGAATGAATGGGGAGTTATTCCTTATTTGCGATTAGCAATTTGCTAATCGCAAATAAGGAATGTGTAGGAATCGCATATAATTTTGCGATTCCTACATGAATCCCGTTTTGCGAGTCTGTAATAGCGATTCCTTATGAATCGCTATTACAGACTCGCAAAACGGGTCTTTGATGAATCTACCTGCAAGTTCTTTCCTTTTCCCTGTCTGTTAAAAACGCTAAATTACAGTCCACTTTGGGGTCTCCATTTTTGCAGTGCTCAATATTCCTCTTCTATAGCCTCCAGAGATGTATTCAGGATATTATGAAAATTCAGAGCCAATGTGAACATGGAGGCAAATTCTAGGCTCAGGTTGTGTTATTGCAAATGCCCCAAATACATTCAGAAGAAGTATAAAAATGTATTCCGGAATTGCACCCATTGTTTTAATTCAGTTCTTGCTCACTTCATTTAAATATTCAAAACTATTAGCCACTGTATTCTGTTTGCAGTTGCTTCTCTTAGTATAAGGACCCCAGGCCACCTCGTATTACTCCAGTTGTAATTCAACACATGAAGCACTGACAAGAAAATAGGCACATTCTTTTAAAACATCCAGAAGCTTAAAGTAGTTAATTATGTTATGCTGTCCGGTTCTAAAACGCCAAATGTCAGCTTATCAGATCTTACAGTTGGCTTAAAGTCCGCCATTGTTACTATTGAGTGGCATTATTGTCACTCTCATTGCTTGCTTCTTGTTCGATGGCTTGCGTACAAGTGTTTTCCAACTGTTAACCATGTGTGCCTTTTGAGAAAGTGCCATCTTTCTTGCATTGGTATGCCCCCACTTTTTACTGGACTGCTAATGTGCTTTGACTGAGTGTGCCCTTGGCTCCTGCCAACCAGGTGCCCAGGGCCTGTGTTCCTTCCCTAAAACTGTGTTGAAACCAAAACCCAATTGGCATCTCTGGCCACCTGTCAGTCCCTAGTAAATGGTACCCTAGGTACCCAGGGCATGGTGACCAGAAAAGACCCCTAAGGGCTGCAGCATTTATTGTGCCACCCTTAGGGGCCCTGTACCCTGACACCCACACACTGCCTTTGCAGGCTGAGTGTCTAAGTGCAGAACTAAACAAAGAGTCGACATGGCACACATCCCTGTGTTCCATTTTTTTTTTTAATATATTTTTATTGCAGGCATCAGTAAAAAGTTACAAATTAGACCAGCATTATAAGGTCAATTGAAAATAATAGAACACATCCCACCCCCATTCAATAAGACATCCCAACACACAGCCATTCAGCCCACAACCCGAGGGTCGGGCGGCGAGTATCAGTAGGGGCTCGATTGGAGGGCAAGGCCGGTCCGGATGATCCACAGTCCATCATCTGCTTTTCTAAACCATCCTACAAAAGGGAAAGCAAAAGTAAAACCCCCCCAAAACACTATGAACTAAACAGAACCCTCCCCAACCCCGCCATCAGTGTATGGAAGGAGATGTAGAAGGAAACATGGGTGAGCCTCCTGGGAACTCTACAGATATGTGAAGGACAACTGTCTATCGGGACTCGGGACGAGCAGAAGCGCAATAATCCCTGAGGGCCTGCACTAATGTCTCCCATTCTAGCGCCGCCTCCTGCGCCTTCTCATTGTGCTGTCTTCTAGCTAGTTGGTATCGCAGCGTGCTTTCCCCTGCCGCCCACTTCAAAAGTTCGCCGTGCCACCGGGTCCATGTGGGGCCAACCCTCGCCTTCCAGTTCCTAGTGACCTCCCGCTTAGCAAGGAGAAGCCCTAGGTCAATGAATTTACTGGAAATTTTATTTTTGGGGGTATGTGGAAACCAGTGTAAGAGTCCCACTGCCGCGTCAACCGCCAAGGACCTCCCCGTCACCCCCTTCAGGGTGTCTCCCACCTGAAGCCAATAGGAGGACAATTCAGGGCAGGACCACAGCATGTGAAGGAGGTCTGCCCCAGGCGCGCGGCATCTGGGGCAGTCGGCAGAATCCGTGGCGAAGTATTGTTGGATCTTCGCCGGGGTCAAATATGCTCTGTGGAGCACATAGAAGTGGACCAGTTGAAAGCGGGCGTGGCGGGTGCCCTTCCAGACCCGCCTCATGAGTTGTGACCAGGTCGTCTCCGGTATCTCCTTTCCCACGTCCGCCTCCCAGCGGTTCCTCAAGGTGGTGAGGGGGGTCAACCCCTCGTTGACCAGTCTATTATACAGGCATGTGACCGCCTTGACCGTACCCGCAGACATCATGACATACTGGCATACCGGGGATGTAGGAGGTTCCTCCATTCCGTTCTTCCAGTGCGCTTGAATCGCTCGGACCAGGGCTGTGTGCAAAAGGAAGTCGCCACGAGGAACATCAAAGCGGTCAATGAGCTCCTGAAAGGGCAGTAGTGCCCCATCCTCGTAAAGGTCACCCACCAGCTGTAGGCCCGCGTCCTCCCAATCCGCTAGCCGTGACCAATCACCGCCGTGAGGCAGGGCCGTCAACATACCCAAAGGTATTTCGGGTGCGTACGGCAGCCGCAACCGTCCCCGGGCGTGGGGGCGGTTCCAGCATAGTCGAACGGTCTTCTCCTCGAGCGTCAGGTCCTGCAAGGCCAGACGCTGACGCAACGCAATGAAGGAAACAACATGCCTGGCCATCCCAGTGCCCCTCCCGGTCTCTGGGCCACGGAATTCCCTGGCGACTTCCTGAGTGAAGGTCTGTAGCTGGGCTGCCAAGTAGTATTTCTCAAAGTCTGGCACCGCAAGACCACCCTCAGCTTTCGGCCTTGTCAGGGTCTTAAGGGCCACTCTCCGGCGGCCCGAGCCCCAGAGGAATCCCACCACCATTGATCGTAGCAGGCGAAAGGTGGCCGGCGGGATCCAAACCGGCAGCGCACGAAAATAGTACAGCAGCCGAGGGAGCGCCACCATTTTTAGCAGAGCGATTCGCCCTGCCACCGATGGCGGCAGGGTAGCCCAGAAATCCATGCTACTCCGCAGTGCGCGAGTGCTGCGAGCTATGTTCCCATCCAGGAGGTCAGTCGGGTCGTGGTAGACGTACACCCCCAGGTATTTAAAGCAGTCAGGTTCCCACCTAATCTCCCTACTGATATCGGGGCTGGGCGTGCCCCTGCGAACCGGGAACAGGCAGGTCTTGGCCCAATTCACCCGAAGGCCCGAGATCTCTCCAAACGCCGTGAGCGCCGATGCAGCCCCATTTAAGGCATCAATCGGGTCCTCAAGGAAGAGCAACAGGTCGTCAGCGTATAGCGAGACATAATGCGGGCCCGATGGTGTCCATAAACCGCGAAAGTGGGCCCCGGATCGGAGCAGCAGCGCCAGTGGTTCCACCGCTAGCGCGAAGAGAAGCAGGGATAGTGAACAACCCTGCCTCGTGCCTCTCTCCACCGAGTATTGTGAGGAAACCAGCGGGCCCGCGCGTACCCTGGCCGATGCCGAGGCATACAGTACCGAGGTCCACCTGACGAAGCCCTCACCTAGGCCGAACCGCCGCAGTACACAGCGCAGGTAGTCCCATTCCAGGCTGTCAAAGGCCTTTTCCAAATCCACCGAAAGGACCACCGGGCACGGGGCGCCAACAAGCGGCTCCCCCAGCAAACGGAACAGCCTACGGATGTTCATGGTCGTGTTTCGCTTGGGAATGAATCCAGCCTGGTCCTCGTGCACCAAAGAGCGCATGTGACCGAGCAGCCGCGACGCCAGTATGCTGCTCCGTATCTTGTAATCGACCGTCAACATGGATAGTGGACGATAGGACGCCGGGTCGGATGAATTCCTGCCCGGTTTGAGGAGAGGAACTACCAAGGCCTCACACATCGAGCCGGGGAGCCGACCCAGCCGCTTCGCCTCTCTGTAGACTATCAGCAGCCTTGGCGCCAGGAGGTCAACATAGGCGGAATAAAATTCTATCGGAAGACCATCCAGGCCCGGGGTCTTATTCCTCGCCATCTTTTTAATGGCGCTGCGGATTTCTCCCAGTTCGATATCAGAGACCAGAGCCTTCGCCACGTCCGATTCCACTGTTGGGAGTTCCAGGGGTCGCAAGTAGTCCTCAATCCGGGAGGGGTCCCCGGCTGAGCAGCTGCGGTACAGGCGCTTATAGTAGCGCAGGTAACAACTCAAGATCTCAGGTTGAGTGTGTACCTCGGTCCCTTCTGCCGTGCGCATGGACGTTGTCAGGGAAGTTTGGCGCGTGGGGTTAGCCAACCACGCCAGCAGTGCGCCCGATCTGTCTCCCTCCGCAAGCGACCTAGCAGTATAGGCCTTATAGTCGAAGCAGCGCAGCCGCTCGACCGCCGCCGCCACCGCCTCTCTCGCCGCCGCCATGCGCTCCTGAAGTTCAGGACGCCCGGGGCGGCGGAGTTCCAACTCACGGAGCTTCCGATCCGCCGCAGCCAGGTCATCAAGGATGACGCGCCGCATGCCCACCTTCTTAGCAATACAGTAGCCCCTGACCACCACCTTAAAGGCGTCCCATTCCAGCGCCCTCGATCCCGCCGTACCCCCATTGGACGCAAAATATTCTGAAATGGTATCCTCCAAGTCCGCCTTAAAAACTGCGTCCTCCAAAATTTCCGGGCGCATTTTCCAGGTGGGCACAGCGGGAACCCCGGGAAACCAGCGAAGGTCCAACAAAAGAGGGTTATGGTCCGAGATAGTCCTGGTCAGATATTCAGACCGGACCGCTGCCGAAGTCAACTCCGCCCAGCCCAGAAACCCGTCCAACCGGACGTGCAATTCGTGTAGGCCCGAGAAGTAGGAGTAGTCTCTAGTATCGGGGTGCTGTGCTCTCCAGATATCCGTGAGTCCCCAGTGCGTCTGCCATTCCCTCCTTCCTTTAGCCACACGGTGAACCGGAGAGTCAGGGAGGGGGGGGTGTGAGCGGTCAGCCTCCACGTCCACTATTGAATTGAAATCCCCTCCGAGCAGAAGGGGCCCAGAGAAGAAGTGGGCTAACGAACCCGATAACCCGGAGAGGAAGGCGAGTTGGTCCACATTAGGCGCATAAACACAGCAAACGTTCAGGTCCCTCCCCCCTAGTGTGCCTGAGATGGCTACGTAGCGGCCCTCCGGGTCCACCACGGATTTTGCAACCTGGAATGGAACCCCAGCTCTGATCCAAATCAGCGCCCCCCTGGCATATGCTGAATACGAAGTGCAGAAGACCTGCCCCCTCCATCTACGCTGTAGCGCCGCCCCTTCCGCCTTGTTGAGATGGGTCTCCTGCAGCAGCGCCATTTGCACCCCTCTACGCACTAAATAAGCGTGGACTTTGTGGCGCCTAGACATAGTGTGAAGCCCTCGTACGTTCCAAGTAATGCATTTCACATTAGTAACATCAGCCATTGTCCCATACCGTTCGTTCCAAGTCTCTCCACCTCGGTCCCAACAAAGAAAGAGCAACAATCAACCCAACACTGATGGCGGCCATTTTCCCCAACCAGAAAACCACAACCCCCGGTCGAAACAAACCCCTGCCCACCCTCCCCAGAACAGGACCCAAATAGTGCCATCTAGTTCCCATCCAAACCTTACCCCTAACAATCCCAAAGTCCCCAACTAATCCTGCGGTCGCCACCGCAGGAAGGCCTTAAGGGCTAGTTGCGGGCTGGGCGCCGGTAATGGGCCCTCGACTCTCGGACTACCGAGACTAGAGATGAGCCCCAAACAAAAGTTATGTCACAGGCAGGGCACCCCTCCCTTCTTCACCACGGAGTTCATGGACAATCGCCAACCCCTGCCACCCCCGTTGCAGACCCCCACCCAAATGGAAGTAGCTCACCCCATCACCCCTGTCCATCCAGAAGATCCTCAACCGAGTTAGGAGTGATCACCGGCATGTGGACACTGTCAGTCACCGATTCCTCCGAATCCGTTGGCGCCCCCTCATCCCCAGGGTCCGTTTCCTCAGTAATGGGGCCTTCTCGCGAACCAGATATCGTAGTCAACAACTCCAACACTCCCTTCCGTTCCGCTGATGTCTCCACTGTCGAAGGCCTGCCCGCTTGGCCACGGCGACTCCGAAGCCTGCTGGATCGCCGTCGCTGTCCAGGTTCTGTTGTCAGCCGAGATGACGAGCTGAAACCATCTTTACCATCCCTATAGAGTTCGAGCCAGTTGCAGACTTCCTCCGGGGAATCAAAGAACTGAGTCTTGTCATCAACTATTATGCGGAGCCTTGCAGGAAACAGGAGCGAGTACTGAATGCCCTCGCTCCGGAGCTCGCGCTTGATCGCCAGGAAAGAGGACCGCCTGCGCTGGGTCTCAAACGTGTAGTCCGGAAAAATGTTCACCTGGCTATTCTCCACCTTGTAAGGGCCATTATGTCTGGCGGCATT
The DNA here is from genome assembly GCF_964263255.1 of Lissotriton vulgaris. Classification (NCBI taxonomy): domain Eukaryota; kingdom Metazoa; phylum Chordata; class Amphibia; order Caudata; family Salamandridae; genus Lissotriton; species Lissotriton vulgaris. The sequence goes on from NC_141687.1 coordinate 924,454,183, forward strand.
GAGAATGAGATCTCTGTCCCTAAAATGTAGCAAGCGTGCCACTACCGGCCGTGGGGCGCGGCCTTGCTGTGGCGGCCTTGCCGGCACCCTGTGTGCTCGCTCCAAGGTGTAGAAGGAGGACAGGCCTTCTGGCGCCACCGTGTCCCGGAGCCAGGCTTCCAAGTAGGCCACCATATCGCCATCTTCAATCTTTTCCGCCAGGCCCACCACACGAATGTTGTTTCGCCTATTACGCCCCTCCGCATCCTCCGCTCGCCGCTCAAGGGCCTCTATCCGGGACAGGGCATCCTTCATCGTCGCGGCCAGGGTCTTCTGCGCGGGCTCTAAGGTCTTCACCGAGCCCTCCACTTCCTTGACCCTATCTGAAAGCTTACCATGGTCCGCTCTAAGGAGGCCCAAGCTCGTCGCAACCTGGGCAATGTCCTGCTGGAGAGCCGAGCGCGTGGTCGCTATCGCCTCTAGGACCCGGTCAAATTGTTGTTGCAAGTGAGGGCCTCCAGAGCTCCCCGGGTCCCTGCGATCCTCTTTGTCCGGCGCCTCCGAATCCGAGGCAGCTGGAGTGGCTCCTTTGGGTCCTTTCGGTTTTCCCATGGCGCTGGAGTCCCACGGTGGAAAGTCAGTCAGAGGCACCTCCGAGTGCGGGCGTCCACTCTGCCCCACCCGGCAAATTGTCGTGGAGCCGAGGGTCGCCGATCTCTGTCTCCAGGGCCTGTTGGTCTTCCGCAACCCCGGGCCGCGCCACCACCGTGTCGTCGGAGGGCACCGAGAAGGAGGCGGGGACAATCGGCGCCAGGTCGGATAGGCCCGCTTGGCCGATGAGGATCTAGATCGAGAGTCACCAACGCCGCCGGAGACTTTGTGGCGCCAAGGCGCCGTGCTGCCCATGGATTTCAGTCACTCGGCGGGGTGCAGCCGGGTGCGGCACTGGGGTTCGGTTCCACACACCGGGTCGCCAGACGTCCGTGTTATAAAGCCATCGATAGTCCGGACCTCAGATCGTCCGGGATCGGTCACCGTGCTCAGATTCTGGGTAAGGCAACACCTAGACCATCACATCACAGGGAGATAGGAGGCGGAGGGTGCGCCGTGCCCAGCAATGTTCCTCCGGATTAAGGGTCCCGGCCAAGGTGTCGAAGGTCCGGGCGCCATCTTGGGTCGCACTCCGCTGGTCCCCAAACTTCGATTTTCCGTCGGATCAACCGGGTATCCCAGTGGGTCCCAATCAGGTCGATCGTCGGTTTGCGGGGACTAGGGTGCCCCGTGGACTCCGATCTGCAGGATCAATGCAGGCTCAGTCCCGGAGCCGAGCTCTCAGGCGACCATCGCCATCGGCGTCCAAGCCACGCCCCCATCCCTGTGTTCCATGCCCACAAAACCCACTGCCCTGCCATACCTCAGTCACCCCTCAGGTGGGAAAGGCAAGGTGAAGCACGACCCCGGGCTCCGGCCATCTTGAAGATGAGGAGCCCTGCCCAATCACAGCTAGGCTCCTTCCTTCCCCCCCGCCCCCACAGAAGAGGAGCAGGCTAGAGGGTGTACCCACCCCAGGGCAGGGCCCTACTGGTCCTTGCCCTTGCCCTACCCGTAATGCCCCTAAATTCAATATTTAGAGGCACCTTGAACCTTCCTTCCTCAGATCCCGATAGGAAAACCAGAAAGAAGATCAGGAAGAAGACCCGCCGTGCAGCTGCTAACAGGACGACACCCACTGACCTGGCCCCAGCCCTAACGGCCTGTTTACCCTGGAACCTGCCCCTGCTAGATCCCGTCGACTCCTGAGGACAGCAACCTTGGAAACCTGGAGGACCTGCCTACCTTGACCCTCTCAAAGATTGGGACTCCCCTGAGCAGAGGCTCTGCTCCAACAACCATACCCCTGGTGCCAGCCAGGAACCGCAAATCCAGCCACTCTGCACCCTCCGAGCCCGGCCCGTGCCCGAGTGATCCAAGACCATAAGGACGCCCCCCCCCCCCCCCCCCCCTGACTGGGACTCCAAGTCCAGTGCCCAAAGACCATCCTCGACGACGCCTGCAGCCTCAGAACCAGGGACCCCTCCAACCGCGACCAGTCGAGGTTAAGATTTCCCGACACCCCTGCACCCCCACGGCCCCCTGTACCCTCCTTTAGGGTACTCTCCTCTTCTCCAAGAACCCAACGTACCTCTCAAAGTGGTGGTCGTACCTGAAGAATCTCCGTCCCCGCCCATTGGATAACATTGAGCGCCCGACGGCTCAGAAGCACCCTGCACCCAGACGCCCGAGTTCCGCTGGAAGTGCAACTATTACCCTACTCTACTTCCCCACTTGCCCTGAGTAAGTGACCAGGAGCTCAGCTCCCACAGCCGCGTGGCCTGCCTGCTTGCAGCCACCAACTAAAGGCCCCCTACCCTCCATTGGATTGCATTGGGCCTACTCTCTCTGCACCTGGCTGCCTCTGTGCCTCTGAGGGTGCAACAACTGTACCTTGCCGACCCTGGGAGACCCCTGAGTCTATGCCCAGAACCTTAACCTCCCCAGTCGAGTTCTCACCTGAAAGCCGATTACTCACTTTCCTTCCATAGACTAACATTGACTGGTTTTCACTGAAATTTCTTCGAAGTGTCGATTTTTGCAACTTTAAAATATTCCTCTAAAATCAGCCGAAATAACGATTTCCGAAATACTCACCTGGGATCAGGAGAGAAGCCAGTGCTGCACTTTCTAGTTCAGTGCTGAACCGCAAAAGTAATCTTAACTGTACTTACCAGTTACCTGCATTTTCTTCCATAGGAAACCATTGACTGTTCTTCTCTGAAATTTCTTCTAAGTGTCGATTTTTGCAAATTACAAATATTCCTTAAAAATCGTACCAACTGCTGAAATGTAAATACTTACCTGTCTTAGGTAGATGTCCCTTTGCTGGATCTAGGAGTCCAGTACCGGATTACAAAACTAACGAGAACCTACTTTACCTGTGACTTGAATTTCCTTCCATATTGCTAGTTTTGTTCTGAAAAATTTCTAAGTGTCAACTTTGAAAACACATTTATATCCTTTAAAAAGTACAACTGTAACCAAAACGCTTTTACTTAACTGTTTACAGCGTAGGTTCCCGGACTGAATCCAGGATCCAGGTCTGCGGTTAGCAAAATAATCTTGAAAGTAATCTATTGCATTTTTATAGAAAACCCATTGAGCTCAATGTTAAATTGTGTTTAGAATTGTGTTGCCTACTGCAACCCCACTAACTATTGTAGTTACTAAGTCTATTGCCTGTCTGCAAAGTAATTACCCAAAGTCAATCATATTGAGAAAAGTATATTTTGATACCTGTTGGTTCTAAAATAAATCAACTATATCTTTTGATATAAAAACAATTGGCCTAGAGTTCAGTTCTTGAGTGTGTGTGAAACCTTTTGCTGACTGAGTGTGTACAATAAATACTTTACACTGTCCTCTGATACTGCCTTACTGCTCGACCAAGCTACAACATTAGAGAGTAAGGTCCGATCTGACTTTAACCTCTGTTATACCTCTGGGGATTGGGGACTCTATACACACTGTACCTTACTTTGGTCCAGTATATATAGAACCACTTTCTTGCATTTGTTGGACTACTTGATTATCATCTGATCGCATGACCAAACTCATAAATTTCCTCTAGAATTCTGAAATTGTTTTTTTCAAAAACACTAAAAGTCTGGTAGGGCCTTGCTTAAGTCCCATTAGAATTTTAGAAAAATAAAAGTCACTATAGTTAGGGTGGAGGTTTCAAACTGTCAGGTTAGAATGTCTCAACAGAACCCAGCTATTAGTGAAGATGACACCATGGACCTGCTTGTTGAGGAGCTCGACCTCACACCTTACTTACACTGGTCCTTCAAGGAATTGAGGTCCTTATGCAAAATTAAAAAGATAGTCATGGGCCTGCATCCAACCAAACAAGGGTTCCAGGAGCTCCTGGCTGAGTATGCAAAAGGCCACCCCTCTGAACAGGGTGACACCCAGTCAGAGGTAGAAGAAGAGGAGCAGGAGAATGATAGCAATCCTTCCCCCATCTCTAGGGAGGTGAGGGTCCCCATACCATTAACTCCAAGAGTCTGCTTCTGGGAGCCTAGGAACCACACAGGTGGGCTAGGCCCCAGAGAACCCACCGGGGAGAGTCCCAATGAAGAGGACAACTTCTTAGCAAAGTTGGCCAAGAGATTAGATCTAAAGTCCAGACTCCTGGCTCTAGGAAAAGAGGAAAAGAAAGAAAAGAGATGGGCTTAGCCCCGATCTCTGGTGGCAGCAATACCAATAACAAGGATAGAGAGCAATCTTATGATCCTAAATTCCCCAAAGGGATTGTCCCTAAATTTGAGGAAGGTGATCTCACCAAGTGGTTCTCAGCCTTTGAGAGGGCCTGTGATATGAGAAGATTAAAGAAACCTCTCTGGGGGCACTCCTGTACATACTGTTCTCTGGTAACTGCAGAGACAGGCTTCTGACCCTCTCAGGGCCAGATGCAGGGTCCTATGACCTCATGAAGAAAACGCTGATTGAGGGATTTGGACTCCCCACCTAGGAGTACAGAATTCCGTTCAGTGGGGCTCACAAAACCCAGACCCAATCCTGGATAGATTTTGTAGACTACTCAGTAAAGACACTGGATGGTTGGTTAACTGGACACAATGTGCATGATTTTTCTGGACCTTACAATTTGTTTATGAAGGAACACATTTTGAGTAATTGCACAAATTAAAAGTTGCATCAGCATTTAGTAGACCTAGGTCTAATTTCTCCCCAAGAATTGGGAAAGAAGGCAGACCATTGGGTCAAGACTAGGGTGACAAGGACAACCACTGGGGGTGACCAAAAGAAGGTGGTTACAAAACCTCCCCAGGGTGAAGGTGGTGAGAATCCCCAAGATAAAAAGTCTGAGTCTTCCAAAGGGCCCCAAAAACTGTATGGGTGGGTGGGTCCCAAACTACTCCCTATGTGCCACAGCCCTATAGGGGGAAGAACTTTGGTCCTAACAAGGCCTATTGTAACAGCTGTAAGAAGCTGGGACATTTAACTGGAGACAAAAACTGGCCCTACAACAAAGCCCCTAAGGCACCCAGTAAAGCTATTCCACGGACAACAAGTCTACAGATGGGATCAGAGGAGTGCCCAGAGCAAATCTGGGAATACACTCAAGCTAGTCTAGTCTCCTTGGAGGTAGCGGAATTTGCCAATGTAGCTGGGTTACCACCCAACTTGAAAAAGTATTTGCAATACCCCTCTATTAATGGAACTAGAGTAGAAGCCCTGAGGGATACCAGTGCCAGTGTCACTATGGTGAAAGATATACTGGTTTCCCCAGAGCAATACTTGGTTGGGAAAGCTTACCCAGTCACCAATGCTGACAGTGTTACCACTAATCGCCCTATGGCTATGGTGACACTAGGTTGAGGGGAGGTTACTGGCCTGAAACTAGTAGTTTGTCTCCTAGTTACCATCTGACTGTCTGCTTAGAAATGACCTGGAAACTTTAGCCTGGGCTGAGGTTGAGCAAATAACCCATGCAGCCATGCTGGGTATCTCTAGACTGGTGTGTGTGCAAACTAGAGAACAGGGCAAAAAGAAGGGTGAACAAGAATGTTTGGAGCCTGAAAGTATGGCCCAACCAACCAAGAGAAAGAATCAGAAGACTGGGGGACCAGCTTCTACACATCAAAATCCTCCGGACCCCTCTCCTCAGTGAGAGGACTTGGAAACCCTAGAGAGAAGTGAGCCCATGGAGCTTGAGCCTTACCAGGTTGAGCTCTTGGGCCCAGGGGGACCCACTAGGGAAGAGATGTGCCAGGGTCAGCAGGACTGTCCCACTCTTGATAGCCTGAGGCAGCAAGCTGTTTCAGAAGCACAGGGAGATGTCCGTGTACACACAGAGCTTATTGGGAAGAGGGATTACTGTATGCTGAGGCAAGAAACCCCACTCCTGGAGCCACCAGGAGAGTGGTAGTGCCACAGAAGTACAGGGAGTTCCTCCTAACTTTGGCTCATGACATCCCCCTAGCTGAACATCTGGGGCAAAACAAAACTTGGGAAAGGCTAGTTAGTCACTTCTATTAGCCCCAGATGCTTCAAAAGGTGAAGGAGTTTGCACCCCTGATACCACTGCCAGTGGTGGGGGGGTCCCCTCGAAAGGGTACAGGTGGTGATTGTGGGTCCACCTGAACCTCCCACAGCCTCGGGGAACAAATTCATTCTAGTAGTAGTGGATCATGCTACTAGGTACCCTGAAGCAATTCCCCTTAGGGTTACTACAGCTCCTGCAATAGCCAAGGCCCTCCTGGGCGTCTTCACCAGGGTGGTTTCAGACAGAGGTTCCAACTTCATGTCTGCTTACCTAAAGCACATGTGGAAGGAGTGTGGGGTGCAGTACAGGTTTACTACCCCATACCACCCACAAACCAATGGCCTTGTTGAGAGATTCAACAAGACATCGAAGGGTATGATCACAAGACTCCCTGAATAACTCAAAAGGAGATGGGATGTCCTGTTGCCATGCCTGCTTTTCACTTATAGGGAAGTGCCACAGAAGGAGTAGGGGTTTCTCCCTTTGAACTTCTGTTTGGCCATCCTGTAAGGGGACCACTTTGTCTTGTGAAAGAGGGTTGGGAGAGGCCTCTCCAAGAACCCAAGCAAGACATGGTGGACTATGTGCATATTTTTTTAAAATTTACATTCAGAAACCACATTAGTTCCCATTCTAAGTCATAACAAAAATATCGATATTTGGTCCTTTTCAATTAATCCCCTTTTTAGAAAACAGCTCTTGGCATATTTGAGATCTTGAGTCTGTAAAATCAGTTAGTATGTCTGAGATGTTTATACCTGCCTGTCTGTATTCATCATGCAGGGCAGAAATGTCTGCATGCAACATCTATATGTTGAGTCATGACATGCTTTGCAAAACTCCCATTTACATTTTTAGGGGAAGTTAATGTCATCCCTCAACAAAAAGACAGTGAAGGTGGTTGGTAAATGCGTTATCTTCGTTTTCCCGAGCATTGCTATGCTAAAGTAAATTTATTAATTGTCGTCAGTGGACAGCCTTACAATATAAAACAATGAAATTTAAAAGTTATCACTTTAAATCATTTACATAATAAATAATTATAAAATAATCAAACACCCACCACACATATTTATGACTGTCTAACTCCCATTCTTGGCAATACTACATATCAAAATGTGCCCCAAAACTAAAAACCAGTGTAACTAGTCCCTTCTATAATGGGATTTGTACAATATACAACTCGTAATATAATTTAATTAGGTTGATATTTATACAAAGTAAACCAAAATGCTTGCTCTAATCTACTCTAGCACCTCGCAGGTGCATGACTAATGGCCACTCAGGTAAGAAGATATGAAGTTTATTTGATTTTCTGCCCTAAAACAAAGTTATTAAAGGCTCCGCTGTTGACCCAATACCATGCTGTTTAAATAGGAGGATAACCATTGTTTTCAAGGTTTGTCAAACATGCAGAATTGTAGAAGGTGCTTAATACTATCTTTTCCACCAAGGATACAGTTTGAGTACGCCTAGAACATCTTTCTAGGTTTTCCCTGCTTGGTAAATCCTAAATCTTAAATATAAGGCGTAGGAAATTAGCCCTTTTTAGGTCTCGCCTGTCGATGCGCATGCGCATCGAGCTTGCGAGACTATGGGGGCTTATCCACTCTTTAACCAACTTGCAAGGAATCGTGGCGATTCCTTGCAGTGCACGAGAAATTTAAGCTCAATGCGCATGCGCATTGAGCTTAAAAGCGCGTGCACATGCCCCCAGCCGCCTGCCTTGCCTACTCTCTCTCTCTCACAGCCTCCCCCAGCTCCGCCCCCTCACTTCTTGATTGCACGGCCGCTAGGCCGTGCCTCCTCTACTCTCCTCCCCCCTCCTCCTCCTACTCTCCTCCCCCCCTCCTCCTCCTACTCTCCTCCCTTGCCTGCCGTGTCGCACCTCTCCCCGCTCCGCCCCCTCCCCTGCCCGCCGTGTCAGCTTTCGGGAAAACAGCTTTCGCCCACAACACGGCAATATGAATTGAAGCATTTACTCGCTGCACTGGGGATGAGATTGCCGTGCCTCCCGGACTCTCCTCCCCCCTCCTCCTTCAGCAGGAGCAGCAGACTCGCTCTGAGCCTAGCACTGGCCATTGTCCGGAATCCCTTTGGGTGGTTTGTAAATTCATGAGCTTGCCACTGTTTACGCCATGGCCTACCATCTCTATCCATTAACGCTTACACAACTTAGTTACAATTCGAATTAGAAGATCCTTCGCTGTATTGCTTTAAAAATACATCGTAACACAAAGCGGAGACATTGCATTAATTATTAAAGAAGAGGAAGTATCACAAACCACAGCACGAAATTTAAATACACATCAAAATAAAAAGCTATACAAACATACATTTAATAATAACTGAAATAACAGAACATAGAGATGAAACAATATAAATTATTCACGCAAATATACAACATACTACACAATTACACACAAAAAAAAAACTGCTAACACGGCAATATGAATTGAAGCATTTACTCGCTGCACTGGGGATGAGATTGCCGTGCCTCCCCTACTCTCCTCCCCCCTCCTCCTCCTCCTACTCTCCTCCCCCCTCCTCCTCCTACTCTCCTCCCCTGCCTGCCGTGTCGCACCTCTCCCCGCTCCGCCCCCTCCCCTGCCCGCCGTGTCAGCTTTCGGGAAAACAGCTTTCGCCCACAACACGGCAATATGAATTGAAGCATTTACTCGCTGCACTGGGGATGAGATTGCTACCAATTGTAACGGGGTGGCGACTGAATAGGATATACAAGCTTAATTCCTGAAACGTGTTTGGCAGCCAGGCAGCTTTAAGTGCAGCCCGGTTTCAAAATCCTACTGTTCATGGCGGCCGCCTTGGGACTTCTTATTCCACACGAATGACATTATCGGCCTGAGACACAGCTGCAGCAAATAAGAACAGGCACGGAGTCGAGTCAGGCCACGGGGCACTTTAGGACCTATGCTGTCCTCAGGAAAGAATTATGTGCAATGAGCAAATACTTTGTTTTACCATAACTGAAAAAGCTAAAAAAAAATTAAAAAAAATTTGACCTTACAAAATTCTCATTAAATTACAATTTTTTAAAAATAAATTACGGATACATATAAAAGGCAGCTCATGTTTTTCTCGTTCTAGCACCTAGTGCACCATGAATTTAATGTAATCATCCCTTCTCCGATCAAAGAAAACGCTGTACATTCAGCTTATACATGTACGGAGTATGATGTTTTTCAACTGCAACCTTCTCCAGCACCAATAGTCGACAAGCATGCAAGTATACACCCAACGCTAGTTTAACACAAGGACCCCCTCAATCTCCCAATGCAGAATGTGGTGGGGTAGCCATTTACCCAGCCTCCTTTTTTGGGATCCTCCCGCCCAACTACTTAAAAAAAAAAAAACAACTTTATGGTGGCATTAGCAGAAATAACTAGGGTTTTTAGTTTTGTGTATGGAGATGTGGAGATTAAATGTACTTTGGACCTGTTCAGTTGTTTAAAATTGCCATTGGTTTTATAGGGGGCTTGGGCGTACTCCCCAAATAACATTTGCATTATTCCACTAAGACCAATCAAATTTAGACAGAATCTGAATATAATTGAACCTGGAAGATGTAGTTCTCCCCACAGTTTTTTTTAAAGTTGCTTGAAAAAGTTATTTTTAAGCACTTTGGACTATGAATATAAATCAAAATACAATAGCATTCACAGATCACCTTATTGGAGAAATTAGGATTCTTAGTTAAGTAAATATGAATCATTACCACTAGCTAATTGCGACATTACTAATACTTCCTAGGCACAGACACATTAGATTTTACCAGGTACACATGCAAAATGATGCATATTACCACCATCCACATGCTCAGCTTTGGCCCACTCATAAGGCCAAGTAACACGAGTCGCCACTTTGACCTTTCTGTAATCTCACCACTTCTCTTACCTGGCCTCTCACTCACAAACATGCAGCCCCACACTGCCCTTCATGTTAACACACAAGCACACACTTCCCCAGTCACTGTCCTACAATTCTTTTCTCATGGAAAAAAGGAAAAAGGGGACTTCAGCAGGAGCAGCAAACTCGCTCTGAGCCTAGCACTGGCCATTGTCCGGAATCCCTTTTGGGTGGTTTATAAATTCATGAGCTTGCCACTGTTTACGCCATGGCCTACCATCTCTATCCATTAACGCTTACACAACTTAGTTACAATTCGAATTAGAAGATCCTTCGCTGTATTGCTTTAAAAATACATCGTAACACAAAGCGGAGACATTGCATTAATTATTAAAGAAGAGGAAGTATCACAAACCACAGCACGAAATTTAAATACACATCAAAATAAAAAGCTATACAAACATACATTTAATAATAACTGAAATAACAGAACGTAGAGATGAAACAATATAAATTATTCACGCAGATATACAGCATACTACACAATTACACACAAAAAAAACTGCTCTAATTATTAACACAACTACTGACCAAAAGCAACCATTTTAAAAATTAGATCTGAACAATAGGATACAATGCATTACATACATAAAGAGCCGACAATTCGAAATAAACATCCTTCGTTGCAAAACAAAGACACTACTATGCCAATAAAACTAATAGGAAACAACAAATCGAATAATTCATAACACTATACACACACAAAACAAACAACAAATAACAACTTACCTGTCGAACGATGCACGGAACAGACAACGAAGCCAACACTCCTTACACGGGACCCGCTTTCAACAATATGGGGATTTCCAATTAGACGCGAGTAAATTGTTACGCAACGTGAGAGGATTTTGAAATCTCATTGGCTGACACAGACGTCAATCAAAATAGTACGGGATTCAAAATAACAACTAGAACGCAATAACTTAAATACTTTAATATAATTATGGGACAGTCACACACGCACACACACCACAATCACACAAATACACAACACACAAACACCCTCACACACCCTCACACTCACACACCCTCACTCACACCCACCCTCACCCCCCCACCCTTACAACACACTCACCCTCACTAACCCTCACACACACACTCACACACCCTCACACTCACACACCCTCACCCACCACCACCCTCACTCACACACCTTCACACCCTCAACCTCACACATCCTCACTCACCCTCACACCCTCACACACCCTCACTCACCCTCATGACCTCAACCACACACCCTCACACGCCCCCACCCTCACACACCCCCACCCTCACACACACCCGCCCTCACACACTCTCACACATCCTCACACACCCACACACATTCTCAATAAGCCTCACACCCTCACCCTCGCCCACCCTCACTCACCCTCACTCACCCTCACCCTCACCCTCACCCACCCTCAACCCCTCACCCTCACTCACCCTCAACCCCTCACCCTCACCCTCACACCCTCAACCCTTCACCCTCAACCCTTCACCCTCAACCCCTCACTCACCCTCACTCACCCTCAACACCTCAGCCTCACCCTCACTCACCCTCAACCCCTCACACTCACTCACCCTCACTCACCCTCACCCTCACTCACCCACACTCACCCACACTCACCCTCACTCACCCTCACTCTCACCCACACTCACCCTCACTCACCCTCAACCCCTCACCCTCACTCACCCTCATCCCCTCACCCTCACCCTCAACCCTTCACCCTCAACCCCTCACTCACCCTCACTCTCACTCACCCTCAACACCTCACCTTCACTAACCCTCAACCCCTCACCCTCACACCCTCAACCCTTCACCCTCAACCCCTCACTCACTCTCACTAACCCTCAACCCCTCACCCTCACCCCCTCAACCCTTCACCCTCAACCCCTCACTCACCCTCACTCTCACTCACCCTCACTCACCCTCAACACCTCAGCCTCACCCTCACTCACCCTCAACCCCTCACACTCCCTCACCCTCACTCACCCTCAACCCCTCACCCACCCTCACTCACCCTCACCCTCACTCACCCTCACTCACCCTCACCCTCACTCACCCTCACTCACCCTCACCCTCACTCACCCTCAACCCCTCACCCACCCTCAACCCCTCACCCTCACTCACCCTCAACCCCTCACCCTCACTCACCCTCAACCCTTCACCCTCAACCCCTCACTCACCCTCACTCTCACTCACCCTCACTCACCCTCAATGCCTCACCCTCACCCTCACCCTCACTCACCCTCAACACCTCACCCTCACTCACCCTCACCCTCACTCACCCTCAACACCTCACCCTCACTCACCCTCAACACCTCACCCTCACTCACCCTCAACACCTCACTCACCCTCAACACCTCACTCACCCTCAACACCTCACTCACCCTCAACACCTCACTCACCCTCAACACCTCACTCACCCTCAACACCTCACTCACCCTCAACACCTCACTCACCCTCAACACCTCACTCACCCTCAACACCTCACTCACCCTCAACACCTCACTCACCCTCAACACCTCACTCACCCTCAACACCTCACTCACCCTCAACACCTCACTCACCCTCAACACCTCACTCACCCTCAACACCTCACTCACCCTCAACACCTCACTCACCCTCAACACCTCACTCACCCTCAACACCTCACTCACCCTCAACACCTCACTCACCCTCAACACCTCACTCACCCTCAACACCTCACTCACCCTCAACCCCTCACCCCCTCACCCTCACTCACCCTCACTCACCCTCAACGCCTCACCCTCAAGCCCTCACCCTCACAACACATATTGTGTTACAATAGGTGTCACATTTGCGAAAGATAAAACGATTGGCATTGTAAATAACAAAGCTATTATTTCGCTATTTTTAATACTAGAACATAAATAAAAAATGTGTCCTTTACAATACCAATAGCTCAAACTTTCCTAATGCAAGACCTATTGCATTGCTGTGCTTCTCTCCCCTGCTGCACTCTCCTGCTCTCTAGAGATGTGGCCTAACGACAAGAGCTGCCATCTAAGTCACGTAAATACAAAACATGTTGCATTCCAAATGCTATAGGTGTCACATTCGCAAAAGTTATAACTATTGGCATTGTAAATGACAAAGCCATCAATTTAGCAATTTTAAAATCCAACAAATAAATAACATGTCATTTACAATACCAATAACTCCAACTTTTCTAATGCGAGACCTATTGCATTTCCAATGCTTGTTGACAGGGTCACTCTCACCTTTTGCCTGATAACTGATGTGATTTCGACTGGAAGTGCACTTGGTTCCCGCCAACCAAGTCCCAAGTGCCAGAGATCTTTCCCAAAACTGTACAATTGTTTCCCCAATTGGCAAAAGCTTCAGTACCCTCTGTAAGTCCCTAGTAAATGGTGCCTAGTGCCTGAGGTACTAAAAAAGGTCCCTAAGAGCAGTAGAACAAATTGTGCCACCCAAAGGGACCTCTCACCAAGCACATGCAAAGCTGCCATTACAGGCTCCATGTCTTGGTGCAGGCAAAAATTAAAACTCAACATGTCACACATCCCTGTGTGCCATGTCCCCTAATGCTGCATGTGATATTTGTAAGTCACCCCTACAGCAGGCCTGACCGCCCTAAAGCGTGGTGCAGTATATTACATGTGAGGTCATACCTGCATGAGCAGATATGCCCTTGTGTTGGTCAAGCCTATTACTTCCAATGCAAGCGCACCGGGAAGTCATTTTAAAACGTGTGCTGGACACTTTTGAAACATGAGTTCCCTAGCTACATGATGGGTTCACTGAATATAGGGATGTTTGGTATCAAACAACTCGTATTGATAAATCCACACTGATTCCAGTGATGGATCTACCAATACATGCACCCAGAGGGCACCTTAGAAGTGCCCCCTGAAAACCTACCAGCCTCTGGTGTGCTCCCTGAATGGGTTCTGCCAACCAAGATGCTGGTCTGGCCTCCCAAGGAGAGAGCCTCTGCTCTCATTAGACCCAGAACAACAGCCTGTCCAGGAAGAGGGCCTCCCACAGGATGACCTGCTGATTAGCCTTCCTATGCCGGCTAGATTCAAAGAGCTGCCGGCTTTGGAATGCGAATCTCGATGGAGAGGAAGCTGCCCCCTTTGTCCAGGACACCAGTGGAAGCTGGACAGGCAGGAAAATGAACTAGTCTGGTAGGCGTGCCACCTCCAGGCTAGTACCACCCCTAAGGTGGGCTACACCGAGGTCGACACGATTTTTCAGAAGTAGCCATCTTGTGATGCCATACTTAGGAATTCTGGGACAGGGTTATGCTCACTTCCCTCAGGAAGTGTTCAGAGAGGGAGCGTAGTGGCTACTACCCTACACTCTCCTAAATGCAGTATTTAGTGGTGTCCCTGGCACCGCAGAAACAGATCCTGATAAGCTAAGAAAAGAGAAGACACGAAGTACCACAAAAGCAGAGAGGAGAAGAAGCAGCTGACCTAGTGCCAACTCTGCCGGCCTGCCTAAATCCCTTGTCAAACTGTACGAAAGTCTACTCGTCCTGCAGCTGATGACTCCAGAACATTGGGAGGCCTGCCCATCATCTATAAAAATCCAACACCTCCCGTTAACAGCGGACCTGTTCTTTTGCATCCTGCAAAGACCGAGGCCTCCAGAACTACCAGAATCCGACACCTGAAGCCCCCACTGCATCTGTCGCACCGGCCCAAATTAAAGTGGGCTAGTGGTGTCAACAAGGTCCTCCATGCCTCCAGAACTTGAGTCCATTGTGGTTTTACCCCCTATGGACCCTACGACGTCATCTGCAGCCTCTGCATGCAGACCCCCTCTACCGTAACTGCTCAGGGTAAGAAAATCAGATGCCTAAAGCCATCTCTGCATCTGTCACCCCAGGCTGTGACGAAGAGGACAAAAAGTGTCCCACGTCCCAGGCATCGCAAGACCTGGGCCCCCTTGGTAGTTAAGCTCAACTGGCCCTCCAGCCAGAGCCTGCAGCCTCTTTTTGAGGTGACTGATCTCCACAGAATACAATTGGGCTCCCTAAGCTGTTTGGCTCCCTGCACACAGCCACCCTATGTTGCTGGTGGTGTATTGGTACTGCTTTGGACCTCAACCACCATTCACCTTGACTCTTGAAGATTGGTCATGTAAGTCGCTAACGTATACCTGTCTGCAGAACTTGTTCTTCCTTGCATAGGATAACATTGCAGAACTAAAACATTGTGTGGTGTCCACTTCTTAAACTGAAAAGAATTTTTATTTAAAAGCGTACTTACCTGTACAATTTTTTTCTGCTTAAAAATATATAAAGATATTTGCTATTTTGATACATTGGTGTGGATCTCCTTCTTATGTCATGGTTGTCATTTATTGATCAATGTGTGTATTTGCAGGTGTCACGCGCTCCTCTGTGCTAAGCCTAAGGCTGCTCGACCACACTACCCCCCTAACAGAGCCCTTTGGAATGGCTAGCAAGCCCCTGCCCACTCTTAAGGGAACCCCTGGACTCTTTCATTGTATATCATATTTTTGATATGTTACATAAGCCATCTTCCTACATCATTTAATTAGGGGTACTTCTCACCCCCTAATTCCAATTTATATCCTGTGAGGAAATTGGATTGCTGCTTGAGTGGGTGCCTTAACCACAATATTTGTTGGGGTGAGGCACAAGTAAACGACACATCAACCTGTGCTCAACCTCCTGGTAGCTTGGCGCAGAGCAGTCCGGATTATCTTTGAGGAAATGTGTAAATTATTTATGCAGCACTTCAAGCAGTTATAACATAAAAAGACAAGGAAAATCCCACACCAATTTAGGAAAATAGACTAAAATATATTAAATAATTCAAGACCTAAATGACAAAATTCCACTCAGTAGAACCAGAGATATGCAATTATACAAATTTAAGTGAAAATAGCGACAAAATTCCCAAACCGTTCTTCGCGGATACCTGGTTGTGCTAGACATAGACCGGGAGAAAGTCACAAGCTCAGTCAACCCGCGATGGAGCACAGGTCAGATACAGGGACCAGGTTAATCCTGCTGAAAAGTTACCATTTCAGTCCAGCGCAAACAGTTTCATTCGTGGTAGAGGGGGCTGCGAGGAGCAGGGAAGCGTTGCCTACGTTTGTTGATGTAGTTGAAGAGCAGGCCTGGTGCGTGTATGGTCATTGCTGTAGCGTTAATATCCTGTTGTAGTCCCAAACAGGCAACCGGAGCTTCGCAGTGCTCCCCATGAGCGGTCGATGCTGTAGCACGAAGTGTCAGGTTGATGGAAATTCATGTTGGCAAGCAGTGTGACCGACAAGGTTTTGGCACCGACTGGCCCATTCGTGGTCACAAAGAGCCAAAAAACTTCAATTTAGCCAACACCAAGGGTCCAGGACCTGACAGGCACCACTTGGGGGTCATGTAGTAGATCTGGGTGCTGGTTCAGGTGGTTTGAGCGCCTGTTATGTCCCTGTGGCTCTGAACAGGAGGCCAGCAGACTAGTTTGTGGAGTCACTCTGGGTGTCCTGGGTTCAGGTGCAGGTCCAATCCTTTGGACTTGGGCAGGAGGGAAGCAATCCAGCAGTCGAGCAAGGTAGTATTCCAGCGGAGTGGCAGCCCTTTCAGCAGCACAGCTGTCTTTCTCCCTAGCAGTCTCCTCCGGTTCAGAAGTTTGTGACTGAGGTTCAATATTTTCACCCAATCCATCCTTTGAAGTGGGAGAAGCTTCAATAGGTTTCCCTTTGAAGTGCGCAGGTTTCCTGCCTTCCCTGCCCTGGCTAAAGACTAAATACAGGGGGGGGGGGGATGCAGCCCTTTGTGTGGAGGCAGGACACCCTCTATTAAATATTCAAGTTTGAGTAGGGCTGTGCCCAGCTCCTCCCTTCCAGTGATGGCACACCTAACGTCTTTGTGTGTGGCTGTCTACCGGCCATTGGCACACATAGTACCACTTTACTGGGGACTTACAAGTAAATTAGATATGCCAATTGGGTGTAAGACAATTCTGCGATGTAATACGGAGAGAGCACAACCACTTAGCACTGGTTAGCAGTAGAAAAGTGTCTTAAAGCCAGCAAAAACGGGGTCCGCAAAACAGGAGGGTTGAAAGCAAGGTCGGGGGGAAAACCACACCAAGGATGCCAGGTCTATCACAATATATTAGCCTGCTAATAAGCTATCTTCCTATATATTCGATGTTTTTTTCCTCTAATTTAAGTGACCCGTACTCGTTCTTAATGATTTCTATCGAATCGGGCCAACTTGAGTGGAGTCCTTCCAGAGGTGCTCAAGCTGTACACAATATTAAAGATCTTTTGATCTAACCCAGCCAGTTACTTCTGCCCCAGCCTCGATGTTGAGCCATTTCTAGAACTGATTTTAGGTAAATTGTTGCGGCGTGAGTGTTTCTGTGTAGATGCACCCAGTGAAACACAGGTTGCAGCACAGCCACATCAGTTATGGTGTTCATGCATAGTTCTAAATATAAATACAGTAACCGAGTATCATTGCATGGTCTAGCATCAACAAGGTCCTTAAGAAGTTATTCTCTAGCAATTTTAGCTTTTTTAAATTGATATATATCACATGTCTGCTTCATACAATGGAGAAGCCTCCACCCGCTGTTGCTAAATTTAGAGAATTATATTGATTGGTTATCTGCCTTTTATTTAAATCCAAGTACGGTCTTGGAGGTTTGTTATATGTTGTACACCACTCGTCTATCTGGCTTTCTACCATAGTTGTCTTTATAAGCACATAGCCATATAGTCATAGTATGGTCACCCCTCTGGTTCTTTGCTGTGCACCCTGGGCTTTCTTTTAAGGGGCGTGAAGGGTTTATTTACATAACCTTTTTGTTATTTGTATTGATGATTAGATCCTTACAAGCGCTCCAACAATTTATGTAGTGCATTGTTAGTTCTGGTTAGCAAAACAGTATCATCTGCAGAAAGAAGTACAGGAAACCTTTTGCCAGCCTTTGTTGGAACATCGAGGTTGACCTTCATCAGATGATCTACCACATTGTTGTTTGAAATAGACCGAAAAGAGCAGGAGTTAGCATGCACCCCTCTTAACTTTTTCAGATAAAGAAGGTAGCTCTTCATTCAACACATCCGCCTCAATTTGGCTGGCTTCCCTGTGTTCACTGCACCCTCGGGTGGGTCACCATTGCTCCTGGCTGCCTTCTCTACATGCAGCAGGAGACCCAACGCAGCTCAGCAGCACCTCCTCCTCTCCTTCACTGGTGCTGGGTAGGGTCTGCCTCACTGCCGGCTTCTAGGGCAGAATTCTTCTTTCTTTCGTCTGGGGGGTGGGGGGGGGGGGGGGCGGGGGAGCTCGCCTCAGCACCTCGGTCACTCCGTGGGCTCACCTCATGCCCACAGATCACTCTGCCAGCTCGTCCTGTGTTTCAGGGGGCACACTGTGCACCACCACCGGCTCACCTTCCCTGTTGGCAGGTGTGCCCTTGACATGGGCATTGCTTCCTCCTTTTCTGCCCACAAGGCGGCAGCACACGCAGGTCCTACCCGCTAGTCACCAATGTAATGCTGTGGGGCCCTAAGCCCCCATGCACATATAATAAAGACACCGTCCCTAGAATCTGGTTACTGGAATTGGCCCAGGGCCTGTGCACCCGACCCTTTTATTAGCTGCGTCACATGTTCTGTGACGCCTGTGTTGGATGGGGGTGGGGTGGAGGGTAAGCCCACCCTCTGGGAGTGGCTGGCACAACAAAAACTAGAACAGTGACAAGCCGGTCACTACAGTACAGTGTGCTCTTCTTCAATACAGTTTACTTAAAGCCAATTGTATATAAATGTACGGTTGAATCCATAGTCAGATATCTGAAGCAAGCCATTTGGCCCATTCAAAATATTCATGTTGTCCATCCAGCACAAAAGTATGTTTAACAGCACCTTGCAAATGATCTTGCCTGCCACATCTAATAAAGAAATTGGCTGATAATGGGGGAATTTCTGCAGCTTCATTTTTTTGAAGTGGTACCAAGATCATGGAACGCTATGAAAGCAGTATTATATCTGTGGCAATTGCTGTGTTACAGACCTTGGTAGAAACGTGGGACCAGAACTTAGGCTTCTCTTGGTAGAAATCAACCCGTATTAAAACAGAACACAGTGTTGTATTCCATTTCTTACTTAGAAGAGCTCTTTTTACTTCTGTTACCTGAATGGTCGGCGGAGGATTTTTGCCAGAGACATCTCATATTTTCTGGTACTTTGGCTACTTAGAGGCTACGCTATTACGTATGGGTTTCTGAATTAGATAAACCAGTTGTTAGCTGCAATATGGCAGTGGCCTGTCTATTCATTTTTCTCTTCCTTATTTAGGTAACAATTCTCAAACTTTTTTACATCCTTCCTAACTGGTGCTTTATTTAATTCTAACCAGGATTTAAGTTGGGCTTCCTTATTTTTACTTTTCAATAGGTTTTTGCATTATTTTCTATATTAGTGAAATACCACGTTAATCGATGACAGAAGATGCTGGACAATTAATGCATCTGTAACCTTAGATTTCATATTTAGACACTGTAAGTTACAATTATCAGAGAGGTATGGGCTGGGATAAGATAGTTTAATGGGATAGGACCGTAATTCATGATCGAGGCATGTGGGCTGCTGAATTCATATCTTGTGCATAGATCGCCGCCTAGTGTTGGGTCCAAATGATTGCACTTTGTTGTCTTGGAAGAGTCTTCGAAGTATCACGAGATAGGTGACTCCTCCCTTGGACTACTGTGCGCATGGGCATCTTCTCCATCCTCAGATTGTTTTTTTAGGTCGAGCTGATGTGGCATTCATGCGAAGCATGAATGCATCAGCTCGACAACTTATGCTGCCCGTATTTAGGAGAGTGGACAGCAATCAGACACGCGCTTTCCCATTGTCAGATTTCACCTCGGGAGCGCGCGTCTGATAGCTGCGCATGCGCGGTGCAAGCCCTGGCTCTCGCACAGACACAGGCAGCCCCCACCCCTCTGCATGCACGCACGCACTGACACACACACACAGGCGCGCGCATGCACACGCAGGCACACGGCACACATACAGGCACACGGCACACTATCCCCCGCCTCGCATTCTCTCTCAATCACACACAGTCACGCATGCGCACACACATTCCCTCGCGCACACACGAACACACGCGCGCACACACTCCCCCCCCCCCCCCAACCCCCCTTCCCTCCCCTCCCCCACAGGCATACACACAGGCACGCACGCACTTCACATCAGCCCTGGGCCCCAGTCACCGACTGCGCTCTTCCGGCGGGGCTCCTCTCGCGCTCCGCTCCTCGCGTCTCCTCTTCTAAATCGGGGCTCCCTCAGGTCAGAGGAGCCCCGCAACAGGCGCCACACTCCTCCTTCTCCCCGGCACCCTCCTGGGGACCCGGGCTACCCCGGACCGGCAGGGCGCTCCATGCGCCGGCAGCTCGCGGACCTCGGGAGGCGGGACTTCCGGTCGGCCGCGAGCGGATTGGCCGGCCGGCCAAGAGCTTCCGGGTCGCCGCGGGCAGCGCGGAGGCACCCTTTCATTTGAACTTGTTTCTATTTTGTCACCTCCTTCAGTGATCAGACCCGGGACGGCCCGCACCCCCTTCCTATGCCACTGGAAGCGCTAATACTTTTTAAAACAATGTAAATGAATAGCGTGGCTTTATCCTGACAAGGATTCACACTCATACTGTTTGAACTGGAATGAGGAGGAGCAGGAGTCTGCGATGAAGACAACCAGAAGAAATTCGAGTTTTCGGATGCCCTGAGGAACATCTCGAAATCTCTACTCGGTTCAACCCTGCTCTGAGAGGGACCTAAGTAAGGCCGTCTCATTTTTGTTTCCCATTCCTTGTTCAGCAGGTTGCCTGTCGAATAGGGATCCATTGAGAAGCAAAGGCCAGATTTTCATCCTCCTCTGGGGAATTTAGAATCTGACAAACACCGAGTGGGTAATTTTGATTCTGTACAAAAATGCAAACCTTTGATTTACGCATTCATAATTTATTAAGATGTTGGTTTATTTATTGATCTATGCCTCCTAACCTATTTGCATCCTCCTCGCCTTACGTCCTTGTGTATTATATACCATTCACCGTGAAAACTTTCGTTGAAAATGTTCCCACGTGTATATATATATATATATATATATATATTCCATCTCAGCTCCTGTGTGCCTAGAAGCAATTAAGGTTTGCAGCGTGCGCAATACAAGCAAGATAATCATAAGGATGTGTTCTTCTTCTCCAAGTTACTCCACCATGAATGGATGTTCCCATTTCTGCAGACAGATGCTGTCTGTTCTGAAATCCCTGTTTGCCTATAGTCTCGTTTCCGGCACAGAATTATTACACCTAAGCAGTCCTGTATTTATTATTTTTGACTGAAGGAATCCAGGACCCCGTCTGAGATCACGCAGCGAGATGCGTTTCGCACATGTTCCCCACTCGCCGAGCGCTTCAATCGGAATATCTCAGCACGCTCCTGGGAGCGAGGCTGACGCGCTGAATATTAGATGGGCTGCCTGCCTTTAATGATTTATTGATGAAAGGAGTACCACAGATCTGCGCTGACCATGGCATGAGACAAAGCTGGGGATGTGTCCAGTGGCAGTGTGAAGAGGGGGGCAGACGGGGGGACTGTGGCGGGCTGGTGCAACGTCACGCTTTAATTCGACGAACGAGGTGGCTTTTGTATAGTCCCTCAAAAAACGTGTTAATTTCGGAGTAGTCACTCTGATTGTAATACTCAGTGACTAATCTTGAGGTAATTGATTTCGAGATCTTATTATTTTCAAAAACTAAAATGTTAGTTTTTTCATTTCCTGGTGTAATTTATTTTTTTCCACGGTGAAAGACCCCCCCCCCCCCCCCCCTTCCTTAACATAAGCTATTTTCTCGCCAATTCCTCTAAACCCTCTATTTTAAAACGTGTGCTGGACACTTTTGAAACATGAGTTCCCTAGCTACATGATGGGTTCACTGAATATAGGGATGTTTGGTATCAAACAACTCGTATTGATAAATCCACACTGATTCCAGTGATGGATCTACCAATACATGCACCCAGAGGGCACCTTAGAAGTTCCCCCTGAAAACCTACCAGCCTCTGGTGTGCTCCCTGAATGGGTTCTGCCAACCAAGATGCTGGTCTGGCCTCCCAAGGAGAGAGCCTCTGCTCTCATTAGACCCAGAACAACAGCCTGTCCAGGAAGAGGGCCTCCCACAGGATGACCTGCTGATTAGCCTTCCTATGCCGGCTAGATTCAAAGAGCTGCCGGCTTTGGAATGCGAATCTCGATGGAGAGGAAGCTGCCCCCTTTGTCCAGGACACCGGTAGAAGCTGGACAGGCAGGAAAATGAACTAGTCTGGTAGGCGTGCCACCTCCAGGCTAGTACCACCCCTAAGGTGGGCTACACCGAGGTCGACACGATTTTTCAGAAGTAGCCATCTTGTGATGCCATACTTAGGAATTCTGGGACAGGGTTATGCTCACTTCCCTCAGGAAGTGTTCAGAGAGGGAGCGTAGTGGCTACTACCCTACACTCTCCTAAATGCAGTATTTAGTGGTGTCCCTGGCACCGCAGAAACAGATCCTGATAAGCTAAGAAAAGAGAAGACACGAAGTACCACAAAAGCAGAGAGGAGAAGAAGCAGCTGACCTAGTGCCAACTGTGCCGGCCTGCCTAAATCCCTTGTCAAACTGTACGAAAGTCTACTCGTCCTGCAGCTGATGACTCCAGAACATTGGGAGGCCTGCCCATCATCTATAAAAATCCAACACCTCCCGTTAACAGCGGACCTGTTCTTTTGCATCCTGCAAAGACCGAGGCCTCCAGAACTACCAGAATCCGACACCTGAAGCCCCCACTGCATCTGTCGCACCGGCCCAAATTAAAGTGGGCTAGTGGTGTCAACAAGGTCCTCCATGCCTCCAGAACTTGAGTCCATTGTGGTTTTACCCCCTATGGACCCTACGACGTCATCTGCAGCCTCTGCATGCAGACCCCCTCTACCGTAACTGCTCAGGGTAAGAAAATCAGATGCCTAAAGCCATCTCTGCATCTGTCACCCCAGGCTGTGACGAAGAGGACAAAAAGTGTCCCACGTCCCAGGCATCGCAAGACCTGGGCCCCCTTGGTAGTTAAGCTCAACTGGCCCTCCAGCCAGAGCCTGCAGCCTCTTTTTGAGGTGACTGGTCTCCACAGAATACAATTGGGCTCCCTAAGCTGTTTGGCTCCCTGCACACAGCCACCCTATGTTGCTGGTGGTGTATTGGTACTGCTTTGGACCTCAACCACCATTCACCTTGACTCTTGAAGATTGGTCATGTAAGTCGCTAACGTATACCTGTCTGCAGAACTTGTTCTTCCTTGCATAGGATAACATTGCAGAACTAAAACATTGTGTGGTGTCCACTTCTTAAACTGAAAAGAATTTTTATTTAAAAGCGTACTTACCTGTACAATTTTTTTCTGCTTAAAAATATATAAAGATATTTGCTATTTTGATACATTGGTGTGGATCTCCTTCTTATGTCATGGTTGTCATTTATTGATCAATGTGTGTATTTGCAGGTGTCACGCGCTCCTCTGTGCTAAGCCTAAGGCTGCTCGACCACACTACCCCCCTAACAGAGCCCTTTGGAATGGCTAGCAAGCCCCTGCCCACTCTTAAGGGAACCCCTGGACTCTTTCATTGTATATCATATTTTTGATATGTTACATAAGCCATCTTCCTACATCATTTAATTAGGGGTACTTCTCACCCCCTAATTCCAATTTATATCCTGTGAGGAAATTGGATTGCTGCTTGAGTGGGTGCCTTAACCACAATATTTGTTGGGGTGAGGCACAAGTAAACGACACATCAACCTGTGCTCAACCTCCTGGTAGCTTGGCGCAGAGCAGTCCGGATTATCTTTGAGGAAATGTGTAAATTATTTATGCAGCACTTCAAGCAGTTATAACATAAAAAGACAAGGAAAATCCCACACCAATTTAGGAAAATAGACTAAAATATATTAAATAATTCAAGACCTAAATGACAAAATTCCACTCAGTAGAACCAGAGATATGCAATTATACAAATTTAAGTGAAAATAGCGACAAAATTCCCAAACCGTTCTTCGCGGATACCTGGTTGTGCTAGACATAGACCGGGAGAAAGTCACAAGCTCAGTCAACCCGCGATGGAGCACAGGTCAGATACAGGGACCAGGTTAATCCTGCTGAAAAGTTACCATTTCAGTCCAGCGCAAACAGTTTCATTCGTGGTAGAGGGGGCTGCGAGGAGCAGGGAAGCGTTGCCTACGTTTGTTGATGTAGTTGAAGAGCAGGCCTGGTGCGTGTATGGTCATTGCTGTAGCGTTAATATCCTGTTGTAGTCCCAAACAGGCAACCGGAGCTTCGCAGTGCTCCCCATGAGCGGTCGATGCTGTAGCACGAAGTGTCAGGTTGATGGAAATTCATGTTGGCAAGCAGTGTGACCGACAAGGTTTTGGCACCGACTGGCCCATTCGTGGTCACAAAGAGCCAAAAAACTTCAATTTAGCCAACACCAAGGGTCCAGGACGTGACAGGCACCACTTGGGGGTCATGTAGTAGATCTGGGTGCTGGTTCAGGTGGTTGAGCGCCTGTTATGTCCCTGTGGCTCTGAACAGGAGGCCAGCAGACTAGTTTGTGGAGTCACTCTGGGTGTCCTGGGTTCAGGTGCAGGTCCAATCCTTTGGACTTGGGCAGGAGGGAAGCAATCCAGCAGTCGAGCAAGGTAGTATTCCAGCGGAGTGGCAGCCCTTTCAGCAGCACAGCTGTCTTTCTCCCTAGCAGTCTCCTCCGGTTCAGAAGTTTGTGACTGAGGTTCAATATTTTCACCCAATCCATCCTTTGAAGTGGGAGAAGCTTCAATAGGTTTCCCTTTGAAGTGCGCAGGTTTCCTGCCTTCCCTGCCCTGGCTAAAGACTAAATACAGGGGGGGGGGGGGGGGGGGATGCAGCCCTTTGTGTGGAGGCAGGACACCCTCTATTAAATATTCAAGTTTGAGTAGGGCTGTGCCCAGCTCCTCCCTTCCAGTGATGGCACACCTAACGTCTTTGTGTGTGGCTGTCTACCGGCCATTGGCACACATAGTACCACTTTAATGGGGACTTACAAGTAAATTAGATATGCCAATTGGGTGTAAGACAATTCTGCGATGTAATACGGAGAGAGCACAACCACTTAGCACTGGTTAGCAGTAGAAAAGTGTCTTAAAGCCAGCAAAAACGGGGTCCGCAAAACAGGAGGGTTGAAAGCAAGGTCGGGGGGAAAACCACACCAAGGATGCCAGGTCTATCACAATATATTAGCCTGCTAATAAGCTATCTTCCTATATATTCGATGTTTTTTTCCTCTAATTTAAGTGACCCGTACTCGTTCTTAATGATTTCTATCGAATCGGGCCAACTTGAGTGGAGTCCTTCCAGAGGTGCTCAAGCTGTACACAATATTAAAGATCTTTTGATCTAACCCAGCCAGTTACTTCTGCCCCAGCCTCGATGTTGAGCCATTTCTAGAACTGATTTTAGGTAAATTGTTGCGGCGTGAGTGTTTCTGTGTAGATGCACCCAGTGAAACACAGGTTGCAGCACAGCCACATCAGTTATGGTGTTCATGCATAGTTCTAAATATAAATACAGTAACCGAGTATCATTGCATGGTCTAGCATCAACAAGGTCCTTAAGAAGTTATTCTCTAGCAATTTTAGCTTTTTTAAATTGATATATATCACATGTCTGCTTCATACAATGGAGAAGCCTCCACCCGCTGTTGCTAAATTTAGAGAATTATATTGATTGGTTATCTGCCTTTTATTTAAATCCAAGTACGGTCTTGGAGGTTTGTTATATGTTGTACACCACTCGTCTATCTGGCTTTCTACCATAGTTGTCTTTATAAGCACATAGCCATATAGTCATAGTATGGTCACCCCTCTGGTTCTTTGCTGTGCACCCTGGGCTTTCTTTTAAGGGGCGTGAAGGGTTTATTTACATAACCTTTTTGTTATTTGTATTGATGATTAGATCCTTACAAGCGCTCCAACAATTTATGTAGTGCATTGTTAGTTCTGGTTAGCAAAACAGTATCATCTGCAGAAAGAAGTACAGGAAACCTTTTGCCAGCCTTTGTTGGAACATCGAGGTTGACCTTCATCAGATGATCTACCACATTGTTGTTTGAAATAGACCGAAAAGAGCAGGAGTTAGCATGCACCCCTCTTAACTTTTTCAGATAAAGAAGGTAGCTCTTCATTCAACACATCCGCCTCAATTTGGCTGGCTTCCCTGTGTTCACTGCACCCTCGGGTGGGTCACCATTGCTCCTGGCTGCCTTCTCTACATGCAGCAGGAGACCCAACGCAGCTCAGCAGCACCTCCTCCTCTCCTTCACTGGTGCTGGGTAGGGTCTGCCTCACTGCCGGCTTCTAGGGCAGAATTCTTCTTTCTTTCGTCTGGGGGGTGGGGGGGGGGGGCAGGGGAGCTCGCCTCAGCACCTCGGTCACTCCGTGGGCTCACCTCATGCCCACAGATCACTCTGCCAGCTCGTCCTGTGTTTCAGGGGGCACACTGTGCACCACCACCGGCTCACCTTCCCTGTTGGCAGGTGTGCCCTTGACATGGGCATTGCTTCCTCCTTTTCTGCCCACAAGGCGGCAGCACACGCAGGTCCTACCCGCTAGTCACCAATGTAATGCTGTGGGGCCCTAAGCCCCCATGCACATATAATAAAGACACCGTCCCTAGAATCTGGTTACTGGAATTGGCCCAGGGCCTGTGCACCCGACCCTTTTATTAGCTGCGTCACATGTTCTGTGACGCCTGTGTTGGATGGGGGTGGGGTGGAGGGTAAGCCCACCCTCTGGGAGTGGCTGGCACAACAAAAACTAGAACAGTGACAAGCCGGTCACTACAGTACAGTGTGCTCTTCTTCAATACAGTTTACTTAAAGCCAATTGTATATAAATGTACGGTTGAATCCATAGTCAGATATCTGAAGCAAGCCATTTGGCCCATTCAAAATATTCATGTTGTCCATCCAGCACAAAAGTATGTTTAACAGCACCTTGCAAATGATCTTGCCTGCCACATCTAATAAAGAAATTGGCTGATAATGGGGGAATTTCTGCAGCTTCATTTTTTTGAAGTGGTACCAAGATCATGGAACGCTATGAAAGCAGTATTATATCTGTGGCAACTGCTGTGTTACAGACCTTGGTAGAAACGTGGGACCAGAACTTAGGCTTCTCTTGGTAGAAATCAACCCGTATTAAAACAGAACACAGTGTTGTATTCCATTTCTTACTTAGAAGAGCTCTTTTTACTTCTGTTACCTGAATGGTCGGCGGAGGATTTTTGCCAGAGACATCTCATATTTTCTGGTACTTTGGCTACTTAGAGGCTACGCTATTACGTATGGGTTTCTGAATTAGATAAACCAGTTGTTAGCTGCAATATGGCAGTGGCCTGTCTATTCATTTTTCTCTTCCTTATTTAGGTAACAATTCTCAAACTTTTTTACATCCTTCCTAACTGGTGCTTTATTTAATTCTAACCAGGATTTAAGTTGGGCTTCCTTATTTTTACTTTTCAATAGGTTTTTGCATTATTTTCTATATTAGTGAAATACCACGTTAATCGATGAAAGAAGATGCTGGACAATTAATGCATCTGTAACCTTAGATTTCATATTTAGACACTGTAAGTTACAATTATCAGAGAGGTATGGGCTGGGATAAGATAGTTTAATGGGATAGGACCGTAATTCATGATCGAGGCATGTGGGCTGCTGAATTCATATCTTGTGCATAGATCGCCGCCTAGTGTTGGGTCCAAATGATTGCACTTTGTTGTCTTGGAAGAGTCTTCGAAGTATCACGAGATAGGTGACTCCTCCCTTGGACTACTGTGCGCATGGGCATCTTCTCCATCCTCAGATTGTTTTTTTAGGTCGAGCTGATGTGGCATTCATGCGAAGCATGAATGCATCAGCTCGACAACTTATGCTGCCCGTATTTAGGAGAGTGGACAGCAATCAGACACGCGCTTTCCCATTGTTAGATTTCACCTCGGGAGCGCGCGTCTGATAGCTGCGCATGCGCGGTGCAAGCCCTGGCTCTCGCACAGACACAGGCAGCCCCCACCCCTCTGCATGCACGCACGCACTGACACACACACACACACAGGCGCGCGCATGCACACGCAGGCACACGGCACACATACAGGCACACGGCACACTATCCCCCGCCTCGCATTCTCTCTCAATCACACACAGTCACGCATGCGCACACACATTCCCTCGCGCACACACGAACACACGCGCGCACACACTCCCCCCCCCCCCCCCACCCCCCTTCCCTCCCCTCCCCCACAGGCATACACACAGGCACGCACGCACTTCACATCAGCCCTGGGCCCCAGTCACCGACTGCGCTCTTCCGGCGGGGCTCCTCTCGCGCTCCGCTCCTCGCGTCTCCTCTTCTAAATCGGGGCTCCCTCAGGTCAGAGGAGCCCCGCAACAGGCGCCACACTCCTCCTTCTCCCCGGCACCCTCCTGGGGACCCGGGCTACCCCGGACCGGCAGGGCGCTCCATGCGCCGGCAGCTCGCGGACCTCGGGAGGCGGGACTTCCGGTCGGCCGCGAGCGGATTGGCCGGCCGGCCAAGAGCTTCCGGGTCGCCGCGGGCAGCGCGGAGGCACCCTTTCATTTGAACTTGTTTCTATTTTGTCACCTCCTTCAGTGATCAGACCCGGGACGGCCCGCACCCCCTTCCTATGCCACTGGAAGCGCTAATACTTTTTAAAACAATGTAAATGAATAGCGTGGCTTTATCCTGACAAGGATTCACACTCATACTGTTTGAACTGGAATGAGGAGGAGCAGGAGTCTGCGATGAAGACAACCAGAAGAAATTCGAGTTTTCGGATGCCCTGAGGAACATCTCGAAATCTCTACTCGGTTCAACCCTGCTCTGAGAGGGACCTAAGTAAGGCCGTCTCATTTTTGTTTCCCATTCCTTGTTCAGCAGGTTGCCTGTCGAATAGGGATCCATTGAGAAGCAAAGGCCAGATTTTCATCCTCCTCTGGGGAATTTAGAATCTGACAAACACCGAGTGGGTAATTTTGATTCTGTACAAAAATGCAAACCTTTGATTTACGCATTCATAATTTATTAAGATGTTGATTTATTATTTATTGATCTACGCCTCCTAACCTATTTGCATCCTCCTCGCCTTACGTCCTTGTGTATTATATACCATTCACCGTGAAAACTTTCGTTGAAAATGTTCCCACGTGTATATATATATATATATATATATATATATATATATATATATATATATATATATATATATATATATATATATTCCATCTCAGCTCCTGTGTGCCTAGAAGCAATTAAGGTTTGCAGCGTGCGCAATACAAGCAAGATAATCATAAGGATGTGTTCTTCTTCTCCAAGTTACTCCACCATGAATGGATGTTCCCATTTCTGCAGACAGATGCTGTCTGTTCTGAAATCCCTGTTTGCCTATAGTCTCGTTTCCGGCACAGAATTATTACACCTAAGCAGTCCTGTATTTATTATTTTTGACTGAAGGAATCCAGGACCCCGTCTGAGATCACGCAGCGAGATGCGTTTCGCACATGTTCCCCACTCGCCGAGCGCTTCAATCGGAATATCTCAGCACGCTCCTGGGAGCGAGGCTGACGCGCTGAATATTAGATGGGCTGCCTGCCTTTAATGATTTATTGATGAAAGGAGTACCACAGATCTGCGCTGACCATGGCATGAGACAAAGCTGGGGATGTGTCCAGTGGCAGTGTGAAGAGGGGGGCAGACGGGGGGGACTGTGGCGGGCTGGTGCAACGTCACGCTTTAATTCGACGAACGAGGTGGCTTTTGTATAGTCCCTCAAAAAACGTGTTAATTTCGGAGTAGTCACTCTGATTGTAATACTCAGTGACTAATCTTGAGGTAATTGATTTCGAGATCTTATTATTTTCAAAAACTAAAATGTTAGTTTTTTCATTTCCTGGTGTAATTTATTTTTTTCCACGGTGAAAGACCCCCCCCCCCCCCCTTCCTTAACATAAGCTATTTTCTCGCCAATTCCTCTAAACCCTTTACTTTTCTCTCACTATAAGACTAGACTTGCTTTGCTCTTATACACCTACTTATCTGTATCTTGTCCATTTCCCACCCTGTTTTTAGGTCTCGCCTGAGCCAATGCGCTTGCGCATTGCTCCGGCGAGATTATAGTAAGCGGAAAAGAAAAGTCTACCAAAACGGCTGCGGATCACATACAGTTCATGTGATCTAGAAGGTTCATAGAAGGTTCCAGAGCCAAAGAAGGTTGTCGACCCGAAGTGCGTCGTTCCGAAAAAGGCCATACAGCCAAAGAGCGTCGAGCCAAAAAAGACTGTCGACCCCAAGAAGGCCGCACAGCCAAAAATTGTCGACCCAAGAGCGGTTGTCGAGCCAAACAAAGGCACACAACCAAAGGGCGCCGAACCAAAAAAGGTCACCGACCCGAACAAGCCTACTGTTCCAAAATCCGTCGACCCCGCAAAGGGCGCCGTACCAAAACCCGCACCGAGGCCGGAAAAACATGTCGACCCGAAGACACCGGCTCTAAAAACACCAGTCGATCCAAAATATACCATTAACTCGGAAAAGGACACTCCTCCAAAGAAACCTACAGAGCACAAGAAACGCGTCAAACCGAAAGTTTTGGTCGACCCAAAAAAAGGCCTGAGCCGAAAAAATCCGTTACCAAGCCAAAAGTCGTCGAAAAACCAAAGTCTAACACTCAACCCTGGACTGTAGAGGAAGAATTCTTCTACCCAGATCCCTCTGACGACCAGGCAAAAATATACTTTAATCCAGAGACTGGTAAAGTTACCATCCTGCATAGAAAAAAGAGGCCTTTGGACTTTGAACCTCAGTCCCCTATTCCATTAAAGAAAAAGGACTTTGAGACTTCTCCCTCTAGACCCTTCATTCCTTTTCAGCCTTTCATGCCTACTACACCTTTTATTCCCTACTCTCCTTATCCTCCTTCTCGACACGGGGACAATGAAGGTAACACGGGGGATGAGCCAAGAGCCTCAATGATTTCCCACAAGAGGAACCATGGGAGGAGCCAACAGACCCTTACAACACCCATCCCATCCCTGATATACCCTCTTATCCTACTAAGCCGTCACATACTGATGACACCATAGTCTTTAATTAACTCCTAGACCGGGCAGCACAATTCCACAATGTAGATATGCATAACGACCCTGTTGAGGAAGACTTCTTGTTTGACACCTTGCCTACATCAGAAAAATGTGTCAAACACTTCCCATGTTAAAGGGAGTTCTGAAACATGCACCTGAC
The DNA here is from genome assembly GCF_964263255.1 of Lissotriton vulgaris. Lineage (NCBI taxonomy): Eukaryota > Metazoa > Chordata > Amphibia > Caudata > Salamandridae > Lissotriton > Lissotriton vulgaris. The sequence continues at coordinate 924,485,593 of NC_141687.1, forward strand.
ATATTTAAGGATATAGCCAAGGCACGGGTAATCAACCCCAGAATAGAAAAAAAAGTATAGCGAAGCTCCTACAGACCCGACTTAAATCAGGGGGCAGTTACCACTAGACTCCCTGGTAGTAGCCTACACACGGAAAAGAGCCAACTCCCAAACCACTGGGGAAGCACCTCCCCCTGACAAGGAGTCAAAAATACTAGTGGCATCAGGCAAAAGGGTAGCAGCACAAGCCTCCAACTCATGTGCCTTGTCATAGCGAGCCAGTAGGGCTCGTTATGACAAGGCACATTAAGATCAGCTAGAATGCCTAATCGAACACTTACCTGAGCCTTTCAAAGCACAAGCCCTGGATCTTATACAAGAGGGAAAATTCATAGCAAACGCCTCCATCAAATGCGCGCTTGACGCAGCAGATACTGCAGCTAGGTCAATCAACACTAGCGTCCTACTACGCAGACATGCATGGCTGCGTATTTCTGGTTTTAAAAATGAGGTGCAGTCCACCATTCTTAACCAGCCTGTTAATCAGGATTTTCTATTTGGCCCTGCTGTCGACACCATTTTAGATAAAATGAAAAAGGACACAGAGACCGCAAAATCAATGGGGGCATTGCAATTTCAGCAACATAGAGGCTCCTTTCGTCGCTCCTCATACAGAGCAACTACACGAGGAAATACCTCACAAACATCTGCCTCATACAAACGTAACACACAAGGTTCCTTCAACAAGAACACAAACAGAAGAGGTTACAGGGGAAATAACAATAAGGAAAGAGGACGTGGAGGCAATAACACCAGAGCCCCAACGGCCACAAAACAGTGACTTCAATACGCTTCCTCCAGACCACCTAACAGCGGTCGGAGGCAGACTCCAACAGTTCCTGCCTGTCTGGAACGCAATTACCACAGACAGGTGGGTGAGAGAAATTATCCGGTCTGGCTATTGCCTAGAACTGACTTCCACACCACCAAACATACCCCCCAGACATCGTCCAATGTCCAGGGAACACATCACCCTGCTACAACAAGAGGTGAACTGCATGCTAGAAAAGGGGGCCATAGAGCAAGTCACTTTCCAACAGCAAGGGACAGGAGTGTACTCCTATACTTCCTTATTCCCAAAAAGGATGGTTCCCTCAGACCAATATTGGACCTCAGACCCCTAAATCAATACATACTATCGGAGCACTTACATATGATCACTCTACAACAAGTGCACCCGTTGCCACAACAAGGAGATTTCCTAGGAACACTAGACCTCAAAGATGCGTATTTTCACATACCCATCCATCGAGCCACCAGAAAATACCTCAGGTTCACAATAGATGGTCAACACTACCAATTCAAGGTTTTGCCCTTCGGGGTTACCACGGCTCCAAGAGTGTTTACAAAATGCTTAGCGACAGTAGCAGCACATCTCAGAAGGCAACATGTCCATGTGTACCCTTATCTGGACGATTGGCTGATTCAAGCAAAATCGTACCAACAGTGTGCAGCACACATGTCTCAAACAATCCAGTTGCTACACAGCCTAGGCTTTTCAGTCAACTACGCAAAATCACATCTGCAACCGTCCCACAAGCAGCAATACCTGGGAGCCACTATAGACACCTCAGTGGCAAAGGCATATCCAAACTCAGCAAGGATAGCCAGTATGCAGACACTCATTCGCAAATTCCTGCCAAAACCCTCTCTGCCAGCTCAAGTCTTCATGCAGCTCATAGGCATGATGGCCTCCTGCATATTCATTGTCCCCCATGCCAAACTTCAAATGCGCCCATTGCAGGAATGCCTAGCACGGCAATGGAACAAGGCTCAAGGACAACTAAAAGACCTAGTGTTGGTAGACAGTCGCACTCCCAACTCTCTGCAGTGGTGGAACCCACAAAACCTTTCCAAGGGGCGACTGTTCCAAGAGCCGGTTCCACAACTAGTACTAACAGCGGACGCATCACTGACAGGCTGGGGAGCCCATCTCCTTCAATACACAGTACAAGGGCTCTGGACAAACAAACAGAAGAAGCTGCATATCAACCAACTGGAACTGCTAGCAATATTCCTAGCCCTAAAAGTATTTCAGAAATACTTGTACAGCAAGACGGTGTTGATCCGGACGGACAACATGACAGCAATGTACTATATCCAGAAACAGGGAGGAAAGCACTCTCCACAGCTCTCCCATCTGGCACAAAGCATATGAAAGTGGGCGATTCCAAAAAACATTTTTCTCCTAGCAGAACACCTTCCAGGCAAGGACAATCAAGTTGCCGACCTGCTCAGCAGGCACAGCCAACAACTACACGAATGGGAGATTCACCCCCAGGTTCTCTAGCCATTCTTCGAGGAGTGGGGTCACCCAGAGATAGACCTGTTCGCCACAAAAGAAAACTCGAAATGCCAAAACTTTGCCGCCAGGTTCCCACATCCATTGTCACAGGGCAATGCGATATGGATGAACTGGTCAGGCAGATTTGCGTACGCTTTTCCCCCAGCACCGCTGATCCTGCTGGTGGCATGCAAACTGTGGCAACACTCCCTCACATTAATCCTAGTTGCTTCCACATGGGCGAGACAACGTTCCTGGAACTCTCAGTAGTTCCTCATCAAAGACTGTGCCTTGCACCTCATCTTCTAACTCAGAACCATGGAGAAATCAGACACCCAGATCCCAATCAAATGAACCTAGCGATCTGGCTCCTGAGGTCTTAGAGTTTGTATACCTTAACTTGCCCCCAGATTGCATGAACATCATTAGGGAGGCATGAAGACCAACCACACGAGCGTGCTATGCAGCTAATTGGAAGAGATTTGTTGTTCACTGCAACAATAACCAAATCAACCCCTTAGACGCTTCAATACAAAACATTATATGTTACCTGCTACATCTACAAAGATGTAACTTAGCATACTCTTCAATACGACTACACCTTGCTGCTATATAGGAGCATACCTTCCTAACAGGCAACACCTTTCACTGTTTAGAGTACCAGCAATCAAAGCCTTCATGGAGGGTTTAAAGAGGGTGATTCCTCCTAGGCACCCCCTTCCCCAGTCTGGAATCTAAATATAGTGCTTACCAGACTCATGGGCCCTCCTTTCGAACCTTTACATTCATGAGAACTAAATCCTTTAGGAAAACAAAACAACTGTTTGTTGCTTTTGCACCACAACACAAAGGGAATCCAATTTCAAAATCAGGAATAGCCAGATGGATAGTTAAATGCATTCAAATATGCTATCAAAAGGCAAAACGCATTTTAACGGTCCCCCCAAGAGCACACTCCACAAGGAAAAAAGGGGCATCCATGGCTTTTCTAGGAAATATTCATCTTGAGGATATCTGTAAGGCAGCCACATGGACCACCATACACACTTTCACAAAACACTACTGTGTAGACGTGCAAGCAAAACAGCAAGCTGCCGTAGGCCAGGCTGTCCTCAAAACTCTTTTTCAAACTGCTGCAGCTGGCACAGGTAGCCACCTCAAGAGGAGATACTGCTATACACAAGATTTGAATTAAGCAGCCCACATGCTTCGAACGGAATATGCTACTTACCAGTATGCATCTGTTCTTGGCATGTAGGGCTGCTGACATTCATATTTTAAAATTAATCCGAGCTAAGTTAGCAAATGCTATGCTTTATAAATGCAAGCTCTCAAAATACCAAATGCCACATTAATTAAGTTCCTCAAGGTTACACTTTCCTTTGATTATCGTGCGTAACCCTGTATTTCCCAGCGCCCAATAAATCTAGAGTGTAAATGAAAACTCTTAGTTTGAAGCTGTTTGCAACTCATGGTAGCGAACTAGTAAGTACTAATTATCCACAAATGTTCCAGATAAAATTCGGCCAGTACATGACTTTCATGACTCCTATCACAGCACAGAGTCACTGCCTCTATCTAATGTCACAAATCCTTCCGTTCTTTAAAATCTTCTGGCAAAGTATCGGGAAAACTGGTAATTCTGTCTACTCAGCTGTGTGCTGCAAGCCCTCCTTGCAATTGTCAAAGCAAAGGATGCCAATTGCTTTACACCAGTAAGTTTATTCCATTATTCCAATGCTTTCGCCGATATGATGCGTTTCGGCTGCTGCTTTCACACCCTCTCCCCGCTCCGCCCCCTCCCCTGCCCGCCCTGTCGCATTTCTCCCCCCCCCCCCCTTATCTGCCTTCCCTCCGTCTTGTTTTTTTAACCCTTTCCATGTTTTGGTTTTCCGGACTAGAGTAAGTGCTGCAAAATACGTTAGTGAACCGGTAAGATCCTGCTGTGTGTGTGTGTGTGTGTGTGTATATATATATGTGTGTGTATATATATATATATATATATATATATATATATATATATATTTACACCACTAAAAGAACGAAAAATACATACATTTTAAAATTAATCCGAGCGAAGTTAGCAAATGCTATGCTTTATAAATGCAAGTACTGCAGGATTCTTTCTCCCCTCCAGGCGATGTCCAAGTTCAACACAAAGTCATTTATTTAGTTTATTATCCTTGTTTTATACTTTTGGAGAGTCAGAAGTCCCTTATAGCGATGCATGGGAGTGTGTAGAAAGAATAGCTAAAGCTCTCAAGATACTAAATGCCACATTAATTAAGTTCCTCAAGGTTACACTTTCCTTCGATTATCGTGCGTAACCCTGTATTTCCCAGCGCCCAATAAATCTAGAGTGTAAATTAAAACTCTTAGTTTGAAGCTGTTTGCAACTCATGGTACCGAACTAGTAAGTACTAATTATCCACAAATTTTCCACATAAAATTCGGGCAGTACATGACTTTCATGACTCCTATCACAGCACAGAGCCACTGCCTCTATCTAATGTCACAAATCCTTCCGCTCTTTAAAATCTTCAAGCAAAGTATGGTAAAAAATGGTAATTTTTTCTACTCGGCTGTGTGCTGCAAGACCTCCTCCCAATTGGTCTAATTACCACCGCTCGCTTCACCAGCAGTCTCGAGTGCCTTCCGACGCTCCGGCCGCAGGCAGCCTGCGGTGGCATCAATAACAGCTGGGGGTGGGGGGCCTCCGCGATGTATATTCATACAATCCTTACAAAAGCGTCAGCCGCCATGGTGCACCTGAAGGAAGGGACGTGTCAGATAAGATGCCAACAACTCGTTAATATATTCCATCCACGACCTGTCCATGGGTAAAATAGGCTCTGTCAAAGCACAGGATACCAATTGCTTTACACCAGTAAGTTTATTCCAATGCCTTCGCCGATGCGTTTCGGCCGAGGCACCAGCCTTTTTCACATAAACTGGGCGCCATACTGAGCTCACCTTATATAGTGTTAAGCAGATCACGTGATGCATGGACATGAACGAAAATTGTAAATGCAGCTGTCCTTTAAAATTATGTCAGTATCAGCTTATTAACATTATCCATGCAGACCCTGCAAAAGTGAAACTACCACAGCTACTGCATCTAATAAATGCAATAATACTAGTGACAGCACATTTCGATGTTTAGACTCTGAAGACCTCTGGTTAAATACCAACGAAAAGTGTTGGACTATATATATATATATATATATATATAGACTTTTACACTAAAAGTTAATTATAACATTGTTTATGAATTGTGTAAATTGGTGTATTCTTTATTTTTTATTTTTATATATATATATATATATATATATAAAAATAAAGAATACACCAATTTACACAATTCATAAACAATGTTATAATTAACTTTTATATTTTTAAATATTATATATATATATTGTTAAATAATGTTTATATTAAATATAATACAGTTATGCAATGTGTTTGCACTGAAGTAATGTATCTACTATTGCACAGACTGGAGTGGGAATAGTACATTTTACACCTCCAAAATTCAATGCTTTCCCTACTGTTGCACAGAGTGGAGTGGAAATAGAAAATCTTACCCCTCTGAGTCCAATCTTTGCTTACTGTTGCAAACACTGGAGTAGAAATAGTAAATGTAACCCCTCTGAAGTTCAATTCTTTCTATACTATTGCACAGACTAGTGTGAGAATAGTACATTTAACTCCTCTGGAGTCCAACGCTTTCTATACTATTGCACAGACTAGTGTGAGAATAGTACATTTAACCCCTCTGAAGTCCAACACTTCTCCTACTGTTGCACAAACCTGAATGGGAATGTCAAATGTAAGCCCTCTGAAGTATAAAACTTTCTCTACTGTTGCACAGACTAGAGTGGAAATACTAAATGTATCTCCTCCGAAGTGCAATACTTTTCCTACTGTTGCACCATTTGGAGTGGTAATAATACATCTAAGTCACGTAAATACAAAACATGTTGCATTACAAATGCTATAGGTGTCACAATTGCGAAAGTTATAACTATTGGCATTGTAAATGACAAAGCTATTAATTTAGCTATTTTAAAAAACAAAACATAAATTAAAAAAATGTCATTTATAAGCCCAATAGCTCAAACTTTCCTAATGCGAGACCTATTGCATTTCCAATGCTTGTTAATACTTCCAGCAAATTGAATTCATAAGATTGGTCGGGGTAAATTCTGGCTAAAGGTCAGCATTACTCTACCACGTATTCCATCTGCGCACCACTGTTCATATTCAAGCATAGTTTAATGGAAGCTTGATCTCTTTCTACCCTCAGTAATGATTTCCATCTTGACCACTAATTGATTAAGCAGTGGTCAATAAGTAAAGCCTTTGCATCACGTGTTGAAGCTTTCTTTTTTCCTATACTACTGCTATGCGCTCATCTTTGTTTTACTTTTTAACCATGCACCACCTTATCATACACCCATGCCAATTTTCCACTTCACCGTGTTAGATGGAAACAACTTGCTTTGGGCTGTTAGCCTATTTTGACTCACCTGGTTTTCAATGCACGTTATGTTTGATACTCATGAATCCATTTTGAAATAAGTATTTATGAAATGTTAACCTTCATCTTCAGGTGAGCAGTTGTAATGATTACACTTTTGTATTTCATCTTATATTTTAGGAACTCCAACAGCAAAAATGACAGAAGGAACAGAAAATTTAAAGAAGCAGAGCGACTTTTTAGCAAGTCATCTGTTACCTCTGCGGCAGTGAGTAAAAACAAAAATCATTTTGAATTTTTTTATGAGTTTATGACTGATTCAGTCCCCTGTTTTGCATGTGAAGGAATTCCCTTACCTATTTTCAAACTGCAAAAGGAAAATCGTCATTAGTCTGTTTAATTTATAATCTTTGAAAAGGTTTAACTATTACAGGGGTGTGGAATATAATAAAATATCTACTTGTCTGTGGGGAAGGTTGCTTCATAGATCTACTTGTCCTGTAACAAAATTCATATGTCCCTTTGGTGTACTGCATTGCAGCAACGAATTATGGCAGCAATCTCATTATATAAGAGCTCTGATATAGCCTCTCTGATTATGCCAGGGCTCTCGTTGTGCACTGGTAACAAGAAGCGGGTGGCTGGACTTTAGTTTTGTTAGTGCTTCAGAATAGTGTGAAAGAATGAATTGACTATAGCAAGTGCAAGTTAAGGGTATAGTTCTCCATCTTAAGTACAAGCTAAGGGTACAACTCCCCATTTTTCCACTTGGTAAAACTTTCCACAAAATTAGAGTGATGATCATTAACAACACACCTGTACATCATGTTTAGAATGATGCAGTTAAAATATATGGTTTTATCATTCTCTTGAAAACCATCACACAGTGATATTTGGAGTCCTTTGTGGCGATAATGTAATTTACACCTTGATTAATATGTGGCTTTGTTGCCATTGAGGGCATAGCTAGTGTAAGATATGCCCTTTTCAACATGTGCCAGATTCAAGCCCTCCTCTAATTCTACAGAGATGTACACACTAGACGGAAACAATCCATGGGTAGAGCTGTGTTTATTATTACATTGTAATGGCTTAGTCTTTCATTCCCATAGCAATTTCCTTGGAAAGTTGAGTCAGACAACCACTGTGATCCCTCAGTATGCAAGTTGTATTATTACTGGATTGCTCTTCGTTATTCTGATAACATGCATCCATTTAACCCCTTCGATGCTGGTGACAAAGCCAGCTCGTCATGGGCGTTAACTGCGCAGCGCGCATGACGAGCTGGCTTTGTCAAGTAACCCGCGATTTTCAAATTTCAGCGCGCATGCGGTTAAAAGTATTGGTAATGAGCTAGAGGGAGGACAAGAATGCAGGGACTGATGATAGAGGACTCAATTATGTGTTAACAGCATAATGTACCATAGGCCTAATAAATAAGATGACATATTTTTCATATTCTTGCATTCTTACCAAAGGCTTGCGTCCTTAACTTTATATTTTGATTGGATTTGCAGTCAGTGAGGCTACTACAATGGAACAATTGTTCTAAATAATGATACTAGACCTACAACATAGATTTTGTTTTTTGACTTGAATTCACGTTGCAATCAAGTCAATCAATACTCTTTATTTTGGCCATTTGCCATAAAAGAGACATATATATAAAAACATGTTTAAAAGTACATAATCATGTGGCTATATACATAATAGTTAGCATAAAAATGACCTCCAACCCATGATTAAATACAATACAAATAGGCAAATAAAATCGGTAAACCATTGTCCCACATTAAATGTGTACAAAAGTTTCAAATCATGATTTAAGTTGCCACCTAATTTTGTTTTCTCTTTTGTTGTATTCAGGCTGTCAGTTCATTGGCCGGCGTTCAGGATCAGTTGATTGAAAAGAGTAAGTTTGGCATTCTTGCTCACAAAGCAAAACATCCAATTTTCATGTAATCTGTGCTTGACAGAATGTGTTTCTCGTTGGAACACTAAAATAGGGTATTTTGTCTCTGTCTGTGTTTAACCATAGCTATCTGTTCTACATTTGAGAGCTTCTGTTCACCCAACATTTAACAGGTCGCATACATTTTTTACAGTCCTTTGAAAGTATAATAGAAGTACATTTTCTATTGTGTATGTGCTACAACTTTATGTGGTAGGTTTTGTTCAAATGTTGCGCATGAAATCCTTTTTAAATGAAGTTTGAAAAGATATGTTTTTTTTTACATTGGTTTCATTGCCGATTTTAGCCTACAAGATACCGTAAAAAGTCTAGTTGTTGAAGATTTATTGTCATCATACCAAGAACTTACAGTGGGCTTAAAGCCCACCCATTGCTAATCCTTAGTTGGCTTTATTGTTACTGTCATTTACTTCCTTCTAATTCAATCTCTTGACTTGTCTAGTTTGTTTGTCCCTCCCCTGGAGCATAACCTCTGTTATGAATATATTTTCCAACTGTCTCTCTCCTATGCTCCCTCGCTCCATGTTGGTCTCTATTTCCTATTTGCTTCCCTCCCCTGTGCTCTGTGTGGCTATTGCCGTGTGCTTCTACCCCAGTAATCCTCCAAAGCTCAATTTTGCTATCCTCCTCCATGTTGCTGTCTCATTCTCTGGTTTAATTTTTTTATCTGTCCACACTGTCTGCTGTCCACCCCCTCCACCTTCTCTTCCATTGCCACCACCCACTCCCATGGTTCTTTTTTAAAATGTATATATTTTTTAAAGGGCCAGGCAGCATCTTGCTGCCTGCTCTCCACAAACGCACTTTAGCGCACCTAAAATGTATTTACACTTTTTTTTTTCAATCTTCCATCCTAGATCAGTCAATAAAATGTAAAACAATGTGGGGTCCACATCATCAGTAGACATGTGCATGCATGGTGACATATACTTGCACCTACAAAATGATGCAGCCGCCAACAGCAGCTAAACAGCATTGACACAAGCATTGCACTTTTGATCAATCCTTTTCAGGATCTCCAAAAAGTGTTCGCAAAGTCAGTAGGCCCCCGAGGTGAGACCTATTGACTTTGACAATGCTTGTTTGTGTTGTTGCTGTGTGGGCTCTGGCGCTAAAGCAGCTAAAAAAATCATTATAGTTCTGAAATCCTCTTTAGAATCCTGACCGGTAACCAAAAATATCAAACTTGTATGGAATATAAACTTGCGCACTGAGTTCTTTCGGTATGGGACAGGTTCGGCATTCCCTCCTTTCATTATTGCCCGGTGAGACAGAACCTTCAGAAGCTTCCCCTCTGGAAGATGGAATACTGGACGGACACCTGCCTGACAAAACGATCTATAAAAAGCTGATCAATCATAGGACTGACTCTCTGAGGCGCTTAGAGATAGGTGGTCACAAGACGGCATAGAGCTAGATGAGGAAGATTGGCAGACAGCTGTGTCCTCTCCTAGAGAAGTTGCAATCCCAGTTCGCCTCCGACTGGTTCAACTCAAGATTTTACATAGGATTTACCTTACGGGACCCATATTGGTACATATGGGACTTTCATGCTCGGGGCTGTGCAAAAGGCGATGTGGTATAGTTGGTACCTTTATGCATATTATCTGGGAGTGTGAGCACGTCACCACATACTGGTGCAGCATACATAACACTATACGTGAAGTACTTGGAATTTTCCTGTCTACGGAGGCAAGGAGATGTTTACTCAACATATGGGAACCTACTGACTTAAGCAATTCGCAGGCGCAAGGGGTCGTTATATGATCGCCAAGCGGAATAACCCCCAATTGTGGGGAGCGGAGCAGCCCCTCTCCCTGGAAGGGTGGGAAAACAATTTGGATTGGTTTATGTTTAGGGAGAAAACTACATATATTGCGAGGGGAGGCCCTCGGAAATGGTCATTGATTTGGGGGCCTTGGAACCGCTACCGAGGAGAAATGTGATGATTCTGATGATTCCCCCTTTCCGTGAAGTTCCGATATAATTTCGAGTTTTGTTTATCCTGTGACCCCTCGATGTATGCTTGGCTGCCGTAATTGACCCTCTGTAATGTACATTTTTTGCTGATGTTTGTTTCAATAAAAAGAAATATAAATATATATAATATATATATATATATATATATATATATATATATATGCAAGCTCCAAAGTGTGTCCATCAGTTTGGCTTCGCACTCGACCAACAGCAGCAGAGAGTAGGACTCTCTTTCCGGTACAGGCGGTTGCCGCTTGGATCACTCCGTGCAGGTGTGCCTGACGCGTTTCGAAAGCTCCTCAGCTTTCTCTTCAGAGGCTTTCACGGAGATTCACGCTCCCAATTTCAACAATGCACGCCCTCCAATAGGATGACGATGTTGGCTGAGCATTGTGGGAGCGGTAGTTCTTATGGATGCGGATATTGACTCAGGCAGGGGGTTCCGTCTTAAATCCCTGCTGTTACCCCACATGTTCGATGAGGTGTCTCCTCTTCGAGTGGTCCCCTTCTTTCGGGGAGGTGCAAAGCCCCGCGGCAGGACGGCCGCGTTATATGCAAGCTCCAAAGTGTGTCCATCAGTTTGGCTTCGCACTCGACCAACAGCAGCAGAGAGTAGGACTCTCTTTCCGGTACAGGCGGTTGCCGCTTGGATCACTCCGTGCAGGTGTGCCTGACGCGTTTCGAAAGCTCCTCAGCTTTCTCTTCAGAGGCTTTCACGGAGATTCACGCTCCCAATTTCAACAATGCACGCCCTCCAATAGGATGACGATGTTGGCTGAGCATTGTGGGAGCGGTAGTTCTTATGGATGCGGATATTGACTCAGGCAGGGGGTTCCGTCTTAAATCCCTGCTGTTACCCCACATGTTCGATGAGGTGTCTCCTCTTCGAGTGGTCCCCTTCTTTCGGGGAGGTGCAAAGCCCCGCGGCAGGACGGCCGCGTTATATGCAAGCTCCAAAGTGTGTCCATCAGTTTGGCTTCGCACTCGACCAACAGCAGCAGAGAGTAGGACTCTCTTTCCGGTACAGGCGGTTGCCGCTTGGATCACTCCGTGCAGGTGTGCCTGACGCGTTTCGAAAGCTCCTCAGCTTTCTCTTCAGAGGCTTTCACGGAGATTCACGCTCCCAATTTCAACAATGCACGCCCTCCAATAGGATGACGATGTTGGCTGAGCATTGTGGGAGCGGTAGTTCTTATGGATGCGGATATTGACTCAGGCAGGGGGTTCCGTCTTAAATCCCTGCTGTTACCCCACATGTTCGATGAGGTGTCTCCTCTTCGAGTGGTCCCCTTCTTTCGGGGAGGTGCAAAGCCCCGCGGCAGGACGGCCGCGTTATATGCAAGCTCCAAAGTGTGTCCATCAGTTTGGCTTCGCACTCGACCAACAGCAGCAGAGAGTAGGACTCTCTTTCCGGTACAGGCGGTTGCCGCTTGGATCACTCCGTGCAGGTGTGCCTGACGCGTTTCGAAAGCTCCTCAGCTTTCTCTTCAGAGGCTTTCACGGAGATTCACGCTCCCAATTTCAACAATGCACGCCCTCCAATAGGATGACGATGTTGGCTGAGCATTGTGGGAGCGGTAGTTCTTATGGATGCGGATATTGACTCAGGCAGGGGGTTCCGTCTTAAATCCCTGCTGTTACCCCACATGTTCGATGAGGTGTCTCCTCTTCGAGTGGTCCCCTTCTTTCGGGGAGGTGCAAAGCCCCGCGGCAGGACGGCCGCGTTATATGCAAGCTCCAAAGTGTGTCCATCAGTTTGGCTTCGCACTCGACCAACAGCAGCAGAGAGTAGGACTCTCTTTCCGGTACAGGCGGTTGCCGCTTGGATCACTCCGTGCAGGTGTGCCTGACGCGTTTCGAAAGCTCCTCAGCTTTCTCTTCAGAGGCTTTCACGGAGATTCACGCTCCCAATTTCAACAATGCACGCCCTCCAATAGGATGACGATGTTGGCTGAGCATTGTGGGAGCGGTAGTTCTTATGGATGCGGATATTGACTCAGGCAGGGGGTTCCGTCTTAAATCCCTGCTGTTACCCCACATGTTCGATGAGGTGTCTCCTCTTCGAGTGGTCCCCTTCTTTCGGGGAGGTGCAAAGCCCCGCGGCAGGACGGCCGCGTTATATGCAAGCTCCAAAGTGTGTCCATCAGTTTGGCTTCGCACTCGACCAACAGCAGCAGAGAGTAGGACTCTCTTTCCGGTACAGGCGGTTGCCGCTTGGATCACTCCGTGCAGGTGTGCCTGACGCGTTTCGAAAGCTCCTCAGCTTTCTCTTCAGAGGCTTTCACGGAGATTCACGCTCCCAATTTCAACAATGCACGCCCTCCAATAGGATGACGATGTTGGCTGAGCATTGTGGGAGCGGTAGTTCTTATGGATGCGGATATTGACTCAGGCAGGGGGTTCCGTCTTAAATCCCTGCTGTTACCCCACATGTTCGATGAGGTGTCTCCTCTTCGAGTGGTCCCCTTCTTTCGGGGAGGTGCAAAGCCCCGCGGCAGGACGGCCGCGTTATATGCAAGCTCCAAAGTGTGTCCATCAGTTTGGCTTCGCACTCGACCAACAGCAGCAGAGAGTAGGACTCTCTTTCCGGTACAGGCGGTTGCCGCTTGGATCACTCCGTGCAGGTGTGCCTGACGCGTTTCGAAAGCTCCTCAGCTTTCTCTTCAGAGGCTTTCACGGAGATTCACGCTCCCAATTTCAACAATGCACGCCCTCCAATAGGATGACGATGTTGGCTGAGCATTGTGGGAGCGGTAGTTCTTATGGATGCGGATATTGACTCAGGCAGGGGGTTCCGTCTTAAATCCCTGCTGTTACCCCACATGTTCGATGAGGTGTCTCCTCTTCGAGTGGTCCCCTTCTTTCGGGGAGGTGCAAAGCCCCGCGGCAGGACGGCCGCGTTATATGCAAGCTCCAAAGTGTGTCCATCAGTTTGGCTTCGCACTCGACCAACAGCAGCAGAGAGTAGGACTCTCTTTCCGGTACAGGCGGTTGCCGCTTGGATCACTCCGTGCAGGTGTGCCTGACGCGTTTCGAAAGCTCCTCAGCTTTCTCTTCAGAGGCTTTCACGGAGATTCACGCTCCCAATTTCAACAATGCACGCCCTCCAATAGGATGACGATGTTGGCTGAGCATTGTGGGAGCGGTAGTTCTTATGGATGCGGATATTGACTCAGGCAGGGGGTTCCGTCTTAAATCCCTGCTGTTACCCCACATGTTCGATGAGGTGTCTCCTCTTCGAGTGGTCCCCTTCTTTCGGGGAGGTGCAAAGCCCCGCGGCAGGACGGCCGCGTTATATGCAAGCTCCAAAGTGTGTCCATCAGTTTGGCTTCGCACTCGACCAACAGCAGCAGAGAGTAGGACTCTCTTTCCGGTACAGGCGGTTGCCGCTTGGATCACTCCGTGCAGGTGTGCCTGACGCGTTTCGAAAGCTCCTCAGCTTTCTCTTCAGAGGCTTTCACGGAGATTCACGCTCCCAATTTCAACAATGCACGCCCTCCAATAGGATGACGATGTTGGCTGAGCATTGTGGGAGCGGTAGTTCTTATGGATGCGGATATTGACTCAGGCAGGGGGTTCCGTCTTAAATCCCTGCTGTTACCCCACATGTTCGATGAGGTGTCTCCTCTTCGAGTGGTCCCCTTCTATCGGGGAGGTGCAAAGCCCCGCGGCAGGACGGCCGCGTTATATGCAAGCTCCAAAGTGTGTCCATCAGTTTGGCTTCGCACTCGACCAACAGCAGCAGAGAGTAGGACTCTCTTTCCGGTACAGGCGGTTGCCGCTTGGATCACTCCGTGCAGGTGTGCCTGACGCGTTACGAAAGCTCCTCAGCTTTCTCTTCAGAGGCTTTCACGGAGATTCACGCTCCCAATTTCAACAATGCACGCCCTCCAATAGGATGACGATGTTGGCTGAGCATTGTGGGAGCGGTAGTTCTTATGGATGCGGATATTGACTCAGGCAGGGGGTTCCGTCTTAAATCCCTGCTGTTACCCCACATGTTCGATGAGGTGTCTCCTCTTCGAGTGGTCCCCTTCTCTCTGCTGCTGTTGGTCGAGTGCGAAGCCAAACTGATGGACACACTTTGGAGCTTGCATATAACGCGGCCGTCCTGCCGCGGGGCTTTGCACCTCCCCGAAAGAAGGGGACCACTCGAAGAGGAGACACCTCATCGAACATGTGGGGTAACAGCAGGGATTTAAGACGGAACCCCCTGCCTGAGTCAATATCCGCATCCATAAGAACTACCGCTCCCACAATGCTCAGCCAACATCGTCATCCTATTGGAGGGCGTGCATTGTTGAAATTGGGAGCGTGAATCTCCGTGAAAGCCTCTGAAGAGAAAGCTGAGGAGCTTTCGAAACGCGTCAGGCACACCTGCACGGAGTGATCCAAGCGGCAACCGCCTGTACCGGAAAGAGAGTCCTACTCTCTGCTGCTGTTGGTCGAGTGCGAAGCCAAACTGATGGACACACTTTGGAGCTTGCATATAACGCGGCCGTCCTGCCGCGGGGCTTTGCACCTCCCCGAAAGAAGGGGACCACTCGAAGAGGAGACACCTCATCGAACATGTGGGGTAACAGCAGGGATTTAAGACGGAACCCCCTGCCTGAGTCAATATCCGCATCCATAAGAACTACCGCTCCCACAATGCTCAGCCAACATCGTCATCCTATTGGAGGGCGTGCATTGTTGAAATTGGGAGCGTGAATCTCCGTGAAAGCCTCTGAAGAGAAAGCTGAGGAGCTTTCGAAACGCGTCAGGCACACCTGCACGGAGTGATCCAAGCGGCAACCGCCTGTACCGGAAAGAGAGTCCTACTCTCTGCTGCTGTTGGTCGAGTGCGAAGCCAAACTGATGGACACACTTTGGAGCTTGCATATAACGCGGCCGTCCTGCCGCGGGGCTTTGCACCTCCCCGAAAGAAGGGGACCACTCGAAGAGGAGACACCTCATCGAACATGTGGGGTAACAGCAGGGATTTAAGACGGAACCCCCTGCCTGAGTCAATATCCGCATCCATAAGAACTACCGCTCCCACAATGCTCAGCCAACATCGTCATCCTATTGGAGGGCGTGCATTGTTGAAATTGGGAGCGTGAATCTCCGTGAAAGCCTCTGAAGAGAAAGCTGAGGAGCTTTCGAAACGCGTCAGGCACACCTGCACGGAGTGATCCAAGCGGCAACCGCCTGTACCGGAAAGAGAGTCCTACTCTCTGCTGCTGTTGGTCGAGTGCGAAGCCAAACTGATGGACACACTTTGGAGCTTGCATATAACGCGGCCGTCCTGCCGCGGGGCTTTGCACCTCCCCGAAAGAAGGGGACCACTCGAAGAGGAGACACCTCATCGAACATGTGGGGTAACAGCAGGGATTTAAGACGGAACCCCCTGCCTGAGTCAATATCCGCATCCATAAGAACTACCGCTCCCACAATGCTCAGCCAACATCGTCATCCTATTGGAGGGCGTGCATTGTTGAAATTGGGAGCGTGAATCTCCGTGAAAGCCTCTGAAGAGAAAGCTGAGGAGCTTTCGAAACGCGTCAGGCACACCTGCACGGAGTGATCCAAGCGGCAACCGCCTGTACCGGAAAGAGAGTCCTACTCTCTGCTGCTGTTGGTCGAGTGCGAAGCCAAACTGATGGACACACTTTGGAGCTTGCATATAACGCGGCCGTCCTGCCGCGGGGCTTTGCACCTCCCCGAAAGAAGGGGACCACTCGAAGAGGAGACACCTCATCGAACATGTGGGGTAACAGCAGGGATTTAAGACGGAACCCCCTGCCTGAGTCAATATCCGCATCCATAAGAACTACCGCTCCCACAATGCTCAGCCAACATCGTCATCCTATTGGAGGGCGTGCATTGTTGAAATTGGGAGCGTGAATCTCCGTGAAAGCCTCTGAAGAGAAAGCTGAGGAGCTTTCGAAACGCGTCAGGCACACCTGCACGGAGTGATCCAAGCGGCAACCGCCTGTACCGGAAAGAGAGTCCTACTCTCTGCTGCTGTTGGTCGAGTGCGAAGCCAAACTGATGGACACACTTTGGAGCTTGCATATAACGCGGCCGTCCTGCCGCGGGGCTTTGCACCTCCCCGAAAGAAGGGGACCACTCGAAGAGGAGACACCTCATCGAACATGTGGGGTAACAGCAGGGATTTAAGACGGAACCCCCTGCCTGAGTCAATATCCGCATCCATAAGAACTACCGCTCCCACAATGCTCAGCCAACATCGTCATCCTATTGGAGGGCGTGCATTGTTGAAATTGGGAGCGTGAATCTCCGTGAAAGCCTCTGAAGAGAAAGCTGAGGAGCTTTCGAAACGCGTCAGGCACACCTGCACGGAGTGATCCAAGCGGCAACCGCCTGTACCGGAAAGAGAGTCCTACTCTCTGCTGCTGTTGGTCGAGTGCGAAGCCAAACTGATGGACACACTTTGGAGCTTGCATATAACGCGGCCGTCCTGCCGCGGGGCTTTGCACCTCCCCGAAAGAAGGGGACCACTCGAAGAGGAGACACCTCATCGAACATGTGGGGTAACAGCAGGGATTTAAGACGGAACCCCCTGCCTGAGTCAATATCCGCATCCA
This sequence comes from Lissotriton vulgaris, assembly GCF_964263255.1. Lineage (NCBI taxonomy): Eukaryota > Metazoa > Chordata > Amphibia > Caudata > Salamandridae > Lissotriton > Lissotriton vulgaris. The sequence continues at coordinate 924,502,938 of NC_141687.1, forward strand.
TAAGAACTACCGCTCCCACAATGCTCAGCCAACATCGTCATCCTATTGGAGGGCGTGCATTGTTGAAATTGGGAGCGTGAATCTCCGTGAAAGCCTCTGAAGAGAAAGCTGAGGAGCTTTCGAAACGCGTCAGGCACACCTGCACGGAGTGATCCAAGCGGCAACCGCCTGTACCGGAAAGAGAGTCCTACTCTCTGCTGCTGTTGGTCGAGTGCGAAGCCAAACTGATGGACACACTTTGGAGCTTGCATATAACGCGGCCGTCCTGCCGCGGGGCTTTGCACCTCCCCGAAAGAAGGGGACCACTCGAAGAGGAGACACCTCATCGAACATGTGGGGTAACAGCAGGGATTTAAGACGGAACCCCCTGCCTGAGTCAATATCCGCATCCATAAGAACTACCGCTCCCACAATGCTCAGCCAACATCGTCATCCTATTGGAGGGCGTGCATTGTTGAAATTGGGAGCGTGAATCTCCGTGAAAGCCTCTGAAGAGAAAGCTGAGGAGCTTTCGAAACGCGTCAGGCACACCTGCACGGAGTGATCCAAGCGGCAACCGCCTGTACCGGAAAGAGAGTCCCACTCTCTGCTGCTGTTGGTCGAGTGCGAAGCCAAACTGATGGACACACTTTGGAGCTTGCATATAACGCGGCCGTCCTGCCGCGGGGCTTTGCACCTCCCCGAAAGAAGGGGACCACTCGAAGAGGAGACACCTCATCGAACATGTGGGGTAACAGCAGGGATTTAAGACGGAACCCCCTGCCTGAGTCAATATCCGCATCCATAAGAACTACCGCTCCCACAATGCTCAGCCAACATCGTCATCCTATTGGAGGGCGTGCATTGTTGAAATTGGGAGCGTGAATCTCCGTGAAAGCCTCTGAAGAGAAAGCTGAGGAGCTTTCGAAACGCGTCAGGCACACCTGCACGGAGTGATCCAAGCGGCAACCGCCTGTACCGGAAAGAGAGTCCTACTCTCTGCTGCTGTTGGTCGAGTGCGAAGCCAAACTGATGGACACACTTTGGAGCTTGCATATAACGCGGCCGTCCTGCCGCGGGGCTTTGCACCTCCCCGAAAGAAGGGGACCACTCGAAGAGGAGACACCTCATCGAACATGTGGGGTAACAGCAGGGATTTAAGACGGAACCCCCTGCCTGAGTCAATATCCGCATCCATAAGAACTACCGCTCCCACAATGCTCAGCCAACATCGTCATCCTATTGGAGGGCGTGCATTGTTGAAATTGGGAGCGTGAATCTCCGTGAAAGCCTCTGAAGAGAAAGCTGAGGAGCTTTCGAAACGCGTCAGGCACACCTGCACGGAGTGATCCAAGCGGCAACCGCCTGTACCGGAAAGAGAGTCCTACTTTCTGCTGCTGTTGGTCGAGTGCGAAGCCAAACTGATGGACACACTTTGGAGCTTGCATATAACGCGGCCGTCCTGCCGCGGGGCTTTGCACCTCCCCGAAAGAAGGGGACCACTCGAAGAGGAGACACCTCATCGAACATGTGGGGTAACAGCAGGGATTTAAGACGGAACCCCCTGCCTGAGTCAATATCCGCATCCATAAGAACTACCGCTCCCACAATGCTCAGCCAACATCGTCATCCTATTGGAGGGCGTGCATTGTTGAAATTGGGAGCGTGAATCTCCGTGAAAGCCTCTGAAGAGAAAGCTGAGGAGCTTTCGAAACGCGTCAGGCACACCTGCACGGAGTGATCCAAGCGGCAACCGCCTGTACCGGAAAGAGAGTCCTACTCTCTGCTGCTGTTGGTCGAGTGCGAAGCCAAACTGATGGACACACTTTGGAGCTTGCATATAACGCGGCCGTCCTGCCGCGGGGCTTTGCACCTCCCCGAAAGAAGGGGACCACTCGAAGAGGAGACACCTCATCGAACATGTGGGGTAACAGCAGGGATTTAAGACGGAACCCCCTGCCTGAGTCAATATCCGCATCCATAAGAACTACCGCTCCCACAATGCTCAGCCAACATCGTCATCCTATTGGAGGGCGTGCATTGTTGAAATTGGGAGCGTGAATCTCCGTGAAAGCCTCTGAAGAGAAAGCTGAGGAGCTTTCGAAACGCGTCAGGCACACCTGCACGGAGTGATCCAAGCGGCAACCGCCTGTACCGGAAAGAGAGTCCTACTCTCTGCTGCTGTTGGTCGAGTGCGAAGCCAAACTGATGGACACACTTTGGAGCTTGCATATAACGCGGCCGTCCTGCCGCGGGGCTTTGCACCTCCCCGAAAGAAGGGGACCACTCGAAGAGGAGACACCTCATCGAACATGTGGGGTAACAGCAGGGATTTAAGACGGAACCCCCTGCCTGAGTCAATATCCGCATCCATAAGAACTACCGCTCCCACAATGCTCAGCCAACATCGTCATCCTATTGGAGGGCGTGCATTGTTGAAATTGGGAGCGTGAATCTCCGTGAAAGCCTCTGAAGAGAAAGCTGAGGAGCTTTCGAAACGCGTCAGGCACACCTGCACGGAGTGATCCAAGCGGCAACCGCCTGTACCGGAAAGAGAGTCCTACTCTCTGCTGCTGTTGGTCGAGTGCGAAGCCAAACTGATGGACACACTTTGGAGCTTGCATATAACGCGGCCGTCCTGCCGCGGGGCTTTGCACCTCCCCGAAAGAAGGGGACCACTCGAAGAGGAGACACCTCATCGAACATGTGGGGTAACAGCAGGGATTTAAGACGGAACCCCCTGCCTGAGTCAATATCCGCATCCATAAGAACTACCGCTCCCACAATGCTCAGCCAACATCGTCATCCTATTGGAGGGCGTGCATTGTTGAAATTGGGAGCGTGAATCTCCGTGAAAGCCTCTGAAGAGAAAGCTGAGGAGCTTTCGAAACGCGTCAGGCACACCTGCACGGAGTGATCCAAGCGGCAACCGCCTGTACCGGAAAGAGAGTCCTACTCTCTGCTGCTGTTGGTCGAGTGCGAAGCCAAACTGATGGACACACTTTGGAGCTTGCATATAACGCGGCCGTCCTGCCGCGGGGCTTTGCACCTCCCCGAAAGAAGGGGACCACTCGAAGAGGAGACACCTCATCGAACATGTGGGGTAACAGCAGGGATTTAAGACGGAACCCCCTGCCTGAGTCAATATCCGCATCCATAAGAACTACCGCTCCCACAATGCTCAGCCAACATCGTCATCCTATTGGAGGGCGTGCATTGTTGAAATTGGGAGCGTGAATCTCCGTGAAAGCCTCTGAAGAGAAAGCTGAGGAGCTTTCGAAACGCGTCAGGCACACCTGCACGGAGTGATCCAAGCGGCAACCGCCTGTACCGGAAAGAGAGTCCTACTCTCTGCTGCTGTTGGTCGAGTGCGAAGCCAAACTGATGGACACACTTTGGAGCTTGCATATAACGCGGCCGTCCTGCCGCGGGGCTTTGCACCTCCCCGAAAGAAGGGGACCACTCGAAGAGGAGACACCTCATCGAACATGTGGGGTAACAGCAGGGATTTAAGACGGAACCCCCTGCCTGAGTCAATATCCGCATCCATAAGAACTACCGCTCCCACAATGCTCAGCCAACATCGTCATCCTATTGGAGGGCGTGCATTGTTGAAATTGGGAGCGTGAATCTCCGTGAAAGCCTCTGAAGAGAAAGCTGAGGAGCTTTCGAAACGCGTCAGGCACACCTGCACGGAGTGATCCAAGCGGCAACCGCCTGTACCGGAAAGAGAGTCCTACTCTCTGCTGCTGTTGGTCGAGTGCGAAGCCAAACTGATGGACACACTTTGGAGCTTGCATATAACGCGGCCGTCCTGCCGCGGGGCTTTGCACCTCCCCGAAAGAAGGGGACCACTCGAAGAGGAGACACCTCATCGAACATGTGGGGTAACAGCAGGGATTTAAGACGGAACCCCCTGCCTGAGTCAATATCCGCATCCATAAGAACTACCGCTCCCACAATGCTCAGCCAACATCGTCATCCTATTGGAGGGCGTGCATTGTTGAAATTGGGAGCGTGAATCTCCGTGAAAGCCTCTGAAGAGAAAGCTGAGGAGCTTTCGAAACGCGTCAGGCACACCTGCACGGAGTGATCCAAGCGGCAACCGCCTGTACCGGAAAGAGAGTCCTACTCTCTGCTGCTGTTGGTCGAGTGCGAAGCCAAACTGATGGACACACTTTGGAGCTTGCATATAACGCGGCCGTCCTGCCGCGGGGCTTTGCACCTCCCCGAAAGAAGGGGACCACTCGAAGAGGAGACACCTCATCGAACATGTGGGGTAACAGCAGGGATTTAAGACGGAACCCCCTGCCTGAGTCAATATCCGCATCCATAAGAACTACCGCTCCCACAATGCTCAGCCAACATCGTCATCCTATTGGAGGGCGTGCATTGTTGAAATTGGGAGCGTGAATCTCCGTGAAAGCCTCTGAAGAGAAAGCTGAGGAGCTTTCGAAACGCGTCAGGCACACCTGCACGGAGTGATCCAAGCGGCAACCGCCTGTACCGGAAAGAGAGTCCTACTCTCTGCTGCTGTTGGTCGAGTGCGAAGCCAAACTGATGGACACACTTTGGAGCTTGCATATATATATATATATATATATATATATATATATATATATCAAACTTGTGGCCTGATTTTGCAGAATCTGTCTCTATGGGGAAATGCATTGATACATGAGGGCCTTTGTCTTTTACATAAACCAACAGGGCAAAATTAGAACCCCTGATATGTCAAATTGGAGGTGCTCTTACTGTTCTCTTTGCTCATTTTGGAAGAAAGGCAATTTTTTCAAAGGAAATTATCAAATCCTGCTTGAGGAGGAGGTTTTCGAGGCACCTTCTGCATTGACGGAGATAGTAAAAAAAATGCTTTTGGTGATACCAGCCATGAGTAATCCTGTTTAAAAGTGTGCCACATTTTTACTGTTTGTTTTGTTGCAATTTAATTATTTGTTTTTACTGAATATGTAGTTAGGGCCACTTGGTGGCATTACTTTGTTTATCCAAGATGTTGCAATACATGGGTTATAAAACTGAGAAAGGATACTATTTGACCTCTGGGCGGGAATATGGGTTCCCTTTGGCGTTAGGTGTGGTCCCTTGAGTTGGTTCAGTTTGTGGATAAGCATCACTTTTACTTGTTTAGTTCCGTGAAGGGCTAGTTTCTTTTTCATTACCGTTTCGCTCTCTTTGTGTCTTTAAGTATGCAGCATCTATTAACTATGTTTGGTAGGTTGAAGATTTTAATCAGTTTTTATGTTACAGCCTACTAGACAGAGCATGTGCTTTCGGTTGCAAGATATTCTATTAGCTTACAGTTCGCCCACTGCTTACTTTTGGTTGCTTATTACTCGGTGTGTGTGTGGGCTTTCCTGCCTTTTTGTGCGTTTATCCATCCCGTGGAGCATTGGTGCATTACTTGTGTCCTTCTGCTGCTGAACTTTGAAGCATTTCTTTTTTCTTTTGTTTAACCACTCCATGAGAGTGAATGTGGTATCCAGTTTTCTCCTTCCGACCTACGGAATTCTGTGTTAATTTAACACCTGTGTGCTTCACCGGTACTGCCTCGTCCGCATTGCTTTGTCGCCCCCTTAAAACTGTAATACATGGAAAGTTAAACAAATTGATCTCTCCTGTATTGTTTCCAAATTCAGTTTACTGAAATTGTTACACTTTAGAATGATTTAAACATGACTTTTCTTCATATTAAAATATGCAGCAGCAGTCGACTGAGTGGACCATTTGATCGATGACAACTATTTTAATTGTTCTATAGTCGAGCTGATTCAAGATCTGTCCATGGAAAAAAGAAAAGATTTTTTTTTAAACTGAGTTGATGAAGAATGTTTCATATTAAGCATGTTGGTCTGCCTGCAGTTTAAAAGCCACCTACCCACTATTCTTCATTGCGCATATTGCACATATCTGCTGTAGGAAGCTGGCTCTCTATTTAGTGTACCAAAACGAGGTACACTGTGCTGAGAGTCAAGGCAACTCCAATTGGTTTACAGAGGCACAAGTAACAAACCCAAATGCTCTCTTTTGTGGTAGTGTGGACTATCAGTTTAGGCTTGTCCGAGGGTAGTGCTAACCATTTGTTGTACTCACTGAGGCAATAAATGAGGCACGCACTCCAGAATAAAACAAAGACCAATTTAGAAAAATAGCACATATATTTTTATTATTGATTTCAACACCAAGAATTTTGGTGTCACATAAGTACTTTACAAGATATAGATTTTTACAGGTAAGTAAAATGTTCACTTAAATACTTATTTACGCAGCAATACTTTCATATGGGAAAAAAGGCATATACTGCATACAGTTACTTGCAGTAGGCATCTGGGGGGGGTCCCCTTCTTGACTTTAGGTGGCAAGGGGCCAAGCTCCAAAGAACCACCAGCAGTTAGTCTTTAGCGGCCCCCTCACAAACCAAGCCCCCCGTTGGGAGCGCCTAAACTTGTTCCCAAGCCTCCCATTGTAGCCTGTTTCTAGGTGCCTCCCCACCCTTTGGTGTAGTGTGCAAAGCTACCCACCCGACCAGCACCTATAGGTGCTGGTCGGGTGGGTAGCTTTGCACACTGCACCAAAGGGTGGGTAGGAGGGGGGCACCTAGAAACAGGCTATAATGGGAGGCTTGGGAAAACGTTTCTCCTCCCCACCCTTTAGTGTAGTGTGCAAAGCTACCCACCTGACCAGCACCTATTGGTGCTGGTCAGGTGAGTAGCTTTGCAGGCTACACCAAAGGGTGGGGAGGAGGGGGCACCTAGAAACAGGCTACAATGAGAGGATTGGGAACAAGTGTCTCCTCCCGACCCTTTGGTGTAGTGTGCAAAGCTACCCACCCAACCAGCACCTATATGTGCTGGTCGGGTGAGTAGCTTTGCACGCTACACCAAAGGGTGGGGAGGAGGGGGGCACCTAGAAACAGGCAACAATGGGAGGCTTGCGAACAAGTTTAGGAGCTCCCAACGGGGGGCTTGGTTTGTGAGGGTCCTAGGAACAAGGAACCATAGTTGGTTCTTGGAAACCCAGGATGGGGCGTTCGGGTGCAGAGTAGTTAGGACTGCTGGGCTTGTGTTTCATGGGCACTTGCGGTTGTTGGTATTGCCAGCTGAGGGGGCAAAAACAGGACAGCTGGGCCACTCTCAAAGAACGTTCTCTGCTGTGCAGATGTCCCTTGACATCTGCTCGGTCTTGAGGTCATTGGAGTCCGGAATGGACTCAAACATGCTTTGGTTGCTGCAAGGGGTCCGGTACCCTGGGTATTGATGCTGTGCAGCTCCGGTTGGTCCTCTCATCTACTTACTTGGTGGGGTGATGAATCTGACCTTCTGGAGCACGGAGACCTCTTCCAGGGCGACGGCTGCTTTGGTGGAACCTCTGGGCTGCAGAGCAGTGGGCCAGAATTTGCTGTTTGGTGCCTGAAAGCTGCAGGGCAGTAGCTTATCTACTCCAAGGGAGATTGCTGGCAATTTGCGAAGTGCTGGCAGCCCACTGTGGTTCTTAGAAGCCGTACAGCAGCCAGACAGGTTGGTTTGTTGTGATTGTCGGGACACATGCAGGTAGGCAGTGTTTGGCACCAAAGTGTTCGTAGCTTGTCCTCCGTTTTCGTTTCATCGATCTTCTTTGTCCTTTTCTTCTTGTGTTCGTTGAATCTGGATTTCGGGGGTCAGTGGTGCCACCTAATACTCAATTTAGGGGCATTGAGGTGGGTGCAAGGTAGTACCCAATGGGCTACATATTACAAATCTTTTGGGTGTCTACACCCCTTATATGACCACTTCCTGTGAGGAGTGGGCATAACCGTGACCGAGTGAATCTAATTTCCCCAAAAACCAAGTGGGTGAAATTGTACTTTTTGTGTTCACTTCAGGCAGCCCACTTTAGGGGTGTAACTAGCCTGATAGTGAACACGCCTCCTGACTAGTTAACTTTCCCGCCTGCCCTGATGCCAAATGGGCCCTGGGCAGGGGTTGTTATTTCCCCTGTCTGGAAGAAGTTGAGGTCACTAATCAAAGGCAGCAGGGATCTTTGAAGCCTCATCCCTTGATATGCTGATTACTAGCCATCCTGTTTTGAGGAGGTGACAACACCTCTCGCCAGAGCCGGCATGGTTTCTGACCTCCGAGAGCTTGGGCTCTCACCTCCATGGGGCTCAAACATGTGGTGGCAGTCTGGTTGATGCCAGTCAGCCAGCACACACGAGGTCGGTAGGTTTTTAGGGGACACCTTTAAGGTGCCCCTGGGTGCATGTCTTAATAAATCCACTACTGCCATCAGTAAGGATTTATTAAGACCAGGTGTTTCAGTGAAGTCATCATGTAGATGGGGAACTCAGAATGACCAGTCCCCAGTACATGTACTCAAGATGGCTTCCCAGTTCACTTGTACTATCTAGCAATTGGACTGGATACTACACAGGCATATCTGCCTATGCTTACTGTAGGGGTGATTTACAAATAGTCGGTAGGCATAGCACACAGGGAGTGTGCCATTTAGTATTTTCACTTTTGTCTGCACCATTTCACGCAGCCTGCAGTGGCAGTCTGCAGGAGTCTGGTGGTCGGTCCCTTAGGGTGGCACAATACATGTGGCAGCCCTTAGGGACCCTCTTGCCCTAGGTACCATTTACTTAGGACTTGCAGGGGTGCTAAAGGGCTTGCCAATTGTGAAACAATTGCACAGTTACCTTGTTTTTGGCAAAGAACACTGGCACAGGCGTCCTGGTTACCAGAAAGCGAGTGCACTTCAGGCAAAGTTGAATCAAATGGCATGCAAAAATTGGGCACTTCCTGCATCTGCACATAGTCCATGTAAACGTGTTTTCCCACCCTATTGTACTTGAGGTTCAACATATTAAATCTTAACATAATTTCCTTGTAACATGGAAAGAAAACACTAATTTTATTATGCTGGTCTCTTTCAAATAGCATTTCCTGCTCCACCCAACCACTCTACATCATATATCTTTAGTCCACTACCGGCCACCCATTCCTGTCTATTGTGCTTTGTGAAGCCATTACAGTGTTTTTCAGTAGTGTCTCATTCAAAATAGAACAAATAAGGTTACGTGCAAGTTAGTTTATAGCTGCACACTCTGTGACAATGACGCACGGAATGTGCTGTATACCCAGAGAGATGACAACGCCTTGCCTCTCAATTCAAACTGATTAGCCACCAGTAATCCACATAAAGGGAAAAATACAGATATTAAATACCATAAATGCACAGCTGGGCTTGGAGAACAACCCCACATTGAGATACAGCTGAATGTGTGCTGCAGTGTAGAAGTGGACAAACTCGAAAGGTTGCACTGATCTTGCAGAAAGGCAGGTTTAGCATTCCTACCAATCCCGTGTGTCAGTTTCCTTTAGTAGGGTTTTGGATTAGAGGCTTATTCATTGGTGAATAACACCACTTGTAAGTCCAGCTTACGAAAAAAATTAGCATTCTCTATGGGATTTTATTTTGCCCCAGCCGTATCAGGTTCAAGAAAGTTCATTTTAATCGTAAACTTGACATACACTGCTCGCCTTTAGGAAAGCATGCCTGGCTAAGTAGCTTAAATGATTTATTAGCACAATAGAAATCAAATAAATACAATGATGTCCATTTTAACCTACAACACCAAAGTTTGATTAACAAGCTGTAAGGTGAATCTGGAGGCCATTAAAGACTACTTTGATGGAGGCTTCGGAGTTTATGGCCACCGATATGTTTATATTGAAAATCTCTCTTAAATTGTCCTGCTTTTTAACACACTGTATAGCTATTGTAATTGCCACTACACTGTTACTTAAGCAATTCTTAACTTTCTTGAACCTGATATGGCTGGAGCAAAATTAAAATCCCTGGAAAATGTTAATTTATGGTTAACCTTAAGCTTCCTTGACACTACACAGACTGAAGGCGTCTTGGAGTCGAACGTGGTCTAGCACTGTCCTGCCAGGGACCAAATACCAGCTCAATATGGGTGGGGGGGAATCTACAAATTAAAAGATTTGGGTTTTCTCAGACTTTAGTGCCATGGGCACTCCAAAAAGTGGTTTTTTTAGTGATGTCTTTCAAAGATGCTCTTCACAGGTGACTGCTGTGCAGTGCAGTTGCTAAATGCCATGTGACCAGTTGAGCCAGTATAGGTCTATTAGCTGACTGCAGTCTATTGGGACTTTAGTTTTGCTTTTCTCTTTTATAAGTTTTGGTTCCAAAATCTTAGCATGTGATGTGGCTAAAAAGTGGGGTTGGCTTCCAGTATTACACTTAGCATAGTGGGACCACATAGCGGATACGTGAATGGCTGCTCCCCAGACATATCAACTGTAGGAAGCTGGCTCTGTATATGGTATACCACTAGGTCGTTATAGCATGAACAGAGTCCAGAGATTACCCAGAAGTGTACAGGGCTCAATGCAAACCCATAGTGCTCTATTAGTGGTAGTGTGGGTGAGCAGCCTCAGGCTAAACACAGATTAGTGTAATACATTTATTGCACACACACAGACCCATAAGGATCACATAACCTAAAAAGGAGATCCACACGAATTTTGGACAAATAAGCTTTGTTCAAGTTTTATTATCAGACCAAGATCTTCGCTGAAAGATAAGTATATTTTTCAGGAAAAATACTTTAGTCTTTTTGAAGTCGACAATTTTCAATCAGTTCAATATTCTCATATGGAGGAAAACAACAAAGTGGTTTTATGGGTAAGTACCCAACGTACAGTTCCAGTCTTAAAGTCAGCGGGGGGCAAGGTTCAGGTAAGCAAAAAGTCTGTTCCACCAGCGGCACAGGGGAGGCCAGGTGTGGAGGTCAAATTTTGTGATGGGCCCAATGCAATTCAATGGTGACTGGGGTGCTCGAAGCCACACTGTTTGCAGGTAGGTAAACAGGTTGCAGGGGCTAAGCTTTGGGGGTTACAGCAAGCACGAGGGACCCACAAAGCCACACCAAACACACACCAGGTGCAGGGTGCAAATACAGCGTCGGGTGCCCAATGCTTTTCAGTGGGAGATCCCGGTTTTACAAACCGGCGGCAGGCGTTGCACCGGAGGCTGTTGGAAGGAGCACAGCGACAGCCGCGGTAAGTAGACGGGTGCAGGGGCACCGTCTGTTCAGCTCACCAGGGCCCAGGGAATTCAGGCGCAGGGGTGTCCTTTGATGTCAGACTCTTCTTGCCGGAACCACTCGTGTGTGCCTCTGGATTCAGTCTGCAGGTGGAGGCGTCGTCGAGTCCAGGAGGAGTCCGCTAACGCTGGACTTGAGGTCAGGATCGCTGGCCAACTGGACATGAGCCAAAGGCGTCCGGTGCGTAGTGGGCAGGACTCGCGTTCCGAAGGGCACCAGATTCCTTTGTGTAGGTTTCTTGAGGACAGATCCATTGTCCTCTGAAGTCTCTGGTCTTTGTTGAACAGCAGGAGTCTACCTTGGATTCTGGAAAGGTCCATAAAGCTGGAGACAGGCCAGCAGGGTTGGGGCCAAGTCAGTAGTCTTCTTTCGGCTTCGATGCACTACATAGTCTTCTCCCTTTTTGAGTCTAGCCTAGCGGCATGCTCTGCGAGGCATGCTGTATTAGAGTATACAGTGGAAGCCCTGCCCACTCCACCCATATTTGTCATTAGCTTGTGTCAGTGTCCTTCCTAAATGCAGGTTTCTGATTCGGAAATAGGCTTGTTAGTCCCGCCTAGGTGTACCGCCTTGTCTCCGTTTTGTTCCTTACCATAAAGACTAGACCTTTTATTCGGCTTGCTACAAGGTCCGCAATTTAACCCCTTCTGTGCTTCTGTCGGCCGTTGGCAAATGGTACCACTATCTCGCTAGTGCTGCCGTCGGCCAACGGCCGATGCAGCCACGCTCATTTTGCGGAAGTGCTGCACTGCCGCAAAATTGCGGCCGCAGGAAAGGGGTTAAAGGGATGAGCACTATTTTGTTTATTTAAAGAGATGGGGACAATGGTGGCCGATTTTCTAATACAGTGCTATGCGCTCTAACTTGTGTGCTGAGCACTGCATCCGCTTCAGGGACACCGGGCTCAGTTTACTTTTTTCATTTATTTTAAAACTTTAATACTTAGTGCGGCGCCTGCTTTAGGGAAACTGCGCTAGTTTTTTTTACCTGCTTAAAACAAGCATTTTCACAAGAATTTGCAATGCAATAGGACTCACATTTACGCGAGTTTAAGCTATTGGCATTGTAAATGACAATGCCTTTTATTTATGTTTTGAAAACCAAAACATAAATAAAAGGCATTGTTCTTTACAGTGCAAATAGCTCAAACTTACGTAAATGCGAGACCTATTGCATTGCAAATGCTTGTTCTCCCTTCTTCTTAGGGTGGCAGGAACTAGTTTCCAGGTCTGAGGGAGTCACCTAAATACTAAACTTAGGAGCGTTTTAAGGGAGTTTCAGATAGTGCCAATAGGCACCTTACCTAGTGTGACTACACCCTCAATTATGCCACCCTTCTGTGGGAGGAGGCATAGTCCTAGCCCTGATTGAATGGGTTTCCCCCTCTTCAAGGTGACGGGGACTGAAAGATGTTTCACTTCGCCTCCCCCACCCTAGGGGTGGAGTAAGCAGAGTGGGCACACCTCCTATTCTAACAAGTATTCCTGCCCAAATTTGGAGTGTAAACCGGGAGCTGTCATCTGCTGCTAGCAGCAGAGGATGGGTGTCACCTTACAAAAGCGTCCGGCCTTTGAGGCTTCTCTCTCGACCTCTGTGCCCATCCTGGGTGGGGCAGCATGGGAAAGGCTTCCGAGAAACAGGAGCCATTAGAACTAGAGTGCCCGCTCTGTATCTGTGCAGCTGTCGGTCCCAGGCTCAGCCATCGAGACCCCCACCTGTACCAGGCACAAGCCATTTTCAAAGTGACGGGACGGCCTGAATATTGTGTGCTGGTGGGCGAGATAACTCACTTCCTCCTTTCACATCCGGGGGTGGCAGGAAGGGTAGCCAGGCACTTGCTTCTGATATCAATGAGCATCGCAGCTGAGCCAGAAAGGTTCACCGCCTATAATAAGGATCCTAGGGAAGAAACAATGGGGGTCTGACACTTTGTACAGATGGGATTACACATCTGACTGGGGAACAGCCACCCTCCTGCCTGCTGCTGGAAGTGGAAAGAGGAATTTCCACATTTCTTACTAGGACTTAACCTGAAGGAGAGGTGCCAGTGCACACAGTAGCCTGGTAAGAAAAACAAGTCTGTCCTTCACTTTCTCACCTCTTGCTGACTGGTGCTGCCATGCTTGTTTTCCTGCTGCATGCGCGTTATACACTTCTGGTTCAACATGCAGCTCATAAGGAGGGGAGTAGCTTAAGGATGACTGAATACAGTTGCCCAACACAAAGTTGGTTGTGGTGCAGGAGGTTGTACGAGGTAAACACAAGGATCAGGTTTTAGGGCAGAGATTTCACATGGGGTTTTGTTTTAAGTATACTTGAAATCACAGGTGTCGCCACACCGATTCCGTGAAACAACGGGAGGGGGCTAGAAGGCAGGCAGCATAGGAGGGAGGGGCTAAAGGCAACACCGACAGCGGGAGTAATTAACAACAGGGGAAAGAACAGCGGCACCGGCCTTAACGTAAAGCTGCTTCCTGGAATTCCAGCGCCTACCTTTTATCATAATGATCAGATGTGGAGCGAGGCCGGAGCTTGGGAGGTGTGGGGGAGCTGTAGCTATGACTTAAGCGCAGAGAGGGAGCGAGCATTTGCAGATGTGAAGAGCAGCTGTTTAGAAAAAGAGTCCACAAACACTACAGAAAGCCCCTCCAGAGAAAGGATATAATACTAGGCCTATCCTCCAGCGGGAGAGTAAGACACAAAAAGGTGGTACATATACCCACAAGAAACCATAGAGAAGATAGCTTTTCGGAAGGACATACATTTTAACTAGTTGACAGCGAGCACATGCCAAAGCCCATAGAAGTAAATACAGTACGCCTCGCAGAGCATGCATGCTGCTAGGCTCAACCTAAAAATGGGGAGTTTGCCCCACCAACCCCCAAAAAAGAAAAGAATATGTTTAGTAAATCAATTAAACTTTGTGTGGGTTTTACTTCTCTTCTTATACCATGCGTGGCTGCATGGAAAAGTCATGCGTTGTTTTGCCATACATCCCAGCAGTGGCTTCTTTCACAGTAAAGATAGGTATGGGTCTCTCAATAGGACGGATGATCCTCCACAACTTTGGCAGGTTGACTACAAGGTCCAAATGACCTGTTTCATCATGTCTCATTTCTGCTAACATTCCCACACTTGTCTGTGCCGTAGGGAGTTGATCACCACCACCACCGTTCATTAATGACTACAATGTACTTTTCCTCTTTCTGTTGCTCAATGGCGTTTGCAAATGAAAATTACATTATATTTTATTGATTGAAGTTCAGATGTGTAACCGAGCATGTCAGAATCTATGTTCTGTTTTGCATACTCTATGTAAGTACAATGCTGATAAAACATTTCTGACATTGTTTATGAAAGACCTGAACATGTTTGCCTTGGGTACAATGACAGGTTAAAAATATAATAATTTAGGTGCAAAATCTTTTTGATCCCCAGAACCTGGAAGCGGAACTGAAAGTGATAATTCACCAGACTTTCAGAACCAAGAAAATGAGCCAAGCCATGAGGAAACAGAAGATGTGGAAGCCTCAGTGCAGGGGGTGAAACCTCAGAAAGCTGCCGCCTCTGCCTCTTCAGGAAGCCATCACAGCAGCCACAAGAAACGGAAAAATAAAAACCGACACAGGTATGTGTTGCGAATTATATATATGGTGTGTTCGATTTGTTTCATGATGTAGAGGCCAAAAAAGTGTCATTGCGCTTGGAAAAGTGCATACTACTTGGTCTTCCATAATCAACCTATCAAATAGTTGACATTAATTGGTGTAGCCCTTTAAATAAGCGAAATAGTATACATAAAAGATGAGAATACTATACAGAGGGAAAAATATATAAAAATCATAAGAAAAAACATAAATTTAATTTGCATATATTTTCTTACAGATCAATCATAAACCCTCTAAAATAACTAAGGCAAATCATTACTTTCTCCAAATTGCAAATGAGTGTGGTCTTTCTCCAGATTACAAATGGGTGTGGTGGATTATTTAAATGTTTTTAACCATGCATGTCACAAGTATCTTTTAGGGACTCCAAATTTTAGACAGAAAAACATAATCTTAGACCTAACCGCACAGAGCTTACAGATGCTATTGGATATGGTGCATTGTTCCAGTTTGCCCTTTTGATTTCCATGTGAAGTACTTTAGTATATAGGTATTAGAAAAAACCTTGCAACATTGGGATGATTTAAATACAAGATTATTGTCTACAAAGTGTTTGGAGAGGAGGAAGATCATGCTAGGCGTAGGTGAGGGACGCATTGGCAATGTTTCAGTTGACCTTCAAGGCTCTGCTGTCTTTTCTACTATTTTCATAACATTCCAATCAGTAACAATTCTCCTTCTCCTTTTTCAGAGCCAAATTCAAGTTATAATTAAACCAGTGAGATTTTCATCCTTAGCCAGTGCTTGAAAGATTATTTCTGGAGAGTCCCTGGTGAACCCCTGGAAATGTTGTGCCGGAATCTAGTATGTGTGGTGTAGGCCTTGGAGATGATACCTTTCAGACCCTTATCTAGATTAACTGTCTGGCTGGACATGCTTCATCAAGTCCCCTACCTTCCAGTGTGTCTAGGAATGGTACTTTTTCTAAGGGGACACAAATGATCACATAACGAAGAGTAGGAGGAGCTATATCTTTATAAACATTTCAAAGTGAATTAAGACGCTTGTTTATGACTGTAGTTAAACTAACCTACTTCTCAACATTAACCTCACTGGACAAATTGCCTAGACAAGAGTATTCTTTTATTGTCTTTATTAATAACTTTCTTTTTTTTTGGTAACAGAATCTCACATTTTTGGAGAGTTCATCCGAAAGCTCTTACTTTAATTTCTACTTATATGTAATTGTTCTAACTGATATAATTTAGAGCCTTGTTCAAATGGATTTAGGCATATTCTTCCCCAGTTCACATTCTCATTTTGCAAAGGAGATGCTAAAAGACCGTAAGAAACCGCAGTAATTGTTTCTCCCTACATTGATGTAATCTTTGTCAAGGACATGTAGACTTGCTACTTATTCAGTATTGGGGTATCTTTCATAGATTCACATGCCTGAATCATTCCCCGTCGCCGAGGCGTGAGTCCCACAGTAATTATATATACAAAAGCAGTGCCTTAGAATAATCTGTAGTAGGCTGACAAGACTATAGGCCCCAAAAGGCCCCAAACTCAGCAGCCTATCTACCTCATTATATGTAAAGAACTGAAAGTAGTCCCAACCAATCAGCTGTCAGCACCCTCCAGAACCTTCCCAGCAGAGGCAGTTCTCCTCAAATTTTCACTACACGTCGTGTGGAAGGGAGTCTCCCTGAGTGCCTACTTAGTTTTCAACTTTTTTCTACAGAATGTCTGAGAAGAAAGCCCTTTTCAAGGCCTGCAGGACCTGTGATAAAAAGAGGGTCCATGTAGATGATCAGCATAAGGACTGCATCTACTACCTGCATCCCAATCACATTGTGAAGGATCGCAGGATTTGCCGCACCTTCCCTGCCAAGACCACCAGGGACAGGGAGGCAAGGGTTCTTCTTTGGCTCAAATCATCTTCCACAGATGATGAGGACAGAGCTTCTACATCCAGCAAAAGAGCCAGATACAGAGATAGCTCTTCTCCTGAGAGGAAAAAACAACACAAATCCTCTCATAGAGCTTCAGAACCCTCAAGGAGGTTATCCTCTCCTCCTTGTGAATCTCCAGCTTCTCCGCCTTCAGGATCTTCAACTAAAACTGTGAGTAAAGCACAGGCAAAAACTTTCTCTGGTGTCTTCTCACACAGTCTCTGTGACTTCTACCACCTCAAGCTCTTCGGCTACGGTGTCTACCTCTACTATTACTTCACCTATTGTGTCAGCCAAGGTTTCCTCAAAGAAATCTTCAGGGGCTAAGGATATTTCTTTAATCTCTTCAAGATCATCGTGGACGACCATTCCATCGACAGTTCCATCGTCGACGAAGTCATCGTCGACAATAGTCCAGTCGACGTCAAAATTATCGTCGACGGAGCCCGTAGTCGACGAAGATCTCGTTGACGAAGAGCCCGCCGGCGACTGGATCATCTAAGAGCCCGTCGACGGCAGCCTCGTCGACGGCAGCCTCGTCGACGGCAGCCTCGTCGACGACAGCCTCGACGACGACAGCCTCGTCGACTAAGAGTCCATCGACGACAGCCCCGTCGACAACAAGTCCATCTACAGTACCACCGTCAACGACAATCTCATTGACGACGAGTCCGTCGACAACGAGCTCGTAGACGGCCATTCCAGCAAAGAGTCCAGTCATCACCAAGACTCCGCCTGCAAGACCCTGACCTTCTCTACCTCAGGTGTCTCATGCCTCACCTATAGCATATACTCATTTTGAGATAAAACAAGACTACTCCAATTTTTCTCCACTGCTACCATCGCAGATTTTAGAAACCTACGTGGAACAAGAGGAATCTGATCAGGATGATGGAGATGATGAGGGTCCCTTTGGGATTGCACGCCATCCGTCCGAATTACAAATAAAATGTCAGGATGAGGATGAAGAAGAGGATATACAGGAGCATTACTACCAAGATTTGTCTACACCTTTCTATAGACAACCATACAGAGCTCCACGTTCGGAGGAGTCAAGTCATCTTCCTCCTTCGTTGATACAGGACTTACAGGCCATGTTGGCAGACTATCGCCAAAGGTTCCCACCTACACTGTCCACTCCAATTGTACCTCCCGTACCAGTGGACGTACCTACGCCTCCACCACCGCAGCCTCCAGTGTCGCCAAGACACACTGCAGAACCCACACCACAAGAGGAGCGGGATACTTCCTCTTCGAACGAGGATGGAAGAGAAGAAGGCGAGTTGCCTCATGACAACACACCTGCGGAACCGTTGGATGACTATGTAATACCCATACCTTTGCCTCCTTTACCGCAACCCTCTGATTCTCCGCCGGAGGACATTGGCGGCTTTCACAATATCATGCAAAGGGCCGCTACAAGATTTGAACTACCAGTTACTATTGAGTAGTCAGAATGTTTTTTGCACAACTTTAAAGATGGGGTATAGGAAGATCACCAGGGCCATACCCATTATAGAATTTATTTGGAAGGAAAGTCTTAAGATTATGAAGACGCCCGTTTCTATCCCGGCAGTCCTTCCTCGTATTGAGAAGTATAGAGCACCGCCAGACACTCTTATCTTGTTTGGTGGGCCACCCACGTCTGGACTCTGTGATATCCCAAGCTGCTCAACAGAGATCCAAAAACCCATCCACTCCAATCTCAACACCACCGGACAAAGAGGGCAGGAGATTGGATCTAATAGGCAAGAAGTTCTCCACCAATGCTGCATCCTCCATCAAGGCAGCGAATGCTCTTGCGATTCTTGCCCTCTATTACCGACAGATGTGGTCGAAACTATCTGAATTCATAGAATTGATACCGGAAGATCGTCAGCAAGAAGTACGTAAAATAGTGCTTAAAGGAGAGAGGGCGGCTTCAGAAATAATAGATTGCGCCATACACATCGCAAACTCTAACGTTCGTCAGCGGGTGCTGCAGTGCTCAGACGACAGGGCTGGCTCAGAGCAACCTCCTTCAGACCTGAGGTGCAAACAAAAATCCTCGATATGGCTTACGACGGGGACTCGCTCTTCGGTAAGCACATAGATGACGCCTTACTAACCATCAAGACGGATACAGACACCGCAAAATCGCTTGGTACGCTGCAATATAAAAGAGGTTCTTTTCGAGGAGCAAGAGGTCTTGGATTTTCTTCCAGAGGAAGTTACCACAATCAACAGAACAGGCAATACCCATCGCAGTATAAGCAACCGTATTACCAATCTTCTCACAGGCAATCTTCCTCCAGCAATTTCAGGGGAGAAAGACATAGATCAAATAATCTAGGACGAGATTCAAACAAACGTCAACGAGCTATGCCGGACGCCAGTCCACAATCCTTCCCTGCCTGTGGGCGCGAAGATCTCTGCCTTTTACCAACAATGGCGGAACATCACATTGGACCAGTGGGTCCTCGACCTAGTGGAAAGAGGACACACTCTGGAGTTCGTAAAGAAACCACCTACGACCCTGCCCAAGGGCCCCCCCTCCCTCTCGTCTTCACTTACTGTTCAAAGAGGCCTTAAACATGTTTCGGAAGAATGCGATGGAGAAGGTTCCAATCTCGCAGAAAGAAAGAGGATTCTACTCTCGCTTCTTCCTTATAAAGAAAAAGTCGGGAGAGTGGCGCCAGATTCTGGATCTGTGCAAACTCAACAAATTCTTGAAGAAACTGAGTTTTCACATGGTGACATTGGCAGATGTGCTCAATTGTCTCAACGAAGGAGATTTTATGGCTTCTCTGGACTTAGAAGGCGCTTCCTTCCATATTACTATACACCCCAAACATCGCGAATACCTACGGTTCACAGTGGCTGGCGACCACTTTCAATTCAAGGTGCTCCCATTCGGGCTGAGATCGGCACCAAGAATATTCACAAAAGTTTTGGCCAAAGTTTCTGCAACGTTGAGGTCCCAGGAGATGCAGGTCTTCCCATATCTCGACGATTGGCTTCTCAAAGGACCATCGAGACAGATCACAAGACAAACGGTCAGAAGCACCCTTCGTCTATTCTCAAATCTAGGCCGCACTCTCAATGCAAAAAAATCGCAATTGCAACCCCTACAAGTGTTAACCTTTCTGGGAGCGTCACTGGACACCCAACCGTGAAAAGCGTTCTTGTCTCAGGAACGGCAGAACAAACTTCAAAAACTGGCAAGACAAATCTCAACAAGAAAGTCACTTTCTGTCCGAACATATAAATCTCTTCTAGGGATGTCCTCTTCAGCTATCAGTCTAGTCCTCTTCGCAAGACTCAGGATGAGGCCACTGCAAGAGGAGTTGCACCGACAATGGCAACAAATAGGAGGGTCTTTCGACGATCGCATAAAAGTGACACCCAGAATGAAGCATGCTCTTCAATGGTGGTCAAAAGAAAGCAATCTGTCTCCAGGTCTCACGTTTCTTCAAACCCTTCCGGAGTTCATTCTGACCACGGCTGCATCCATGGAAGGATGGGGGGGGGGGGCCATCTCCAGGACCTCCAGATTCAAGGCAGATGGTCTCATCAATATCGGCAGAAACACATCAACAGTCTTGAATTAAGAGCCATTTTCCTTTCTCTGCAAGAGTTCCTTCCAAACTTTGCAAATTCTTCAGTGCTGGTGCGTACGGACAATACCACCAGCATGTTTTACATTAACAAGCAAGGGGAAACGAGATCTCTATCTCTGTCGCAGGAAGCTCAAGAGATGTGGGAGTGGGTTATACAACACGGCTTAACCCTCAGAGCGGAGCAAGTAGAGGGGGTTCAAAACTCTCTAGCCGACAACCTCAGCAGATGCCTCACAGGTTGCCACGAATGGGAGCTGGAACAAGAACAGGTGAACAAGATCTTTCAGAGACGGGGCACACCAACTCTAGATCTGTTTGCGACGCAACAGAACAGCAAATGCCTGTATTACGCCAGCAGATTTCCTCAACGGGGGTCAAGAGGGAATGCCCTGTCCATGAGATGGTCAGGAATCTATGCATACGCTTTTCCCCCAATACCGTTGATACCAAGAATTCTGCTAAAGATGAAGAGGGAACATTGCACTCTTCTCCTCATTGCTCCTCGCTGGCTGAGACAGTACTGGTTCCAAGAACTGCTCCTGCTATCTCAACAGCCTCTAATTCGTCTCAAGCCGACACTTGCCATGTTGTCAAGGGAAGGAGGTCCGATTCTGCACCCGGATCCACAATCGCTGCACTTGCACGCCTGGCTCCTGACTTCCTAGAGTTTAAAGATCTCCAGATTTCTGCAGACTGTCTGCAATTCTGTCTCAAGCCTGTGCTCGGAGTACTATCAGAACGTACCGTTTCAAATAGAAACGCTTCTGTTGTTGGTGCGAAGCAAATAATATCCATCCTGTTCAAGCTCCACCTGAAGATATCCTACCTTACTTGCTTTCACTAGCCAAGGCGGGTCTAGTGTTCTCTTCTATTAAAGTACATCTTGCTGTCATATCCCGATTCAGAAGATGCTCGAACAAGCCTTAACTATGTTCTGCCTCACTGATAAAGCAATTTCTGAAAGGGTTGTTTCGAGTCTTTCCTCCAATTCGACTTCCACCTCCTGAATGGGATCTCAATATTGTCTTGTCCCAGTTAATGAGGAGGCCTTTCGAACCTATTCATAGAGCTGAATTAAAAATTTTAGCCTGGAAAGTGGCTATTTTACTAGCTCTCACTTCAACCCGGAGGAGGGTGAGTGAGATTCAGGCTTTCACCATTTCGGAACCGTTCCAAGGATTATGTCACCTTGAAAACAAATCCAAAATTAATTCCTAAAGTACCATCTCAATCTCATTTAAACCAGCCGGTTAAGTTGAAGACTTTTTTCCTGGATCCTGTCACACCGGCAGAAAAGGCCCTACACTCTCTGGATGTGAAACGTTGTTTAAAGTTCTGTCGTCAGAAAATTAAAGACATAAGGAAATCTAACCAGTTATTTATTGCTTATGGTCCAGTTGCGCTGGGACAAGCTGTGATAAAAGCAACGATAGCCAGGTGGTTATCTTCAGTAATACAATTCTGTCACAAGAAAGCTCACAAGTCTTTAGCCAGAAAGGTAAAAGCACATTCCACCAGAATGATGTTTGCGTTGACAGCATTATTTGCCGGAGTCACACTGGCGGACATTTGCTGAGCTGCGACATGGAAGAGTGTCCATACCTTTACAAAGCATTACTGCTTGCAATCGGCATCACAAGATGATACAGCAGTGGGACAAGCGGTGCTGCAGCATCTTCTTCATTAAGGTTAGACTTTTAAAGGTCTCTTATTCTATTCATGACATAAGAGTATGCATTATACACTGTAATGTTTTGCTTGTCAAATGCTGTTTAAATATGAAAAATTTTATCTGAATATAAATCTTTCTTTTTAGAAGGTTTTCTGCATTTATGTATATTTACATTTCTAGTGCTCTATAACCTTCCGGATGAGTGGGGATATATAGAATTACGCTTTGTCTCCCACCTTCCGCAAACGACAGATATGGGTTTACTGCTTGCTATTCTGTTTCAGGCATGTGAATGTTTGAAAGATACCTCAATACTGGATAAGAAAACAAGTTACTTACCTGTAACTACGGTTATCCAGTATTGGTATCTTTCATAGATTCACATGCACCCACCATCCTCCCCGGCAGAACAGTTGTTTATTAGGGATACATACTTCTCACTTGTGCTGGGAAAATCTGAGGAGAACTGCCTCTGCTGGGAAGGTTCTGGAGGGTGCTGACAGCTGATTGGTTGGGACTACTTTCAGTTCTTTTCATATAATGAGGTAAAAAGGCTGCTGAGTTTTGGGCCTTTTGGGGCCTATAGTCTTGTCAGCCTACTACAGATCATTCTAAGGCACTGCTTTTGTATATATAATTACCGTGGGACTCCCGCCTCGACGACAGGGAATTATTCAGGCATGTGAATCTACGAAAGATACCAATACTGGATAACCATAGTTACAGCTAAGTAACTTGTTTTCTTATTGTCCTAGCCGCCCAACGTCCTAGAGGCATAGACCAGACCATTGACGACGAGCTGTCTGAAACATGTATTAACCATATTGAGACATTTGACTTTACAAGCACATGATATCGAGCAGATCCCTATTAGCTTCCAAGCTTGGCTTCTGGGTACTTGAAGGCTGATTCTCCAATCCAAGACCTGCTGTCGAATTAGTTTCCAGTGAGGCTCTCACCAACTTTGCCTACAGCCCAATTTGCCACTCCTTCCATCACCATTCTGCAGACTTTGGTTAATCCTTCTTCTCCAAGTCCTCCACACCAGCGCCTTCAAGCAGACTGTTAGTTCCTCTTCTGCCATTGACCCATTCCAAGGGGTCTGTCGCAGGCTGGGAGATCTCACTGTCGTCATAAGCACAGGTCGCCTTGCTTATCCAGAAGATATTCTCATAGAAGATCTCTTATTCTTAGGTGTTACTGCTCTTTCAGATGATGAGCTTCACACAGTTTCTTCTTCACACTCCTCCATTACAAGATATTCCTCGTGTTTGTCAGACCCTCCTCGGCTAGAGTATCTCCAGTTGGTGACAATAACCCCTTTCGTAAAATCCTAGTCAGGGGATCGTCTAAGATGAATATTTCTGTCCACACCCTATGAACCTTTTCCTAGTTCCTTTCTTAGCAAAAACTGTTCCAACTTCACTTTTAAAATAGTATAGACAACCAACAGTTCCCCCAGACAAGGATAGAAAATGATTGAACTCCGTAGGATGCAACGAAGGCGTCGCGTCTGTTAATTCATTGAAGGCACCCAGTTCAATTCTCTTACTATGTGCAGGAGACTGGCTCTTTATATGATATACCAATTATTGATTATATCTTGTAAAGAGTCCAGAAATGTCCTCAGAAGTGTACAGGGCTCAGTGTAATCCCAAAGTGCTCTATTTGTGGTAGTGTGGTCGAGCAACCTTAGGTCTAACACAGAGGCGTGGTAGACATTTGTTATACACACAGTGACCAATAAATGCCACACCAATTTTATAAAAATAAGCTTTTTTTTGCAAACCAAGATGTATGTTAAAAGTTAAATAAGTTTTTCACTAAAATTCTATCCTCTTTAAAAAGTGGACACTTTCAGTTCAGCAAAGTTAACCTATGGGAGGAAAACAAGAATGCAGTTTTGAAGGCAAGTACACGAGTTACAAATCTAGTCTTCAGGGTCTCAGATCAACACCAGGCAAGATTCAAATTAGTACAAAGAGTGCACCACCAGCGGCACAGGGGCCGGCGGGTGCAGAGGTCAAATTCGGGGTCTGACACCTAATGTTAACCAATGGAGACTGGGGGTGATCGAAGTTGTGCTGCGCACAGGTAAGTAAAGCAGTGTCAGGGATGAATCTCCGGGAGTTAAGGTAAGCACGGGCGCGCACAAGGCAGCACCAAATTTAGACCCGCAGCGGCACAGGGGCAGCAGGGTGCAGAGTGCCAACACAGCATCGGGCACCCAATGCAAATCAATAGAGGAGATCGGTTTTTTAGAAGGGCTGCAGGATCAGGCCAGGAGGCGGAACGAAGAAAACCCACTGCAGCCCAGGTAAGTTCAGATGGTCGGGGTCATAGGGACACCATTGGTCAAGCTCCCCATGGGCTTCGGGTGCAGGTGGGTACTTTCGCTTCGGGAAAAACTTACAGAGTAGGTCGTGGTCTGGGTTAGTTTTCGGATTGAGGCTACATGTGTCTCGGAGGAGTCCGGCAGGGGTCCGCCCACTGTGGACTCTGGCTCACAATCACTGGGGAACCTTCGTAGTACCGGTGGGCCAACTGGACTGAGGCTGTCTGCGTCGGGTGCAGAGGTGGGTCTGGAGGCAGTTTTGCAGTTCCTTAGGGCAGAGCTCTTCCATTTTAAAGTTGGTTGCTTCTTGGACAGGTCTGCTGTCCACTGGAGTTCCCTGATCTTCATAGAAGGGAGGCAGTCCTCTCAAGTTTTTGGAGGTCACTGGGTCTGTAGGACGAGTCGCCTTTTGTAGCAAGGGTGAAAAGGCAGTGGACAGGCCGTCTGGGCTGGCGCCAAGTATGTTACTGGTCCGTCTTTCTTGCTGGTGCACCTCTTTGGCGTCCAGACTTCGTAGGTTGTCAGGAATATTATTTCAGGGTCTGGGGGTGCCACCTAAATACTAGATTTAGGGGTGTTGCAGATGAGTGACTGGTAGGGACCAATAGTTTCCTTTTTTGGGTGTCTACACTCTCTATTATCCCACCCTTCTAGCCCTGATTGGATAAGTCCCACCATCTTCAAGATGGTGGGAACTTAAAAATGTGCTTAACTACTCCTCCAGCACCTGAGGGGTGGAGGAGTTGGCGAAGGGGGGACACATCTCCTATTCGCACCCAATATTCCCGCGCCAAAAGTGGGGGTTTGAACTGCAGGCTACCATCTGCTGTTAGCAGCAGAGTCTGGGCTTGCATTTCCGTTGAAGCTTACCCCTTGAGCACTGTCTCTGCCTGGGGGAGGAGGTGTGACCACCTCCACTTAGGATGAGCTTTGTTTCTGGCCGAAGAGGCAAGGGATCTCGACTCAAGGGGCCAGAAACATGGTGGCAGGTCTGATGGTCGCAAGCTGCCTAAAGCCAGTCCGAGACTACACTCGGTTGGTAGGTTTTCAGGAGGGCACCTCTGAGGTGCCCTCGGAGTACACGTTTCAATAAACCCAACACTGGCATCAGTGTATGTTTATTAAGAGAAGTTGTTTAGTACCAAAGACTCCTGAGGTGTCGAGTTTCCAGCCCATGTACTCTTTATGGCTTCAATATTAAAAATAGACTTAAATATTGCAGGGGCATGTCTGCTCATGCAGATATGCGCACACCAGAGATATAGTTCACCCTGCCTAAGGTAGTGCTGCTGATGTAACATTGGCACCAAGACATGCAGGCTGCAGTTGCAGTTAGCTTGGCTTTGTGAGGGGCCCCCAGGGGACCCTGTTCAGTCCCAGTGCCCTAGGTACCAGGGTACTATTTACTAGGGACTTACAGGGGATCTGAAGTTCTGCCAATTGTGGTACGGTTTTAGGGCTGCAGCTCTGGGACAGGGGACCTGGTTGTCAGGGACACTGTGCACTTTCAATCGAAACCACATCATGTTCCAGGCAAAATTTGGGGGGCTAACCATGTCAAAAGAAGCACTTTCTCGCACTAGGGGAGTTTGAGAAATCTGCCTAGGACTTTATAGAGCTGTTTGGGTGATGCTTCATGAAAAAGGCCTGGATTGGCATATCTGTGGCATTAGAAACTTTTGGAATACATAAGGATCTCACACGTAAAAGGATAAAAGAATGAGTAACATGAACATTTTTGGAGCACATTGAATAAATCACATTGAACGTGGTTTAAGGTGTGGTATCTATGTGATGAATCATGGAGAAGTGTGGCTCACTGGTTAGAGCAGGCAGACCCTGAAGCAGAGGTCAGACCCGGGACCAGGGTTCAATTCCCGACGCGGCAGGGTCTTGAGCTCAAATGTCCATGGACTCGATCATTCTCGCTTCGGTGCCTGACCTAATCATGGGTTCACACTCTGCAATTCTGGGCATTAAGCTTGCTTAATCTCCACAACTGCCCCCCCCACCCCCACGGCGGGATGCCTGGCTTTCACCTTGGGGATGCCCTGTAGGGGCTATCTCACAGGGAAAAGCCAGGACGGGTTCCCAAGGCAAGCGCGGAGGTACCCCTTCGGGGTCGATTCAGGCGCTATATAAGAAACATAATAATAATAATAGATTATGCTGTGAGTCTAGCAATGGAGTGTTGCCTCGCTCTAGTTCTGATGTGTTCATAAGCATGTGGTACCAGGGCAGATCATGCTTCCAGGCTGCATGCAAAACTTAAAATTATGGACAAAATTCTACAGTGAAAAATTTGGAAGAAACAGGTGTGCACTTGATCGCTTCCTTCAGTTATTAGAATGACTTTGCCAAACACATTGATGAGAGAACTTTGTACTCTAATGAAATAATTAATGTTGCTGCGGATTCGTCCAATTTAGTGTTGGATTGCACTAACCGTATGCACAGGTTTCAAAGGGAACAATACAATGTTTCCTCTCACCACGCCTACCAATGATCACATACACAGGCTTAGGAAGGCCAGTGGTAGAATAGGGGTAGGCAACAAGAGAGAAAGCAGAAACACAGGGCTCTACACCTCTACCTCATCAGTTTCTTTGCTCAATA
The DNA here is from genome assembly GCF_964263255.1 of Lissotriton vulgaris. Lineage (NCBI taxonomy): Eukaryota > Metazoa > Chordata > Amphibia > Caudata > Salamandridae > Lissotriton > Lissotriton vulgaris. Next base: position 924,529,833 of record NC_141687.1, read on the forward strand.
AGGTCTGCAGGATGTAGTGGATCTGTACCGGACAAATGGAGATCTTCAACAACCAATTACTGAGAGCACCAAGCGTAACTATTATTGTGAACTCTATACCTTAGCAAAGTCACTGCATAACCAGCTACCTATACTTCGATTTAAATAGGTAATTCCTAAAAAGGAACCATATGAAACATAAAGATCTTGAACTAACACTCCCCACCACCCCCATTTTTGAATAATTAGCTCAAGCTTCATCACTATATGCTCCCTTGTGGAAGAAGTTAAACTTCCTACTTGATTTCTTTTTACAGCTGCAAAATAACCAATATCCTTAATATGCAGTTGTCCCCAACTCTTAACAGTTGAATGTGCATACTAGATTTCTAATACCTTGCACGACATTCATATATACATATGCAATATAGTCCACTATAAAATCCTTTTCTGTTTCTTCAGAGTAGCCTTAATATAATATAGAACCCCCAGGCTTAGTGGCCCAGATACACATTAAAACACAGTTTGTTTTAATCAACAATGTGACTTTCAGGATACTTCTCTGAATTCTTAATGCCCTTCAGATCTCTCCCTAGGAACATTAATTCTCAACATGGAAAATATGAGTTCCATGTAGTGAGGTACAGGCTGTATCAACCTTGTATCACAATTGCCTAGCAAAGGATGCAGCAAACCAAAAGTGAAGTTATACCTGATATTCCAAGATAGCCTCCTCTATCTAGAGCATGCAAGTATTTGGGGTCTGCTGGGAATCATAGTTCATTGCCAACATAGTGCAGCACAATCAGTGACCATATTCAGTGATGTTTGAAGGCGATTCCTTCACTTACATTACCTACTGCAAGTGGATTTGGAGTATCACTTCCCGGCACACAGGCACTCTGTCCAGTAGCTCTAGCCCCTCTACCTGGCATTTAGGTGCACACGGATATTGCCATGGGTTAGCAATGAGAAGATCCTCTTGGCTCTGTCTGAGCGATCTGAAACGTGAAGCACAACAAAACATCCTCAACCTTTCTTTAGGAAATCCTATCTGGGTCCCATGTAGAGAAAATGCATAAGGTGAATCCAAAAATAGAAACCTTAAGAGCTGTTTGATTGGAAAAGAGGGAAGATTACGAAAGGATCACTACAGAGAGCGAGACCGTCCGCATTCCCCACACAGGCTTCAAACTCCTCAGTGGCCTCCACAACAATATTAGCAAAATGTGAACATGGGGGGCAGTGAAGAGACAAAGGTGGTCACCAACCATGTGTGGTTCCATAGAAACTTCCCATCTGTTATTCCTTCTGGTAGAGGGACGTATCATGAAATCTCTGCGACAAAAGATTACATCAGACAGATGGGTACTGAGTATTGTGCAAAAGTTAAGTTTTAAAGCCCGTCCATCTGAAACCCACCCTGAAAAGAACACATGATTTCCACCAGGGACAACTAGAGCTGGAGGTAAACATCTTGTTACAAAACGAACAGATCCCCAATTCTCAGAAATGAAACAGAATTTATTTTTGCTACTTTTGATTTGAGAAAAGATACTAGAGTGCACATTCAGTATCATTCTCAACTTCAAATTAGCCCACAGTTGTCTAAAGAAATTGAAATTCAGGATGCTCTCTTTCTACCGGATCCACCCTCAACTACATTAAGGTGTCTAAATATGTGATGTAGATCTTACGAACACTTAGTTTCATATCTCAATTGAAGCAAAACAGTGAAAATTCCTGTGGTTTCTCAAGAGCAGAGACAATTTATAATACAAGGTCCTTCGTTTTGCAAAAGTCACCCCTTGGAACTGCATGATAGTGGTGGCTGCACATTGGAGGAGAATGAGGATTTTAGTTTATCTGTATGTGGATGATTGGCTGATAACAGCTCCTTCTTCTCAACAACCTAGTGTTAATTTTGAGGTGACTGAGACCATGCTCCAGTACTGAGGTTTACAAGTCACTCATACCAGGTCAATCCCGATTCCAGGTGAATCCTATTCATTGCCTGTTGGCTGTGCTAGACAACTAATGCTCAAAGAAATTTCATTCAGAGGAAAAACTGTCTTCTATCCACCTGAATTGTCTGACTCTTCACTTTCTGAATCACCCAATAGCCAGACAAGTCTCCTCTCTTCTAAGTTGAATGGCTTGATGTATATTCCTGGTTCCAAAGACCAGCATGCACATGAGATGCTTCAACATGTCGCAAGGGCATGTGGTCCCAATTCTCATATAAATGAGAAGACACGGTGAAGCGCACTCTTACGGCTATCCAGTCATCCTGAAGTTTGTGCAATCCAATCAGTCACTTGAAAGGAGTTCCTCTCCACCAGTATTTTCCTGTTGAAAGAACAGTGACAGATGCTTTGATGTTGAATCTTCTCCAGCTTCAAGGCAGAGAAATGCCCTACCACATGAAACATTTGGAACTCATAGCACCTCATGTTGTTCCAATGCCTTTTTTTCCCCCCTGTCAAGACATGTACCTCAGTTCAAAAAGAGTGCACAGCCACTAGTCATCAAATCTGGAGTTTTTCATTGGAGGCCCAGGAAGTGTGGAAATGGCTATTGGTTAGGACTCACACAATGAATCTCTTGAGGAAAGTAAAGTGCAGAATTAAATGTTGTCCGCAGACTTTGTCAAAACTATGAATGGGTTGTAAATGACGAGGTCTAAAGAGAAATGGCGTCTTCCAGTCTGTATACTTTATGTAAGGATGTTTTAGCCAAGGTTTTTGGCATAGTATGTGATAAATTTGCACTTGGTTTCTTTCACTTAAGCCATCCACATATGTGGCCTTTTCATGTTGTTCTCGTGTTCTTAATGACTCTAGCTCTTTTAAAGCTTTGACAGGCTTCACTGTAGGCATTTCAGAAGTTGGAAGACTAATCTGTGTTGGCACTCTGCACCCGGCTGCGCCTGTGCCACTCAGGGTGTACGTTTTGTGCTGCCTTGTGCTCCCCCATGCTTACCTTTAAACCCGGAGATTGTTCCCTGACACTGCTTTAGTTACCTGTGAGCAGCACAACTTCGATCACCCCCAGCCTCCACATCCATTACCAAAAACCTGAACCTTACACTGTTCGAGGCATGTGGGCTGCTGAATTCATATCTGTGCATAGATCGCCGCCTAGTGTTGGGTCCGGATGATTGCACATTGTTGTCCTGGAAGAGTCTTCGAAGTATCACGAGATAGGTGGCTCCTCCCCTGGACTACAGTGCGCATGGGCATCGACTCCATCCTCAGATTGTTTTTTTCCGCCATTGGGTTCGGATGACTTTGAGTTCCCTCTTGTCGGAATTGATAAAAAACTTTCTTAAGACCAAAAGGTCTTTAGTCTAATCGTCGGCATAGTCTTGCGTTCGGTCTTAGTTATTCCAGCTCGGTTCCGAGCCGGATTCCCTACACCCGCGTGCTTTCGGCGCGGAAGGCCCAGTCGACGCTTCAGACCCTATTGACCGTTCATCATGGACCGTAGTCCATTTAAAAGATGTCCCGTCTGCAACTCGAAGTATCCCCACATCGATGTCCACCCGGTTTGCAATAAGTGTCTGTCGCCGGACCATGATGAAGCCAAGTGTATGGCTTGTTCCCGCTTCAGGTCCAAGAAGACGCTTAAGCTTCGACTAGCTGTGCGCCAGGAGGCCCAGCATGCTGCACCGGCGCCTGTGGACATCTTCGATGCAGGGGATGTCGAGGAAGAATCTACCAGGGACATCAGTGAGTCGAACCCCGCGTCGGACGTCGACTACGACTACGACGCGGATGCCGAAATGTTCGAAGCCGAGGAAGTCGTCGACGAGGTAGGAGACGGCGACAGGGCCCTCGGGGCCATGGAGGATAGCTCGGACGAAGAGCTTCCTCAAACTGACTCTGGGGCCGTGCCAATTCATAAGGCTCAGGTCGAGGGATCGCCATTAGGCCTTACCCAAGATCTTACGATGGGTTCTACGGCCCCGCCTTCGGGCTCGGCCACGGACATTGCTGCTGAGCCGCACTCTAGCAAATTGAAACCTAAAGTGAAACCTACGGTCTCAACACAAGAAACTGCGCAGGTGCCGTCCTCGAAACCGAAAGTGCGCATTGCTTTGGTCGGATCCAAGGCCTCGGAGCCCTCGGCGCCGAAGAAGCAGAAGGGTGCTGTCGAGCCGAAGGCTCAAGTCAAGGGCGTCGAGACGAAGTCTGCCGCGCCAAAGACTAAAGTCAAGGTGGTCGAGCCGAGTGCGTCGGCGCCAAAGACGGTCGACACCAGCAAAGGACTCGGCGACCCGAAGAAAGCTCTCGGTGACCCGAAGAAAGGACTAAGTGACCCGAAGGTTCTCGAGACTCCGCGTCAACAGGACAGGGCCAAAAGCGGCGCACCCCGAGAGTCTACTCCTGGTGAGGCCTCAAAGGATTCCGTCGAACCAGCGCGCCCGTCCGCCGCTTTCACCAAGAAGGTGACGGACTCCCTACAGCGCATCAGGGACAAGACCTTATCGGTCGGACCGAAGGATCCTCTGCCTCAGAAGCCGGTTGAGAAACCTCATAAGGCGTCCACGCACATTCATTTTACGTTGCCGCCGAAGACGGCGCCGAAGGCTTTTGCTCCTAAGGCGGTCGCCAGCGTCCCCGAGAAGGTTTCCTCGGCGCCGAAGTCGTCAACGGTGGTCCCCAGCCCACAGCCTCGACGACCTTCAGTGGACGAGCAACAAGAACACTTCATTGATGCCGAAACGGGCAGGCTTTCCCTCCACAAGCGGAAAATTGCCCCAGAACGTCCAATGGATTCCTTCAGATCCCTCTGAAGAAAAAGAAGGACTCTGCTTCCACTCCTGTCTTGGTGTAACCACTTTCTCCACAGACTCCATAATGTTTCGCCCACTTACTCTGATTTTGGACGCTGGGGAGGGCGATGATGAGGATGAGTACAGCTATCCTGTCTATACAGACCCTAAGGATACCAACGAACCCTGGGCAGCTGGTGCCGACCCAGGTGATCCTCATTCAGGACAGGACCCTCAACTATATTCTGCGAAAACGTCCCCACAGAAGACTCTGCAGCTTTCAATGCCCTCATTGAACGGGCAGCTAACAATCACAACGTTCAGCTTCATGCTGACCCTGTTGACGTCGATATCCTTTTTGATACCTTCTCAGTCTCAGAGAGAACTGTCAAGACTGAAAGGTGTCTTAAAACATGCTGGTGAGATCTTTAAAGAGCTTACCAGGGCGAGGGTGATAAACCCTAGGATCGAAAAGAAGTATAAGTCAGCGCCTACTGATCCTACCTACAGCAAAGGACAGTTGCCTCTGGACTCCCTTGTCGTCTCGAATGCCCGGAAGAGGGCTCATTCTCAGACTACGGGTGATGCTCCTCCCCCAGACAAAGAATCTAAGGTCTTTGAGGCATCAGGGAAGAGGGTAGCAGTACAGGCGGCCAACATCTGGCGCATTTCAAATACACAGGCTCTTCTGGCGAGGTATGACAGGGCACACTATGACACGCTGGAGACCCTGTTGCAGCACCTGCCTGATGAATACAAGGAGGCAGCTGAGATGCTTATTCAGGAAGGGAAGCTGATCTCTAATGCTTCAATTAAGTGCGCTCTGGACGCGGCTGACACCGCAGCCAGGGCTGTCAACACCAGTGTTATGCTACGACGACATGCCTGGCTGAGAATCTCTGGATTTAAGCCAGAAATACAAACCACCATCCTTAATCAAACGGTGAATCCAGATCACCTGTTTGGCCCGGAAGTTGACACCACCTTAGAAAAAATTAAGAAGGACACTGAAACTGCTAAATCCATGGGTGCCTTGCAGTTCCAGCAGTTTCGGGGTGGGTCTTTTCGTCGCTCAAGCACTAGAGGCGTTTCCAGAGGCCAGCTCTCCCAATCCACGCAGTACTACAAGGGAAACACTCAGTCCACGTACACCAACAAGAGTCGAGGTGGATATTGTGGTAACAGCGCCAAAGGCAGAGGTCGTGGAAACAACAACTCCAGATCCTCTGCCACCAACAAACAGTGACGCTTTGTCACTGCCCCCCGACCACGTAACACCGGTCGGGGGGAGATTACAGCAGTTCCTGCCAGTCTGGAAAACCATCACCACAGACAGATGGGTCAGAAAACTTATACAATACGGTTATTGTCTGGAGTTAATATCCACTCCACCCAACATACCCCCAAGACACCGTCCTATGTCTGCTGAGCATTTGCACTTATTGCAGCAGGAGGTCATCGTCATGCTGCAAAAAGGAGCAATAGAGCTCGTGCCTGTGCAGGAAAGAGGCACAGGGATCTACTCCCTGTACTTCTTAATACCAAAGAAGGACGGGTCCCTCAGGCTCATCCTGGACCTCAGGCCCCTCAACCACTACATCCTGTCGGAGCACTTCCATATGCTGACCCTGCAGCAAGTGCTCCCGTTGCTCAGTCAGGAGGAGTTTCTCGCAACTTTAGACCTAAGAATGCGTACTTTCACATTCCACTGCACCCATCACACAGGAAGTACCTCCGGTTCACCATCCAAAACCAACACTCCCAGTTCAAGGTTTTGCCTTTCTGAGTCACCACGGCACCCAGGGTGTTCACAAAGTGCCTAGCGACAGTGGCGGCGCACCTAAGGAGACAGAACATCCATGTCTACCCTTATCTGGACGACTGGCTCATCCAGGCGAAGTCAGCCCAGCAGTGTGCCGCCCACATGTCCCACACCATTCACGATCTGGGATTGTCACTGAATTACCCAAAATCCCACCTCCAACCCGCCCACATACGGCAGTATCTGGGTGCGACGATAAACACTCTGGCAGCCACAGCAACGCCGAATTCAGTGAGGTTCAGCAGCATTCAATCGCTGATACAGAAGTTCAGACCTCAACACTCGCTTCCAGCAAGAGTGTTCATGCAGTTGATAGGCATGATGGCCTCCTGCATCTCCATAGTCCTGCACGCGAGATTACATATGCGTCCACTTCAGGAGTGCTTAGCACGTCCGTGGACCCAGGCTCACAAACAGTTGAAAGACCTAGTGTTGGTGAGCTGTCGGGCATACAACTCGCTGCATTGGTGGAATCCACAAAACCTTTGCAAGGGACGACCGTTCCAAGAGCCTGTGCCACAGATCATCCTGACGACGGACGCTTCTCTCCAGGGATGGGAAGCCCATGTACTCATCACACTGTGCAGGGACTATGGACGCAACAGCAACGGAAGATGCACATCAATGTTCTGGAACTGATGGCAATCTTCATGGCACTAAAAGCTTTCAAAGTACATCTGTGCAACAAAGTCGTGTTGATCCGGATGGACAACATGACAGCCAGGTACTACATTCAGAAGCAGGGAGGTACCCACTCTCCGCAGCTGTCTCATCTGGCTCCGAGCATGTGGAAGTGGGCCATTCAGAGGAACATCTTCCTCATGGCAGAACACCTGCCGGGCATGGACAATCAGATGGCGGACCTGCTCAGCAGGTACAGCCACCAAATGCACGAGTGGGAGTTGCATCCATCAGTACTCCAACCGTACTTCCAAAAGTGGGGTCATCCAGAGATAGACCTGTTCGCCACAAGGGAGAACGCAAAATGCCAAAGCTTCGCCGGCAGGTTTCCACACCCACAGTCGCAGGGCAATGCGATATGGATGAACTGGTCAGGCAGATTTGCGTACGCTTTTCCCCCAGCACCTCTTAAACCGCTGGTGGCACGCAAGCTCAGGCAGCACTCGATGACTCTCATCCTGGTTGCTCCAACGTGGGCTCGCCAACCATGGTACACCACATTTCTAGAACTGTCCGGGGTACCGCATCAAAGGCTACACCTCAAACCCAGCCTTCTGACGCAGAGCCATGGCGACATTCAGCATCCAGATCCGCAACAGCTCAACCTGGCGATCTGGCTCCTGAGGTCCTAGAGTTTGGCTACCTTAACTTGCCTCCTGACTGCATGGACATCATCCGGGAGGCGAGGAAGCCCACCACAAGAGCATGCTATGCGGCGAAGTGGAAGCAGTTTGTCATTTACTGTGCAGACCACAACATTAACCCGCTAGATGCATCTATTCACAACATCATTTGTTATCTTTTCCATCTTTACAAATGTAATTTGGCCTATGCTTCCATTCGCATACATCTATCTGCAATGGCTGCTTATCTCCATAACAGGCAGCACCTCTCACTTTTCAGGGTGCCTGCCCATAAAGCCTTCCTAGAAGGGCTCAAGCGGGTCATTCTCCGCGGACTCCGCCAGCTCCGGAGTTGAACCTCAATGTGTTCCTCACCAGGCTGATGGGTCCCCCCTTTGAACCACTGCATTCCTGCGAGATTCAATTCTTGACATGGAAAGTAGCTTTCCTTATAGCGATTACATCGCTGCGACGAGTTAGTGAGCTCCAGGCACTAACTATCCAAGAGCCATTTATTCAAATTCATTCAAACAGGGTAGTGCTTCGCACTAACCCTAACTTTCTTCCTAAAGTAGTATCTCAATTCCATATTAATCAAACTATTGAATTACCTGTGTTCTTGCCAAATCCTGAATCATTGGCGGAGAGAATGTTCCACACCCTTGACGTCAAAAGGGCCCTGATGTATTACATTGATAGGACCAAGGATTTTAGGAAAACTAAACAACTCTTTGTTGCCTTTGCGCCACAACACAAAGGTAACCCCATTTCCAAAGCTGGTATAGCCAGGTGGATAGTTAAATGTATTCAGATCTGCTATCTGAAAGCCAAACGTACTCTCACCATTCCACCACGGGCCCACTCCACCAGAAAGTTGGGGGCCTCCATGGCTTTCCTTGGAAATATCCCTTTGGAAGACATATGTAGAGCAGCCACATGGTCTACCACACACACATTTACAAAGCATTATTGTGTTGATGTGCACTCCAAACAGCAGGCAGCTGTAGGGCAGGCTGTTATGAAAACACTTTTCCAAACTGCTGCAGCTGGCACAGGCGGCTGCCGCTATTGGAGGGACTGCTATGTATTCTATGCACAGATATGAATTCAGCAGCCCACATGCCTCAAACCGAATATGCTACTTGCCAGTATGCATCTGTTCTTGGCATGTAGGGCTGCTGACATTCATATCGCCCGCCCTCCTCCCCGGCGCCTGTAGCATCTGCAGAGTTCACACATACTTCTAGCATGGTCATCATTCACTTAGTTTCACTCCATGTTGGTCACAATGGCTAAAAACAATCTGAGGATGGAGTCGATGCCCATGCGCACTGTAGTCCAGGGGAGGAGCCACCTATCTTGTGATACTTCGAAGACTCTTCCAGGACAACCATGTGCAATCATCCGGACCCAACACTAGGCGACGATCTATGCACAGATATGAATGTCAGCAGCCCTACATGCCAAGAACAGATGCATACTGGTAAGTAGCATATTCGGTGCTTGTGAACAAGAACAGGCTCTTTTAAAATTTTAAAAAGAAAACCATTGTGTACAAGAGCACTTGTGTTGGCTCATTCACAACGAATTTCCAGCGCATCTCTTTTTCTGCTGGCTGTTGTTTTACTACTTTAGCGTTAGGAACCTGTTTCTGTTGTCTCTAGCAGCTGAGACCTTCTTGTCCTTTTATTATCTTTTCCTTATTGTATGTCCTTGTCTGACTTTAAGGGGTGCACATTTATCAGGGAAAAGTTCTACTTGACTATCTGTGTACTTCATGGTCTCCATTGGGTACATTCACATTGTAGATTCAGGTCTGCTCTGAAAAAGTGAGGGCATCCTCTTAGGGGAGTTCAGTATACCCAGTCACTGGAGATCACCTTTTCGTAACACAAACCTATTGTGGAACACAGGACCACGGTCCTCAAAGGCTCACCGTAGTGGTAGGCGAGGGATTGGTTGTCTCCATTTCTGGCCCCCCTTACTGATGTTTAAAATGGCCTTTCCATCCTATCAATGGAGGAGTAGTATTTCTGGAGCCTAAATCTGATATTCTAGGGATTAATATACTAGCGCTCAAAAATCTCTAAGCAATGGAACCTATTCTCTGTTCTCTAATAGCGTGGCGGAGTAGTGGTATTCAAACTATGGTACTTTGCCACATTGTGGTCGATAGGTCTTGCCGAAATACACTTCAGCCATTAATGTACCTTTGGGGAGTACATCAGCCTGTTTTTTGGCCAAGTCAATGCTCTTAAGGGAACCATGCTATAAAAAACTTTTGCTGTTTGTGTATTTTGTGTGTCAGTGGGATCAGAAAACAATTTACATTTTGAAAATATAGTTTTTTGTTAATTTCATAAACAGGTGGATTGCCAACTGGAATTAAGGGGAATCTTGTTTAGAGCAAAAGATGATTTTTATTTTGGTATAGCCTGACACAATGACATTCTAATGGTCTCCAAATTGAAATGTAATGTTCTGCATGCTTCCCATGCACAACCAGTGCTTCTTTCTAACACACAACTATGATTTCAGTTTGTCTTCATCGTGATTTAAGATTTCGGTGTGTGTCCCATTATGAAATGCCAAGAACAAATACGACCATGATATGGCGCAAAAAACAATGACGGAGAGTCTCCTTACTTCCTTTACCTAACAAGATTTCCTTCTTAAGCATGGAGAGCCAAATGAAAAGTTTGAAATTGTAAACTTTGTTGACTACATTCTGCATTCAAGAATCCTCCTGCATGATTTTGTCTGCTAAGAAGAAAGCTGTGAACCCTGCCACTAACAAGGTGTGACTGCTTTTAGAAGGGAATGATGTTTGAAACAAGATGACTTCTTTCTGGCGGAAATTGAGTGCTGTTGTCTGTTCCTGAACTAAAAGGTAGCAAAGAATTGTGAATGATGTTAGCTATATTAGCATACCAATCTTGAAGGGCTAGGGGAAAGCGTTGAAAAGTTCTTAGGTCTATGATACCTTCTGGTTAGCACGGAGTAAGTACTTTATCCATGGTTGGAAATAACCATTCTATAATGTCATATGAGAGATCAAGGACCTTTAACTGAGTGAAGAGGACTTCATCTGTGCCTATTGCCCTTTCATAATAGTGGACGAGCATATGGCAGCTGTTTCATATCCGACTATTTTGTACTTCCAACTTAGTTAACAGAAACTGCAATACCCCTGTTGGACTTAACCCTTTTTGCAGGGTCATCCCTGAACTTTTTGCCTACCTCCTATATTGTTTCTGACCTGTTTTTGTTGGTTTTAGGACTTTGGGTACTTTGCCACTACTGATCAATGTCAAAGCGCAAGTGCTCGCTGTATAAAGTGTTATGGTAATTGGTTGTCCATAACTGGCATGTTTGTCTGACTAGTAAAGTCCCTAGTAAAGTGCACTATGTGTGCCAGGGCTGGTAATGCAAATGCTACTAGTGGGCCTGCAGCACTAATTGTGCCACCCACACAAGCAGTTAGCTAACTGCCATGTTGTCCCGACAAGTGCACCCACTTGCCAGGCCTTACAGTTCCCTTTTTATGCAAATCAGACACCCCTATGGTAGGCCCAAGGTGGCCCCTGGGCAGGGTGCAGTGCATGCGAAAGGTAGGACAGGTGTGCACCATGTCCTGACAGTGAAATACTCTCCATTTCGTTTTTCACTGTTGCAAGGCCAACTTGCCATAGGAATGGGGAAGGCGGTGTAATATGTTTCCAGCCTATCATCTCCTAGGTTTAAGCTTGTGAGTTGAAGTTTAGTGTGCCTGAACTCACAATTGAATAACCCATCTTTTTGTGACGGTGGTTTTTGCATTGTGGCTGGTTTCTATGTTCTAACAATTCTTTGTGTCTCTGCCTGGTTGTGGATTGACTGTCTGGATTTGAATGTGATAGGCTCTGGGGAATGTTTTGACCCAGGGGAGGAGGTGAGACAGCAACAGGCTGACCTGCATCTGGAGTGTAGGGGGGTGGAGTAGCCCCTGGAGGTGAAGAGGCCTGGGCTGCTGTCATAAAACAATGGCTCCAACTCCTGCTGAGGGATTGAGGATCCAGACCCCCACTATCAAAGGAAGGTGTCACTGGCAGGGAGACACCCAGAACTGGTTTGGACAGGGATCAGTGCCCCCTGAATACAAATACTTCGAAGACGGTTAGGGGTATAACTATGAGAGCTAAAACCCCTGAACAGTGGAATGATCAAGATTGAAACTACTTCGTGGTCAAGAGGAACCTCTGCCAAGGAAGAACAGCTGAAGAGAAGGACTGACACTTGCTGTGTGTTCTGGGGCTGGCCTGCAGTTTGCTGATTTAACTAAGGAGAGGCTAAGGGACTTAACTGTGTGCTGTGCCCCCCCTGCTTGAAAGAACTTTGCTGTTTGCTGTGTCCTGAAATAACTTGTCCCCAAGGGCCTGAGGAGAGCTGGCTCCCAGTTGTGGAAACTCAGGAACACAAAAGTTCCCAAGTGACGCTGTGTGCGTGTGCTTTTTGCAGCCTGAGACGTTTGTAAAAACTGCCCTGTGATCGTATGCACCCGGAGTTCAAGTGAGACTCAACGACGTCGTGTGCTTCGTGTTGCCTGAGACCTTTGTGAGGATTGCCCTATGATTGTGTGCACCCGGTGAGTCTCAGCGATGCTGTGTGTGCCCTGTTGCAGCCTGAAACCTTCGTGAGAAATTGCCCCGTGACTGTGGTGTCCCAGAGCCGTCTTGTTCTCTGTTTTGATCAACAGCGTGACCAGAAGTGCTGCGATCGTTATTGCCATAGGCCCGGACCGGCATCCCCAGAGGAGCTGTGAGAATTCACTGCCGCCGGCCCGAGCCTGCCTTTGCCAAGTAGAGCCCTCGAATCATCATCGTTGGGGGTCCGAGGTCCACTGCCCAATATCTACGAAGTTGCATTGGAGGCACAAGCCACAAGGAGAGGAGAGTGAGATCGTACCCCCCAGGTAACTCTCAGCAAGCGTGTGTGTCGCCACGGGGTGCGGGCTACTAGAGAAACGCTCTCGGCCTTTCCCATCTTTTGTATCACGAGCCTCCGCTCAAGTCTGTATCGCAGCCCGTACTGGCCAGGGAGTGGCAGTACCCGGGCCGGAGTGTGGAGCTGCACTTTGTTTTCCATCAGAACAGTGTTGGGGGCATATTTTGACAGTAGCTGACCACGAGTCAGTAGGAGTAGCATAGAGACCGTCCAGAGCACCGTGATCGGTGCCGCAGTACATTATTTTTGCATTACGAACTGCCTGATTGTTGCATTACGAATGGCATTATTTTTGCATTAGGAACTGCCTGATTGTTGCATTACGAATTGCATTATTTTTGCATTACGAACTGTCTGATTGTTGCAGAATGAATTGCATTATTTTGGCATTGCGAACTGCCTGATTCGCTGCTTTACAAATTGCATTATTTTGCAAAGTGCCTAATCTCTTGCATTACGAACTGCATAGCATTGCATTTGGACTGCATTGGCTCATCGAGAATTGCTCATTAATAGTGCGAGAACCTACAAGGGCTTGCTGGCCTAATAACCGGCAGGGTGAAATATTACAAATACGCATATGTTGGATTTTTATCATGTGGTCTCATCGTATATCTTTTTTTAATAAAAATATACTTGTTTTTTTACGAAACTCGTGTGGAGACCATTTGAGGTGTGATCATTGGGTTACTGAGAGCATGGTTGCAAATACTTTACACATTTGCCTTGGACATAAACCTGGCTGCTCGTGCCAAGCTACCTAGGGGGTGAGCAGGGGCTATCTGAGAAGGTGTCCTTCCTTTCCCTGACTTAGAAGCAAGGGTCTCTATTTTGGACTAAGGTACCTACCTCAGCCAAGTAGAGACCCCCAGTTCTAACAACCCCCATGATTATATGTCTGTGGAGAGACTCTGCAAGCCAGTACATCTCATACCATAAGTTTGAATCTTGACTCTGACGTAATGTGCTGATACCCTTCTCTACTTTTCCATCTGGCTCCTTGAATTGAAGTTAAAGATGAATTTGGTCCAATAGCAGGAACAACGTACTTTCCTGTAAAAGTCATATCACTACCAGTCTAAATGTCCTCTTCAGGTCACCAAAGTCAGGTCACGCTCACTTTAGCTAATGTCCGTACTCACTGTGGCACATCAGGATTAATTCTGAAAGGCCTGGATTACAGAGGGTGGTGTGAAACCAGCACAATATAGAGCCAGTCACCTCTATATTTGTATCCCGAGCAAGTGGTATAAGAATTCTGCAAGTTAATATGATAGGATAGTCTTTTTTGCACCACATAATTACGGGTGCAGTAAAGTCTGCATCCATGTTAATTTTGGGCAGGTCAAACCTGCTGGAATTTTAAGGAGAAGGAACACTGATACATTACAGGGGTATGTGGTTTTTGGTACAAAAATATGTGCTCTACATTGGTTATCATAAATGCCAGCTACCCATCTGGGCAATTCTAATTTTTCTTTGCAGCAGTTGGTAGATAGCCTGTTATTGCTTTTAGACATAGTGTTTATAATGATCTTTTACAATTTAAAGACCTGCTTCTAAGCACTCTTTGCAGATAGAGTAAGCATTTAAAACAATTCCAATTTTTGTGTTTGTGTAAATTATGGGACTAAGATTTTTCATGACATTTGAGATAGTCTATTTTCGGTTAGTGGATGTCTGAATTTTATATGTAACAGATTCATTCTTGCATTGGTGATGTGCTTTCGTCTCACTCTGAAATAATTTTTGCTGCAGTACTTATACTTAAAATGCAGTAAAATGCATGAAATATATTTATTGAAGAATTATCGCATTTTAGCAACAAGGTAGGGGATTCAAAAAAGAAGATACTGAGCAGCAAGTATGGGCATAAAATGGTTATGGACCCCAATATTTGTTGATCAGGTGCAATTTAAGGTCTTTTTTGAAACTGATGTACGAAGGATTCAGTCGTCGGTCTTTGGGGAGGGTATTCCAGATGCTGCGGGCCTTACCAGAGAAGGAGCGATATTGTGCGGCTTTCTTTTTTAGAAAAGTGGAGACGAGGAGGAGAGAGTGGGCACTGCCCGCTTTTTTGAGTTTCTTAGATAGGGAGAGTGGGTTTTTTGATGGAGGGCTTTGTGAGTAATGCAGGCTAATTTAAAGGAGGATCTGCCTTCAATGGGAAGCCATTTAAGCGTCTTTACGGCCGGCGAGATGTGTTCAGAGCATTTTCAACAAGTTATAATCCTAGTCGCTAGGTTAAGAACAAATTTCAGGGGAGCCAAGTGAGTTTTTGGAGAGCCGGTGAGACGGGCATTCCCATAGTCGATTTTCGAGAGGACTAGGAATTGTACAACTGATTTGAAATCTTCCGCTGGAATGAAGGGTTTGATTTTTTTTGAGATGTTACAGTGTAAAAGTGCGCCTTTGGCCAAGTTTTTTACATGGGAGTGGAGCGTAAACTTGCAGTCGATGGTGATGCCAAGGGATTTAACCGATTCGGAGAGGGAGAGTGTACAGTTAAGGGCAGTAAGGTCGGTGATCCATGTATAGATAGGGAGAGGGTTGTTTTTAGGAGAGAAGAGAATGATTCCAGTTTTGTTAGGGTTAAGTTTGAGATGATTGGAACAAAACCAGATTTGTATGTTAGTAAGTTTGGTGTTAAGATGAGTGGGATTTAATATTATAGTAGAGTTGGGTGTCGTCGGCATATAGGTGATAGTTGATGCCTGCTTGTTTGAGAATTTGGGGAAGGGGTTCCATGAAATGGTTAAAAAGAGCAGAAGAGAGGATGGATCCTTGGGGGACACCAAGGGAGACTGGAGTGGGGCTAGATAGGCAGTTGTGGATTTTTACTTGTTGGGTTCTGTGTTGGAAATATGATTTCAACCAATTGAGGACGGTGCCATTAAGACCAAATCGAGATTTAAGTGTAGTGAGTAAGGTTGAATGGTTAACTGTGTCAAATGCCACTGAGAGGTCAAGAAGAATGAGTAGGCAGGTTGCGCCATTGTCCAGGGCAAGGTGGATGTCATCATCTATATTTAGCAATGCAGTTTCAGTGCTGCAGCCTTTACGGAAGCCGGATTGTAGGGGGTCAAGTAGGTTGTAGGTGTCATTGTGTTTATCCAGTTGCTGAAGGGCACATTTTTAAGGGCTTTAGAGAGAAAGGGGAGGTTTGAGTTGGGGCGGAGGTTGTTCGGGTCATTTAGGTCGGCCTTAGGGTTTTTTGAAATGGGTGTGATTTGTCCGAGTTGGAGGGAGACGGAACGCATCCCGAGGAAAGGGAGGAGTTGATGATATTTGTCCAATACAGGACAATGATGTGCTTTAGGTCTTGAGTGAGGGAAGATGGGAGAGGGTCTTTAGTGTGGGAAGATGGTTTTAGTTTGGACAGGATGTTACAGACTTAAAATTCAGTGACGGTGTGGAAATTCAGCCAGGAGGCCTTGTTTTTGAGTTGTGTTGTCGGGGGAAGTTCAGACGGGATTAAAGAGGAACGAGTGGGGAGGACAGAGGGGGAGTTAGCAGAGGGGAAGGTGTTCAAGTGGTGTCAGGGGAACCCAGAGGGTTAAGTGGGAGTTGGGTTACAGTGAAAGATTTGTCAATTTTGGCAATTTTGTCAGAGAAAAAGTTTGCTATTTCTTCGCATTTACTTGTGGTGGCAGTCATGCTGGGTTGGGCAGGGGAGGTTTGATTTGTAACAGTTTTCTGGGTCTGTTTTTTGCCCGAGAGAGCTGTGATCGGAAGAAGGAAGCTTTTTCGGCAAAGATGTGTTTCTTGTACACAGATCTAGTGGTTCGAAGGAGGACCAGATTGGAGGGGGAATTTAAAGTTCTGCTCCAAGGTATTCCAATGTTTTGAAGTCAGGGTTTTTGGCTAGGGATAGCTGGATTTCATTTTTAAAGATTATTGCTAACCTCCTCCTATTCTTTTAGGTCTGTCTTTTCTGAGGATAGAATAGCCAGGAGGAGAGAGTAAGTCTAGGTTGGGTGTGGAGTGATCGTTGAGCCAAGTTTCCGTGAGGAAGGCAAGGTCTATATCTTCACCAAGGATGGTTTTGGACATTTAAGGCATGTCGAACCCCAGAGCGGCATGCACGTCAGGGGCTTAGGGTTAATTATGGGGGGGCACGAGTGTATAGCAGTGAGTTGCGGGGGCGGGGGGTCTAGACGAGCAAGTAGAGGAGAGAATTCTGCTGGTCCCGATAATAACAGGGATGTTGGAATGAGGAAGGACTGCATCCTTGCAAGGGGCCTTAGGAGAGTAGGAATTGCAGAGGTCGAAAAGGTTAGAGGTGGAGTAGTCATTCAAGGTCCGACAAGCTCTCTGAGAGCAATTTTAAAGTGGAGTGGTTTTACTGAGTTTGGGATTAATGAGTTTTGGGGGCCCAGAGCGTGGCGAAGTGGGCCAAGAGGGGCGGGTTATCGGTTTGGAGAATTTGGAGTTAGTGAAATCCTCTCTAAGACTGACTAATTTGGATAGGAGGGAGGCAATGTTGCGATCAATACGGCAAAGTGTCTGGGTTAAAAGAGAGTTGGGGCGTATTAGGCGCGATGGCGGGGTGAATTGGTTGGTGAAGGAGGTCTAGCGTTCGTAGAGGGTGATATGTCTGGCGGGGGCGAGTGAGGTCTTGTAGCAGTGGGCGAGAGGGAGGACTGTGTGGGGGAAGGATGGGGGGGGTTCCGGTCGTCAGAGGGGGGTGGGAGTGGGGGAGGACTGGGTCGAACTGGAGGTAGTTTGGGCTGGGGGAGGGTGGGAGGTTTCGGAGCTGATCGGGGTTGGAGGTCGTTCTGAGAGGGAATGAAGCCTCTGGGATGGCAGGTTCCGGCAGACAATGGGGGGAGGGGAGTGGTGGTGGACTGGATATTAATGGAGGTATTTGCAGCAGGGGGTTGGGTGGGATAGATCGGGGTTGGTTAGTGGTGGAGGCCTGTTGTTCGGAGAGGGTGAGAGGTCTAGGGGGTGACATGTGGGACATTGTGGCAGTGGGAGTGTGGTGCTCCTGGCGGGTGGAGAGAGGGAAGATCTGGCCGTGTGTGGAGGGACTGACGTGGAGAGAGATGGGATAGTTAAAGGACGAGATAAGGGGAACAGAGTGGGTGCATGGGGTTAGCGGGGAGGCAGCATTGGTATTAGGTTCATGGGGTGAGTTCAGGTAAGGGGGGTAGGGTCAGAAGTGGGAGTGATGGGATGGGTGGGACGTTTGAGGGGAAGGAGAAGGGGTAGGAGTAGGTGAGGACATTTGGTGGGACAGAGTGCTAAAATGCTGTTCAAAGATATTAAGGTGGTGTTCAGAGTTTTGGATGAGGATATTTCCAGTTTTGAAGATGGAGATGTCAATTTCACCGAGAAAGGTGGAGGATGGAGTAGTAGAGTTTTCAACAGTAGGGAATATTGTTAAATGTAGTGATTGGGAGATGGCGAAGGAAAGTGCTCTTCCATTTGGAGGGGCATTTAGAGTTGAAAATGTAGTTCGTTTTTATGGGGGACGTGAGGCTGTGGTAGTTGTCTACAATTAGGGTTTCGGGTTGCCTGATAAGTACTTTATGTTTAAAAATTTTCTTGGCATTTTTTGAGAGATTGGGAGGGTAGGGAATGGACCAAGAGTTAGGGCCATGCCTGGTGAGGGGGTTGATACGGGGTGGTGGGGCTGGTTCGGAAAGTGGGGGAAGGGACTAAGGGGGAACATGATGGACGAACTGGTTGGTGGAGGGGGGAAAGAGGGGGAGGAGTGGAGTGGAGTGGAGTGGAGTGGAGTGGAGATATTAAGGGGAAAAAGAAACCAGGAGAGAGGAGGCGGTTGAGGAAAGAAGGGGTAGAATAATGTAGTTAGGGGTAGAGAGATATTTTGTGATGAGAGTGGAATAGGGTGAGAAAGAGGGGGTGATACATTTCAAAGAGGATGCAGGGGGGGTGAGGTTAGTTGGGAAGAGACTTCCTAATGACGGTGAGGAGGGGTTAGGTAGCAGGATGGACAGACAACATTTTATGAATTTGGGAGATCATAAGGGAGAATGACGTTGGGAGACAACGCTAGATAGGAGTCATGCGTAGTTGGAAAATCGTAGTGCTAACCACATCTGCGAAGGAGTGCCGAAAGCTGCGATGAAGAAAATTATGAAGGAGGGGAAGGGATCTCGAGGAGGTTAGAGGTTATAGGGTTGTAATGAGTAAAGTAAACCATATGTTACCGATGAAAGCCGGAGGGGGGGGGGGAGTTAATTCGCAGTTAGTGCAGGGGCATCGACTACAAGCCTCTGGATCAGTGTCTGAGGAAGGCATAAAGTGGAGGTTGATTGCAGAGGGAGATTAAAGTTGGTCTTGATCAATTTACAAACCTGAGATCGGGACCTAGAGGAGACATTGCAGACACACTGTATAAACATTAGAGCAAACATTAGAGAGATTCTTGATCAATTTACAAACCTAAGATTAGGACCTAGAGGAGACATTGCAGAAAAATTGCATAAACATTAGTGCGAGCATTGATAATGATAAAAAAACGTAAGTTCAGGGACTAGAGGAGGAACGCCTTCAAGAGTTAGGCAAAGGGTAGCAAACTGAGCAGCATGAGGTTTTTGCGGGGGGCACAGTAGAGGTCACACCAGGGCACAAATTAAAGGCAGTGGAAAAGAATAAAAAAAAGAAGGCGATAAGATGTCGTGAGGGACTATTTAGCAAGTTAAAGATTTGAGAGACCCAAAAAAATTAGTGCAAGCATTGAATAAACCTGAGAACAGGCATTGGCGGAAAAAAAGTCGAGGATGGGACAGAGATTATCATCCAACACCGAAACTAAAGAATTTTAGTGAGTAGGATTTAATGGGGTGATAATATTTAGAGGTAGGGGAAAATTATAAAAGTACATTAAGCTGCGGGCTCATAGGAGAGTCCGATTTGGAGGCTGAAGGAGCGGCATGGAGGATGCGGTCTGAGGCAGCAGATAACTTCGGCAGTGGATTCCGTTCAGAATGACGGAGTCAACAGCGGCAGGGATACAGCATGGGTACAGGGAGGCCCCACAAGCGTTTAAACTACGGCATTCAGGAGGGGCCCATAAAAGCTGGACATAGGGGTGTTGTGGCGGTCTACTGGGGACCGGAGAATAGAGGCAGACTAGAAATTATGGGAGATGTTAGGGTGCTGTTCTCACATGTGGTGAGAGTTCCGGGTGAGCCTACCAGGGGGCGGGCGACTCAACGTAAGAAGAATTATAGGACAACGTCCAACATCAATTTGTGGAGTGTGTCTTCCCTGTCTGGCAAAACGGAGGCAATCACCGGGTACGAGATGGCTGAAGCAGGCGCCACGATCGCTTTTTAGTGGAGCACCATCGCCCGTCATCTTAAACCGCCATCCCTTCATTTCATCGTCTTCCTGTAACCCAACACCATTACGGAGGTAAAGACTCTGCCACAAAATGTCCACTTCCAGTTTGGGCAATTTCGAGGAACTGTATGCAGCGGGGTAGCGGTGGATCGGGGAAGGCGACCCTGCAACTACAGTAGAGGAGGCAACTAGGGGGGGGGGGAGGAGCTTGGTGTGTTGCCAACGAACGACCTGCTGGCGAGACAGACGCAGGTCAAAGAGGCCACGGTGGGGTCTGAGTCCCTGCAAAGGCTTGAGATTAAAACCAGGTGGTAAAGGAAAGAGGGATCAGGCCAGCTCACGCCCACCTCGAGTCTGGAGGTCCGGTCAACAGACACTGCCGGCCAGCAGACACCCACATCGAGTCCAGGACCAAGGTGCTCTCAGATGTTAAAGAACAATGGCTCCAGAGGGCCTGTAAGCCCTGAAAAGCTCCTGCATCAGAGGGGAATCGCCCCCGGTCCGGAGGAGGCCAGAGCCACACCACGCCTCTGCACAGCGGGCCGCTAGGAGGAGCAAGGGCCTGGAGGGCCAGATTCTGGTGCTCTCAGATGCACCAAACCAATGGCTCTAGTGAGCCTGGAAGCCGCGAAAAAAACTCCCGGAGCAGAAGGGAATCGACCCCAGTCCGGAAGAGGCCAGAGCCGCACCACGTCTCTGCACAGTGGGTCGGATCCAGGAGGGGTGCCGGCCGGACCTGCAGGAAAGCAGCCAGGAAAGCCTCAGCAGTCGGGCAGGCACCACATAAAGTCCTCTCGGTGCGAGCCAGGCGGGACAGGTCCAGCAGGCAAGCAGTGAGGAGAACTCCACGGAGAGGGGAGACCGCTCCAAGCCCGGCGCGGCTCCAGTGAAAGACGGTGTGGAGGCGAGCACAACAGGAAGTCACCATAAGCCCAGTCGGATATGCGGAGCAGCACCAGGTCCCTGGTCCGATGGTCAGACCAAGGAGGTTCTGACTCTGCGGGCCGGCGAAGAGGGCAGTCTCGGGAGTCAGGAGCTCGCCACAGGTCCGGCTCGGAGGCAGGTCAGGAGGCGAAGATCAGCGAGGAGGACTAGGAGAGAGCACGTCGGATCCTTTAAGAACGACTTCGAGGTAAGGATCTTTTTTCAGAATGTGATTCTGTTGTTAATCCGTTGGTAGGTGAGGTCGGATGTACGGGTAAGCAGGGGAAAAATTACTGTATTGGTAAGCCCCAAACCTGGAGCTCCTAGGACAAGCTCTTACTCGGCGGCCATCTTAGTTCATTTTTATTAAATTATCAAAATTAGGCTGATTTTCTTCATTGAAAAATACGCTTTATAATATTTAGCTATAAGAAATTATTAACTCTTTGGAAGAAAAATACCTCTGTTAGTCACCTTACTACATAATGTTTTGTGGATTGGTTTTCTTCAAATGGTAATCAAATCTGTTTATAAAAACATTTTGAAAATTCCTCAGCCCAACAGAAAATGTGGTCCTATCTAAATTATTATGCCTAATACATTAAGACCCCTTTTAATTAAAAAAAAATGTATTACGTGTTTAGAACAATTTCAGTGTTCTACTATTTCATGGCCGCACTTAATTGCATTAAGTTTATTGCAACTGGGACTTACTTATCATAGTGGTGGTGTCATACAGGGCTACTTATTCACATGTAGCCTGTCTTATAGTTTCAGTTAGTCGACTAATATGTAGAAAGGGGCACATTTAATAAATATTAAGGTATGTCTGACCCAAAGAAATTTACTGCGCTACTTGTTTTGTTTTTACAAAGCATTGTTTTACTGAGGCTTGATATTGATTTAATCTTAAATCACAAATAAACATTTCCTATTCTGTTTACATTTTAAATATTTTAATGTTGTTGTTGAGCTAAAATGATTGCAGAATTATTTGTTTACTTCACCAGCATTGGATCTGTCATATACTTGCATGCTTGAATTATTCTTAATCGTCAGGCTGAGAATATCCGGTAATCTCAGTTGTCGTCAAGAATAATTTTCTCATGGTCGTCTATGAGGCTTTTCCTAGTGATATCAATGGGAATGCCAATGACAGTAGTTTTTTCTTCAATCCCGAGGATTGCAGTTGAGACAGAACATCATAGGACCTGGTGTTTGTCTTAACTGGAGTGATTTAAACAAGAAACTAGTTTATTCCTGTAAGGGGGTGTCTGCATGCGTGTTATATAGTAAGCCCATATTTGGAATGTGTTTCCTTTTTGAGCAGCCTTCGTGGAAGTGCACTGTGAAGCACTTTTCACTGAACCCTTCACAGATGAGAGCGCACCGTGCCCCTCCCACTTGGAAAGAGGGTATGTTTGCTTTCTTTCTGAAATATACAGTGCCTCACTCCTCTTCCTGTCCTTCAAGTTAGGTGGAAGAGTCTCATAATGTCACAGACCCAGACCTTGTGCGCTGAACAAAGGCCATAAATACATTGCTTATGTGGATCAGTATAGATCTTTTTCTGTCTACAGGGAAAGCAGGATTTGAAAAGAGATTTCACAAATTGAAAAGAGGTTCATTTCTATTATGGACTAGAATGGTAATGAGATATGGCCACTGCCAGGTTTGAGCAGAGCTCCCCTTGGGGACTCAGTTGCACACAGTGTGCGTCAGAACTCTGATTTATGGTAGCCTCTGGGAGGAGTAGAAGAGCTAGCACATTCATCTCATTGGCTGAAGTTCAGGTTGCTTCAAATTAGGTGGATGTGCTACTAAACAAGCAATGTAAACTACTATATAAAATTGCTGGGGATTCCCAGCCTGCCGATTGGGAATGAACCAGATATATGAATATATAAAAGATACCAATGCTGGAGAACTGGAGTTTTTGGTAAGTAACTAATTTCTTACCTTGACGCATAATGAAATGAGAGGGGAAGATAAGTCTGTTTCCATATGTATTAACTCTTAAGGCTCATATCTGTTTTTTGGGGTGGCACCTCTAACATTGAGTGAAATCTTTCAGCTTTTGTTTTATTTTTACATCCAGAAGCTGAGTGTGCAGGCCCTTTACTGGCCATGTGACAATCCCATTATGTGATGCAAAGATATTTCAGGCCGAGACAATTTTATTTGATTTACTGAATAACTCTTTTCCAAGATGATATGCTTTGGAGAAAGCTATGCTATATGTTCAGAGCTGTACCGTGGCGTTGTAGTTTCAACAACATGTATCTTATAACAAAGGCATGATTGCAGATTGCATTCAACATGCTTAAGCAGCATTACAAATAGACGGAACCTGAGCATATTATTTTCCTTATTTTGTAATTGCTGACAAAAGAATTTGAAAGATAGATGTCGTCCTTGTGGCTTCAAAATGTAAAAAAACACAGCATTTAGATTAAAAAGCTTAATTTTCCATTTTTAATAGAAAATGAGTTGCTTATCATAGTTTATTGCTATGCTCACAAAAATGCTGAAAAGAGTAATGACGTTTTTTATTTTTATTTTTTTATTCGTTTTTTACGAGAGTAGCAATTTCTGCCTTAGAATTGTTTGTCTTGTGTGTTGCTTGTGTACCCCCTGCTTAAGTAATGACAACTGTCTTATAATTCCTTCTTTGTCTTGAGGTATTCTTACTTCTGCCTTCACTGCTAATCAATGTAATCAACTACTTTATTAATTTATATTGCTTTCTTCCTTTCCTATGCTGCCCCTCAGCCCGTCTGGCATGTTTGATTATGACTTTGAGTAAGTTTGATTTTAATCAGTATTTGTGTGTTTTTTGGTAGTGTTTAGTTAAGTGTGCTTCTTTCAAATTGTTAATCTGTTTCAGTTTAGTAGATTAGGGTTGCACGTTGACAAAGAAAAGTATTTGCCCAGAAGTAATAATTAAATTAATTGTTTCCGTTTCATGAACTCCGGTCACCATTGTTTATATTTTCTTGTATGTATTATGCACTTCCCAAAAAGCGCTGTACTAATACTTGACTTGTTACGAACTGTATATTTACTGTATCGCGTTGAAGCCTTGTTCAAACATACGCAAAGAGTAAGTTTGCCTAATAGCATTTTAATATCAGATTGCCATTTAATCCTTAATGTACAATTTTTGACAGACCGAGAAATGCTAGCTTTCCCCCCTGGATTCACCACTCTTCCACCTCAATCCTCTTTGCCCTGCACCATCACTTCCACCACTGAACCTGGTGCCTAAGTGTTAGGTGTAAGTCCTCTCTGAGGTTTGATGTTTGATGTTTGGGGGGTTTTATATAGCGCACGCACACTCCAGGGAGCATCTTGGCGCTGTGACTTCATTGCTAATAGATTGTCAGGTGGTTTTGACTGAGCTTTAGGTGTCATTTAGACAAGGGTTTTGCACTTTGATTCGGACAATCCATAGATCCAAGTTTTTAGTAAGGTATTATTCTTCATCTCCTCAACTGCCAGTAGAATTCAGTTAATTACCATTAGAAACATATAATCTCCCCTAACCGACAGCTAAATCACAGTACTAACACTTTTCATCACGTGACAGTCACATAAGCACATTATATGACCTATATTTCCCTTAATGAAACCTCCACCTTACAAGCTTGTTTTTTTGGGGGGTTTACCTTTTAATAAGTGCTGATCTTGCCATTAACTTTTTTTTATGAACACTTCTGGTGTCGGGGGAATAATGGCATCTTGAGATTGTTGCAAGGGGAAAAGCCCTGAGTCGGGTATGAAGCCCTTTTCAGTTTCTTCCGCCCTGTCTCTCTGCTATGGTTCGGGACCCATTTATGTGTTTTTTTTTTTTTAACTTTCTTACCAACGGGAATGCTTTTCTTCACTTTCTCCACACCGCCTCGTTTCCTTGTTTGCGGTTGAGAGGGTTCTGCCCCTGCTTCTCCACTCTGGGTCTTTAATTTTTAAATTGTCCTTGCTGAACCTGCAATGTCAAGCCCCAAGGTGCGGTGTATATGGGTAAATGTCTTTGTGGGGGAACAGGCTAAATATTTTAAATACTCTAAAATCATGATTTCATTCTTTTGTTCTCAGCTGGCTTGAGTAATACTGCCCACCCCCCCATACTGCTCCTTTAGACTTCATCAGATTATAAACATTGATACTAGAATTGTATTATTTTATTCTCCCCCGCCCCTACCACCACCACTACCACTCTGTGTAGACACTAAGCTAGTTGGCCATTTGACAATTAAAGAGGATTCTTTATTGACATTTAAGTTGTCCACAGGGCCTAATTGTCTTGCCTCTCCCAAAAATTAAATTAAAGTACAGATATCATAAGCCATCATCCGATTCCCCTCTGCAAGCCAAAAGTTGCTGACATTAGATTGCTGCCATGTTCGTTGTCGTAAATCCTACAAGATTCACTCCTTGGAATTGCTTCTGAAATTTATAAGCTACTTACTCCCTCTCATAGTTCAAGTGTACTTTAAAAATACATGCCCTACATTTTGAAAACATGACTTGCTAAACATAATTTCTGCTTTTCCATTTACCTTGTTCGAATCATTTTACATATAGTCTTGGATATCCACTTGTATCTGTGCCTTATGGTGTACAACGAGTACATTATGAATACTACCCAACACATACGTCCTTACGTTGACAAAAATAAGTTAACATGCCTATTATTCATTGTACGCTGTAGTCTGTTAATTTTTACTTTGTGGAATAATTATGGAAGAAACTCTATTTCGACCAATACAATTACAAAAGTCCAGAAATGTGGTATATCATACTCCGAAGCAAACTGCTCGGCAACTGCCAGTTTGACTTCAGAACAGTAGGAAAGACTGAGACATTTCTAAGAAATGTGACACAGAGGACATCTTATACTCAATAGTTGAAGAGGACTTTGCAGCCCCCCTGCTGCTCTAAGCATCATTTGATTTAGTAAACGAGTTAGTCATCCCTATGAGACTGCTGGAAGTAACTAGATGGCTCTAGACTAGCAATGATTGTTTCTAGTGTACCACATGCACCAAATATCTATGGGACTATGAGCTCTCACCATCTCAAAAATTTGATGTATGCAGGGCACAATTACTAAACAAGAATTGGCATAGCCAAAAGGTCTCGCTTTTGGGACCTTCTAAGTATTTAGTTACACAGCACAATATTCGTGGTGCAACAACAACTGTTGCATGGCTAAACACTTATAAGGTCCCAAAGGCGAGACCTATTGGCTATGCCAATGCTTGTTGTATTCAGGAACTTGCCGCTCTGCTGTTAAAATGATGAATGGGACTGCAAGTCCCATAATACAATTAAAGCCTTGGACTGAATGATTTAAAACCACACATAGCTTAGAAACTACAGAACTACGAGAATCTTTGGCAAATGCGACTAAAGTACACCCCTGCTCTTGTGAATCTTTACGCCACAGAACATTGTTAAAAAGATTTTGCATTGCAGCAGTTCAATGGATTAGGGAACTCAGTCTTTTCGAATGCAGTTTGGAAAACAGGACAGTGCAAGGATCGCTAAAACAGACAAACCCAGGTTCAATATACTAGGCCATTAAAAAAATGCAAGGCTGGAAGAAAGACGAGTGAGGTGGTTAAATGTTTGTGTCTGCAGGGGGAAATCATTGGTCAAACCACAGGAGATCGCCCAGCCCTGCCTCCATATCTGAAAAACAAAAGTAATGTGTTGGAGAAAGGAGGTGTCTGAAAGTGCTCAAAGGCGGCTCTGGAGTACGAGTCTGGCCTCCCAGGACCGCATACATCACAGCAATCATTGAGCAGTTAACACATACATGGAGCCTCTTCAGTAAGGAGCTAGACTAAAGTGAAGAATAGTTCACACAAAAACAATCCTAAAACCTTGGCCACAACAGCCCAAAATAATGCTAATTTTAACCAACGGCCAAAAACACATGCACATTCAATCAACGTGTAGATCGTATTTGCAACTCTTTCAGACACTGCATTTGTATATATCATTTTATAGGTATATATTAAAACACGCCTACAAAAAAGCATACCTTATATTCCTCAAATGCCCACATTTTTCATGATACTATTTAAATTCAGACTTCTGAGCAACCTGTCTGAAAGTAATGGAAGTTTCCACAGGCTGCCAAATGTTGCGTTTGTACTGATGAGCCGGGGACTTTGCATTTCCTACAGAACTCGCCTTAGAAAGGACTGCCTCTGCAGTGCCATCTCGCAATACATATTCCTGCTGCACATTATAGAAATCTGACACCGCCTCTGAACATTGAACACCTACACCAGGTACCACCAGGACACACAAGGCACTTGGAACCTGGCAGCAGAGTTTCGGAGTCTGCAAAAATTGAAGATTTTCTCCAAAATGTTGGAAGAACCCAAGACTCAATTGTGAAAAGACTGAGCACTCCCAAGTATTTCATTGCAGTGACCCAAGAGACTCATAGTTGGCGAGTGCCACCTACAGACAGTTGACTTTTCAACTAACAATACATTGCATTACGAGGCTTGCAGTTCATTTTAGCATTTTAATGAAATCTTAAGCATCTCTGTCTACAAATTCCTATCAAGAAACAAGCCCTGGCTCTAGTTCCTATAAAGCATGGGGGCACTATACAGCCGTCTGACTATGGTAATTATTTAAGATTGGACTATGCAACCCCACCTGGTAGCACGAGGCAAGCAATCCCCGATCTCCAAATTATGTACAAATTCATCTCCGATTAAATTCCTCTAAGCACAGTAGACCAGTGCAAACATTCAAGAGTTACGTAAGACATCCACTGTTTATGTATTGGCTGTCCATGAAATAGTCGCAGTCAGTCAAAATCTAATTTTAGCCCATAACTCCTGTGTGTAGTGGCTTGTTCACACCAACATTTACGAGCGAGTAATTTCAACCAGGCACAAAATACTGCTTTGCTAATAGGTTTTGCATATTATTGTTCCATCAACTGTATATTTATATACATACTCCTAACGTTCACTTTTCAGGAATTAAACGTCACCATGATCTTTCTGGATTTTAATCCAATAAAAACATGCCACCATTTGTGTCGTTATAAAAAGGAGCAATACGACCATTGGAAAATCACAGTGTGCGAGTTGCACAAAAAACTATACATTAAAACCCAGAGTCAAGTGGCATGTCCGGCCTGGGACCGAATGGAGGGTACCGAACGAGCTTCGAGGTAGGAGTGTGGGTCGTGAGAATTCAAGGCCCATTGGTAACATCTGCAGGAGAGCTCTATGGAGCTAATTTTACTCTAAGCAGTCAGCCAGCTGGGTCAGCTCAGCCCCAGGCCTGCACCTTGTGTGCACTTTGTATGAGCATGCGTGTACTTGCTCGGCTTAAGAGGGTTCACCTCGCTTTGCCAGTCACGCAGTCTCTAAAGCTGGAACAATGGTGTTCAAACGCCATAAGGTGCAGTAATCTCAATCATGCACTGGAGTAATGAAAGGTCCCCAATGAACTTATTGCTAAAACATGCATTTTTCCATAGCAACTTTGGAATGGACGGGTTGTGTCGTGGTGTTCGCTCACTCCGTAATTCCAAATTTGCCCGGTCATTCAGTAGCCTTATCGGGAAGGCCCTTACTGAAAACATGTCATGATGGCGCAACATATTCTGAAGACGTTTATATATTATACCAGTACCATTCCCAATTGTTACGTTAGTTCAAAGACTGGCAATATTTGTGTCAAGTTGTCCTGGGCACCATAGCTGTCAGAATCTAAAAGTAGCAGCTCGTCTAGATGTTAACTTCAAATAATCATTACCATGCATGTAACAACTCAATACAGGTAGTACCATACAAAGAAATCAAGTACCCCAAAAAATACACAGCAGAAACCAAGCCAGACAAAGCTACCCATATCAAAAACGTTTTGGTTTAAAGGAATCCAGCATCTTGACCTGTAGACTATCGTTTTCAAATCTCCAACTTCATGGGAAGTTTAGCATGCAAGGTAAAACGCAGAAAGGGGCGCTTGAAAAACAAGACTCACGGCCACGAGACACGCTCTGTGGTGGGCTCTCTCTGTGGTGGGGGAGGGGCGAGAGAGGCGGAGCGAGGCGCACGCTCTTGAGAGAGCGAGAGGAAAGCCAGATGGCGCCTCTGCTTGTGCCTGTGCGTGTAACCGCATGCAGTATGCCACACAAAAAGCTGTGGTAGGCTTTTTAAAGCCCACTTACTAAATGTCACGCCAGGGCAGCGCATGCGCTGGCTCAGGCGAGATCTAAAAAAGAAGTGGGGGGACGCTGACGTCCCGACAGGAAGTGATGTAATGAAAGGTGGCTTGCACCATCAGACTCATTGTCTCCCCTCGCTTACCCCTTAGATGCGATTGCATGAGAGAAGCCAGCGCGTGAGCAGCGTTCTGAATGGGCTCTGATCTCGCCCCAGAGAGGCCAAAGAGTGAATGTGTGGCTCCCATTTGCTCCAGTTATCGAGCTCCCGGTAAAATAAGTGGGGGGACGACATCCACCCGCGTGGTACCCCGACTCGAGCCTTGGATGCATGGCATCCCCCTATTTTTGGCAACTCCACCGCTCAAGCTCAGCGTTTGTCCATCTAAACCTATTTGAACATTTGATTGAATAATATGAAACGTCTGCCAGTAATACTGAAATGTACCCCTGGGTGGAAGTTAAGACACATTCCAAGGCAGCCATGACCACATTGTTGAATCTCTCAGCCACAAAGTCCCCTGGATGAATGATAAGTGGTTGCGCTTGAAGGAATCTAAAGCGAACGTGCATATTCATGGGGTGGGGTGCTTTTTAGTACGGTGGCAATAGACCCATGTACTTGACCCACATGGCTTGGTGCAGCTACTGCAACTGTTCCGAATGTGAGCAATCTTGGGATTGATATTGACCTGTAATTTTCACCAGAGGTAAACACAGTTGTCCGTGAGTCTTATGTGAAATTAACCTGCTCAGCAAAGTGCGCTCTCTACTGCATGTGGTTCATTGGCTTGAACTCCCTGGGTTTATAGTACTTTCAAATCTGGACTCCTGTAAACCCCTCTACAAATAGCTGTCAAAGAAGGATTGTCCTAAAATCCAGAGTATTCAAAGTTACGTCGCAGAACTTGCCTGGAACTGCAATGTTTAGCCAAACAAACACCAGCACTATAGGTGCTACACAGGTACTCGGTCAAATACAGGATCTTGTTGAAACTGCTGTTCACTGTTGGCAAAGAATACTGGGATTAAGATGCAGCGACTTCTAAAACCTTGCTCTGCTTTACTAGTCATCAGCAAAATTTGAGAATTTCAAGTTGACTAAATATGGCTACAGGTCTGCTGAGGACATGGCCCATATGTTTGGAATACAGTTATTCCTTCTTAGAATTCTTTCCTATTTTTCAAGAGAGACTTGAGAAATAGCTCTGTGGCCAAGCCTATGGAGCATATGCATATAAGACGTAATACTTCAACCAGCAGTAAATGAGCCCTTCACACATCAGCAGTTCTTTAGTTTAATAAATGTGTAACAGCACTGCCAATGATCCTCTGAAGTTCCTGACCCAGTACATGACCAGTTGGATTGGGTGCATCATTGAAGAGATCATGAAGAAATATTCAAGCTTGATACAAAACAATCCTATATTTTTTCTCTTCGCTTATAACCTTGAAAACTGTTTTGATGGATCCTTCCATCTGCAAATTCTGCAATTTAGGTTGATATTCATGAATGTTAAAATAATTCCCAGCAGTGTTGGCACCCTGGAACACTTCAGATCACTTCAGATCAAAATATTCATCCATATTTTCACAGAAAGGGTGAGCATGTCCATATATCTATATGATGTGCAGTATTCATCAGGAGGGAAAGATGAAGGAGGCCGATGAAAAATAGTGCAACAGTGATTCCAGCACTGGCAAAAGCTGGTGCGATGTCAAGTGAATCATCTGTAGCAACAGCATAGGAAAAGCCTTAATGCACTGTAGTGCTTCGACGGCGGTGGTGTCAAGGATCAATGTTCAGGATTTCGAAGACTTTTGGTGGTGTCGTTGACTCGACCTCAAGTCAGTCTTTGACATCAACTTTGTCGGGCTGATGGCTTAGATGGTGACGGTTTTAGGTGCTGTGAGAATGGCAATATTGGTGCCTTCTTGCACCTTGGCTCCGCCTCTTCCCTCTAGTTCTCCCTATATGGGGTTATGAGGCGCTAGCTCATTCTCAGCAGAGACTATAGTGGGAGGGGTTTTCAGTCTCCTTCACCCTTAGATCTTCAAGTATGCCTTTCAGTGTGAGACTTCTCAGCCTTAAAATCCTCTTAGATACTTTTTGTGCAGAATCAACAGTCTTTCGTTGAATGTAGAGAGAAGGCACAGCACACACCTTTTGTGAGTTCAGAAACCACCTTCTTTCTCTCACATGAGGGGCATTTTACAAAGTGCGAAGGTAGGCAGATACAAAATAAAAGATCAAACTAGGCTGTGCTTTTCTCCTGCTGCTAGAAAGGTACACTACATTTTGCCCTGTAAATGCTCAATTGCAGTCTTGAAAGATGATTTTGTTTTAGTTTGGCATTCTACATTTCAGAAAAATATTGCCTATGATAGTCTTCTGAGTCCTGTTGCATATCATATGGAAATTGACTTATTACCCCATTTGTGAAAATATGGCCAAATGTATTCCTATAAAATGTTCTGGGATCCAGGCACGCAGTGAGGAATTATCCCTAACGTTTGTGATTTCAATGAAGATTCTTACAATGAAGAACCAAGACTACAGGTAAGTAACCATTTCTTTCTTGCATTGTTAATCTCCTCAGGTGCCAGACACTCCAGCTCTCTGGAGAGGTTCTACAGTCTGCGTCCCAGAAACCCCACACCGGCTCTGCCTTTCTCTTTGAACCTGATAGCCTATCTGGAGTCGATGGGCCCAAGTTCTCATAGGTCATGGTTAACTAATCTGCATGTTGAGGCCTGCAGGGAGGAGATACTGCATATCTTTAATTTTATCCTGCCTCTCTCTGGGGTGCCTTCTGGACATACATACCCAATGGGACTCCCCTTCACACTTCCAACGGAGTATCCTTCCCTGTAGCAGACTGAACCTAGACAAAGCCTGCCTCAGTTCTGTCAGTAGAGCATGCATCTACTCCTTTACAGCAGGCTTCTCCAGTTTCTTTATCAGTGGCCCAATTCCACATCTGGTGTCAGCTCTGGCCCCGGCTTTGGCTCAATATTTAGTTAGAGTTCTCCCTATATACATATAGTTCACAACTAATGCACAACCAGTTGTGAACAGAGACTCCCCTCTGGTTCCATCACTTCCTGAGCAATACGTCCTGAAGAAGGAGGCTGTTTTTAGTTCTATTCTAATGCCTTACAGTGTCTTCAGCCCCTCAAAATGATGATGAGTAGCAAGCAGAATGCTTGTAACTTATATTGATGGTCCCCTTTTTTAGGAAAGTGGAATATTATTTGGGGTGAACAAGTTTCATTTCGAAAGCTAAGCTACCACCGCAAGATGTCTCACAAATTAAAAAATATAAACCTGTGATAAATCTGCTGTACCACAACACAAAGCAGTCTGCTTAAATTAAAGGCCATGTGTTAAGTATTTAAGCAATGCATACACGGTAGAAAAAGTCACACAACTTTTAAAATAAAAGAACACTTGCATGAGTAAAATGAGACCAATTTGACAAAAATCCAATGAGGGAAAACAAATTACCTGAGAATATCACCACAATACGCCAATGATAGTCTATGGACTACTGTGATGGACAAGGACCTAAGTGCGATTTAAGTCCGGCCGCGATGGAGCCATGGTTGGATACAAGTGGATTGCTCCCAGAAAAAGTCTGGAAGTCAAAAGCTTCAAAGACTTTGTCACTGTCTGAGAAGAAAAATCCTTGTTAGGAGAGCCACTGCTGAAATTGTAGCCACCATCATGGAAACAAGCATGTTGGTCACACTGGAGCTTTGGAGATTTCTTGCCGAAATTTTTCCAAAGCCCAACGCAGAATGGTGCTAGGAGCCTTGAGAGAGTCAAAGCTGTAATTCAGTCTGATACCAAGCGACTGCCGGTTGGATACTACTTCCCACAGATCCTCCAGAAGCTCTAGAGCTAAGGAGGAAAAGTTTTTCAAAGTTTCCACTTTCCAGTTTTTCTGATGCCCTAACAACAAAAGTACACTTTAAGGGGCCCCGAGACCTGTGTGGAGGGCACAGAGAAACTCTCGGGGTGTCACAAAGAGCCACCGGCAAAGGTCAGGTCGACTAGCCACTGATCAGATGGGTATTTCCAAGAAAGTTTGCTTTGTTCTTGTAACGATACTGTAAGTCAGCCAACTTACCCTTGGGGTCCACTTCTTTGTCCTGATTACAAGAGGGAACAGGTCCAGAAAGTGTTCTGAGGGTGTCGGTCCAGAAAGTGTTCTGAGGGATGACACTTGAGGTCTTGAAAAACAAGGTTGCCCCAGTATTGGAACTTTCATAGATTCCCATGCTTTGTATCATTCCCCGTCGTCTGAATGGGAGGCTCGGTAAATAAAAAATACCATAGTAGTGAGCACAAAGTGAAAAAATAGGCCTAGGCCTCATCTCATTTTGTAGCTTATCCACCTCTTTTTGTAAAAGAGACCACATTTTTGCAACAGCCAATCAGAG
Organism: Lissotriton vulgaris; assembly: GCF_964263255.1. Classification (NCBI taxonomy): domain Eukaryota; kingdom Metazoa; phylum Chordata; class Amphibia; order Caudata; family Salamandridae; genus Lissotriton; species Lissotriton vulgaris. Next base: position 924,563,591 of record NC_141687.1, read on the forward strand.
CAGCCTCACCCCACAGAACCTTTCTGAGAGAGCCTCAGAGCCTCAGATTTTCTACCGCACGTTGTGCAAGAGAGTCTCCATTGAGCTCTGCTCATTTTTTCTTCACTTCTGAGTTTATTTCTACAACTTTTTGCCTGTTGTACGTCATGTCTGACAAAGAGAAGAAAGCACTTTTTAGAGCCTGTGCTACTTGCTCAAAAAAGAGGTTGTTTGTTGATGACAAACACGAAGACTGCATATACTGCTTATACCCGGACCACAAGGCCACTTACTGCAAGATTTGCAGAACCTTCTCCACCAAGACCTTGAGGGACAGAGAAGGCCGCCTGCTGACCTGGTTGCAAAAAATGAAGGATCGCAAGGAAGTTCTGTCTTCGGACAGTGAGGGCTCTTCTTCTGCTATTTCATCAAGAAGATCAAAGAAGAGGGGTAGGTCTCCCCCTTCAACATCTAATGAGCCCCATGTGAAGGCCTTACCTGGGACCTCGGATAGGTCTGATAGGCCTGCTTCCCTTAAATCTCCTCACCACGGTGAAAAGGAGGGCCAGGGACAGCCTAAGGAGTTGCAACCTTCAAAAAAGGCTAAGAAAATCATCTCTAACTTCACCACCTTCAGAGAAAGAAAAAGGGGTGAAAAAGCCTTCATCTACGCCTCAGGACATACCTTCTGACAAGAAACAGCGTTCGCCGACGGTGAAAACCACAGGTACGTCGACGGTTCCTGTCAAAAAGGACTTGTCTTTAAAATTGGCCTCGTCAACGAAACTGACCTTTTCAACGCCGATGACATCGAGGGTAGCGTCGACGGCGATGACGACGACAAGAACTACGACGACGACGCTAGCTACCATGATTCTGACGAAGAGCTCGTCGACGATTCTGCCATCGTCGACGAAACCCATCTTACCGTCGACGACTCATTCGACGACGAGCACAGTCTCTTCGTCGGTGCTTCCGTCGACGAAACAGTCGACGAAGATTCAACCGTCGACGACTGGGAAAATCTGCATTTCTCAAAGGAAGAGACGTATAACACCAGAAATGACATCTCCACGGCGCGTTATGCTGTTGCCTCCTACCTTATTGCTTGATGATGACTCTGAGGAGGAAGATGATAGCAATTATGGGCCTGCTTATAGCCCATCTGACTTGCAGGTCAAATTACAGGAGGTCAGTTCTGAGGAAGGCGAGGCGGAGCAACACCACTATTCTCCACAAGATTGTTATGACCAGCAAGAGAGGCCTTGCATGCAGGATCATTCACAGAGATCTCCACGTCTGTCTCAACAAGATATGGTAGCGATGCCGTCCTCTCTCATTTCTGACCTGCAATTAATGTTGCAGGACTATCGGAGGCGTTTTCCTACGCAACAGGAGGTTCAACAACAACGTCCTCCCACACCTCTGCCTCAAGTATCGCAACCAGTGGCAGACGCCTCTTTGACTTTAAGGGTGCATGACCCAGAGCCCGTAGAACATCCTCAGGAGGTAGTTGCCATTCGGGATGATGATGATGATGCCTCATCTGATGCGGATCAGCAGAGGGATCCTGACCAAGATCAGAATGTGGACTGGAATCAAGATGGCCTTCAAGATCCGGATGCTACAGGGCCTGATACCGCAACCTCTCCTCCAGCAGATATTGGAGGTTTTCACAACCTAATGGAACGAGCGTCCAAAAGATTTGGTCTTCCAGTCCACACAGTTCAATCTGACTGTTTTTTGTACGACTTCAAAGAACCATTCCGGAAGTCGGTTCGTTCAATCCCCATCATTGAACATGTTTGGTCTGAAGGGTAAAGGCTATGCAATATCCAGCCACGGTCCTCCCAGTGCTTCCCAGACTGGAGAAAAAGTATAGGGCGCCGGAGGGTAGCCCTGCATGTCTTACAGGTCAACCAAAACCGGACTCGGTTATCTCCCAGGCCGCACAGTATAAATCCAAGAATCCATCCACGCCTCTAACGACACCACCTGATAGAGGGCAGGCGTCTGGACAATGTTGGAAAAAGATTCTCCAGAATGGCCAGCCTCCTCGTTAGGGCAGCTAATGCTCTGGCGATTCTGGGGAGATATGATCGCCAGACGTTGTGTGACCTCTCTCCGTTTGTGGAAGAAATTCAGGATGGGTCTAAGGATGAGGTCAGGAAAATCTTGATGGAAGGGGAGCGCCCCTCTTCGGAGGTAATCAACTGCGCTATGGATATAGCTACTACTGCCTTCCCAGCGCTAGCAGGCTCGGCTGTTTTAAGACGCCAGGGTTGGCTGCGAGCCACGTGGTTTAGACAGGAAGTACAGAACAAGATTCTGGATCTACCTTACGACGGGGAGATGTTATTTGGTAAACACGTGGATGACGCCCTACAAGGCATAAAGAAAGATACTGATACGGCTAAGTCCTTGGGAACATTACAATACCGCAAAGTTCCTTTTAGGGGGGCAAGGGGAAGAGGTTTCTCATCCTACAGAGGCGGCAATCAACAACGCTACTCTTCCTACTCCCAACCTGGCCAGAAACCCCAATATTCACAGAGGGGTCAGTCGGGATCTTTCTCTCGCCAGCAGCCGAGAGGACGTCAAGGACAACAGAGGAGAATAAAATACTAAGAGACAATAGCGGCCATGCGGCTCTTTCTACTGTTCCTGTACCCTAGTTAACACCAGTGGGGGGCAGGATTTCCCATTGCCTAAACAGCTGGAAGGTCATAACATCAGACCAGTGGGTCCTGAACATCATCAAAAGAGGACACATGTTGGAGTTTCAAAATCTTCCTCCAACGAGAGCTCCAGACGCCATTACACCCAAACATCTAGGACTTCTTTGTCTCGAAGCCCACCAACTCTTCATCAAGGGGGCAATAGAGCCTGTACCTCATTCCCAGAAGGGGAAGGGGTTTTATTCCAGGTTTTTTGTGGTTCGGAAAACGAAGGAGAAGTGACGTCCGATTTTAGATCTACGGAAGCTCAACACTTATCTCATAAAGTTGTCCTTCAGGATGGTCACCCTCCAGGACATTTTCTGTCTTCTCAATCCAGGGGACTACATGGCAACCCTGGATTTAGAGGATGCATATTTCCATGTGCCCATTCATCCAGCTCACAGGCAATATCTTCGATTCACAGTAGGCAAGAGCCATTTCCAATTCAGAGTACTGCCTTTTGGTCTTTGGTCCGCACCCAGGATCTTTACAAAGGTACTGGCTCCTGTGGCAGCTTTTCTCAGGAAGCAGTCTTTCGAAGTCTTCCCATATCTGGACGACTGGCTGGTAAAAGCTTCTTCATTCCAAGAAGCATCCAGGGCAGTCACGAGCGGCAGTCAACTATTCGAGCAGCTGGGCCTTCGGCTCAACAATGAGAAATCGATTTTGCACCCCTCCAAGACAGCAAGGTTTTTGGGTGCGATCCTAGACACGGATTGCTGCATGGCTTTCCCTTCAGAGGAGCGCCAAACCAAACAGATTCGCTCAGCTCGCCTCCTACACACAAGAAAGTTTCTGTCAGTTCACCAATACAAATCGCTTCTCGGATCGATATCATCCTGCATACCATTGATACCACACTGCAGGCTTCGAATGCGTCCACTGCAAGAACAACTGGACAGGCAATGCCGTCAGATAACAGGCACCTTCGACGACAAGATTGTGATCACACCGGGAATGCGAAAAGCAAGCAGCTGGTGGTTACTAAAGGAAAATCTTTCAGTAGGTTTGCCATTTCAACTTCCACCATCTCCCATGGTGTTGACAACAGATGCTTCCATGGAGGGATGGGGAGCGGTCCTCCAAGAACTGAAAGTCAGTGGTCATTGGAGCACAGTCCAGGGCAAGTTCCACATCAATCTACTGGAACTTATGGCCATCTGTCTAGCCTTACAGGCTTTCCTTCCAAGGATCCACAACCGTGCAGTGCTGGTTCGTACAGACAACACCACGGCCATGCACTACATAAACAAGCAGGGCGGGACGAGATCCTGCACTCTTTCAAAGGAAGCACTAGTAGCACATATTCAATGCAGCAGATGGATTTCAATGGAAACTCACCCAAAGCTGTAAGCTAACCAGGCATCAGCAGTCCCCGGTAGGTAAAACACGAGGAGTTCCTCATGTACTGGACACAATCAAATGGGAGAGAACAGAGGGTGCCAATTTGAGTCATTGCACATAGGTCAATCTTATTGTACTGGAGACCGCAAGTGTCTGTCTCACTTATAATTCCTACAACATTCATAATGTTGCTCATAGTTAGTGTTGACAAACCACATTCATTCACTCTTGATATTTTTACCCATCTCAAATGTGGTAACATATGTGAGAATATTATGGGTCATCATTTACATGTACAGACTCGTTTTGAGGACTATGAATAATCTTGCCTAGACCTTTGGGTGTTTCTAGCTTGTCTCGTGTCAATCTGGTTCCCTCAGTCTTGTGCTTATCTCATTGTCAACCTCTTATGGGACCTTAAGTGGCTACCTCAATGTAGAGAGTTGCTGTTGTATATTTCGCAGCTGTTGGTATTCGCATAATACACAGCTCTCAATGTGCTCAGTGTTCCGGTATCTATTTGAAGAGTTGGCTGGCTATCTATGTGTTGGTAAAAGTCTGGCAGGTTATCTGGATGTTTGGACATGCCGGTGATGGATGCTCCCCATGTTAAGGAGACAAGCCCATCTAGCTACTGAGTTTCGCAAGAAATTCCCCCACTGAATATTTTGCTCAAATCGTTAGTTAATGGGCAACTTAAGTGCTGATACTAGACGCTTAGCGGGCTCTATCGGCATGCGGAATTGCAGATTCCAAAAAAGCTCCACTTTCGGCAGGTTAACAGCTAAATATTTAGCCCAACCTGCTTTGCAGATCGTTCCCCCATTGACACAGTAATTCAGTAATTCTACAAACATACAAAGTGCCGGCAGGGAAATGCGGGAGGTGCGCGCTGCAGAGGTACTCACTGTTGTGCAAATATCACGTCTCGTCTCGACCTACCCCCTCTTACAGGGTCCGGTGGGTGAGGCGGTCTGTGGCTTCCCTTGTTTTATAGTCTGTCATTGCGTATGGTAATGGGCGGTCACCAACTAACTCGGCGCATGTGTGTTTCCTGATCGGAATAGCCATTTCATGGCGGCCATTTTAGAGTGGTGCTTTCTCATATCTACGTCATAGGGGAATCATATGCCATTGCATGTCGACCTCTTAGAATCGTAAATTGCTTTCAGTTAAATGTGTCGTGGGGATTATGGGTTGCCTCTTTGCAAGGGTGTGAGTGTCACGTCATATGTTGTGATGCAAACATGCAGTAAGTAGTCAGAATAGTGGCTATCTGGTAGTCAGTTGATGTGTGTGGCATTGATGGTTAAATGAATATGGGAGGTTTCCAGAGACCACTCAAGATTCATTGGTTCCTGCGACAACTATTGATTAGTGTGCAGTCAGATGACTGCTTATTATGACGTTCTTGTGGATGGATTGTGCTAGTGTATGGGGGATTTAAGTAACCTCTCAGTGGTATCGTCCTGTCTTAATCTTGTGCTCGAGGTTGTGTTTTCTCAATCAAATCCTCAAATCCTTAGCTACCCATGACATTTGGTTTATCTGTTCATACTAAACTCTCAATGAACTCCAAGGTATTTCCTCATTTAATCCTGTGATCTGTGAGGATAATCTGTGTATCCACCTCTGTTCTTTAACAAAGAGCATTCTTTGAAATTTGTGGAAAAGCCTCCAAGATGACCCATTGCTATGCTTCTGGTGTGTGGTGTTTTTCTAGGTAGTGTGTGCACATTTTCGTGTTGCTTTTGTGGCAAAATAGCTTTGATGTTCTTATATGCGTAGTTTGATTGGGCGGGTGGTCATCCCTACGTAATATAGTCCGCAGGGACATGTGATCAGGTATATGCAACCTGATCACATGTCCCTGCGGACTATATTACGTGTATTGCAGTTAGTGTGCGACCTCATCGCCCATGTAAAGATATTGCTGAAAGTGATGGTTTTCTGTATTGAATTAAAAGCACATGCAGTGCATGTGCCGCATGGGTAGTGGCCCTTTACAGGTTTCAATTACCACAATGTTCTCGGTTGTCCCCCTGCGGATGCTTTAGGTCTAGTGTTTATCAACATATCTTTGAGATTTCTGGAGCATTTGAATGCAAAGCGTGGTAGCTCCAAACTCATGGTGCCTGTGTTGAGTACGTTCCAATGTTTTTTATGACTTTAGTCAGTTGATTGGAAACTGGTGTGGAAGTGGTTACACAGGTATGGGATTCTGCAGGGGTCCTCTCTCTAGGTTCTAACAACCCCTCGCGGTTCTTATTTCTTTCTCTCTTCCTAGAGGGCTATACTGCGTGGTGGGTATTCGCGTGCTGCCAGATTTTTCGCAAGAATTTCCGACTCTGACCTGAATTCCTCTAATGTGCTGCAGTTTCTCCTCACCCTAAAAAATTGCCCAAATGGGAGGTTTCCTTTAAGGCTCGTGGTTGGTGGCTACTGAAGAGCAGTAGGCTGTTGCTGTCTGTGCTTTTCCTGTGCATTGTTGTTGTTAGCCCACCTTGCTCAAGTTTGATAGTTAGGTCCAGGAATGCAAGCTGGTTGGGTGAGACCGTGCTGGTAAATCTTAGGTACAGGTTCAGGTCATTGATCCACCTGAAAAACTCTGAATAGGACTGTGTCCCCTGTCCAGAAAATGAGAATATAGTCTATGAATCTCTTCCACAACCGTATGTTCGACCGGTATGGGTTTGATTCATGGAATATAAGTTGTCCCTCGTAGGCCGCCATGTATAGACAGGCTACACAGGGAGCGAAGGTACTTCCCATGGATGATAAAGCTGGCCTTTAAACTCAGACGTTTTCGGTAAGGGCTAGTGTAGCACTCCATGATGAAACTCGGAGATGTGGGAGATTCCCATGTTGCTGAACTCAATTCCTCCTCTATCACATCTAGGGTTGCTCTCTGGGGGATATTAGTGTAGAGTGCTTTTAAATCTAGCGTGATAAGGAAGTCAATGTCATTAGTAGGTTGGAACCAGTCTAATAGGCGAAGTACATCTGTGGTGTCCTGAATGTAGGATGTAATCGGCTTTACCAGTGGTTGGAAGAAGTGGTCACAAAATTGTGACAGAGGTTCCAATATGGAGTCAATGCCCGAGACAATGGGCCGACCTGGTACCGGGGTGGTCCCCTTATGGATCTTATACATAGAAGTAAGGAGTCCTGGGTTCTTGCTTGATGAGGAAGGAAACTTCCTTTTTGCCCAACCACCCTTGATTCTCCGCAGAGAAGACTAGAGCCGTAATGGTCTTTGTCAAACTTTCCAGTGGGTTACTGGAGATTGGTGTGTAATGTTTCCTATTGCCTAGCTGTCTTAGGCACTCAGTTTCATAATCAATGGTGGCCATGATCACCGTGGCACCACCCCCTTTGTCAGCTTGTTTTATATTGATTGTAAGGTCGTTTGCCAAGGATTCAATGCCCATCAACTCTCCCCTTGAGATGTTACTAAAATGTCGTGGGTTGGAAGTTGCCTGCACTTCTTTCAGGACAGTTTGTTCAAAAGTTTCCACTTCATTGGGTATCATGCCACTGTTGAGGGTGAAAGTTGAGGGATTGTGTAGTCCCGAGTCATTTTCCCGTTGGTGAGGTTTGTCATCAAAGAAGGCACTAAGGCGTACTTTGCGAAAATTGTTGCAACTCACATAGTTGTTGGAATTGGTCCACCTTGGGTGTAGGGACAAAGCCCAGACCCTTTTGTAGGACTCTCTTCCAACTCAGTCAGTGCCCTTGGGGACAGATTCACTATCAAGTTCTCTTTTTGGAGTAACTCCTAGTTTCCATCCCCCCTTGTTGTTGTTCTTCCCACTGTACCCTCTTTTCTTGTTGGTCTCCTCTTCTTCGCCTGCGCCCTCTGCCCCAACCTCTGCCTGAAAAAGGTTGGCTCATGCCTGGGGGCCGAATGGAGGTGGGCTTTGGGAGAACATGGGGTATTGCCAGTAAGCTGGTCTCTGGTACTGTGGTAACTGATACGCATTGTATCCTTGCCTATCACCCCTTCTGGTTTGACTAGTGTTCCAGTACTCTCCGCTGGAGTCACTATTGCTGGACGAGCCCCGTCTGGTAGAATTTGAGCTGGTATCTGAGAGGTTACTCATGCCCGATGGTATAAAAAAGTGTCCCATACTAATATGACCGATGTCACACTTTTTCTACCCCATACTGGTAGTTCCAGGTCTGACAGGTACACTAATAGGTAGTTGTTTGGTTGATGTGAGTATGATTCCATGTCACCAACCCTAGAGTGTAGATAGTCTTCACAGTATTGGTCCTGACAAATCACATGTAGACTTTACATTGAGCGAGAAACTTGTTGACCTCTTTTCATCAATAGGGACGCTTAGACTTAAGACATAATACTTAGCCGAGTGCCTAATTGTTTGTTTTTACTTGGGGTAGGAGACCTATTGATTAAAGTTTGTTATCACAGGCACTCCAAGCCCTATTTTAAAATCACACACTCAATCCATACATCTACACACTTCTGGCCCCTCACCCCCGCTTCACCATACGGCTATTGTAGGAAGATCTCAGCTAAAGTGCCCCTACTATAGGGAGCCCGTTGGGTATTGCACTGCCGACCCAATGAGGAGCAACCCAGATGATGAAGCATGACACCCAACTAGGCGTGTGAGGGCATTACAATCCAATATATGGACTCCCAACTCTGAACTAAAGCTGAGAGAGGAAAAAGCCCCATAGTCCCTTCTTTGCGTATATATGACACTTTGAGTGCCACATTTATGCCTAGCACCAGTTAGTGGGTGGGTGGGGGGCACACTCACAAATGTGGTAACATTTCCCCAGCAGCAACCTTGCCCACTTCTTCGGCAGGTCCTTGTTGCCTTACTGTAAACAGTCTGTTAGTGCCCCCTGTGGTGTCTTCTCTTGGAGGTGGCATAGGGCATTTTCGCACAGTGTGGCATGTCCTTGTTGCCTCTTTCGAAAACTTTCAGTGCCCATTATTTTGCTCTCCAGAGTTTCCTTCTCGAGAGTCTCTAGAAAACGACTTCTGCCTTAAATGGAACGTCTGCCTCCTGTACGCCTGTCCACTGCTGCCTCTGATCCAGCAGGCGATAGCAACACAGCTCATTGTGATTAGACTGGATTCATGGGGTCTTATAGTCCAAGCTCCAGGCTCTAAACGTATGCCTCCTCTTTGGCTGCCTCCTTAAGAGCATCCGCTGTTCCAGCAACAGGGTGGAGTTTTACACCCGAACCTTCACAATCTAGATTGAGCAGATCCATTTAAGACGTTTCAATATTGCATTGGTGGTAGCGCAGGCCCCTCCAACAAGTCTGCATATTAAACCCTTTAGGCTCAGAAGTGGAGTTCTCACGAGCAGACCAGGTCGGATCCGCTTTGTAGGCGATTAGGGTGCCTTTTCTTTACTCCCTCCTCAGGAACCACTCTCTTTCAATACATGGTCATCAAGCATTTACTGTACCCTTTCACCATACTACTGTACACTGACTACTCCATGCAGCGAAATCTACTGTCAAAATGAATGCATTTTTTAATGTCATTAATTATTAACTTTCTTTTGAATTTACATATTCCTTCACTACAGACTACTTTTTATCACAACACAATCTCCCAACTGTAATGTTTTTTATATGGCTGATGCTTTTTATCTGGGCAGGTCAGTATGTGATATACATGTTTTATGTGGCTTGTGAGAGCAAATGGAGCAACTTAGTGTACACAGTAAATAGTTAGTGTAACGTAATAGTTATCTGTTCACTGCCCTATTTGTTTACATATACACAGTACTAGGACCGAAAGAGAGAAACTCCACCTGATCTGACTCCCAATTATTTGCAACTTTTGGGTACTTAACATTTTTTTTTATGTCAACACTTGAGTGTGGTTGCACCCTGGAAAGCAAAGGATTAAATAAAGCAAAGACATTCATAATGTTTTGTACCGATTGCATCACTCATCTAGTGGGACATTAAAATCCTGAATTTGGGTGTCGGTCTCAAGTGTATTTTATCACATTGTTAAGCACATACATTTCATGTAGGCAGAAGCTAGACGGTCCCATTCCTTTAAAAATGTAGTATATTGTATTTTCTTTCTTCATTACCAACTATATTGGTTCTGTGTTGAAATTTGTAGTCAAACACTGCATTTTAATTCTTAGTCCATCGCATCTCTTTGGTCTTCGTTTTGCCAAGATTTTCACTCTGTGATAATTTTATATATAGATGGTGCTGTTTGTGAAGTGGGAAGGAGCATTTTATATCTTTGCTACATTTAGTCGATTCCTGGACAATTGTAAATTAATGTTACTTTTTGTTTTTCTTCTGGTGACAGGATTGATCTCAAGTTAAACAAAAAACCCAGAGCGGTAAGTGTCAACTAACTACATATTTGTACTGCAAACAAACGTGTTTGTAACACACACTTGTACACGCAGATAGGTATAAAAATGAAAGCCGAGTGGTGATAAATCTTTCAATGACAGGAGAGAAGGGGTAGCCTTAGAATTGACCTGTAATTTCCAGGAAGATTGTAGTCTGGCTCAAGATTTTTATTTTTAAGGAAAGGGTTTGGATGTGTTTAAGTTTCAGGACAGAACCATGTGCCAAGGAAACATTAATGTTCTCAAGTAAAATTCTAGCATGCTTTGGGGCTTAGAAGGGAGGAATGTGGTCCGCATTACTGGGAAGGTTTGATTTTGTCAGTTTCAAGTTTGACATCCTTTTTAGTAGTGGCATTGAAGAGAAACCAGGGTGTATCCATAGCTTTCCTTGTATAGTTATTGTGCTTTAGTTTAGAGGGAGGAGAAAGAATGTTTGTCACGTGTGACCTGAATCTTTTAAGCACAGAGATGGTTTACCCAAGTTGTCTCTTTTTAATTTCTAATGAGATGAGACTTTTGCTGAAACTTTTTATAAAATTTAAAACTACTCTAATTCTTCGTACAATACTTTCTTTCGGTATACTAATTGGTGAAGGAAAATAAAAAATGTGTTCGAGGCATGTGGGCTGCTGAATTCATATCTGTGCATAGATCGCCGCCTAGTGTTGGGTCCAGATGATTGCACATTGTTGTCCTCGAAGAGTCTTCGAAGTATCACAAGATAGGTGGCTCCTCCCCTGGACTACAGTGCGTATGGGCATCCTCTCCATCTTCAGATTGTTTTTTTCCGCCATTGGGTTCGGATGTACTTTCTTGACTCCTGTTCGGAATAGATATAAAACACTTTTCGCAAGACCAAAAGGCCTTCGGGGCGTCGGTATTGTCTCTCGTTCGGTGCCTGTACTTGATCCAGTTCTTCGAACAGGACGTCGAAGGTCGTTTGCCTTTTTGTCACCAAAGGCCCCAACAACGATCGACGATGGAACGGAGCCCGTTCAAGAGATGCCCCGTCTGCAACTCAAAATACCCTCACATTGATGTGCACCCAGTGTGCAATAAATGTTTATCTCCGGACCACGACGAGGCCAGTTGTATGGCCTGTGTCAAGTTCCGGTCAAAGAAGACGCTTCGACTTCGACGCGCTGCACGACAGTCGGCGCAGAAAACGGCACCTGACCCGGAGAACATCTTCGAGGCCGATGATGATGAAGGCGTCGATGAAAAGGTTCCTGACCAGCAGTCGGACCCTGCGTCGGAGCAAGACTCTAGCTTCGATGGGGACGAAGAAGAAGACTACGTCCATGAAGAAGACGTCGTCGAGGTAGGAGACGACGCAGAGGCCGTCGGAGCCGTCGATGACGACTCAAGCGATGAGCAAGGCCCACCCGCAGTCGCGGGGCCCCATACTGACACTGTACTCTCTACGGCTCAGGTCGAGGCATCGCCCTAAGGCCTTAGCCAAGATCTTAATCCACATTCTACAGCCCCGCGTCAAGGCCCGGCTAAGAATACTTCTAAGGAGCCATCGGTCGATCCACCAAAATCGAAACCGAAACCGACAGATGATCGAAACCGAAACTGCTGAAGACAGTTCTCGGATCGACGGCCTCGGATTCGTCGGCTCCGATCAAGTCTAAAAGTGTCATCGACCCTTCGGCATCGCAAGGGGGCGTCGGCCCGAAGAGCGGGGCGCCGAAGCCTGTCTCTACGGTCAAGCACGTCGCTTTGACGCCGTCGACGTCCAAACATGGCGACACTGGCAAGGGACTCAAGGCTAAAAAGACTGTCGATCCGAAGCTTACAGCCTCCAAGCCATTGTAAAGCAAGGCCTTCGAGTCGAAGAACAAACCCGACCCGAAAGAGCATATCGCATCGAAGCAAAAGACCGTGCCTGCTGCGCACCAGGAGCTAGAGTCGACGCAAGGCCACAAGCAAGCTGGTGATCCATCGAAGTCAGTTGGATCGAAGACCACGCCACCCTCAAAAAGATCGGTTCGTCTCCAGTGCTTCCTCCACCAATTAAATACGGACTGCCCCCAACCGCTCGACCAAAAGCGTTCGAGCCACAGAAGAGTACCGAGAAGTCCAAGAAGGTGTCAGTACTTTCCAGGTCTCAGTCCATTCAGGAGGAGGTGTGGTGTTCCTCATATGACAATCAATCGAAGCTGTTCATCGACTCGGATTCTGGCAGACTCACCATTCACAAATGGAAAATCGCTCCAGAACATCCTCGGAGTCATACAAAATCCTCTCAAAAGGACCACCTCACCTGTTCTCTTTGAACCTGTGGAGTCATATGCACAACACTATGCCTATTCCACACGCACCAATGAGGATGTGGGGGAGGGATACAATGAGGATGAATTTACTTATCCTGCTGTCGGAAGAACCTCAACCCTGGACTGACCCTGTTGACCCTGATGAGCCACACACCACGCCTGATACTCAGTCCTGTACTGTCAAGACCTCGCCTACTGAAGACACGGTGGCGTTTAATGCTTTGATTGAAAGGGCAGCCAATAACCATGACGTGGAAATTCACGCTGACCCAGTGGAGGAAGACTTTCTGTTTGATACCTTCTCAACCTCAGAAAGATCAGTAAAGACATTGCCTATGCTAAAGGGTGTCCTTAAACATGCTACTGACATTTTCAAGGAGACTGCAAGGGTTGTAAACCCAAGGATTGAAAGGAAATACCGGCCTGCGCCTGTAGACCCTACGTACATTAAAGGCCAGCTCCCATTGGACTCCCTAGTAGTGGCTAATGCTCGCAAGAGAGCAAACTCTCAAACAAGTGGTGATGCTCCTCCTCCGGACAAAGAATCCAAAATCTTGGAAGCTTCTGGCAAACATGTAGCGGCTCAAGCGGCTAATATTTCGAGGATCTCAAGTACACAGGCCCTATTAGCCAGATATGATAGGGCTCCCTACGACACGTTAGGGCAGCTACTACAACACCTGCCTGATGCTTATAAAGAGGGAGCAGAAATGCTGATACAGGAGGGGAAGTTAATTTCCAATGCATCCATAAAGTGTGCACTCGATGCAGCAGACACAGCAGCTAGGGCCATCAACACTAGTGTGATGCTAAGACGCCATGCCTGGATCCGCATCTCTGGTTTTAAACCAGAGATACAAATGACTCTGCTCAATCATCCAGTTAACCCTGACTTTCTTTTTGGTCCTGATGTAGACACGACCCTTGAAAAGATTAAAAAAGCCACTGAGACAGCAAAATCCATGGGGGCTCTGCAGTCACAACAGTTCAGGGGCGGTTCCTTTCGCTCCGGTAACAGAGGGGCCTCCAGAGGTCAAGCATCACAGCGAGTCCAATACAACAAGGGGAGCACGCAGGCAACCTATGTCAAAAACAACAGGGGTGGATATCGTGGGAACAGCACCAAGGGCAGAGGACGTGGAAATAATAATGCCAGATCCTCCGCCACCAATAAACAGTGACGCCTTGTCACTGCCCCCGGACCATATAACACCGGTCGGGGAAGACTTCAGCAGTTCCTGCCAGTCTGGGAAGGCATTACCACAGACAGGTGGGTGAGACAACTTATACAATACGGCTATTGTCTGGAACTAACATCCACTCCACCCAACATACCCCCAAGGCACCGTCCTATGTCCGCAGAGCACATGCACTTATTGCAGCAAGAAGTACTCTGCATGCTGCAAAAAGTGGCCATAGAACTCATGCCTTTAGAACAGCAGAGCACAGGGGTGTACTCACTGTACTTCTTAATCCCAAAAAAGGACGGGTCTCTCCGGCCCATTCTAGACCTCAGACCCCTGAACCAGTACATCTTGTCAGAACATTTTCACATGCTAACTTTACAGCAGGTTATACCATTGCTCAGTCAGGGGGACTTCCTAGCAACCCTAGACCTAAAGGTCGCATATTTCCACATCCCCATTCACCCAGGACACAGGAAATATCTCAGGTTCACCATAAACAAGCAGCATTACCAGTTCAAGGTCCTGCCTTTCGGGGTCACTACTGCCCCCCGGGTGTTCACCAAGTGCTTGGCAACAGTGGCTGCGCACCTTCGGAGACAACACATCCATGGCTGTCCTTATCTGGATGACTGGCTTGTCCAAGCAAAGTCAGCCCAACAGTGTGCCAGCCACATGTCCCGCACAATTCACCTCCTACACAGTCTGGGAGTTTCACAAAATTATCCAAAAATCACACCTTCAACCCGCACATGTGCAACAGTACCTAGGTGCGACAATAAACACTCTGACAGCAACTGCGCAGCCGAACTCTGCCAGAGCCAACAGCATGCAATGGCTGATTCAGAAATTCAGGCCCCAACACTCGCTCCCAGCGCAGGTATTTATGCAGCTGATAGGTATGATCGCCTCCTGCATCTTCATAGTCCCACACGCGAGGCTACACATGCGTCCCCTCCAAGAGTGCTTAGCACGACAGTGGAACCAGGCTCATGGACATCTAAAAGACCTAGTGTTGGTTACCGGTCGTGCAAACAACTCTCTGCATTGGTGGAACACACAAAACCTTTGCAGGGAACGACCGTTCCAAGAGCCTGTCCCACAAATAGTGCTAACGACGGACGCATCTCTCCAGGGCTGGGGAGTGCATGTCCTCCATTATACCGTGCAGGGACTATGGACGACGCAGCAGCAAAAGATGCATATCAACCTGTCGGAGCTGATGGCAATCTTCATGGCAATGAAGGCATTCAAATTGCATTTGTGCAACAAAGACGTGCTGATCCGGACGGACAACATGACTGCCATGTATTACATCCAGAAACAGGGAGGCACACACTCTCCACAATTGTCTCATCTAGCCCAGAGCATGTGGAAGTGGGCCATTCAGAGGAACATGTTCCTCATGGCGGAACATCTCCCAGGCAAGGACAACCAGATGGCGGACCTGCTCTGCAGGCACAGCCATCAGATGCACGAGTGGGAGATACACCCCTCAGTGCTCCAACCATATTTCCAGCAGTGGGGTCATCCAAAGATAGACCTATTCGATGCCAAACCTTTGCTGCCAGGTTCCCACACCCGCAGTCTCAGGGCAATGCGATATGGATGAACTGGTCAGGCAGATTTGCGTACGCTTTTCCTCCAGCACTGCTCATACCACTAGTGGCACGCAAACTGCGGCAGCACTCCATGACGCTCATCCTGGTTGCTCCAACGTGGGCAAGGCAGGCCTGGTACACCACGTTCCTGGAACTTTCAGTGGTGCCTCACCAACGGCTGCGCCTCACGCCCAGTCTCCTCACTCAGAGCCATGGAGACATTCAGCACCCAGATCCACAACAGTTGAGCTTTGCAATATGGCTCCTGAGGTCATAGTTTGGCTACCTCAACTTGCCCCCTGACTGTATGAACATCATCAAGGAGGCAAGACGACCTATAACTAAGGCATGCTATGCGGCCAAATGGAAGCGATTTGTCATTTACTGTTCCAATAATGACATTAATCCGCTAGATGCGTCCACGCAAAACATCATATGTTATTTGTTGCACCTATACAGATGCAATCTGGCATATAGTTCCATCAGGATACATTTGGCCGCCATGACAGCATATCTTCAAAACAGGCAGCATCTTTCCCTTTTCAGGGTGCCTGCCATTAAGGCTTTTATGGAAGGACTCAAGAGAGTGATCCCTCCCAGACACCCTCCTTCACCTGTCTTGAACCTAAACATAGTTCTCACCAGATTAATGGGACCACCCTTTGAACCGCTTCACTCTTGTGAGATACAGTTTATTACATGGAAAGTGGCTTTTCTGGTAGCCATCACATCGCTAAGAAGAGTTAGTGAGCTTCAAGCCCTAACTATTCAAGAGCCTTTCATACAGATTCATGCTAATAGGATAGTGCTACGTACCAACCCTAAATTCATGTCTAAGGTGGTGTCGCAGTTCCACATTAATCAAACCATAGAACTGCCAGTTTTCTTCCCAAATCCAGATTCTGTGGCAGACCTAGCACTGCACACCTTGGATGTTAAAAGAGCTCTCCAGTATTACATCGACAGGACAAAGGATTTTAGAAAGACTAAACAACTGTTTGTTGACTTCTCTCCACAACACAAAGGCAACCCCATTTCCAAATCAGGTATAGCCGGATGGATTGTTAAGTGCATACAGATCTGTTATCAAAAAGCTAAACGCACATTAACAGTTCCCCTAAGAGCGCATTCCACACGCAAGTTAGGGGCATCCATGGCTTTCCTAGGTAACATTCCCCTAGAGGATATATGTAGAGCAGCCACATGGACCACCATACATACATTTACCAAACACTACTGCGTAGATGTACACTCCAAACAGCAAGCTGCTGTAGGACAAGCTGTTCTCAAAACCCTTTTTCAGACTGCTGCAGCTGGCACGGGCAACCACCGCTAAGGAGGTAACTGCTATTTATTCTATGCACAGATATGAATTCAGCAGCCCACATGCCTCGAACGGAATATGCTACTTACCAGTATGCATCTGTTCTTGGCATGTAGGGCTGCTGACATTCATATCAAACGCCCTCCTCCCCGGTGCCTGTCGCAGCTGTAGCACTCAGAATCATTCTCAGGCATGGTCATCACTTACTGTATTACACTCCATCTCTGCCACAATGGCAAAAAACAATCTAAAGATGGAGAGGATGCCCATGCGCACTGTAGTCCTTGGGAGGAGCCACCTATCTCGTGATACTTCGAAGACTCTTCCAGGACAACAATGTGCAATCATCCGGACCCAACACTAGGCGGCGATCTATGCACAGATATGAATGTCAGCAGCCCTACATGCCAAGAACAGATGCATACTGGTAAGTAGCATATTCCTTATATTTTGCTGGAATGGATTAGAGTTGACACAAAAAAAACGAAAAAAGATTCTGGTGAAGTGGTTAACGAGGGAATGGGTAACTGACAGATTTCCCCACCTACCCCATGATTTCGGAAGCACCCTTCCAAAGCTGCCAGAAACAATTTAAATTATTATTAGATTACAAAAACAAAATTGCATAAAATTCAATAGAATGGCAGGAATAATTAAAGCGCATATAATTTTTCTCTGGGCCATAGTAAAGATTGACATTGAAAGAAGTTATACTTTGAGAATAGCCATGGCAGAATAGTTATAAATAACCTATAGAACAAAACATTTTTCCTTTTAATATTTCTTCATTGTGATTCAGCTATTCCCAGTGTCTCTTTATCCCACCCAAGCAAGGAAAAACAGTATATTTTCCCGCATAGCTTTAATTTTCATATATCAGTATCACAGCTTATTTTCATGTCTGATACACTTTCTTTTATATCCAAAGAAATGTTTTTTATAAAAATGTCTCCTGTTAAAAAAACATAAAAATATGTCTTTAGTCAGTCGCAATCAGACATCTTCAGAAATCCTTAAATGTAAATACAAACTCTTCAAAATATATACATTTGCCTTCCATGTTTTAAACATCTGCCTTCCATGTTTTAAACATCCACATAGTACAAACAAATCTCCTACTGGGAACCTCTGTGATTGCTCTCAAATGTTTTTAGCAACAGTGAAATGTATCAATGCAGGATTTCAGTGGACCACTCATTCTAACTACTGTCTTTGAGCTACGATCTTTATTTGTCATTTCTAATGACGTGTACTCCTATGATCTATGCAAATTGTTGTTCACTTGTCTTCATCCACTTATGGTAATACCCCTTTGAAAGTGCCATAGTCTGGTTCCCAGAAAGTGTTCGCTATATTCTTGTTCGCCATTTACTTGTTAAAAACCTGGTTAGTCTGTTGAGGATCTGCACATTAAGATGATACCCTCGTCATAGCATCAAATTCAAGTTATTAGAAGATTTCTCCATTATCTTGTTTGAAGGTTCTTTGAAATTCGGGTAGTTGATGTGCTGTCCCAGCTCTGTTACTCATATTGATACAGTTCCTGCGTTAACCTTTTTGTAAACCGTTTTCCATCTTGCAAATTGTCTTTTAAGCTTGTTTCATAATATCCTGACCATCACTGGCTTGATATTTCATCAGTTTCAAACAAGCCGAAATAGTGATGTGCCCCATGTTATTTGTAAGACTCTATAATGTTATGACAGTGTTAGAACCAACAGTTAAGTATTTTTGAAATTAGTTATTTTGAGACTTCTGGCAATGAATGGTCTGTCAAAATGTCCATTTGTAGTTTATTTTATTAATTGAAATGGACACAGAACCATGGATATACTTATAAGTATACCACACACTTTAACGTTTTTAATTTTTTTTATTTCTGCAGGACTATTAAAAGACTCCAGGCAAAATCTTAAAGGCCTTGTGTGAATCTACAGTGAGAGAAAACAAACTGAACCGACCAAAAAAAAACTCCTTCAGGAACGATTGTCTACATGTGGTGTCCCCTTGCTAAACTGTGAAGAGGGGAATCCCATCTGTGAAACATCATTGAACCATCATTTATTTGAATTGTTTTGCATTTCCAACCATAGCAAGTGGTACTGACAGACCTCAATCCACTAAAAACCCTACAGTTTCAGAATGTTAGAACACTGTATTCTCCCTCAGCAAGTGGAAGGAAATACTCCCACTTGGTATTGTTTCTGTGATAACGGCTGAGAAGTTTATTTTGTGTCCAAAATGTTATAGGATTGAATTTCTGCTTCATTTTGTAAATATGAATTCTGTAACGGCATGCTTTTTTGTACTTTTTTTCCCTTTTTTATTTTCAGATTTAGTTATATGTATCATACTCTCTTTGATTTGACCGAATATTTCTGTTTTGTAATATGATGCCTGCACAACTTCCATTAAAGTCCGAACGATCTAAATGCATGCACACTTTATCAAATGCAGCACTTGCCTTAATGACAAAACTTGCTCCCAAAAGATTAGATCTGTAGAATTCAAGATAAGTTTCAAACTTTGTCGTTACCATTGCACATTTTGAATATGAATTGCCCATCTTCCCCTTTTTCTGAGGTAGCAATGTGTACAATTTGCCAAGAAATAAAATAAGTTGTAGTATTGTTTTCTACAATATTGTTTTTCCTTTTTAATTAAATTTGTGTCACAATGTAATTAAAATGAAAAATGAGCAAACGTACCTTGGAATGGATTCTCAATTTTAATACAAAATTGTGTGAATGTTAAAATTGCTTTAAGTGAAGTTTAAGTTAACCTAAATTCTCCAAAAACAATTGCGCATGGATAGCTATAAAAATGTTGGGGTTAGTTAACTTAGCGTGGAAACAAACTGTTTTTGTATTACATTCAGTGCACTTCAAAGGAACTGTAACATCTGCTGTTACATTATTCTGTCTAGAAACTTTTATTTGGCTTGATGCTTATTTGCAGTTGTGTTGTGCATATGTAACAAAGTGTAGAAAGTAATCTTCTGTATATTTCATGTGGCAATCGTTAGTTTTATATGTTTTTGTTACCATTGAAACAAGGCTGTTAGGGACACTACAAGTGCCTTGAACTGCAGCCCGTTGATGTGCTTGGACAATTATAACATGTGGCTTGTTTATTTTCTCAGGTGAACTAAAAAGAAGTGTGATTAGACTAGTTTGGGTAAATGATAGAAAACAGAAGCAGATCATTTTAAACATCCGGTACGATACAGGAAACTGCATCTGCATCTTCTGTTCCAGCCACTCAATCAGGTTCCACTGCATTTGTTAATTCATCACAGCGTCACAGACAAAGTGGCTGGAACAATTTAACGTAACCATCTTTTTTTATTTTTTATTATAATGGCAGAGCATATTGTGTGATAGGCAGCAGAGCAAGTGCTCGAAGGAAGCAGATCACAGATCCTGTAAATGTTTATAAGATTTATGAGAGCTCCCATCAGTATAGAAACAGCGTGGACTATTGAAAGTCGTCCCTTTGTCTACAACTACAGAGTATTCCTATAAGCTAAACCATTTATATGATCTATATCTTGAATGGGCACTCTACAGCATCTCCACAGCTTCACGAAACAAGATGATCGGGTCCCATGCAAAAATTGTGAGGAGCAATTAACATTTTATATAGCTTGGCTGCATCTCAAGTATATATGGCCCTGGTCCCCCTTGTACTAATGAACCGGCAGTAGCATACATTACAACGTTGTGTTCATCTTAAGCACAACATGCCTTCAGCAAACAGGACATTATGTTCATAATCAAGAGTTGCAATATCCTGGCTCAGCTGAGAAAAATGGCGATGGTCAATCTAAATTCTTTCCAGTAATGTTGCGAATGTTGTGTCCACATTCATTGTATCTACTGAAGACAAGCAAGGAATACAGCTTTTGAAGAGAAAGCAGAGATAGAAAACTGCCAGCATGATGCCTCTATTTATTTTCCCTGCAGATTATGTAATTAATGTAGGAATCTAATTGTCCATTTATATGCTGTGAAGCATAGAAACGAAGGTAAAAAGTAAACCTTGCTATGCTAAGTCCCTGCATTTGAATTATATTTTAAAAAGCAGTCCCAAGAACGAGGACGAGCATGTTTGAGAAAAAAAACTCCTCCACTATTATCAAGAAGCTACAGCAATTGAGACAGCAGAGGCTGGGCAAGAGTAGCATAGCCAGAGTGTAAAGAAAAACAGTAGAGGGAAGAAAGCGAATACAGGTTATTTAAACACATTCTAAAAGTGTACATGGTAGATGTGACACATCTATATTCACAAATAGATTATTTAGGTGAACCATCGTTTGAGATCTCGGACTGACAAAAAGGATAGATGTGCATATCAACATGATCTGAAAGAAGGTAATAAAAATAAAATACATTTTAAAGGCAATCGTAAAGTCCTAATCCACTCATAAGGAGCTAACATCAGCAATTAAAGATTCGGTTCATGCGCCAGAACGGTGTAGCCCACAATCTTCAAGGTTATGAATACACTGGTAAATTTAGTTGACCAAGCGTTAAGACTGAAAAGGAATTACAGCGATTTGCAAATTAAAATGAATGGTTGGAAAATAATCTATATGTTAGTCTTACGTTTGTTCACGAATGGAAACTAAGAGGACATGAGCAATAATATGGACACATGTATCAAACACCATATTTAAGAAACCTTGGCTCTGAGTATTATTAAGATTTGACCATAAAGAGCAACCGGTTTTGAAACTTTTTTTATAGTGAATCTGGGCTATATGGATCTAGAATTCTTTTGCCTTTTGTAGGATTAGATTAGAGGAAACCTAAGGCATCCCAGGCAGTTAATAGTTCACATTATTTTACTAATTAACTCCATGATAATTATAGGTATAGAAACTCCCAGAGTATATAGGAGTCTGGAAACGTCTACTACATTCTCTATTTAATTATTTAAACGGACATGAGAATGTGGACTTATTTTGTTCAGTCTCTAACAAATGAAAGCATGGTATGTTACTTTAACAATGATTTATATAGCACTGCCTTTTCCTTAATATGGCCTTCCAGCACTGTCGGGTTGTGGTACATCCGTACCCAAGTTTTATGGATCCTCCTAGAGGATAGGATCTTTTTACTTCTTGAGTAGTATTCACAACAGAGTACGTGTGGATGTTATTCACAGTATATGTTTGGTGTGTGTAGCCTGAAACCTCGCCCAGTTTGGATGGGTTTCATCTAAGGGATTGATATGAACATTGCTTTGCTTGAGGAATGTGAATGAGGTAACTGACCTCTGGTTTTAAATGTTTACTATTACAATTGGTACAGGTGTAAGCTCAATAAGAACAAACAGTATGAAATAAGCTAAGTTCAATCAATCAGGGTTTTATAAAGCATGCTACTCACCCGTGAGGGTCTCAAGGTGCTGGGGGAGTGCAGCTCCGGATCAGTGGAAGAGCCAGGGCTTGAGGTCCTTCCTGAAAGTGTGCAGGGTTTGGGTGCGTCAGATGTTCACGGGGAGCTCATTCCAGGTCTTGGCTGCGATGTAGGGGAAAGCTCTCCTGCCGGTTCTGTTTCTGCAGATGCGGGGTACCTCTGCCAGGGCGAGGTCGGTGGAGCGGAGGTTCCTCTTAGGTATGTGGAAGGATACTCTCGTTGAGGTATTTGGGCCCGATGTTGAGGGATCTGTAAGCGTGGTGAGGAGTTTGAAGGTGACCCTCTTCTCGACGGGGAGCCAGTGGAGGTCTCATAGGTGTTGGGTCATGTGTTTGTGACGCAGAGTCCCGAGGACGAGTCTGGCCAGGGCGTTTTGGACGGTCTGGAGTCTGCAGTAGAGTTCTGTTGCTTCCGGCGTATAGGGTGTTGCCTTAGTCCAGTCTGCTGGTTATGAGTGTGTGGGTGACAGTCTTTCTGCAGTCGGGGGGGATCCATTTGAAGGTCTTGCGGAGGATGCGCAGGCAGTTGAAGCTAGTGGAGGCGGCAGCGTTGGTCTTGCGGTTCATGGAGAAGGAAGAATCAAGGATGATGCCGAGGTTTTGTGCGTGGTCTGTAGGTGGGTGGATTCCCGAGGGCGGAGGGCCACCAGGTATTGTTACAGGCGGAGTTACAGGGTCCGAGGATGAGGACCTCTGTCTTCTCGGAGTTGAGCTTCAGGCAGCTGTCTTTCATCCAGGCTGCCACGTTCTTCATTTCCTCCTAGAAGCAAAGTCCGGTGTCTTCGGGATTCTTCGTGAGTGAGAGATTGAGCTAGGTGTCATCCACGTAGGATACAATGCTGAGCCCATGCTGTCTGACGATGGCGCCGATGGGGGCCATTTAGATGTTGAAGAGCATAGGTCTGAGTGATGAGCCTTGGGGTACTCTGCAGTTGATATCAGTGGGTTCGGAGAGGAAGGGAGGGAGTCTGATACTCTGGGATCAGAGAGAAAGGATCCAGTCAAGGGTAGTTCCTAGTATTGCTGCGTCGTGAAGTCTGGCTGCAAGAGTGAGATGCGAAACGGTGTCAAAGGCTGCGGAGAGGTCTAGAAGGATGAGGGCTGCTGTGTCTCACTGGTTGAGTAGCATGCGGTTGTCAGTGGTGGCGAGGAGAGTGGTCTCGGTGCTGTTTGCTGCGTAATCCAGACTGGGAGGCGTCTAGGGTGGTTTTCTTGACGAAGGTGGTCTGTTTGGTGTTTACGAGTCGCTCAGTGATTTTGGCCGCGAAAGGGAGGGGAGAGATGGGCCGGTAGTTTTTCAGGTCAGTTGGGTCGGCCGTGGGTTTCTTGAGGGGTTACCTCCGCCCGCTTCCAGTTGTCTGGGAAGGTGACAGACATGAAGGAGGCGTTGATGGTCCGTCCAAGTTCGGGTGCAAAGGCGGCGGGCCTGTGGAATATGTGCGGTGGGCAGGGGTCAGCTGGGGCTCCTGAGTGGGTTTTCTGCATGGTAGCGGTGATGTGTTCGACGGTAGGGGGGTTTCAGGTCATGATGGTTGGCTTATCGGCATCATGGGGGGGTGATGTTCGGCATCGGTTCGCTGAAATTTTCGTAGAGGGCCTTGATCTTCAGATGGCAGTATGAGCTGCGCTTATCGCAGAGTTGCTGGGAAGGTGTGACATACGTGGCTTCGCTGGGGGGTTGTGTGAACTGCTGTATGACGCTGACCAGTTCCTGGTCATGTTGGTCTGGATTTTGTCTCTTATGAAGGTCCGTTTGGTGTCCCTTATGCGCTGGTGGTATTCCTTCAGGGCGCTCCTGTGGTTGTTCTGTGGTTTTCTGGTTTCGCCAGGTTTTCTCTCTGCGTCTGCAAGAGCTTAGTTCAGTGGTGAACCAGGCGGCCTTCAGCGGGTGTTGCTTGGCGGGGTGTCGGAGGGTTGCGAGTGTGTCATCGCAGCAGGAGGTTCAGCAGTGAAGTTCTGTGGCTGCGGAGTTGGTGTCGGTCGTGGCAATGGAGGGGTCTTGGAGGAGGGTAGTGATGAGGAGGTCCTCTGTGATCTTGCTTCAGTTCCTTTGCGGCGGTCGCGGGGTGGGCTTGGGTGTGGTGGTTGTGTTGAAGGTGAAATGGAAGCAGTGGTGGTCCGTTCAGAGAGGATGGTTGGTGTGACTAAAACGGATGTTTGTTCCTCCTGTGGAGATAGGGTTGAGAGTGTCCCCAGTTTTGTCAAATGCTTGTTGACCAGCTGCTTCAGTCTGAGGTTGTCGAGGAGAGTGATGGAGTGGGGTTTGTTGCGGTTTTCGAGGTGGAAATTCAGGTCCCGAAGTAGATAGTAATCCGTGGAGGTGATTACGTGGGGTGCGGCGAGCTTGTCGATGGTGGTCGCGGACTGGGTGTGAGGTCCCGGTGGTCTGTAGATGAAGGTGCCAGGTCCTGGGTCTGGTCTGGATCTGGAGGTGGAGGTGTTCTGTGTTGGAGTGGGGGTCACTCGTGCTGGATGTAGAGGCGAAGGGGGTCTTGTGAGCGATGGCGAGACCTCCTCCTGGGCAGTGGGGGCTGTCCTTTCTCTGGAACTTGTAGCCGTCGGAGATGGCAGAGGCGATGTCGGGGCCGGAGGTGGCGTTGGTACAGGTTTCCATGAAAAAGGCAACGTCGGGCGAGAGTGTGTCGATCAGGTCCCAGATCTCTACTGCATGTCGGTGTAGGGAGCGCATGTTGAGGAGGAAGCATGTCATGGTGTTGGTGGTGCATGTCTCAGGAGGGCCTTTGGCGGCAGTGGGGGTATTGTCATGGTGAAGGATCTGCAGCAGGCTCTGCACAAGAACTCCATGGGTGGTGTTTGGTGAGGATCTTACGCCGTCGGTGTGTCTTCCAGGATTGAGTGGTTGAGGATGTTCGAGTCGTAGCGGTGGAGTCTGGGAGAGCCAGGGTTCCTGGTGCCGGTCGCGTTCAGGTCTTGGACAGGCGCAGACGGGCTTGCCTTAGGCACGCCTTCGGTAGCAGCGGTCTGCATTAAATAGGGGAGGGATGCTCAGCTGGGAGGTTGGAAATGGTCGTGAGTAGAGGGGAGGGGCCGGGTATGCAGTGGCAGGAAGCGTGAGATGGGGATGGTGTGAGGGGGCAAAAGCAGTTATGGCGGCACCAGAATTAAAACGGATGCAATAATTACCAACAGTGACAAAAAGAATAACAGATGAAATGCAGGCAAAATGCACTTAAAGCAAAAATAATCAATACTCAGCAGGCAGCAGCCTCGACCACCCAAGGCAGAGGGCTCAGCGACAGATTGCATGAGCTGTCAGGGAGGGTGCAGGTCTGTGACCGAGGTCAAGG
This sequence comes from Lissotriton vulgaris, assembly GCF_964263255.1. Classification (NCBI taxonomy): domain Eukaryota; kingdom Metazoa; phylum Chordata; class Amphibia; order Caudata; family Salamandridae; genus Lissotriton; species Lissotriton vulgaris. The sequence goes on from NC_141687.1 coordinate 924,589,126, forward strand.
TCTTACGAGCGATCCTCTGCAGCAGTCCCCATTAAATAGGAGAGGGACGCTCAGCTGGGAGGCGGGAAATGGGTAGAGGGGAGGGGCCGGGTCAGCAGTGGTGTGAATCGTGAGATGGGGACGGCGCAAGGGGGCAAGAAGCAATTACGGCGGCACCAGAATTAAAAAGGAGGCAGTAATTACCAACAGTGACAAAAAGAATAACAGATGAAATGCAGGCAAAATGCACTTAAAGCAAAAATGAACAGTACTCAGCAGGCAGCAGCCTCGAACACCCAAGGCACAGGGCTCAGCGGCAGCGATGGATCGCACGAGCTGTCGGGGAGAGTGCAGGCCTGTGACCGAGGCCATGGTCTTACCTGTATGTGTGTATAGTGTTCTGTCTAATGTGTTCTATTTGTTGTCGTACGTACAGCAACTGTTGTGTGCACAGGGACAAGTTGCAACTGTGCAGCTCCACATACCTAAGTGCAGCTCTGGAAAATGTGTACAAATTAGTATGTTGTTCATTATTGTAAGAAATTGAGTTATTAGTTGGGTGGGATGTTAAGCCTGAACAAGTAGGAGACCCACAATTTCTTATTACTGTGAACCAAGCCCTCCACTGTAGCACTTGACTCTCAGGATAGCAGAACAGCCCTAAGTATACCCAGGAGAGGTAGTGTGTGCTAGTAATCTCCATTTGCTGGCACGCAATAACTCAATAAATGATTGTCTAGTCAGTGCCTTTTCCTTGAAAAAGAAAAAGTACATTTATTTCACACCCACTACTAAATACTATGCATTCATGTACAAATCTATTCATCAGGCATATTGAAATAAGTTTAATGACATTCTGAATTGACATTTGACCCCTAATGGGTCAGGACACCCAAAAATCGCAGTACCCCGACAATACTAGATACGACATCACAATATAGTGGGTTATTGCTTTAAAAAAAGCAGGCTTGTAGGCTTTGTCACAGTCATCACAACAGTATTATAATCAGGGACACTTAATTTCTGCAGCAGAAGACCATGAAATTATGGGGCAGGGTGAAGTAGATTATGCGTATTGAAAAAAAGAAAAGGCAAATTATGCGGCATAATGCACGACTTTTTATGATAGTAGTACTTCCTATTTTGCCATTTCCACACATGGGGACTACTGTCTGGGGAAAGAATTCACATCATTAGTACCAGTTTAACAACCAAATACATAAGTAGGCAACCGAAAGATGACCAGTAAACCTTGTCGAAGGGTCTTCTAAAGCATTTGAACACATCCCCACATTTTTTGTAACTTATGATCTGTTTGAGCTAAAAACAATTTTCTTTAGTTAAAAGCGGCAGATTATCCGGCAAATCCTGAATTGTACCAAAATAGCAACAGTCATAAGTCCAGTGAATAGAGGTCAAGCTTTTAGACTTTGTCAGAGGTCACAAATCACCATCATACCACTGAGATCAGTAACCGTGTTTAAATGCGATCATTATTATCACATAAACATTGCAATGTTTATCACAAAGCGGTCAGTAATATATAGTCAATAAAGTATTTACAATCAACATAAGGTGTGTCTGAGTATTTAACATATTTAGCCCACATAAAATGCAACCTTAGGACTGACCACTAGAATGTCCTGTATTCCCAGCTGTAGAGCCAACGTTCCCACCTCCCACCAAGGGGGGGTTAAAATCACTAGGAAACAGCCTGGAAGGCATGCATTTTATGACCCCAGAAACTTAGGGATGTTGTTCAAATTTACAGTGAAGGAGACTGCTGCATTCCTTGGCGACCCCACGGAACTTAACATTCAAGTTAGTGGATCCCCTACCCTCCTGGGACCACCAAAAGCAGAGAAAAAGATGCCAATCAACCCCCACATTGCATTGTGTGGTGCTCCCTCTGTGAAGTATTGGTTCTGTTGTGTTTGCGAGATGTGCAATCCCTATTCTTTTGTTTCTTTTTTAAAACCGGGGTGCTCGGTCACCCCAAAGGCAGGTTTTGTGGGGTGTTGGAAATGGCCCTTTTTGCAGGGTTATCCCCAAACATTTTGTTGCTTCCGCCTACTTTTTCCTGTCTTTGTTGGTTTTAGGACTCTGGGCACTGGTCAGTGCTAAAGTGCAAATGCTCTCTGGGTAAATTGTGTTATGGATGGTGTTTTCATGATTGGCATATTTGATTTACTCGTCAGTCCCTAGTAAGGTGCACTGAGTGTGCCAAGGCCTGTAAATCAAATGCTACTTGTGGGCCTGCAGCACTGATTGTGCCACCCACATGAGTAGCCCTGAAAGGGTAACTCAGACCTGCCATTGCAAAGTTTGTGAGCAGTTTGTAACTGCCATGTCGACCTGGCAAGTGCATTCACTTGCCAGGCCCTAACCTGCCCTTTTCTTACATGTGAGTCACCCCTAAGGTAGGCCCAAGGTACCCCCGTGGGCAGGGTGATGTGTATGTTAAATGTAGGACATATTCTGGTGTGTGTGACTTCCTGGTAACACATTACAGTGCATTTCGTTTTTCACTATTGGCAGGCTATCTGGCCCATGGGAGTTACTTTATAGTATCTTATAAATATAACTTCCCATTGGGACCAGTTAGGAATATAAAGTTTAATATGCCTTAACACAGAATGGTAAAATGCATCTTTTAGTGTGGGTGATTTTTACATTCTGTGTTTGAAAATGCCACTTTTCGAAGGTAGATATTTTCTTTCTTGGCCATCCAGTATGCCTCTTTTAGGATGTGTATTGACTGACTGTGAAGTGACAGGGGCTAGGGATGTGCAGTGGATTCAGAGAGTCTGTATGAGTTGGAGTTAGAGTGGTTGGAGGAGATTTCCCTTGCACATGAATAGGCTCCATCTGCTATGGACAATGCTGTCTCTACCTCCTGCTGGGAAGCTAGGCCAGAGAGGACCAAACTGGTTTGGACTAAGCACAGACACTCTGCCTGAGAGGACAAAAGATTTTGGGCTATAAAAATTGGGGCCCAAACCCCTAAACTTTAGAACTCTTTTGGACCAAGAAGACTGCCAAGAAGAAGAGCTGGAGAAGCTGTGAGGAGGATACCACTTTTCAGAGTGCTTTACTCAGTTGGCCTGCAGTGGCTGCTTCTGTCTTGGGCAGTGAAAGGGTTAGGCTGAACTTTCTACAACTTCTTTATTGAGTTCTCCAAGGGCTAGCGGTAGAGCTTGCCCCCTGTTCAAAAAGTCAGCACTGGGGACTGTGTGTTTGTGCTGCACCAGAATAAAAGCAACCCAACAGCACTGTTGACTGTGTCTTGAAGGCACCGCCGCACCGCAACCCAGGTCTCACCGATAACCTTCTGCTGACGCCACCACCAAGCCGCTGCTTGCACCGCGACCATGTGGGCACCACACTGCCTCACCTCATACCGTTACCCTGGTATGCCCGGCGACGTCTCTCCACGCCTACTTTGATGCCGCTGCTTGCACCGTGGTTCAAGGGCACCGCTCGTATGTTACACGATGCATCGTCCTCATCCTGCACCGCAGCCTCGACTTGACGGCACCATCGACTCCAATTCACCAGCCGACGACAATGATTCAGTAACGACGTCACTGCTTGCACCGTTACCTGCCAGCACCGCGACGAGCACCACATCACATCGCACCGCAGCCCTGGTTTCACTGATGATGCTGGACGACCGTCACCGAGCCGCTGCCTGCTCTGCGACCTGAGGACACCGCCCGCCGCACCGTTGCACTTCACATCGCAGCCCCGGCGCCTGCTGGTACTCCAGACTTCAACCTCGAGGAGTTCGATCTGCAACACGTGTGACTTCAAGGGCCCGACGACTCGTGCACCGACCTCCAGAACCAACGCCTGCGGACGCCGTGGTTTTGGGGCTCAAAGTGAGGTCCTGCATTTCTAAAGGTACTGTTTTGCGGGTCTTACCCGACACCGTAGCTGACCCGCGATTCCACGGTCTGCCAGAACTGTTTGGAATTGTTGTTCACGACGCCGTAAAAGCCCCAGATGGAGCTATCGACTTCAAGGAACTTTAATTCAAGTCTATTTTGATTACTGAAGATTTCTAAGTACTGTATTGTGGATTTTTATCGTTTTTGGTCTTGTCTTAAGTATATAAAAATATTAGATATTTTTCTAAACTGTTGTGTGTCCTGTTGTAGTGCTTAAACTGTGTTACTGTTTGCTATGTGCAAATGCTTTACACATTGCCCCTAAGATTTGCCTGACTGCTCATGCCAAGCTACCAAGGGGTCGAGCAGGGGTTATTTTAGGAGTGCAACTCCCTTATCCAGACTAGAAGGAAGGGTCCATACTTGGACAAGGTGCAAACCATTGCCAACTAGAGACCCCATTTCTAACAAGGAGGTACCCCAAAGCCCCTGTGATCTGCGTCAACCCCCCCACACACAGCTCTGTGCTGAGGGAAGCCTATAACATCTTTCCTGCTCTTGTAATGCGTGAGCTCTTCTCTTGTGCTACGACAGCGAGGATCTGCCTACTTCTGGGACCTGGTATCTGTCTTCGGGACCCCTTTAAGTTGATGCCGGCCGAGTTAAAGTCTAAGGAGGATGGCCCACGATTGGCTTCCTCCCTGGAAGCAATAATTAAATAAATCTTGCAGCTGGCACTGGCCCATCCCTGAGGTAATTACTTTGAAGAGTTGTAGACCCCCACAAACTGTGTTTCAGTAAAAGGTGTTAAAAATCAGGATCTTTAAAAGGCCATAACTCTAGCCTGATGGGCTGATTTCAAAGATCTTAGGATCATTTTAGTTCTTGTTGCGAGCTTTAGTCACTAGGCACATTTCAGCAAGCCTCCTTTTCTACCAAAGAATGTACTTTGCAGGGAACTGGTTTCACTGGCTCCCTGTGCCATCTGTCTATTATACTTTGCTCCTGATGCTACCCTTTACCTGCAGGAGCACAGAAGTCCAAGTGTTTCCCCAGGAGCTCCTCCAAAGGAATAAAGGACCAGCATCACTGGCCTGTAGAGACCCACTAGTCCTGAGTCCATCACGGCATTTGGGAGCTTGCCCTCTCATCTGTTCATGGTGTTGCCGCTGTCACAGTCCAGGTCCAAAGTCTTGCTCTCCTTCAGGTTTTGGTATGACTTGTTTATGTACAGTCCAGCCTGTGGGTGTGCGACAACCCTTTGTCTAACCCAAAAAGTGGTTCTGGTCAATTCTTCCCTAGGTTTTGCTGCAGCCTGGATAGTGAAACAAAAGGATGGTGTCAGGTCTGTGTGTGTGTTTTGTAAAAGGCACTTTGAAGTGTAAGCAGGACAGGGCACAACTCCCCAGCCACCCTGTCAGGAAGATCTACTGTCCTCTACACCCAGGCCACAATACGCATTTCCCAGTGGGAAAGCTATTGACAGCATACACAGCTGGAAACTCCCAGAAACTTTAGGAAGGAAAATACCAACTGTCTAAAAGTGGAATTTCTAAAACGTAAATTTCAACTAGACCTCACCATTAAAGAGGACTTTAAATTACAATTCAAAAGAGTGCAAACAGTATTTTTCTAGCTACTACAAATATGAATTTAGCATTTAATAAATGTACCCATTGATTCCGTATGGCAGCAGCCAGCCTTGCTAATGTGAAAAACGTTTTGAGGATATTTCACTGAATGGACATGTTTAACATGAATTCCTATATGTCCTACTTTTAAATATATGCATTATGCCTTCATGGGTAATATGACCTACATAGGGGGACTCGATATTTAAAAGGAAGGTTTGGACCTGTCAAAAGGAGATGTCAAATATGCACTTTAACACAGCAACAGGCAGTTTACCTTAGTGCAGCTACCAGGCTGTGCACAACAGTCTTGCCTTCGTGTGCAGCTTGCCCCCGTGGGTACGCACATAACCAGGGTCCCTTACCCTAGCAGTGTTGCAGCAGTCTTATATTAAAAAGTGGACAGTGGCAGTACACACGTGCAATCCAGTTTCCCGTGAGATTACTGGGAGTGAGACTTGGGGACACTCACAATAAAAGGTGTAAAAACAGTGATCGAAAAGCAAAAAAGCTGGGCAGAACCCATTGTAACAATTATATTGTGTGCTGTTGTTGATTCCCTACTATATGGAATCTATGAGCTGTGTTGACTGGATGAGAAGTATAGTGTTTGTCATGTTATGCTGAACACTTGTTGATGGAAGCATTGTAACACTCATTTTCATTACTTTATGCTTGTGTTTTGTCTAATGTTTTTTCTAAGTTCCATAATATGTCTTTAGATGTTAAGCAGACGTAGACATACCAGTTATAGTGGTAAACCTTTAGATTGTGACATGTCTTTTCGCCATTGATTATTCAGAAGTCTGTTGGCGTAGCAACGTGCATGGTGCAGAGCAGACAATGAACCGCACTACACCTCATTTATATGCATATGTTTACAAAATGTTATTATTGAGTATCCTGGTAGCTTAACGAAGAAAATCATTAATATTATTATGAATACAGGATAAGCTTTTGACCCAGAAAAGAAACTATTACTAGCTGCCGAACCCAGTGCTTCACAATCTAGTAAATGATCCCTGGAGAAGTCATAATATCCCAAAGCATTTAAACTGTAACCCCCCTTTTTTTTTACCCAATAATTACAATATTTTCCAGTTAGACAGAGCATTACGTCTTCCTAGCATGGTTTAACTAGTTGCACGTAAAGTCTGAATTATTATTATTATGTTTCTTATATAGCGCCTGAATCGACCCCCGAAGGGGTATCTCCGCGCTTGCCTTGGGAACCCGTCCTGGCTTTTCCCTGTGAGATAGCCCCTACAGGGCATCCCCAAGGTGAAAGCCAGGCATCCCACCGCGGGGGGGCCGTTGTGGAGATTAAGCAAGCTTAATGCCCAGAGTTGCAGAGTGTGAACCCATGATTAGGTCAGGCACCGAAGCGAGAATTATCGAGTCCATGGACATTTTGAGCTCAAGACCCTGCCGCGTCGGGAATTGAACCCTGGTCGCGGGTCTGACCTCTGCTCCCGGGTCTGACCTCTGCTTCAGGGTCTGCCTGCTCTAACCAGTGAGCCACACTTCTCCACAAGCATTTATAACAGCTGTTTCTATTTTATGCCAAATGGTCTAGTTTGTTAGTGTTTGTAAGGTGTTTAGATAGACCTTGAGTTGGACCCTGTTGTGTACTGCTCTTCTGTGTGTTCGTTCCGTCTTTCGTCCTTAAATTGTTATTTTGTAGAGTTTTGTTTTTTGTTCAAATTGTTTAGGTAATTTAATATATATCCTATTAATGCTTTCTTTTTGTATATAACTACTGTCTCACCAATGTGTTTCATACTTCAAATTAACAGGCAAAATAAGGAAAAGAGTTAAAACGGCCTGTTTATTTGCTCTAGACAGTCCATCATATTACGCTAGAAGGACCATCTTAAAGGAATGTATGTGTAAAGGAAGGAAACAAAAAGCATTGGCATTGCCAATAGGTCTCGCCTTTGGGACCTTATAAGTGTTTAGCCCTGCAACAGTTGATGTTCTTGCACCAAGGATATTGTGCTGCATAGCTAAATACTTAAAAGGTTCCAAAAGCGAAACGTATTGGCTATGCCAATGCTTGTTATTTCTAGGAATGGGATGAGCCTAATCCGTATCGTTCTTCCCTCAAAACAAAACAAAGAGAGGGTAGAGAGGCAGGAAGGAGGGGGCACAGGGTGGGGTTTTGTTCACAGAAGAAGAAACCACAGACACCTGTTTGGCAGAAGGACTGACAGCATTTTTTAGGTCTCGCCTTTACCATTCCGCAGGAATGGGAAATGGGGAGAATTCAAGTCGGCAAAATCCACGGGCTTTCAGCCGCGGTTTTCTTTAAGTTCACGTGAATCACGTGATTAAACATGCACGCGCATCGGCAGCATTTCTCCTGCAGGCTCGCAAAAGGCTCTCCTCCCTCCCCACATCAAAGGCATCAATCACCCTTCCACAGGCTTCCCCAGCGCTGCCCCGCCCCCTGCTTCACAGCCAGGCCATCTGTTCCCTGCCAGACCTCTCACACCTCCGTCACAGCATGCCTGTGTACTTCAAAGGCTTATCACTTCACACGGCCGGCCGCAGGCCGTGCAACCAGAGCACTTCAGTTGGTGTGCAGCCCCCCTCCCAGCACTGCCTTGTTACTCTCGGCAGCCGTGAGTCCCTAAACACTTTTTATATTTAATTAGCAGCAGCAACATTTCTCCTGCGCCAGGCCACATCAAAGGCTCTGCGCCACTTTCACCCACACAGCAACACTTACAGACACGCAACGCCACTCACACCCACGCAAGCCCACTATCATCCACGCAACACCACACTCACCCACGCAACGCCACTCACTCACTCACTCACGCAAAGCCACTCACACCCACGCAGTGCCACTTTCACCCACACAGCACCACTTTCAGACACGCAACGCCACTCACACCCACGCAAGCCCACTATCACCCACGCAATGCCACACTCACCCAAGCAACGCCACTCACCCAAGCAACACCACTCACACACGCAACACAACTCACCCACGCAACCCCACTCATCCACGCAACGCCACTCATCCACGCAACGCCACTCATCCACGCAACGCCACTCATCCATGCAACGCCACTCACACATGCAACGCCACTCACACATGCAACGCCACTCACACACGCAACGCCACTCCCCAATGCAATACCACTCAACCACGCAATGCTGCTCACCCACGCAACGCCGCTCACCCACGCAACGCTGCTTACCCACGCAACGCCGCTCACCCACGCAACGCCGCTCACCCACGCAACGCCACTCACACACGCAAAGCCGCTCACACACGCAACACCGCTCACACACGCAACGCCACTCACACATGCAACGCCACTCACACATGCAACGCCACTCACACATGCAATGCCACTCACACACACAACGCCTCTCACACACGCAACGCCACTCACACACGCAACACCACTCACACACGCAACGCCACTCACCCACGCAAAGCCACTCGCCCACGCAACGCCACTCACCCACGCAACGCCACTCACACACGCAACACCACTCACCCACGCAACGCCACTCACCCACGCAACGCCACTCACCCACGCAACGCCACTCACACACGCAATGCCACTCACACCCACACAGTGCCACTTTTACCCAAGCAGCGCCATTTTCAGACATGCAACGCCACTCACACCCATGCAAGCCCACTCTCACACACGCAACGCCACTCTCACCCATGCAATGCCACTCACACATGCAATGCCACTCACACATGCAATGCCACTCACACATGCAACGCCACTCACACATGCAACGCCACTCACCCACGCAACAACACTCACACATGCAACGCCACTCACCACGCAACGCAACTCACTCAAAGCCACTCACACACACGCAGTGCCACTTTCACCCACACTGTGCAGTGCACAATAGGTCTCGCAGTAGGAAAGTTGGAGCTATTGGTTTTGTAAATGACAAAGCCCTTTATGTTTTTAAAATGAAAACAAAAATAAAAGGCATTGTTATTTGCAATTGTAATAGCTCCGACTTTCCTACTGCGAGACCTATTGGCAACGCCAGTGCTTGTTCTGACATGAATGGCTTTTGTCAGAATGATTTCCACACACGAAATTAATGTAATGAAACAAAATGACAGGGAATGCTTTCTCCAGAATGCGGGTGTAGCTTCCATTGTGCAGCAGGTGAAGTGACACCGGGCCCAGAGGCCGGGGAGGAGGGGTTTGAACACAGAATAATAACTGTGTTTATATACCTCAAACAGCAGCGGGGTGGGAGGGGGTGACTTCTTCCGTGCACTAGGGCCCATAACACCCTTGGTACATCAGTGTGCCAGAACACGTGCTTTTAGGTGCGTTTCACTCCAGAAGCGTGTGCAAACCTACGTAGCAGCAATACAGTTACATGCATTAATGTATAAAAATGCAACAATCCTGTTATACAGCACTGGCTGTCACCTGAGGCAAAAATAAGAAACATGTCAATGCAACACTGGAGTCCAGACCACCAGCCCTCCAGTGTGAATGCGTGACACGCTCATGGAGGGCAGACTCGGCCCGAAGCCCAGCCGTCCACTGCAGAGCGACGCATCTTTGTTTTTATTCAGTTATTTCTCATGCCGCACCCGCCCCGGTGCCAGCTTTGATGAAGAGACCGCAGCCGGTGCGGGGACAATTAAAGATGGCAACCAGTGGCGCGAGGGCTGCCAGGGATAAGGTATGCAGATTGTATGCAGAGCAGCCGTGCGCCTTGTTAATTCCAAGACACGTCGGTGGCCGAGGGTGTCTGCTAATGAGGGGGTGGGTGCTGCGCCTCATCCATCTCTGCCACCAACAGGACATGTTTCGGGGGGCCTGTTGATGGAGGGCGTTCCTTCAATTGGGGCGGAAGGAGTAAGGGGCTGGCGACGGAGGGGTTGGGGCGAGCTATGAGAGAGCACGTGCCTGGGTGTAGCTAGATAGGTGGAGTGTGCCGAGAAACACGAACATTCATTCATATACACACCCATGCGTGCAGGAGAGACAAAAACATTCATTCATACATTAAAGCATATGTGCAGGAGCCGCGCGGCCGTGAAATAAAAAAAATAATAATAAATGGGGGAGATCGAAGCAGTGCCCGCACAGCTGACCCCTGTTCTACATTCGCATGCAAGATGAGCAGAAATGCTTCCAGCTTGCCGGCGTGTGCTTAAGCCTCTCAAAGCAATGCGATATTGCGGCGCTCTAGCCCTTCCACCAGCTGATTCTTGGGAAGGAAGAGGAGCGAGAATTGATAGACGCGGGCTCCGTGTCAGTGCTGAGATAAATACAACAAGCTTAAATGAGCATTGGACGCAAAAGTCATTGCGATCGCAAAAAAAAAAAACCCGAGTGGTGTGCACGGGTATCACGCATTGCCGGCCACCTGCTTCCTATAAAAAACGCGCACTTGTGCAATGGGGAAAAGTGCTGTGCACATCGCGCGCGCCTGTGCACGTCCTAGCAAGCTGGTCACTGCTTTAGGAGCCACTTCTAAATGTCTCCCCGAGCAACGCATTCGCGCTGACTCAGCGAGACCTAAAAAAGACAGTCCCAGTGATTATTGTGAGTTCCATCTTATATACTTGGAAAGTTGTGATTTGGTTGATAAGTTTGCAGACAATATGGACAGCATTATTGCAAATGTATCTTTACTTGAGCAATAACTTGATGAAAAGTTATTGCTGTGAGTCTGGTTGTATTGGTGCGCAGTTAGTATTAATGTTCTGCTGATTCTAATGTGCAGGGGTAGTACTGTATTACAAAATGAAAATTACTGCATCCTTTTGCTGTTAGAAGGCTCTATTATTAGTAAATAACATGCAGAGTTTAACCTCATCCATGCTGCCGTTGGCCATTGGCCGACGGCAGCACTACCTCGCTGGTGCTGCCGTCGGCCAATGGCTGACGCGACCGCGCCCGTTTTTTTAAAACCGCCGTACTGCTGCAAAAAAGCGGAAGCAGCCTACGGGTTAAATACGAAGCCCACAGAATACATTAATTGCACCTAGCCACAGTCGCGGCTGGCATGGCTCACGGGTGGGGGGGGACAACTGGCGCAGGGTCGTGCGGGGTGAGAACGGACTGTCACAGGGTCGTACAGGGAGGGGGGTTTCACTAATTAAAAAAAATTAAAACCTTCCTTTTTGCCGGCCCGGGTACCGCATCTTCACTGCTCGGTCTGCTCCTGCTCGGCAGGAACAGGAAGCAGGCAGCCTCCCTCCCCTCCCCACGCCAGGGACTGTAGGGGATTGCATATTGTTCATGTAGGCTGCATTACAGCCTGCATGGAGAATTGCAGAGTACGCATGACTGGTTTGAGCGGCCCGAGAGGGCCAACTAAACCAGTCATGCGTACTCAGCAGTGGGCAAACCACTCTTGCCCTGCCCGGGAAGCTGCGCCCGACCGCAATGCAGAAAGAAACATAAAATGGTAATAACCAAATGTTATTACCATTTTATGTTTTGGCTTTCTCACAACGTGAGAACCCAGTAGGGTGACGCTAGTGGAGGAGCCGCCCCTGCCTAGCCATAGTCGGTAGTTGATTTAAAACAGATAATCTTTGCTTCCATAGTAATTTCAAAGGTTGACATTTCAGTTCTTCTTGTCTTAGTTTAGTGAGTTTTCATCAGAACCATGAGGATGAAACCTCAGCTTCAATTTACCAACCTTTAGGTTGGTCTACTGGAATGAAGGATCTTTGTTTCAAAATGTGATTGTTTTTTCAACAATGCTAAATACTTTTCGGGGTAAATTCTTAAATGAGGGAACAAACTCCCTAATCTTTTGGAGCAGGCTCCGTGTTTTGACTTTGTCAACATTTAGTCTTGGCCCAATGTTTCCAGTTTCCACATGTGCCATCTCACACTAACTAACTCAGGAAGTGGGGTTAAAACCCTAGTTTCAGTTGAAGTAATCCTATGAGTTTTATGTACATATAATATTTGGATAATAAACACTAAACTGTATTCGGGTTCGGATTTGGTCGGAAAATAGGCCTGGGCACCAAAAAAAAGTAGCCCCTATCAGTTACATAGATGGCTAGAAAGACTCAGAAGTAAAAACAATAGTACTTTTAAAAATGTATGTTGGCTTCCTCATAAGACTTGACCATAACAATATCCTAAGAGCTCCCCTCAATAAAGATTGTTGATGCTTGAGACTTATAGATGCCAAAAACTGGAAAAATGGCTCTACCCCCCAGTTTCTTGGCAAAACAAGTTATAGCATCAGCTCTCTGTAAAAGAATTATATTACTCCATCTTCAGATATTAATTTTCTTTTTTAACAGAATCTAACCCCCAGGAATCATAATGCAAATCATTTCAAAGGCCACATAATGCATTGTTAGTTTGCCAAAATAATTATTGTGATGATTAAAAGTTCTAAATTTGTGTTTCACTTCATTAATGACTAACCCTTGGTTGTTACAGTAGGTTTTGAAATGATCAAGCAGATTTTGTATCCCCGAATTGGGTATGAAAAACCAGCGTGGTATCATTTTATTTTAAGAGTTTTCTATAGTGCTAGCCAGACCTGAAGGTATCAGAGAGCTTTACAACATTGTTTTACTTAGGGTAAACATTAACACTCTAGAATGTACATAGATTTAAAAAGCATCAAACTGTATCATCACATAAAACAAAATGTCACTTGTTGATATGGTATCATATTGGTATGTCCATTGACACATGTTGCTTCATATACTAGTGTAGATAGCACAGTGAGTCTTGACTGTGTGAGACCAGGGATCGGGCATGGAAGAGAATGGTCCTGAGGCGAGTGAGGTAGATGTCTTGATGTTACAGTAGACTATGTGCTACTGTGGGTAGACTCGGTGGTTTGTCTAAGGCTATCCATTTGCAAGAGATCGGGTGATGAAGAGGTGTTTGAGCTGTCTAGCTAAGAGCAGTTGGTTGTGATATGGACTGGTATGGAGTTCCATATTTTGGGTGCATTTCCTGTGAATGATCGAGATGCTTTTTTTGTTTCTGGGTTTTAGGAGGAATGAGGAGTAGAGTGTTGGTACTCCTAAGGTTTCTTGTCTGATCGTCGTTCTGGAGTTTAAAGGCCAGGTAGGCAGGTTTCCCTGTGTGTAGTGCTTTGTGGGTGAAGCAGGCAGGCAGTTCTGAAGTTGGTACGCATTTCGATTGGGAGCCATTTTAGCTCTTTGAGTGCAGGCGAAATGTGTTCATATTTCTTTATTCCAGTGACCATTCTGGGGAGCTAAGTGCGATTTTGCTGCTCCAGTGAGGGTTGCATTTCTGTAGTCCAGTCTAGACAACCCTAGGGATTGAGTGGCTTGTTTTAGGTTGTCTGCGGGATGAAGGGTTTTATTTTGTTAAGTAGTTTAAGGTTGAAGAAGGCGCTTTTTGCAGTGTTCTTGATGTGTTTGCTCATGTCTAATTTAGGATCCAGGGTGATTCCCAGTGATTTTACAGAGTCAGCTAGTGTGGGGTTGTAGTTGACAGTGTCAATAGCTTTTAGCCATTCTGTGATTTGGGGGTTCTTCTCCTTGTTGGAGATAAGGAGGATTTCCGTTTTGTCTTGGTTTATTTTTAAGTGGTTGCACAATAGCCATTGTTGGACTTCTCTTATCGTTCAGTCTCTGAATGTCTTCAATGGTGGGGTTTCCAGATAGATCTGGAATTGTCTGCATTGAGATGAAAGGGAATGTTGTTTCTTTTGAGCATGGTGGCAAGGGGTTCCATATAGATGTTGAATAGTTGTGGGGAGAGTACTGATCCTTGAGGGACGCCCCTGTAAATGGGTGTTAGGTCTGATAGGAAGTTTTAGATTTTCATTCTTTGGGTGCGGTTCTGTAGGAAGGAGGCGAACCATTATAGAACTACTTTTCTTTAACGCAGATGGCGGCACCCGTATCCCAGAATCCCAGCTACATAGAATTACGCGTATAACTACCAGCTGTTTAGAACCCCGTGCTACATACGATGGCCTTCTCATACAACTATTAGAAGACATCCTTTATCATGCTGGCTACTACTTTAATCAAGGCAATTATACCTATTATTTAAATACCGACCGACAAAGTAGCTGCCCTGACGCTGCGTTTTAACACGTCGACGCAGTTGAAATGACATCACGCTGGACGGTGTAAAATATATACTTTTTATTCATTGGAGGAAATTATCCATAGCAATCTACAAATTGTCTGGCGACGTAGCAGTCCAGACGGCGCGCCCCAACATGCCAGCGCAGGTACATTGATAATGTGCAGCATGCCGTAATACACCATAGTGACACTCATTGGAGTCAGTTCACTATATATTAAAAGGAAGCCCTATCCTTCAACCATTAAAAGACCACATAGAATTGTGGCAATAACTGATGTTGTCCGTATTGTTCTGTTGCAAATGATGGTCTCCTAATGAAGGCAGCGGCCGAAACGCGTGTAGTGTTCCAACCCACCGCATTGCCAACTTCAATAGTCCCTTAACCAACTAGTCATTTGGTGTTGTTTTGTATGTTTTTTCTATAATTGTTGCTGACCAGATTCACTTGAAATGACATGAATTTTTGAAATCAAGTATATTTGAACGAAGATAAAATAAGAAAATATAAATAAACAGAGTATATTTTTATAAAATGTAGTTAGTTATTGTTTGTTGCTTCATGTTGTTGTGTGCACTATATTGATACAGACATCCACCTTATAGGAAATGGCATATAAGATATACATTTTTTGCTACAGTTCCTTTCTTTCAAATGATTATTATTCCCTACATGTAGCGAACGCATTATTAGTAGGGGTCCCCTGTTTATCCAAAAAAGGCGAACCATTGTAGATCCACCTTTTCCGCTCCAACCCTTTCTTGCAGTGCCTTGGTGAGTAGTTTGTGGTCAACCTTGTCGAAGGCTGCCGATAGGTCTGGAATATTAGTAAGAAGCATTGACCTGTATCTAGAGATTTGTGCATATCATCTATTACATTTAGGATCGCTGTCTCAGTGCTGCAAGTTTTTCTAAAGCCAGATTGGTTGGGGTTTAGAAGGTTTATGTTGTCTAGGTGTTGGGTAAGCTGGAGGAGAACACATTTTTCCAGTATTTTTGCTAGGAGAGGGAGGCTGAGTCAGACGAAGCCTTCCTCGGAGTCTGGATGCGATGATAAAAGGGCCCACCTCTCAATACCTTCAACTCTGACTGTATTACTTACACAGAGTATTGAAGTGATCAAGCGGGGGGGGGGAGGGAATTAGGAAGGGAACAGCTGGGAAGGAGAACTGCAAAGGAAAAGTTAGCTACAAATTACAAACAATAACGCAATTTGCCTTTTGCGTGATAACGCCACTCAGAATGTGTCTATACATTCTTGCTCAATATTGACCACATTAATGAGGCTTTGTTCACTTTGAGTGAATAGAATTATACGCTTTTCTAAATAATGCTGCCCAACACTTAACTCTAGTATCAGCAGATTCTTCTTACTAAATGGCTAACGTAGCATTAGACTTAAACTAACCAAGATTTCTATTGTCGTATAACATGCACAAAATCCACTCAGTTTAGCATCAGATATATGTGGTTCATAAATTGGTTTCTGCTTTCTCAGGTTATTTGGATATAAACATTAACACTATAAAACATCTGTGAAAACTTAAAAAAACACTCTGGTTCACAAGCCAAAATACGCTTTAACAAACACAGCCCTCTCTGGACTGATAGGTGCTCAGGTAAGCAAAAGGTATAAGCTGTCAGAATCTACCTGTAGAGTACGACCTACTCTACGCACAAAGCTATGTCTGCACTGAATGACTATAAAGAAAGCCCAGCAGAATGTCAGCCATCGTAGCAAGAGTCGACCTGGGGAATCTGACTGCTCCAGAATTTGCCTCCGTCGCTGATCGTGCCAAAGACTCCTGCGAACAAGCTGGCGCTAGAGGACTCACCACCACTGCTTTCTAGGAGCCCCAAAACCAAGTGAAGATCAGAGCTCCTGGACTAACCTCCTTCTTCTCCAAGAACGCCGAATAGTGAGCACGGTGAACTGGGCGCGGCCGGTGTCGTCATCGTAGGCACGCCCATGCCAAATCTCACGCATCTCGCGTGAGATTCCAAATCTCATGCATCCTGAGTGGGAAAAAGTTAGTAAAGAGAAAAAACATACTAGGACACATGAACATGCACAAAAAAGGATATGTACATAATGGAGACCACAGATTAAAATTCAACAAGGTGTGGTTTGCCTCTTTAAACATTTACGCCACCACAATCCTCCAGAGGCTACTCTATGGCTTTTACCACATAAGGATTGATCGCACAGGAACAGGCGTATGTGCCTACAGGATGGGGCGGGCCCTAGACCGCACGCCGCCCTAGTCCTGACAGGCTGGAAACGGGTCTGAAGTTATTCAGGTCGTTTGTATCAGAGCCCAGTTTTTTCAGTAGAGGTGTGACTTGGCCGATTTTGAGGCAATCTCGGATGTTTGCAGTGCACAGGGATCTGTTTATAATTTTGGTCCAATGTTGGGCTAGGGAAAGTTTGAGCTTTTTTGCCAGTTGTGCAGGTTTGGGATCCAGGACATGTGCTGAGGGTTTGGAGCTGGCAATCATTTTAATGACCTCTGTTTCGGTGATGGGATTGAAAAATGTCCATACATATAAGGGGTTCTTGGGTATAGTATCTTCTGTCCCTGTGAGTCATTTCCTGTCAGGGGGACTGCGGTGAACGTCCAAGGAGAGTTCTATTTTGCTTATTTTATCATCATCAAACTTTAAAATGAAAATGCTTTGATCCATGATTGTGCGTTATTTATGCAGATGTAAAGCCGCAAAGTAGTACTGTTGATAAATAAAGTAATTGAAGTGGTGGGAAGGGCTAAGACACACGTTTTATGTACTTGATATACTGGAAAAACTTTGTTGTTTCACCCGCTGAACCCTAGCAAATTTTGTTAGAACTCATATTAAGATGTTAATCGGGTCAAGAGGAATGCTGAGTGTAAATAAAGCTGACCACAGATTGTTGCTAGGAATTCTGTTGATTGTGAACTTTGTTTCTAAAGCAATTATATTTCCTAATTATCAGATGTACCCCAAATTATTGATCTATTTTGTTGATACCCTTACGAAATCCTCCCTATTAATGGGATAAAACTTTATTGTTGTAAGCCAATCTTGAAGGAGGCATAATAATACACAACTAAAGATTTTCTAATAGTTATTGGCCTCTTATTTGAGTGACCGTTATTACAGCCTTTAGAAACTGGAACTTTTTCCACACCAAGCCATGTTGCAGGTACTGCACCACTTTGTAAAATCATTCACTAGGGTGCTTATGGAGACCGCCCAGAAAGTTGATTGTGACTTAATAAGATCGATCTCGATCTTGCCAATTCCAGGGGCTCTACCACCCTTTTGTGAATCAATGGTCTGCAATATTTTGTCAACTGTGAACATTTCAACAAAATTGTTGTCTGTCTCACTGTGGCTGGAGATCACAATTATTCTTTTCTCAACAGCAGTATCATCGACTGTCAAAAGATCAAAATAAACCTCCCGACGAGATTCTCAACGTGGGAGGTCAGGTTTCTCATTGCGAGTGGTTGCATATGCTCGAGACTGCTCGCAATGAGAAAGCTGCCGGACGATTAGAAATCTACTTGTGCGGCAGAAAACAACTGCTTGCACTGTGCAAGATGCAGTTTGCACTGCTGGCACAGTGCGGATAAGCATCCAGCACTGTGCAAACAGCATTTTGCACAGTGCATTACGCAGTTCGGGTAGGTCGCGTAGTGCGAAGTGCACTTCGTGTAGCTACGAGTAGCGCTACTTCTCGAACTACGCCCAGGCTTTATTGAAAGATTGGACCAATTACCTTTCACTGTGGCAGAGTCACCCTCCACAAAATGGTTACTCCATGGCCACATTACACTGCCAGTCATGGCATTCCAATTTCAATATTGTGTACAGTATCACGAGGAAGGCAGGGATAAGGCTTTGGGTAGGGAATACAAACATGAATCTTGGGAATTAACTTACATTTTTAGATGCAGGAATAGGGACACTGAAGTTTTTCTTAACGGTTCCGACTGTGAGTATTCTTTAAGTGAGTCTTTAATTTGTCAAGATATTATGCTTCAAGTAGCTTGTAATGTTTCCGTTGCAAACCTATCTTGTCACTTGAAAGGTTCCCAGCTGCCGTGATTCATCCAGTGTTCAAACTGCTCATGAGTGGGAGTTATCTGATGTTGAATGATCAAGGTTGTTGTGGGATGCTGCACAGTAAATTACAAGGTTACTTGTTGGATACAAGTATTGTTTCCACTGACCGTCAGGGATGAGCCGCTATGGCCTTCGTCGAATATTTCCCTTAAATGCATCGATTCTCTGAGCACTGAAATCCATACTTTTATAGAAGGAGGTGGACTTAACTTAAGCCCGAGAGACTTAAGATCTCCAGGTTACAAGGTTTCACCTTAGATGCAGGCACTAGTCGAACTAACTTCACGCTCCATTTCAGGGAAATGGTACATTGTATCTTTAACATGTCTGATATGAGTGGGATAGTACACCTATTTAAGAGCATAGGTTCCGGGCTATGAAGGACCTTTCAAATGATCTTCAGAGTTATTCCATGATTGATACAATCTGTATTGGGAAGTGTTTTTTTGAGGGCATCTGCTGTTCCTACTCCTTGTAGTAGGTATCCTGGTTTTAATTTTCCTGCTACGCAATGAATGTCCCAGTCTTCAAATTGATGGAAAAAGCATGCCTAGTGCGATGTTGCCGTGTACTCCATCTGGGCACATCTTGGTTTCAAGAGCTAAGCGAGCATTGGTTCCTATTGTTCAGCTCAGTCTGAGTTGACCGCATCTTTCCTGTAGTACGCTTCTATCCAGGATGTACTGCTGGACCCATTAAAGGCCCACGTAGTGCAGTATCCACTGCGTATTCCATTGTTGATGTCATCATTCATAGAGCCACCACGGGATGCTTCAGCTCCTGTCGGAATGGACACCGGCTCTGCAACAGACTTAAAGGCATCGAGTGCTTCCTCAGCAGTGGATGTAAGAACCGGAGAAGATCACCTTTGCTCCATTGACCTGATCCAGAAGATGTTGGGGGGCCCGTTGAGGCATGCACCAGAGATGTTGCTTCTCTCACACAGGACACATAAACACTTGGATCTCCATGTGATGGGAATCTAAATTGGAATTCGAAAACATAATTTTTGTTTTATATTTCCTCTTTTGATCTCACTTAGCACTATGGCTTTCGGCGTGCCCAGTTGATCTAGCAGCATATTGACCATTTAGAGGACTCCTAGAGCTTTTTAAAGTTTTGCTTCGTATTTAACATTTACCTATATTTTAGCAATGTTTTTATACTTTTTAAACAGGCGTATATTCGCATTTGTTAGTTTTGGCGTCCATTCGGATGAGGAGTCAGTGAAATGAACCCTAGTGTACCCCAATATAGGTCTAGGTAGTTGCACAAACATTTACCTACATTTGTCCACCTTGCTCTACATAACGGTTCTTGCACTCACCTTTTACCTAATTAGGAGCCAAATAAATGTTGTGTGGCTTTCCCCGAAAACTAGCGTCATTTATTATGCATGAGAATTCTTAGCATCACAGCAGGATTACCATCTTCTGCATAATAATTCTGTATAAAATTCACCACTATCGTCATCCTTGGCCGACATGCCCACAGTACCATGACACATCTAGGTGGAACCCATAAGGGTTTCTTTCAGGTATATAAGTACCACATCTTTTCTGGGCAACCCTGAGGAGAAACTTCAATGCTGACCCAAGACGCTGTCGTCCCTGCATGCAAACACTCCAGCACGCAGTGTTCTGACATCCCCTGCAGGATGTCGTACTCGAGATCATTCTCTCCCATCAGGTAATGGGGTTGGCTCTTTCCTCTGGGGATTCCTGTCTTCTACAGCTACATACATTCTAGGTACACTTAGCTAGGTTTAGCATTTTAGGAGTATGCACTATTACTGCCATGTATTTAAATGCCTGCATATATTCACTGTTTTAACACCATGATAGAATTCTACCTTTAATTTACTCTGTTGGTACTTGTAATCGTACATATCTGTTTCTGTCTAATGGTTGTTGCAGCACACGTATTTCCACTAGAATGTTGCTGGTACAATAAATACTTACAAACTGGTATTGTCCAAAGAAAATTGCCAAAAATACGGACTCATTTTTATGTTGGACAATCCATCAGCATCCCAACATTCTTTGTCTCACGCCTCGAAAGAGGAGGAGAGACTGGATTCCAAAAGAGCCTTAAGCTTTTACATCGATTCCACCAAAGCCATCAGGTAGACGATTAGCTTTCTATGGAATTCTCTCAGGTGAAGGTAGATAAGTTGATTCAGAAAAGGACTTTGTCAAGGTAAGGAGTCCTTTGCTTTAAGATCTGCTTCACACTGGCCAAGGTTCAGCCTTTGGATGGACTGAGGGCTCATTCAAGCAGGTCCAAATCTGCTTCTACTGCATTGGCACACAAAGGGCCGGTCATTGACATCTGTTAATACAAGACATGGGCGTCAGTGCATAAGTTAATAAAGCCCTACCGTATTGACAGCCAGGTCAGATAGATAGTCCTTTCTGGCCATTCAGTCCTGCAGGACATTTTAGTTTGAGCCCACACCACAGACTATCCACCTTGGAAGGTACTGCTTTGATATCTATTCTAAAGAAGAGGATTATACCATTAGAAATATCCACCAGAAGAACAAGTTCATTACCTTTCTTTTTGTTGGATGCTCTACCTATGTGCATTTTCCTTACTAAACCCTAAAAGCCCATTCTATGGAGTGGTCTCTTTTTAACATGTAGAAAAACGTCCCAAATTAGAGATCTGCATACTGTTACCTCAGTAATATGTTGGATACCTTTCATCAACCTCTAAAAGGGGTGTTGTTTGCATAAGATGACAGATGGTTATGCCCCAGAAATCCCTCCTCCAGAAGTGATGTCACTTCCGGCCCATGTGACCCTCACCGGTGACCCCTAACCGGAAGTCCCTCCACCGGAAATGAAGTCATTGAGTCGTCACTTCTGGCTCATGTGACCAGGTAGTGGTGTTACCTGTAACCCCTAACCCGTAAATCCCTCCTCCAGAAATGAAGTCATCGTGGCATGACTTCCCAGCTCCTGTGACACCTGACCCAGAAGTCCTTCTTAACAGGAAGTAAAGATGCCCATGGCCCATTACCCTTGAAGCATTCATGACTCCTGACCTTAAAGTCCCACCTAGGAAATTATATTTCTATGAGGCTTAACCCGGAAGGCATGAAGTGGCATTCTGTGTTGATGTGATCAGGACATGACATTGTAGAAAGTGGTAAGGATAGATATATAAGGAGGTCCTGAGACAGTCCCGGTTAAAGCCTGTGCTACTCTGCTCACAAGAGCGACGTGCACCATGAAGAGATAAAGTGATTGCACAAAAATATGCCTTCTGCTACAAGTCTGTAGACTGTTCATAGCTATTGCAGTCAATTGACTCCACCATCACCGGAGGGGGAGTCGCAGCACACTGCATTTAAAGATAAAACCCAGGATGTCACAGGGTTTGAGGGAGAGCTCTTCCAGTGGTTATCAAACCTCAGATTGTATGACGTGCCACAGCTAATATCTCCTATTAAGGAGGACCGATGCAGTGCTGCCTCAGACATCGAAAACCCATCTGAAAACAACTTTGCTGATATGGAAATTGTTTCAGAAAAAGGGGTGGTGATGAACAGAGTGTCTGAATTGAGCAGACCACTCTTACCCAGTCCAAAGATCAGGGCTTGATCCATCACCGTTATTTATCTCACTGCCCCATCCCAGCTCAGAACCTGGCTATATGCAAATCAGTCTGTCCCTGGCCCAGTGCATCATGGGAACAGGGCAGACTAAACTACCAAGCCAATTCTTCACCAGAAAGGAAACAAGCTACCGGGGACCGGTTTCTGGCATTTCAGCCGTCTTCGGCCGGCTTGCTTGAATCCTGATGGAGCAGTGAGAAAGGGACTCATGTCTGAGTATACCCTGCCACACCTATAGTGGCCAAAATCGATTCAGAAAAAGGGGTGGTGATGAACAGAGTGTCTGAATTGAGCAGACCACTCTTACCCAGTCCAAAGATCAGGGCTTGATCCATCACCGTGAGCTAAAAAACGGTGTTGGATCTAGCCCTGATCTCTTGACTGGGTGAGAGCTTTCTGCTTAATTCAGAGACTCTGTCCCTCACCACCCCTTGTTGTAGATATGGAAATTGTGGCAGAACCTATAAATGTTCCTGACTCACCAGTTTATGAAGGAATGGGATTTTTTTTTATTTTGATACAACTCCTGATGCTGCTATTTCCCAGAGATAACGCCCCAACCCTGAAGAAGGCTATACATCTATGGAAGTACATGACCCTCCGGGGCACAGAGGGGTCTTTGAACAAGCAGAATACTCTGAAGTGAGTAAAATACGTTCACTTTGTCTTGTTAAACTGTATGCACATACATATTTAATAGGAACTAATAGATTGTCTTGCTTTTTGTACTGTAGAAAGTATCTACGAAAATCGACGGTGCAATTTGCTAAGGCTATATATTGCTTTTATTTATGTTTATATACTTACCTTTTAGGTCAAATTTCAGAACGACCATCCGCAATCTGACTGTTATATAAGACCTGGATACATATTCGCAGCAATATTTCTATACCTGCTGCTTAAAGAAAGACTAGCAGAAGTACAACCTGCAACTTTGAAATATTTGAAGTTTTGTGTTCCATCTGATACTCCACCGTGTAATAGCCTCAGGTTCAGTGCCAATGTATGCGTAAACACATGGTTACCCACAATGGATCAATATTGACATCTGCTAGATGGCATAAAACATTTAATTGTGGGTTAATTCAATAATAGGGCTTATAAACTTTTTGACAGACTGTAAAATCTAAAATATGGAGGTATTTCACAGCATACAACACCTACGTGGATGTATTACAGTCATTTGTACATGTTTATATTGCGAGTTACCATCAGACTATCAAGTCTACACCTGATTCTGTAACACCCCAGAATGCTTTAGCAGTTTGGAGGACGGTGTTCTGCTATCGATTAATGACGAGGGTAAAAAATCCCTTTCTAAAAGAAGGGGATCATGTTAGAGTGTCTAAGCTGAAAGATGTATTTACAAAAGGTTATCAACAGACTTTCAGCGATGAAATATTTAAAGTGGAGAAGGTTGAGCTTAAAGCCGACATTTATATTTATCACTTATAAGATTAAAACAGTGAAGCTGTTTCAGGGGTTTTTTACAGTCAAGAGTTTCAAAAACTCCTGGAGAATCCGTGTAAGGTCTACAGGGTTGAAAAGGTATTAAAATGGAAAGGTAAAGGTGCAAAGAAGCAAGCTTTTGCCAAATGGTAGGGGTGGCCCAAGAAATGTAACAGCGTAACAGCTGGATGAAGGCTAGTCCCCTAAAGGACATAAGAAGTAAAGGCTCTTGAAGAAATATAAATATGGAGACCTCATCATTTTATATCACCTTACCCTCAAATGCTTCCCCAGACATGTTTACCAACAATCAGATTTCTAACTGTACTGTGAAACTGGGTAAACCGGTGGATTTAAAAGGGGATTGGGAAGTCATGCTCACAGAATTCCAGTACCCCCGAACCTGGAATACCTTTACTAAATCCAAAAGCTAAGTTTACTATTAAGTGGTGTTAGAACTGGGGGTCTCTAGTTGGCAATGGTTTGCAGCTTTGCCCAAATAGGGACCCTTGCTTCTAGTCAGGGTAAGGGGGCAACAACCCCTACTCAACCCCTGTGGTAGCTTGGCATGAACAGGAAGGCTTATCTCAGAACACATATAGTAATAAAATGAAAACACTGCAGATGGATACAACACAGGTTTTATAAAAAAATAAATATTCTTTATATAGACTTAACACAAGACCCAAAAGACAAAAATCCACAATACAGTATTAAGAAAATGACTTTTAGATGGTAGAAATGGCTTAGTTAACTTTAGATGGTAAATGCGACACGTTTTCCACAAAGTACCTTAGGATACGTAACGCAAGATAAACAAAAGATTCGAAGGGAGAACGATGCGTCGGTTCCTTGTTTCTGTTCCTCTGTGCTTGCGCAAAGTAGGCGATGCTTCCAGAGAGGAGATGATGAGACGGTCTTGTGGTGCGTCCCAGTTGTGATGTGACAAGATGGCGCCTTGATGTGATGATCCGGTGCGATGAGACAAGATGGCGTCTTTGATGCCAAGCGATGACGTGAAGGCGATGCGTTTACGCCCGACGGCCATGTGGCGACTCTGGAACTTCTGAGTTACGACAGGCCCTGCGACACACTTCTCCGGTGATGCGACAGCTACCCTTGCGGTGGCGACAGGCTTCTCCGATGATGCGACGGCAACTGCTGCCGATGTGACATGCTTCTTCTCGTTTAGTCGCGCTTCCAGCTCCCAACAACACACAGGCTTCTGCAGACAGAACTCCCAGCAAGGAAATTCATGGGGGAGCTGGTGGTGAAGTCTTGTATCCCTGAGACTTCAGCAGGAGGCAAGCACAGTTCAAGCCTTTGGAAATTCTTCTTCAAGATGATGAAAGTTTTAATGAAAGTCTTTCTCCTTTCCTTGGTAATAAAGAAACTACTGCAGGCCAACCCCATAAAGTAACACACTGGCACAGGGGCATCCCAACCCCTGCAGATTCTCTGGTTCTTTTCCTCTGCAAAAGGTCCGTCTTGATGTCCAGAAGTGATCTAAAGTCTTAGGGTCTGGACCCCAAAATTTATAATAGTAAATTCTTTGTCCTCTGAGGGCAGAGGGAACCAGTTCTGTGCAGCTTCCTGGCAGGAGGTGGAGACATCATTGTTGAAGGCAGACCTGGCCCAGGTAGCTGAAAGGAAATCTCCTCCTGATACTCTATATTCTATGAAGGCTGGGGCCACTGAAAGGAAATCTTAGCCCCCTACTGTCTATGCAGCCAAGGTCCTTTTCAGCACAGCCCTGACTCATCAGACTGCTGGAGCCCCAGCCTTCCTGTCACTCACAAACCAGACATGCAATACACAACTGAGCAGAGGCAGGCTGGATTGTTAGGCAAGACAATACCCACTTTCTAAAAGCGTTATGTTCAAACACAGGATGTTAAAACCAAGATGTATTTTATAATTCTAAGTTCAGGCATACTAAATTCGTTTTCTACCATGTTCCCTGGGTAAGGTAGGATTACAAGATGTTATAATCAAACTGCCCATTCTGGCCTATGGGGACAGGTAGCCTTGCAATAGTGAAAAACGAAATTGGCTGTAATTCACTATCAGGACATGCCACACCCATCAGGATATGCCCTACCTTTCACATACAATGCATCCTGCCCTAGGGCCTACCTTAGGGGTGGCTAACATGTAGAAAAGGGAAGGTTTAGGGACTGGTAAGTTGGTGCCCCTACCAAGTCAACACAGCAGTACTAGACTGCACACAGACTCTGCAATGGAAGGCCTGAGACACACTTTCCAAGCTGCTTCTGTGGGTGGTACAATCAGTGCTGCAAGCCCACTATCAGCATTTGATCTACAGGCCCTAGGCACACATGGAGCACTGTACTAGGGTCTGAATAGTAAATCAAATAAGCAATTCATGGAGTCCTTAATCTATTACAAAAATGTACAATAGGGAATACTTGCACTGTGGCACAGAATAGCAGTGGCACAGTGCCAAAAGCATGTAACCAGCTAAAACATATCAAAAACAGGAGACTCGGTGGCTACCGGCCAAGCAAAATGGCCGCCTGTTGCTGAGCTCTGTGACTGAGAGTCGCTTTTCCCTTAAATCCGTACACTAATCCGTAACTTAGCAGGCAAAGCTGCCGATAATTCAAAGCAGCAGAACTTCCGATTCCGGTACCGCTGCTCCGGACGTTTATAATTGCAAAACTCGCACCGTACTGCCGAGGTGAAAATTGTGGCCTACTAACGACGCTGAAGCCGGGGGCTCAATTTATCTGCAGCCTGGGGCCTAACTGACACAACCGGAGCAGCCTGACGCGGCCGAGTTTCTAAGGCGGAAGGTACAGACCGGACCAGCTACAGACGCGACCAGCCTAAGAGGTGAGGGCGAAGACTCCTGTGGGCAAAACGGGGATAATCACAGGCCCAAATCGGGATCGGAGAACCGCAGGCTGATGCCCGGGCAGGCACCTCATACCCGGTACAGAAATAATGGCTGCCTACCCAGCGCACAGTGACTCTGATTAACGCCGCTGGGACCCACAATAGCTAGAATTGCTGGCTTATTGTGACACACAACTGAAGGTAACCCACACCACACATTGCTCTGGTTAATAAGCACGAGTGACGCTGGCCCACAACAGCACAGATTTGAGGACAGGAGAGTGAACCCACCTAGCACAGAGGTAAACAGTGGGCTTCAAGGACATAAAGCGTACCGTTGGCTGACATAAGATAAGAGCCCAAACAAATCGGATCGACACAGGGGTGAAATATTGGCAGTGTACAGCAACCCCACTACCGGCTGTGGAAACCCTGGTGCCCACAACTATTGGACGGGATATTGCTCCGGATCAGACATTCGAGCAGCAGGGGGCCAAAGGTGCTACAGACCCCGCGCCTGGACAAGTATGCCTACACTAAAGAACCCCAACATAATTCGCAGGGCGAACCACAGCGTACATCACCCCAGGCGACCAAATCACCGGCAGACGCCGAACAGATCACCTTAAAAGATGTCATGGCGGTCTTACAAACTATGCAAACCTCGATGGGCGCAATATCCACAGACATTTCCCTACTGAGGGCGGACTTCTCCAAAATGTCGGACCGAATGAAAGAGGTGCAAAAAACAACGTCAGACCTCACGAGTGACACTGCCGACCTAAAACAAAAAGTATTGAGATTGGAAGATGATAACCTTCTGCTGAAGGCAAAGCTCGATAAACAAGAAGGCTGCTCACGGTGCAACAACGTGCGCCTGGTGGGAGTTCCGGAGGTAACAGGGGGCCCAGCACTGGATCTATTCGTAGAGGACCTTATCCAGAATACACTGCAACCGAAGGGACTATCCAAATACTTCTCAGTGGAACGTGCCCACCGGGTGCCAGGAAGAAAACCGAAGCCTGGAGCACCACCACGTCCGATTCTGGTGAGGATCTTAAACTTCCGCGACCGAGACGCCATCTTGCAGGCCGCACAAACCGCCCCACCGATCAAAATCGACAACGCAGAAGTCGCCTTCTATCCGGACTGCACGGCAGCAGTGGCACAACAACGGCGGAACTTCACGGAGGTGAAGAAGTAACTCCGAACTAGAGAACTCAAATACTCGATGTTGTTCCCTTCGAAACTACGTGTTGAAGCAGACGGGAAAACGTGTTTTTTTGACTCACCCAGAGACGCGCAGGACTGGCTGGAAGGATGGCGACAAACGGGAGGATCCAAGAACCGAGACCCGCGCCGTACCAATCGCTAAAGCGAGGAAGGGGAGCCGTGACAGATCACATGAGCGACAACAGGATATCGTGGGACCCATCTAGGAACATAAACATTGACGACGACTACGCTACATATCATCATGGAGGACCGGTTCTGACATGGACACCGCAATGGTAGGGTTGGGTGATAGAGTTTGGGTGGCGGGTGGTATTACCTTGGCCAGAACCGATGGAGACCTACAAGGGGCGAAATGCTGAAGCATATCATGAAGACTCCGACAGGTAGGGCTTCTGGCTATGATGCAGCACTGCATAGACAATGTTTGGGGGGAAGGTGGTAGATCAGGTCACAGTAGACTCACCCTCAAGAACGTTACCTGATGTTTAGGGACATAAGCACTCTGCTCAGTTGGGGGTGGTGGATAGTTCTAGATCCGCCGGGCAGGGAGGCAGGGTGGGGGGCTGAGGGATTAGTAGTTGTATGTTTTCTTAGTTTTTGCTTGACATTAAGCAGCAGTCAACCACTTTATGGAAGCCTATTGTCTAATGACAAATCTATTGTTCAGTCTATGGAATATCCCGATCTAGTGGAATTTACGGGAACCGAGATTCAAAAAGCAACTGTTGAATAGTTTAACTGTTTCACATATGTTCTAGTGAAGTTTATATGCAAGTGTCAATTCTACAACGTTTGCATGAGCAGAGCTGATAACGCAGAGACGAAAGTTACAATGATGTCTGATAATAACTATACACGATATGACGCTGAATGGGGAAGGTGTAACCACTACTCAGTCACTACTTAAGCCGGGCCCTCCCCTGTCCATAATCTCATGGAACATGAATGGGTTGGGAAATAAAATCAAGAGAGGGTTGGTTCTGCAATATTTAAAACGTAAAGGGCCCACAGTTGCATTACTCCAAGAAACACATTTACAAGGCTCTGAATGTAAGGCACTAGACAGATGGGGCTTCAATATGGTTGCCCATGCAGAATTTACATCCGGATCTAGAGGGGCGGGAATTCTAATTCAAAAAAGCTCCCCACTAATGATAAAAAACACGTGGACTGATGATCAGGGAAGGTTCGCGGCGCTAACTATGCAGTGGGAGGGAAGAATATATAACGTGATATCAGTATATATCCCACTTACCCTTCACCAGCAGGCTTTTCATGACCTCGGGAGGCTCCTACTAGACCTCCCCGAAGGGGAAGTGATCCTGGGTGGGGACTTTAACACAATGGTAGATCCAACCATTGACCGCTGTCCGTCGAGGGTTACCAACAGATCTAACTACGCCCTACAAGACTTCATACATGCAATGGGGTTGTCAGACATCTGGCGGATCCAACACCCAACAGCAAATCAATACATATTTCTTTCAGGGGTGCACGGAAGTCTCTCCCGAATAGACTATATATTGACGCTAGGGATCACGCCTGAACGAGTACGCACAGTGGAACACTTACTGAGAGGGTTATCGGATCATTCGCCAATCCAGCTTACCTACACCGCCTATAACCCTGGAAGACGTAGAATATACCCGCTATACCCGGGCTTCCTGAAAAATGACAAAATATCGCGGGACCTCGTGAAATCCACTAAGCATTATTTCTCGGAGAATGCCCAATCAGTTCAATCCCCGACCATATTATGGGAGGCGTACAAGACTGTTATTAGGGGACATGCCATCTCAACCATCTCACGCCACAAATGCATACAAAGGGAAACCATTGAGGCTCTAGAACACGCCGTACAGCAAGCAGAGAGAACACATGCTCTATCTCCCAATGAAGACACGAGCCACTCAATACCATTAGCAAGCCAAGAACTTAGGACCTATGCGTGGGAAACTGCAAAGGATAAATATAATGATACCCTCCACAGAATTTACGAACTGGGAGATAAAACGGGGAAAATGCTGGCAAGGATAGAAAAGCGTGAAAAAGCGAACAGATGGATAGGGCAAATTTGCATACAAGATGGTACTCTCACAACAGACCCTGAGCAAATAGTGGAAGACCTGGCACTGCATTTTGAGAAGATATATACGCCACAGGCAGTAGCTACAGTAGAGGAGAACGTGCAATTCCTGCAAGACATTCAGATGCCCGCACTCGCATCTGAAGATATGGAAAACCTAGACGTGGACCTTTCGGCGGAAGAATTGGGACGGGCACTGGCAGCACTCCACACCGGGAAAGCAATGGGTCCAAATGGATTACCGGTAGAACTATATAAGAAAGTGGCAGGATCGATCATGCCCCACTTACTCACATTGTTCAATGATTGTCTGCATAAGGGTCTACTACCACGGGACCAAAGAACCGCTACAATTGTAGCCGTGCACAAGCCAGGTAAACCAGCGCACTTACCCGCATCGTACCGGCCAATATCACTTATGAACACGGAAGCGAAAATACTGGCTAAAGCTTTAGCAATGCGATTGCAACCGCACCTTAAAGAACTGGTGCACCCGGATCAATCCGGATTCATGCCAGGACATAATGTTATGTGTTTATCTAGGTTCCTGATCGATACTGTGACCTTATGCCCCTATTCGGCTATAAATCCATTTGTTCCCTATATTGGCATAACTGTTCAAGTGCGATTTTCAGAAAAGTCATCTCTGGCCTCACACGAACAGAGCCACATTCCAGCATAGCTCTCTGCCACTTCCTTTGCGACCAATTAGTGCAATGACAGGGCAGGAGTCACTATCTGATATTCCTAGATTAACACTCCGAGTTCTTCAACAAGATAAAAACTCAGCAAACCTGGAAATCCCCGCTTGCTGTGTTTTGATTAGTAATGGAACTCTAATGAGCAACTGATAACTATCACTTCCTAGTGACATCTTTAATTGACGTCTTATGTCCAGCAAACTTGCGTCAAACCCGGCACCTGTCAGGTATAAATATTACCAACGTTGCCTTAAGCAATAGCTCGTTGCCTGTTGTTAGCTGTCTGCAAGACCCCGTGTTGGTGAAGCTAGCACCCTGTCGCTGCAGACTGCTGTCCCCTTGGTGGTGAAGCTACTGATACCATTATCGCTGCTAAAGCGCGAACGATGGTGCAGTACGCTTAGGAGCTGAACAGCCGTCCCTCTGCGAAGACATCCAGCAGATTCCAGCTGCCGCGGACGCTGTCCCCCGCCTCCTCCTCCTCGACGCGCTGAAGAGAGCCGCTGCCTTTCTCCTGCAGAGAAATCTAGCTCCAGCGTTTCCGGTCTACCCTTGCGGGTGACTGGGATACCGAGTGCCCCCTGAAGGAAATACCAGACTTCCATCATTCTATTCAGAGGTATGGTGTTGACTAAACCCTTAGATGAGAATTCTTGAAGCAAACCTTGGCAAAACCAACTTAACTTAAAGCTACTTACTTACTCCCCTTCCACGTGTTAGGCTTAGGTCAGGCACACTGGGGTAGGCGTAGTTAGAAGCACCAGTTGAGTATTTTAGCCTAATGTATATATGAATGTATATATGTTTTATTACTTTTAAACCATTGTATGGCTAAGAAACCATATCAATGCTTTTACAGTTCTATTTCGCAATCCTTATCTTACTGTACGTACTTTTTATAATAACAAGTCTTGCAATTGTGGCAATACATTTCTCTTGTACGAGAAGAAAGACTGTTCAATAAATGTTAACCTTTTATTGACAAACGCCCGTCTCTCTATTCTCTACATCTCGTGAAAGTAAACTGCACTAAACTGACTGAGTGAAATACATGACTATTGTTTCACACGACCCTAGAGATTGACTCTTGATCTGAGGAGCAAAGTTGTCATGTTGCACGGTTGTTGGAAAGCTGAATACCTTCTTGTCTGTGCCAGGGAAGCTGATCACTTCCCATGCAGAGAAGAAAGTTTCCAGTGACCTCTGAGCTAGTTGGTAACACACCCAATTAAGTTTAGCATAGTCAGTGGAGGCCTGGAATATCCGCAGTTCCACGTCGATACTACTGTTTATGTTATTCCAATGCGCAGGGCCTAGTGGGAAACTAGGAACTACACTACATGGCGCCCAACGTTTGGTAAGGCGATAAACTAACGCAAGACGTTAGAGTAACTCCGTCGTGCATATTTCACAGACCCCTTTCTCCCGTAAATACTCCAATAGACGTCTGGAGTGGGTGAAAGGTTAAAATCCGCCCGACCTTAGTAGGAAGAGATTCCTATGTAAAGCTCTGGTTTATTCAACGTTGAAGGATACAGTGTTCCAAAATATTGTGCACCTAATCTTTGTCTCCTTAGAGACCTACTCTGCAAACCTTGCATTTTAACAATGCCAGAAAATAACGGAACCACTGGGGCCGCAGCAGATGCGACTCAGCAAGGTCCCGAACACACAGACCCGGATGCTATTATCATCCCGGTCCACTTAAGAAGATCTATAACATTAAAACTTATAGAGAATGGACTGACACCACAAGGTGGTACAGTAATTTTTGTGATAGAGGCTCACGAGTATCGGCAGACAGAGGTATTCTATTCATGGATAAACTTTCTAGCGGTAAACGCTATAACAAAAGAGTTTCACTATTACAAAATAGAGAAACCTCCGGAAGAGTACGCTCCTTTCGAGGAGATTGAAATTCCACCTAAATTTCAAGAGCACCTGCTCTGGTTTAATGGCGCCCTAAAACACAATGATCACATAACTAGGCTCGGTCCTCTATGTAGACCAGGAGCCACGTGGCCGGTTCTAGCCAGCTACACACCACATCCTGACATTGTAAAAATGTCTAAGGAAGAGCTGTTAGTACAGCTCAAAACACTAATTAAAATACATAGGCAATTAGTCCAATATGTAATGCGGACTGCAACAGTCCAACCAGCTGTTAATACACCACAGCTGACCCCTCAGCAGGGGAACACAAATCAAATTACACCACAGAACATACAGTCATGTCTTGGTAAAACACCCGTAAAACGGGAACAAATTCCTTTCTGGTTAGCACAGAAAATCCCTCAAATAGAGGCAGTATTTCCTGATACTACCCCTATGGAAAAACACAGAATCTTGACCATCTGCCTTCCTATGGGAATCGCACCACACGTGGAGGACTGCGACACTTGGGGTACAGTCTTTGCTTCCATTTACACAAAAACACACGGTGTTCCGTCTATGGCGGTAGTACCAGAAGTGCTAAAACAGATTCAAAATGAATTCGGTCCAGAGCCCGCTTTAAATCAAGGTATGAAATTACTGAAAGACTTCAAGCAGGTCTCGGCTATATTATTAGCCAATATTAAAGGAGAAGCAGCATCTGTGGCGATCCGCCAGAAGTTGAGGGAAACAGATATAAAAGATCCTGTTGAGCTTGCAAAAATCATAGAAAATGCTATGAAGAATTAGGTAGAGACAGCTTGGGTGGGAAACCGGTAAAGCCCCAACTGCTCGAAAATCCTGAAAAATTATTTATTAAAAATAATTTAAACACTCCTAAAAAGAGCTGGGATGGAAATAAACAATCCACTCCCAAAGGGGCGTGGCTAAGCGCGCAAAGGAAATGGCCGCCTTTGGGTAGAGCTCCGCACCGAGCTCCCCTTCCCGGCGCATTTACCCGCGTAACCGCCGCTTGCAGCCGGCCGAAAACCGCCGGCGCCGCACTGGGACGTCTGTCTCCACCACCCTGCCAATTCTGGGACGGATCGGTGACCGCGAAAAACACCGAGATTTCTGCGGCGCTGAGGCCGCCCGCGAGGCACCCAACCCGGACCGGCGATCAGGAGAGACCGCGGCTTCGCCACGCACGGTAGGCCTGAACTCGCGGCCCACGCACAAGGTGACCGCGAAGTGCTGCGGAGTGCTGGGGAGCCATGGGATTGGCCCTGGCCCGACCTACAGACCCACGCAGCAGGCGCCTCCTGCCCCCGTGCCTCGACCAGTCAGCAGCCCAAGACCGCCTGGAGGGAGCCGGCTGGACTGACGTGCACCAGAGGTAGGCGGGGGAGACCTGCTTCACCAGCAGCGGGGGCCTGCAAACGCCCCCCCACCCCCCCGGGGACCCTACCCCTCCACACAACGGCTGGTGGACCTGGCCCAGAACTGTCTTCAGTAGGAAAAAGGCGCGCAGTTAGGTGGCGGACACGAGTGACCCTCACCTCGCTCCAGTGAAGTGATCTGCGCCATCCCAGCTGCAGGAATAAGCACCTGTCCGCGGCCGGACAACGACACGCCGAGGACGCACGGCGCCCACAACACCACTTGCATCAAGTGTGCAACGGCCCGCACGGCTCATTGCGGCACCCAGACACGACGAGGGGAAGCACGCCTGGACCCCACACCACCCGCAGCTGGTGAGACATCGGCCCAACAATCCCCGAAGGTGGAATTCCACCGACGAGAAGCCACGGACGCGGACGTCTGCACACACACACACTGTGCACACCAAGGGACACTCTACTGCCCTGACACTCGGTGAGTTCACGCATCGACAGGCCCCCAAGAGGTGGGACACACCACTGACGCGGGAGCGACACCGTGGTGCAGATGTCTAACGGGCCTAGAACGCGCACTGGGGCTGGAGGCGCAATCTCGAAAGGCAAAATGGATAAGTCCGGGAAAGGCGCGGACCCAGACCACACAGCGGCAAAGCTCGATACAATGCTGGCAGCAATGGAAAGACTGGAAGAGTCCATGCAACTGACCCGCACCTCCCTGGCCGCCAAAATAGACAGCGTGGCCGTGGACCTGACGCACCTACGGGCGGACCATAAGAAGCTGGCGGAACGCACCACAACCCTTGAAAGCACCATACAGGAGCTTCAACCCCGGACTGAACAGTCGCACAAGCAAATACAAGACTTACTGAACAGGGTGGAATTCTTGGAGGACAGGGCTGAAGATGCGGAAGGCAGGACACGCAGAAATAACGTACGCCTGGTCGGGGTTCCGGAGAAATGGGAGGGGAGGTCCCCGGAGGAACACATGGAACAGTGGCTGCGAGACATTCTGCCGGAGGGATCTCTCTCCCCGCACTTCGTAATTGAACGAGCTCACAGAGTCCCTACTAAGCCCCTGGCGACGGGCTCCAACCCGAGGCCCATGCTGCTCCGCGTGATGAATTACCGGGACAGGGACTCCATACTACGCGAGACGAGGAAACTCCATGAGGTCCGGATTGACAATGCAACGGTAATGTTCTTCCCGGACTACACCATACAGGTGCAACGGCAACGACAAGACTTCATGGCAGTGAAAAAGCGCCTGAGACAGCTGGGCTTGCAATACTCCCTGCTGTTCCCCGCAAAACTGAGGGTAGTGGCTGGAGAACGGACTCATTTTTTTACGGACCCAGCGGAAGCAGAATCATGGCTGGGCAGTGGAGTAGACACAGACCCAAGAACAACTGCGGGATCCGCGCCCCGGCGACAACCTGGAGGCTATAGGAGAAGACGTCGACCCCGCCAGAGATCACGGGCAGGGACGAACTCCGAGATGAGGACTCGCCCCCCAGCGGACGCCGCGCGCCAGGAGAAGCAGGACGCCCTTCGCTTGGTGTTGGAACTTAGTAGATCCCCAGCGCAGTATGACGCGGCGGAAGGCGGCACACAGGAATCTCCCAGCGACGACGAGGCCCTTTATGGCGTACCGGACTCCCCAACATCGGCAGGGCGACCGGATGTCACTCCCCAAACGGCGGACTACATCAGCTGACCGAGCAACGAGCAAGGCAACCCCGGAAACATTTGCCCAACGCCACCAGGATGGCCCCGGTGCCACGCACTACCAGAACTGACGGGGGGCGACCCCCTCAACCCTGAGGGATAGACTAGCAATGGATACACACCGGGGGTCCTCCCCGATGGGTGGAACACTGCTGTCTGACACTGGGTGCCTGACCAGGATACGACTGCAGAGACTCTTCGCCTAGTAGCGGCTCGACTGGATCAAGTAACGTATAATGCTTGCTGCATGTATGAATGGGGCTCCCTGCGTGCCAGTGCGGTCTAGGCCGGCACGCTCTTCCCGGGAAGGCAGTGGGCTTTTCCCACAACGCCATCACTGACTTGATCTTACTGACTAAGTGCGCATAGCACAACCACCCCCTTAGACTTACAAGTTGGTTGCTCTCCTAAAGAGTATGGACGGGAGCACGTTTTGCATCCGACCTTTTGGTATTCTAACTGTTCACAATGTTCGCTGGCTAGTTGTTCTTTCAGCCATGTTCCCTTTTCCCCCACTGGTCTTAAACGAAGTGGTGTGCCAATATATTCTGATTGTTCGCATGAATGTTTGCTCGATAGCATGTGTGGGTACCATGAGGGGGCGGTGGTCGGTTGGGAGGGAGATGCTATTATGTACATGCAATGTCGGCCTTTAAAGTTTGTACGTGGAATGTGAGGGGTATGCATACACCGTCCCGGCGTTACCAAATTTACTCATACCTCAAACGCCACCACATACAAATCGCCCTTCTGCAGGAAACACACCTCAGCGGCGCTGAGACACCCACGCTACGCCGCAGGTGGCGCGGACAATTATATGCCACAGGTTTCTCGTCTTATGCCAAAGGGACACTGGTATGGGTTAAGCCGGGCACCCCATGGACCACGCTGGACGTACACATAGATCCTGGGGGGAGATACGTAGTAATCCACGGCAGGCTAGATGGGAACCCACTGGTGTTGGCATCAGTGTATGCGCCCAACACAGGCTTGTCGGATTTCCTCACCCAGCTGTCGCACACACTGGCCCCCTGGCATGGGGTCCCCTGGGTACTCGGTGGGGACTATAACAGCTCACTAGACCTAGCACTGGACCGCTCCCACCCTCCACAACCTAACTCGCAGGCATATAACACCGCGAACACACTCCGGGCCTGGTCCGCACAATGGGACCTCCACGACGCTTGGCGCACCCGAAACCCGCACTCCAGGGTCTATTCATATTTTTCGGGAGCACACGCCCTACATGTACACCTGGATAGGTATATGGTCACCAGTGAAATCCTACCGCATGTCACGGACACCACCTACATGGGCCGCACACACTCTGATCACAACCCGCATACGTTAGAGTTACTGTGGGAACAACCACGGGCCCCGATCCCAACGTGGAGGCTACAACCCGACCTGCTGTTAGACGGCCAATTTCGGGACTCCATAAACGCACAAACTGCACAATATTTTGAGGACAACACTGGCACAGCGTCAACACCACAAATAGAATGGGACACTTTCAAAGTGGTCCTTAGGGGGCAATGCTTGGGCACTCAGGCACATTCCCGACGACAATTGGAAGCTGACCTTAGACGCTTAGAATCACGCTTGCTGCAAGCGGAACAGGCAGCAGCCGCGGGCGCACACGCTGACTTGCTGGAGATGCGGGCAGAACATGACAGATTGCTCGCCAGGTTGAAAAACATTAACTACACGGCCCACTCAGCCCGTACACACCACACAGGTGACAAGCCTGGCAAGCTACTGGCCTGGCTGATACAGCGAGAGGAGCGTACCACGCCTGTGACAGCGATACAACCCACAGTCGGCCCCACAGTATTCACCCAGTCGAAAATCCACGAGGCCTTCGAGACACATTACAGGGCGCTCTACGAGTCCCGCCTTCAGACGACACAACCCACCATAGATGCATACTTAGACGACATAACACTGCCGACCCTAACAGACGGCCAACAGGACGACCTTTGGTCACCACTGGCAGCGGACGAACTACGTGAGGCCATCTTTGCCCTCTCGAACGGCAAGGCCCCCGGCCCGATGGGCTGCCAGCGGAATATTACAAAGCCTGCTCTAATATCCTGATCCAGGAGCTCCTCAGAGTATACGCAGCGGCGGTGGAGGACTCGGCCTTACCCCTGTCCATGAACGAGGCGACCTTAGTGTCCCTACTAAAGCCGGGACGAGAGGGAACGCTCTTAGGTTCGTATAGGCCCCTAGCGCTGCTAAACACGGACTATAAGATTCTGGCGTCGACTCTTGCTCGTCGCCTGGCGGCCCTAGTACCTGCCTTAATCCATAGTGATCAAAACGGCTTCGTGCCCACTAGATGCACCTCCCACAACATACGAAGACTCTTCAGGGTGCAAACTTATGCAACTCGAGATTGGCCAAGGTCGGGTTGCTTGATTCTAGACTTGGAGAAGGCATTCGACTCAGTCGAATGGCCCTACCTGCTGTCGGTACTGCGCAAGTTCGAGTTGGGGGAGGAGTACATTGAACTGGTTGGACTGTTGTACAGACACCCTGTGGTGAGAGTCCGCACGGGCAAACTACTTTCAGATGCCATCAGGGTTCGTCGCGGCACCAGACAAGGCTGCCCACTGTCCCCATTACTCTTTTCACTTGCGATAGAACCCCTAGCCGAGATATTACGCAATAGGGGCACGCAATGGTGCATTCCACTGGCAGACGGCGTGCACATTGTCTCGCTATATGCGGACGACTTACTCTTGTATGTCAGAGATCTCACTAACATACCACCGGGACTCTCAGATATTTTCCGGTCCTTCGAGGCCATGTCCGGCCTCAAAGTGAACTGGGCCAAGTCTGGGGCGTACTCCTTCAATCCCGACATTCCGGTCCCAGACATTAGGATCAACGGCGAACAGCTGCCATGGCATCCAACTACATTTAGGTACCTGGGAATATATATCTACAGAACACCCCCGGATGTTCTGGACGGTAACTTGACACGCGCCATCACATCTATAAGATCCCAAATTGCCTTCTGGAAGACCCTACCGCTCAACGTCCCGAGCAGAGTAACATTGACGAAAATGATCGTCCTACCCAGACTTCTGTACTATTTCGCCAACATCCCGATATATGTGCAGGCCCGCGTTTTCAAGGACCTGGCATCCATGCTCAGGGGCCTGATATGGAACGTCGGGAGACCCAGGGTAGCCCTTCAGAAATTATATGCGCCGGTCGATGAGGGCGGCCTCGCAGTGCCGAATTTGGAATTATACTACCTAGCTGCGCAGCTGCAGTGGGTGACTGCTTGGCTCGCGGGAAAGAACCTGGAGGAAACGGCCACAGCAACGGACGTGCTGACCTCCACACAAGTACATGCCCTATTCCACCCCCTGGCTCACTCGAGGAGATCATCACATGTAGAGGTTGCAGCGCAGTGCTACACCAGGAGCTTGCGGCTCACGAAACACACCAAGCCATATGCCCCAGCACTCCCACTACTAGGCACCCCTAAGACCGCTTCCATCGTCACGGAGGCGACATCAGAACACTGGACACGCACAGGGGTGGACACCATGGCGGACCTTTATGCTGAGGGCACCTTGATACCCTTTGAGACGCTGGCCGCTGACACGGGCCTCCCGGCAGGACAGTTCCTACAGCATGCCTCAATTACCATGGCGTACACACAGCGGTGGGGAAGCATTGCTGAGGAATTGCCTACACATCAACTGATCCAACATCTGCATGTCATGGGGAACGGCACACATGTTGTACACTGGCTGTCCCAGGCGCTCCTGACACACACGCAAAATACTCTGCAGCCACTACGCACCAAATGGGCACTTGACAGGGGACGGGACTGGACGGACAAGGAGTGGGCAATGATACTCATGGGCCCAAGAAACATTCCCCGCAACGCACGCTTCAAACTGATTCAATTCTACATTCTACACAGAGCGTACCTTTCACCTGATAAAATTAACCAGTACTTCCCGGGCACTACGGCTAGCTGCCCTAGATGTGCCCTGGTGGGAGCAGACCTGCTACACATGCTGTGGCAGTGCCCGCAGATCCAGGCATACTGGCAGACAGTGCTACAGGTTTTAGAAAAATGCACGGCTATGCCAATACCGCACACCTGGGAGGCAGGCCTCCTAGGCCTGTACAGACGGACCAAACAAAATAAAGTACCCTCTCGCTTCTGGGACCTCGGCCTCCTCACAGCCAAAAGGCTGATAACGAAACACTGGAAGTGAGCCACTCCACCCCTGACGGAGCACTGGAGCACCTCCCTAGATAATTGGGCGAAGGCAGAAAGTACCACCCTGTACAGTGAGGAAACGGCGGGACGGCGACAGTTCCCGATCGCGGCACTGTGGGACGCGACGCTCAGCTCCTTTCACAAGGAATGCCAACTGGTGATGACCACCCCCCCAGAGGGGACCAGGAGACACAGGGTGGAGAGGGGGACACATAGGCCACAACCTTGTCACCACCGGCAGAACCACGCATGATCACCCCGACAGCATAGACACGGCGTAGGCAGCCGACGCTCCATGACGACCAACTGGGCGCTGTCCCGCCCAACACTTTCCCACGCTCCTGACGCCCTCCCCCCCGCCAGCCCGCTACCCTCCCTGACTCAGGACCCGCACCCATAACTGCGCCCTGATGATAACCACGAGCACCCTAAGCATCGACGCGCCCTCCATGCAACACACACGCACACAACACTCTCGGAATTAGTGACCACACCCTCCCTTTTCCCTAGTCCCCCTGGTTCTTTCTCCCTTTCACTGTTTATATAGTTATGTTTTCTCCTTTGCCACGCAAACATGGGTGGGAAGTATGTAGCACACTACTAGCGTGATGTATGACGTAATACAATGCTATGTGATATACTGTGCCCCGCAACCATGACAGACATCCCCGGGATGTAAAGATGTGTAAGATGTATCTTGCAAGTGTTCTTATCTCCTGTGATTTTCAATAAAGGATATTTTTTAAAAAAAATAAATAAACAATCCACTCCCAAGGAAAAAGTTTTCCAGTCCAGAGGAAGGTCTCCTCGACGGAGGGAAAGGACTCCAACTCGAGAACGCCAGTCTCCCCAGCGGGAGCCCTCTGAGAAAAGATATAACCTTAGAAATAGGGATAATCTGAAAAAACCTGATAGATATCAAAGTATTGATACACGTCCCTCTCGATCTTTTCCACAGAATTCGGAAAGAAGAGGACGGTCAGACCCAGGAGAGCACACCAAGTCCAAAGACAAGGAACCTGCTCAGAGTAAAAAATCTCAATTTCAGAAAAAGAAGGTAGCCAGTATTAGAGTAATCAACCATGCCGAGAATACTGAGGACACAGTTGAAAAACGGGGAGTGGGCATTGACAATGTTGGACAGTGCAGCAGAAATCAGTATAGCGCGCAAGATCTTGATGAGTCATCTGGAGACAGTGGACACGAATGAATACATTCAGGTTGAAACTGCCGACACCAGACTTAGCGAGCCCCATAAAATATACGAAATAACATTGCGTATAGAGGGTGATAAGACTAGGAAAATTAAGGGTCTATTTTGGGATAAGCTCTCAAAAGGCTATGATATTCTGTTAGCTGAAAAAGATTGGCCCCCAGAGTTTGTCAGGGAGTGCCCTCGTGGCGAAGAAGTGATTATGCCTGCCTTCTCGAATCACATTCCGATTCACAAAAAATATACATATGCAAGGAAATGGGCAGTAGCCCAGGCACCTGCATTGTATAAAAATCATGTAGGATGGGATGAGGATTCTCCTCCTCACAAAATCCAATTAAAAAGTGAACCAACTGCCCAACGGCAGTATCCCATAAAGCAAGAAGCTAAAAAACAAGTCAGGGAGATTTTAGATCAACTTGAATACCAGGGGGTGATTGAAACATGCACCTCTCAAATGAACAATCCTTTGTTTCCTGTCTCCAAGCCAGACAATTCATGTCGTCTAGTTTTGGACTACAGACACCTTAACTCGTGTTGTAAAACTTTTGCAGTACAAAACTCGCATAGTGCAGCCCTAATGAATAACATATTTAGGAAAAAATATAAAACGACATTAGACATATCTAATGGTTTCTTTTGTTAAAACATTGCACCAGAAAGCAGATATTTGACCGCTTTCTCTGCATTTGGGTCGCAGAAAAAATTCTGTCGACTCCCACAGGGGTTTAAGAACAGCCCGGGACTATTCTCAGCTAGAGTAACAGAGTTCCTACAAATATATGATGATGAGGCATTATCTTACGTAGATGATATTTATCTCACAGACGACGACTTGGATACTCACTTGAAAAGAGTGAACACCATTATACTTGGGTTCGCAGCAGAGGGTTACAAATTCAACTTTAAAAAGTCTCGAATTGCCCATCTGACAGTACTGTTTTTAGGGTACAAACTATCAAGTGAAGGGAAAAGCCTAGCGGACAACTTCTTAGAGAAGTGTGCTGTACTCCAAGCTCCAAAAACGCTGAAGAATTTACAATCAATACTAGGTTTTCTGAATTTCGGAAGAACTTACATTCTAAATTACGCAGAGAGGGTTAAACCTCTCTACGAACTAATTAAACCTGATTTTAAACAAATCAATTGGACTCAAAAACACACAGAAATTTTGAGATCACTGCAAACAGACATGTTAGCAAAAACAAAATTAGATACACGTGACAACACACGTGATCTTGTAATCCGAGTCATCCCAGGAAGATGCGGATTTACATACCTAACCTCTAATGAGGGAGAAAAGGTACCAATTTCAATTAAATCACACTTGTACACACAAGTAGAAAAAACATTCAGTCACACAGAAAAAACTGTGAAAGCAGTGCAAATCGCATTAGCAAATGAACGAGAACTAGCACACGGCAAACGGATTAATATCCGTACAGCG
This sequence comes from Lissotriton vulgaris, assembly GCF_964263255.1. Lineage (NCBI taxonomy): Eukaryota > Metazoa > Chordata > Amphibia > Caudata > Salamandridae > Lissotriton > Lissotriton vulgaris. The sequence continues at coordinate 924,631,667 of NC_141687.1, forward strand.
GAATCCGCCTTCGAAGCGCTATTCAGCCCAGTAAACCTGCCTACAGTGTCACTGGATCCGAAATGGATACAGTGCATAGATTCTCTAGCAGCGGAAGACGTGAAATACTATTTCGCCCCGCAATTTGAAGAACTGAATGATTTAGAATATGAAGAAGAATATCCTCTGCCAATCGAAATTCTGCCTCTCCCACAATACGCCTGTATAATCTATACAGATACCTTTGTACAGCATTTCAACGTAGAGAGAAAATCCTACGATGCAGCATGTGCGATTATTAAAGGTCGTTGGCTGTGCGGTAAATTCAGACCGAAAGTAACAAAAACTGAATCTGTAAGAAACTGTTCGGTTCAGAGAACTGAAATCAGATCTTTAAAGATGGCGCTCGAAAATGCAGAACGTGAATTCCCGACACTTATAGTGTGCGATTCTCATTTTTGCGTCAACTCTTACAATAACAAACTGCAGAGTTGGATTGAAAACGACTACAAAGATGACACAGGTGCCACAATAAAGCATAAATTGCTCTGGAAACAGGTAGCTCTTTTACACAAAGAACTACAAAAGACTCACGTGATTCACGCACAGAGTCTTCAACGTGATGGCGTTCATGTTGCAGGGAATTCATTGGCTAATACAGCCACAGCGGAAGCAACTAAACCGGCTTCCGTAGCCACAAAAAAGCGTACAGAAAAATACATAGACGGGGAAACCATGCTGGCAGTAAAAACGACCGTAAAAGGCGACTGTGCAGCACTACCCGTAAACTATCCACTCAATTATGCATACGTAATCGATGCAAACTCCGTTCCTTTTGCTCGAATCCCTGGAGTGGGGGACAGAGTAATTCCAAACAGGAGCAGGAGGGGCTTCCTCTTACTGGAAGCACACATGGGGTTGGGTCTGAGACACCAAACAATCAAAGCCGCTCTGAAAGAATTACAATCAGAGTACTGGTGGCCAGGAATGAGTATAGATAGTCAATGTTTTGCTCAAAATTGTGAAGACTGCAACAGAGATCGCAGTAATGAACAGGCCAGTGTAGTTTCAGGATCCCTTCTAGACGGGATCCTGAAAGGCGGTCTATCTGCGCAATCAAAGAAGAGAAGCGCGTCCCATTGTACACAGTTAAGGCTAAACACACTTAAATAATGAGGCCTCCAGCGCTCGGCTGACGCTAGAACGGTTATAAAAGATTTGCGAGTCTTTATCGGCACATACGCAATTACCACGTTCCATTCTGATCAGGGTCCTGCTTTCAGCTCTCGAGCCTATAAGGAGGCCATGGCCAGCATGGGAATTGGGTTTGTTGTATTCTTGTCCGTCGCACCCCGAAGGGAACAGTGTGGTAGAAAGAAAAAACCGGGACATAAAGCAATCTATAACAGCGAAGGTATTAGGTTCAGGCGCTGGGTGGGTCAAACATTTAATAAGTGTCCAGACTAGTCTTAATAACATGCCAAGAAATTCTCTAAAAGGTTTCAGCCCATACGAACTATTGTTCGGAATTAGAATGCGTATTCAGGACCTCGATAGTCAGATATCAGTGGTACAAGAAGAAACAACGCACTTTGATGTAAAGGATCGTTTGGCTGTTTTACAGGAACTGAACGAAACAAGAAAATCCTTAAGCAACATAAAGTTAAAGCAACAGCCAACTACCACTGACGAGGCACCACCAGCAACAGCCCCAGCAAGGCCTGTCTGGATTCCAAAGATTGGGGATCTAGTCAGAGAAAAGATTGCGGTTAAGAAGGAATTTGGGCCTTCTTACAGAAAAGCAGTACCTGTCTTGGCAGTCACCGGAACAAGATCAGTTGTGCTACCGCCCCTTGCTGGTAAAAAGGAGAACAGAGTCGTGTCCATCGACCTGGTAAAACCACAAGCATGTGGCCTATAATCAACAGTAGGCCCAGTGGACTCCCAAGAAACAACAGAATACCCAAACTTGCAACAATCCAAGAGGTTCAAACTGAAAGACTCATCACATTCGATCAGCCTGCAGTGCACAATGAAGGACTATGCAATAATGCCATGGAACTCGTGCCTCTTGAAACACAGATTGAAACAGTTCATCAAGAAACAACACCAGTCTACAATGATGTGGCATCAGAAAGTGCTACCGAGAGACAGATTGAAAGAACAATCCCATCAATTGACAGAACTGCCTCTGGTTATTTCATCAACTTCGACAACTTCTCTGAAGATCAATACGACCCCGAAGTGATGCCAGAAACAAAAAAGTATTCTAAAGAAAATACAACAGGACTCCTTCAACAAATCAAAGAATTATATCTGGATTCACCGTTGATTGAGCATTGGATTATCTCAGGGGTATTCATACTCCTACTATGCCTAATTTTAGTTTTAATTTTAGGAAAGTTTATTACAATTGAATGGACACAGCAAGTCAGAACATCAACCTAGTCCTGAAACCACACAGATCATCCCACGTGAAGAAAAGAGAACTGTCAACAGTAAATGTCACAGCAATTCCAATACCTGGTGGGGTAGTATGGGAGAAAACAGACTATGAGCTATATGGTCCGGTCGAAATCCTGAAGTATCCTCATCAACTAAAGGTTTCCTTAAGTGACTTTGTAAAACCTAGTAACCTAGTACATTCTCTGATGATTGGGACTTTAACAGTATTAATGACATGATGTCTGATTTAGTAATGTCAGCTAGATTCACAGATCATGATTATTTACAAGGTTCATCTAGTTATGAGCAGCTATTCTGTTTCACACACTATGGTGATCATTACTTGCATAAATCTGCACAGCCTAGAAACGTTTTTATGTATAATCAATGGGAACATTGTGCTACACCACCTAAAAGCAGTTCTAAAGCATTTTTTGAGAAATTCAAATACTTCTCAGGGTTTAACACCAGTAATGCAGAAACGTTTTATTACAAACTGTTAGATAAAACAGGAATGAAAACAATGCTGACAAATTCTAAATTGATATATTCAGAAGCATTTTATGACAAAATTATGACATTTGGTTTTGATTATTGGAAAAATAATATTGAAACGAAAACAATTTGGGGTACAAAAGATTGGCAGGTGCAAGGCATTGAAGCACTATTTAGAACCTGCATGATACCAGAACAAATGTTGTTTTTAAATGACACAATACACCAAACATCTTGTCTTGGCCTAGCTAAGATCAAAGACCTTAAAACACCGTCTATACCAAAGCCAATACCTGAAAATACAACAACAGATATTGAGTTAGGCGTATCACAAATTTTACATTTTAACAGAACACATCCTGATTGGAAAAAGTGGTTAATCTGGCCTACAGACACAAACAGCTGTCAAGATAGATTCCTGAATAAAACACAGGGGTTAAAAATGACCAGATTAGACTCGAGATATTCCCAGAGACAACATCCAGGGATTATAACAACATACAGTGTAGGGAAACTCTGCCTTGAATGGCTAACATCATCCACACTGGCTGAAATTAAGCAACACTTGTCTTTACTAAAAGATGGTGCTGATTTGCACGATTTCATTCTTGGACCACGCAAACAGCGTCAAAAGCGTTTCATAGCGACCAGTATCTATGCTGCTTACAACGAGGCTTGTAAAGTCAAACAAATTGAAACTGCTGAGAAAATACGAGAAATTGATCGTATTAATTTGGAAAAATCACTTTCTGTGGTAGACAATGGGTTAATGACTCTGTCTTCCAGAATATATTCGTTGGACAATATTGTATCCTCTGCCTTTGATGTGATAGACAGAGACTTGCTAATGTTACAACATGGCCAGTCGCAATTGCGCTCTATTATAGAATTAGGCTGGACGCTGCAAAATCTTCGTTCAGGCTATGTGCCTTGGCGTTTAATCAACACAACGTCATTATTTTCCATTTTTTAACCTTACTGATAAACAGATCAGTTTGGCACAGAAAGGAGCAGACTATACAATCCTGAGCATCGAAAAACTCGAGAGATTACCATTGACAATGTCAGAGAGTCCTGTCATTGAATGGATAATACACGGAATTATCACAATTCCGATAACAACTTTCCGATTTAAAAAGTGCCTTGAGTACATACCTGCTGGCCAGTATGAACAATTGGGTAAAGGATATGTAAAATCTGAATGGAAATTACCATACACTCATTCTTGCTATAGTGACAGCGACAAAAATGTATTTCTTAGTGGTGAAAACTGTAAACATTCACTAAGCGGTATACTTTTGTGTCAGGGTATTAATTTACACGGAGCATGTGATGGAAATTCTAACAAACTTTCATGCCACCAGCTAGTCACACCTGCAACTCAGATAGAGCCCTTCTCTATGCAACTTTCAAACGGGAGTTACATTCTTAGAACGGATCACAGATGTTGTGGCCTTGTGCCAGGGAAAAGTTATCTAGTGAAAGTAACGTCCATGGTCAAATGCTGTATGCAAGCATTGTTTCCGAGTGGGCCTGCAGACACAGTGACTCCCATCTGGCCTCGTCTGAATCTCTATTCTATTGGAATTGATACTTTAAGCAAAATGAAATCTGTACTTTTACAGACAACAGTGCCTATAACGTCATCAAAAGAGACGTATGATCTTCTAGTTGCAAGGACAGTTACTGAAGTTCATGACCTTTTATCAACAAATTGCCCCGTGCATTTCGTAGAAATGTTGAGCCAACTCCTTAACATGTCTAGTGCAACAAGCATCCCAGGCATATTTAAGACAGTCTTTACGGGACTTCTAACACCCTTCCAGGCAATTTTGGGAATCGTTCCTAATTTTGTACACTCTGTTTTTGGCGGCATACCATTATTTTTGGGACTTGTAGCAGGGATTTTATTTTTGACCCTCCTGCTTCGTTATGGCAAGCCTCAGCTCAGACATAGCTCCCATGGGAATGGAAGAGACAATCCTAGCAATGCGCTACCGGGACAGGATAACTAACGTCCTTGGATTGGCCAGGCTGAGAGATCTAAACATGACCTGGTTCCTTTCATTCAGACCTATATGGCAGAACTGTATCTTACCGGTACTAAGATGTATGCTATGCGGCGATGAATGCGTGTTGGACATCTGTCTTTCACTTCCATCAGCAGTACCAATGGACGTCGATACTTTGCTCAGTCCAATAACGGCTCACGCATTGTGTTGTCCCCAGCGGCTACCAATCCTGATGACAGCATTCGTTGAGACTCCTGTACTACGACTAGGTGGTAACAGTGGAGCGAGTGACAAAAGCAACATCACCCAGGTACGACCTTCTGTGAGCATTGCTGCTCCTGACTACGATGACAGCAATCATTCTCACACCTGCCAAGTTACAGCGCTATCTAATTTGGTTGAACTATCACCTGATTTTGTAGACCAATTCTTTGAGAGCCTGTCTGATACGATGTTCTCACCCGTACAGAAACAATAACTTTTGAGAAGCTTTCCGACTCACAGCGTTCTCATGAACTCTGAATTCGGCCTTCAGTTTTGATCAACAAAAAACTGCAGAAAGTGTTGGAACTCTATTTCCCCGTTCAAGCATTAATTCTTTTTGAATTGGATATTTTTAATATTGACTTTTTTTTGGCACGAACAATTCTTTGCTTAACGTAAAAACTATTCTTAGAGAACAGAAGCTTCAAAACTTCTATTTTTAAACACATCTAGAGACATAACAACATTACATCAGCCTCTAGCACATGTTATTGCAATGCATTTATATGTGATGATTTATCTCGCCCTTCTTCTGTCAGAGATACTTCATGTGTAATTCTTTTTGCATAATCGTTCATTGATTTCATATGCAATAATTTTTTGAATGATTTCTATGCTTCAAAAAACGTACAGTACCTAAATTTCACGTATTACAGATACGCCTATTTCGAATGCATATATGTATTTTGGGGTGGGCAATGTTACACATGCATCCTATTGCTCTAGTTTTAGTAATTTGATGGACATGAATACGTGGAGTGGGTGTTATGTGTTTATCTAGGTTCCTGATCGATACTGTGACCTTATGCCCCTATTCGGCTATAAATCCATTTGTTCCCTATATTGGCATAACCGTTCAAGTGCGATTTTCAGAAAAGTCATCTCTGGCCTCACACGAACAGAGCCACATTCCAGCATAGCTCTCTGCCACTTCCTTTGCGACCAATTAGTGCAATGACAGGGCAGGAGTCACTATCTGATATTCCTAGATTAACACTCCGAGTTCTTCAACAAGATAAAAACTCAGCAAACCTGGAAATCCCCGCTTGCTGTGTTTTGATTAGTAATGGAACTCTAATGAGCAACTGATAACTATCACTTCCTAGTGACATCTTTAATTGACGTCTTATGTCCAGCAAACTTGCGTCAAACCCGGCACCTGTCAGGTATAAATATTACCAACGTTGCCTTAAGCAATAGCTCGTTGCTCGTTGCCTGTTGTTAGCTGTCTGCAAGACCCCGTGTTGGTGAAGCTAGCACCCTGTCGCTGCAGACTGCTGTCCCCTTGGTGGTGAAGCTACTGATACCATTATCGCTGCTAAAGCGCGAACGATGGTGCAGTACGCTTAGGAGCTGAACAGCCGTCCCTCTGCGAAGACATCCAGCAGATTCCAGCTGCCGCGGACGCTGTCCCCCGCCTCCTCCTCCTCGACGCGCTGAAGAGAGCCGCTGCCTTTCTCCTGCAGAGAAATCCAGCTCCAGCGTTTCCGGTCTACCCTTGCGGGTGACTGGGATACCGAATGCCCCCTGAAGGAAATACCAGACTTCCATCATTCTATTCAGAGGTATGGTGTTGACTAAACCCTTAGATGAGAATTCTTGAAGCAAACCTTGGCAAAACCAACTTAACTTAAAGCTACTTACTTACTCCCCTTCCACGTGTTAGGCTTAGGTCAGGCACACTGGGGTAGGCGTAGTTAGAAGCACCAGTTGAGTATTTTAGCCTAATGTATATATGAATGTATATATGTTTTATTACTTTTAAACCATTGTATGGCTAAGAAACCATATCAATGCTTTTACAGTTCTATTTCGCAATCCTTATCTTACTGTACGTACTTTTTATAATAACAAGTCTTGCAATTGTGGCAATACATTTCTCTTGTACGAGAAGAAAGACTGTTCAATAAATGTTAACCTTTTATTGACAAACGCCCGTCTCTCTATTCTCTACATCTCGGGAAAGTAAACTGCACTAAACTGACTGAGTGAAATACATGTCTATTGTTTCACACGACCCTAGAGATTGACTCTTGATCTGAGGAGCAAAGTTGTCATGTTGCACGGTTGTTGGAAAGCTGAATCCCTTCTTGTCTGTGCCAGGGAAGCTGATCACTTCCCATGCAGAGAAGAAAGTTTCCAGTGACCTCTGAGCTAGTTGGTAACACACCCAATTAAGTTTAGCATAGTCAGTGGAGGCCAGGAATATCCGCAGTTCCACGTCGATACTACTGTTTATGTTATTCCAATGCGCAGGGCCTAGTGGGAAACTAGGAACTACACTACAATAACACCTCCCTCAATCTGCGGCGCTTAAACGCGGTACTGACCCGTACATCAGAGATACAGAAAGATGCTGCCATTCTATCCTTTGATGATTCAGAAAAGGGGGTGGTGATGAACAGAGTGTCTGAATTAAGCAGACCACTCTTACCCAGTCCAAAGATCAGGGCTTTATCCATCACCGTTTTTTAGCTCACTGCACCATCCCAGCTCAGAACTTGGCTATATGCAAATTAGTCTGACCCTGGCCCAGTGCATCATGGGAACAGGGCAGACCAAACTACCAAGCCAATTCTTATACTGGGAAGGAAACAAGCTACCGGGGACCGGTTTCTGGCATTTCAGCCGTCTTCGGCCCGGCTTGCTTGAATCCTGATGGTGGCAGGGTATACTCAGACATGAGTCCCTTTCTCACTGCACCATCAGGATTCAAGCAAGCCGGGCCGAAGAAGGCTGAAATGCCAGAAACCGGTCCCCGGTAGCTTGTCTCCTTTCTGGTGAAGAATTGGCTTGGTAGTTTAGTCTGCCCTGTTCCCATGATGCACTGGGCCAGGGACAGACTGATTTGCATATAGCCAGGTTCTGAGCTGGGATGGTGCAGTGAGATAAATAACGGTGATGGATCAAGCCCTGATCTTTGGACTGTTTAATTCAGACACTCTGTTCATCACCACCCCCTTTTCTGAATCATCCTATCCTTTGATGCCACAATGGCCTTTGACCTGGTGGAATGGCCGTTCCTCTTTGCAGTGCTTCGGAAACTGGGAATTGGACCAAAATTCTCTGCATGGGTCCAGCTGTTATATACGGAACCCCTCGCACAAGTGGTAGCTAACGGGAACATTTCCAGAGAATTCAAACTAGGACGAGGTACCAGACAGGGCTGTCCATTGTCGCTGCTCTTATTCGCCCTGGTGCTGGAGCCGCTTGCAGCATGGATTAGACAAGACGTGTCTATTCGTGGAATGAGATGGGAAATGGAATAGGAAGATCTCATCTCACTTTATGCCAACGACGTCCTTATATACTTATTATCCCCGGCGAGGTCACTGGTGTTTCTACTAGATATCCTCACAGCATATGGGAAAGTATCCGGATATATGATCAATTGGACAAAATCGCTATTATACGTTCTGCATGGACCCACGCCACGACTCCCACGGGGTTGCGAACTGCAGGTCACGACTATGGGTTTCAAGTATCTAGGAATATATGTCACGCCAACAGAGTCCATCTTCATGGAAGAAAACCTGTTGAAGCCCCTAGAACGACTCCGGGCGGATGTTAAACACTGGAGATCCCTCCCGTTGACATTGTTGGGAAGAGCTGCACTGTTTAAAATGCTGGCATTGCCAAGATTTCTCTATGCACTGCAAAACACTCCATTTCCAGTCCCTCCTAAATACTTCAAAACCATTGAAGCGGAAGTAACAACACGACCGTGGCACGGAAAGCCTCCCCGAATAGCACAACACAAATTATCCCGAAGTTGGTATGACAGTGGTATCGCCCTCCCGAACATCAAATTATACTACTGGGCCTCACAACTGATGATAATAAACCAGTGGCTCCACGTCCTACTAGTTGAACCAGCATTTCGGCTAGATCGAAGCATTCTACCGACCAACAGATTGTTGAGGGTACTATACAGTAGCAGGAAACAGACTGCACTCACGGGACCAACCGCACACACAATCAAAATATGGCACGATGCGCAAAAGGCCCTGGGATGGAAAGAGGTGCTGACACATGCCACCCCTTTGTGGAAAACGCGCCGACTGGGCACCCTAGCGAACAGCAAGGGGTTCGATAAATGGGACCTCATAGGAATTTCTAATATATATAGGTGATCTGTGGGTGAAGGGTGCGGTAATACCGTTTACAGACCTACAAGCGAAGTATGGAATGGCGGATTCAGAACAATACCGATACTTCCAGATAAAACACACACTGCAGAGTGCAATCCCCCCATAGACCACGCTGGTGGAATCTTCCCCTCTGGAAGACAGGCTACTTACGGATTACATAGACAAGAAATCCACCTCCCTCACATATAAAAAACTGATTAATATTCAGCCAGACCCTATGATTGCATTAAAAGATAGATGGCAAAAGGATCTGGGGGACATAGAGGACTCAGATTGGATGGATGCACTAGCATCCGCCCGAGAGGCAGCGATTCCATCCCGGCTTAAACTCATCCAATTGAAAATACTTCACCGAGTATATTACCCCCGCACCACATTACATAAGCTGGGACACACACCGGACAATCTTTGTTTGCGGGGTTGTGGTCAAATTGGAACGTTTTACCACATAATATGGGAATGCCCCAATATACAACAATACTGGGAAAGGATACTAGCAGAAATTTCAGAGGTTGGTGGAGCAGAAATCCCCTGTGACCCAAAATGTTGCCTCCTTAACATTTGGCAACCCACTGATCTCAACCTAGCCTTACAAAACTGGGCAACATTAGGGATGACGCTTGCAAAGCAGAACATAGCCAGGAACTGGGGTTCCAGGACATCACCCACACGCTCGCAATGGGAGCAAGACATGGACAATGCCATGGTAGCTGAAAGGGCCGTTTACACACACAGGGGTTGCCCACAGAAATGGACCAGAATATGGAATAACTGGAATGAATTCCGGGGAAATATTTGTGACCCTCCCTTGCAGATCCCATCACCTGAGGTCAGTCCATAACCATGTTCTGAATCATAGTCTTGGGCAGAAGCCCGATTTACATAAAGTTTGTATATGAATCAAGAGAAGAACGGTATCACCCCCCCCCTTTTAAAACTGTATTGTAACAATGGCTACAACTACGAAATCAATACTATGTACCTCTGCGACATGTTCTGTGTATTAAGATGTATAAGATCCATGCTACACTGTTTACATTCATGATACGAATAACTGTATGTATAATGTGATGACACAATAAAGGTTTTTGGAAACAAAAAACAAAAAAAACAAAAAAAACAGGAGCTTCACACCAAAGGTACCAGGTCTAACACGTTTCCCCTCCATCTCAAATGTGTGGAGAACTACCTCTTGGGAGTTCTCTTCACTAAGGCGGATAAATCTGGACAGACCATCAGCATTGGGGTGTTTTGTACCAGGGCGGTATTCCACTGTGAAGTCCATCCCCTATAGGGAAATGGACCACCTCAACAACTTTGAGTTCTCACCCCTCATCTACATCAACCATCTGAGGGGTTTGTGGTCTGTCTGAACCCATAAGTGAGTCCCAAACAAGTATGTTCTCAACTTCTTCAGTGCCCAGACCACAATAAATGCCTCACGCTGAATTGCACTCCATCTCTGTTCCTGTGGAATTAACCTCTTATTGATGAAGTCTACAGGTTGGTCTAAGCCCTCCTCATTTTATCTGTGAAAGAACAGCCCCCACACCATGCTCTGAAATGTCTGTTTGGACAATGAATTCCTTTGAGAAGTTGGGCGCCTGAAGCATGGGTTCTGTGCACATGGCAGTCTTCAGGGCATCAAAAGCTTTCTGACTGGTGTCAGTCAGTTCACTTTCTTGGGCTGCTTCCTAGAAGTCAGCTCAGTCAAGGGTGCAACAATGTTGCCATACCCCTTGACAAACCTCCTGTAGTACCCTCTGAGCCCTAAAAATGCTCTCCGTGTCTGGGTTTTGAGGGGTTCCCATGCCAGGATGGTATCAATCTTGTATTGTAGGGGCGTCACCAGGCCGCTTCCTACCTGGTGCCCCAAGTACACCACGGAACCCTGCCCGATCTGGCACTTACTTGCCTTGATCGTGAGACCTGCTCTTTGCAGCACCATCTTCACTTCCCAGCGGTGTGCAGATGTTCTTCCCAACTGGTGCTGAACACTGCAATGTCATCCAGGTAGGCGACACTGAAATCTTCAAGTCCAGCCAACACCTGGTTGACCAACCTCTGAAAGGTGTCAGGGGCATTCTTCATCCCAAAGGGCATAACCTGGAATTGGTAGTGCCCATCTGGTGTGGAGAATGCTGACCTCTCATCAGTTAAGGCGATCTGTCAGTACTCAGACGTCAAATCAAAGTACTGAGGTACCGGGCAGCCCCTAGCTGATCAATGAGCTCATCAGCTCTGGAGTAGGGGTGCGCGTCAGTCTTGGTGACTGAATTGAGTCCTCGGTAGTCCACACAGAACCAGAGTTCGGGTGTAGCACCAGGTTCGGCAGCATTTTGGACCAAGACCACTGGGCTGGCCCAACGGCTGTTAGAGGGCTCAATCACCCGAAGGCAAACATCTTGGAGACCTCCTCCTTGATGTAAGCTCTGACCCTGTCAGTCCCTCTGTAAGCCTAGTGCTTAACAGGAGGACTGTCCCTAGTGTCTACATCATGGATGCACCACTCAGTGACACCAGGAACCAGGGAGAACAAATCAAAGAATTGTCCCAACAGTTGGCGACAATTGTTCTGCTGCTCAGGGGTCAGGGTGGAAGAGAGGTTTACATCATCCACTGACCCATCTTGCTCTGTTGCAGACAGGAGGTCAGGAAGAGGCTCAGTCTCCTCCTCCATTCCAGCACCTGTCACTCGGAGTATGCCCACTTTTGACCTTTCTAAGTGGGGCTTCAGGCGGTTGATATGTAGGAACCGCAAATGGTTCCTGGGAGACCGTAAGTACACCAAGTAGGTGACAGCGCTCTTGTGCTCCACCACCTCAAATTGTCTAGTCCACTTATCCTGGAGTGCACTTGGATCCACTGGGGCCATGACCCAAACTTTCTGAACGGTTTGAAGCTCAATCAGAGTGGCATTCTGATTGTACCACTGCTTCATCTCTCCCTGGCTGGCTTCCAGATTGGCCTGAGCGAGTTGCCTGAAACACCGGGTTTTGTTTCTGAAGACCAGCATGTAGCTTTATACATCCTGGGGAGGTTTCATGGGAGCTTTCTCCCAGCCTTCCTTTGCCAAACTCTGAGGTCCTCTCACAGGGTGGCCATACAGGAGTTCAAAGGGGCTGAACCCTAAGGACGTCTGTGGCATCTCTCTGTAAGCAAACAGAAGGCATGGCAAGAGGATGTCCCACTTATGCCGCATAGGTTCCTCAAGACCCATAGTCATGCCTTTTAGGGTCCGGTTGAATCTCTCAACCAACCCATTACCTTGGGGGTGGTAAGGAGAGGAGAACTTATAAATTACTCTGCATTCCTGCCACAGGGACTTCATATACTTGGAAATGAAGTTTGTATCACGGTCTGACTCCACCTCTTTAGGGAACCCTACACGGGAGAAACTCCCCATCAATGCACATCTCACCATGGAGGCTGTCACTGTCCTGAGAGGGATGGCTTCCGGGCACTGGGTAGCATGGTCCACCAAGACTAGGATACACCTGTTGCCCATGGCTGTCTTGGGGTCCAGAGGCCCCACAATGTAAATGCCTACCGGTCAAAGGGGGTACTGACCACAGCGAAAGGTTGGAGAGGAGCTTTGTGCTTCCTTCCACTTTTCCCACTTGCTTGGCAAGTTTAATGAGACCTACAATGTGTGTCTGAACACTTGTACATCTGGGGCAAATAAAAGTGGGTGGCAAGCCTTTCAATGGTCTTGTTCTGCCCCAAATGTCCAGCTAAAGGTACATCATGATCCAAACCTAGAAGGAAGGCTCTGAAGCGCTGGAGTACCACCAGCACACAGGCTGACCCAGGCTCAGCAACCTTAGGCTTGCTATTCAGGAGGCCATTCTCCCAGTAGATCCAATGTGATCCAGGCTGATCACCTGCTGCCTGGTTTGTGGCCTGTTGCCACAAACCCACAAGAGAAGGGCACTTATGCTCGTCTCAGAATTCCTCCCTGGAGGGTCCTCCTTCTTGCTGACAATGAGTCAGCTCAGGCAGGTCCCCCAGTTCGTTCACCTGCTTCCCCTGTAGGTTCTAGGGCATCCCCCTCAATGTCTGCCTCCTCCTGCACTGTGGGAATTATGGGGGCTGGTTTCCCCCTCCCCCTACCTCTTGTCTTTAAGGCAGGTACCTGGGCCATACTTTCAGGCTCCAGGACCTCTTGAACACCCTTACTGGCTGCCATAGACCGAGTGGTCAAATACGCCCACTCAAGCAGACCCAACATCTCTAAATGAAATCTTCTCTCTACCTTAGCCCACAGAGAGCTCTTTAAATCATTGCCCAACATTCAATCCACAGGCATGGCTGGCCTCACAGCCACTTGAAGAGTTCCTCGGACCCCCCTCCACTCAAAGGGAACCTGAGCCACCCCACATTGGCTCTCTGAGTTGTCCCCAGCAACTATAGGGAAGAATGCATGGGGGATCACCTGCTTCTGAGATACCAGCCGACAAGTGACAGCTGTCACACTGGCCCCAGTATCTCTCAGAGCCTCCACCCTATGGCCATTGATGGTCACCCACTGCCTGAATTTGCTTAGTGTTATCAGGCTGCTGGGTCCTGGGAACCATCTACCAATCTCCTAAAGAGACAAGGGACATTTCTGCAGGTCCCCACCCACCTTGGGTACCTATCTCCTCCGCTCCCAGGGCTACACTCGCCACCTGACGGGGTGGTACACGGGGTGGTGCATTGCAATCCTTCAGGGGACACTGAGGATCATACCAATGGTGGCCCACTTGCTTACACTCAAAGCATGTAGGGGGCCCCCTGTGAACAAGTTTACCTGTTGGGGCTCCGTCTTCTTCTCAGGGGGAGGCTGGGAACCCTTGCCTTGGTTCCCTTGGGAATCACTTTAGGACCCTTTTTGTAACTCCCTCTGTTTACCCTTGTCCCCTCACTCTTCTGCTGGGGACCCTGCCAACCCTTGGTGGAGTCTCCCACATGACCCTTGTGGACCCGGGTACTCACCCAGCGGTCCGCCTCCTCATCAAGCTTCCTAGGGTTAGTTAGCTTGCTATCAATAAGGTGCTGGGGTAGCTCTGAATAACAATTACCAGACAAGTGCTCCCATTTAAACAAATCATAGAGCTCCTCAAAAGTACTCACTTTGCTACCCTTCACCCAACCATCCATAGCTTTGCAAAAGAAAGATACATACTCCACCCAGGTAGTTGCCTCCAGTTTCTTACAATTCCTGATTCTCTGTCTGTAGAGCTCTGGGGTCATCAGGGCTTCCTTCGTGTGGGCATAAATCATCCTACTCTCACTGGACAGGTCTAACTGTGTATCCCTCCCATCAATAACAAAGCGGACCCACAACTCCACTCACCAATCCTTCTAAGAGACTCGGTGGGCCAACATTGCCATTTCATAGGCTGCAAACAACTGCCCAATATTCTCATGCTTATGGAAATCCTTGATGACATCCTTGGGGAAATATACCCTGCCTTCTGCAGGCACAGATGGTGCGCTGCCACCAGAGGGACTAATTTCTAAGCTTTTAGCCTTAAGCTCCAATTCCCTCAAAAATCTTTCATATGCTAATTTCTCTTTTTCCCTTCCAAAAGCTATCCTGTTATTCTCAAGCTCCAGTTTCTTACTCTCTAGGTTCCTTTGACCCTCCATCTTGAGCTTGGCCAGCTGAATTTTGTGTAATCTATTTCTCTCCATGTTCTCCAGCTCTCCTGGTGAAAGGCCCTTGGTAGAAACACTGCTGCCTATGGGGGACGACACTATCTCTCTGACCTGAGCCAATGGCCCATCTAGCTGCTCTTCTGCGTCCTCAGCAGGTTCATCCACATCCTCAGAGGCATTTCTTGCTTCCATCCAAGCCCTCAGCACCTTTTGGAATTCCTCCTTTTTGGTGAGGCTTGTAGTAGCAACTTTACCTTTTTTACAGAAGTGCTTCAGCTGTTTCACAGTGTATATATCCACCTTCGCTTCCTCAAACTCTGGATCTATAGATGCAATAGATTCAGGTTCGCTCATGGCAATAAAAACTGGCAGTCTTTAGCAAAAATAACAGTTCCCAGGAAAATATTCCACCCAAAAATGTATGTGGTTGTGTTTGGTCTCCACTCACTGTTGGGTACTCTAATCATTGTATATGAGTCAAATGCAAAGCCAAATCCTCACCGCTGACCACCAATGTTAGAACTAGGAATCTCTAGTTGGCAATGGTTTGCACCTTTGTCCAAATAGGGACCCTTGCTTCTAGTCAGGGTAAGGGGGCAACACTCCTAAAATAACCCTTGCTCAACCCTATGGTAGCATGGCACGAACAGGAAGGCTTATCTCAGAGGCAGTGTGTAAAGCGTTTGTGAACACATACAGTAATACAGTGAAAACACTACAGATGGAAAATAAGCATTCTTTATATAGACTTAACACAAGACCAAAACAACAAAAATCCACAATACAGTATTAGGAAAATGACTTTTATATGGTAGAAATAGCTTAGTTCACTTTAGATGGTAAATGCGACACGTTTCTCACAAAGTACCCTAGGATGCGTAACGCAAGATAAACAAAAGGTTCACAGGGAGAACAATGTCTCAGTTCCTTGCTTCGGGGGAGGCAATGTGTCTGTTCCTCAGTGCTTGCGCAAAGTAGGCGATGCATCTGTTCCTTACCGGAGAGATGATGCGACGATCTCATGGTGCTTCCCGGTTGAGATGCAACAGGATGGTGTATCGATGCGATGCGACGATCCGTTGCGATGCAACAAGATGGCGTCTTTGAGGCAATGCGATGACGTGAAGAAAGCCGGCCGTGCTGTGAATCTGGAACTTCTGAGCTGCGACAGGCCCTGCGACATGCTTCTCCAGTGATGCGACAGCGACCCATGCGGTGGTGACACGCTTCTCCGATGATGCGCCGGCAACAGCTGCGGATGCGACACGCTTCTTCTCATTGAGTCGCGCTTCCAGCTCCCAACAACATGCAGGCTTCTGCAGACAGAATTCCCAGCAAGGAAATTCAGGGGGGAGCTGGTGGTGAAGTCTTGTTTCCCTGAGACTTCAGCAGGAGGCAAGCACAGTTCAAGCCCTTGGAGATTCTTATTCAAGATGATGAAAGTTTCATTAAACGTCTTTTTCCTTTCCTTGGCAATAAAGAAACCACTGCAGGCCAACCCCAGAAAGTAACATACTGGCACAGGGGCAGTCCAACTCCTGCAGATTCTCTGTTCCTTCTTGGCAAAAGGTCAGTCTTGATGTCCAGAAGTGATATAAAGTCCTGGGGTCTGGGCCCCAATATTTATACTGGTAAATACTTTGTCCTCTGAGGGCAGAAGGTGCTGTACATAGCCAGAACCAGTTATGTGCAGCTTCCTGGCAGGTCGTGGAGACAGCATTGTTGAAGGCAGACCTGGCCCAGGTAGCTGAAAGAAAATCTCCTACTACTACTCTATATTCAATGAAGGTTGGGGGCACTGAAAGGAAATCTCCGCTCCCACTCTCTCTATGCATCCAAGGTCCTATTCAGCCCAGTCCTGACTCATCAAACTGCTGGAACCCAAACCTTCCTTTAACTCACAAACCAGCCATGCAATACACAACCTAGCAGAGGCAGGCCGGATGGTTAGGCAAGAAAATACCCACTTTATAAAAGTGGTATTTTCAAACACAGAATGTTAAAACCAACTTTACTGAAAGATGTATTTTAACATACTAAACTACTAAATTTGATTTTCTACCATGTTCCCTGGGTCAGTTAGGATTATAAGATGTTATAAACAAACAGCCTATTCTGGCCTATGGGGACAGGTAGCCTTGCAATAGCAAAAAACGAAATTGGCTGAAATTCACTATCAGGACATGCCACACCCATCAGGGCATGTCCTTCCTATCACTTACAATGCACCCTGCCCTAGGGCCTACCTTAGGGGATGCTAACATGTAGAAAAGGAACGTTTAGGGACTGGTAAGTGGGTGCAATTACCAAGTCAACATGACAGTACTAGACTGCACACAGGCTCTGTAATGGCAGGCTTGAAACACACTTTACAAGCTGCTTCTGTGGGTGGGACAATCAGTGCTGCAACCCCACTATCAGCATTTGATCTACTGGCCCTGGGCACACATAGTGCACTGTACTAGGGTCTGACAAGTAAATCAAATAAGCCAATCATGGAGTCCTTAATCCATTACAACAATTTACAAAAGGAAGCACTTGCGCTGTGGCACTGAACAGCAGTGGCACAGTGCCCAAAGTGTGTAACCAGCAAAAACATATCAAAAACAGAGGAGACTGCAGCGAAAAATGAAAGGGAGACGCATGCCAATGGTACCAGGTCTAACAAGTGGTATCAGGCAATAGAGCTACTTCATGCCTGCTTTCCTTACGTAAATTCCCAAGCGTCACACTGGTGGTCGATGCCACCAACAAAGCTCTAGCCAGCATTGACATGTATTCAGATATTCAGATGTTTTTAGATCATGTCAGAAGAAATGATTTTTCAAGAAGCTCCTGCCTTGATACAGAATTTATATGCACTAGCAAGTTGAGTAGAGTTTTAGGAACTGTACAACATGTGAAAAGTGCTGACCTGTTAGATTCATCATGTTGAGATATCATTGGTGGTTTCTACACTCTCTATGTATACAGTGATATTATAGAGCCGCAGAGGGTCGGCGATAGCTACATCCCTTTGCTAAGGTGTGTGTAGGTCAAATGTGACAATAACACATGTGTTCATATTCAGTATGTCAAGCCTGACTTTGTAGCAAATTCTAAAAACTATTTTGAAACTTTTTCAGTTTTGATATTTAATGATCAGTCGCAGGAAGTGACCTTTAAATACAGTGATGAAATTACGAAGCTTCAGTTAAGACAGTGACAGTGAATATAGAAAATAAATCAACATGGTGTTTGTAAAAACATATGGAGACCCTTCCCTATATAGGGATTATTGCCGTGATCAGGCCAGTAATGGAGGTCCTTGTTTCTTTCAAGGTGTGCCCGTTATGTATAGCGTCAGACTGGGAGGCTTTTTTTGCGGCTTGTTTAGAAGAGCTGTGCCTTTCTAAAGAAAATGGTTTGAAATAGCCAAACCCCATGTTAAATCGGCCACTGCAAACATCGCTCATGATTTGGTGGACTCCGTTACATCAGTGTATGAACAAACAGCACCTAGAAGGAGCTGGACTTCTCTGTAGGCCTGTGGAAATCGCAGATAATTGCCGTTAGCATAAGCTGAAGCCATTTTTGTTGTGGCATCCATTTTGTTAGCCATGCGATTCTTCTGTCTTCACTGTTGCTTGCCTTTCTAGTCTGCTTGAGTTATCAACTGTAGTTAACTCCTGCAGTACTGACCTAGAGCAATGTATGAGCTCAGAAAGGCCTGTAGCTTCTAGAATGCACTTGTCTTAGAATGTAATTGTCAGTCTATTCCAACTGATGTTAGATGTTCTGTCTTCCCTCCACCTCTGCTGACAAAGTGGTTTCTATCTGTCCATGTTAGAAGATAGCTATTCTTGTGTATGCTTGCACCTTCTATTTGAGTCTCCATGCTTACTGTGCAACAAACTTGGTATATTAGACCCTTGGTTTTTGTATTCCATGTACTACCTCATGTAGTGCCAGAGAGTCTTGTATTGATCTAGTCCCACTCATGAGTGATTAATAAACTTGTTATTTAATATTTCAGCTTCAGTGCCAATCTCTCTTTTGTTGTTTTAGGACCAGTGGACAGATAAGGGTGAACCCCTGCACAGATGGGCCCCTAAAAAGGCTCATTTCAACAAATAGGAGCCCAACTCGTGGGGCACATCGAAGATGAGGCTGCCCGAAGGAGTGGTTTTGACGGAGGACAGGAATCTACTGAGGAGGTACCCTGCACATGGAGACTCTTTGTCTATGCAGACCAATGTGTTTTTCCGGTTTTCCGGATCTGATCCACCAGGTGGCGGCCGGTCCCGACTGAGATCTCTGTTGGCGTACGTATTGCAGTGACCATTAGGTCAACCCAGAGCTTGGCAGGAGGAGGCTGAAGATTTTCGTCATTTAGTAAAATTCGTAAGTAGAGATACGGAGCGCTCTTGAGTGTTCCGCCAGGCCATTTGGTAATTCAGTCTCTTCTTGCAGAGGCTTGGGGATTTTACTATCTTGTTTTGGGTGGGTCTGCGGACCCTGTAACAAGCATGCCTTATAATTTGGTAAAGACACAGAGTGTTTGCGAACACTCTGCCAGACCAACTGTTCTTTGGTAAGGTCGCTGAAGCGGCACTCTTGATGTTGGATTTGCTTGGCCAAGATTCTGGTTTTGTTTGTTTATTTATTGCAATAAAAAAAGCAGGTAATGAGGAGATTTTGTCTCTACCTTTTGATATACAATGGATAACTACTATTTGACTATAATATTATATTTTACTATAATATTTTTGGCATACCTGTTGCTAGCACACTTCATAGAATGTGTTGCTGTGTTGGAGGTACCAATATGGATCTAGAAAGTAGTCAGCCGGCTCCCCTAGAGGGGACACCTAATAGGTTTATGTATATTAAATATGGTATTTCTTCCATAATGTATAGTACCCTGTTGAACAAATATACGAAAGAGGATCCTGATTTATGAAGGCCAGTAAATGGGTCATTTGATTTAAAAAAGATTCAGTATGTAGAGCAGTGTCTGCTTCAATGAAAGAATTGATATGATATGTTTGATTGTGTACGAATGTGGGGATGATATTTGATATCTGTAACATGGAACAGTCTTTGGGCTGTTTACTTGTCTTGGTGCAATCTCTGGACTGCTTTTGAGAGCTCTTTTGTTTGTAAATATGAATTACAATTGGTTTGGTTTGAGTGCAGTCTGTGGGCAGCCTCTTGTTTTTTGTCTTGGTGTTGATTTGTGGGTTGATTATGTGTTTGAGTGTCTATGACGTTTAAGGACTGACACTGGTGGTAATGCTGGTGAAGTACTTGTTTGAGTGAGTAGCGACTGTGCTCTTTGTGTAAGGATGGCTTATCTTAGCAATCTGTGTTGTGTGTTATGAGTGTGTGACCCCTTCTTGAAAATGTTTGGAATTAGCTCAATTTGGTTTGTTGTGTTCTGCAGATGCCATTGGAAGAATTACACTTTAAATTTCAAAGAATGAATTATATAAAATATGTTAAGTCGCTGCACGCTACTAAGGAAAGTAAAGCAGTAACAAAGTATAGATGTGTGAACATTCAATTTTTATATTGCAACAATGGTAAACAATTTAAATTAAAATTCAAGGCAGAATTGTCTAGCATTCCATATAAAAAGAGAAAATGTTATCTCACAGCAAATAAAGCGCTTTGAGACTTTTGGGTATAGATAGAGCTACATAATGTTAAAACTAACTTTACCTAGAAAAAAGGCACTCAATAGGGAAAAGTAGGCCTCACAGAGAAAAACAAATTTGTGTGTTTTACACAACTAGGACTTAACAAAATTAAAAATAGATGCCCAACATTTTTTTAGTACTGCCTATCAGCCGTGCAAAATGTTACAGCACTATCCTTGGATACATCATTTTAAATATTAAATGGCATTCACATTATATTAGTAATTGGTTGCTGCTAAAATAAAAGCGTCCTCCTTTTACCACACTGCAAATGATAGATTTTGACTTGCTTGGAATGTCTGTTTTTTAATAGAATGAACTGAGCCTCATTCCCAGCACCAGAAAGAGAGCTTTTAACAGCTGCTCAAGCTGTCTGTCGGAAGTAAGCTGTCTGTCAGAGCAGAAGGAGGTAATGAGTGGTTTATCAACTTTTTGGGGTCTTTGTGAGGACATTAGAATACAGCACATTGCTGTCATATTTGAAACAGATAGCATCATTATATATATATATATTATATTATATTATATGTCAGACAGGATTTATTAGTCCTAGAGCACAAGGCCTTCTCTCCTGAAAAAGTGTAGAAGCTAACACCTGCTGGTCATAAAATACAGCTGAATAAATAAGACAGGCTTTACCCAGGCACAAGCTACAAATAAACGCAGTGGCAACTAGGTTTTAAGTTAGTACAAAATGGCATAAAAGCATGTGCATTAAAGACTACTCATTTTGAAAATTAGAAATACAGCTTCATTATTGTGGATAAAAGATAAAAGATAAAAGTAAGGACTTTCTTTCTTGTTGCTTTCCTAAGAAGCACATCTGTGGATCTGATGGTAAATAATTATTACTTTCTAAAGAGTGAAACAAACTTTCTGTGTATCAGTAAAGCTTCTGTTTTAGTTTCAAAAGACGTTTTGTAAGTGTTATAAGTAAATGCATTTAAAGACAAAAGGAAAGGAATGAGGCTTGCTTTTCATATGTAGTAACAATAAAAGGGTTAGTTATCATTATTAAAATAATTACTACATATAAAAATGTATTAAAAGTCATTGCACTAAAATTGTTTTTGCATTATTATGACCTTTATAATGTCTATTAGAACATTGGAATGTTGGGAGCTGCATTGAAAACAACGGAGTAGCTCCAGGCTTATAATGGTTGGTATAAGCCTGGAGCTCCAACATTCCAATGTTTCTTTGTTCACAGCTCTGACCGTGAACAAAGGCTTCAGAAAGCCTAAGGGGATTCCAATCCCCTCGCACTCCCTTAAGGCTTTATTTTATTTGTTAGAACATTCTACCCTCTAGTGGCAGAATGTTCTAATAGCCTTATAGCCCTTCGTAACTGGGCTATACCGGCCATTAAAGTCCCTCTCCCTTGTTAAAGGCCCTCACCTTCGGCACTGGCCTTTAACGTTTGAGAGGGCCTTTAATAGCCAGTATAGCCTGCTATGGCGGGCTATAAGGCTATAATAACACTACTGTGGAGATTCAATAATATTTAGCAATGAAGAAAATTACACTGTGCAAAGTGTGCATTAAGATTTCAATGTTTAAATGGTTAAATATATTGTGCAATAAAATTAAAAAAGTGAGTATTAGTTTCTCTAACAATGTCAATATTACTGTATCTTAGTGACAAACCTAAAATATGATTTCTAGTGTGGCCTAATGGCTGCAGTCTCAAATACAATTAAAATTTATACAAAAGGAGAAGCTCTAGAGACATGTGAATTACATTGCACGCCTTAATGCACAATAGTTCTGGGCGCATTATGGCGTTCTGAAAACTAAAATTTTGAGCCAGTTCTTTAGGTGCTAGGAAGCACAGTGCACAAGAATAAAAAATGAAGAGCAAAAGTTACATCCTACCTTTAAAATATCAGCACACAGGCACGGAGCAGGGATGCCTTTAGTCATGCTTCTCAAAGAGTTACTTTGAACTGTAATGGGCACATGGGGATAGCTTTACTCAGACGAGGGACAACAACTTTAAGGGTCAGAGGCCAAGTTTTGTATTTAGCAGACTAGCACTAATGAAAGCAAAATGCCCACATAGGAGGGTTTATTTCTGGCAGGCTTGCTCTGGCGCTTTGACCTGGGAAGACATTCAGAAAGAAGGAGCCAGAGCGTAGAGAAAGAGGGGAAGTTTATCTTATTATTTTTTGCAAAAGACCAGGCAGGTTCTATGATGCCTTAAGGGAAAAGGAGGGGCAGCAGCGTCTGTGGGCCATTTGCAGCTTCTAGCAGCTCTGCCGTACATACAAAAATAATGGTTTCAATTTAAGTTTGCTGTGCCAGGGCTAGATAAGGAGGCAATAAAATAAAGTTTGCATTCATGCGCCATCATATTAAACAGCACAATAGCTAAAGGAATTGGTAGTTGGTCATTGGATTAATGATTTTTAGTTAGCTCAATGTGCTTGTACAGCAAAATTTACAAAGTGGTACACTCCAATAGTATTGGGCATGGCCTCCTTGGTATGGATTCTCCTAGCTATTTACCTCCTACAATTCTGTTTGTGCCCAGCTGCCAAAGGGGGTAAGTATTGTTGACAGGAGGTCACCTGCTTAGGTTACCTACTGTGAAGGGGGGAAGCTCCTGGGCAAATTAAGGGTAAGTAAAATTAAGTAACACACTGTGTTTTTTTGGTTTTTGTGCTTGCTATATATATTATTGTGTCTTTTTTTTCTTGGTTTATGTGTCTATTATGTGTAGTATTGTGAGCTATTCTGCGTGAAAAGTACGCAGGGTAGCTTGTTGTTGTGTGCTCTCTTTCTCTCTCACTCTCTCGCCTGTCCAAGCTGTCTAGGAAAGGCAATGAGAAAATCAGTTGGGTTCGCTTTAGTCATTTTTTTCACAGGATGCTGTAAATATGTTCTTGAATAAATAGAGACAAAGCACCTCACCAGTGCACATCTAATTGGTATTAAGTAATACTGTTTGAACAAATTGCTAGAATTAATAAAATGAATAAATAAATACACCGTGTTTCTGCCCATCCTGTCTGTAAACTGATGAAATTGGAATTGGATAAGGATGGGTAGAATAGACTGATGTTCCCGTATTTGGCCTTTAAGGGAAACTATATGTTAGTGGGTTTTGTTACAAATTCCCAGGTGGCAGCACCATTATTGTTTATGTTATTACAGCACTACATAAGTCGCAGAGGCATCACAAGTCCCTCATTACTTAGTCTATATAATTTAGCTGACAACCCTTGCTTGAGCTGGTGAATAGGTTTCTTCCCTGAATATGATATTAGATGGCGCAGATCGTGAAAAGTATGATGCACATAGTTCACAATGCTAGGAAAGATGCCCATACGCCCTTAGCACACATTCTTAAGAACAACATGTTCTTTTACTTGTTTTCTTGTCTGCCACAAACAAGTTCTGCTAGAAAATTCATGTACCTAGTAGGTTATGTTTAATTTATCAGTTATTCATGTAATATGGATCTCTGTTACATTCACAGTTTTAGAGTTTCACGCTACACCTGTAATATGAAAGCATGGTCATAAGCGCAAAACATGGTTGTTCTTATGCATGGAAAATAATTTTAGAGGTGTCTGCAGTTTTGCACAAAAGTGAAGGTTCACATAGTAGAAGCTGTATTGTGATTTCTAAGAATTATTAAGTATGAGTTTGTTAAAAAAATTAGTTGTTTTGAAATTCCTTTTTTTTAAAGATTCATCAGATGAATAATATAGGGGCGTTTCTGAAATTGAAAAGCCTTTTTTGATTGATTATTTCTATGTTGTGTCTAAAGATTTCCGTTCTTTTCACTAACAGATATCTCCTGCCCTACAACCATTGCCAGAGGTGCCAGGATATCAGATCCAACAAGGGGACTAATGCAAATCTAATTTAGAGCCGAGGTGAAGGGACTCAGGCCAGGTGTTGCTGGCCACTATAACGGCCGTGAAGGTGGAAGGCTGAAAGAAAGGTCTACCCCTACCACTGTCAGATAATTCTTGGGTGATAGACGGGGTCAGAAATCAGGACGGTAAGCTGATTCCTCGCTTTGTTCCGGTAACAGACCGATAACAAGAGCAAGGAGGTTTTACATGATGGGACCCTCGCTGAAAAAAGGGTTGCTTCAGATACTCCAGTTTCTGTGCATCAGGCCTCTGAGACCTGGTCCCCAAATAAAAACAAGTCTTCACCTTTGTTTGTTGATAAGGAGGTGCCTGGGCACACTAGGTACAATCATCGTCCCAGACGAAAGAGCAGTGCAACACAGGAGTTAGGGAAGGACTTGAGTTCAATTGCTGTGCCTCTGGTGCCTGTTAGATTAGAGTGAAGAATACTGGTGCACTGCCTGAGACACTGGACAGGATCATTGAGGGTATTTTCCCTGGAGGGTGATTGCCCTATCCTGAAAGAAAGACTTTTTCCTTAGCCTGGACCGTCATTTTTTTCAGGGTTGCAAGTTGTGCAGCTCCATTGTGGGAGAAGTGAACACTTGATGAACGATAAGAACCTGCCTGTGAGGCTCAGACGGACACAGGGAGAAGACTTCACTCTGGCTGGTTGTACAGAGGCTTCAATTCCCAAGAACTTTTTTGTTAACAATGTACCCCTTTGGTCGTCCCATTTTTGAGGAGGAGCAGCTCTTTGCGGCTCCTCGTCCTAATTCCCATGGTCCTGTTTGGTCCTCCTGGTCCCCCAAAACAAAGATTGTTTTTGCGACAATATGTGTATTTGCTTTAATATTTGTATTTGGAATATTGGTTTTGGCTGCAAGAATAATATTTTGTGCACACTTTGATAAGTACCACTCTGCCCCCCAGAACATATCATAGGTACTCTAGCCCTCATCAAGATAATATTTTTATTTAGACATTGCATCATGTATGTGCTGTTGGCTACTTCCGAACTGAATAAGACTGCCACTGGCTTCTACTGCACGCTGCCACTGCCTGGTTGGGACTACAATCCCCAAAACTCTGTGCACCCAGGAGGGAGGAGTCTGCACTTGACAAGTGCTTCAATAAGTGCCACCGAGACTGCAGCGGGGGACGCTGTTCTTTTTGGCTTCTACTCCATGCTGCCACTGCTTGGTGGGGACTACAAGCCCCAGAACTCTGTGCCCCCCGGAGGGAGGAGCCTGCACTTGACAAGCCACCGAGACCGCAGCGCGGGCGCGCCCGTCCGCACCTATCAGCGACAGGAAGAGGCAGGGCAGAGACACCCCCCTTGGCTCTTGCTCTCGACATGATATGAGGAGCTGCAGAGAATCATGTTTATTCCTCCCAGCAGTAGGTTTTGCCTGGTTGTTCTGTTCCATCTGAACTTCCTGAGATATAGTTGGGACTTTTTGTCATTGACTCTGATATATTGATATTGCGGGAACATTCGGGGGTTTGTGGTGGTCTTTTGCAGCCTAACTGTTGCTATCTCACCCAACTTGGCTCTGTCTTTATCCCAGGACATGGCTAAGAGGAAACATCCAAGCGTGGCTGCTAAATCACAGAGTACTGAAAACCCTCCCTCTTCCATTCAAATTATGAGTGTGGAAGAGTCCTTAACATCCTGCACTAATAACTTTTGGAGCTTAACACCTACTGGTACATCTATAAATATCAGTGATCATCTCACTACTAGCCCTAATTCTGACTGTGTATGCAGGCTGCTGGGCAGAAGGAAGAAATGAAGGGCCACGAAAAATCCCCTAGCAAATGATTTAAAACCCTGTCTACTGCCCCGTCAGTCCCGCTATTCGCATCCAGCGAAGATGGAAGAATTGGAAGAGCAGGGGGGAGTAATCAATGTTCTAAGAACACCCATAAGCAACCCTTGACCAAAAAAACATAGGAACCAAGGGTAGAACAGCAACATGCAGATTATGTAGCCCTGTTTGCCCTAGTTCAATCTTTATCTGAATCAGTAAGGGTCTCTTTTAGTTTACTGACTGATCAATTAAAAGGGTTAGAGAAGAACATCCTCTCTCATATAGACAAGCGGGTAAATAATCAGCTAATGCAGGCAAACCACCAGCACCCTCAGTAAAGTACAGATAGTAGTGTCTGTGCGCAATCCTCTTCTTGTACTAATTCCACTACTAACACTCGAGGCATTAATCAACCCTATTGTATTGTGAGTGGCAGGCCAGGGGACTTGATAAACACTGACTTAAGCACCAACCTGTCACAGGGTGGTCCCCTTCTCCTCCCCAAACCCTCATCTTCTCGACTTGGGCCTAGCGATGGCTTCACCATTCCATATAAGCCCCCAAACATTCCTACTCGCACTGACCTTCCTACCACTGACTCCAGGTGCACTTACCCTGTTACAAATATGGATTGTGTAGAGCTCCCACCTGCAGCCACACCCTATGTAGTAATATTAGCAAATGTCACGGGTCTCACTAACCCTGCACAGGAGTCATGGGAATCTCTTAGGAACAAATCCGTAAACTGGTTGAACACAAGGGTAGGGCTTGAGGAGGCACTCTTTGCTGATTTGAAAATGATCAGGAGGGTACGATGGGTAGGATCAGGAAACAAAATGTTAGAGGGTGACTGTATTGTGCTTGTATTCACTTCTCACAACTTGGTGAATCTTATTCTTGAGAGAACCAGTCTCCCCTCTCTCCCAGTTAAGCAGATTATGGTGCTACAACTTGGCTTTTTCTATCAACCCCGGCCCATCACGAACAGCTGCCACTCCCAGTAGGCCCATATCACCAGGGATTTCGGCTACAGTTCCAACATCCAATTGAAACCCATAACAGCTTTGATTGCCTTTCCACATTAAATGGTGTTGATTGACTAAAGAAACCTGTGGAAATAAACAAGGAGAATCAGTTTGGCCCTGTGATTGTCATACCACATTAGAGGGGGTCACAAGTGGAGATAAACAAGGCATCGGTGCATTCAGAAACCTCCGTGTGTGGTCTAGTGGGTTATCCATCGCCTTTGCTGCTAGTAGACACTGAGGTTAGAACTTCTGCTGCAGCGTCTATTGGAATGTTGCTGGCTTACGCCACAAATACATTATGAATGATTGGGTAGACTTCACGTCCAAATTAAATATTCTTTGTCTATAGGAGACTTGCGCAGTTGAGCTTATACATCTTAATGGTTTTAATACATTTCATGGTCCAGCGATAGAGTCCAAGCACAGGCGACCGAAAGGGGGCTTGTGTATTTATGTCTCCAACATGTTGGCTCCTCTAAGTTCCACAGCGATTGTAACAAAAGTTTTTTAATCAAATTGTGTTTTGGGTAATCTCTGCACATGTTACTCCAGTTATTGTCAATTTTTACAACAACGCCTGTGCATCGGACATTATTACAGTTCTCCACCTACCAAATCACGACCTAGAGAAGGCCTTTCCTCATAACTGTTGTGATCCCATTATTCTATGGTGCGGTGAATTTAACAAACGCACATGCCCTGTGACAACTAGTAAGGCATGTGGTATGACATCTCCTGACCTCTGCGAGACAACCCACTCGATCCATTCAGAGTATGGGGATACTCTAAATGAGTTCATCTTTAAGCCTAATTTAGGGTTTTGTAATGACTTAATTTACATACTGGTTACAGTGAGTTGTATTTACAATGGAAGGGGGGACAATAGTGTGATAGATTTTCTACTGTTCCCCCAGCGTTATTCAACACTGATTTTGGAGTTTACTGTGCATGACATAGTGCTCAGCGATCATTTCCCCCAAAGTGCCTTGTTGAATTTTGATCTGGGTGGACATCCAAAGTTATTGCATTAGAGGAAATTGTGATCTCTTGCCGCAATGTGTCCCTGGTGGATTAATCTAATTTCCTTGAAAATAGATCCGAAAAGAGAGGGAGGCCTTTGAAGTTTGCTTAGATGAAACTACAGAGGCGCATCATTTTATTTTAGCACTTAATCAAATAAAATAGGGTGTGGGTGAGGGCCTCTGTGCAAAACAGAAAGCAACAAAGGTGGGCGTGTGTGGCTGGTTTGACTCAGTAAGTACAAAGCTCATAGAAATTTTGAATTAGCTGAACAACCTAGAACCATAAGGAAAGTCCGGGAGTATAGACTGGCTTACAAAGTAGCCATTAACAACAGAAATGAAACTTGAAGGGGGATACATGGAACAAATTACTGGAGGTTAGGCTTTTTAATAACAACACCACGTTTTGGCATGTTCTTAATTCTCCTTCTCACACCCTCCCAGACTCTCCACGTGCAGAGATAGCGATGAGGGAGGATGCTTGGATAGCTCACTTTTCTAATCTGTACTCCCTTAGGTAAGACTTTGATACTTCCACCGCCAGCGCCTTGGCCCATAATGAGCCCATGTGTTCTGTTAATGCAACCAAGTCCATCGGCCCTTTAAAGACTTCCAGATATCCAGAGTTTTCCTTGGATTAAGTTGTTCCGGCACTGAAAGAAAGTAAGGGGGTAAATCCCCAGGGCCCGACGGTATACCTATCGATCTGTTTACATTTAAGATTGAGCTCTGGGACCCTATCCTCACTTTGCTTTTTAAAGATTGCCAAGTCCAGGGCTTTTTACCAACCTGGCCTGAGTTACTTATTGTCCCGATTATTAAGAAGGGTAATCCCAACAACTCAGCACAATACAGGCCCATTTCGCTTTTGGATTGCCTGGTTAAGGTTGCTGACCGCATGCTTTTAAGACGCCTACGGGATTGGGCGGAAACAAATAATATCCTCTCTGACCTACAGTACGGGTTTAGGGCTGGGCTGGGAACTGTAGAGCAAGCAATCAATTTAGATCTATTAGTTGGCAAATATGTGCACATGAAAGGTGGCAATCTGCCTTTAGTTTTTGTTGATTTATCCTCTGCTTTTGATTTGGTAGCTCACAATAAGTTATTGGCAATCATGGCCAATATGGACGTGGATGCCACAATTGTGAACCTTCTTAGAGATTTGTACTCCCAAGGCAGAGGCAGAGTACGGTATGACCTCAATGGTACTTGTACTGAGCCAATTAAAATAGGAAGAAGTGTGCTCAAGGAATGCGTAATGGCCCCCTTCTTATTTAATCTCTACATCTACAGCTTAGGTGACAAACTGGCAAGTAAATGTGCAGATCTACCCCAGGTGAGAAATTGGCCCATACCAGCATTATTTTACGCCGGTTAATGGCTCGCACTCCCATTGTCCTGCAGTGTCTGGTGGATGAATTCTCTCAGTACATGCGAAACCTTGGGCTAAAAATCATCATAGGCAAAACCTTCGCCATGAAGATCGGGAAAAAAGCCACTTGTTGCCGTGAAATTATTATTAAGGGTTCCACCATTCAGTTTACAAAGTCTTTTTCATTTTTGGGCATTGTTTTTAATCAATCAGGGTATTGGCAAGGGACAATTAAATAAAGGCGACTCCACTTCATGAAAACTACAATGGCCCTATTAACTTTTGCCAGAAAGCTTGGCTCTAAACACCCAAAGGAGATGATGACAATCTACAATGCTAAGTGTGGATCCTCTGCGATGTATGGGACTGAGCTATGGGGGCATGGAAAGATTGATGTATTACAGCTTGAAGAAAATGTCTTTCTCATGTCTCTCCTTGCTCTCCTGAAAAGTAGCCTAACTTATGTATGCCATTCCGAACTAGGTGCCCCCTACATAGCAGAACTGATTAGAATCCAGCCAGTGCTATTATGGCACAAAATATGTTCATCTGTACATACTTCTATAAATCGATCCATAATCGTTGACTGCCAAAAATCCCAAAATGCTTTTAACATCCCGTTGCTCAAATATGTGCACACCTTTTTGATAAACCTCGGCCATCCTGAATATCTTACTCTCCATGAAAGCCTATCCAATGTGCAGAAGAAAGCCTTGAAATTGAAATGCATTTCTTTATTGGACGAAATCAGATTAGCATCTGAAATCTGTAAACCAACCGTTTTGAGGAATCAAATCATCTTGACTGGTTTTCACATGCAACCATATCTAGCCAACGTCTATAACCCTCCTCATAGGTTTGTGCATACTCGTTCCGGCTAGATATCTTCCATTATTTAATTAGCTTTGCTACCGCTAATAACTGGTCACTTGACCTTGGGAATTGCACCTGTGATGATACCTCACCTCAGAACACCAGGCATACAGTGCTTTTCTGTAAACACGTCTCAAGTTTGAGAAAGAAACTCAATAAACCCTTGTTATTAGAGTTGGGTTTCAGACATTGTCACAATGCGTGTATTTATCTGCAAATGCTACCAAATATTTGTATCTGTTCAGTAATGTCACGTTTTCTGCTGGCTGTCATCGCCTACAGAACGCAGTTGTAAATAGTAAATATATGATTGTGCTGTAATGTCAGTCTTTTCAATATTTTGAGCTTTTTTGCTTTTTATACGGAAGGATTTTGCATTTTGTTTTAAACTGTATTTTGGTCTTTTTATAGTTTTTTCATGGATGTAATATGTAGCTTTTATGATGCACTTTGTGACTTTGAATAAAGCTTACAAAAAAAGAAAAAAATTGTCAACTAATGTTAATTGATATCCTTGATAACTTCCATGCACCTTCTACTGCGTAGCGATGTCTTCAGCTAATGCTAAAAGGGCCGTCTGTGGAAATCGCAGATAATTGCCATTAGCATAAGCTGAAGCCATTTTTGTTGTGGCATCCATTTTGTTAGCCATATGATTCTTCTGTCTTCACTGTTGCTTGCCTTTCTATTCTGCTTGAGTCATCAACTGTAGTTAACTCCTTCATTACTGAGCCAGAGCAATGTATGAGCTCAGAAAGGCCTGTAGCTGCTAGAATGCACCTGTCTTTGAATGTAGCTGTCAGGCTGTTCCAACTTTACTTGACTTTGTAAATTTGTAGAGCACAAGCGAATCATCCCCAAGGGGATCTCTCGGCGCTATAGGAGAAAGTAAGTGGGGCAAACCCATCTAGAACAGTCTTTAGAAGTTTCTTAAAGCTAGAAAGCTTGCTGCAGGTCCTGATGTTTAATGGAAGTTTATTCCAGTGGCTCGCAGCCAAATAGCAGAAGGCTTTACCGCCCTTCCTTACCCTCGTATCTTCTGAATACATAGAAGGTTGGCGTTGCTAGATCTTAATTGCCAAGCCAGTTGATAATGCCTAAGTTTATTGATGAGATAAACAGGGCCATTCCCCTGCCAATGTAGCTTTTTCAACAGGGGGACCGATTGGGTCCGTGCTGGTGTGTTGAGGGCGAGGCGGGCTGTATTGTTCTGCACTACCTGGAGCCGTGTTAGTAGATCCTCCCTGGTACCCACCAACAACGAGTTACCATAGCCAGCCGACTCACCAGGAGTGACTGGACAAGGGTTTTCCTCGCTGACAAAGGGATCCAGGAAAATATCTTCCTAAGCATCCTCATTGTGCCAAAACACGTGCTGGACACTGCCTTGACCTGCTCCTCCATAGATAATTTATCATCTATCCTGATGCCCAAATTCGTTGCCCATCTCCTGGGTGACGGTGCTTCCCTTAGCTCGGGTGGCCACCCCTCTGGGGACCAGATTGCCTCAGCCTTCCCGAATAGCAGAATTTCCCTTTTTGAGGAATTAAGTTGTAGAAAATTCCTGCTCATCCAGACAGCGATGCTAGACATGCAGCTTCTAAATTTCCGTTGGGTTGACATAATATCATCCCCAATGGGAACCATTAGCTGTGTGTCATCCGCAAATGAGATAGTTTCAAAGCCGTAGCCTCTGATGATGTCCGCCAGGGGTGTCACATATGCATTGAACAGGGTAGGACTCAGCACAGAACCCTGCAGGACACCCCTGTCCACCCCTGTCATCTGCGATAGAAATGAACCCAACTGAATGCTTTGTGTACGTCCCGCTAGAAAGCTCTGAATCCACACAAGAGCCTTACCCCTCACTCCGATCCCCCTCAGTCTGTCCAGCAGCATCCGGTGGGAGATGGTATCAAATGCCGCTGACAGACCAAATGGGCCTAGGATCACTGGTGTCCCTCTGTCTAATGTCATCCTGATGGTATCCATCACTTCTAACAGTGCGGCCTCTGTGCTACGAGATGTACGGAATCCAGACTGCAAGGGATCCAGGAGGTGATTTTGTTCAAAGTAGCGGGACAGCTGTTGGTTTACCAAAGTTTCCAGAACCTTTGCACAACAGGAGAGGAGCGAAATAGGCCTATAGTTCTGCAACTCAAACAGATCCTCTGTCACCTTCTTTAGGAGTGGCTTATCCCGGGCCCTTTTCCAGACATTCGGAAATATGGCCGTCTCCAAAGAGATGTTATATAGTGATGTAGCAATTCTGTTTCCCCTCCCACTTTGCTGACAATGTGTTTTCTATCTGTCCATGTTAGTCAATACCTATTCCTGTGTATGCCTGTACCTTCTATTTGAGTCTCCATGCTTACTGTGCAACAAACTGGGTATTTAAGACTCTTGGTTTCTGTATTCCATGTACTACCTCATACAGTGCCCGGGGGTGTTGTATTGATGTGGTCCCATTAATAAACTTGTTATTTGATATGTCAGCTTCAGTGCCAATCTCTATTTTGTTGGTGTAAGGACCAGTGAACAGATAAGGGTGAACCCCTGCACCGGTGGGCCCCTAAAAAGGTTCATTTCCACAGGCCTATGATTGGTACCAAATGTAAGCGAAAAGCATCAAGCCAAAGAGGTCCACTACTTCCCCATAGAAAAAGATTGATTGATTGAATTGCGATTTGTAAAGCGCAACTTTGCCCGAAGGCGTCAAAAGGAACTGCACTTCAAAATGCTCTCACAATAGAAGATGATCTGCAACTCAGAAGAAGTCATCCAAGAACAGGAAAACTGCTAAATATTTTTATACCCAAAAAGCTATTTCAATGGTCTTTGTACACTGTGCCTCCGGAGAATGTGCCATGTCGGAGTTAAACTTGTTCTGAAGCCCACACAGACCAGCATTGAAAGCATTTTTGTCTTGGAAGTCTCACCTTTAGCAGCATTAACACCTCTGGCCCCAATGGAGTGTTAGATTAGGCCTGTTAATGCTCACGCAATGCCATGTCTTAGTTAGCATTTGCTACACCATTTTCTTTGCAGGCACCATTTTAGGCTGTTTGAAACTGATCTCGTCCATTTCTGAGAAATGCCCTTTGCTAAGTTTTGTTTCTGTAATGCTAAGTTTAGTTTCAGTAATGAGTAACTGTTCATGCCAGCGCACAGCTTTCTCACTAGATAAAGGCTCTCTCCCACTTCTCTGGTAGTTTGATTGCGGCCCAAGGTGAAATGGCCTTGGACTGTTGTGTAAGATACATAGGGCCACAAGCATCAAAGGAAGGAATTGTGATTCCTAAGTTACCATTTTTTTAGGAATTGCAATTCCCTATGCATGCAGGAATCGCTGAAAAATTGTGATTCCTACACATTCCTTAATTACGACTCGCAAATTACGGAATAGCTACCCATTCATTCCTATGGGCATTATACCAAATAGATACTGGCAAATTGCGCATGTAATTTCAAGGGTGCAAGGGGGACAAAAGGCCACCCTGATGCACCCCCGAAATTAGCATGTGTGCACAGGTGGCGCACACACATGCCCAAAGGGTATGTGTGTTCGCCACATGGCACCTTGAAAAATTCACTTTTGTGCATTTTTCATAGTTTTTGCAAATTACCATCAACTTTCAGTTGATGGTAATTAGCGTTTCCTAAATGCCAAGTAGTATTTAGGAAAGGCTCGTTGCATCCCAAATAGGGAATTGCAATTTGCGATTCACTAATTGCATTTCACAATTTAGGTAATCGCAAATTTTGCAAATATGCATTTGGGTTGATGCAGCCAAAAAATGCCAACATACTGGTCTCAAAGGGGCCATTTGCGGCCAGTATTTTGGTTGATGCATGTGTCCCATAGAGCAGAAACCTTTTTTTGTATTTCACTGTCCAGCCTCATCTGCCTGGAAAATTCCACTGTGGGCATGTCTTTGCCCAACTTCTAAATTTACATAATGTATTTTTATGCTTGCTGTTCTACAGTTCCTGCTGTAGCTCTCTCCAGAGATTGTGCAGATGGGGCTCCGCTCTGAGTGTATACAATAAACAGTTATTGGTTTATATTCTCCACTGTCTGACTGACTCTTCATTTAGTACGGAAGGCAGAGAGGTGGTCTTTGGTGACCCGCGTGGCCCCAAGCGGGTCACCTCCTTCAATTGGCGCCCAAACAGGAACTTTTTCTGGGTATGACTCAACAATTTTCCCCAGTCGTAAGGGAGGGCTACCGGGATCCTTGCACGAAGAGCTTTGATTCTTGCAGCTGCTGCCTTTTGTTCCACCGGAGGGTGCCTAGCCCAGTGGTCATCTTGACTGGAGTCCTGAACGGCTAAACTCTTGCTAAGACTGTGTGGTCTGAAGAGTCGGTAGTGGAGAACTGGTTCATTTGTACTTCTGATACCAGGTAAGTCTGTTTTGGTTCTATATGGATATGGTACCATTGTGGTTTGAGTTTGTTTCTGTCTAAGGACTGCTTTGAAGAAAAGTGTTTACAAATACTTTGCCAGGTAAAATACCTACTTTATTATTTATTTTGCAATGCCTGGTTTTAGTAAGATTTGGAGTTTGTGTTGTCGTTGTTGTTCTACAGATACACGGTTGGAAGAATCTCAGCCGGCACCTACGGAAGGCACAAATATTTGAGGGACAATGCTGAGTTGCAGTGGCTTTGACAGGCTCTTTTGATGAACAGAAGATTGTATTTCTTCAGGAACAGTTGTTTAAGAGGCATAGTAGTCAGTCTATAAAAATGGGGAGTGATGCTAGAAAAGGGAAGATGCAACCGCTTACACAGAAATCTGTAGCTTATGATAAAGAAAAACAGGAGACAGGAATAGAATGTGAGGATAGGAGATTTTGGTTGCCTACTGATAAGTCTTACGTGGCTAAGGAGGAGGAGGAGGATACTTTTGTGGAGGCTTTGTTAGATACTCGACCCCAACCACCCTATGCCACTTAAAGAATATACCCTGTGGTTCCTCCTCAGCAGCAACAGCCTGCCCAAGGTACCCCTGTTTCCATGGCTGTCTTACCAACATCTCCGGTTCACATACCCTTGACTCTTTCTCTATCCTCATCACGTTCGACAATGGCGACCTCTATTACATCCACTACTCTGGTTTCCATGCCCCCTGCTCCTTCTTCTCTGGTACAATCTCTGACCACAGTAATACCTACTACTCCTGTTCCGGTTATTCATCTTCCATTACCATTGACTACTGACACACCTGTACATGGTTTGGAGGACAGGGATTTGGCTAGGATCAGGGAGCGGTTAGGTCTGTTGGTGTGATCTGAAGGGGAGAGGATGAGAAGAGGGTAATAGCGAGTCAGGCAGGGGTTGACGGACAGGAAGGGAGTGGTCCCTCAACCAGCCATGGCTGCCTGCTTCCAGGAACAATGGGTTTATACTCCATGGAAAAGGAGTGAAGTCTTGGCCCTTAATACCACTCTGCCCGATCCTAGGAAAAATCCTAGTGCCTGAATTGACAGAGGCTGTCTCTTCTGCTGTAATAACTCTTGCTGATATTGAAATGTTCTTTGTTCTCCTTGTCCCAGTTGACATTTGGCTGCAGGTAAATACTCAAGTTCATGTTGCCGAGTTGGGGGGAACATGGGATGTGATTAGGGGATGGGCTAGGGATAGGAAGCCAGGAGACAAACCGAGTGCTGAGATACTTGCCTTTTTTGGTCGCATTATTACAAATCTCCATACGCTTATTCCACCTAAGAATGTTAGTTGGGATAGATTGACTGCCTGCGTCAGAAGAAGGATGAGATTGTGTCTGATTTTTTTACTAGGTTTGAAGATACGTTTTTGGATTACAGTCGGCAGGATATGTCCACGGAAGGGGAGTTTATGTATTTGTTGATTGGTTTGTCACTAACCTCCTACCTGAAATATTGTCTAGACTGCAGGTGTCCAAAAGTACCTGGTCCTCATTTCTCCCACTGTTACTTTGAATATGGGCAAATAATATGAACCCCAAGATAATGAAGAGAAGGACAAAAATGACAAGGAGTATAAGGATTTGAAGACAAAGGTGCTGTTGCAGCAGGCATATCGGGATAACAAGAGAGGATGGGGAGGTCCCTTCCGACAACTCCCATGTACCAGGCAGCCTTCAACAATGCCTTATGGACAAAATCAGTGTGCTTATTGCCAGGAGGAAAGACATTGGCTTAGCCAGTGCCCTTTACTTTTTCAAAAGGTTTCGTCCCCTAGAGGACGGGGTTCTAGCATTAGGGGCGTGGGACTGACAGACACCAGAATAGCACTGCTCCTGTGGGCAGTTCTAATAATAATTATTTTGTCGACCATAGAGATGGACAATGATGACTATGATTTGATGATGTTACTGGTATGTCTCATAGCTAGGACAGCCAGGGACAGGGTGAGGGACCAGTTCAGATACCTGTAGATCAGCGCGGTCCTTATGTCAAAGGAATTTTTAGCGGACACAGGTGCGACAAAAAGTTCAGTTTCCTGACATATCATCCCCGGGCGGCCCTTTCTGGCCATAATAATGTTTCAGTGGGGTTTTCAGGAGTACCCGTCTGTAAGCCCCAATTCATGACCCCTTGCACTTACTATTGGTCCTTTTACTGTGGAGTCTTCATGTCTATTAACTTCAAATTGTGGTGAGAATTTGATGGGTTTGGATTTATTGAAAAAGCTGCATGGTATTATTTATTGCTCTCCTGAAGGAGTTTATATTACCATGGGTCCGGATGTGAGTACTAGACAGTGTCTGTTCAAAGATGCACCACTTCCAGCTGAGTTTGATCAAGTACCACCCACGTTATGGGCCACTGGTGATACTGATGTGGGTCTATTGCATATACCACCAGTTTCTCTACAGGTCAAAAATAACACAATTTTACCTTCCTTGTATTCCTCAGTATAAAACGAACCATTCTTCAGATTGTTCGGATTTAATATACAAGGGAGTGGTCGAAGAGATGACTGGTAACATATGTAATAATCCTATTCTTCTAGTCCTTAAAAGGGCACATTTGGATTCTTCCGATACAGCTGAGGATGTTTATCATTTTGTGATTGATTTGCGAGAGGTCAATAAAATAGTGGTTTTCCGCAATTTCCAGTGCTTCCGGATATTACCACACTCTTAACAATGATCCCCTCTACCGCTAAGTTCTTCTCTGTAATTGATTTGAAAAATGCATTCTTTAGTATTCCTATACATCCAGATAGTAGGTATTTGTGTGGATTTACACTGGACAGCAGAAGTTTTCAATTTTGTATCGCTCCTCAAGGCTATACTGAAAGTCCTACTATTTATAGTCAAGCATTAAAAAGTCAGTTGGATTCATTATAGTTTTCCCTGGGTAATGTATTGGTGCACTATGTTGATGATTTGTTAATTGCTTCTGATATGAAGCAAGGTTGTAAAGATAGTACGGTGAAATTGATGCATTAGGCACATCATGGACATAAGGTCTCTCTTTCGAAGTTTCAGTATTGTCGACAGGAGGTTACCTATTTAGGTCACCTACTGTCAAAGGAGCATAAAAGGTTGACCCCTGAGCGCATCAGTACCATTGCTAAAATGCTCCTTCCACAAACTCAAAATGATGTACGTGCTTTTCAAGGCATTACTTCCTACTGTCGCCAGTGGATTCCCAATTATCCCTTACTAATTAAAACTTTGCTTGCATTAACAATGAAACTAGTGTATGAGCCTGTGCCTTGGATGTCAGAATCTCAGCAATCTTTTGAAATATTAAAAACTGCACTTTGCGCTGCTCCAGTGCTTGGCACACCTAACTATAGGATACCATTTGTGTTTTATGTCCACGAGATGGCTGGTTGTGCACTTTCTGCCTTGACTCATAAGTTTGGGGATAGTGCTATTTTTTCTGCTGTGCTTGACCCTGTTGCTAGGGCCCTTCCGAGTTGTCTGCGAGCAGTCGCGGCTGTGGCCACTTCAATTAGGTAATCGGCTGGACTTGTACTCCATTCAGATCTCACAGTTATGGTACCCTATGCTGTGGATACACTTTTGAATAAGACAAAGACAGAGCACCCCACCAGTGCACGTCTTACTGGTTATGAATTGACATTGTTTGCTAAGCATATCACGTTCAAAAGATGTGCCACTCTAAACCCAGCCACGTTACTGCCCCTCCCTTCTGGGAATGATGCAGTTGACAAACATGACTGTATTTTCCGAACAAAGGAAGAGACGAAGGGACGAGTAGACTTGACTGATGTTCCCTTATCTGATCCCCAAGGAGAACTATATGTCGATGGCTCTTGTTTCAAATTACCAGATAGTACCGCCACTGCAGCTTATGCTATCACTACATTGCGTACGGTGGTAGAGACATCATGAGTCCCCTATCAGTCTGCTCAAGCCGCTGAACTTGTTGCTCTTATCTGAGCCTGTGAATTAAGTGAAGGATTGGTTGTCAATGTTTTTACAGATAGCCAGTATGAATTTGGGGATGCTCATAATTTTGGTCGATTTTGCCATGGGATTACTTCCCATGGCACTAAAATACAGCATGGACACTTCATATTGCGATTGTTATCTGAACTACCACTTCCTAAGATGCGATCGTGAAGTGTAGCCCCCAGAGGCAGGTCACTGATGATGTGGGTAGAGGGAATGCATTTGCAGATAAGATAGCCAAGGATACTGCTTGAAGTAAAATGAAAAGAATGTTTGTTGCAGAACCAGCTAAATGAGTCCCCGAGATTGCTATGTTTGAAGACACAGTTGAGAGTGTGAAGGAGATACAAAGTGAGGCCACAACAGAGGAATTAGTGGAATGGCAGGAAAGTACAGCATAGTTAAATGAGGAAGGATGTTAGATTGATAAATCTGGGGAACAGAAATGGATGTTACCTGATGCATACGTGCTTCTTGTGGTTACTACGGCTCATAGTCCAGCTCAATTTAGTGCAAAAGGTATTTGTAAATTGCCAGCTCTGGTTTGGCACAATAATAACATTTCTAAAACAGCTGTATATTTGGTGAAACATGATTTGCGTGAAGCATAATCCAGGGAAGGCTACCCCTACACCACCCAGTAATTTTACACCACCTATTTTCCCGTTTGAGGTCCTTCAAATGGGCTTTATTAAATTGGAACGCTGCAACAATCTCAAGTATGTACGTTCAGTAAATGGGTTGAGGCTTGCCTCACTAAGGACAATATGGCCATTACAACTGTGAAAGCACTCCTTAAAGAGTACTTTCCTCGATTCGGAATGCCCTGAACTATCTGGAGTGACAACAGCTCTCATTTTGATAGGAAAGTAATTAAATTAATTTGTGAATGTTTGCACATTAAACAGAAATTTCATGCTGCCAATCACCCGTAGTCTGCGGGCCTTGTTGAGAAGTACAATGGTACGCTCAAACTGAAATTGGCAAACATCCAAAAGACGTTAGCTCTTTTGTCCACTAGACCTACAGCCCATTCTAGAACTGGACTATTCCCCTTTGACATTGTGTTTGGATGCCAAGCAAACGTCTGGGGCATCCCGAGGCCTAGGAAGTTCTCTGATATTGAATATCCTGTGTTGCTTTATTACATTAGACAATTGACGGAAAGTTTGCGTTCTATTCACCAACATGAGTGTGACTCCTTACCTCCGAAACCTGAGGGGCCTGGCCACAACATCCAGCCCGGAGATTTTGTGCTGGTCAGAAATCTTCAGAGGAAGAAAAGTTTGGAATCCAGATGGAAAGGTCCTGAACAGGTTCTACTGGTCACCCAGACAGCTGTAAAGGTTGCAGGTCAGAAGAATTGGGTGCATGCCCCCCATTGTGAGAGGATACCTTCGCCAATGCTTTATGACCAGTGGGTCAAGGAAGGAATAGGAGACATTGAA
This sequence comes from Lissotriton vulgaris, assembly GCF_964263255.1. NCBI lineage: Eukaryota > Metazoa > Chordata > Amphibia > Caudata > Salamandridae > Lissotriton > Lissotriton vulgaris. The sequence goes on from NC_141687.1 coordinate 924,672,181, forward strand.
TGTGAACAAGTGCCCAGGGTTGTCTCCTTTAGTGATGCACAGCTAATCTGGCTCCAAAAAGATAAGAATGATATTTTGAACGAGGCTGTTCCACCTGAAATACGAGCTATCCAAGAGCCTTGGTTCTCTGATCATGCGGTACCTTGGACTGCCAGGTGCAATGTATTTCCTCCGATGAGGACCACTGAATCTAAGGAGAAAGAAGATTAGGGATGGACTGTATAAGGTAGGCTAGTACTCAAAAGCAGTACCGATGAGAGATCGAAATAAGTGAACATTTTGCATTTGCTTTACTTTTGTTGTCTGAACATTAGTTAGGGAAGAAAGTATACCACCTTTATCAGCTTGGGAAAGGGTAGGAAAAGAGCTTAGGACAAAGCAAGCTCCACCGCCGGTGCTCAAGAGCACCAACTGATTGATGGACAATAGGAGCCTGTACCAGTGAGGCTCTGATGGACACTGGAAACATTTCACATTCTTTATCATTTTGCACTTCTGTTTTTTGCCTCATCATGCATCCTTATGGTAGACCAGTTGATGAGGAGGAGCAGCCAATGGTTCCAAGTCAATGTCTTGTAATTTGGTCCATTTGAATTAAAGTTGTGTGTGTCATTGCTGTGGTAATGGTGGGGATAACAGTATGGGGGTGTTATAGTTTTTGAAAGATGTATATGGTACACTTGATATGAGCAAACTCATTCCTCTGGGCTGAGATAAAAGGGCTACAGCAAATAATGTGTTTGTGCCAACACATATGAGATATTTTGGGACTGGAACAACTTGTTATCCTGTTGGTTCTGTTGCTAGCCTTTGGACAGCGTATCCCTTGTCACATGTTAATTACGCGTAAACCCGACTGTCAGATTTTGTAGAAGTGAAGGATATGTTTGGGCTTGGTTATCCTGGGCCATGTCTATATCACAGAAAGCCACAGGGGGAGGGTTACCCCGGCTGTGACAACAGCACATACTGTGATAATTTTGAAATGGAAGAACAGAATATAACACTTGTGGGTTGGCATTATGAAGAAATAACAGTACCCCGAAAGACTGGTTACTATGCTTCTTGTTGCCCTTATTGAATTTTACAGATACTTCTTTGTATATAATTGTTCAGGAACAATACTGTATGAGCAAAATTTTCCCTAGAGCATGAATCAGATCCAAATACACCTGGAATGAATTCCAGATATTTTGCAGTAAATTGTGAGGGGCTGATACATGCACATCCTGGATTTTATTTTTTTATCTAATGGGACTTATTCTGACGTTTGTAACGGTACCAAAGATGTGGCTCTTGGGATGGTATGGCTATGGCCAGAGAAGAGAAAGCCCAAGAATATTTCGGATGTAAATTGCAAATTTTGGCCAATATCACAGTGGCAGCCTTCAGAGACAGTACTACCCAATTGGAAAGCATGTGGGTGTACTCGGAACAGACTAGGTACATAGAAGATATTATATTGGCCCAGTCTGGTGGTGTTTGCGCCATAATTGGCAATAAGTGTGTTATGAAAAAAGAGAGTTTGGAAAACATAACACAGCACATTTTAGACATCTTTGACAATGTCAAAGGCATGGAAAGTGGGAATTGGACTTTGTCCTTTTTCTGTAGCTGGGGTTGGATTTTTAAGGAACTGATTTATCTGATAGTGGTGTTGGTGCTTTGCTGCATCCTCATCCGATGTCTTCCTTTTTGCTGCTCCTATTGTACCTCTGTTTTCACACCCAAACAGAAAATATCAGCTAATGTTACAAATGCCGCTTTGATGTTGCAGAATGACATTGACCACTTAATGCACATTGATGAGGGGATATTTGAGGATTCCTCCCTCCTTGCCGTCCCCCTTTCTAATGCTGATGTTAAGGAGTGCCCATAAATCCACCTTGCTTATTTTTTTAATGTTGATGCTTTATTGATTCTTGACATGCTAATGCTGTTATAGTAATATTACAAAAAGTACAATTGATGGACAGAATGCAGAACAATGTCCTACATTCACCTCAGTACATAGATACGGGCCTAAATCCATTGTTTTTTGCTCACCATGCCATTCCAGTTTGGACCCAGCCATATGCAAAACAGTCTTGATCCTGCTCCCAATGGGAACAGTCCAGTCCGAACTGCCAGACCAGGTCCTCCCTAGACTGGAAACAAGCTTCCTAGGACTGGTTTTGGGCTTTCGGCCCTCATCAGCCAGGATAGCTTGACTCCAATGGCATGGAGAGCACTGGACCCACGTCTGGGCATACCCGTCTGACTGATTTGCATATGGCTGGGTCTAAACTGAAGTGGCATGGTGAGCAAACAATAGATTTAACCCAGATCTATTGACTGGGGGTGAATATATGATTTACTCAGCATTCCGTCCATCATTTGTTTGCGTAGCGTTATAGTAATGTTGTCATGTATTATTTCCTCTTATTTCTTTTTTACTTATTAGAATTTTTTTTATTAATGAGTAAGTATTCATGCCGGCGCATAGCTTTCTCACTAGATAAAGGATCTCTCCCACTTGTCTGGTAGTTTGATTGCGGCCCAGGGTGAAACGGCCTTGGACTGTGCTGGACTGTGCTGAGTTGTGTAAGATGCAAAGAGCAGTAACCTTTTTTTATTTTTTATTTCACTGTCCAGCTACATTGGCCTGGAAAATTCCACTGTGGCCGTGCCTATGTCCAACTATGAAATGTACATAATGTATCTTTATGCTTGCTATTCTTCAGTTCCCTCTGTAGCTCTCTCCAGAGATTGTGAAGAGTGTATACAATAAACAGTTATTGGTTTATATTTCCCACTGTCCGATCAACTCTTCATTTGGTACAGAAGGCTGAGAGGTGGTCATTGGTCACCCGTGTGGTCCCTTGCGGGTCACCTCCTTCAGACGTTCTTTGTATATGGATCTACAGATATGTATATGGATCTAAACAATACTCTTTTACACCTACATAAAATCACAAAAGCTGATGGGGCCAATATAGAAGCTGATGCCAAAGTTGCAACAATTTCTTATCCCATGCTACTATTTTTAACCTAGTAGGTTGGTCTGGGTGTCTGTCTCATAACCCAAAGTGATAATATGTATGTTTATAGAGCCTATAACGAGAGTATTCTCAATTACAGCAATGACGCCCTGGATACCCAACTTTCTGCAGGGCTCTTTTACAAGGACATGTTTTCTCACTTTGAAACTATAGATCTGAATGGTGACTAGGAGGGTTTTGTAAAGAGAGCAAGCTTTGCATCTGGAAGTAGACCGTTTGACCTCCTCGCTGTGTACATTCTGATCTCTTTTTTCCAAGATAAACTACTTATCAATGGGGTTGATCTTTAGATAAAAGTTTCTTGCACCAAAGATGAATTTTCTCTCATCATCAGAGATGCTGAGCAATATAAATTGGTGATACTCTCAGCCAGTTTATTCATAAAGCGAGTGAAAGTGTCACCTAGCGTCAGATTGGAGCATGCGGAAGCTTTTTAAACATCAAACGTCAAATATGCTATTGAGAGAGTGCTTTGAAGATATTCAGCATACCGGCAGTGCCACGCTAAACTCTGCAACAAAATTAATTGTTAGACCAACTTCCGAAGCACAACATGTGTTGCTGTGTTGACAATATTGGCTTTAGTGGGGTGTATGCCACAAATCCATTCCATTTGAAACACTATTACATCACATGTGTGTCCCTGTTTCACAATGGGGTGTAATTCCTGTGAAGCCCTACACGCCAAGCTTTGATAACAACAATTTGAAACACTATTACATCACATGTGTGTCCCTGTTTCACAATGGGGTGTAATTCCTGTGAAGCCCTACACGCCAAGCTTTGATAACAACAATTTTGTTTGGGAATATCTTGGTTTGGTTTCAATAACTGGAAAACATTTATGGGAATGGGTGCTGCTGTAGCCAGAGAGGCATATGGGGCCAATACACACTGTTTGCTTTTGACCTGAGTCCTGATATGGAATATATGGATCATTAAATGACAATCCGATTATTTATTTATAAAAAAGAAAAAAAAGTCACTTTTCAGATATCCAATTTTTTGAGAGGCCATAGAAACGCAAATATGTTTTTTTAGGGATTTTTTTTCAGTTGACACCCCCCTAAGGATTTTCGGCTTGAAAAGCCTCTTATTCTTGTATTTAACACAGACCTCCAATATAAGGAAGGAACTTCTTTGAGCAGCGCTGTTTTCAGATATAGACAAAGTAATTGTGTTTGACCGTTTTGAAGCTTTTCCTGAACATAGCATATACACAAAGTCTTTATTCTCCTATTTAAAAAAGAGGCACAAGTGTTAGAATATAATAAATTACCAGACCACGATAGTCTGTCTCTCACGTGTGGCAAGCACTGGATCTATTCTATAAGTAAAATGTCAGAGGGTATGTCGTTTGAAAATTTCTTCAAACTGTACTCAGATGACCTTGAGAAAAATGACTGTCTTTTTATCAAAAACGTAAAAGAAAACAGGTGTGGTTAACAAAAGTGTCTAAAACTGCTTACACATTCTGTCAAAAATGTAAAGCATTGTAGCCAGATCTATTAGGTATTTTTATACCTATTATTTTGTAACTGTAAAATAAAACCACTATGTTAAAGTCTCAGTAACGACTCTCTATTATTATAAATTTTAGGCAGTACATATTTTCATCCATGCATATTATTTTCTTGTTTTTGTGTGGGATACTTTGCCTGATGAGTTTGTCATGCTTAAAAAACATTAAGCCCCATATTGATTCAAAATAAGAAAGGAAACTGTAAAAAGAATTAAGGTGTTTTCAAGGGGTTTTTAAGGTGTTACTATTATTAATTAATTATGGAATAGAAAGGAAAACCGAATTGGAAAATAAAACAAGCATATATGTATATACATGGACGCAAATAACGTTATATTATATATATAATTATAAAAAGTCAGTTCCATGGGGCAAACTATAAAAACATATTAAACAGGCAGCCATGTGTTTTCTTGAAACGTTTCTTCTTGGGTTCTAGGGTGAAGTCATCATCATGCCCAAGTGGAGTAATTTGTGGAAAAAAATATGCTGTAGGTGTGTATGAATGATGCTGAAAAACAACAGGCGTAGAACATTTCATGCTTAAAAACGGGTGATTGACCGTATCTTTTAAAGAGTGTAAAATATCTCTTCTTTGCAGCATTACCTACAATGGAAGAAGAAATGTTCATTTCTGCAACAGGCTGCATAAAAATCGAAACTGGGGTTGTGTGATGCTTCGGATTAAGTCCTAGAAGTTAGATCCTTTTTACGTCTCGGCCTGCGTAGGCTGCGCTTGCGCAGTCTCACCGTTGAGATCTTATGTCTCTTAGTACGGGGCTTGAACCCGCCCCTCTCCTCAATTTGCTGGCTTCCTAAACGGAGACCAGCCATTGGAGAAGAGGGGCTTCTGTCAGTTTAAGCCCCGTCATTTTGGGATTCGGGCATGTTTTTTACTGCCCATTCTCTCATGACGTCTTCAGGAAAAAAACATGCCCCCCATCATTCTGCCGGCACGCCCAAGTCGGCCCTGCATTGGTGTTGCTTATTAACCGGAAAAAACACGCCCGAATCACGCTGCATGCACACCCAAGTCGGCTCTACATTGGTGTTCCTTATTAACCAATCAGAGGGCCGACTGGCGCGTGCAGGCAGCATGAGCAGACACATCGCCTCCTCTCCCCCCATCCCTCTTCTCACCTATCTCCTCCTCGTGGCTCTCCCCCTCCCGTCCCGGACCGTGCGCTCCATGCCTGCAGCTAGGCTCTGTGTGTTACTCTCGTCGCCTCCACTCCCCCTACCCCTCTTCTCACCTCTCTCGTCCTCGTGGCTTTTTCCCGTCCCGGACCGTGTGCTCCATGCCTGCCGCTGGGCTCTGTGTGCTCCTCTCATCGCCTCCTCTCCCCCCACCCCTCTTCTCACCTCTCTCCTCCTCGTGGCTCTCCCCATGCTGGACTGTGAACTCCATGCCCGCCGCTAGGCTCTGTGTGCTGCTCTCGTCGCCTCCTCTCCCCCCACCCCTCTTCACTTGGAAGGCTCCATTTGAGCCCGGAACTCTCCCTCTGTTTCGGGGAGTCCTCAGGTGTTTGCCGTGTCACAACAACCTCAGTGCGACGTCACAATGCAGGGAACACGGAGGCTGACTTGCCTGATGATTGGTCTGTCCACTCCACATTAATGGAGGTATTTCAAAACCGATAGCTAACACTGAGAAGGCTAGTTTTCCCCTTGTCTGTTCAAGGAACCACAAATACCTTTTATGGAGTGCTGATAGATTGTAGGTTGAGATATAGTGACCAAACTTTAAATTAACAAAATAAGTCTGTAAGGCTGTGTGTACAATGTAAAATGTCTTACAGAGCACACCATTGCTGATTGGGTGTCAGTGAAGCCAGCAAAGGACAAGCCTGAGCTCAGAGTGTGACATTGGTGGTCAGACAAGCTCTTGAGGTCTGTGTGCCACAGCAAGATAGTTAGACCTGCACAAACCAATGATATACCCTAACCTGGCTGGAATAACCGGCGATGTCACAATGGCTGTTTGTGATGACGGAATGCATGGGAATGCCTTGCTGAGAGCCCCGAGTTGAGAAATCTTTGGATGGTCACTGCGGCTGCGTAAGCGCCGAGCATCCGATCTTCATTTGAACTCTCTCCTAGATCTTTCGCCCAGAGTTTCGGTAAGGTTTGGGAACAGGGATTTCTGAAGTTCTGAAAGAGTGCCCATTTTCTTTTTGGGAGGTGAGATGTCAGGTGGAATACCCCTGCCTAAATGTATTAAATTCTCTGGCGCAAACAGGAAAATGAAGTGGGAGAGGCGGGGGGTTGGAGTTGGGGGGACTCTGAGAGAGTTCAGAGGGGAAATAAAAGGAATGTCAGACAGTTAACAAAAAAATACTTCAGGTCCTTCAAGTCTGGAAGTTCTATTTTAAAAAAAATGCACCTAATGAAAGTCCATGACTTAGTGGCTCGTATTCCTGGAAGGTGTTAGACTTTTATTGAGCTTTAAAAAACATCTAAAATCTGCGAAGTATAAGCATCACAGGTGCAGAGTCAGATGACTGTAGTACAGCAGGCCAGAATTCTGATGTCCAACCACCTTTTAGTTTTAGCAAAGATAACCATTTTGGACTCATTAGGCTTTAATAGTTCATTGACATCGAGTGGTCCAACTCTAACGGGCGCCCCAGTACTTGTGGCTCCAGTAGTCGGCTCCCCCAACAGATACAATGATCTGTATGTCATCGAGTTTGGACAGCTTCAGTTGGTGATACACATGGTACCTTTATTAGATGAGGAACAAAGATCCCATTGAATTTAATTGGATTTATGATTTAGAAAGAGAAGTATTCTGCCTCTGAGGTCCCCGTGTACCATTCCTTAGCCTATCTGTCCACATCTCATAGGGTTGACGCAACTAATAAGGTCACATCGATAAAAGGTTGATGCATCAACCTTGCAAGCCTGGTGGAACAAGGAGAAGGTGGAGACATAGTCTGGTGGTTAAGTTACTCCATTAGAGACCTGAGGCCAAGGACTCTAGTCCTGGCTCTAGACTAGAGCTTATTGTGATTCTGGGCAAATCGCGTAATCTCCCTGTGCCCAAAATTGTAAAATAGGTGTGAAATTCCATGCATGATAGTCACTGACTTAGTAAGGCTCCTGATTTAATAAGCTTAATAGAGAATCACACTTTGTGGGAGTTTTTAAAAATTAAATTGATATGTAGTAGACACACTACTACTAAACACTCTGTAGGTGTTTACTTTTGCTCGCTGTTCTTCTGCTTGTTTGGTATTTCTGTGAGTGGCTGTAGCTACTTCTGGTTGACAAGTGCTTGAGTAATTTCCTGAGTAGACTGAGGTCAGATCAGCACTTGATGTGGAGTGAAAATCACTTTTTGATGTGTAATGCTGAGTCCTATGAGAGGCATTTTTTTTTCTTATAGAACTTCGTGCATGCTTTCACCATAAACTGTTTCAAAACATTGATAGTTAGGAGAACTAAGGCACTCGAGATTTAAGCAATTTGCCCAGGTTAACATATTGTAACAAAGTGGCATAAACAGATTTAGTACCTCGAGCTCCAGTATCCAAAATTGCCAGATTATCTTCTTAGTCCTCACCCAAGCGAGGGTTGAGTCATCCTGGCATTTGTAGTTTGGGAAAGGCTTCTTGTATGTTGTCTTTTGCTGCACTGTGCATCAGTGGAGCCAGCTTGAAACTGGAACAACTTTTCCTTCATATTGTAAACTGGCAATAAGTGTTGCAGCTGCATTCTGAACCTTGTGATGGAAGTAGAGTCGGGCACATTTGGGGCCTGTTGAATGGGTTTCACCCACGGCAGACGTGGGTTCAATAAGTATGCAGTCCTTGATTAACTTGTTATCCCAGTTTCAAGATTGCCACTTTGTGTAGAATTAACCTAGGGAGTCATGCTCTTGCTGCCTTTATGGTATACCCCTATATTTTAGACCACTTAGGCCTAACAGATTGAGCTTTTGGGGACACTGGCTGGTAGGACATTTACTGACAAAGCCCCAGGAGTAAGACTTCAGTTTCAGCACCATTCCATTGAAGAATCACTTATCCATCGATCCCTCTGTAGCGTTCCTGATGTTGGACATGTTGATGAAGAGGTATTGTGGGCCCGGAAAAAACACGCCCCCATCATGCTGCCTGCACGCCCAAGTCGGCTCTACATTGGTTTTTCTTATTAACCAATCAGAGGGCCGACTGGCGCGTGCAGGCAGCATGAGCAGACACATCGCCTCCTCTCCCCCCACCCCTCTTCTCACCTCTCTCCTCCTCGTGGCTCTCCCTGTCCCGGACCATGCGCTCCATGCCTGCCGCTGGGCTCTGTGTGCTCCTCTCGTTGCCTCCTCTCCCCCACCCCTCTTCTCACCTCTCTCCTCCTCGTGGCTCTCCCCGTCCCGGACAGTGCGCTCCATGCCTGCCGCTGGGCTCGGTGTGCTCCTCTCGTCGCCTCCTCTCCCCCACCCCTCTTCTCACCTCTCTCCTCCTCGTGAATCTCCCCGTCCCGGACCGTGTGCTCCATGCCTGCCGCTGGGCTCTGTCTGTGTGTGTGGCTCTGTCTGTGTGTGTGTGGCTCTGTCTGTGTGTGTGTGGCTCTGTCTGTGTGTGTGTGGCTCTGTCTGTGTGTGTGTGGCTCTTTCTGTGTGTGGCTCTGTCTGTGTGTGTGTGTGTGTGTTTGTGTGTATGTGTGGCTGTGTGTGTGTGTGTGTGTGTGTGTGTGTGTGGCTCTCTGTGTGTGTGTGTGGCTCTGTCTGTGTGTGTGTGGCTCTGTCTGTGTGTGTGTGTGTGGCTCTGTCTGTGTGTGTGTGGCTCTGTCTGTGTGTGTGTGGCTCTGTCTGTGTGTGTGTGGCTCTTTCTTTGTGTGGCTCTGTCTGTGTGTGTGTTTTTGTGTGTATGTGTGGCTGTGTGTGTGGGTGTGTGTGTGTGGCTCTGTGTGTGTGTGTGTGTGTGTGGCTCTGTCTGTGTGTGTGTGTGTGGCTCTGTCTGTGTGTGTGTGTGTGGCTCTGTCTGTGTGTGTGTGTGGCTCTGTCTGTGTGTGTGTGGATCTGTCTGTGTCTGTGTGGCTCTGTCAGTGTGTGGCTCTGTCTGTGTGTGTGTGTGGCTCTGTCTGTGTGTGTCTGTGTGTGTGTGTGTGTGTGTGTGTGTGGCTCTGTCTGTGTGTGTGTGGCTCTGTCTGTTTCTGTGTGTGTGGCTCTGTGTATGTGTGTGGCTCTGTGTGTGTGTGTGTGGCTCTGTCTGTGTGTGTGGGGGGCTTTGTCTGTGTGTGTGTGGGGCTCTGTCAGTGTGTGTGGGGCTCTGTCTGTGTGTGTGTGGGGCTCTGTCTGTGTGGTGCTCTGTGTGTATGTGGCTCTTTTTGTGTGTGTGTGTGTGTGGCTCTGTGTGTGTGTGTGTGGCTCTGTGTGGCTGTGTGTGTGTGTGTGGCTCTCTGTGTGTGTGTGTGGCTCTCTGTGTGTGTGCGGCTCTGTGTCCACTAATACACTCTACTACTCTCTACTACTCTCTACTACTCACCTATTGCCATTGTAAATGACAATGCCATTTATTTATGTTTTAAAAAAACAAAAAATGAAACAAATGCCATTTGCAATGCCATTAGCTCTAACTTTAACAAAGCCGAGACCATTGCATTATAAATGCTTGTTATAGGTTGCCCTCTGTAGATACACTCTCTTTTCTCGTTCCATAAAGTAGTGTCTTTTTCGCGGAACATTGTATTCAGCAACTTTTCAGCATTATTTTTGTATTGCTGCCCGATGTTGGCTAATAGTTCGTGAACCAAAGGGTCTAAGGGTGGCGGGGGTTCTTGAGTGGCTGGTTTCTGTGGACTTTCAGAGTCGGTATATAAAGCAAGCTTATTTGTTTCTTCCATGCCCTGTCGAAAATAGTTTTAAAATTTCTGAACAGCTTGGCATTGTCGTGAGAGGTGCTAAATCTGTACGGTTTAGTAGGGTTTTCATTTCAGTAAACAATCGTCTAGAGATGGCTTAGCTTGACGAAGTGGATGCACCTAGACTCCATCACGAAATGTGGAAACTGTTCCACACGGGCATTTGCTTGATTTGTAGCAGACGTCCTGAGCTCCGCACTTCACCCGATGCCTTTACTTTGACTTTGATTTTGATTTGAACTTTGAACTTTTACTCTGACTTACCCACTATCCTCCTGGGTCTGAAACTAGTCCTCGCTGGGCGGTCTCGCTGAGATCGTGATTAACAGATCGCTCCTTACTAGACATGAATTTACCTTTGCCTTCATTTGTCTATCCCAATCTCCCACAGAGTATGACTATAGGGAGTTGTCCTCGCTCCCCCACCAGTTCAAGTTTGGAAACTGAAAGAACTCAGTAAGATATGCCGAGTAAATGGCTATGCTCGTTTCTCCTTGCGCTGGTACTTGCTTTTAAATTGCATTATTACTAGTGCAGATTGTGCACTGTTGTGGGATGTTATGAATCAGGGGCAGCCTTAGGCATGTGCAAGCTGTGCACCTGCACAGGGCCACCAAACCACAGGGGTCACCACACCAATATATATCCTTAATATAATAATCCTCCGAGGATGGATACATATTTGCGTGGCGGCCCCTGGCAGGCATTTGGCAGCTTCCCGCTCTGTTCCACTTCCAAACACCCTGACCCCCCTCTTCACTCGCCTCCGCGCTCTGCCCCACGTGGACCCCCTCTTCCGGGGCCCCCTAACTACGCTCCCTGCCCAGGGCTGCCATGAGCCTAGAGCCTCCCCTGGATGGGGGTTCAACTTCTGTTCGGACTGAGCCATGTCGAAAGTCGAACTGCACCTATCATCAACAATGTCCTATTTCTCTTGTCCATACTTCTTTGTGTGTAGAATAGTCCCTGAAACACTAGCGGTATGGGATGTGCTCCTCTCAAATCAAAAAGGCAACTGCTACCTTTTACTTTTTGTAAACAATGACATTTTGCTGTTGGAAATTGTCAAAGCACTTACATTAAGAAGACTGGAATAGACAGCAAGGGCAACTCAGAGGACTGCACTCAGTGTCTAGAGCTATTGCTGGATCAGAGTTTTGTTTCACACCGTTTGCCGACTGGGCAAGCTTAGCTACCTACACAGACCGACTCATAATCATAATTAGTAGTAGCACAGAGAGTGATGGTAGAGGCAGGATAAGAATGTAGAAAGTAGTTTAAAACAGAATTATTAGGAAACAGTTTGTAATGAATAGGAGCTGTAAAAGTTAGGGAAGTATAAGTATTAATATAACAATAGAACAACTTACTGGGGCCAGCAGAAGAACCTGCAAGGGACTGATCCTGTCCACCTTCTTCCACCGGAGTCTCAGTCGCCGTCTTGCCCCTGGGAGCTTCTGTTGAATATGAAATAAAGAAACACAACATGGATGATTGTTTTTTGGGAAATATTTGATTTCTTTGAACACAATCTAAAATTATGTCAGGGAAACAAATTAACAACAATTGGATCTGATCTGGTCAACTAGCAGGATAGTAGTACAGTATTGCAGGATTCCCAGACCGTCTAATACGAAAGTTATGTAATTCACTAACTACACCAACAACAAAAAGGTTCTAGTACGACTGCCATCATTCAGCAGCACGAGGCGTCGCGTGACAGACACAGTCCGTCATCATGATTGCAGACCACTAACAAATGTCCTATAACAAGTAATAAATAATATACTCAACGTATCAATCCAACACTATCTCTTCAAAGTGGCAGCAGCAGGCAGGAGTACAAAGAAGGACTAGACTTGGGTGTACTGTCTCTACCATTACGCAGTAATGCTTTCAAATGAGTAAAAAGTTGCGAACAAGTAAGCATAGTAGCAACGCCAATAACCAGGCGAGCACCTGCAATGACAGAAGCTATTTAAAGATTAATTTACCTGCAATGCAATCGAATCAGCAGCATTCGTATTCTTCAGGAAAGAAATAGATTAGCAATATAACAGAGCAAAAGAAAAAAAAGTAGTTATTAAATAGCTACTTACCAAGGCCAGGGATCTCCAATCCTAGCAGGTCGAGCATATCATGCTCCTGGTCCAGGATGTCAGTCCACCGGTGCGTCGCTTGCTGGTAGGTGCGCCGGACCCTAGACTCCTTATACATGCGCCAGCACACCTTCTCCCACAGCTGGCGATGCTCCCGGAGGCCGTAACCGGAAGCAATCTGCCCACCTGCTGCCACGGTCTTAGGTAGGTGGACTTGCACAAACACCATCAAGGCGGCAACCTCCACCGCAGAGAAGATATCCCTGGCCTGGACTAGCTCCCCCCTCAAACGCCCGCAAGGGAGCCGGGTACAGAGTGCTGGGCCGTTCCCCTTGCCCTTGTCGGCTCCCTTTGCCATGGTCCTGGGCACAAGAAAAAGGAAAGAAGAATAGGTATGAAAAAAAAGTAAGAGAGAGAGCGAAAGAAATAAAGTAGCTAATAAAGTAACAAAAAGTTTTAAAAAACACAAAATATAGATGTAGGAAATTGTAGAGATAGAAAATAGGAAAAAAAAGCAAAAAAAAGTTCAGAAAAACATAGGATTACAAAGATGTAAGGTGGATAGAAAGGTAGCATGCCCAAAAACCATAGCAATGAATGGAAAACAAGATGGCCGCGCCCATAGAGGACCGCGTGGGTAAGTTCTCGCGATATTTTGCCCGCGAGCACGCAAAAACACAGGCGAACTCGTAATAGCGCGCCGCAAACAACGCGAGATTGCCAATAGCGCCCGGAACCGGAAATACGCAACACGCACAAGATGGCCGCACCCATGTACGACCGCATGGCTAACTTTGCGGTCAGTGTGCTGCAAGCGGCTTGCGAAGACGCAAAAAACCCAGCGAACACGCAAAAAAAAAACAATCCGCAAATTTGCACGAATTCGCGGATTGCAAGTTCGATTTAGCACAAATTCGCGCCCCGCGAATCTTGCGAAATTGCAGAAAAACGAATTTTGCAAAACTGAAAGCACTTAGCAGGTGCAAAAGTTCAAGCTAATTGTAACCTTTCCCTGTAGTGCTTCCTGAGGGGCCCCTCCAGAGTTCAGTTGCCTACTTGCAACTATTCTCTGACCCTGCTCTGACCCTCATAGCAGGGTCAGAGAATAGTTACAAGTATGGCACAATGCTCCTGTAAAAAAAATTAAACTGCAACAGGAAGCACTTACAGCTAAGGAAGCTAACGAAGGACTTAAAGCTCAAATTCAGTGACACATAAACCAGCCCCAAATGAATTAATCTCAGTTGAGGCTGGGAAGGTGTGCTTTGCTTTCCTCGCATAATCTACAGTGGTAAACAACAGGGTGGTAGTGGTGAACCAGAGGGTGCTGTGATAAACCAGAGGGGGACAGTGATGATCCAGAGGGTGGCAATGGCAAACCAGAGGGTGGCAGTGATGAACCAGAGGGTGGCAATGATGAACCAGAGGGTGGCAGTGGTGAACTAGAGGGTTATGAACCAGAGGATAGCAGTGATGAACCAGAGGGTAGCAGTGGTGAACCAGAGGGTGGCAGTGATCAACCAGAGGGTGGCAGTGTCAAACCAGAGGGTGGCAGTGATGAACCAGAGGGTGGCAGGGATGAACCAGAGGATGGCAGTGATCAACCAGAGGGTGGCAGCCTTGAATCAGAGGGTGGCTGTGATCAACCAGAGGGTGGCAGTGATGAACCAGAGGGTGGCACTGGTGAACCAGAGGGTGGCAATGATGATCCAGAGGGTGGCAGTGGCAAACCAGAGGGTGGCAGTGATGAACCAGATGGTGGCAGTGATGATCCAGAGTGTGGCAATGGCAAACCAGAGGGTGACAGTGGTGAACCAGAGAGTGATAGTGGTGAACCAGAGAGTGGCAGTGGTGAACCAGAGGCTGCTGTGATGAACCAGAGGGTGCTGTGATGAACCAGAGGGTGGCAGTGGTGAACCAGAGGGTGCTGTGATGAACCAGAGGGTGGCAGTGATGAACCAGAGGGTGATGAACCAGAGGATAGCAGTGATGAACCAGAGGGTGGCAGTCTTGAACCAGAGGGTGGCAGTGATGAACCAGAGGGTGGCAGTGATGAACCAGAGGGTGGCACTGGTGAACCAGAGGGTGGCAGTGCGGAACCAGAGGGTGGCAGTGATGAACCAGAGGGTGGCAGTGATGAACCAGAGGGTGGCAGTAATGAACCAGAGGATAGCAGTGATGAACCAGAGGGTGTCAGCCTTGAACCAGAGGGTGGCAGTGATCAACCAGAGGGTGGCAGTGATGAATCAGAGGGTGGCACTGGTGAACCAGAGGGTGGCAGTGATGATCCAGAGGGTGGCAGTGGCAAACCAGAGGGTGGCAGTGATGAACCAGAGGGTGGCAGGGATGAACCAGAGGATGGCAGTGATCAACCAGAGTGTGGCAGTGATGAACCAGAGGGTGGCAGTGAAGAACCAGAGGGTGGCACTGGTGAACCAGACGGTGGCAGTGATGATCCAGAGGGTGGCAGTGGCAACCCAGAGGGTGGCAGTGATGAACCAGAGGGTGGCAGTGATAATCCAGAGGGTGGCACCGGTGAACCACAGGGTGGCAGTGCGGAACCAGAAGGTGTGTTAAAACCTAGACTGCAGTGTCAACATTATCGGCGCCATCTTGTTTCCCTTTTGAGCCCATTCATGCGCGTAAGCGGCAGCCATTTTAAAATACCATGGCCTCTCTGCCCATCGCCCACAGCCAGCGCGTCTCTCTCTCTCTCGACCTCGCAGGTATCCCCGCGCGCTGACAGCCCCCGCTCTCACATGCCTTGGGCCATAAACCCCTCTTCAGCGCAACTCTGCCTCGGAACCCCATCCTGTTCCCAGCTCAACACCTCCCTCCATTCCTTTCATGATCCTGGGTCCTTTGATAAAACCCCCCCCCCTTTTTCCTCTATGCCCGATTGTCTTACTCGTTCCCAGGCCGCCACCTGGCCCTGCGGATACTGTTTATTGCCCCCCCATGCAGTAGGAAGCCTCTCCCATCAAAGGATCCCCGAGTTGATCAAAGCCCCCACCCCATGAGATCCGATCAACCACATACATTCCGTGAATCGGCGGAATGTCCAGCTGCGCAACAATCGTCACCTGTTGTGACCGGGGGTGGGGACTTCAACTGTAAATGTGTGTGGGAACGGGCCTGAAGCGGGGATTCCGAGGATGTCCTTTCATACTTCAAAGCATTTGCAAGAATGTACCACATGCAATAAACTGTAATAAAGATCATAAACCTGTGTATAAGAGGCCAGGCCTGAGAGATGCAGGGAGAGCACCTCGAGAAGATACCCTGTTGTCTGATTTGATGTGTTCTGCTCCGTCGGAATAAAACTTCTGTTTCCTGCCTTCCAGTCTCCAGCGCCTGCCTCTTTGTTTGGTAAACTTGAGTAGGTAATAGAGGCGGTTAACGCCGGGCAACTCTGAAAAAGGTCATCGGCCCTACCTTTTTCCACAATTGGCGTCCCAAACGTGGGGCCCATCAGTGACTCGTGGATCCAGTGGGAGAGGTCCTGACGACAGAGTGAACGACTGCAACGATCGGGAGTGTACCTGCCCGATAGACCCTCGTCTGGCAGCCGATCATCCGAACTTCACTGGTTCCGAACAGACCTCTCTCTCGAGTGATCTACGGTCCTGACTGGGAACCATCAGGAGTGCCGCGAAGATCACGAAGAATAGAGGACGATCGGGCGCTGGATTCGGAAGACAAGAAACTGTCCATGCGGTCCGGGTAAGGTCGTGTAACGCGACAAAATTGCGAAATGATTGTTTGATTTGAATAATACTAGTATTGAATTGTTGGTTCTTTTGGAGATTCACTGTCTGCAAACGGAGAAACAACAGGCTCTCTCTTTGCAAGCAGTGAAGGATAGGTAACGCAGACTTTTGTCCCCGTTGTAATCCGTCGTGCCTATCTTCCTCCCCCACTGATTGATTGTTTGGCCCGAACTGTTTTTTTCGCGGATTGTTTTCTGGAGATTCTCTGTCTGCAAACAGGGAAGAACAGGTTCTCTCTTTGCAGGTAGTCAAAGGGTAGGTAACGCAGACTTTTGTCCCCGTTGTAACCCGTCGTGCCTACTTATTCTCCCCATTGATTGTTTGATTGACCGAACATTGACTGTTCGATATTGGTTCTTTTGAGGTATTCACCGCCTGCAAACAACGAAGAATAGAAATATTCTGTCTAGTCTTTGCACGCAGTGATAAGATAGGTAGTGCAGACTTTTGTCCCAGTTGTAATCCGTCATGCCTATCTTCTCCCCACTGATTGGTAGCCTGTTTAGCCCGGAACGCTTATTAGAGATGAACCATCCAGCTCCACTGGAGGGCACCCCTAATAAGGACATGTTCATGAAGCATGGTTTGATCGCTATAGCTTATAGCAAGCTGTAGCATAAATATACGAAGAAGGATCAGAAAAGTCAGTGGCCACTGATAGGATCCTTTGACGAAGATAAAATAAGCGCGCTAGAAACAGCCCTTGGAAACACAAGACAACGCCCTCTATGCTTGATAGTCTCAGCATGTGGCGCAAAGAAACCGAACAGCGTAAAAAGAGAAATGAAAGTAGGTTGGGAAAAGAGCTGCGAAAGGCAGCCCACCTAGCTGCTAAGAAATTAGAAGAAGAGATTAAGGAAAGAGAACCCAAACAGAAACTAGAGGTAGAGACATCAAGCCAGTGTCCGGTTAGAACACCCTCTACGCTCTATCCTGAACTGCCCTCGAAACAGCGAGCCAACGATGATCTTTTGTTAGGTCCTCCGATCATCTACATGCCCCCTCCATATGCCCCTTCCCAACCCTTAGCACAGCACTCGCTACCCCCAAGCACAGACGAGAGTAGTACCAGAGCTTCGGTCCCCATGGCATCCGCGCCGGCCGAACCCCTTGTACTAGATACAGCACAAGCAACAGTGTTAGATGACCCAGAGACCCGAAAGGCAGATTCCACAAGAACGAACAGATTAAGCAAGGATGAGCGAGCAGGGATTGACAAGATAGTGAGGACACTGGTAGAAAGAAAGGAAAGTAAGGAGCACATCACGGATATGTTCAACTCATATGCAGGGAGCCACAGACGGCATTTTGCGGTACGACTGTGTTATCATGTCCTGAATGCGTATGAGGACCGATATCGAGACAAAGGTCCCAAGAGCCTAACGACTCTGTATAGAAAGGTCGATATCGGGGATGAGGGCGAGTGTGACGTGGCGGACCTCCTTACGCGTACGCTTGAGGTTTTCCGCCACCTCACTGAACAGGAATCGGAAGCTAAACCCACGACACCCGTAGCAACCGAACCACGAACTGAGCGAGCTAGCACCATGATGCCTATAAGAGAGGCTGCCCCCTACTGGGTTTCTCCACGAGGTCTAGGAACACACGATGACGTCAACCACCAAGATGCAAGAGGGAGGGTAGTGTACAACTGGGTCTACCAGCCATGGGATCGGCAAGATATTCTGACGTTCCGGAAATCTCTGCCTGATTTACGTAAAATCCCCACTGCCTTCTACATTGAATTAGCTACAGCCCTAGGTTCAACGATTATGACCCTGGCTGACATCGACTTGTTTTTTGGGTTATGTCTGCCAGCTGATGTGTGGAAGCAAATCCGGAAAGTCGACCACCTTGAGCTGTTCGGACATACCTGGTCACAACTCGATGGCATAGATAGGCAATGAGATCCTGGACAGAAGCCTTTGAAATCCATTTTAGACCTCCCAGAAAAAATTGTACAGAAATTGAAAACCCTGATCCCAGAAAAGAAAGTGGACTGGTCGATAGTAACGGCTTGTCGTCAGAAACCCCAGGAAGACGTATCGGAAACGGTGTTCTCCGATTACAGCGGCCAGGACATGACCACTGCAACCGGACACCATCTGTTTGTCCAGAATTATGTAAAGGGTTTGTCGCCGGAGGTCTCTCAGAAACTGCAGGCCAGTGAGAGTAGTTGGGCGGCCTCCAAACCTGCGGCTATCCTTCAGATGGCCCAATTTTACGAGCACCAGAAAAATGAAAACGATAGAGCAACCGAGAAAAAGATGAAAGACTTAAAAGAGAGGGTAATGATTGCACAGTTGCAAGGGGTGACTATAGGACGAGAGCAATACAAAGGAAACTACCAGACAAATGTCCCTAGGAACGCACCTCCTAAAGACCGCACCCCAACACCCCACATTGGACGTAGAGACATTAGCGAGGACCAGTGTGCATTCTGCAAAGGATTCGGTCATTGGAAATCCCAGTGCCCGGTTCTGTTGGAGATGAACAGAAATAGGGACCCCAAGGACGTAGCGGGTGGACCGAGGAATAGAGGACAGCAACGGGGGTCTGCAAATGACACGACTAACGATAGATCAAACAGACCAAATACATTTGACCGACCCCGACAGAACCAGTACCAGCAGTCTGACTGCAACGATGCCCACGACTTCGCATAGGACTGCCAAGGGCAAGGGAGGGATCCAGTCGAGCTCTATGTTGACCAGCAAGGTCCTTATGTCACCGCTAAGGTCCTGGGTACAAAGTCTCCATTTCTGGTAGACACTGGCGCGACACATAGTGCGTTATCTAAACGACTGATTCCAAGGGCACCCTTGTCTGGCTCACTTGTAACATCGATAGGTTTCGATGGAACGCCCTCCACTAACCCTTTGTCCACACCGATCCCCTTTGACTTAGAGAACAACACAACTGACACAATGTTTTTGCTTTCCACCAATACTCCTGACGCCATTATGGGACTTGACTTGCTGAAGCATTTCCGAGCGACTATTAGATGTTCCCAAGACGGAGTTCGAGTTTTTCTGTACGACAACCCCATTCTGCTCAGACATTGCCCTTCCCGACGCATGTTTTCTATCACTGACACTGACTCGTCACTACTTGACACTCTGCCTCCGTATCTGTGGGCCAAGACAGATTCGGACGTAGGACGCATGATGATTGACCCAGTGCACATCACTGTTCGACCGGACGCAATACTCCCAAAACTTCCACAATATCGGATATCGCCCGAGGGCGAGAAGGCATTGGTAAAGATTATTCAGTCACTGATGGACGCAGGAGTGGTAGAGGAAGTAGTTAGCAACGTTTGCAACAGCCCTATCTTGCCCATCATCAAGAAACAAGGAGAGGGAGATGAGAAAGCATACCGCTTCATCATCGACCTTCGAGAGATCAACAAAGTAGTTGTACACCAGTACCCCGTGGTCTCAGACATCACCACTATCCTGACTTTGATTCCTTCTACTGCCACCACCTTCACTGTCATTGACCTCAAAAACACATTTTTCTCTATCCCCATCCACCCAGACAGCCGATATCTCTTTGGCTTCACCCTAAAAGCCCGCTCATATAGATTCTGTCGAGCACCCCAAGGCTACACAGAAAGCCCCAGCATCTACAGTCAGGCCCTCAAGAGGCAACTGGATGAGGTCCAGTTACCCGATGGAGTGGTGTTGATACAATACGTCGATGACATCCTTTTGGCGGCCGACACCACTTCACTAGCAGTCACCGCCACCATTCAACTCCTGCACTTCCTTGCGGAAAATGGCCACAAGGTCTCCAAGAAGAAGTTGCAATTTTGCCAACCCCAGGTCACTTACTTAGGCCACCTTTTGTCCAAAGACGGAAGGAAACTTACTCCCGACCGGATCCAAACCATTCTTGAAACCCCTGTCCCTAAGACTCAGAAACAGGTCCGCTCCCTACTAGGCCTCACCTCCTTCTGTCGGCAGTGGTTGCCGAACTTCAGCCTCATTGTGAAACCGCTGCTTTCTCTGCTGGCTAAGGATGTCCCCTTCCCACTCTCTTGGACCCCTGAATGCCAATCCTCCTTCATAAAACTACGAGATGCCCTTTGTTCAGCCCCGGTCCTAGGAACCCCCGACTACACGAAGCCCTTCTCCCTCTATACTCACGAAAGGGAGGGGTGTGCTTTATCTGTCTTGACCCAGTCCATTGGCCCAAAGCAACGACCATGCGCTTACTTCTCTGCCACTCTTGACCCCATAGCCAGAGCCTTGCCTGCCTGCCTTTGAGCTGTAGCTGCCGCTGCTATCTCTATCCGACAGAGTGAGGGATCGTGCTCTCGAATTCCCTCACGGTATTAGTACCCCATGCAGTTGACACCCTCCTGAACCAAACTAAGACGCAACACCTGACGAGTGCACGACTGACTGGATACGAACTGACTCTGCTCGCACCCCACATAACCCTGAAAAGATGCACCACACTGAACCCGGCAACTTTGTTGCCCCTACCGGAGAACGATTCAAATGCGTCCCCTGTACATGACTGTGTGACCCTCACAGACGAACAGACTAGAAGTAGGGTTGACCTCAGAGACACAGCTTTTCCTGACCCTGACGGAGAGCTGTGGGTGGACGGCTCTTGCATCAAACTCCCCGATGGCACCACTTCAGCTGCCTATGCAGTCACCACGGCCCGAACTGTAGTAGAGACAGCCCGCATCACACAACGATCAGCACAGGCAGCAGAACTGATTGCCCTGACACGTGCATGCATCCTAGCAGCAGGAACCACAGCGAACATTTACACCGACAGCCAGTATGCCTTCGGGGTGGTTCACCATTTTGGGCTCCTTTGGAAGGAAAGGGGATTCTTGACCTCACATGGCACCCCCATCTTACATGGAGATCTAGTCTCCGCCCTGATCGAAGCCGCCCTTCTCCCCAAAAGACTTGCGGTCATCAAATGCCAGGCACACAAGAAAGTGACAGACATTATTGGACAGGGAAATGCACTAGCCGACATCACTGCTCGAACCACAGCTGAAAACAGGACGACGACACGCATGTACGTGACCAGGTCCCAAGCAGAGAAATGGACCGACGCTAGGGACACTATTAGGGACATTCAAATGGCTAGCTCACAACATGAATTGACTGAATGGGCACGGGTGGGACTGAAAGACGATGAAGGCTGCTGGCGGACAAAAGACACGAACAAATGGTTGCTACCTGACTCATACCTGATTCCCATACTGACTATGGCACACTCCCCTGCTCACATAGGATCAGCCCCCATGATTGAACTTGTCTCCAGAGTTTGGCACAACGACAAAATCTCAGACTCCGCCAAACGTCTGGTCCAACAATGCTTGATATGCTTGCAACATAACCCCGGGAAAGGAACTGTGGTACCCCGGGGAGGGTTTGGGGTTCCCAATCACCCGTTTGAAGTCCTGCAGATGGACTACATTCAACTAGACAGATGCCAAGGCCTGAAATACGTACTTGTTGTGGTGTGTGCATTCAGCAAATGGGTGGAAGCATACCCAACCCGTGATAACACTGCTATGGCCACTGCAAAAGTACTATTAAAAGAATTTTTCCCTCGCTACGGCCTTTGTCGAATTTTATGGAGCGACAATGGCCCCCACTTCGTAGCCGAAGTTATCCAGCTCATCTTAAAAGGGCTGGGTGTAAAACAGAAGTTCCACGCAGTCTTCCACCCCCAGTCTGCTGGACTCGTTGAGCGACACAATGCCACACTAAAACTAAAACTGGCCAAGATAGTGGCTACCACAGGACTGAAATGGCCAGATGCCCTCCCACTGGCATTGCTATCGATGCGTTCCACCCCCACCAAACACCACTTGACACCTTACGAGGTCGTTTTTGGCCGGCCCATGAGCGTCTGGTCCGCACCAAAACCGACTTCCATTCATTACGTCCCGGACGTCCTAATGTCTGACTACTTGTATAAATTGACTGAAACTCTATCTGTCATTCACCAACAGGTGCTGCATGCCATCCCTGACGCTTCCAGGGGTCCCGGACACAACCTGCAACCCGGGGATTTCGTATTGATAAAGAATTTCCAGCGCGCCAAGAGTCCGGAACCCCGGTGGACGAGCCCCTGGCAAGTCCTACTCACCACCCGAACAGCTCTTCGAGTGGAAGGAAAGCGGACCTGGATGCATGCGCACCACTGTAAACGGATCCCCCCGACTCTGACGACGACAGAAGATGTGACCGTCCAGGAAGAGCTCCTGAACAAAGACCGATCATCGCTGAACTGCTATCCAGACACAGAGACACTCGAACTAGCAAAGATTCCTGACCCCACCGTGCCATCCAAAGAAGGGTATAACCTGCGACGAAAGGAGGGAGTTTTGGCTAAGCAGACCATTGACTGAGTCATAATTCTCAGATCGGTGGCCTAACACTACAAAGGCTGTCAGGAGAGAAAGCCAGACAAGGTTTTTGGTTCTGCCCGCTACCGAGCTCCCTTGAAGATGATGGAAGCGCCCGATAAGAAGGTGATGGAAGCGCCCGATAAGAAGATGATGGAAGCAACCGGACATCCGAAAATTTGCTACAGAAACCCAAAGACAGACAGAATCCACAGTTCAAAGACAATTGCACTTTTTATCACGATCCTCTTCTGCCTTCTCCTCATGACCACACTCTGGATTGTGGAAGAAAACGCACCCGCTCATGAGACATTCCTGACCACTGCACAGCCTACCACCATGAAGGAACATTATTTGATTTCTCTCTCTCCCCAACTCAGAGAAAGGCGAAAGGAGTTTTGGAACAACTCCTTTGTGCAGCTGCTGCACCAGCACAATCTTGCCACCAATGCCACCAACTGCTGGATCTGTGGGTTGCTACCCCACGCCACTGGACATTCGATACCCTTCATCCCTTCACCCTTCTCAATTCACGGCTCCTGCCTTGCTTGGCTGATCCTCCTTCAAGAGAACTATAGGGACAATGCCACCTCCAGCAAAACCATGACGCATTTCTTTCATGAGGTCTGGCGAAACCAAACGCATTTCTGCCCGCAGACCTCCAACGACTCTATCCACATGGACATCCCTGCCAAATAACGAATTGAAATGCAGGTGTTCAACAATCCGACCAGACCCGCCTTCTCCTACCTTCGGAAGCGAACAGCCGCCACCCTGACTGTGGCCCTATCTGTCATCAACGTCACAGGCCTTATGTGCATAGAAGGGCTTGGGACACAGCTGGTGGGCCGCAGTGCTTGCCGCATCACCAGAACATTGGATTCCACCGATCCACCTTCCTTTGTATCCTCTCCAAACATGTACTTTGTTTGCGGCACAAAAGCTTACACCTGGCTCCCCAAAGGCTGGGGGGGCACTTGTTTTATCTCCTTCATCCTTCCTCCGACCTATGTGGCTCCGGCGAATCACCACAGACAAAAACGAGCCAAGGACATTGAACAAGCCGACTCTACAGGAGCACAGTTCCTCGATGCAATGAAGGGACTTGTTCCACTCTGGGGCCCGATGGCAAACAGCTGTGCCATCCGACATTTGACTCAGGCAGTCGAGACAACAATGAACATCACAGCTGGTATCCTTGCAAACAACACAGCCGAGCTTCAAGCGGTCCGCCTGGTGGCTCTCCAGAACCGCCTTGTTCTAGATGTGGTTCTAGCGGATCGTGGTGGGGCATGCCGCCTTATTGGGTCCAGCTGCTGTACATATATACCGGACAATTCACCCTCAGTGTACAAGGCCATCGAACATCTCCACAGACTCTCCTCAGAAGTTCACCAGGAGCAGGAAGAATGGCCGCTTGGTGGATGGTTTTGGAGTACTGTTAAGAACTGGGGCTGGAGACTGTTTACCGTTATCCTGATTCCTGTGGTTGTAATATGTGGGTTCTGCTTAGGAATTCAATGCCTGCCGCCTCTGTGTTCATTATGTGCGAATTGTATCTGCCCTAAGACTGTGGACTTTGGAAAGGAACGTATGGGAGCACTGTATGATGTCGAGGTTAGGAATCTAATGCAGATAGACATTGAGTAGACAAGCTGGCTAGATATGTTGAAAAGGGAGGACTGTTAAAACCTAGACTGCAGTGTCAACATTATCGGCGCCATCTTGTTTCCCTTTTGAGCCCATTCATGCGCGTAAGCGGCAGCCATTTTAAAATACCATGGCCTCTCTGCCCATCGCCCACAGCCAGCGCGTCTCTCTCTCTCTCTCTCTCTCTCGACCTCGCAGGTATCCCCCGCGCGCTGACAGCCCCCGCTCTCACATGCCTTGGGCCATAAACCCCTCTTCAGCGCAACTCTGCCTCGGAACCCCATCCTGTTCCCAGCTAAACACCTCCCTCCATTCCTTTCATGATCCTGGGTCCTTTGATAAACCCCCCCCCCTTTTTTCCTCTATGCCCGATTGTCTTACTCATTCCCAGGCCGCCACCTGGCCCTGCGGATACTGTTTATTGCCCCCCCCAATGCAGTAGGAAGCCTCTCCCATCTAAGGATCCCCGAGTTGATCAAAGCCCCCACCCCATGAGATCCGATCAACCACATACATTCCGTGAATCGGCAGAATGTCCAGCTGCGCAACAATCGTCACCTGTTGTGACCGGGGGTGGGGACTTCAACTGTAAATGTGTGTGGGAACGGGCCTGAAGCGGGGATTCCGAGGATGTCCTTTCATACTTCAAAGCATTTGCAAGAATGTACCACATGCAATAAACTGTAATAAAGATCATAAACCTGTGTATAAGAGGCCAGGCCTGAGAGATGCAGGGAGAGCACCTCGAGAAGATACCCTGTTGTCTGATTTGATGTGTTCTGCTCCGTCGGAATAAAACTTCTGTTTCCTGCCTTCCAGTCTCCAGCGCCTGCCTCTTTGTTTGGTAAACTTGAGTAGGTAATAGAGGCGGTTAACGCCGGGCAACTCTGAAAAAGGTCATCGGCCCTACCTTTTTCCACAGGTGGCAGTGATGAACCAGAGGGTGGCAGTGATGAACCAGAGGGTGGCACTGGTGAACCAGAGGATGGCAGTAATGATCCAGAGGGTAGCAGTGGAAAACCAGAGGGTGGCAGTGATGAACCAGAGGGTGGCAGTGATGATCCAGAGGGTGGCAGTGGCGAACCAGAGGGTGGCATTAATGAACCAGAGGGTGGCAGTGATGAACCAGAGATTGGCAGTGGTGATCCACAAGGTGAAGAACCAAAGGATAGCAGTGATGAACCAGAGGGTGTAAGTGGTGAACCAAGGGGTGGCAGTAATGATCCAGAGGGTGGCAGTGGCAAACCAGAGGGGGGCAGTGATGAACCAGAGGGTGGCACTGGTGAACCAGAGGATGGCAGTAATGATCCAGAGGGTAGCAGTGGAAAACCAGAGGGTGGCAGTGATGAACCAGAGGGTGGCAGTGATGATCCAGAGGGTGGCAGTGGCGAACCAGAGGGTGGCATTAATGAACCAGAGGGTGGCAGTGATGAACCAGAGGGTGGCACTGGTGAACCAGAGGATGGCAGTAATGATCCAGAGGGTAGCAGTGGAAAACCAGAGGGTGGCAGTGATGAACCAGAGGGTGGCAGTGATGATCCAGAGGGTGGCAGTGGCGAACCAGAGGGTGGCATTAATGAACCAGAGGGTGGCAGTGATGAACCAGAGATTGGCAGTGGTGATCCACAAGGTGAAGAACCAAAGGATAGCAGTGATGAACCAGAGGGTGTAAGTGGTGAACCAAGGGGTGGCAGTAATGATCCAGAGGGTGGCAGTGGCAAACCAGAGGGTGGCATTGGTGAACCAGAGGGTGGCAGTGATGAACCGGAGGGTGACTGCGATGAACCACAGGGTCGGAAACAGTCTGTACACGTAGAAACAACATGGTCGCGACCGTTGCGGCCACAAAAGTAAGTTCGCGTTCCGGAACTTGTAAAAAACCCTCGCGAACTGGCAAAAACAGCAAATTTGCACGAATTTGCGAATTTTGCGAATTGCGAGTTCGCTTTCGCACAAATTCGTTGATCGAGAATTCGCAAATTTCGCCCATACTTAGTGTAGTGACCCTCAAATGTTCCATCTGAAGTCTGGGTACCAAGTACTTCTTATGGGCATACTGCATCAGTTTCTGCTCAAAAGGCTGGTGATAAGAGGAATAGCTTTTCCCAGCACAACCCTATAAATCCTCCAGACTGCTTCACCAATTTAGTTTGAGGAACCACAGGTGTGCGTTTATTACTGAGCTTTTTAATAAGAGGATGCTTCTTCTTTAGAGCTTTGAACTGATGATCTAATATTGGGACATTACCTTTTAGAGTGTTTAGGTCAATCTCTGAAATAGCAACCACTAAATCATCAGAAGTGGAGCACAAGATATCCTTTCTATGCTGGGGGCTCGCTGTGATTAACAATTTTAGGATGCCTACATTTCTATGTAGATGTGCTGACATAGTGACCTATAGTACATCTTTTAGATTATAAAATGTTGATAGGGAGTTAGTAGCAATTCTTTTTTATAGCATTTGGACTTATTTTTGAGTGTTTTGCCAACCAGAAGATCAGGTGGAAAAATATCAGTACGTAGTCCGTAGTCATCTAGGGTTGCTGTTTTTGAATCTACCAGTAAGTAACCATGGGGTTTCTCTGTAGTATTGTTTAAAGTTTTCTAGAAAAATCTGCTCTTTGACTATAACTTTTTTTTCTTGTTTATCTCTAGGGTTTTTAAACAGCACTAGGTAAGATGTGTTAAGAGTTATTGAACGGCAACTCCTACCCTTATAAAACAAATTCCGCACTATATAACACATGTTTAGATTTCGGTGGTGTGAATATTGAAAGGTTTTCTCTATTTCTAGGCTATCATTAGCTTCACTCATTAGGTCATCTACAATAACCATGTTTACATGAATTGGAGGCAGCATATTATCATTGTTAAGAGTATCAGGTATTCCTTCAATGCATTTTATTTATGGTAATTTATGTGCTAGCTCTGTATATAGATTCTGCCAGCATGAATAAAGCCATACAATATTGGTTGAGGTTTGGCTTTAAAACACTAGAAGCATTTTCTATTGCGAGGCAAGATGGCGTCCGTGGCATGGGCTGTGTTGACAGCTCAGCTCCTCTCTCCTGTTCCCGGACCTACGTCGGAGTTACTGGACTCGGCTCAGCTCTAGTTGAAACTAAAATGCAGTTGCCGTACAGAAGAGAGAAAATAAGAAATTGACTCGGGCTGGCAAACTGGAAAACTAATTGGTTTTGTGCTTGGCTTGAGAGGAGAACGCCGACTCATGTGGAGAACGCCAAGCAGTGACTTGAGGGCTCGGAAAAAGCTGCAGCACAGACAGCTGGGGGCGGTTCAGAGAGGCGGGTTGTACTCGGAGTTTGGAGCTCGGCTCGGCTTGACGATCTGGAAGCTGAGAGCACTCTTCCTGGGCGGAAAAAAAAGGAAAAAAGAAAGCAGCAGTTGTTGCTGGGAATTTTTGGGAGAAAGCGAGGCTGCCTTACCTGGATTCATCAACGGATGCTGGGTGAATTGATTACGTTCCGGCGGAGAACGCCTCTTTGGAGATTTCCCCTTCTCTTATTGAGAGGGTACCGAAGCAGAGTAGTTTGTGGCCGAGGAGGTACCGGGAAGAAAAAGATGCCAGGAAAAGGAACTGGGAAAGTGAATGACACTGTGAAGGTTACCACCCGGAGTGATAAAAACAAGGAGCCAGGTATGGGGTAAAACACTGAAAAGATGGGCGGTAAAGCAAACGGGGGTGCTAATAATGATGGCGAGACTGCTACTGACATGAATAATTCCTCTACTAGTATTCAGGGGGCTCGGAAAAAGAACGGCGAAAGCAAGGGGAAGGGTGCCGTGGGTTTACGCTCTCTGAAGCCAGGCATCCATAATTTGACTTTGCCAGCTCTGTTTGAGAGTCAGAATGCCCGCAATGCTGAAACCTTGGCTGAACCAGTAGAAATAGGGGCTGCAACTGCTGCTTTAACGCAAGGCTCTTTGTATCATTTGGAAGAAGTAGCAATTGAAACTTTAGACATCCCGGTAACGCCCGTAATTTCTACAACGCCTGATATGGATTTAAACGTAGAGCTACCTCAAGTGGGACAAACACTGCGAATTAGCCTTGAAAATGGCACGCCTAAGGTACTATCAAGGGAGATGAATCTACTTACTTCCGACAACAATGCACAGGAAGGCTCAAGTGCACCAGAATTAGCTGAGAACTTCTATTCGCTTTCTATGGCATCATCGACTGAAGGCTCTAGTATGAGCAAGGACTGGGCAGATTACAGTGGAGGTAGTAGTCCGGACGAGGAAGGAGGAGGGAGTAAGGTTTCCCCTAATTGCAGTGTTACCACTGTTAAAAAGAAAACAAAGAAAAAGAGTTCTCAACAAGCTATATCAGAAGGGGCCTTAACACCCTGCGTTGAATTAAATGGAGCCCAAACAGCTATGGTAGTTTCAAAGGAGATGGAGCAAGTAGGGCAAAACCCAGCAGATACACCTCTACCGCAGGAAATTACCCTGGTAACCATTTATGAGACAACGATGAACCACAGAGCCAAAAGCAAAGCTGAAAATATACGTATGCAAGCCACCTGCTGCAAGGTAAAAAATGTTGTTCGGCGGGCAATAAAATTGGGGGCAGAAACTGCAGACAGAGTCACGGAGGCTGAAGCTTGAATATCAGCCTTAGAGGACGAAGCAGTTGTACAGAGGGAAGAACTAGATCTCATAAAGGCTCATAGGGACGATTTGAGTTATAAGTTATGGGAACTTGAAAATCATTCATGCAGGAATAATTTGCGCTTTTTGGGGATCCCAGAAAAGCGGGAGGGATCAGATGTTGACAAGTTTGTTGCAGAATTGTCGACAGAGGCCTTACCCCAGCTCACGACGTGGGACTGGTCCCGGGAAATACAACGGGCGCATCGGTTCCCGTTTTCCATGAGAAAGACCCGTCAAGGCGAAGAGAATCTCCCAAGGGCGATACTGGTCTGTTTCAACAATTTTCTGGCTCGGGAAGACATTTACGCCCTGGCAAGACCAGATCAGAAGGCCACCGCGAAGGACTGCAACTTTTTTGTAAGGCCAGACTTTTGCCAGGCTACGGTTTCCAAGCGTTGGCATCTTCAGCAACTTATACCGGACTTTCCAAAGAAGGGGGCGTTTGTGTATTTACAGAACCCGGCAGAACTAAAAGTCATTATGAAGGGGCAAACCAAGTTTTTCTGGTCAGAGGTTCAGGCCAAAGAGTATTTGGCAGCTATATAGAGAGCGGAGGCTTATAAGATGAGCCTTTGATGATTTTGTGATGACTTGTGATAACTTGGTTTGACCGATTGTTATGTTTTTTTTGTGCTCAATTTAGTGTTTTGATTAGTGCTTTCTTCTGAAATGGTAGTCTAGATTGGCTTCGTTTAATTTAAGGTCTTAAGGGATAGGGGGGAGAGACACGACACTCCATTACACAGGGACTAATGGTCCTTGGGCCTCATATGATGGGAAGGCAGGTTGGGGGGGGGAGGGTTGGGTGGTGGGGGGAAATGGGGGGGAAGGGGGTTTTGGTGGAGGGGGTGAAAAGGCAGCAGCAGGCAGTAAGAAAACATTGTGGGGCAGTGAAAGGGAGAAAGTAAGGATACAGCGTAGAAAATGTTATAACAATATGCAAAGAGGGAAGAAAAGGCTTTCTGGGGCTAAATTTGGGTGTTTCTTTATGGGTTCGACTGTTAATAAGCCTAATGGATAGGAAGATTAAGATTTGCACGCCAAACATATGTGGTTTAAACGATTCTAGGAAAAGACAAATTCTTGCCAAAATTGTTCAGCTATTATGTATTGATATACTTTGTTTACAGGAAACTCACGTGGCTTGGGCAAATAGAGAATATTTAAAGAATATGGGAGTGGAGCTGGTTGCTTGTTCCAAACAAACGGGAGTCAAAAGAGAGGTGGCGATACTTAAAAAAAGAGGAGTGGGTGAGTGCGTCAAGACCTTATCGGATAGGTGGGGTCGATGGGTCATTGTTGAACTTAAGCTGGGACATCATTGAATTGCTCTGTGTAATGTTTATGGGCCAAACTTGGATGATTCTGAGGTGTTTCATTTTCTTAATTTAGAACTAGCACAATGGACTACCCCTGTGTTGCTGTGTGGGGACTTTAACATTAACATTGGTGCAGATATGAATGTTAGATCCACTCAAGCAAACACAGGCAGAAAGAAATTAGTGTATGCGGCAATCCAGAGACTATTCTTGGACCATGGTCTTTATGATGTGTGGCATGCAAAATATCCCAACGACCCGGGGTTCACATTCTTTTCTGCCCCTCACTCTAAATTCGTGAGATTGGATTATTTTTTTACCACCTCTGTTTTTTTAGCTAAGAGCAATATTGAAATTCAACCTAAACTGGTTTCCGATCGTAATCCGATTGTATTCGATCTGGCACTAGATATTGAAGGAAAAATAGAATACCCTCAGTGGTCTTTCGAGCAGAAACTACTTTTAGACTAGGAGTACTGTCAATTTATGAAACAAATAGTTAAAAAAAAAATTTGATATTAATAGGGATACGGCAGCACCGGAGGTAAA
The DNA here is from genome assembly GCF_964263255.1 of Lissotriton vulgaris. NCBI lineage: Eukaryota > Metazoa > Chordata > Amphibia > Caudata > Salamandridae > Lissotriton > Lissotriton vulgaris. The sequence continues at coordinate 924,703,062 of NC_141687.1, forward strand.
CTGGGATACATTTAAATCCGTGGTTCGGGGAGAGACTCTAAGCTTTTCTGCATCTAGGCGCAAACAGATGTATCTCAAGCAGCAACAAGACTTTAAGCAGGTTTTGAAGGCGGAGAAAAAACTTGCAGAGGTTATTAGGCTAGGATGTGAGAAGGAAGAATGTAGTCTCGCCCAAAAAGATCTCACTATTAAAAGGGCTAACCTATATACTAATATTGCCTATCAATTAGCAGCCAACTATACACAACACAAGGAAGCAGCATATGAATATGGAGAAAAGACAGGTAGGATATTAGCGAAGAGGGCAAGGAAGAAAGCTGTATATAGTGATATACCGAAAATTAAGGACTTACAGGGGGTTATGCTGGTGACGAAACAAGGGGTGTTAACTGCTTTCCAAGAGTTTTATCAGCGGCTATATAGTGACGAGATTGGTCAGGCAGATGCTAGAGAATATCTAAGTGATATGAATCCTGTAACTCTTCTGAAGCTCAACGAACGATATTGACGGCACCTCCAGACTGGGGGGAAGTAGAGTTAGCAATTTTGGGTTTGGCCCAAGGTAAGGCCATGGGGCCAGATAATATCCCCCTCGAGTTCTACAGAAAATTTAGGAATGAGTTAAAATCAGAATTAGAGTTTATATGTCAGCAAGCATTCTTAGGAAAGGCTCCACGGTCATGGGCAGAAGCTACCATAGTGGTATTCAAAAAGAAAGGCAAAAAAGAAGATGAAATGGGGTCGTATAGACCTATCTCTTTGTTAAACTCAGACAGCAAAATTTATTCAAAATTGATTGCCAATAGGCTAAATGACCTGATGCCAGGTCTTGTCTCTATAAGACAACATGGGTTTATACAAGGAAGAGGCACCACAGATCACATAAGACAAATAATATCTCTGTTGGATTGGTCACAGGGGACTGGTTCCCCTGTAGGTGTGGCCCTGGTCACATGGACCTTTTTGTGGTCTGTTTTGGCAAAAAAGGGGATTCCAGAGGAATTTGTCAATGGAATAAAATCATTGTATATTCAACCATCTGCCACTATTCGTATCTCAGGAAGGAGCTCAGGGATAGTGCGGATAGCAAGGGGGACAAGGCATCGTTGTCCCTGCTCGCCCTTGCTGTTTGCACTATACATCGAGCCTTTTATTGGACATTTGGAGAGAAACCCGGCTATTAAACCAGTGCGGATAAATAATTTTGACTCTAAAGTTTGCGCTTACGCAGACGATATTGCTATAGAGACATCAGAGATGAATATTGCACTACCTGTCATTGTGAAGTCTGCGGAGGAATTTGGCCGGCTCTCTGGATATAAATTAAATATCAATAAGACACAGCTTATCAACTCATCGGCCGGACGTCCAGAAAATCTAAAACTTGAAAAGGAGGCCACATATTTAGGCATAAAGAGCACTGCCAACATGGAAAAAATTATTCCTATCAACTTAGACCCTATTATTGGCACTTCGAATAAAACCCTGGAAAGATTAAACAACTTGAAGCTCTCACTTTTAGGTCGCAGCAATGTGATAAAAATGCTTATTTTCCCTAAGTTTTTGTATATATTTCGTTCAATTCCTCTACTGATACCTTCTGGTTATTTTGACTGAATTGATAGGATGTGCTTGAGATTTCTTTGGTGGTACCACCGGGCCCGGAGAGCATTTAAAAGATGTGTGATGTCAAGGGAAAAAGAGGGATGGGGCATACCGAATGTCCAGATTTAATATTGGTGTGCGATATTGCAATATATGGGCTTTTTAATTTTACCGAAAAACTCTTTGGAGGAGTATATGATGCCATCCATCTATGAGATGCTTCTGGGTTCGGAGGCCAAACAATGCTTTAACCGTATCATCGAACCCAGCTACTTTAAAAAAACTAAGTTTAAAATTGTTTAAACAGCGTTTGTCATATGGAGGACTATTAAAAAAAGATATCGGCTAGGCTCCAACATGAATATATACACTCCATTAAGGAATTGTTTTTTTTTACCTGAAATTTTTCATGATGGAATTATATCTAGGTTGCATAATCTGGGGATTATTAAGCTGGGTGACCTGTTTCAGGGAAGTGAGTTTGTATCTTTTGAGCATTTAAGAAATGAATATCAGGTACCGAGAGCCGATTTTCTAAAATATCTACAGGTACGAAGTTTCTGTTCTCAGAAAATATCTAATTCTACATTGGTATTGGGAAAAATCATGCTGTTTGAAGCAATCAAGGATGGTTAGAAAATTGGACACTTATACCAATTATTTATGGAGAAAGTTGAGGACGATTTAGAATTAAGAGCCATCATGTGGCAAACTAAATTGGGAGTTGAGCGTGTTAACTTAGAAAGAAGCTTGTCGATTGCTGGTAAGGTATTACTTAATGGTTCATTGATAAGCCAGCACTATATGTCAATTTTTGGGCTATACTATACACCGGGCAAGTTAGCCAAATGGAATTCTGGTGAGGGGGACAAAGTGTAATTGTTGTAACCTTTATGCAGCGACGCTGCACATATGTTTGTTTTATGTCCAAAATTGGCCCAAATGATAGCTAATAAAAAGCGTTTTATCTCAGGAAATTTGGGTATTGTGATTAAGTTAACAACGCCACTGGTTATTTTTGGTTGTGAAGAGAGCACGACTCAACAAGTTTTTGATTTAGAGGAATGTTTTATATTTCTTTGCATGTCTGCATATCGTGCATGTATTACATCGCATTGGCTTGATGAGGAACCACCTAATTTTATAATGTGGCAAACAAAGCTCTTGTATATGTTCCATTTAGAAACTGCTCTGTATAAGTTGAAGGGTATAAGGAAAAAAACTTTCGGAATGAATATATGGCTCCCTATATCAAATTGGATAGGACAGTAATGGGACATGACGTAAAATGCATGATTGTGGAATTGTAACTTGTATATTATTTTTGTCTTTGTTTTTTTTGCTTTTGACCTGCCTCAAAAAACTTAATAAATGGAAAAAGAAGCATTTTAAATAAGCTTTGTTTATAAAATAACTTTTACCACAATTTGAAAGACCTGCTAACACATAGGAAAAGGGATGCTGCAGTCTAGCGTCCATTGTGCGGGTTGAAACACAGTGTTTTGTACTCTTCTGTCAGTGCCCGTTTATCAAACACTACGTGAGGGTTTTATGCAGGGGCCTGGTTGTAATTTGCCACCGTTTGTTTGGACCTGACAGTACTAGGCTGTTCAATTACAATAATTTTATCACATTTGTTTGTGTGTTCTTCAATATAATCACTGACCATATTATTTAGGCTGTTTAAATTGATTTTGATGATATTGTTAACATTCAGTGTAATGTCTTTTACTTTTATGCACCCTACATATTGGGATGTGCGATACACATGTTCACGAGGAGATAAATTGCTTGGTAAATCTGCCAAATAATTGCCAAGTTCAGGGTCTTCATCCCCTGGCCTACTCACAAAAATCACAGAAGTCAGTATCATGGTACAAACATCGGTCCTGAAGTTGATCCAGCACGGTGCAAAACTCTAATCGAGCATTAGCAATTGTAGAACAAGCTATTTATTTTTATTTATTTATTTATTTATTTGTTGACATTTCTAAAGCGCAACATTTACCCGTGGGCGTCTTGGCGCTATGAAATATTTATGTTGTTAGAAGTAGTTGGTTATTCTTTTGTATATTTCCAACACAGAGAAGCTATGTAGTCACAACTGGAGGTCTCATAATATGAGCTAAACATTTATTTAAACAGTTCATCTGGATCTGTGATTATTTTAGTGTTTGGCAAGTTTGTCCGCTGTGCAAATTTGCCCCTTAGAGAATTGAGACACAGTTTCGCCAATTGACGACTAGCGGGTTTTACTTCAATGTACTCAGGACTTAAGTAAATACTTTCATGCATGAAGTAATCGTCAATATATTGCTACTTTTTGGTTTAGTTGATACACCAGTCAAATACTGGGACCTCCTGCTTGTCTCTGAGAATTAATTGAATCTACTCAGAAAAAAGTGCAGTTGGGGTTTGCTCAAAGTGCCATTTCTGAGGTACACTTCCAATCTTGCAATCTTTCTTTAAAGCAGCCTGTAATTCTATGCTACACAAACGTTCTTCTTCAGTGTGTCTGCATTCGCTGATCTGTTTGCTTTCAGCTCATACTCAGAATAGGGGGAACATAACTTTCCTGCAACTCTGTGAGGGCGAACAAGAAAATCAAGCCAGTGGGATGGAGACACCTGACATTTAATCAAGCCAAAGTATTCACTGAGGTCTGTAAATTCCTGATAAATGATGCAAGGGTGCCCTAGCGGGTACAGTTTCATTCTGTTCACATATGGATACAGACTTGTGAAATCACAGTAGTGTATTTTTTGGCTACCAGTCCTATTCCTGTACAACTGGATAGTATTTGTACGACCTCAGATAAAGCATTCCTAGGCTCAAGAACCTCAGGCAATTCCTTGTTCTTAATAAAACACACAAGTTCTTCATTTGATTTGACCATATCCAGCCATTCGTGCTCCCACAAGGATCTCACAACAATACAGCGGTTCTCGATATAATGTTCTTTTAACAGTGTCCGGCGGTACAGCTGTTCAAAGGTGGTACCCAGCAGACTAGTAAACTCATGTGGTTTTTAGCACTGGGGGCAACCATGATAAAAACAACTGTTATCTTCAAAAATGGTTGGCACACCATTAACTACAGCATATCCACCTAGGAATTATGAGCCTACCAGATATTCACCACCCATCAAAGTGCTCTGAATAAAGATGCTTTCTTTTTCAGAGACATACATTAACCATTGAATTGAGAATGTAGAATTTCTCTCCTGTTTACCATCTTACAAATCAGGAAGCACCAGCGTTATATAGCCGAGATACCCGCCACCCCCTCTCAACACAATCCCCAAAAGGAGTGAAACCGGAAACAGTTCTTGAAGTTTTTGGAAGTGGGATGGAGTGACCATCCCGGCCGTATTTATTAAAATAAAATTAAAACATTAAACGTTTCATGTTATGTACAATTTCATTACCATATTGCGATGTTTGGCTAACCTTAACAGATTCTCTAATACAGAGGTTCTCCTAGCCGAACTAGCAACCTACAAAACATTTCTTTACATATTGAAATTGTACAACCTAACGTTTAAGGGCCAACGGCAAGGTCATAACCGGTGTCAAGATCCCTAACCGGACTTACCCCTCCCACTTGGGATGGGCGACAGCACGGAGGCGTACCTCAAGTGCAACTACTACCAATTTCCCTTGACTTGACGGGGGCACCTAAAACTCGACGCCAGTTAAAGGTCGTTCGAATACTCGTGTGAGGTATCTAGAAGGTATCGTGGCCCTTATCCCAACCCCACACAACTTACCGCATCTGCCGTCGCAGATGTCACTGGCCCCGGGAAATTCCCCAGGAGGGGGCCGTAACCCCTCCTACAAAGGAAGGGGCCTTGACCGCCTTTCCTTTACTTCCGGCGACCCATCCTTAGAAGGGACCGCCTCCCCATTGAGGGGCCAATGGCCACCTCTCCCGAGCGCTCCCATCCGTGTTGGGTGACGCCCACTCATAGGGATCTACTAATTAGTGCTCACCGATCATGACCTTACCGCCTACCAAAATAAATACGACAGTGCAAATTAACCTAAGAATACATTGGCCACTATGACCGAAAGAGCATACATCAAAATTCGACACTAACTGAATATCTTTAATGGCAAACATACTAAAAACGAACATTCTTTATTAACTCAAAATCCACGTGGCACTACGACCTGGAAACGAAAACAAAACAAAATCAATCAACTTTATTATACACAACTGGCTGTCTTCAGGGGCTGGTGGGTGGGTCAAAATTGGCTCTTCGTTCTGTCCCGAGCTCACGTGCAGCGAGGAGGTGCAGCTTCAGAGCACAAGAACAAGAGGATGTCTTCTGGTCTTGCGTCCCTTTTTATCCGTCTTCAGGGCGGGCGTATACCCGCCCCTACCTGCCCCTGAGGGCGTGGCTGGCTGCGTCGGTGTCTAGGCCAGCCCACTCTAGGGCGGGAACGAGCGCGCCCCAGCTACGCCGCTTCGGGCATACCAGCTGAGACGCGCCTCCCGCCCAAAATGGCTTCCCGGGGGGATCGAGGCACTCGGCCATAAGTTCGGGGGGACCGATTCGGTCGCCCCTTTCCATATAGCCGAGATACCCGCCACCCCCTCTCAACACAATCCCCAAAAGGAGTGAAACCGGAAACAGTTCTTGAAGTTTTTGGAAGTGGGATGGAGTGACCATCCCGGCCGTATTTATTAAAATAAAATTAAAACATTAAACGTTTCATGTTATGTACAATTTCATTACCATATTGCGATGTTTGGCTAACCTTAACAGATTCTCTAATACAGAGGTTCTCCTAGCCGAACTAGCAACCTACAAAACATTTCTTTACATATTGAAATTGTACAACCTAACGTTTAAGGGCCAACGGCAAGGTCATAACCGGTGTCAAGATCCCTAACCGGACTTACCCCTCCCACTTGGGATGGGCGACAGCACGGAGGCGTACCTCAAGTGCAACTACTACCAATTTCCCTTGACTTGACGGGGGCACCTAAAACTCGACGCCAGTTAAAGGTCGTTCGAATACTCGTGTGAGGTATCTAGAAGGTATCGTGGCCCTTATCCCAACCCCACACAACTTACCGCATCTGCCGTCGCAGATGTCACTGGCCCCGGGAAATTCCCCAGGAGGGGGCTGTAACCCCTCCTACAAAGGAAGGGGCCTTGACCGCCTTTCCTTTACTTCCGGCGACCCATCCTTAGAAGGGACCGCCTCCCCATTGAGGGGCCAATGGCCACCTCTCCCGAGCGCTCCCATCCGTGTTGGGTGACGCCCACTCATAGGGATCTACTAATTAGTGCTCACCGATCATGACCTTACCGCCACAGGCCCGGATAGTTGACCGGCTATCCGGGCCCCCCACCAAAACTCCTAGCTAAAGGTCATGTTCCAACGTTTTTAACCATGCTAAAAAGTCCCCTATGAGTAACTCATTTCCCACCCGAGACAAATGCACACCATCCCCCATATACATACTGTCATCATTAATACAACCGTGCGAGATAGAATGCAATGTCCTGGAACGGAACAACCTACTCATTTTGTTATTAAGTTTCCTAACAGAATGGTTCACAGCAGGGATCGAAATAGCCCCCCGCCACACTTTTCGTGGGATCATATGAGACCACGCAATTATGCACCCCGGAACTTTCCTCGCCAACCAACTTACGGTGGAAAGCATTGCCTCCAGGAGAAGTCGTCTACCGGTGGTGACCAAATCATTCCCCCCTAAATGTACTATGACTATAGACGGCGGTGACCTCATCCGCCCTAACAAACCCTCAAAGTAAGCTTGAAACTGGTCAATACAGAGACCGCCCCTTCCGTAGAAGGACATCCTGTACCCGTATTCCCCAGCTACGTGAATCATGTCACCTGCTTTGAATACGTCTGCGGCACGCCTCACGTATGAGTGGCCCACGACCCACACCTCCTTTCTCACAGCCGGTGATGTCTGACCGCTGGCCCGGTGTTGGGTCGACTGCATAGTCCGCCCTGCCTCGAAGGCTTGCGTAACTGAAAACCAAACAAAAGACAAGAAGCGTGAGTACATTGTTACAGCTTCACAACATGTGCAACCGCACATACCTCTTATAACAATTGGAGGACCAACGCCCCACTCGTTTTACTTGTTCCACATTAAGACCCCTGGCTGCAGCTTCAGTGGCAGCCCCTATCCGAAAGGAATGGGTCCCAAACTCACCCGGGTCCAAGCCTGCTGCGGTAATTGACATCGCGAGCACCCGCTGAAACTGAAACTTTGTCAGTGGGGTGGCGTCCGCGTGTCTCAACATTGTCCCCCCCCATGATGCCACCCTTTGTGCTAGGTAATCCTCTAAACACCTCACCGGACACATGGAGGACCCTGGAATCCTGCGAATGACTATGCAGTCTCCCACCCCGCTTTGATCGGTTTTTGACTTGACAAAGGATACCGTCATAGTCTCACCCCTGATCTGAACGTGTTCCCGGCACAAACCCCCCGCCACATCCCGCTTGCTCCTTGCCACCAGCTCACTTATCCTCATAGCCCCGTGAAATGCAAGCGTAAAAGCGGCTCGGAACAAACAGGCCTCGAACTGAGACGAGCATATGTCGGGGAGTGTGGCCAGCAACTGGGACAACCTATCCAGACCTATCGGGCGCCTCTCGTCTACTCTGCGACCCTCAAGGCGTTGCCACCCACGCAGCGCTTTTTGTACAGCAAAAGACGCTGTCGGGTCCTGGATATTATGAGCCCTGGCAACAAAGGAGATGGCAGCACGATGCCTCTGGGCTGTAGCCACCGACTTCCCAGCCTTACGCAAGGACATCAGAAACTGTACTACCCAATCCTCATGCCCCCAAAGTCCCCCTCTCTCAGTCCCCAAAAAGGCCAAATAAGCCCGAAACGCCCCTTCGTATGCCTTCCTCGTCCTTGGTGCTAGACTCTCTCCCACGAGGTAACGAAGTTCGGGGCACCGAGAGACCAGAGAGCTTCGGGAAAGGGTGCTGGCTCGGGGTCCGCTGAGGGAAGGAAACCCGAGAAAGCCTGCATTTGAAAACGAGACAGTGCATCAGCAGCCTGATTCATCACCCCCGGGACATGTTTTGCTCTGAATACCACGTTCAGTTGCATACACAGTAAGACAATTTCTTTAAGCAGCCTCAAAATCATTTTACAACGTGCTGCCTGACTATTAATGCATTCTACAACGGTCATATTGTCAGACCAAAATATGACAGAATGATTTTTGAATCCATCGGGCCAGGATCTGAGGGCCACCAAAATAGGAAACAGCTCAAGGAAAGCAATATTACTCGTCAGCCCCTCATCGTGCCACCATGTTGGCCACTTTTGTGCCGACCATTTGGTGCCGAAGATGGCGCCGAAACCCATGCTTCCCGCTGAATCCGTCCATAGACCAAGCTCTTCAGAGGACAAAGCCGGTTTGTTCCAGACGACTCGACCATTGAAATCCGCCAAAATGCTAACCAAATACGCATGTCTTGGCGGACCTCGGCCGATAACCTCGTGCGATGGTGACCCTCCTTTAGGCCGACCATCGCCTGTGCAATCGAACGGGAGAAGGGGCGGGCCATCGGGATTACCCTTAAGGCAAAATTCAACTTCCCCACCAATTGCTGCAATTGATGCAGCGTAACTTTAGATGCAGTGATACACATTTGCAGGGCTGTCTTGAATTTCGACACTTTGGAAGCTGGTAAACGAAAACAACCCTCACTAGAGTCCAACTCGATCCCGAGGAACTCGAGGCAAGTCGTGGGACCCACAGTTTTACCTGGTGCCAAAGGCACGCCAAATTGATTCATTAAAACACAAAATTCAGTCAAGGCCCGGGCACATTCATCATCCCCAGCGGCCCCAAGGAACAAAAAGTCATCGAGGTAATGCATCACATTCCGAAAACCTGTTTTCTTCGTGTAAACCCATTGCAGAAAACTACTGAATTTCTCGAAATAAGCACAAGATATCGAGCACCCCATTGGCATACACCTGTCCATGTAATACAAACCTTGAAACATGAATCCCAACAAACGTTGGTCATCCGGGTATACCGGGAGCAAACGGAACGCTGACTCGATATCTGATTTCGCCATCAGCGTCCCGGGCCCCAGGCGATTCAAAATGGCTACGGCCTCATCGAATGATGCGTACCGCACCGAACACATTTCTGGATTAATTGCATCGTTTACAGAAAGGCCATGAGGGGCTGATAAATTGTGAATCAATCGAAACTCACCCGGGTCCTTCTTGGGGACCACCCCTAAAGGAGAACAAACAAAGTTCGGTACCGGGGGGACAGGAAACGGGCCGGCAACCCGACCCCGGGTAACCTCTTTCCGGATCTTATCCTGTACTACAGTAGTATGCTGCAAGACGGAAAGTTGATTTTTGCACGTCCCGACACCCTGAAAGTTACCCACCGGGATGCGGAAACCATATGAAAAACCGTTTCGTAGCACCCCAGCAGAAGTACGATCTGGGTATTCGCTGAGCCAGGGAATCATCGCCAGGGTATCAATCGGGGTTGGTAAAGGCGCCCCTCGGACTATATCAGACCTGTTTAGCGCCTCCTCTACTCCCATTTTCACCCGATTTGGCTCTGCACGAGGACTCAGGATGGGGTGCCCCACAACCACTACATTCGTGTTTGAACTTACAAGATCCAGGGGGCCTAGTACATTTGCTTCTGTTGAAATTGAAACAAAACCCCCTCTTCCCTGTATTGCCGGCGGGTCTCGGGTAATCGTCTGTACCCGTACTCGACCGAAAGGGTGTCCCCCCATTTTGGCGGGAGGACTCACTAACAGCACTCCCCACCAATGGCACTTTCAACATTCCCGACTCCTTCATCTTATTCCATGTTAAAGAATCGTAACAGTCCCAGGTTAAACTTTTGTTATGCTCCATCGCTTTCCTGAAAAGGTTATCATAACAGAACCATTGGTTACCTTGGTGTGATGTCGAGTACCCCATAATTCGTGACTGATATACTGGAAATTCAGGGAGCAAATCAGGCCTACGTTCCCCCAAAATTGCCGTGAAAATTCCCCAAGCATTCCCCCAGTTACCAATATTTTCATTCACTTTAAAGGCGGCCATTTTTGCGCGCCAAACACTCGGATGCATCAGATCCTTTTGACCTTTAACAGTTTCGACCTCATAGTGATCAACGAGCAGGGAGAAAATGTTAACGTATTCCCCCGCCCAAATCTTTTCCTTTATTGGCAAAGGAACATGTTGCCCCAATCTTTCTCTACGAGAGGGTGTTGACTCATCCCTTGCAATCGGCAATGGCCGCTTACCTGCACCGGACGCTGCTTCCGTCCCTCGTGGCTTGTCTATCGCCGCATCCGGCGCGGGCACCTTGGCTGCATCACGTTTCTCGCGCAACTGCTTTATGAGTGCTTGCGCTTCGGTAGCCATGGCGCCCCCATTACTGTCCCCCAACCATGCTGCTAACTGTGCCGCCAATTCGGGAGGCATATCTTCGGCAGACGTCGGGGTGACTATCACGGGAATCGGATTCCCCTCATCCGGTACCGGGGCCGGTACCGGGGCTGGCGCCTCGAGCGGAGAACAGGGAACTGGGACGTCTCCTCCGACCGGCCCCCTTTTCGGCCTCTTTGGCTTCCCTCCGGCCGGTGGACGCCCCGATCCCTCCTCGCCGTCTCGCTCCGCCAACCGCTTCTTAATCTCGGACATGTCCTTCATGAGTGCCCGAACCAACTGGTCAGTCGACATTCCCTTTGCTCCTTTCTTGGGCATCCTTTCGACGAAGTATCTAAAAGACAAAGAGAGAGATTAAAACGCTCAAAATTGGCTCTTCGTTCTGTCCCGAGCTCACGTGCAGCGAGGAGGTGCAGCTTCAGAGCACAAGAACAAGAGGATGTCTTCTGGTCTTGCGTCCCTTTTTATCCGTCTTCAGGGCGGGCGTATACCCGCCCCTACCTGCCCCTGAGGGCGTGGCTGGCTGCGTCGGTGTCTAGGCCAGCCCACTCTAGGGCGGGAACGAGCGCGCCCCAGCTACGCCGCTTCGGGCATACCAGCTGAGACGCGCCTCCCGCCCAAAATGGCTTCCCGGGGGGATCGAGGCACTCGGCCATAAGTTCGGGGGGACCGATTCGGTCGCCCCTTTCCATTCTTTCTGGTTGTAAAAACATGTACTTATAAGTGGCCATACACATTAAAGGCTGAGTCACATATTGAAAAGGGTCGATATGGGCAATGCATTTTTGCACGCCAGGAGTGTTTGGCTGTAGGACGGTTTCTTGTTTTGTCATCTGCATGATACCATCTCTAAAGAGATTACAAGCCTTCTCAAAGTTTTCTGTGGGTCATTTTAAAAAGGATTCTTTCGCATCTGGCATCATAAAGTCTACACCCTAGTATTCAGGGAAAGGAATAGGTCCCAAATTATTTTGGTTTGCTGAGGTGTTAAAAAAGTGTGGAAAATGACCCTTGGGACTGGGGAAACCAAAGGCTTTTGGTAATTTGCTGAACTTCATTGGTAAAAAAAACCTGAAAGGTATCAATTAATCATAGTGGCACCACCATGGGCTGCATCAATTTGGATCTTTGAGTGATAAGTTGAGCCTCTGTTTTTCAGTAATTATGTGATGTAGGAGGAAAAATGAGCCACAAGCTTTTGAGTTATTTTCTAGTAATGTATAGCCCTTACATTTCTTTTGTAATAAAGTGTTAAGAAAATCATTCACACAGGATGGGCCAGCTAACTCCAATTATTCATTGGAAGTTAAGTGGTGTGCAAAGATATAGTTGGCTTTGTGCACAATGTTCTCTTGTGTGCATTCTATATCAAATATGATGTACTTTTCTGTTTTTGTTTGAGAGCGGGCTTTAGACATGAAACACTTATGTTCTTTTCTTACAGAAAAATACATTTTACAGTGTAAACGTTTCATTCCTTTGCACTCTTGGGTGACGCTGACGCATCACACACATTGCAAAGAATCTACTTTGGGGGTACACAGTATCAGGCCACTGTTTGCAAGTTGTTTGTGTTTTATTAAACACTCTTTTGAGCGACAGAATAAATTACATCGTGGTCATTTGACTTTGTGACTGGGGTCTGGTGTACAGCCGTCAGACTGACACATTTTATAGTGCATTTCACACTGATGATTAGAATTTTTGTTATAATGGTCACAATGCGGATACACATATTTCGCCCCAAGAAAACCTTTTAAGTTTAATATGATGTAGAAATGCCTGTCATGATTTAGAATGTACATAGTCTTAGGGCCTAATAGAGAGTTTGGCAGTCCAGTGGACCACCAAATCCATGGTGCTGGTGCGGCTACCACCGTACCAGCGGTCCGACCGCCGTATTATGAGTCGGGCGCTCTGACTGCCATAGGACCGCTGCTACCACCAGGGATCTGCAATCCGTGGCTGTCTTGCAATAGTCTGAGTCCCGCAATGTGCAACGCCAAGCTTATTTTGTGTTTCCTTACTGCCACAGTTTTCATGGCTGTGAGTCCGCGATGAAAAGTGTGGCAGTGAGGAAACTAAAGGTGCATCTGTGCACTGGGGTGCATGCAGGGGGGCACGTGTTGTGCCTACCTTTCTTACTGCACCCCGGTTTGCTGCACAACATGAACTTCACAGCACATTCCGTGCAGGAACGCACTTTGGCGGTGCCATGGCTGTGCCTTCCTAAGGCTCGGCTGTGAGCCTTACAAAGGCACCACAGTGCGACAACCGCCGCAGGCGGCCTGCCAGATTTTAACTTGTAATCTGGCAGTAGGTGAGCAGACGACTTTGGAGGTCTTGGAGCGTGTTGCAGGCATAGCGGACTGCTCCAAGACCTCCAAAGTCATAATCAGGCCATTAGTTCTTAAATGCTCTCCAGATATGGAGTACTTCCACAACCCATTATAGCAGAGAACTTTAATAGTTACATCAAAGTAATTGTAAAGCAATCCTAATTCCCCAAATCCTACCATACAATTGTAGTTTTTTTTCAAGATCAGCATGAGTTTGTAACACTCTAGATAATATAGGAGCATCAATCAATCAATCAATCTCAAAACTTGTATAGCGCGCTACTCACCCGTAAGGGTCTCAAGGCGCTGAGGGGGGAGGGGTGTCCCTACTGCTCGAACAGCCAGGTCTTGAGGTGTTTCCTGAAGGAGAGGTGATCCTGGATCAGCCTTAGGTGAGTGTGGAGGGAGTTCCATGTCTTGGCTGCCAGGTAGGAGAAGGATCTTCCTCCGACGGTGGATTTCCGAATTCTTGAGACGGAGGTGAGGGCGAGGCTGGCGGATCGGAGCTGGCGGGTGGGTGTGTAGAAGGTGAGGCGGCTGTTGAGGTACTTCGGGCCCATGTCGTGGAGAGCCTTGTGTGCGTGGGTGAGGAGTATGAACATGATCCTCTTGTTGACGTGGAGCCAGTGCAGGTCTTTCAGGTGGGCAGAGATGTGGCTGTGGCGCTTGATGTCCAGGAGGAGTCGTGCGGAGGCGTTCTGGATGCGCTGGAGTCTTTTCTGGAGTTTGGCTGTGGTTCCAGCGTAGAGGGTGTTCCCGTAGTCCTGACGGCTGGTGACGAGGGCCTGGGTGACCGTCTTCCTGGTTTCGGTGGGGATCCATTAGGAGATCTTTCGGAGCATGCGCAGGGTGTTGAAGCAGGATGATGAGACTGTTTTCACTTGCTTGGTCATCGTGAGGGAGTAGTCCAGGATGACGCCCAGGTTGCGTGCCCGTTGGTTTGGGTGTGCTGTCCAGGGCAGGGGGCCACCAGGAGTCGTCCCAGGCAGATGGGGATGGTCAGAGAATGAGGACTTCCGTCTTGTCTGAGTTCAGTTTCAGACGGCTGATCTTCATCCATTCCGCAAAGTCTTTCATTCCTTCCTGGAGGTTGGCTTTGGCGGTGGCGGGGTCGTTGGTGAGGGAGAGGATCAGGTGGGTGTCATCGGTGTAGGAGATAATGTTGAGGTTGTGTAGGCGGGTGATGGCTGCGAGGGGGCTCATGTAGATGTTGAAGAGGGAGGGGCTGAGTGAGGATCCTTGCGGGACACCGCAGATGACTTCAGTGGCCGCGGAGTGGAACGGGGGGAGGCGGACTCTCTGGGTTCTTCCGGCGAGGAACGAGATGATCCACTCCAGGGCCACTCCTTGGATTCCTGTGTTGCCGAGGCGCTCTATCAGGGTGCGGTGGCAGACCGTGTCGAAGGCTGCTGAGAGGTCCAGGAGGATGAGGGCAGCCGTTTCCCTGTTGTCGAGCAGGGACCTGATGTCGTCGGTGGCTGCGATGAGGGCGGTCTCGGTGCTGTGGTTTTCTCGGAAGCCGGACTGTGTGAGGTCGAGAGATCAGTTGGTCTCGAGGAAGGCGGAGAGTTGTCTGTTGATAGTCTTCTCAATGACTTTGGCTGGAAAGGGGAGGAGCGAGATGGGGCGGAAGTTCTTCAGGTCCGTGGGGTCCGCGGTGAGTTTCTTGAGGAGGGCGCTCAGCTCGGCATGTTTCCAGCTCTCCGGGAAGGTGGCGGATGCGAAGGAGCTGTTGATGATGTTCCGGAGTTGGGGTGCGATGATGCAGTTGGCTTTGTTGAATATATGGTGTGGCCAGGGGTCGGTGGGGGAGCCTTAGTGGATGGTGTTCATCATGCGGGTGGTGTCTTCGGTGCTGACAGGGGTCCAGGTGCGGAGGGTGGTGGTTGGGGGCGCTGGTTCGGCGGTTGGGTGCGTGGTTTGTGCGCTGAAGCTGTTGTGAATGTCGGGATCTTGCAGTGGAAGTACGAGGCGAGAGAGTCGCTGAGGTCTTGCGAGGGAGTGATGTCGGTGTAGCAGGTGCTGGGATTTGAGAGCTCTTTGACGATGTTGAAGAGCTCCTTGCTGTTGTGGGTGTTGTTGTCCAGTCTTTCTATGAATGCTGTCTTCTTGGTGCTTCAGATCAGTTGGTGGTGTTTGCGGGTGGCGTTCTTGAGGGCGGTCATGTTCTCTGCTGTCTGAACGTGGCGCCAGGCTTTCTCGAGGGTGCAGCAGGTTTTCTTGGAGTTTTTGAGGTCGATGGTAAATCACAAGGCTTTCCTGCTGCCGGGTCGGCTGGGAGGATTCTTCAGTGGTGCTAGTTCGTCGGCGCAGTTGATGAGCCACTGTGTGAGGTTGCAGGCTGCTTCGTTGGGGTCCGTCGTGTTGGTGGGCAGGATCTGGCTGAGGGCGGTGGTGAGCTGGTCGGCGGTGATCTAGCTCCGGCTTCTGCGGGGAACCTGTTGCGGGTGGTGGTGGGTCATGGTTCTCCTGAAGTTCAAGTGGACGCAGCTGTGGTCTGTCCAGTGTAGTCCGGTGGAGGGGCTGAAGGAGATGTGCTTGCTGGAGGAGAAGACGGGGTCAAGCGTGTGTCCGGCGTAGTGTGTGGGGGTGTTCACCAGTTGCTTGAGTCCGAGGTTGGCGAGGTTGTCCAGCAGGACAGTGGTGTTGCAGTCCTTGTTGTTCTCCAGGTGGAAGTTGAGGTCCCCTAGGAGGATGTAGTCTGTGGAGATGAGGGCGTGTGGACTGACAAAGTCTGCGATGGCTTCGCTGAATTGTGTGCGTGGTCCCGGAGGTCTGTAGATGAGGGTGCCTCTGAGGGTGGTCTTGGGGTCGGTGTGTATCTGGAACTGAAGGTGCTCGGCAGTGGTGAGGGTGTCGTCGGAGTTGGTCGTGATACGGATGGTGTTCCTGTGGACGATGGCAATGCCTCCTCCTATTTGGTTGACGCGGTCCCTCTGGGTGATCTTGTAGCCCTCCCGGATGGCTATGGCGATGTCGGGGGCTGAGGAGGCGTTCATCCAGGTTTCTGTTAGGAAGGCGACGTCTGGTGATGTTGAGTCGAGGAGGTTCCAGAGTTCGACAGCGTGCCTGTGGACAGAGCGGGTGTTGAGCAGGATGCACTTGAGGTGGTTGTTGCTGGCGCTCAGCTTGGCGGGTGCGGTGCAGGTTCGGAGGCAGGTGAAATGGCAGGCTTGGCAGGTGAAGGTGCGTTTTGGGGTGGCTCGGTAGCAGGCGGGGTTCCGGCCGGCATTGCGTGCGTGGAGGGTGGCGGCGTCGTAAATTCGTCGGGTGCATTGGCATCGACGAGGACCAGGGGTCCTGGCACTGGGCGCGGTCCAGGCACGGACAGGCACAGACGGGCACAGACGGGCTTGCCTTTGGCGCTCAATCGGCGCGCCCGCTGCACGTGAACGCTGCGCGTACGCCTGGGTTCCGTCATAAATGGCGAAGAGGGAGGGAGGAGCAGCTGGGAGGCGGGAGCGGGGTGGCGAATGGGAAGGGGAGCGGGTGTACAGACGAAAAGGGGGCAGGGCCGCGGGGGAGCAGCGGCAGGGAGCGGGGAGCGGGGTGGAACAGCGGGAAAAAGGCGGCAGAAGAGCACAAAAACAAAAAGAAATCAGGGGCACAACAGTGAAAGAGCAATACAAATTACTGGCACAACAGTGAAAGCAATACAATTACTGGCGCAGAGAGGCGGAAAATACAGTAAAAATAAAGGAGCCTTAGCCACCGGGGCAGCGGCGGCAGCAGAGGGGGACCGGGTGCACTCAGGAGGAGCCATGCGGCGGGTGGAGCGACCGGCTCTGACAAGGTCACAGCATCTGTTGTGCGACTACCTGAGAGCAGCCCTAAAATACTTGCTGCCAGACAGGTGTTATTGTTACAATGGTTAAAATTCAATAACCAACAAAGTTTATTCTCAGTGGTTTTACTGTACATAGTAGTCTTTAAAGGTCGGGACTCAACACGCTCTCCGCCACAAACGATGAGAGAAACTATTCTCATTGCACCGTGGTCTGTGACTTACACTTTACTCAGTGAATTTTTTTCAATATTTTGCCAAAATTCCCCTTGAGCTGAATGCCTTGTAAATTGTCAAGACCATGTCCACTGAAAGGGAGATGGAAAAAATAATTTGGGCCCACATCTTGTAACAGGCATTCTATTAGTGCTTGTACAGCCTGATAAATACTTACAAACCCTTGATCTGTAGATCTTATTTGCTTAAGGTTAACAAAGCGCAATTCTTCGTAGAACTCTGTAGCGGGATAAATCTGTACATTTCTCTGGTACCTTCTTATACTCTCTAATACTAAATGCCCAAAAGTGGGGGATGGAAGGTCAGGAGGTGATGCAGGGCTCAATAGCAAGTTGCTTAAGGAAGGCTCAAAGTGTTCCTGATGGACAGTCTTTTTTATGCGCCTGGTCACAATAGTGTCAGCTTTTTTACATTTTTTTGAGTAAACGCTTTCGTTTTCTTGGAAGAAGTGGACCACTTCTGCATTTTGTTACCCCAACACTTTTTAAAGTTTGGCATCAAACCGGTATTGTTAGACCTGTCGCCCTTTGGGTTGTCCCTCCTATTTATTATTTATTTTTGTCCCCTTTCTGCCCCTCATATCCCTTAATTTTTATGTCCACTGGATATTTTTGTTGTGTTGACCTGGGGGATAGATGTTCTTTTGCCCTCATAGATTTTTACTTGAGGCCAAGGAGCCTTTTCTGACTAAAATTCATCCAGACCTACAAAATGGTGGACAGCAACTGCCACAACTGCCACCCCTGAGTCTTGACCCATAGGGAAGAATAGGAGCCTCTAGAACCTTCTGGTCCCTTCTGGGCCTCTGAGGGTCAGCCTATATAAGGCCAGAACCAGGGCAGCCATTTTAGAGCTGGTCAGAGAAAGTGTGAAGTGGGACTGGTCAGGAGTAAGGCGGCTAGTGAGGAGGAGCACGCACTGAGAGGGGAGAGATTGACCTATAGGCGGACTATCCTTCCAGGCTGACGTGTCCCCTTGCCTGTCTACCAAGCCCTGTCTCCATGGTAAACACACCTGCCCCTAGCTTGTAACCCTGCCTGCTCCGGAATACCCAACCAGGAGTGGGGTGAAGCTGAGTCTGGCGTGACACCGCCTCGAGGTATTGATTGGACCTCTCTGTTAAGTGGAGAAAAGCTTCATGACTGGGCTGTGAGGTCAGCCCCAACGCAACTGAGGCGCTGTGAGAAGTCGCGACTGTAGAACCGCTGTTATCGCACAGTTGAAAGCTTACCGCACAGCTGTTCTGCTCCGCGGTCGGAGCGACTCTCGGGGAGGACCCCAGTGACGCAGGAAGAAGCGTAGAGGCGTCAGAAGAGGTCGGCTGCCGGAGGATCCCAGTGACGCGGGTGAGGGCGTGGAAGCGTCGAAGGAGATCAGCTGCCGGACGACCCCGGTGACGCGTGAGAGGGCGTGGAAGCGCCGGAAGAGGACGACTGCAGGCGGAGCTCTGAGGGAGGAGTCGGCGAGGAGGAGTGCACGGAGCCCGCCCAACGCTGGAGCAGGAGCGGCTCCGTGGAACGCCTGCCGTTCTGCCAGGGAGCGCAGAGTGACACACACAGAAGGGCGCCTGCTCTCCTGACAGGAGAGAGAGCAGGGAAACCCTTTTCTTTAACGGAAAAAAGTACACGAAGAGGAAGGAGGCGGTCATTGACCGGAACACATGTACTACGCAGCCAAGTAAGCTGGGAAGGTGAGGGGAGGGAGAAGCAGGACAAACCCAACGTCTGCCGGTAAAGGAGAACTGGGCAGCACTACATCCAATCTAATTAATAGCCATGAATCAGTACGGCACTGGCTGGTTCCAGAGTTAATGGGAAATAGGGATCCTGCTGGGAAGAAGTTCCTTAATAAACCAGCTGATTTATCCTAGTTGTTAGCGGGGAATCTTCTGGGCAAGGCTTCACCTGTGTAAAACTTAGATTCTTCTTCTGTTGAGGGGGATTGGACCTGACAGAAGCCAATGTAAGTTAATTTGCCTGTTCTCTCTCAGCTACAGTGGTATGTAACCTTCTTCATCTAGTACTGGAGAAGAGGTTTCCTGTTTGATGGGGTTTTCTAGAAAATCGTTAACCTGAAGTCATCTGGGGAATAGTTATGCCAATCTGTTTTTCCTGGAATGAAATATGTGTGGGTAGGATTTAATTGTATGGTAAGAGCATAATCTCAGGAGGAGGTATAAAAGTGTTTATTGGAGAGCTTTACTGTTGCACATGATCTGTTGAAAGATGTAAATGTTTACCTGCTCTATGTAGAGAAGAAATGAGATTGTGAGAACTTAATTACATTTGATGGTGGAAATTGGAAAACAAAGAAACTAAGAGAACTTTTATAAAACAGCTCGTATTTTTCCACAAATTTTGGTGTAGTGTCATTTTTGTGTGGAAGTGCATTGAGTTACTGCTGGGTGGAGCGCAAACATTACACTTGTACCTCTAGGAACTGACTGTCTTACCTTAGGCCAGGCTACCCTGTGTGACTTGGTAACACTAGGTCCAACAGGTATGATTTATGTCTTGAGCAGAATAGATTTTGAGCACATGCCTTTCTCCATGACTGCAAATATTGTCTTGGCTAGTCCAAATTTTGGGGCATACCTCATCCTCTTTGTTTTGGATGCTAGGGAACGCTTGCTTTTATGAGACTGTTGGGTGCTAGCTCCTGGTCTACTATATACTCTATGCCAGCTACTTTTAAAGTGTGTAGGCTGGGACTTTGAACATTTTATGACTTTTACAACAATGTTTATGTTTTTTTACTTTCCTTGGTAGTAAAGATTTTTTTTTACTACAGCTGTTAACCAGACTATTACATTTTTTAATTAAACGACTGTGTTGTTGGCACCATGCTGAACACCCCTTAAAGTGAACGCAGCAAATTCTGTAGCTTTTAAAGACACCGTTTTAAAATTGTGGATTATTTGCACCATTTCATCTGTTTTTTTTAAGGACAAATTCAATGTTCCCATCTTTGCTTTTTAAATTTTGAAGATTTCATAGTGCACTTAATTTTTATCTTTTTAAAGCTTGCAGGTCCCTAATTTTGTAATGGCAAAAGGGTGTCTTTCTGGCTAGAATGGCTAGGACATGGGATAGCCTGAATATTAACTGAACTTCAGAGAGAACCAGTCTATTTAATGCAGGTTCTATCAACTTTGGACACTCTGCAGCTCTTAAGGTGTCAAATCCAAAACATGCAGAACAAGCTAGGAACTTAGGTTATCTCTAGGGGAAGTTTGTTATATTTTTTGGTCTCTGCTATAATATTTGTATGAACCTCAATTTGCCATGATTGTGCTGTTAAACTTGTCGAAGGAAATCTTCATAAGTGCCTGCTGAAATGGGGGTCTATAAAAGACCAGATGTGTGAAACGGAGCTTTTATAGGCAGGTAAAGAAATCCCACTAGAGTTGAGACCCTGAGGTGTCTTGCAGTCCAACTCCAGGATATATTTGGTTTCCAGCTTCCTAAGGAGGTATTCCCGATTACCACCCCTTCTGGGAGGCAAGACAGTATCAACGGCAAAGTATTTTAAATACTGTAAATCACTGCTGTGATGTTCTTTAAAATGCCTTGCCAATGGATAAGCTGCATCCTTGTTTGTTATGGCTGTCATATGCTGGAGTATCCGTTTGTGGACCTGCAACTTAGTGGTGCCCACATAACGCAGGCCACATGGACACTCCAGCACATACACAAAAGGTTTTAATTTATTACCTGTAAAGCCACCCCTTTCTCTTCTCTCACAAACACATATGCATAAACCACAACACAGGAAGACACTTTAAAAATCTAAAAGGCATGTTATTTATAGAGCAACATTATTTTAAAACTTTGCATTTGAAAACAGAAGGTGTGGCATGTGCTGTGAGGCCCTGGTGAGTTTTCAAGTGAAATCATGATGCTTTTGGTCCACTGCAGTTGCAAAAACAGGCTTTGTTTGCATCCTTAATTAACTACTGCAAACAAGTGCAACCCAGCACAAACACATTAAATAAAGCAAACTGCTCATTGCAACATCTAAAACAAAACACACCGTGGTGACTTTGTTTTCTACAGCCTGAAACTAAAATCCCAGAGAACCTTTACATGCAGTATATATTGGAATTCATAGCTAATTTACAAACAACATTAACATTTGTGATAAAATTCACAAACAAAACCATAGCATTTTTTGCCTGTTTCATGTACTGAAATGCTACATTATGCAACATGATGCGTCATTGAAATACAATGGGCATCTAGCTACTTATAAAACAGTTGGTCATACAAAAGAAAAATACAGTAATACATACCGTTCACTTAGAAAACAATCATCCACTAACCTTATATATAAGAGTGGGACGAGAATAAATACGCTGCTGCTGCTCTAACGGATTGCCTGAAAGACTCCAGACTCCATACCTCGCGGAACTCGCTTCGCGGGTCCCGCATCGCCTGCAGATCATATCCTGTCACCTGGAAGTTGCTGTGGCTGCGGGCTTGGACTGAAGGGCTGCGAGCATCGGGACCGGGACTCGGTATCCCAGGAGTCCCGGCAAACCCGAGCCCGACACACCTGGGCTGCTCTCCCTGATCGCCCCGCCTCACTCTTTTGATATAATTAGCTCAGTTTGCAGACACAACGTGGGACGCGAATAAACACTCTGCTGCTGCTCTAACAGATTGCCTGAAAGACTCCATACCTCGCGGAACCCGCTTTGCGGGTCCCGCATCGCCTGTGGATCGTATCCTGTCACCTGGAAGCTGCTGTGGGTGCGGGCTTGGACTGAAGGGCTGCGAGCATCGGGACCGGGACTCGATATCCCAGGAGTCCCGGCAAACCCGAACCCGATACACCTGGGCTGCTCTCCCTGATCGCCCCACCCCACTCTTTTAACAACGGTTTGTCCATCATAAGTAATCAGCGTTTCCCGCTGCGCGGGAGCGCCCGGGGCGAAGCCCGGGCAAAGTGCGGGCCCTCTGAGGCCCTCCGAGGCCAGAGGAGGCCAGGCCAGCCCTCACTCCTTTTGTTTGTTCCTGCTGGTTACCTCTACAAGGAATGTCTCAATGCGGTGTCCCCGCAGCCTAACGTTTATCTATTGTTTTTTCGTCCTTATTTTTCTTTCGTTGTATTCAGGGTTAACATCTTACCCCTTTGCCTGTATTCTATAGTTATATTTTGTTTTGTATCGGAGGATGTCCTCACCCACCATTGTATTACCTGCTGAGGGAGGTGCTAAATGAGGGACGCTGGATGGTTTTGTCATCAGGACGGCCTCTACGGTCGATAGGGACTTAGCCCTAGCCGAGCAACGTGCTAACAGACGCCGCTCGATCGAGCACATCAAGAGCAAAAGGTCTTCATTGGGTCCAACTCCTCCAGGCTTGCCCCTGCTAACAGACAAAGCTGCTTGCCCATTGAGTCCCGAGCATTTGCTCGATTCTAACATTCCCCTTTTATTCCAGGACAAGGTTACCCCCCCAGAATCCCAGGTTGTTTCGAACTCCGTCATTAACCTTTCAGCCTCGCTGGTTAGTTTCTCAGGCGAGGTTGAACTTATGACGGACTCTTTGTTGGCAATAATCGAGCCACCTTCTAAACCCAATATACATGCTGTAGCTGCGGAAGCTAAGTGTTGTTACGGTCCTCCGCTTAAGAAAAGGAGAAGGAAGGGGCAGGGTATAGCTCGAAAGAAAGCTGCATCTTCCCCCTGCATTAAGCAGAGCCATCTCCCTCCTCCAGCCTTAAACCCACAGTGTCTTACCCCCATTCTCTCTGCAGACCAGCAAGTTCCCGATCTATTGGGGAGCATAGAAAAAATTATTAGATCATTTACTATGCCCCTGGTAGAGAGACTTAAGAGGATTACTGCTCAACTGGGAGAGTTAGAGAGGGCGTTTAGGGCTTTACACCTGAGCACTAAGGGCCCAGGTGGGGAACCCTCTATCCCTTCTGTCACCACTGTCTCTCGGGGCTCTGCACCACGGATTAAAGATAAATCTACCAAGCAGCCCATCTGTGCCACGTCGCAGGTTACTGCAGCTTCCAGGCGTGACACTGATGGGCTAGATAAGGATACAACGGGAAGAGCGACATCTATTTGTTCACAATCCAAACCCGTGGTTGCAGATGCTACTGTTATATCACAAATCCCTAAAAGACGAAGAGTTAATTTACCCCCTGAAGCAGCTCCCTTTGTGGTGGTTCTAACCGGTGTCCCGGTTTTGGAGCTGGGTAAGAAGGAAGACCAAGTCCAACTTAAAAATAAGGCCATTTATTGGCTAAGACAGAATCAGCCCTTACCTCCTTATCTTAACAGAGAAATACTAATGGTACGACGACTTGCATGGCTGGGGTCTACTCAAAAAAGTATAATGGGGGATATTGTTATAATCAGCTTTAACGATAAAAGGGCGGTTAGTCATATTCTAAACTGGTCCTCCCTCAATAGCAGCAGCTCGATTACACCTCGGGAACTGCCTTACTTTTATCCCAGAAACCTGTTAACTCGAGTGGCTAATCCTAGACAGCGGGCATTTAATGCGGATAGTACAACCAGGCCACTGATGCACCTGCAGGATAATTATATGAGGGGACAACGTTACCACCTTGAGGGACAATATTGTGCCCCTAGACCTCTATTTGACACACACTTAGCTAAACTTGCTCTTCCTGCTTACCCGGTCCACCTTGATTCTTGGCCCCAACATTTTAACCATCCTCGTACAATATCTGTCCCCTGGACTCCCAACAGGTTTCAAATCCCCCTCCATAATCGTTACAAAAGTATACGAGACCTAGAGGGTGTAGACTGACTGAGTTGTAGTTTGCATGTACCAGCTCGTCCTGCAGTTTCTACTTACCAAGTAATTTGTGACAGTAGCCCAGTTATCGACCCAGTGCTGCTTAATGTTACTGGTTCCGCTTTTACTCCTGGGCAGTGTGATGTATTAGGTCCAGTTTCTACCTGTAGCACAGGCTTTGTCAACTTTGAAGCTTCTGAAGTCAGTACTGTAGTTACCCCATGTAGTCTCAGCTCTGACATCCTTGAAGTCCCGGAACCAAGCATTTCCAGACAGATACATGAGCTTTCTGATGATTGTAGTAATAAGGTTTAAGAGGTTAAACATAGCGCTCAAGGGAACATTGAATTCCTATTTTGAATCGTTTCAGCGATCAAGGATAAGGTATCGGATTCCGCTTGGGTTGAGTTTGTCTGACCATTTGGATTCCTGTGTATCCAAGAAACCTGGTCAATTGAGCCTGTTCACTTAAATGGGTTTAGAACCTTTCATGCTGCAGCTGTACCCTCTAAACGTGGGAGGAATATGGGTGGACTATGCATATACATTTCGAACCTGTTGGGTGTTGTGAATATCAAAATAGTCAAGTTAGGACCATGCCACCAGATTTTATTAATTCGGATGGTTTCCAAGGTTGACGTTATCCTGGTCAACATTTATAACAACTTGCATAAACGTTTAGTCCCTGAATTGGTATCCTCTGTGACCAAAGACATAAACAGTATTATTACTTCGATAGGGAGGGATTGTATTATTGTTTGTGGGGGAGATTTTAACTACAATCTGTGTGTTCATGAGGGGGGGTTGTGGATTCACTGGGGCAGGTGAGGAGGTTATTTCCCCACACTTTTCCCATCAGGAAGGTGGTGAATCCTTGAATGACATGATGGCATCTTTTAATTTAGACTTTGTTAACAGGCTGTGCTCCCCTTGCGTAGAATTTGGCACAACCCGTGTGGGAAGAGGGCTTGGCACCACTATAGATTTTATCATTGCCTCGGAAAGCCATGCCATCTGGTATGCAGATTACTCCACCTATCCTGTAGGATTTAGCGACCATCTCCCTCTTTCTTTTGCCATTAACACACCTCAGGCTAAGTTTAATTCACTGATAGAGAGATTGTCTTGGTTGAAATCCTGCGATATGCCTAGACAAAATGGTTACGCCATTAAATGGAGTCAGAGTGACCCGGAGGCCATGTCTGCTAAGATAGTTAGGGGATCCTTGGAATCTATCGAAAGGTGTTTAGATGTAGAGTCCTCTCATGAGGAGACCCTGGCTGCCTTTGAGGCTATCACAAGGACTATACGAGATAGCCTGTCTCGAAAGGGGAATGGCCTTACCAGTAGGCTGACGACTAATTCCTGCTTCGACGCCCCCTGTTCTAGGGCAAATTCACATCTCATGGTTGCATTACATAAAAAGATCAGGGACCCGGTCGAGGTGGCCAACTGCAGGAAAGCTTATCGTCTTTCCCGGAAGAACTGCAAGAACAACTTTAAACAGGATGCCTGGAACAATCTGGTTACTGCCGCACAATCTAAGGACAGTGCCCTATTCTGGCGAGCAGTCAACGCACCCTTTTTTAATGCACCAAATAATGCTAGGGTGGAGGTCACCATAAATGAAGCTTCCTGGATTGACTTCTTTTCGGAAGTTTATAACCCGGAGGGGTTTCCAAAGCTTGTCGACATGGGGGGTTTAGATAGGGAAGAGTCCCGGAACTTTCAACCAGTTAACTTGGCCATCTCAATTGGCGAAATGTCCGCTGCCATCGAGCAGAGTAGGGGAGGTAAAGCTCCAGGAATTGATGGGGTTCCTATCGATTTATTCAAACACTCAGTCGATTTATGGTCTCCCAAACTGAAGAGAGTCCTGGACGCTAGTTGTGAGCTGGGGTTTCCTAGGACCTGGTCTGATTCCATCATTATTCCCATCTTCAAGAAGGGAGATAGGGAGAGCCCTTCTTGTTATCGCCCTATCTCCCTTCTCGACTCCTTTATGAAGATCACGGGAAGGGCCGTCCTGAACCGGTTATCATCCTGGGTGGAAGAAGCAGCAGTGCTATCTCCGGTTCAATACGGTTTCCGCGAGGGGATGGGAACTGTGGAACAGGTCTTGAATTTCACACTCCTTCGAGGGAAATACGTCCAGGCCAAGGCAGTTAAACTCTATGCGGCATTTGTCGACCTGAGTGCCGCATTCGACTGCGTGAAGCATGATCGACTATGGAAGGTGCTGGAGGATCTTAAAGTAGAAGAGGCCATTATTTCTTTTTTAAGACAACTTTATGCTGGGGCAAGGGCAAGGGTGAGATATGGAACCAGTGGAGAATGCACCAAGCCGTTCCACGTGAAGCGTGGTGTGAGGCAAGGGTGCGTACTCGCGCCTCTCCTTTTTAATCTATATACAAATGATTTAGAGGATGTTTTGGTGTCCAAAGTTATCGACTCGCCCAGAATTAACTCCAAACAAGTGGTGTCTTTATTATATGCTGACGACGCCATCATTATGGCGAGGACAGAGAGAGGTCTGCAGTCAGCCCTAGACGCTTATATGAACTTTATGGAATCCAGGGGACTGTCATTAAAAGTGAAAAAAACCTTTGCAACGACATGCGCCAGTGCAGACTACTAAATCCTTCTCATATCTAGGAGTAGTCCTTGAGGGCGGGGGACACTGGGGCTCAGCTATAAGGAGTAGGACCCTGTTGTTCAAAAAAGCAACCGCAGCACTTATGGTCTGTTCACGAAAAATGGGCAAAAGACCCCCTGAAATTCTACTTAAAATTTACATGGCCAAATGTGTCAGTACAGCCACTTATGGGGCTGGCGTTTGGGGCATTCAAGATACCAGGGAATTACAAGTTGTAGAAAATGCTTTTTTAAGGTTTATTTTAGCCATTCCATTTAGTTTATCTGTGTTCAATTGTCATGCCGAGTTGGGGGTTCGACACATCAGTGATCTGATCGCGATGCAACCCTGGTTACTTTGGGTTTGGACTGTAGCAGACTTGGAACTTAACAGAGAGATTATCCGCAATGTCATGGCTCTCGATAAATCCAATAACATAGCGTGGTTGTCATACATCCAAAAGTTTTGCCAAGATTTGGGGAAGCCTGAGTTCTATACTTCACCAGAGGGGTTATTCAGGATCTCGAGGAAAGATCTAAAGAATAGTTGCTGGCATCATTTAGAATCCTTGCGGTTAGGTTCTGAGCTGAATAAGGAAACGGTTGTGCGGCACCAATTTATGCTTACTTCGGCTAATATGGAACCTTACCTGAACTGGTGTACTAAGGGTTTTGACAGGTTCCTACTTACTAGGTTCAGATTTAACATCTTTTTTCGCCTAGTTTCATTCCCACAAACCAATAACTGGTCTAAAATGCTCACCAAATGTCCATGTGATGGGAGGGCTGAACAATCAACCCTCCATGTGATTTTTTTCTGTAAATATTATCATAAAGAGAGAGTTTGATGGATTAAACCACTCTTGAAAAGTCATGGAACTTGGTACCAGTGCCGCCCAGCCTTATTGTACCTCCAATTACTAAATGATGAACTGTGTGTGGCTACTGTGGTTGGCTTTTTAAAAAGTGTTTTTAGAAAAAGGAAAAGTTTAATATGTTTATAAAATGTTTATATACGTAGTCTGTTATAAATGCTATGTTATTTTTGTGTACATTATGTATTGATTTTTTCTTTGATGTAGCTTTTATGATTTTTTTATTTACAAAAATCGAAATAAAGCTTTTCTACTACTATAAGAGTACAGTTCATCACCAAGTGAAATCTGTAATTAAATAGAACAAGTTAACAATGCACAATCCTATACATATTATAAAACACATCTAAACACATCACTCTTTTGATATAATTAGCTCAGTTTGCAGACACAACGTGGGACGCGAATAAACACTCTGCTGCTGCTCTAACAGATTGCCTGAAAGACTCCATACCTCGCGGAACCCGCTTTGCGGGTCCCGCATCGCCTGTGGATCGTATCCTGTCACCTGGAAGCTGCTGTGGGTGCGGGCTTGGACTGAAGGGCTGCGAGCATCGGGACCGGGACTCGATATCCCAGGAGTCCCGGCAAACCCGAACCCGATACACCTGGGCTGCTCTCCCTGATCGCCCCACCCCACTCTTTTAACAACGGTTTGTCCATCATAAGTAATCAGCGTTTCCCGCTGCGCGGGAGCGCCCGGGGCGAAGCCCGGGCAAAGTGCGGGCCCTCTGAGGCCCTCCGAGGCCAGAGGAGGCCAGGCCAGCCCTCACTCCTTTTGTTTGTTCCTGCTGGTTACCTCTACAAGGAATGTCTCAGTGCGGTGTCCCCGCAGCCTAACGTTTATCTATTGTTTTTTCGTCCTTATTTTTCTTTCGTTGTATTCAGGGTTAACATCTTACCCCTTTGCCTGTATTCTATAGTTATATTTTGTTTTGTATCGGAGGATGTCCTCACCCACCATTGTATTACCTGCTGAGGGAGGTGCTAAATGAGGGACGCTGGATGGTTTTGTCATCAGGACGGCCTCTACGGTCGATAGGGACTTAGCCCTAGCCGAGCAACGTGCTAACAGACGCCGCTCGATCGAGCACATCAAGAGCAAAAGGTCTTCATTGGGTCCAACTCCTCCAGGCTTGCCCCTGCTAACAGACAAAGCTGCTTGCCCATTGAGTCCCGAGCATTTGCTCGATTCTAACATTCCCCTTTTATTCCAGGACAGGGTTACCCCCCCAGAATCCCAGGTTGTTTCGAACTCCGTCATTAACCTTTCAGCCTCGCTGGTTAGTTTCTCAGGCGAGGTTGAACTTATGACGGACTCTTTGTTGGCAATAATCGAGCCACCTTCTAAACCCAATATACATGCTGTAGCTG
The DNA here is from genome assembly GCF_964263255.1 of Lissotriton vulgaris. Taxonomy (NCBI): domain Eukaryota; kingdom Metazoa; phylum Chordata; class Amphibia; order Caudata; family Salamandridae; genus Lissotriton; species Lissotriton vulgaris. Next base: position 924,732,148 of record NC_141687.1, read on the forward strand.
GGGAAGCTAAGTGTTGTTACGGTCCTCCGCTTAAGAAAAGGAGAAGGAAGGGGCAGGGTATAGCTCGAAAGAAAGCTGCATCTTCCCCCTGCATTAAGCAGAGCCATCTCCCTCCTCCAGCCTTAAACCCACAGTGTCTTACCCCCATTCTCTCTGCAGACCAGCAAGTTCCCGATCTATTGGGGAGCATAGAAAAAATTATTAGATCATTTACTATGCCCCTGGTAGAGAGACTTAAGAGGATTACTGCTCAGCTGGGAGAGTTAGAGAGGGCGTTTAGGGCTTTACACCTGAGCACTAAGGGCCCAGGTGGGGAACCCTCTATCCCTTCTGTCACCACTGTCTCTCGGGGCTCTGCACCACGGATTAAAGATAAATCTACCAAGCAGCCCATCTGTGCCACGTCGCAGGTTACTGCAGCTTCCAGGCGTGACACTGATGGGCTAGATAAGGATACAACGGGAAGAGCGACATCTATTTGTTCACAATCCAAACCCGTGGTTGCAGATGCTACTGTTATATCACAAATCCCTAAAAGACGAAGAGTTAATTTACCCCCTGAAGCAGCTCCCTTTGTGGTGGTTCTAACCGGTGTCCCGGTTTTGGAGCTGGGTAAGAAGGAAGACCAAGTCCAACTTAAAAATAAGGCCATTTATTGGCTAAGACAGAATCAGCCCTTACCTCCTTATCTTAACAGAGAAATACTAATGGTACGACGACTTGCATGGCTGGGGTCTACTCAAAAAAGTATAATGGGGGATATTGTTATAATCAGCTTTAACGATAAAAGGGCGGTTAGTCATATTCTAAACTGGTCCTCCCTCAATAGCAGCAGCTCGATTACACCTCGGGAACTGCCTTACTTTTATCCCAGAAACCTGTTAACTCGAGTGGCTAATCCTAGACAGCGGGCATTTAATGCGGATAGTACAACCAGGCCACTGATGCACCTGCAGGATAATTATATGAGGGGACAACGTTACCACCTTGAGGGACAATATTGTGCCCCTAGACCTCTATTTGACACAGACTTAGCTAAACTTGCTCTTCCTGCTTACCCGGTCCACCTTGATTCTTGGCCCCAACATTTTAACCATCCTCGTACAATATCTGTCCCCTGGACTCCCAACAGGTTTCAAATCCCCCTCCATAATCATTACAAAAGTATACGAGACCTAGAGGGTGTAGACTGACTGAGTTGTAGTTTGCATGTACCAGCTCGTCCTGCAGTTTCTACTTACCAAGTAATTTGTGACAGTAGCCCAGTTATCGACCCAGTGCTGCTTAATGTTACTGGTTCCGCTTTTACTCCTGGGCAGTGTGATGTATTAGGTCCAGTTTCTACCTGTAGCACAGGCTTTGTCAACTTTGAAGCTTCTGAAGTCAGTACTGTAGTTACCCCATGTAGTCTCAGCTCTGACATCCTTGAAGTCCCGGAACCAAGCATTTCCAGACAGATACATGAGCTTTCTGATGATTGTAGTAATAAGGTTTAAGAGGTTAAACATAGCGCTCAAGGGAACATTGAATTCCTATTTTGAATCGTTTCAGCGATCAAGGATAAGGTATCGGATTCCGCTTGGGTTGAGTTTGTCTGACCATTTGGATTCCTGTGTATCCAAGAAACCTGGTCAATTGAGCCTGTTCACTTAAATGGGTTTAGAACCTTTCATGCTGCAGCTGTACCCTCTAAACGTGGGAGGAATATGGGTGGACTATGCATATACATTTCGAACCTGTTGGGTGTTGTGAATATCAAAATAGTCAAGTTAGGACCATGCCACCAGATTTTATTAATTCGGATGGTTTCCAAGGTTGACGTTATCCTGGTCAACATTTATAACAACTTGCATAAACGTTTAGTCCCTGAATTGGTATCCTCTGTGACCAAAGACATAAACAGTATTATTACTTCGATAGGGAGGGATTGTATTATTGTTTGTGGGGGAGATTTTAACTACAATCTGTGTGTTCATGAGGGGGGGTTGTGGATTCACTGGGGCAGGTGAGGAGGTTATTTCCCCACACTTTTCCCATCAGGAAGGTGGTGAATCCTTGAATGACATGATGGCATCTTTTAATTTAGACTTTGTTAACAGGCTGTGCTCCCCTTGCGTAGAATTTGGCACAACCTGTGTGGGAAGAGGGCTTGGCACCACTATAGATTTTATCATTGCCTCGGAAAGCCATGCCATCTGGTATGCAGATTACTCCACCTATCCTGTAGGATTTAGCGACCATCTCCCTCTTTCTTTTGCCATTAACACACCTCAGGCTAAGTTTAATTCACTGATAGAGAGATTGTCTTGGTTGAAATCCTGCGATATGCCTAGACAAAATGGTTACGCCATTAAATGGAGTCAGAGTGACCCGGAGGCCATGTCTGCTAAGATAGTTAGGGGATCCTTGGAATCTATCGAAAGGTGTTTAGATGTAGAGTCCTCTCATGAGGAGACCCTGGCTGCCTTTGAGGCTATCACAAGGACTATACGAGATAGCCTGTCTCGAAAGGGGAATGGCCTTACCAGTAGGCTGACGACTAATTCCTGCTTCGACGCCCCCTGTTCTAGGGCAAATTCACATCTCATGGTTGCATTACATAAAAAGATCAGGGACCCGGTCGAGGTGGCCAACTGCAGGAAAGCTTATCGTCTTTCCCGGAAGAACTGCAAGAACAACTTTAAACAGGATGCCTGGAACAATCTGGTTACTGCCGCACAATCTAAGGACAGTGCCCTATTCTGGCGAGCAGTCAACGCACCCTTTTTTAATGCACCAAATAATGCTAGGGTGGAGGTCACCATAAATGAAGCTTCCTGGATTGACTTCTTTTCGGAAGTTTATAACCCGGAGGGGTTTCCAAAGCTTGTCGACATGGGGGGTTTAGATAGGGAAGAGTCCCGGAACTTTCAACCAGTTAACTTGGCCATCTCAATTGGCGAAATGTCCGCTGCCATCGAGCAGAGTAGGGGAGGTAAAGCTCCAGGAATTGATGGGGTTCCTATCGATTTATTCAAACAATCAGTCGATTTATGGTCTCCCAAACTGAAGAGAGTCCTGGACGCTAGTTGTGAGCTGGGGTTTCCCAGGACCTGGTCTGATTCCATCATTATTCCCATCTTCAAGAAGGGAGATAGGGAGAGCCCTTCTTGTTATCGCCCTATCTCCCTTCTCGACTCCTTTATGAAGATCACGGGAAGGGCCGTCCTGAACCGGTTATCATCCTGGGTGGAAGAAGCAGCAGTGCTATCTCCGGTTCAATACGGTTTCCGCGAGGGGATGGGAACTGTGGAACAGGTCTTGAATTTCACACTCCTTCGAGGGAAATACGTCCAGGCCAAGGCAGTTAAACTCTATGCGGCATTTGTCGACCTGAGTGCCGCATTCGACTGCGTGAAGCATGATCGACTATGGAAGGTGCTGGAGGATCTTAAAGTAGAAGAGGCCATTATTTCTTTTTTAAGACAACTTTATGCTGGGGCAAGGGCAAGGGTGAGATATGGAACCAGTGGAGAATGCACCAAGCCGTTCCACGTGAAGCGTGGTGTGAGGCAAGGGTGCGTACTCGCGCCTCTCCTTTTTAATCTATATACAAATGATTTAGAGGATGTTTTGGTGTCCAAAGTTATCGACTCGCCCAGAATTAACTCCAAACAAGTGGTGTCTTTATTATATGCTGACGACGCCATCATTATGGCGAGGACAGAGAGAGGTCTGCAGTCAGCCCTAGACGCTTATATGAACTTTATGGAATCCAGGGGACTGTCATTAAACGTGAAAAAAACCTTTGCAACGACATGCGCCAGTGCAGACTACTAAATCCTTCTCATATCTAGGAGTAGTCCTTGAGGGCGGGGGACACTGGGGCTCAGCTATAAGGAGTAGGACCCTGTTGTTCAAAAAAGCAACCGCAGCACTTATGGTCTTTTCACGAAAAATGGGCAAAAGACCCCCTGAAATTCTACTTAAAATTTACATGGCCAAATGTGTCAGTACAGCCACTTATGGGGCTGGCGTTTGGGGCATTCAAGATACCAGGGAATTACAAGTTGTAGAAAATGCTTTTTTAAGGTTTATTTTAGCCATTCCATTTAGTTTATCTGTGTTCAATTGTCATGCCGAGTTGGGGGTTCGACACATCAGTGATCTGATCGCGATGCAACCCTGGTTACTTTGGGTTTGGACTGTAGCAGACTTGGAACTTAACAGAGAGATTATCCGCAATGTCATGGCTCTCGATAAATCCAATAACATAGCGTGGTTGTCATACATCCAAAAGTTTTGCCAAGATTTGGGGAAGCCTGAGTTCTATACTTCACCAGAGGGGTTATTCAGGATCTCGAGGAAAGATCTAAAGAATAGTTGCTGGCATCATTTAGAATCCTTGCGGTTAGGTTCTGAGCTGAATAAGGAAACGGTTGTGCGGCACCAATTTATGCTTACTTCGGCTAATATGGAACCTTACCTGAACTGGTGTACTAAGGGTTTTGACAGGTTCCTACTTACTAGGTTCAGATTTAACATCTTTTTTCGCCTAGTTTCATTCCCACAAACCAATGACTGGTCTAAAATGCTCACCAAATGTCCATGTGATGGGAGGGCTGAACAATCAACCCTCCATGTGATTTTTTTCTGTAAATATTATCATAAAGAGAGAGTTTGATGGATTAAACCACTCTTGAAAAGTCATGGAACTTGGTACCAGTGCCGCCCAGCCTTATTGTACCTCCAATTACTAAATGATGAACTGTGTGTGGCTACTGTGGTTGGCTTTTTAAAAAGTGTTTTTAGAAAAAGGAAAAGTTTAATATGTTTATAAAATGTTTATATACGTAGTCTGTTATAAATGCTATGTTATTTTTGTGTACATTATGTATTGATTTTTTCTTTGATGTAGCTTTTATGATTTTTTTATTTACAAAAATCGAAATAAAGCTTTTCTACTACTATAAGAGTACAGTTCATCACCAAGTGAAATCTGTAATTAAATAGAACAAGTTAACAATGCACAATCCTATACATATTATAAAACACATCTAATGTTTCAACACTTTGTGTATATATTTAAAATGATATATTATATTTACCTCTTGACTGTTCGTAATGGACTGAAAAAACAAAGGTTACAGTTGCACTATAGTTAGGTATGGTATCATATATTACTTTATGTAAAAAAAAACTCAAAAAATTTGCTGAAAAAGTAAAAAGTTATAGTTATAAAAGCAACGATTTGTGACACAGGCCCCGCGGTACTCGTGCAAGAGCGAGTGAGGTACCCCTGTGGTATTGTGGGACTCTGAAGGGGCCTAGTGGGGAACTGCAAACACACACACACGCATATATATATATATATATATATATATATTGGGCAAAACACTCTTCAAGACGCGTTTCGGCAACCGCCTTCTCAATTAGAGTCCGGCGCCACCATCAGGCAGTGTTTAAATACATCCGATAATAAAAATAAAGAAAGGACATGATTCTTGCATTACAAGACAACCATTACTAAGTGGTGCAAACCCAGTTAAATTCAGTGTCAACATTACGCCCTGGATGGGCAAACGCAATCAGTAATGCAGAAAATATATCAAAATCAACAAAACAATTAAGCCCTGAATGGGCATTCACACAGAAATGTATTAGCGCATTTATATATACACCTTTCAATTCTAAAGAAAATCATAGATGGACTGCTAGCTCCTCCCCAGCATTAAGGCCACCTGGTTTTTTGGTTTGGTTCTCAATTATGTGACGAGATTCCAACCTTCCTAGCTGGAGCAACCTGTTCCCTCCCCTTATGTCTGCAGGCACCTGGTCCATGCAGTAGAAACTGAGAAGTTCTCTGTTGCTTTGGTAAAACACTTCAAAGTGTCTCGCCACTGGATATGTCCGATCCTTATTTTGAATAGCCCTCAGGTGTTCTAATATCCTATTCTTGGTTGGGTGAGTTGTGCTCTCAATGTAGCGCAGGCCACACGGACATACAAGACAGTGCACCGTGTGGCTTGTGTTACAATTCATTAAACCCGTGATCTTCTTGGGCTCCTTCATCCCAGGTACTTGGAAACTCAACATCTTTTTTGAGGGTTCTTGCAGGCTTTGCATTTGAGGCATGGGTAAAACCCTGCCAATTTACCAAATGGCAGAGGTTTTTCCACTCTTCTACAGTGGCTTTGCACAACACTTGAACCTAATGACCTAGCTCTCCTAAAAGTGATGAGTGGAGACTTAGGTAAATCCTTTCCAATGATTGGATCAGATTTGAGTACAGGCCAGTTCTTCACGCACTTCTTTCTAATTTCATGAGCATCACTAGAATAGTTCATGATCAGTCTCATACTGTTCTGGTTGGCCTTTTTCTTTTTAGATACCACTGTGCTGTTTTAAGAAACTAGTTTGATCTAGACTTTTTATCAGCTTTAAACTTTGCCTCGTGTAATATCTCTTTGCTGTATCCTCTCACTTGGAACCTCCTTATACTTTCCTTGGCCGCTCTTTCATAGTCACATTGTCGTGTACAGTTTCTTTTTATTCTCAGTAATTCTCCATAGGGTATACTGGATATGGTTTTCCCTGGATGGCAGCTACTGGCATGAAGCACAGAGTTTCCCGCTTTTGGGTTTCCTGTGTAATGCAGTACAAATTTTCCCTTCAGCTATAAACACTATAAGGTCCAAAAAGTTGACTGTCTCTGTGCTAATTTCACCAGTAAACCTGAGATTCAAGTTATTCTTGTTTAGTACATCGGCATATGCCCTAGCACACTCCATTGTACCTCAATAGATGATAAACAAATCATCTATGTACCTGTTCTAGGATATAACTCTTTCTGTCCATTCGGCATTTTCTGCCGCCCAGGCCACCTGCTCCTCCCACCAGCCGATGAAAAGATTCACGTAGCTGGGGGCGAAGCAGGTGCCCATCGCGGTGCCACACACCTGTTTGTAAAATTGATCCTGGAACAAAAATATATTGTTACTCAAGCAGAAAGTTATGAACTCCAATAACATTTCATTGTGTGCCGTAAGATTCATGGGCCGTGCCTCCAAGTACCATTTATTGCTTCTACCCCTTGGAGATGATCTATACTTGTATAGAGGCTCGAAATGTCAAGTGTCATCATTATCAAATCATCAGTCCAGTTCAATTTTGAGGAGAAAGTCAGTTGTGTCCTTTATATATGATTTCAGCATTTTCACAAAATCATAGAGAAAATAGTCCCAAACCTCGACATCTGTTCCGTCAGGCTTCCCACAGACGAAACAATCGGGCGTCCGGGTGGACATGTTGCATGCTTGTGCTCTTAGGCAGATTGTAAAATGTTGGTACCCTGGGTTGTTTGCATTCCAGGAAGGCAAATTCCTCCTTACTGAGCATCCCCTTGTGGTACCATTTGTGGTACCATTTGTTAAGCAAGGACACTCATCAAATATCCTTTTGGTCACCTTCATATAGTTCTTTAGGTCGTCCAATTGGGATAGGGCTTCCTTGACATAGAAATCCCTTGTCATCAAAACAACATTTCCGCCCTTATCAGACGGTTTGCATACGATTTTATCATCCTTTTTCAAATCCATTATTGCTTTCTTCTGTTGTTGTGTTAGTTTGCCACTTCCAGATTTCTTCTTCCTTGTTCCATTGCAATCTCTCCAAAGGTCTTTGACCATCACATCCGTAAAGGATATTAATTGCATCAGCCGGCATCATGGGGCAGAATCGTGATTTTGGCTTGAAAGGACTGTCCGGTTTCGTTTGTGTCACACCCGCCCAATTTCTACTCTGGGCTATCGGCGGTATTAGTGTCATGGGATCACCCTCTTCTGCCAAGTCATTCATAACAGCAAGTGCTTCAATATCACCTGCAGTTAGAACTGGTACTTCTTCACCAGAGGACTTGGGTTTCTAAGGGCGTGTTTTGCCTTTAAAGTATTTTAACAATTTGATTTTCCTACAGAATTTAAAGAGGTCAATTCTCAGTTGTGTATACTTGGACTTTCTACTCGGGCAAAAGTTTAGTCCCAGTCGTAAAACCTCCTCTTCGTCTTCAGATAGCATTTTCGACGTGAGGTTCACAACTGTTAAATTCTGAGTATATATCACCTGTTCCAGAATTTCTTGCTCCTGGTCATCCTTGGTGAGGCGTCGCTGGCGTTTGCTCCACCTGCCCCGCCTTGTCCTGCGTTTCCTTTCTTTTTTCTCTGGGGCTTTGGTTCCACCGGCTTTCCACGTCCCCCCGTAGTCCGTGTTTCTCTGATCACCTGAAACTCGTCTAAAAAAGGGACAGATGCGGGTACCAATACAGGTACTGGTGCCACATTCCTTGTTGATCCAGAAGCACCGCCCTCTTTCTCTTCTTCACTCTGTTCGTTTTCTGTAACCTCAGATTCAGAGGTCTGTACATTTTCTATACTCTTATGGCTCAAAATCCTTTTCCTGGGCTGATCATACTGTTTTGCGAATGTGAGGATCCGACCTTGTAAATAGTCTCTCTCGTCCCTCTCAAATTAATCTTGTTTGGGTCGTTTAATCTTTTGTTCATACGCCTGGAGGAGTTTTTTCATTGTCTCCCGTAATTCACTTTGCCTTTCTTTATCTGCATTCTGGGTGATCTCCTCCTCCAATTCCGCTATTTCACATAGTGTTATGTCTCTATCACACCATGCGAACTTTATCAGCAACATCAGCATTCCCTTCGATGAATGAGCCGGTAATTCTGCCCATTCTTTTAGTAGCTGCGGATTGGGGTTCTCATAGGCGTGAATCGTGAAGATGCTCAGACCCCGTGGCACTCAATTACATTCCACGTACTTCTGGAGGGAGGTTGCCTCCCACCATTTGCGGGTCTCCCGCTCGCTGAGTCTCTCAAGTGTAATGAAGAGATCCTTCAGCGTGTCACCACTCGTTTTTTGTTTGCTTGCAACTTTTTTTCTCTACGTGGCTGTGCTCCTGCGCCTTTAAACATTTCTGTGGCGGCCTCCAGCCGTGCCTCTTTGTCGAACATGTTTGTGTAAATATTACCGACTTATTGCAAGTCTCGTCCCTTCGGTCTGCCAAGTAACTGCTTTGTAGGCTTGCGCCGTGCGTCGGCGCTTTGGTGCAATGCCTTGTGGTTTCGAACCCGTTTGTATTCCAAAACACGTTGCTCGTGTTTTACTAATAGCCGCTCAGCTTCAGGGACCGGCTCCGTCAAGGGATTGCAACGTTGTAACCACAGCCCGCTGTTTTCTTTTTTCTCTCCTGCTTATCAATCTGTCAATAGCAGTGAGACGCCGTAGTCCAAACACAAGCGTTTTATACGCTTGCCTGTGTAGCTGGATAACTACTCCTGTATGTTTACAGCTCTTGGTCAGTACTTGGCGGTGAAGGGATAATTAAATTGAAGCTTAATGTCTGTCCGCTTCCCTTCACTCTCGGCCGGGTGGTGCAGCAGCGGGTGACGGCACCATGCGGGTCACACTCAGACCTAAGCTCAGTTGCACAAAAAGTATGCAGCACTCGAAGGGACGACTCTAATAGGTTTATTGGGCAAAACACTTTTATTTTTTGAGTTATATTTCATATTCTTAATGTAAAATAATAACAAAACAAAATTCTGAAATAACTTTTTTATTAATTATGTTTTTTCCCAATATATTAAAATAAAATTCTATATATTTCCTTTTTCCTTTTTGTATAATTGTACTGTACGCGTACAGTGATTGCACATACTTTGTACGGTTAATCGTACACTGCTACTAAAAGTGTATGCGTTACGAATAAGTTTTGATGTTTTGATGTTACGCGTCGCATCAACGCCATGTATGAAGCCCCGTGCGCGTACGGCCCAAAAGTTTCTATTTGTTTGAAAACATATATTTATGTATTTAATGTACATATTAAGGGAAGTTATTATCTGGGATAATCATGAAAATACTTTTTTAACTTTTAATAACCGTATATTACTTTTGAAAGCAATTACGAAAAATGCAATGGTACATCGTACGTACTCGCACCTTAAACGCACGGTAAATGCACTGTAAGCGTATGCAAAGCCATGTGAGCATAAAAGGAAAGTTTTGATTCGTTCATAATACTTCCGATTTAAACTGTTGAAAGACCCTTCCCATTTTGATCATTCTACTTGGACTTTCTCAAGAGAAGCATCTATTCTGTGAAGCTGTAGTCCTTAGAACCAAACTATACAATGGCTGCTCTCTTTGAAACTTCATCAGAACATTCCTCTGAGAAAGAATTTGTTGCTGAGCAACCCCAGAAAAAGAGAAAAGAAGCTTTCATTTGGAAGTTTTTTTTACATATCCTGAGGGACTGAAAAAAGTAAATGCACCAAAAGTAACTTGCAAGATCTGTGAGGTTACTCTTTCAAGGGGTAATCCCACTAAAAAGTACTCTTCATCAGTACAGCCAGCATGGTTCACCATGTCAAAAATTAGCATCCAAATAACTATGCAAGGATGGCAACACAAATGTTACAGGAGAATCCTCAACCTGCAGTTCCTACTACTTCAACTGCACCACCACCTCCTCCGAGCAGTCCGCTCATATTATTGTGCCACAGTTTGCAGATCTGAAATTTCATTGTAAATATTGCAACATATTACTTTGTTACAATCAGTAGTCTATTGATCTCATTGTGAGAGGAAAGAAGAGCACCGTTGTCCAAAACCTTAATTTTATTTTTAACTTTCTTGTTCCTGTTCCACACTTTTTTGGTTTCCAGTTCAATTTGTTTTTAACTTGTTGAAAAAAAAAATAGGAAACTAAAAAGAAAAAGAAAACAGTTCTTTTCAGAACTACCTTCACTGGTCAAAGAAAGAACTATATTTCTATGTTAGTCTGTAAAAGTTTGTCAAAATGAAAATGTAGTTCATAAATGAATGAATGAATACATTAGTAGTGTATGGTGAGTGTGAAACTGCCACGTGAGAGTGAAAGTGAGAGTGTCTGGCTGAATGTATAGCAGTTTCTCTTTTAGAACAGTATATACATAAGCACATACTGCTTAATGACTCACTAGAACATTGAAACAGTAGTGTGAGAGTGTTTGGCGAAAGTCTAATGATACAGACTAGGGAATAGAACCTATAAAATACAAGTTTGCCTGTGCATAAAAAAAATACATATGTTGTCTATAAGGGTTTGAAACAGTCTATACCCGAAGGCCCACTTTGCACCATGAGTACTTGGGTAGTAGCTAAATGATTACAAGTCTGGAAGCAGAGTGTCTCAAACCATTATTATTATATATTAATGCATTTATTCTTGTAACATTTCATAAGTTAATACAGCTACTATTATAATTTCATCAGGTATTTCATTTTCCTGGTTATAATTTTCAAAAGTCATCTGATGAATCTCAATCTCATCTAATGCTTCCACAAAAGCATCATCCAAGGTTTCATCAAGAAAATCACACTGATATCTCCAGCATTCATTTCTTCCACTTCAATAACGTTGCTCATAAAAGATATGTTCATCTCTTCTACGACAGTGTTTGTATTTTCAAAATCGTGTTCCATATTGTTTTCTTGATTTTCCATTGTAAATTTGTTATGCTGACCTCCTTCTACAAAACCATAAAAACTTTATTTTATCTTTTTTCCTAATACAGAACACAAAACTATCTTTATCAACTAATGTGCACTTTAATAAATATTATATAAATACCATTCTCAACTACTTTATAGCATTATATAATTATAATTATTTATATGAACTTTCAGTTTTAAAATTTCTTAAATTACCAAACCAGTCACTCCATATCACTATCGGGAAAAAAACAGGCTGTTATTATAAAATGCAGTAGTTAAAAAAGTACAATACCTCTATTCACCTTACCTGGTCCAAACTAGTAGATGTGTTGTAGTGAAATGCAAAGAATACTGGAACACTCAGTATATTTATATTTTAAGTTTTTCAAATCTATATAAAAGATACAAACCATCTTTGTATCATTGACATGGATACATAACGGAAACTAACAAAGAACAATTTAATAACCTACCCTACTCTATCTCTATTCCTTATCTATAATTTAGTCTAACGCTACTAATTACCTACTCCTTGGTCTTTCGAACTAGCCTCTCCTCTAGTGTTTATCTGCAACCTTTGTGCTTTCTCTTCAGGAATATCTATGGAGCAATTGAAAACGGGTCTGAACTCGGGAACGTCTTAGGTGAAGTGTGCACTCGTTAGGGAGCGCGCGCCTCACCCAGGATTCCCCACAGGTGTGTGGTAAATGCCTAGACCGTCACCGCATCTTTCCTCGAGGCGGCCATCTTAGAATTCCTCTGATGCACTAAACCACTCCAAGTCTGTTTCCTTGCGGATTCTTCATCTCTCCTGCGCCAGCTACGGTTTAGATAAGTCATTATTGTATCCACTGATTGATTAGGGGTTCTGACAGGTACACTCAGTATATAATATTTTGAAATGTCTTTACAAGATACAAACCATCTTCACACACTTATGTTCTCCATCGATGTTTTATTACTTCAGCTCATTTGAAGCACATTCCATCGACCATTTTTAACAGTTACTTTTACTTACCTTTAGCATAATAAATAATAAAAAAATTATATATTATAAAATTACCATCTGTAGAAGACACAAAAAATACAGTTACAATATATCTTTTACAACACAAAATAATATGTAAAGTATTACATTTGCCTTTTTTGCTGTTCTCAGAATATATTGAATTTCACTAGAAACAGTGAGTTCAATAGTACTCATCACATAATAGCGGGCAAAAAATAAGACAATCAATAAGATTTAAAAAAAAAACATTCAACATTCTCAATGACAATCTAAAAAATAGAAATAAAACATATCTTAAATGTTTTTTTTTCCTAAGAGCAATTTCTTACGTAAATATGACACATCTCAAACAATCATAAAATAACAAAACATTATGATTCATTTTGATACACTGAAAATAATGTTACTTACAAATATATACTGACAAAATATACAACAAAAACTCGTTATTGGTTTCACACACGGCCAAATAGTATGTGTCAAATTCTTACTTTGGAAATTGTTCAATAGTAACCCTAAGCATCTGCCTCCCAGTGTTCTGATCCAAAACCACTGACATCATTTGCTCCGTCCCCCAGTGCTCATCCCTCAACCCGACGCTATTCAACATCTACATGGCCACCCTCATGCAAGTAGCCCACCATCACAACCTCAACATCATCTCCTACGCCAACAACACCCATCTCATCCTCTTCCTCACCAAGAAGCCACATATCACCAAAAGCAACCTCCACGACACAATAAAGGACGTCACCAACTACATAAAGAGCAGCTCTCTAAACATGAACTCGCACGAAATGAAGGTACTCATCCTCAGACCCACCCCCTCAGCCTTGGACGACTTCTGCTAGCTGACTACACTGTGGACAGTACCAACACATACCAACCATGTCCACAACCTAGGATTCATCCTCAACTCCTCCCTCTCCATGTGTAAGCAAGTCTACACCGTCTCCTCGTACTGCTATAACAACCTCCACATGCTCCGCAGCATTTATAAGTGGATCCTAACCAAAAGAAGAAGAACAGTGACACAGGCCCTCATCAGCAGCAGACTACACTGTGGCAAAACACTCTACACAGGAATTCCAGCCAAACACCTCCAACAACTACAACAAATCCGATAGACCTCCACCTGAGTGATCATCAATGTCCTCTGCTGCAGCCACATCACCCACCACCTGATACACCTACACTGCCTCAATATCAACAAGAGGATCACCTTCAAGCTCCTCACCCTCACTTACAATATACTCTACAAGACCAGACTAATCTACCTTAACAACAGTAATCCTGAAAGGCCAAATTTTGATCTTAAAATTTTGGCTTTAAAGATATTAGGTAAGAATTTGGTAACTCTTTAGGCAAACGTTGCTTGAAAATTAATTGATTATCATTACAATGTATCCAACCTTTCAGACATTTTAAATAAACAGTGTAATGTCCAGATGTTGTAGAAGGTCCATCATGAAAAATAATTTCAACAGCTTCAAAAGTTCTTCCTGATATTGAAACTTGACCAGCTACAACATTTTTAATTAAAGTTTCCAATTTTCTTCCATCAGCTCTACAACGTTGCAGCATTAAAATTACATACTTTCCATATCTTTGTATAAATAATGTTGATGACATTTCTGATTTACATTGGCTTGACTCCATGTTTTGACTTGGTCCTCTAATTAGATTGTTAAAAGACACTGATTCACAGTCAGGTAAAGTCAAATATATGAATCTTTCAGTGTCTATTTTAGTGCTACATGTAAACAAACAATTTTGACAGTCATGTTTCCATTTATGAGAAAGGCCAAAAAGGTTTTCAATATCTATACCTTCATCTTCCAGTACACCAAGCATAAACATTAAAAATTCCTGACAATCTTGCAGAATATTCTGCGTAAATTGACTAGAACCAAAACATTTCGAATATCAGAAACACTTTTGGCCCGATTCACAGAATGAACTTAAGACTCAATCCTAAACTTACTACTATTTTGGTATTCACAGAATGCACTTACTACTTTTGGCATTCACAGAATGAACTTACTCATTTCAGTATTCACAGAAGTTAGTAGTCCTAACTTTAGGACTCCTAAATGCCTTCTGTGAATACCGAAAGTCTTAAAATTAGTATTTTTCTCAATTTAGTAGTAGTAAAGTTAGGACTCCTAACTTTAGGACTCCTAAATGCCTTCTGTGAATACCGAAAGTCTTAAAATTAGGATTTTTCTCAATTTAGTAGTAGTAAAGTTAGGACTCCTGACTATAGGATTCCGAAATGCCTTCTGTGAATACCGAAAGTCTTAAAATTAGGATTTTTCTCAATTTAGTAGTAGTAAAGTTAAGACTCCTAACTTTAGGACTCCTAAACTGAGAAAAATCCATATTTTAAGACTTTTGGTATTCACAGAAGGCATTTAGGAGTCCTAAAGTTAGGAGTCCTAACTTTTCTACTCCTAAACTGAGAAAAATCCTAACTTTAAGACTTTCGGTATTCACAGAAGGCATTTAGGAGTCCTAAAGTTAGGACTACTAACTTCTGTGAATACCGAAATGAGTAAGTTCATTCTGTGAATGCCAAAAGTAGTAAGTGCATTCTGTGAATACCAAAATAGTAGAAAGTTTAGGATTGAGTCTTAAGTTCATTCTGTGAATCGGGCCCTTTGTATTTTACTTTTATCACTAGTACATTTCTCATAAACAGAATGCAACAATGAACAGAATCTTTCGTCCCAATTTTCAACAATTTGCTGTTGCAAACTTTCAAGAACAAAAACAATATGGCTGAGATACCCGCCACCCCCTCTCAACACGATCCCAAAAAGGAGGGAAACCGGAAACAGTTCTTGAAAGTTTTTGGATGTGGGAGGGAGTGACCCTCCCGCGGCCGTATTTATTAAAACAAAAAATTAAACATTAAACGTTTCATGTTATGTACAATTTCATTATCACATTGCGATGTTTGGCTAACCTTAACATATTCTCTAATACAGAGGTTCTCCTAGCCGAACTAGCATCCTACAAAACATTCTCTATAACACTGAAATTGTACATCCTAACGTTTAAGGGCCAACGGCAAGGTCATAACCGGTGTCAAGATCCCTAACCAGACTTACCCCTCCCACTTGGGAGGGGCGACAGCACAGAGGCTTACCTCAAGTGCAACTACTAACAATTTCCCTTGACTTGACGGGGGCACTTAAGACTCGACGCCATTTAAAGGTCGTTCGAAGACTTGTGTGTGGTATCTAGAAGGTATCGTGGACCTCCCCCCACCCCACACAACTTACCGCATCTGCCGTCGCAGATGACACTGGCCCCGGGAAATTCCCCAGGAGGGGGCTGTAACCCCTCCTACAAAGGAAGGGGCCTTGACCGCCTTTCCTTTACTTCCGGCGACCCGCCCTTAGACGGGACCGCCTCCCCATTGAGGGGCCAATGGCCACCTCTCCCGAGCGCTCCCATCCGTGTTGGGTGACGCCCACTCATAGGGATCTACCAATTAGTGCTCACCGATCATGACCTTACCGCCTACCAAAAATAAATACGACAATTCTTACTCAAATCTATGAAAACATTGGTCGCTACGACCGAAAGAGCATGCTTCAAATGCAACACTATATCAAATCATTTTAATTGTAACAAACTACACGATAATCCCATACTTTATTATGATCAACAACAAACTGATACTTTCACAGCCTGTAAACAAAACAGAAAAACATACTTATAAAATTCGCTTTATTGCACAACAACTTGCTGTCCTCAGGGGCTGGTGGGTGGGTCAAAATTGGCTCTTCGTTCTGTCCCGAGCTCACGTGTAGCGAGGAGGTGCAGCTTCGGAGCACAAGAACAAGAGGACGTCTTCTGGTCTTGCGTCCCTTTTTATCCGTCTTCAGGGCGGGCGTAAACCCGCCCCTGCCCGCCCCGGGGGCGGGGCTGGCTACGTCGGTGTCTAGGCCAGCCCACTCTTGGGCGGGAAAAACGCGCCCCGGCTACGCCGCTTCGGGCATACCAGCCGAGACGCGCCTCCCGCCCCAAAAATGGCTTCCCGGGGGGATCGAGGCACTCCGCCATACGTGCGGGGGGACCGAGTGGTCGCCCCTTTCCATATGGCTGAGATACCCGCCACCCCCTCTCAACACGATCCCAAAAAGGAGGGAAACCGGAAACAGTTCTTGAAAGTTTTTGGATGTGGGAGGGAGTGACCCTCCCGCGGCCGTATTTATTAAAACAAAAAATTAAACATTAAACGTTTCATGTTATGTACAATTTCATTATCACATTGCGATGTTTGGCTAACCTTAACATATTCTCTAATACAGAGGTTCTCCTAGCCGAACTAGCATCCTACAAAACATTCTCTATAACACTGAAATTGTACATCCTAACGTTTAAGGGCCAACGGCAAGGTCATAACCGGTGTCAAGATCCCTAACCAGACTTACCCCTCCCACTTGGGAGGGGCGACAGCACAGAGGCTTACCTCAAGTGCAACTACTAACAATTTCCCTTGACTTGACGGGGGCACTTAAGACTCGACGCCATTTAAAGGTCGTTCGAAGACTTGTGTGTGGTATCTAGAAGGTATCGTGGACCTCCCCCCACCCCACACAACTTACCGCATCTGCCGTCGCAGATGACACTGGCCCCGGGAAATTCCCCAGGAGGGGGCTGTAACCCCTCCTACAAAGGAAGGGGCCTTGACCGCCTTTCCTTTACTTCCGGCGACCCGCCCTTAGACGGGACCGCCTCCCCATTGAGGGGCCAATGGCCACCTCTCCCGAGCGCTCCCATCCGTGTTGGGTGACGCCCACTCATAGGGATCTACCAATTAGTGCTCACCGATCATGACCTTACCGCCACAGGTCCGGATAGTTGACCGGCTATCCGGACCCCCCACAAAACTCCTACCTAAAGGTCATGTTTTAACGATTTTAACCAAGCTAAGAAGTCTCCTATGAGTAACTCATTGCCCACCCTCGACAAATGCACACCATCCCCCAAATACATACTGTCATCATTAATACAACTATGCGAGATCGAATGCAATGTCTTGGAACGGAACAACCTACTCACTTTGTTATTCAATTTTCTAACCGAATGATTCAAAGCAGGGATCGAGATAGCCCCCCGCCATACTTTTCGTGGGATCATATGAGACCACGCAATTATGCACCCCGGAACTCTCCTTGCTAACCAACTTACCGTGGAAAGCATAGACACCAGGAGAAGTCGTCTACCGGTGGTGACCAAATCATTGCCCCCCAAATGCACTATGACTATGGACGGCGGTGACCTCATCCGCTCTAACAAACCCTCAAAGAATGCCTGAAACTGGTCAATACAGAGACCGCCCCTTCCGTAGAAGGACACTCTGTACCCGTATTCCCCAGGTACGTGAATCATGTCACCTGCTTTGAATACGTCTGCGGCCCGTCTCACGTATGAGTGGCCCACGACCCACACCTCCTTCCTCACAGCCGGTGATGTGCGACCGCTGGCCTGGTGTTGGGTCGACTGCACAGTCCGCCCTGCCGCGTAGGCTTGCGCAACTGAAAACAAACAAAAGACAAGAAGCGTGAGTACCAGATTACAGCTTCACAACATGTGCAATCGCACGTACCTCTTATAACAATTGGAGGACCAGCGCCCCACACGTTTTACTTGTTCTACATTAAGACCCCTGGCTGTAGCTTCAGTGGCAGCCCCTATTCGAAAGGAATGGGTCCCGAATTCGCCCGGGTCCAAGCCCGCTGCGGCAATGGCCATTGCAAGCACCCGTTGAAACTGAAACCTCGTCAGCGGGGTGGCGTCTGCATGCCTCAACAATGTCCCCCCCCATGATGCCACCCTTCGTGCTAGGTAATCTTCTAAGCACTGTACCGGACACATGGAGGACCCGGGGGTCCGGCGAATGATCGTGCAGTCCCCCCTCCCATCTTGGTCGGTCTTGGACCTGAGAAAGGAGACAACCATCGCCTCGCCCCTGATCTGAACATGCTCCCTGCACAAGCCCCCCGACACATCCTGTTTATTCCTTGCAACCAGCTCACTAACTCTCATAGCCCCGTGAAATGCCAGCGTAAATGCAGTCCGGAACAAACAGGTTTCGAAAGGGGACGAGCATGTGTTAGGGAGTGTGGCCAGTAACTGGGACAACCTATCTAGACCTATCGGTCGTCTTACGTCTACTCTGCAACCCTCTAGGCGTTGCCACCCACGCAGCGCCTTTTGTACTGTAAAAGATGCTGTCGGGTCCTGGATGCCATGGGCCCTGGCAACAAAGGAAATGGCGGCACGATGCCTTTGGGCCGTAGCCACCGATTTCCCAGCCCTACGTAAAGACATCAGAAAAAGTACTACCGACTCCTCCTGACCCCAAAGTCCCCCTCTCTCTGCCCCCAAAAAGGCTAAATAGGCCCGAAACGCCCCTTCATATGCCTTCCTTGTCCTGGGTGCTAGACTCTCTCCCACGAGGTGACGAAGTTCGGGGCACCGAGAGACCAGAGAGCTTCGGGGAAGGGTGCCGGCTCTGGGTCCGCTGAAGGAAGGAAACCCGAGAAAGCCTGCATGTGAAAACGAGACAGTGCATCAGCAGCCTGATTCATCACCCCTGGGACATGTTTTGCTCTGAATATCACGTTCAGTTGCATACACAGTAAGACAATTTCTTTGAGCAGCCTCAAAATCAATTTACAACGGGCTGCCTGACTATTGATGCATTCTACCACGGTCATATTGTCGGACCAAAACACAACAGAATGATCTCTCAACCCTTCTGGCCAGGTTCTCAGGGCCACCAGAATGGGAAATAGTTCAAGGAAAGCGATATTACTTGTCAGCCCCTTCTCGTGCCACCATAGGGGCCACTTTTGTGCCGACCATTTTGTGCCGAAGATGGCGCCAAAACCTACGCTCCCTGCTGAATCTGTCCATAGCCCAAGCTCTTCGGAGGACACGGCTGGCTTGTTCCAGACGACTCGGCCATTGAAGTCCGCCAAGAATGCTAACCAAATCCGCATGTCCTGGCGGACCTCAGCCGATAACCTTGTGCGATGATGACCCTCCTTCAGGCCCACCATCGCTTGGGCAATTGAGCGGGAAAAAGGGCGAGCCATTGGTATCACCCTCAAGGCAAAGTTCAACTTTCCCACTAATTGTTGCAACTGATGCAGTGTAACTTTGGATGCATTTAAACATACTTGGAGGGCTGCCCTGAATTTCGACACTTTGCTTGCTGGTAAACGGAAGCACCCCTCCCTTGAGTCCAACTCGATCCCCAAAAACTCGAGGCAAGTCGTGGGACCCATAGTTTTACCCGGTGCCAATGGCACGCCAAGATGACCCATTAACACACAGAATTCAGCTAAGGCCTGGGCACATTCGAGATTACCGGCGGGGCCAAGGAACAAAAAGTCGTCAAGGTAGTGCATTACATTTCGGAAACCCGTTCTCTTAGTGAACACCCATTGCAGGAAAGTACTGAATTGCTCAAAGTAAGCACATGATATAGAGCATCCCATTGGCATACACCTATCCATGTAGAATGACCCCTGGAACCCGAATCCCAGAAGACGCTGATCGTCTGGGTGTACCGGGAGCAACCGGAACGCTGACTCGATATCAGATTTCGCCATCAACGTCCCGTGCCCCAGGCGATTCAAGATGGCTACTGCCTCATCAAAAGATGCATATCGCACCGAACAAACTTCTGGATCAATTGCGTCGTTCACCGAAAGACCATGTGGAGCAGACAGATTATGGATCAAACGAAACTCACCTGGGTCCTTCTTGGGGACCACCCCTAACGGGGAACAAACGAAATCCGGTACCGGGGGTACACTAAACGGGCCGGCGACCCGTCCCCGGCTAACCTCTTTCTGAATTTTTTCTTGCACTACAGATGTATGTTGTAAAACGGAAAGTTGATTTTTGCACATCCCTACACCCTGAAAGTCCCCTACCGGGATGCGGAAACCATGTGTAAAACCGTTCCGCAGCACCCCGGCAGAAGTACGATCCGGGTATTCGCTGAGCCAGGGAATCATTGCCAAGGTATCAATCGGGGTTGGTAAAGGCGCCCCTCGGCCTAGCTTAGACCTGTTTGGCGCCTCCCTTACCCCCATTCTCACTCGTTCTGGCTCTGCACGATGACTCAGGATGGGATGACCCACACGTACTACATTCGTGTTTGAATTTACACGATCCCGGAGGCCTAGTACATTTCCCCTTGTTGAAATTAAAACAGAAACCCTTTCTCCCTGTATTGCCTGCGGGCCTCGACTGGTCGTCGGTGCTCGTACTTGGTCGAAAGGGCGTCCCCACATTTTGGCGGGAGTAATCAACAACATTGCTCCCGACCAATGGCATTCTTAACATTCCCGATTCTTTCATTTTATCCCATGTTAGAGAATCGTAACAATCCCAAGTCAAACTCTTGTTATGTTCCTTTTCTTTCCTGAACAGATTGTCGTAACAAAACCAATGGTTACCTTGATACGTTGTCGAGTAACCCATAATCCGTGATTGATAAACGGGAAACTCAGGAAGCAACTCGGGCCTACGTTCCCCCAAGATCGATGTAAAAATACCCCATGCATTGCCCCAATTGCCAATGTTCTCATTTACCTTAAAGGCGGCCATTTTTGCGCGCCAAACACTCGGATGCATTAAGTCCTTCTGACTTTTCACATGCTTCACATCATAATGATCAACAAGCAAGGAAAAAATATTCACGTATTCCCCCGCCCAGATCTTTTCCTTTATAGCTAAAGGCACATGTTGTCCCAATCTCTCTCTACGAGAGGGTGCTGACTCGTCCCTTGCAATCGGCAATGGCCGCTTACCTGAAGTGGACGCAGCTTCTGCCGCTTGCGGCTTGTCTATCCCCGCCAACGGCGCAGCCACTCTAGCTGCCTCTCTCTTCTCACGAAGCCCTTTTATAAGCGCCTGTGCCTCGGCAGCCGTGGCGCCATCACTAATATCCCCCAACCATGCTGCTAGCTGTGCTGCCAGCTCGGGGGGCATGTCTTCCTTGGATGTCGGGGTGACGACAACGGGGATTGGAGTCCCCTCCATCGGTACTGGGGTCGGCGCCTCGAGCGGGGCAGAGGGAACCGGGACGTCTCCACCGGCTGGAACCCTTCTCGGCCTCTTAGGTCTCCCACCAGCCGGCGCAGGGCCCGAACCCTCCTCCCCATCTCGCTCCGCCAACCGTTTCTTTATGTCGGACACCTCTTTGCAAAGGGCCCGCACCATCTGGTCGGTCGTCATTCTCTTTGCGCCTTTCTTGGGCATCTCTCCGAGGAAGTATCTAGAAGACAAAGAAAAAGATCAAAACGCTCAAAATTGGCTCTTCGTTCTGTCCCGAGCTCACGTGTAGCGAGGAGGTGCAGCTTCGGAGCACAAGAACAAGAGGACGTCTTCTGGTCTTGCGTCCCTTTTTATCCGTCTTCAGGGCGGGCGTAAACCCGCCCCTGCCCGCCCCGGGGGCGGGGCTGGCTACGTCGGTGTCTAGGCCAGCCCACTCTTGGGCGGGAAAAACGCGCCCCGGCTACGCCGCTTCGGGCATACCAGCCGAGACGCGCCTCCCGCCCCAAAAATGGCTTCCCGGGGGGATCGAGGCACTCCGCCATACGTGCGGGGGGACCGAGTGGTCGCCCCTTTCCACATTAACAACTACATTAGCATAGCAGTTGACACCAGAACTATTTTCAAACCGATAACCAACATTCTCTTCAACACTGTCCTTTTTTTTTTTTGCTGCAGGCGCAAATTCATCTTGTTTTTTTTCTTTCTCTACAATTTCAATACAGATGTTCTCAAATCTTCTTTTTCTATCTACCACATGCTTTTCAAATACTGGATATTGAGCTAAATTGGGTGCATATTCTCCTCTTGACCTATTATACTCTTTCACACAATTTGCATCTGCACTAACCTTTGTCTCATCAAAATCAATCAAGTACAATCCAGATAAAGTTCTAACTCGAGACAAAGCAACATATGCCATACCCTCTTTAAACACGGTACTTCCAATATTCACTAAAGCACTAGATTTATGAATGGTCACCGCGTATGCCAAACAAATAGGAAACTGTTTTCTGCGTACATGCAAATATTTTACAAGCAAAAACCAAGATGAACAACAACTAAATTGTTGTAGTTCTACAATTTTATCAAATTTGATTTTCAAAAATTCAATCCCATCTCTATTTACACAATTAACAAAATCAACAATTTTACCCATTGCTCCATTTACTAAACCTTTTTCCACATTCAAAGTATGTCGTAAAATTACCCTACAGTTTACACATGCATACAAATTCTTTTCCAAACCAGCAGTTTTACTTATCGATTTCTCAAAAGAATGCAATTCCCTCTTCAACTTTTCAGTCAAAATAATAGTGATTCCTTCATGTTCTATTTTATCAATAGCTTCCAATTTTATATTTTCTTCATTTTCCAACTTTAACATTTCTTCATTAAATATAGAACATTCACGTAGTGTTGGCAATTTGTTTTCTGCAATTCTCATGTATATTTTCTCTGGAACAATATTTTCATTTGGAAACAAATTGGAAAGTAATTGTCTCTGTAAAGCTTGTTTGCCATTTTCAGTCATTTTTCCAATTCTTATATCTTGAAGAATAGTTTCATAATCAGCATCCTTTGCATGTCGCATATTTGTAATAAGTTCCTTATACACAAAATATGACCAAATGTTTACATTTCCAATGCTCCCCATAGACTTTCTGGTATCTTCATGCACCAGTGTTTTAAACACTGGTTGTTCTTTTACAGGAGTAAGAAGATTTTCAAAAAACAATGACGTGTTTTCCTCCGAATAATACGTCAAACTCTGTTTTAAGAATTTGCTGCATCCTTAAATGCACAAAGGCAAGCATTAAGTTTGATACCATGCTTACCTCATCAATAATGAGAAGTTTCATTTTCCTCAAGACTCTTGAAACTTCAAAACAAGCTTCTCCAGATAGCTTGTTGTATTCTAATTTGTTTTCATGCTCTACTGGTAGCATTATTAAACAATGTAAAGTAATTCCTTTAATATTGTGGACTGGTAATCCACATGGAGCAGTGACAACACAAGACAAATACTACTCAGTTGTTTTCTATAGAAAAGTTGTGATTACTTTAATTAAAAAACTTTTGCCTGTTCAGCTTGTCCACTCACATACATCCAGATAGGTTCAAATGATGAGCAAGAGCACTCTTTCTTCTCATGAAGTAATCCATGGTCAATCTGTTCTCTCACTTGCTCATATATTTCTTTCTGCTTAAGATTTAGTTGTTCTTCCAAGTTTCCTAAGTTTGTTACATCTTCTTGAGCCTGATACATTGCTGTTTCCACCTCTTCCATAGCAGTTTCTGCTTCATTTTGAATAATTGGTTCTCCTAGTGGGTCCTAACTCAACGGAGCAGAAGTTTGACTCTCTTGAGAAGATCTCTAGCAATCTCAGCTGCAATTGTAGCTTCTTGCTCAATTTCATCATTCAACATTTTCACATAATTAGCAAAAACAGGACATTCTATAGTATCTTTAGTTGCATTGAAGGAATCTTCATAGCTCTTGAAATCTCCAAGTAATTCCAATTCTGAACGCCATGGCTTGAAAAGTTGCAAAAGAGCTAAATGGTAAAATTCCCTTTTGTCAGGTGTTTCGCAACTCAGTTTACGCTGATTAATCAAATGTCCTTTTCTTTCTTTCACCAGATATCCTTCAGAACCAATCACAGCATATATACCATTATTGATGTTTTCTGTGATATTCCGTTTAAAAATATAGGTTTGCAGCACTTCATAGAGACAAATGTTCTCAAGATGATGACTTCTATTTGGATAATATGTATCCAACATATTTGTTTTCACAATATCTGTACTTTCTGGCTCTTTTTCAGCTAAATATTAAATTTCTTGTACAGATTTAAGAACTCTGTTTCATGTTGCAGCAAGACTTAGACTGACCCAAAGGATTCTTCTAGATTTGGAGTGTAGACTTGCAGATGATAAGCGATCCGAGCATTCATACCCTCCAATTTCTCAATGAGATAACATCTTCAAACTGTAAGTATATAATTTCTTACTTAGACTCTTCTTGTGGGAAATCTCTTCCCACATTTCCTTCAATTCCGTCTTTTCTGATTTTGTTATGTACAATGTTACATATCGAGCAACAGCAATGGAATTGTCTGCAACATATTGAATATCCATATTAGCATTCCACATGGACAAAATGACTGGGTTATAGCCATTTATGTATTTTGACTCTTCCTTTCTTCTTAAGTTGTAGGTATTTTTTGGAGACTTTCTTGTGATAGTATGTCGCAAAGATGACATAAAACTGTTCACTCTTCCTTTCAATATTACTGGACGTGGAAATCCAAAATGGCATTTGGTGTACAATTTGTTCTTAGATTTGTTGTCTTAAGCCCTTATCTTGTGTACTTTTAGGTATATCACATGTAGCATATTTTTCAATAAAAGACAGCACAGTATCATCTGAGTCTGTATCAAATTTGGGAGCATCTTTGATCCATATTAGCATGTGTATGTGAGGATCACCTCTTGCTTGATACTCCTTTCTCCAAAAGAAGCCCAGAACCTCTCCAAGAGGAGGATTTTTTTATTAGTGATAAAAGACATCATAACTACAAATCTATAATTGAAATACCTGCATACATTAACTGGATCCAAAGAGCACAATTCTCCAGGTGTCTTGTATTCAATGTTTAGTGTATTTGGATTTGCCTCTCGAAGAAATTTAAGTAAATCATCCCAAGCATATTCAGCACAGCTTAGAGTAAGGAACCATGTAGGAGTTCCTAAGTTCCTTAGCATATATTTCAGTTCTCCATGACGACGGTACCAGTACTCATTAGTACCACGCTGACACCCCCTGAGATTAATTAGCTGAGATTCCAAAACATTATCTTTCTGCAGTACTTTATCCATAAATTCCTTTGCCGAAACATTTTGCAGATGTACACCTGTTTTCAATATATGGTTTACTGCATAAGAAAGTCCAGACAAATCGCTCTAAAACAAAATATGAAACAAATACGGAATACATTGTCGAAATCTTGGATCTTCTGCATATAATCTTGATGTCCAGTATTCAGATGCAGGAATCTGCACAGGTCGGTCATCATATCGTCTTCCTTTTCCTGTGGAAAACAATTGAGGGAAACAACAAGCTTCCAAGCTTTTTTCCCATACACTAATGGGACTTCCTTTTGCTTCTTTCATTTGGAATAACTCTATAGTATTCCCCATCACTTCTCTAGAATGCAGTGGATGAACACTGTGATGTTCGTAGATTTCTTCAGTTCTGGACAAATCCACTTTTTCAATTTGTCCAGATGGCAAGTCACTATCTTCTTCTAC
The DNA here is from genome assembly GCF_964263255.1 of Lissotriton vulgaris. NCBI lineage: Eukaryota > Metazoa > Chordata > Amphibia > Caudata > Salamandridae > Lissotriton > Lissotriton vulgaris. The sequence goes on from NC_141687.1 coordinate 924,758,089, forward strand.
AGTTATTTCTTCTTCTCTCACATACACATTTCTGTAATAGTGATTATTTTTTACCAGATACAATGTTGCCTTTTTCACTTTCCTAACACCCACTAATTCTTACCAGATTTTCTTACTCTTAGTAGGAACGCCATTAACAAGAATAACTAAAGGTTCATCCTCTACATTTTCTACACCAATTGTTTCAATATTTTTCTTTAAATCTAGAGGCAAATATAAGCCTCTTCCCTTCAATCCTCTCTGTAAATCAGAAGGAGGCAATTTTCCTGTCTTAGGGTCCATACGAACAATAGCCTGAAATGGTTGCACACATTGAATAAGAATAGACTCATAGGTATTTAAATCCATCATTCAGAAGGAATATTTACCAACTCAAGATTATTATGCACAGCACTAGCAGGCATTTTGTTCTCGTCTAATTTTTTATAACAATATTCACAAATACACTGATCAGAACCCAAATTAAAACAATTCTCTACCAACAAATAAGTTGAAAAATTCTTCCACTCATTATTATTTCCCTTTTCACTTTTTAAATACAAATCAACAGTCCTGGTCTGATTTTTATAATGAGTTCATCTACAACAGACACAACAATAATTTGGCCTTTCACCTGAAATCACCTCAAACTTTGTAATTTCTTGCTCAAAATTTTCTGTACTACAATGTTGTACATTCTCTTCTACATTTCCTTCTATTAATATCTCAATTTCTGCACTGTCTTCCTCAGGACCAAAATAACTAACCTCAATTTCATCACACACGTTCTTTACATTTGACACAGATCTATGCAAAAGAGCACTGTTCAACTTTTTTAACAGTAGAGCTGGACTTTTTGCATAATACAATCTTCTGACTAATTTCCTCATTTCAGAATGATGTACTGCTAACATCCTGAAATGGTGAAAAATACTTCAACATACTTTTTTAGAAACACAAGCCAGAGAATGACCTTGCAAACCAGTATTTTCTCTCACTCTGCAAGAGTCTAGTCCTTGAAACATCTTAATCTTTTGTTTAACACTTTTCTTAGTGTAGTTACGTAAGAAATTGCATAAAAAATTAATAGATTCTTGCCGTACACTACAATTACTTCTACAATTCCAAGTGCACACTGGAGCTTTTGGACCTCTCCCTAAAATGTTATCAGCTAACACCACTTCTGCATTTCTAGGAACAATTTTCTTTTTCTCAATAGGAAAACCATTTCTAACCTCATAAGTATGACCACTAGTGTCAACTGCATGCAACAAATCGTTACTCTGAAGATAACTTTCTTCATAAAAAAAGGCTCAGAACTTGAACTATGTTTCCATTCACCCAAAAAAACTCACAAAAATTACTTCTGTTAATTACTCTTCTCCACTTACTTTTGGCCTTCATTAAATGGATTGCCTTATCTAGTGATCAAATTCTATTGAATACTAAAATAACCAATTTTGTTTTTAATTCGAAATCTTTCTCAACTACATTTTCTATACCTTTCTTCTTCTTATAAAATGCTGTTTTTTTACATCCCTTAATTTCTTTAATTAAATGTAATACAACTCTATTAAAAACATTTTTTCCTAATTTCCATAAATTGTTTTTTTCTCCATTTACTATACACTATTTTTTCTGCAGTTGACTTTCCATGATTGTTCTCTTTATTCTTCTTTTTCTGTTTCATTGCAGATACACTAATACCATTTTTCACTTTGTGCACACTATTCTTAGTCTTTAATATTTTCCTCAGAAAACTGTTCCTTCTCTTACCAGGACTTTTTTTCTTTTTCTTAATACATGGTTCTTCATGTAAATATTGTGGATGACTTCTCTTCAAATAAACACCTTTCTTTCGTTGTTTCCTCTGTTGAGTTTTGGTAGGCATGATACTGCTTTTTCAGTATTGATAAACAGAATCTATTAAAAAAATATATATAACATTACAAAAATAAATGTATAAAATATTCTATAATATTACTTACAAGAACAGAGGGAGGATTATGAGGACAACTGTGAGACTATGAAAATAAAAGTACTTACAACAAGAGAGGAAAAAGTATGAAACAAGGGAAAATATAACGGAAAAAGGGGAGTATAAACAGGCACTGCAATATAACGAGATAAAGGAAGTGTTAGAAATGGGATCCCTGGCTGGCCAGGGCTCACGCCAAAGTCAGTCAGAGACCACCACTCCTAAGTCAGGGCAAGGGAGTTACACGCCAAGATAACCCCTGCTCACCCTCTAGGTAACAAGGCTAAACTTGGAGGCGATATGAGCTAAGTATTTGCGCACGCACCCCAGCAACAACACCCAAGGCCCACCACAAAGGAAACTCCACACAAGGTTATATATAAAAATAGCCTTTGTATTACACCAAAACACATTTGATAAAACACACACTTTACAATGTGCCAGAGGCACGGGCAGAATTTAAAGGGGATTATGTACAAGACAGGGCCACCTGGACCACTGTCAGGAATCAGCACTTTTAGAAGTAACACTTTTAGAAAGAGCACTTTTAGAATGTAAAATCACTGTAGCACAAAAATAACATACAACCAGTCACTACTGGTACCAGGTGAGCACCACCTATGCAACCCTCACTACCTTAGGAGATTACACTAGGGAACCTGGGCTTCGCTAGTACCACCTAAGTATCGCTATACCTGGAGGGGTCTAAGGAAGAAAACACATGATGCATCACAATACATTCAGAGGTGTAAAAGCAGCAACACACATGATGAATAAACTACCCATTCAGAGGTGTAAAGGTAAAGCACATGAAGCATAACATACAATCAGAGGTGCAAGGAACAGCAACACAATAGCACAAAATCCACATTCACCACCACCTGTGGCAGTCCCTGTGTCCCAATGTCAGGGCCTAAACGTGGCAGCTGCCCACAAAGTGCAGGGCAACTGATGCAGGGAAAGTTAGCGCAACGTTGGAGCCTCGTGGGCTCAAGAACCACCACTGTGGCACTGATGAGCCTCCCTGGGCTCTAGAACAACGAACTGGCACCCTGAGCCTCTCGGGGCTCGCCAAGCAACTGTGGGCGCAAGAGCCTCTCTGGGCTCGAAAGAACAGGAAATGCCCTGAGCCTCTCAGGGCTCGTCACGAATGAGGGCAGGGGGGCCCCTCTCGAGGACCCCAGAACAACTGGAGAGCCACTCGGGCTCAAAGAACAAATTGCCCCCAGGAGCCTCGGAGCTCCTCAACGCTGATGGGGGCTTTGTTGGAGTCCCTCACGGGGGACTCAGAGCAGGGGCAACAGCCTCAAGAGCCTCGAACGGCTCTACACAAAGAAATGCTGCCCACGTTGGAGTGGCCCTCTCCCAACGGGGCCGCTCGAAGAATCAACAAGGACCTGCCCCCGCACTCACCGGGACTTCACTGGTGCTGCGGGAGGCGGGATACACGGCCGGCTTTTCCTCTCCGGCAGCGCGGGGCTCCTCTCTCCACTCGGGGAGCCTCGGGGACACGGCCGTCTGCGTCACTACTTGCTGCTCGGCTGCGGGGGCAGGACTTCCGGGTCACCCTTTCTCGGGCCGCGCAGCGATTGGCTGGCCACACGAGCACTTCCGGGTCGCCGCGGGCAGTGCGGCACTCGCTTTAGATAGGCAGGCGGGGTCCCATTATCCGAGGAGTGGGCTCCCTCGTGATAAATGAATATCTCCAAAACGGGCACAATAAAAGCGGCAAATGAGCGGGGTGGCACCCGCGCCACTAGATCACCTCACGGGGCGGTCAGATGCCGGGTGGGCACCGGCGAAGGGCACCCACAGCGCTAGCAGCGCTAGCCACGGAGGAAAGGCGCTCCCAAGCGCCAGGGGATGAAATAAAGCGCTCTCAGCGCTAGAAGCCACATGAAGCGCTCTCAAGTGCTAAGCAAGGATTCCCAGTGCTCCCAGCACTGGGGGACAGAAAGCAGCGCTCTCAGGACTATAAGCAAGGAATCCTCAGTGCTCCCTAGCACTGGAGGACAGGACAAGGCTCCAGCAAGGGCTGGAGGCAGGCAGGGGGGGCAAGGCTGGGCCAGAGCCAGCACACTGGGTCTCCAGGCAGGGAGACACTCCAAGTGGCGGTCCTCCTGGCCCCAGCAGCAGCAACAGCCCCCTCTGGCAGGATCCAAAAGCAGAACACATTCATGGGGACACAGCCCCATTTTTATACTGTAAATCCTTTGTCTAAGGGTGCAGGGTGGGGGAGAAACCAGTCGCAGCTGGTTCTGGAGCACTCTGGATGGCCCAACCACCCCTTTCTTTCACTGGGGAGGCTAGGGTCGTAAGACACACCACAGGGGGGCGGAGCCAGCATTGTTTGGGGAAAACCCAGCCCATCCAGGACACAGGTACACTCTTCCCACACATCACTCATGCTAATCTCACCACCGGCAGACCCATCCAGACTTCCTGAAGCCTGGCATGCCAGCCAGCTCCAGCCAATCTCGCTCCAGGCATATTTTACATTAATATGCCAAGTCCTAGAAGTGGCATTTGTACACAAGACACACTCATGCCACATATATCATTGCGAAGCATTCACTCTCACGAGTTCGCACATATCAAATTCGAGCCTGCACTCCTCACACATCAGGAACTACCAGGGACACACACATTCCCCATGCATTCCTATGGGAGGGCAGGCCAGCCATACTACACGCACGCACTTTCACTCCGGGACCCAGGGAAAAGTGCGAAGAGACCCAAAAATCACTAACACAGGGTCAAAAATAAAAGCAAAAAGATTAGGGGGGAACCCGCCCTAAGGGCCAAGTCCAACAGGAAGTATGAATAAACTGGAAAGTATCAATAGGTAAGGGAGAGTATGAAGAGAAAGATGGAAATATGAGGAGAGAAGAAAGAGTATAAGAAGAAAAAAGAGAGAAAGAGGACAGACGGGGCACTATGAGAAGAGAGAGAAAGACTCTAAAGAAAAAAGAAGGAATATGTGAAAAGACGTGCAACTATAAGAACAAAAAAGGAATACTAGCAAAGGACAATGTGCATAAGTACAGAGAGAACAGTACCCGAAGAGAGCACGAAGAATGTGGGGAAAAGTGGCGCAAGCGTAAGGAAAAAAGGGGTGTACAAGAACAGAGGATACAGTCTGAGGAGATAAGAGAGTATAAACTGATGGAGGATTATTAAGAGTGAAAAGTGTATGACGAAAGAGGCAGAAGTATGACAAGAGAAACAAATATAAAGAGAGAGATCAGTATGAAAAGACGGAGAATATGAAGAAAGTGCTGCAGAGTGTATGCAGGGAGTCAAGAAGGAGTAAGAGAAGAGAGCAAACAATATGAACAGATTTAAGAAGTATAAACAGGGAGGACAGAAAATGAAAATAGAAAAGAAATATGAAGGAAAATATGAACACAGAGAGAAGGAGTATAGGGCAAAAGGAAATATAAGAAAAACTCAGTAGTATGAGGAGACATGGAGAAGTAAGAGAAGAGAGGGGGGAATATGAAAACGGGGGGAGTATAAGAACAGGGGGGAATGAGGAGAGGAATATAACAATAAGAAAAGACGGCAATATTAGTAGAGAGTGCAAAGTATAAGAAAAGAGAGGAGAAATGTGAGTACAGAGAGAAGAGTATTAGAAGAAAAAGAAAAGTATTAGAAATCAATAGGGAGTACCTGCAAAGAACAGCGAGAATAAGAAGAAACAGAGAATATAAGAACAGAAGAGTATATATGAAAAAAGAGGAAGGAATGTAGAAAGACACAGAGACAAAAATGTGGAGAAAAGACAATTATAAAGGAAGACTGAGTACTATGAGAAGCCAGTAAGAACTATGACAACAGTGGTGAATATAAAGACAAGAGAGAATATAAAGAGGAGGACAAATATGCAAAAAGACGAGCAAGTATGAAAAATAAAAGTATAAAAAGAGAGCAGAATATAAGAAAAAGGTAGTATAATGAGAGAGAAGGAGTAAGACGATACAGGAGGGAGTATAACAAGAGAGTGTAGAAAATATGCAAAAAGGTGCGAATATAATTCCTTAATGTACACACATGCACACTCTGATATTACCCAAAAAATGATAAGACCATGCATTTTACCAAAACACATTTACTACTGTAAAACGTTTAAAAAGGAGCGAATATAGCGGCATATTATATGGGACCGGTGTTAAAATTATCGCAGTTTTATCGGCCGGAAACTGCAGATAAAACGGCGATAATGGGCTTGATAATATGCCCTTGTTAATTCCCATAGAAACCCATGTTCGGGTGTTAACATGTGCTTGTATGGGAATTAACAAGGGCATATTATCAAGCCCATTATCGCTGTTTTATCTGCAGTTTCTGGCCGACAAAACTGCGATAATTTAAACACCAGTCCTTGATATTATGCCCCATAATTCCATAATGTTCACACATGCACAGTGTGATATGAGACAAAAAAATATGAGATCATGCATTTTACCATTTACTACTGAAAACCGTTTACGTGACTATACATATTCCATGTATATAATTACTACATTTCAGTGAACAAGAGTGACTCATTTTCCAAATACATATGCAATTTACTACATTATTTCTGCCACTATTACATGAAAAAAACTAACACAATAAAACAACAAAGACACACAAGGGGCTTGTAAATCGACCCAGACTATATAGAAAGGGAGAGAAACAAGAAAGAGGACAGAACAGGGAGTATCAAGAAAAAGATTAAATAGGAATATGACCACAGAGGACAATATAAGAGAAAGACAGTAGTACAGAGAGAGAGAAAAGAGTAAGAGGAGAGAGAGGGAAGTATAAAAAGAGAGGCTAGAAATTATGGAAAAAGGGACAAATATAGGGCCATATTATGAAGAAAAGGCGACACATTATCGCCGCTTTTATCGGCAGGAAATTGCTGCTAATGCGGCGATAATGGGCTTGATAATATGGCCTTGTGAATTCCCATAGAAGCCCAGGTTAACACCATATATATATATATATATCTATATATATATATATATATATATATATATATATATATATAGATATATATATATATAGATATATATATATATCTATATCTATATATATATATATATATATATATATATATATATATATATATATATATATATATATATATATATATATATATATATATATTACCTACTGGCGGTCGCCAGTAGGTATATATAGTTAGGATTTTTTCCCTATGGGATTTCTGAAAATTCTATGTCGAATAACTTTGGCGTTTGTGGACAGAATCGGCTGAAATTTTCAGGAAAATGGCACATTTTGTTTCTGAGCAGCTCCTGGAAATTTGGGGGGGGTTCGTCAAGGGGGGGCCGAGAAAAAAGGGGGGTCCCAAAACGCGTTTTTAACATTGAGTTTTCCATAGGGCGGTTGGCCTCACTTTTAGCTCGAACGGCTGAATGGATTTGCACGAAACTTGGCAAAATTGTAGGGACTGTTAGCCCGATGTGCCTTTGCTAGGTCTCAATATATGTGCTTTAGTGGATTTTGAGAAATTAACGTTTAAATCAAGATATATATCTGTAACAGCGCTCCGGGCAGCGATCCGGTCCGCTTACTTTTCGCTTATCGGAACTATGCGAAGCGAAGCTGATTGGCTCTCCGGTGTCTGTCAACATTCTAAACAGTCCGATGCGGCCGCCATGTTGTCTCTCGGTAGGATCGAGAGATAAGAGGAGGCCAAAACAAAGGGGGAAATTTCGATAAGGGGGCCTAGTAGATCCTCCCTGACCCCCTAGGTTTTATGTGGAGGTTGTTAAAGGTTTCTGCAGGGGGGAAAAAAAAAAAAAAAAAAAAAAAAAATTATTTATGCGTGGTGAGCTCCTAGTACGCGAACCGGGTAGCGCTCTGGGCAGCGTACTATAAGGATAAAAGAATGATAGATTTTTTTAATACTGTATGTTAATTATTTGTTGTTTTTGTTGTTTTTTTTTTGTTTTCTTTATTTTTTTTTTTTTATTATGATTGTGTTTCATACTTTATTAAATTTTCTAACATTTCATTTTCAGAAATGTCATAATTTTTTATAGGGTGTAATTGTTTTTCATTTTGAAGCAGGTTGTCCACTGCTTCAACACATTGTAGAAGTTCGTGGTCTCTACTGTCATCCATAAAGTCATCAATTTTGTCTTGGCTGCTCTCCTTCAGTTCAATTGAAAATGAAACTTGTTGTTCGCCTTCCATTTTGCCTGAAATTTTGAATTAAAAAATATATATTAGTAGAGATTGGGCACTGTTGGGATTAATTTTAGATAGGTAGTTTTTATCAGTGAATTTTTCTTTTGACAGTGTATAGTATCAGAGTGGAAATCTAACTATAAAAAAGTGTATGTAATTTAATGAAGACAAGCCTAACTCCATTCCTAACTATAACAGAGAAGTCTATCTAAATCCATAACTACTACAGAGGGATAGTGTATATGTATCAGAAAAAGTCTACCATATCAAGTTATAGTGTACAATATACTTTATTTTTAAAAATAACAACTTACCTTCAGAAACAAGTTGAAGTCTTAGGTAAGTATTGAAATGTGATGTACAACAAGAAGTAGCAGTCAAAATGGCTGTGTTTTCTTCTCTTCCTTTATATATATTCAGGTATATAACCAATCAAATATCAGGTAATAAAAGTAGGAAATGAAAGTAAGATTTTTATTGGTTGTCAATTCCAACACTTCAGATGTGTTTTGTGAAGTAATTTACTTCAAGGTATTTAGAGAGGTCTACAGGCTTAATGGCTAAATGGAATTTCAATCAAATTTGTGAAAATGAAAGGGATTGTTATGTAGTATGAGTTAATGTATATTTGGTGAGAGTGTCTCCAGTCCTTTTTCTTTGAATTACTTTCCCACCTTTTCTTTGGGCCGCTTCCCGGGAAGCAGTTTAGTCCGCGAACTAGAAGCGTAACGGGAGTCCACCATTTTGTGTTTCGGTCGAATTAACATATAAAATGGAGGTTAAATAATGTTCAGAAAGGGTAGAAGGGGACACGGTACAAGTATTTTGACCCCCCAGGTTTTCTGAGGGTGGCTGAGGAGGACCATATGTGCGGAAAAAAACATTTTTTAAATAATTTTGGGCGGTTAGCTTCCAGTTCGCGTACCGGGAAGCGCTCTTTGAGCGTAGTTTGTTGAAAATTACAGAAATAAGTTAGAGAAAAGTATTAATTGTGCGTGATCAGATGAAGGGTAGCTCTGAGAGGAGCTTTTGGGTTTATGTTCCATTTAGGTACTTATAAGTAGGTACCAATGCACAGTCTTAAATTCAGAATGAAAATTCTGTTGCCCTCATCTGAGAAGTGAACTCCATCTCCTCTGTAGATATCTTGCATGTAGTAACGCAAGTTATTGTTGTACAGAGAGCCCATTCCATGGTCTCTCATGAAAGCTGAAACAGATTTGTTTACATGCTTCCTCGCTTTCTCAATTTGTGGACCAAATTGGTTGGACCACCTCCATTTCTGTCTTTGGCATATATTGGAATATACCAAGGCAGTTTGAGGAAAAAGTGCCATTAATTGCTCAAAGGTGTCCTTTAAAAGCATTTCCAGACCTACTCCTGTTAAAGTGCCCAAATCATTACCTCCACAATGCACAATTAACAGGTCAGGTTTGGGCAAATGCATAAAGGTTTTCACCAATGGTATCAATTGGTGACATTTTAATCCTCTTTGGCCCAACCATTTAATTTCCACATCTTGTAAATTGAGGTTGTGTAAATTTCTGTTGTCAGCATACCTTTGAGCCCAGTGGATGTAACTATGTCCAACAATCCAGACGTTAAACATGGTGGGAGAAGGTTGTGCTGCAGTCAGATGAAGTGTGGTAATGAAAGGGCAGTTGAAACAGTAGGAGTTTGTAAAGAAAAAAAACTGTGGATTTCCAATGGTAATGATTCATTAGCAGTGATTGGCGCATTTCCATTTCTGAAAACAGAAAGTTAGGGTGCATGGATGTGTTCTTGAAAGATGTAATTTTAATGGTCAAGGAAGAAACTTTTACTGAAAGATTGCACTGGATACGCAGGTGCACTGAGAGTTCAGAGTTCAATTGAAACATTGTTGTGTGAACTTGCAAACATGAGAGGTCTTCCAGGAGGTGGTTGCTATGGAAAAAAGGCAGAGAGGGCAGAGGGGGGGAAGGGTTTTGATTTGAAAAAAGTGAGGGAAGAGTTACGATTGGCTAATATGAGAGATAAGTGAAATGAATATCTGTATTTCTGTGCTTTCTATAGCTGCAGCCTCTGGAGTGCATCCTTTTTCTTCTGCTGAAGACAATTTGGTGTATTTCTGAGACTGTTTTCAAAACTCAAAAAGTATTTGCTAAGGTGAGAAAAGTTTTATTTATTTTAGATATAGAATATAATGATTTAAGGAGAAAATGATGAAGAAAGCTGTGTTTTTAAAACTGTGGCTTTGTCTATAGTGATATAGAAATAGATTTTGTTACTTTGAGAAATTGTATTTGCATATTCGGTGTAGAATTCTGGCATGTAGTAACTCAAGGTATTGTTGTATATGAAGCGCATTCCATGGTCTTTTATGTAAGCTGAAACAGATATGTTGTTTTTAAAAACCATTTTGAAAACAATTAAATTTTGGATATGTACTGTTAGAGTTTCATAGGTTGTTTTGGGTCATATTTATAAGGCATTTGAGTGTCTTTGATGTTATTTTTTCATTTTTAAATGGAAAGCATTCCTCATGGGGCAAGTGTCTTGTAAATACGTTCTCACCTGCGCTTGGCAAATTTAGATTTTGATTATGGGAGTTACATAGCCATGTTAATAATGTCGGAAAAATGGTGCTAGGGTATTCCAGAAAACGCGTTCATGTGTCTCAAGGATATTTTCAGTCATTTCCTCTTGAATGCAGGTATACAATTGATTTATATGCTGTGTTTAAAAACGATAATTTTCTATGATGATCTGTTTTCTCTTTTAAATGGAAAGCGTTCCTCATGGGGCTCTGAGCAGTATTTAGTCATGTTATTCAATGGGTGGTGGATAACATGGCTAAGAGCATTTGCTGAATAATGCATGAATATCGTTGACTTTTCAGCGTTATTCATGCATTGCGACCGTTTTTTTTCGCATTTGCGAGCAGTTCTTAGCCATGTTATCCAATGGGAGGTGGATAACATGGCTAAGAGCATTTGCAGGATAATGCATGAATATCGCGGACTTTTCAGCGTGATATTCATGCATTGCTACCGCTTTTTATCGCTAAGGAGAAAATGATGAAGAATGCTGTGTTTTTAAATTGTGGCTTTGTCTGTAGTGATATAGAAATAGATTTTGTTACTTTGCGAAATTGTAATTGCATATTCGGTGTAGCATTCTGGCATGCAGTAACACAAGTGTGCTTGGCAAATTTAAATTTTGATTATGGGAGTTACATAGCCATGTTAATAATGTCCAAACAATGGTGTTGAGTAGTTTTTAGCCATGGGCTTCGATTGGATTTCCACAGAGCATATTCTGGAGCCCATTATCGCCGCTTTATCAGCCGTTTTCGGCCAATAATGCGACGATAATTTTAGTGCACAGGTTTGATAATATTTCCCTACATTCGCAGGGCTAGGTGATAGGCTGAGACCAGCCTGGCATGTAAAATGGCTGCCGTGCACGACAAAATTGTGGCATTGTAAAAAAGGCAAGTTGGCGCAGACATTGTGTCTCAATAAGGATTCATTTATAACAATGTGGTATTTTATCAAGCCTGTGCGCTTCAATTATCGCCGCTTTATCGGCCGAAAACGACCGATAAAGCGGCGATAATGTGCTTGATAATATGCTCTATGGATTTCCATTCGAAGCACATGCTAGATGTGAAGAAAATATAAGGGATTGGGATACGTCTCCCGCACCTCCTTATTCCTAGTAATTTAATTAAAACGAAGCACAAAATGGCGTATTCTCGTGCAGTTTGCGGCCCAGTTCGGTGTTTGGGAAGCGGTTCTATCGTGAAAAATATATTTTTTTTATTTTCCCCAGGGGACCCTTTAAAAATCCCAACAACATTCCTAGGGGGTCAACCAGGGTATACTTTGTCCCCTTTCATTAAATTTCCCCTTCGTTTTTCACCTCTTCTTCTCTCTCGATCCTACCGAGAGATAAGATGGCGGCCGCTCCGGACTGTTTAGAATGTTGACAGACACCGGGGACCCAAGCAGCTTTGCATTGCTAAGTTCCTTTTCGCAGGTGGGAGCGTATTTACAAGAAACTTGCACCATGAAGAACGCTTTCCATTTAAAAAAGAAAAATAACATCATACACAGTCATATGCCTTGATTTGCTATGTTAAATAATAAGAAGGGCATTAAGTTTTTGATGACTGTTATTCATTTACTGTTTGGTAATAGTGGTTATTAACATTTTTTATTATATTTTTCAACAGATTCAACTGCAGATTCTTTCATAGTTTGGAAAATGCCTACCAAAAATAGAATTATAAAGGCTCAAAAACGTCAAAGACAGCACAGTGATGTTTTATTGCAGCAGTCCTCTTCCCTAAATACTTATCAAAACACCAAGAAAGCTCCGGGTAAGAGCACAAAGTCTTTCTTAAAAAATATTTGTAGTAAAAAAAGTTTTTCTCGCCCAAATGTTTCAGTTCAGAAAAAGAAGAGTAATTTAAATGGAAAGAAAAGACCCATGAAAAATGTTACTGGTAGAGGAAGAGATAACTCTGTGCATGATAGTAGAAGGAAAGAACAGTTTAGGGACATTCGACAACGAATGTTCCGTAATCGGATAATAGTTAATTTATTAAGAAATATTAAGAAATGCAAACAGAAAGCGGCATTTTATAAGAAGAAGAAAAATGTCGAGAAAATTATTGATCATGCTTTTGAAATTAAGCGAAAGTTGTTTATTTTGGTAATCAATAGAATTAGGAAACTAAGCAAGGTAATTTCTGATTTCAAAACAAACAGTAGATGGAAGAGAGTAGTAAATCGTACTAACTTTTGTGAAATTTTTTCCGGAGAATGGATGCATAGTTCAAGTTCTGAGGCATTTTTTAATGAGGAGAGTTATTTTCAGGATAATGATTTGGTGCATGCAGTTGACATCAGTGGTCGAGCTTATGAAGTGAAGGATGGTTGTCCAGTTGAAAAAGAAAAACTTGTGACAACAGAGACAGAAGAGGCGCTAAGTGATGAGGTTTTAGGAAGACGTCCTAAGGCTCCTGTGTACATTTGGAAGTGTAGTTCTATTTGCAGTGTGCGACAGGTTTCCATCAATTTGCTTTGTGATTTTATACGGACATTTAATAAGAAAAGTTTGAAGCAGAAAATGAAGTTGTTGCAAGATTTAGATCCTTGCAGAGTGAGACAAATAACAGGTTTGCGTGGTCATTCACTGGCTTGTCTTTCCAGGAGAGTATGCCAGAGTGTTTTTCATCATTTCAGGATGCTAGCAGTGCATCATAATAAAGTGAGAAAATTAGTGAGAATGTTGTATTATGCAAAGAGTCCAGCAATTATGCTTAAACAATTATGTGCTGCTCTTTTGCATGGTTCTGAAATAGATGTGAAGAATATTTGTGAAGAAATTGAGTTTTGTTACTTTAGTAGTAAAGATGAGAATGTTCAAATTGACCCTGAAGTAGAGAGTAATGTGGAAGATAATGTACAGGTTTACAGTACAGATAATTTTCAGAAGGAAATTGCCACGTTTCAGATGAAATCAAGTGACAGACCTAATTTCACTTGTGTTTGTTGTCGACGTACTTATTATAAGAATCAGACTAAGGTAGTGGATTTATATGCAAAAAGTGAAAGGGAAAATAATAGTGAATGGAAGGATTTTGCCACATACTTGATGGTAGAAAATTATTTTGATTTGGGATCGGATCAACGTGTGTGTACTTATTGTTGTAATAAATTAAACCAAAATCAGATGCCTGCTAGGGCAGTTCATAATAATCTTGAATTGGTTGAGATTCCTTCTGAATTGAAGGATTTAAATACTTATGAATCTATTTTGATTCAAAGTATTCATCCCTTTCAGGCTATTGTAAGAATGGAGCCAAAGACAGGGAAGTTGCCTCCAGCAGATTTACAGAAAGGATTAAAGGGAAGAGTTGTTTATTTGCCTTTAGATTTGAATAAAAACATTAACACAATTGGAGTAGAAGAAGTGGAAGAGGAACCTCTGGTTATCTTGGTTAATGGGGTTCCGACAAAGAATAAGAAAATATGGCAAGATTTAGTGGATGTTAGGAAAGTCAAAAAGGCAACAGTGTATTTGAAGAAAAATAATAAGTATTATAAGAATGTGTATGTTGCAGAAGAGGAAGTAAGTGATGAAGAGGATAGCGATTTGTGTGCTGGGCAAATTCAGAAAGTAGAGGCCTCTAAAAGTGAAGAAATATATGAACATTATAGTGTTCATCCATTGCATTCCAAGGAAGTCATGGGGAATGCTATTGAGTTGTTTCAAATGAAACAAGCCAAAGGGAGTCCCATTAGTGTTTGGGAGGAAAGTTTGGAAGCTCGGTGTTTCCCACAGCTATTTCCCACAGGTCGAGGAGGAAGATATGATGAGCGATCTCATCAAATTCCTGCGTCTGAATACCGGACTTTACGATTGTATGGAGAAGATCCTAGGTTTCGTCAATGCATTCCCTATTTGTTTCATCTCCTGTTTGAAAGCGATCTGTCTGGATTGTCATATGCAGTGAACCACATCTTGAAAAGTGGTATACAGATGCGAAATATCTCGGCAAGAGACTTTATGCATAAAGTTAATGTCCAAGATAGTATTTTGGATTCTCACTTAATTAATCTCATGGCGTGTCAGCGTGGTACTAATGAGTATTGGTATCGTCGTCATGGTGATTTAAAATGTATGCTGAGGAACTTAGGAACTCCGACATGGTTCCTCACTCTGAGCTGTGCCGAGTATGGCTGGGAAGACTTACTTGAATTTCTACGAGAAGCAAATGGAAATATTGAAAACATTGAATTCAAGACACCTGGAGAACTGTGTTCTTTGGATCCTGTGAATGTATGCAGGTACTTCAATCATAAATTTGAAGCTATGATGTCTTTCATCACAAATAAGAAGAATCCACCTCTTGGAGAGGTGTTGGATTTCTTTTGGAGAAAGGAGTACCAAGCAAGAGGTGCTCCTCATATACATATGTTGTTGTGGATCAAGGATGCTCCTAAATTTGGAACAGATTCCGATGACTTAGTGATGAATTTCATAGAACAGTATTCTACGTGTGCTGTTCCAAATGCAACGGAGAAGAAAAGCCTAAGAGAACAAGTTCTACGTTTCCAAAGCCATCGTTGTGGAAAGTACTGTCGTCGTAAATTCAGAAACAAGGATAAGTTCTACACCAAATGTCGTTTCAACTTTCCACGGCCGGTGATTTCAAAAGGAAAAGTGAACAGTTTGATGTCTTCACTACGACATAATGTGACGAGGAAATCACCCAAAAATACATACAATTTGAAAAGGAACGAAGAGTCCAAGTACATCAATGACTACAACCCAGTGATTTTGTCCATGTGGAATGCTAACATGGATATACAGTTTGTGGGTGACAACTGCATGGCTGTGGCTCGGTATGTGACATCTTACATCACCAAAAAAGAAAAGACAGAACTGAAGGATATGTGGGAGGACATATCTCATGAAAAGAGCCTCAGCAAGAAGTTGTATAGTTTCAGTCTGAAGATGTTGTCGCATCGAGAAATCGGAGCTTACGAATGTTCAGATCGATTGTCTTCAGCAAGTCTCTATGCCAAATCTAGGAGTATCGTTTGGGCGAGTCTTGGTCTTGCTGCAACGCGAAATCGAGTTCTAAAACCTGTCCGGGAAATTGAGTATTTGGCGGAAAAGGAGCCAAACAGTACCGACATTTTGAAGAGCAACATGTTGGATACATATTATCCAAATCGAAGCAGTCACCTTGAGAATGTTTGTCTATATGAGGTTCTCCAAAATTATATATTCAAGAGGAACATCAAAGAAGATATTGAGAAAGGAGTGTATGCTGTAATTGGAAGTGAGGGATGCCTGGTCAAGCAAAGAAAATGCCAATTAGTAAACCATCGAAAATTGAGTGGTGAATCTCCAGAAAGAAAGGAGTTTTTCTATTTAGCACTTTTGCAACTTTTCAAGCCTTGGCGTGCAGAAGAGGAACTGCTTGGAGATTTCCTCTGTTACGAAGACTCTTTTAATGCAGCCAAGGAGTCCATAGAATGTCCTGCTTTTCCTAAATATCAAGAAATGCTAACTTTGGAAATTGAGCAGGAAGCAACGATTGCAGCCGAGATTGCCAGAGACAGTTCTCAGGACAGTCAGAGTTCTGTTTCATTGAGTCAAGATCCACTTGGAGGACCTATTATCGAAAATGAAGCTGCCACTGCTATGAATGAAGTGGAAAGAGCCATGGCACATGCTCAGGAGGATTCAGTTAACTTAGAAGACTTGGAAAAACAACTCAACGTTGAGCAGAGGAAAATATATGATGAAGTTACCAAGGAAATTGAGCACGGATTAAGTCATGAGAAGAAAGAGTGCTCATGTACGTCGTTGAAGCCTGTCCGACTGTACGTGAGTGGAGAAGCGGGAACTGGAAAGAGTTTCCTCATTAAAGCAATTTCTTGTTATTTGCAGGAAAGGACTAAGTCATCGCTGTCTTGTGTTGTCACCGCTCCTACTGGACTGGCAGCACATAACATTAAAGGTATTACTTTGCATCGTCTACTGATGCTGCCGGTGGAGCATGACAACAAATTACAATACAACAAGTTATCTGGAGATGCTTGCTGTGAAGTTTCAAGAGTCTTGAGGAAAATGAAACTACTTATCATTGACGAAGTAAGCATGGTTTCCAATGTCATGCTTGCCTTTGTGCATTTGAGAATGCAAGAAGTACTTAAAACTGAATATGATGTGTTATTTGGTGGCAAACACATCATTGTTTTCGGAGATCTTCTGCAGCTGACACCAGTAAAAGGTCAACCTGTGTTCAAAATACTCACACATGAAGATACTAGGAAGTGCCTAGGGAGCATTGGCAACGTCAATATATGGTTAAACTTCAATTATGCAGAACTGCATGAAAATATGCGTCAGGCAAAGGATGAAGATTACAAGAATATTCTACAAGATATTAGAATTGGAAAAGTGACCGAGCATGGGAGAGAAGCTTTAAATGCACGATTACTGTCAAATTTATATCCCAAACAAGAGATTGTGCCTGAGAATATTTTTCAGAAAATTACTGAGAAGAAGTCCGGGATATGTCTCATGCCAACTCTTGCAGAATGTGCCATCTTCAACAATAAAATGTTGAATTTAGAAAAGCAAGAGATAGTGAAACTTGAAGCTATCGACAAATTAGAGCACATGGGATCAACAATTATTTTGTCAGACAATTTGAAATCAAAATTGGATTCATCAGAGAAGACTATATCTAAAACAGCGGGTTTTGAAAAGACTTTGAATGTGTGTTTAAATTGCCGAATCATTTTGAGAAGGAATTTACATGTAGAAAGAGGTCTAGTAAATGGATCAATGGGTAATGTTGTTGATTTGGAGAAATACAAAAATAGAGATGGAATCGAATTTTTAAGAATTAAATTTGATGGCATTGAGGAAGTACAGCAAATTGGTCGTTGTTCTGCTAGGTTTTTGCTTGTTAAAGACTTATATGTTCGCCGTAAACAGTTTCCTGTTTGCTTGGCATATGCGGTGACAATCCATAAATCGCAAGGTTTAAGTGTAGACTGTGCATTGGTGAATATTGGCAGTTCTGTGTTCAAGGAGGGTATGGCATATGTGGCTTTGTCACGAGTTAGAACTTTATCGGGATTGTACTTGATTGACTGTGATGTCACAAACATTTGTGCGGATCTAGATTGTGTTAAGGAATA
Source organism: Lissotriton vulgaris (assembly GCF_964263255.1). Classification (NCBI taxonomy): domain Eukaryota; kingdom Metazoa; phylum Chordata; class Amphibia; order Caudata; family Salamandridae; genus Lissotriton; species Lissotriton vulgaris. The sequence continues at coordinate 924,775,969 of NC_141687.1, forward strand.
CAATAGGTTAAGAAAAGAGTATGCGCCACATTTGCCTCAATATCCTTTGTTTGAGAAACGTGTGGTAGGCCAGAAACGTAGAAATATCAGTAATAGTAGGGAGGTTGTTGCAAAAAGACTAAAAGTCAATGAACCGAAAGTTGTTAGCAGAAAGAAAGTGGATTCTGTTGAAGATGTTGTCGGTTTTCAATTTGAAAACAGTTCTGGTGTCAACTGCTATGCAAATGTAGTGGTTAATGTTCTCTTTTCACTAGAGAGTTTAAAAGAACAGATTGTGTTCAATTCGGAACAAAGTTTATGCTGCTTGTTGAATTCTGTGTTAGAGAAATGTAGCACTGATCGAACAAAAGTAGAAAGTGTGTCTGAAGTTCGTTATCTGTTAGATGAATGTTCAGGTCAAACAGACTTCTCTGAAAATAATCAGCAAGATTGTCAGGAGTTTTTAATGTATATGCTTGATGTATTGCAAGATGAGGGTGTAGATGTAGATCACCTGTTTGGGCTTTCTTATCAATGGCAGCATGACTGCGAGAACTGTATGGTATCAAGTACTACTAGTGTAGACTCAGAAAGATTTATATATTTAACTTTGCCAGACAGTAAATCAGTGTCCTTTAATAAGCTAGTAAATGCAGCGGATCACAACATGGAGTGTAGCCAATGTAAATGTGATATGATGTCAACATTATTTATACGTAGATATAGCCAGTATGTCATTTTAATGATCCAACGATGTAGGCCTGATGGATCAAAATTGTCAACTTTAATAAAAAATTTTGTGGCTTCTCAGCTGTCAATATCAGGGAGGACTTTTGTAACTGTAGCAATTATCTATCACGATGGTCCATCAACAACATCAGGACATTATACAGCTTACTTAAAGTCTGGAAACGGCTGGTCATTCTGTAATGATTCCGTTGTAACTTTCAAAAAAAAATTGCCGTTTGACCTTAAAAATTCTTACCTGGTGTTTTTAAAACCAAAATTTTAAGTAGAGGGAATGTAAGTCTGCAATGCTGTCTAGATTAAAAATCCAACTATATAAACCTGATGCAAGTAAGTCTGCTTCATAGTAAGCAGTATCAGTGTCATAGGAAAAGGAGAACATGAGTGACAAAGAAGAGTAAGATATTAATAGTCCAGGATTGTGAAAATAATCTCAAATATTTTATTTTTGAAAGTTGCGAAAATAGAAAATGTCGGGATTTGATTGGAAGAATTATTAGACTTGCGAATCGCGGCAACATGATTTGGCCTAGTGGAAACATGTGATAGAATGAGAGAAGTTTTTTTTTCTATGTAACATATTTTACGTATCGATGGAGGTTTTCTTTCAGAAAGTGGCGGGCTGAAAATATTTATAGCACAATAGAGTGGATGCTGTTTATAGGAGATCCTTCGACGTCATTGAAAGTAAGTCAATTTTAAGGAGTTTTGAAATCAGATTTCTTAGGTTGTATGGGTTTTTTAAACACAGTCATTTTGATTGTGTTTTTTTTTCCCCGCTGTTACATGATGAATACCTTCAAGTCACTGATTTAAGTGAAATTTGAAACATTCTGAGAACAGCAAAAATAAACCATTTAACATGTATAATTAATGTTATGCTTTTTGTACTTATGATATACATTTAGAAATGTGAGGTACATATGGGTAAGCTGAGTCTTCTGTAAGTGTCAATTTTAATGCTTACAGTGTTGTAATTCTGGCTACTGTTTTTTTTAAAAACAAGAAAAGAGGCCTCACATCAAAGAAAGCTCTTGAAAGCACACATCTTATTTGCATCCTAAAATAATCATTTTAAATGTTAGACACAATTTTATGATGGTTTTACATCTCTTTTGCGGTGTTATGGCATCACTATTGTGAGACATAAGCAATGCAAAAGAAGCATCATATTTCAAAATAGGCCTCATTTCATCAGCATGAAGATACTGTTTGTTGAAAATAAATATATTTAGGATTGTGTAGGGGTCGTAGAGAAGTAGAGGTTTCTATAAGTGTCAAAGTTGTTTAAAACGTGTTTCTTCTTGAACCTTTTCCTTCTTTTTTCTAATTTTTAAATACATGTTTTAATATTTTTGGAAATGTTTGTTCTCTCTTTTACAGATTGAATGTATGAAAAATTTTCTTTAAAAATTAACAAGAATTATAAGGTAAATGTTTTCTACTTTTTTAACCTGCATTCCACTGCTGATGATGTTAATGACTATGTTATGAATGATGTAATAATTGGACATATCTGTTATCTCGTTAAAAAAAGGAACAGTAAGTTTAAGGATAGGAAACAGACAGTTATGTTACAAAAAAGACAGCTATAGGACGTAAACAAAAAAAACTGTTACTCGCAATCCACTGCTGATGATGTCACTGACTATGTAAAAAATAATGTAATATATGACATGATCAGAAGTGAATTGCGGGTCACAGTATCTTTTCTTTACTCCCTATAGCTGTCTTTTTTGTAACATAGCTGTCTGTTTTCTTTCCTTATACTTACTGTTCCTTTTTTTAAAAAAAATTTTTGGGTGCGCTCAAAGTTCGCGTACCGGAGTGCGAACTGGGAGCGAACTAATAGAAATAGAGCTTGGTAGAGTTCAAAGAATTCTACCAATTTTTTTAAATAATGGGGAGGTAGTTCTGAAAAGAACTTTTTTTTGTTTTTGTTGTTTTAATTTTTTTTTATTAGTTTTCTGAACATTTTTTATATTTTTTTGTTTTTTTCTGAACATTTTGTATTTTTTTTATTTTTGGGGGGGAGGGGGGGGGAAACAAAAATGATTCATCGAAGAGGGCTCAACAAGAGCAACAAAAAAAAGAAGAATTTATTTTTGGGGGCGTTTTGGACATACATGATTTTTGATGGCTCTAATGATAAGAGTTATGCTACTTTCGCGGTAGCATAATGTTTGATTGCACCTCATACAAACTTGTTTGACTTCCCCCATGTCCATTTGAATATTTGGGATCAGCTCCCTTGCTTCAGGTCCCGTAACTTCTGGCACAACCGATCTTCTGGCTATTGCTGGTGAATTCTGTTGTTCGTCTCGAAGCTGAGCTGCACTGTAGTTATTTGGGTGCCACCTGCTCATGTGTCTGTGCATAGTGAAATTCCCATAACTATATTTTTTATCCGTGCCTCTAGAAAGACGTTCATCACAGATTCGGCAAAAGACATACCTGGCGTTCACTTTCTTTTGCCCTGGTGGAAATTTGAAAAATTGCCAAATGAAATTTTCCTTCCTGTTATATCTCCTGGGCTCCTCAGGCAAATATTCAGGCTCTTCCTCCTCTTCCTCTTCTTGAAAGATTGGTTGAGTTGGTGGTCCTTTTTTTCCATGAGGAGGTGGAGGTGGTGGTGGGGGAACACTACCAGAAGCAACAACAGAAGCCATTTCCCTGGATTGTACAAAGGTCTTTCTCTCATCAAGATGAAAGTCAGAGTGAGGAAAGAAGGAGGGGTTTTCATCATTTGGGAAAAGCGAAAGTTCTAAACCAATGAAAAGTGTTAATTTTAGATCACATGACCTAGTATTACATCATTAGGAAACCAAAAGTGAAATGAACTAATGAAAAGTGTTATTATCGAGTCACATGACCTGCTGTCTTTACGTTTCGCGCATTGCGCCGCTATCCAATCCGCTTTCGAGTCCGCTAACCTGGCGCGTCGGATAACGTATTACGCGACAACGCAAAACGTCATGATAACGTAACAGTTACGCTTAAGGAGCGATTACCGGCTCGCGCACCAAGTCGCGGCTTTGAATTCAGCTAACGGGAAGCTGACCAGTTCGCGGACTAGGAGCGGAACAATTTTTTTTAAAAAAAAAAATGTATAAAAAACATGTACAATATATTTTATGACTTAAAGAAGAATACATTTTACAGATAGAAATATTAGCTTTCAAAAAACCATTGAAATTCAATGAAAAAACCATAGGTTATAGTCCATATATAGTTAGGAATTAGCATTTACAAAACCTTATTTTACTCGCATAAAACCATTGAAATTCCATATATAGTTATAAACGCTAACTATATATCGCGCACCCGCAATCCACTGCTGATGATGTCACATATTACATCATTCATGACATGGTTAGTGACATCACTGATGACATCACTGATGACATCTCAAATGACATCACTGATGACATCACTGAAAACATCTCATTTGACATGACTGATAACATCACTGATGATATCATTCATGTGATAATACGATAAACCTCTTCAGACTCTAATATAACCTTAGATACAATCAGTGTAAACAGACACTCACACACTGTCACTCATCCATGGAGTTACTCACACACCTAGTCAGTCATGCAAAGAATCAATCACACCTCCATTTCCTCAACTATACAGTTATACAAACTTTACTTATTCAAACATATACTAACACATATTTACTCTATTATACAATCCCTGATACAAGTTCACAATGATCCATACAGCCACTCACACATTCACTGGCTCTTATGCACAGTTATTTATATATGTCAACTCTCACATGTACTGTGTTTTACATATGTACTTACTTTGACATGTAGCACTGAGATATCCATTCACTCACCAATGCACTCATGCACACAGTCAACCGCCCATACAGCTGTTTCCACATGCACTTTTGAAACCATACATCTAGTGAATCAACTGCTCACACATCTATGCACAGAGTCATACACCTCCCAGCCACCTACACACACACTCAGTATCCCATACAAATACTTGGGCAACCAATCAATTACCCATATAGTTACTCATATAGCTACTTATCAACACATGCAACAGTTTACAGAACAACAGACATATTGATGCACAAATTAAGACAGTTTAGTCACTAACCCATGCACTCAGTGAGACACATTTAATCACTCACTCATACAGTCAGTCATGCACCTACTAAATCCTTCATCCAGACACTTATATATCCACTCATTCTTCAATATGTAAGAGATATTTTAACTTTACAGAAACATACAGTCACTGCATGTTGTCATCAGTGATGTCATCAGTGATGTCATTTGAGATGTCATCAGTGATGTCATCAGTGATGTCACTAACCATGTCATGAATGATGTAATATGTGACATCATCAGCAGTGGATTGCGGGTGCGCGATATATAGTTAGCGCTTATAACTATATATGGAATTTCAATGGTTTTATGCGAGTAAAATAAGGTTTTGTAAATGCTAATTCCTAACTATATATGGACTATAACCTATGGTTTTTTCATTGAATATATATATATATATATATATATATATATATATATATCTATCTATATATATATATATATATATATATATATATATATATATATCCCAGCATGTGACCTTCCCTTCTCCCAAGTCACGAAATGAGGCGCACCCTGGCTCCGACTCTCACATCCAAAGAAGCGAGGAGACAGCACACAGTCAAGGGGTAGACTGCTATTTTATTTTACAGAGAAGTAAAACCGGACAAGAGGCGTTTCGGCTTATGCCTTTTTTCCACTGTGGAGACAGGGTGACAACATGTTTAAATAAACAAAAAAGCAATCATTTCCGGTGCACGCTTCACATGAATATCAACATGATTGACGGACTAACAAATCTGTCTAGCCCGCGGGCGTCATCTTATAGTAGATAACAATTTCAAAAAGCAACACAGTGATTCCTATATGTGCATAACAATACATAAATACAATTCAGCTCTGTATGAGCAATTTGTTAAGTGTTCACATTGCTAAGGAATACAGTTAATCTTGAACATGATTATAGAAAATTAAAATAAAGCTTTTCATAAAGATGCCTGTTATATCCATCCAGGCAACACATCTAAAAAGAAAAATTAAAATGAAATAATCCAACTGTTCTAATTCATCACAGTTAAAAAATTTAAATTTCTTCAAGCTTATGTGGAGAACAGCCAATGTGAAATAAAGCTTTAACGACTGTCATGATACAAAAATGAACAGCTTTTTCAAAAGCCAGTATTTTGACACAATTGAGCCCTTTATGGGCACACAAAGAAAGAGATAACAATACTCTCCTAACACGTACGTACTTCATGACTTAATATATTGATCGTCTATATGACAGTTCATAATACATGAGATAACATCTATAGTCTAAATGACACTTCTTATGACATAGGAGAATACAGCTGACCTTTTTCTAATAATCCATAGTGTAAGGAAACACAGTAAGATCTATTTTTGAGCATAAAGTATCACAGCTTCTACCCCAAATGAATTGCTAATTCCTCCTCCGTATTTAATCCTAATGGAGATTTAGTCTGCAAATCAAGTATATATCTGGATTCAAGTCTCCGTAATTTTAATTCTCTGTTGCCTCTCCGTTCATGAGTAGGAACATGATCTAAACAGTAGAATCTCAGAAGATTTCTATCACTTTGGTGAAATTTGACAAAGTGTCTCGCCACGGGATACGAGAAATCTTTCTTCTCAATAGCCCTGGCGTGTTCTAGAATTCTACATTTTGTTGGGTGTAAAGTGCTATCCACGTAACACTTTTTACATGGGCAGACTAAACAGTAAATGCAATAGGGAATAGTGCAGGTTTAAAATGTGTTGATGATCTCATATGCGAGTGTTTTAGAACTGTTCCTGCAAGCTTTACATTTGGAACAGGGAAAGAATCCAGTTAGGATGCTCACTCTTGGGTTTTGTGGAATTCCTGCAAAGGGACTCTTTACTAGAGTGTCCTTAACGGATTGACAATGCCTATAAGTGATTTTAGAATGATCTGATAGGCTTTTTCCAATCACAATATCTGATTTGAGGATGTGCCACTTATGTGAGATAATCTGTCTTACTGCGTTCGATTCACTCGAGAATGTTGTGATGAATCTTGGTGTCTACTTTATATACGTATGTCCCCATCTATAACATATGACACTGAAGAGTATCGCAGTGATAATTGTACAACCTTTAGGTCAAAGTGGCACCTATGTACAGAATAATACAAGTATAATTACATACACACATGAGAAATCTTAAGCAATGATGACTCACACATAGCGCTGAGCCACCCTGAAAACGAAGGTGGCAGCTACACTAGTCTCACAAGCACCAAACTTCGGTAGACAAAGTTTAAAACATTGATACAATGCAATGAATTATTGTTGTAAATGTTTAACTTGCTTTGATTTTGCTTTATAATTGTTTGGCGTTTAAGCAGAATGCTATGTACAGCGCGTTTTCAAGCATTGCAATTAAGGATGTAACTTTTCTGTGGCCATGAAGTAATGGTTGCTATGACAATAATGAAGCCGCCTCACTGACCAATGAGCACTTTGCATGTTTAAAATGCATTCACTTACTAGAATTCTCTGTTGTGAGCAAGACGGTTCCATCCGTCGAAACGCGTCAAACTTTGCACTTGATAAAATAAAAACTTGTTTCTGAAAGAGACCCCACGGTGCCAGCGCCTGTTTACGATCGTGTAAACAACAGGAGAGGAAAAAAAAAAATATATATATATATATATATATATATATATATATACACACATATATAGATATATAGATATAGATATATTCACTGAAAAACCATAGGTTTCAGGGACGTTATAGTTAAAAATTAGCATTTTAAAAATCATAGAAATTCACTGAAAATACCATAGGTTTCAGGTACATTATAGTTAGTTGGAATTTTTACTCGTATAAAACCAGAGAAATGTAGATGTTATAGTTAGTTTAGCTAACTACAACTTGTGCCCCCGCAATGCACTGCTGATGACATCACATATTACATCATTCATGACATGGCATTACATGTCAAATTACATAACTGATGACATCACTGATGACATCATCCAGTGACTGTGTGTTTCTGTAAAGTTTAAATATGTTTTATATATTTAAATGCCAAGGTGTACTGAAGAATGGGTGGGTGTATAAGTGTCTGAATGGATGATTTAGTAGGTGCGTGACTGACTGTATAAGTGAGTGATTAAACGTGTCTTACTGAGTGCATGGGATAGTGACTAAACTTTGTGAATGTCTGTATCAGTCTGTCAGCTGGTGTGTAAGTTACTCCATGGGTCCCAAACTTGGGGTGATTAATGATTGTGTAACTTAATTTGACCTTCAACTCGAGCACCTGCTTTACTTTATCTATTAGTGCTTCCTGTTGAAGCTATTTGTAGATATTTTAGAATGGCGCTGGCAGCTTGCCGGCACCATTCTAAGTGGGGCTGAGGGCAGTAGGGCAAAACAGTGGGACAGAGGGCAGAAGGGGACAAAAAATAAGTGGGGCAGAGGGCAGAAGGGCACAGAAACGAGTGGTACAGAGGGCAGATGGGCATACAAAACGAGAGGGTGGCAGTGATTACCCAGGCCCAAAAAAACCCCACGAACACGCAAAGCGCCCCGCGAACACCCGCGAACACGCAAAGCGCCCCGCAAACACCCGCGAACACACAAAAATAAAAAAATTCGCAAATTCGCACGAATTCGTGAATTTTGCTGATTGCAAATTTGCAAATCCGCAAATTCATGGATCGCGAATTCGCAAAATCTGCAGATGCTTATGGGCGTGTTGGTCAGTGAATTGATGTCTCAGTGGTACATGTATGTGTAACTATGTGAAAGGCAGTATATGTGAGTTTTGGAGTATATAAATGACTATATCTGAGAGTGAGTAATTGTGGGAGTGGCTGTATGGATGAGTGTAAGCTTGTATCAGTGATTGTATAAGAGAGTAAGTATGTTTTAGTATCTTTATGAATTAGTGAGGTGGTGTGTGTATAATTGTATAGGTGAGTAAATAGGAGTGTGAATGATTCTTTCCATGATTGGCTAGGCACGTGAGTACCTCTATGGATGTGTCTCTATGTGGGTGTCTGTATAGGTGTATGAGTGCGAATGATAGTGCTGTATTGATAAGTGATTGTGTCTATGAGGGACTGTATGGGTGAAAGAATGGACGTGTGTGTAGACCTAGGAATCAGTGAGTGGGTATGTAGTAACTGGTATTGATGTCTTTATGGTTTTGAAAATGGTAGTCTGTATTTTAGAGTGGGTTTATTAAAGGTTATATTTGGGTGTGAGGAGGTGCATCAGATTATAATGTGGATGATGTCATCAGTGATGTCATTTGAGATATCATCATTGATGTCATCAGTGATATTAATGACCATGTCATGAATGATGTCATTTATGGCGCCATCAGCAGTGCATTGCGAGTTATAGTTAGCTCAACTAACTATAACTTATGAATTTCTCTGGTTTTGTACAAATAAAAAGTCCAAATAACTCTAACGTACCTGAAACCTATGTTTTTTTTCAGTGAATTTCTATGTTTTTTTTAAATGCTGATTTCTAACTATAACGTCCCTAAAACCTATGGTTTTTTCAGTGAATTTTTAAGTTTTTTTAAATGAGAATTGCTAATTATAACGTCCCTGAAACCCTTGTTTTATTAAGTGAAATACATAAATACATCCATAAATCTATGCTCAAAAAATTACTGTAACAGTGTCATGACTCATAATTCAACCACGATTACAACTTACTTCGCACAGATATTAAACAATTCTAATGCTAAATGTTTCCTATGTTGTTTTTAATTTTTTGTAATCTGAACCATTATTTATTCATATGTCTTGCATTCAGAATCATAGCAAGTATTAGGCATTTTCAGTCACGAGAAAGCAAATGAGATGCTTTGGTGGTTAAAATTTTTCAACCTCTGCCAACGTATGCACATGTCAAACAGTTAACATGTGTGATGATGCAAATGAGAAGCTTTAGCGGTTAACAGTTTTCCACCTTTTCCCAACACGTGCACATGTCAAACAGTCAAAACGTGAGCAAATGTTAACCGAAAAACGTGATATCTACGTGCGTGCGCAACACGTTGCTTCCATAGGCTACATTGTAACCAAAGACTATATAAACCACACCCAGCCCTTTGACAATCGATTAGTTTAGTTTTTGCAAGTCATTTCCCTGTCTCCAGCCAGCGATCCAGCTTCCCTTCTCCAGCGTCGGATTCATCTTTTGCGACAACAAAAGAGATTACAGACTTGTAAATTGTTAGATTAAGGGATAGTAGATATGTATAAAAAGTAACTATTTATCCGAATGGTGGAATTAACCATTGTAATTGCTTTTTGTGTCCTAGGAAACAACTAACTAAAAGTATTTCTTCAAAGAATCATATTAATTTGAAAGTTTTATTATATATGGATATCAAGAGTTGTCAAGATTTTGAAACATTAGGCATTTGTATAAAAGATTCAAAAAATGTCAACATGTGTTTGATATTCAGTAGTTACATTGTTTGTTTATTTGCATATATATCTAACGTCAGCAAAACCTGTTCACAAACAGACAGATTACAGGAGACACTCATCTTTTTCTCTGTTCTCGCCCCTATTGTCCTTCTCCCCTGGGGTGAGATAGTGTGACCCAGTAGATTCTACTACTGTCTTTCTATTTCATCTTAGAGGAGTTTGTGGCCTTTCGACTCTAGGAATGAATATTCCTGAGTCTCAGAAAACACAAACATGAATCCAGTAAGACGCTTGATAACTTTTCGTCATTTCTCTCTTCTAGTCCATATTCTTCTTCTCCCCTTAGATGATATAGTGTGGCCATGTATATTCTACTACTGTCATTCTATTCCACCTCAGAGGGTTTGGCGGCCCGTCTGTGCCAGAACTCAACCTTCCCAAGTCCCAGACAACAACAACAACAGTATAGATGTTAAACGCTTGATAACAATTCATAATTTATCTTTTTCTGTCTTTTCATCCGTATTCTCCTTTTCCCATGAGCTATTATAGTGTCACAGTGTAAATTCTACTACTGTGACCCTGTAGTACCTCACAGGGGATGGGTGCCTGTCGGCGCCAGGATGAAACAATTTGGAATACAGGTTACTGGCCTTCAAAACTTACAGTTTCTGATAGTCACACTGTATTGCCAAATAGTAAACCAAAAAATGTATGTCTACATACATGGGGCATATTATCAAGCCCCTATCGCCACCATGTCACTTTTTGTGATGTTGTGGTGGTGATAGGGTCAGCTCCCTATTATCAAGGCAGCGTTAAGCCACTTAATAAGGCTTAAAGCCACGTCAAGTGGCTTAACACTGCCTTGATAATAGTGCTCCTTTCACGCTAAGGGGCATGCAGAGGATGTTGCGGTGGCCATTCCACCGCAACACCCATTGAATTCAACACTGCCACCTGTTATCATGGGTGGCGGTAATAGGTGGCAGTGCCGATCTTAAGACCAGGAAAATCCTTGTCTTAAGATGGTGAAAAGAGGAGAAATGCTTTATTTCGCCTCTTTTTTGATTTTCCCATGTGTGCTGCCTTTCACAGCACACATGGAAAAAGCAAAATGCCATCGTTTGTTTATGTACAGGAAAGGATACCTTCCTGTACATAAACCAACTTCCTTGCTCGCAGACACCCTTGCACTCTGGTGCAAGGGTGCCTGTGTTGGCACTAAGTTGTAAAACTTAGTGCCATTGCAGGGGGATACACGAGGCTGCACCATATCTTTGATAATATGGTGCAGCCGAAGTGGCGGAGAGAGGCGTTTAGCCAAGAAGGCTAACGCCTCTCTCCGCCACTTCCTTGTTAATATGCCCCATAGTTCCTAACTGAATGCTTTGAAAATCCCTACATTTTCGAGTGGCATTTCGTGATGTCTTTATCTCTCTTCTAATTCCTATTCTACTTCTTCTCTTCTGAGATGATATAGTGTGACTGTGTATATTCCACTACTATCATTCTATTCCACCTCAGAGGCGTTGGAGGCCAGGACTGAACATTCCCGAGTTCCACAGAACAGAAACTTGAAAACATTAAGATGCTTGATAACATTTCGTCATTTATCTTTTTCGGTCTTTTCATCCTTATTCTCCTTTTCCCATGAGATAATATAGTGTCACCATGTATATTCTACTACTGTCACCCTATGTTACCTCAAAGAGGTTGGGGGCCTGTCATGGCCAGGACTAAAGAATCTGGAATACACATTAGTGTCCCTTAACCACTGGTGGCTCACATAGGGCGTGCTGCCGGGGGGGGGCACAGTTTCTATGATCACAGTGTACTCCCACAATAATTAAAGAAATACTTCTTTTGTACATCACTGAATGGATATGTTGAAAAAAACTTAAGAAATTCAAAACTGCATAGTCCCTCTATGAATGCTCCAGCGCAAAAGTACTTCCTCCCTCGCTCATTGCATAACTGCATAAGTAATCCATAATTGATTTAATTTGTATGGTAGTAGTGCCTACTTGATTCTATAACTGCATTGCCTCTGCCTAAGTAACTATATCATTAAAAAGATTATACCTTCCTATATGCAATACTGCATGGAAACTGCCTAAGTAAAGTTATGACTTCAACAGTAATTTCTCGGTCATTGTGGGAGTGCATGAGTAGTACCTGGGGGAATCCATTAATGCTTCGGTACTGCCTGCCCTAATCATTAATTTAATGCAAAAATAAAAACGGGGGATTACATAATTCTGTTGCTAATGTCTGATTGATTGATCTCTGTATAGCACAGCCTCCATGATTTCATAAAACATTACCCAGTTTATACATTTAACTACCTTGAAACTACTTTTGTTCATTAATTACATTCTTTGTGTTTGCATTTTGCTGTCAAAATGAAGATAAGTAAGTTTTAGTAACAGACAACTACTGCTTTTTTCGATATTCTTTAATTTATACACAAGTTAAATTAAACAGCAATTCTAACTTTCTGCTCCTATTTTAAACTGTTTCTTTAAACAAACTCCAGTAGCTGCTGTTAATCCCACGACCAGTGTGCTTTTATAAATAATTCATCTTATTCCAAATAGCCACAACTGCTCTGATCTACAAGCAGGCATCCCGTACAGAACAACTCTTTCACAACGTCTAACATGGCCAACCATTGTCTTTTCTCCTCCCCCACATGCACTTGAAGATAGTTTGGTCTGGCCTTCCATTCCTACTTTGAAAACATATATTAATATCTAACACTAACAGAAAATGCTATTGTTTCAACATCAAGCAGGTCTCATATAACTTCGTGCGACCTTGAAATAACAGGTGGCTAAACCACAAACTGGCATTGACTCAGTCTTCTGTGGAAATCTCCCACTACATTTTGCACAATTTATACACCAAATATTTAACCAGTCTGAAACTCAAGGCCTTCCACATTTTTTAAACTATCCCACTCCCACCTTGTTATCTCTTTTCTGACTATTTTCAAAGTATTTCCGGATTCAATTCATTTCAACTTTACAAGCACGTTTGATGGGTCCCTTGGTGCTCCTTCCTTGTTTCCGGAAAAGTCATTCTATAGCTCATACTACGAAATGGCTGCCCATCCTCTGCTTCAACTCCATCCTTGGCAAATGGAGCTGTACCATCGACTAATGCTACAACTTTTTAAATGCTTGCCATTGGCGATATTTAGCATCAGATACTGCCTGAATTTCTGCTACGTGTACTTCACCTGTGTTCAACCTGTTTTCTAGTGTCTCTGGTGTTACTATGAATGTGACCTCCAAGTCTGCATCTCTACTACTTCACCCGATCCACTGGATTATGAAGTGTTGCTGTGTCCATAAGTGGCTCATGACCAACTTTGTTCCAAAGACACACGCTTGATGGATGCCTGTAATAATGCAATAAGTGGAAGATGGAATACATGCGCTCATACGGAGAGCCTCTTGCAGCAGACTATCATCGAATATCATGCAAGTTGCCCTGACATGCTCCTGCTTGCAGAAGATTACGATGACCATCTGTCTACTTTTCACTTGCTAAATTGGATGGTCATCCTCTTTGCGAGGAGAGGTGCAGATGACCTTTGGAACTGATTGCATATCACAGTGCTTCTGAGTTCTTGAGCTTCAGTGAATCTCCATAAGTGAGCATGGTAATCCGATTTGATTAGCTCTTATTTCTACAGTTCAAGAACACTGTTTTTTTTTCTTTTTCTCTTTTCGCTGTCCCTTCCTTTTTGGATTTTCAGACATTGACTTTCCTTACGAATTCCCCTTTACAGACTTGATAATCCTATTTTGATGTTTCCACTCTATTTGCCTTGTTGTTACAGAGCTACTGGAAGAAAACGGCGACTTGCCAGTTGGGGACTTTACTATCTATGTTAAAAGTTATGTAGTCTGCAGACAAACCTCTGAAATGTTCTATTTTATAATAACAGTTCTTTTTAGCTGAGAGAGAAACGTAACTCAAAATGGTCCTTTCGCTATTCTCTTTTTCTGATAACATCTCCCTTTATCAGATATTGATTTACTACAATACTGATTATAATTATATCATACACTTTCTTTTTTTGTTATGCACATATACTGCACATCACGCCATCTACTTTAAAATACCTGTTTAAAAATTTATCATGTCTGTGTCATATGTTACAAACACATTACTAACAGTTAATTCCTTTCCCATTATGTTTTAACTTCATTTGCCTGACCCATGTTCACTACCCACCAACTACTAACAACCTTCAGCCTAAGCAAATGCAAACCAGAATCTCTTTTCAAGTTACAGTTGACAGTGTCACCATATTACTATTACAATGCATACATCTCCTGTGTCTTTTCGTAGTGGCAGCATAATTAAAAGAAACATACACCTACATGTATACGTGTGTTTTAATATTTCGCATCTTCCAATATATAAATTGTGTGAAAATAGATTTTCAAGCATAGACATACCTTAGCAAAATTAAATGTTAACACCAATAGCCGAGCAATGTAAATTGGAGCGATGTGTAAGTTACAAGTGTGAAGCATATTTACAAGCCCCTATCACCACCGTCTCTTTCACTGATGTTGTGGTGGCGATAGGGGCCTCCCCTTATTAACAAAGCTGCTTAAAACCACTTAACGTAGCTTAACACTGCCTTGTTAAGAAAGCCCCCTTTCACGCTATGTTATGCGTGAAAGGGGCGTCCAGTTGGTATTGTGAGGGGCATTCCAACTCAACACCCATTGATTTTGATGCTGCATCCAATTAATAAGGGCAGCGTTAATAGAAGGCAACACCAAAGTTAAGACCAGAAAACCCTGGTCTTAATTTAGGGAAACGAGGAGAACTGCTTTATTTCTAGTCGTTTTTGTTTTTTTAATGTGTACTACCTTGGGTAAAACACATGCAAAAAGCAAAATGCCATAGTTTCATTATGTACAGGAAGGTGCCCCTTCCTGTTTATAAACAAACATTTGCTCAAAACACCATTTTGTAACTTACATCTTTGCCGCATGAACCAGCACACCCGTAAATTACAAACTAGCATTTTAGGTTTGTTTATGTGGTGGAAGGGACACCTTCCTATACATAAACAAGCCTCCCTGCTCACAGACACCCTTACACTCTGGTGCAAGGGTGCCAGCTTTATCGCTAAGTTGTGAAACTTAGCATCATTGCAGTGACAAACGCAACACTCATTCATATCCTTGTTAATATAGTGCAGCCTTGCATTTACGAAGTTGCGAAAAGACACATTAAGCCAAGAACGCTAACGACTCTCTCCACCACTTCCTTAATATTGTGCCCCTGTGTGCAGCTTTTTTATGTAGCACAGAAATCAATTATAACTTTCTGTCTGCCTGTCACATGGCCCCAGTAGCCCAGTGACAGTCAACACATAAGGGTCACTGTTACCTTCCTTTTACAAACCACGGGAGAAAAACTGTTAGAGACTGGGAGAAAGAGGGTGGGGGGTGTTGCGGGGGCTCAAGGATCCGCCGCTTTTGACACGGTGGATCATTCCATCCTTCTCACTCGTGTCAGGGCGGCGGGCATAGAGGGCTCTGCCCTCTCCTGGCTCAAATCCTTCCTGTGTGATAGGGCACAGGCTGTCCATCTCGCTGGTTTTGCTGCCTCTTCACAAAAGGTGGAGTGCGGCGTCCCTCAGGGCTCTTCTTTATCCCCTCTTTTGTTCAATTTATACATCTATTCCCTCATTTTTATGTTGCAGCAGCTCGAGGTCACAGTGTTTAATTATGCCGATGACCTCCAGCTTATTTTTAATCTCTCTCACTCCCCCTCTTCCGTTCAGAACTTCCAAACTGTTATGTTATTCATCCAAGATTGGATGAACTGCAACCACCTCAAACTCAACCCTGACAAGACAGAGTTGGTCTTGACAGGAGGTGGTTGCAGTCCCTGGTCCCCCTCGTTTTGGCTCCTATCACTTGGTGCCACCCCCCTCCCGGGCCCTAAAGTTAAAACCCTCTGGATTTTCCTTAACTCCCAACTCTCTGTAAACCCCCAGGTCAGTTCGGTGGTTTCTTCTTGTTTTTTCTCCCTCCGGACAATTAGGAAGATATCCCGCTTCTTCTCCCTTCCGGCACTGAAAATAATTGTGATGGCAATGGTGCTCTCGCGCCTCGATTATGGGAACATAACTATAACGGTGCACCGGCCTAGGCCATACACCGCTTGCAGCTAGTACAAAATCAGGCTGCCCGCCTGATCCATGGGTTGCCCAAATTCCATCGAGTCACCCCATTGCTGAAATCACTGCACTGGCTGCCTGTGAGGGAGCGGGCCTTATTTAAATTAGGCTGCCCCACCTTCCAGGCTAGGATGGGCACTGCCCCTGAGTTCATATGCGCAGCCATCAAACCTTACCTGCCGGGCAGAGAACTCCACTCTACCCACATGGCTCTCCTGGCCACACCCCGCTTTAAGAAAAAGAAAGCAGGCGGGGCGAAATTCGCGGCCCTTGCACCTGTCTTCTGGAACTCCCTCCCTATGACACTTAGATCCTCAACCTCCTATTTGGAGTTCCGAAAGAACCTAAAAACCTTCCTTTTTTCCAGAGCTTTTGCCGCCTAGCCTGTCTTTTTTGTTGCTGCTGCTGGTCGCAGTCCTCAAAGCGCCATGAAACCGCTGGGTATAAGCGCGCTCAATAAATGTTTTTAAATTCAAATTCAAGGAACGTGTTATTCCCAGTCTCTCAATCTCTCGCCCCTGTGATATACCTAGCTACAGCACGAGCTGGTTGCATCGCAATACCTTAACATGTGCTTCACAAGTGTGCACAAACCAATGCACGAAGATGTGAAAACTACATTTCATTTTCTTAATCTCACTGAAGTTAGTAAAGCAGGTCCGTGTTAAAGCCCCCCCCCCCCCAGTATTTTCCCAAAAACTGCAATCTGCAAAAGAACATTTCTTGTACATTACCCCGGCCGATATTACACACCAATTCATCCCTATACATTATACACACGACCATGTAACCATTGCGATATCACAAACATGGAAAAAAAAGCTTTTATAAAGAAATTGATAACTGATTAGGTGATAAACATTATTATGTAGTGTAAACTAATGTGCATATTCCTTTCTTGAAAAACTATGTTTCTGATTGGTTAATGAAAAATGTTTCAAACGTACACTACGTAGGATAAGATCACATGTGCGGACCACACCTACTATTTGCAGTTGGGAGTTACTGTTCTAACGTAAAAAAATAGTCAACATCTGACCTGCACGTACTGTTGAATGTTCCAGAAACTGTTAGGATGAAATATGGTGAACTTATGACCTGCACGTGGCATTCAATTTTGCTGAAACTTTTGGGATAAAATTTGGTGAACTTGTGACCAGTACTCTTTCTTTAACGTTACCCACTTTTCCTTTTCAACAAAGCCAGCAGCTCCAGCAAGCTCCCTAAGCCCAAACGAAAATCTGCTTCGCCTCATGAAAGTGAGAGCAAATTTCCTCCTTTCGCTTCCATCAAGCGAATCGAAAGTTTACATTGACAGAGCCGCAACTCTACATATATCCCATATTGACATAGCAAACTAAAATGTCCCTGGCATAGGCACCACAGCTCATTGTTGAAACCGGCCCTCAGACATAACGATACACAGGTACACAGGGCCATGGAAAGCTCCTCAACAATAATTGGACGATGTGCCGCCATCCAATCTAAAGCCCGCGTACATCGTACTCCCCGAGGCTGGCAATCCGCAACAGACCCCCGCATTTTAATTAATGAATGCCCAAAGAAGTACTGCCTCCAGGACAGTGTGGGGAAGCTTCACCCTTCCACACTTAAATACATATACCTCCAAAAACATGCTGCTCCTTGGAGTGGGAGGGCAGGAAAGGCACAAACCCCCCCATCATTATATTTTCTCCAAGGAATTGGCAGTCCATGTGACAGAAGTAAACCCTGCATCATAACTAAACATTGCTCCTAGGAACTAGCCCACCTGGGGGCTTAATTAAACAAAGCACTCCACACCGTGCTCCGTTTCTCTTTTCCCCGCAGTCTGGGGAAGACTCCCCCCTCCACACCCTCCACACTTTATGTATACCTCCAAAGATGTACTGCTCCTTGAAGTGGAGGGGGACAGACTATGCGACCCCACCTCCCCCCATATCATTATATTTGCTCCTACAAAGTGTCTCTCCCCATCACAGAAATTAACCCTGCATTATAACTAAACATTGCTCCAGGGAACTAGTCCACCCGAGGGCTTAATTAAACAAAACACTCCACACCGCGCTTCGTTTTTCTTTTTTTTGCCGTAATTTCCAGGTTCCACGTGAATCCTGCCCAAAACATATAAAAAATGTCCTTACGTTACGACTCCATGTGATACCCCTGACCACCCTAGGAAGGTCACACCGTTTCTACCCTACCCTCTTCTACTTAACAGAGTCACAAATTGTCTCTCAAGGCTTCCGAGTTTGAAGTGTAGGACGCCAATACCAGGCAAGCTCGTGCTCGGAACCAATCAGATCTCACAATTTTCAAATATCGATATCTCTAAATTTATGAATATCTCAAAAACTAATAAACGGATTTACACCATTTTAAAACAATCATGGTTTAGGAACCAAGAGCTACCTTTTTGCCAAATTTGGTGTAAATCTGTTCAGCAGTTAGGGCTCCAGCCACGTCTCAAGTTTCCTATAGAAATTAGCATAGAGAAAACACGTTTTGGGACCCCGTTTTTCTTGACCCCTCTTCATGAATCACCCCCAAACTTTCAAGACAGGAGCTGACCTAAATGAACAATTCGTTTTTAAAGTTTTGTGACAATTCGTCAAACAGCGCCAAAGTTATTGGCAAACCAAAAACGCTTTTCCTATGGAAACTAGGTTCTAACTATAACTATCTACTGGCGACCGCTAATAGGTAATATGTATATATATATATATATATATATATATATATATATATATATATATATATATATATATATATATATATATATATATATATATATATATATATATACGTATATACGTATATACGTATATATAAAATGTGGGATGGTTGTCCTTGGTGTGTTGTACGTTCGTAGTGGGTTGGCCAGCAACAGGGCCTTTGTCTTCTCATGGTGGGTCTTTGGCTAACCCCATGCCATGAAATTGGAGGTGGTGTATGGTGAGAGGCTATCTGCTCACGAGTGGTTGGGTGCTGGGCCTGTCACAGGACTAGTGCTGTGTCTAATCCCTTCCTACATACATTCCAAAGGTATGTGCAGGGATGGAGTTTGGTTAACATGATAAAAAACCCAGACATTCACTGAGAAAACAAAGGTTAAAATTTCCTTATAGTTAGGTATTGTAATAATATCTTTCTTTACTTTAAAAAAAACATAGAAATTCAATGAAAAAACAAAGGTCTCACTATAGTTAGGTATGGTAATCATACCTTATTTTATGTTAAAGAAAACTAGAGAAATTTGCCAGATTTGTTTTTTTAAGTGACGTTATAGTTAATCCTTGTCATAATATAAAAAGTATAGTTTACTAAACAAAAAAATCTGAAATTCCCCAGTTATAGTTTACTGAGCTGACTATAACTTTCACCCATGCCAAGCTCTGTTCATGACCTCACATAATACATCACTCATGACATGTTACATTACATCATGATAACACCACTGATGACATCTAAAATTACATCTAAATGATATTAGTGACTACATCATACACTCATTTAACAAGCTTCTAAAGGGCTTTGGACTTGAAAGAATTCAACACACTACAAGTGTGAAGAATTTTTTATTCGCCTTAATGGGATTAGCGACTTAAACATTGCTGAGAGTCTCCGTTCCTGGACGCAGGAGAAATAAATGATCTCTGAAATCCCTCAAACAACACCTCAGAAACCATCTGCTATGGAAACTGTTGGACATGCTCTAAATGTCTTCTGCTACCTCTCAGGACCCGTTGCAGCTGCTGGCCTCCTACCAGCTACGCACAACCAGTTAATTGATAATAATCATATCAATAATAATTATAATAATAATAATAATAATAATAATAATAACAGTAATAACTATCAATCCAGCTTAACCCAGTACAAAACGGGGGTGCATGGCCTGCTCTGTCTCAAGCACTGGAGGAGTTAATGATCCCCTGCAACATTGATAAGTAGTCATGGCCTCCGTGCTCTAAATGGAAATCTGCTCTGTGGGAGGTGTAGAGTTTCTGCTTCTCTCCACTGCCTTTGAATCCTATCCCCCTAAGCTGGGAATTTCGCCCCTAATTGCATAAATGAAATTCCTTCTGGGTGGGTTGTATCACCTTTTACAACTCCCCCCTTCCTCAGGGAAGACATGTAAAAAACTATGTTCCCGAACAAAACACAAGGTCGGACTGTTCTGTGTGCCATGAAAATGAGAACAAAATGAAAGCTATGCCATGATTCAGTGTGCATGACTGAGCAGGCTCTTATTAACTCCAGTGCTCGGAACAGGATTTGATCCTTATTACAGTCTGTGTTGGCTCCATTAAGCTATAAGATGTAATTTCAATTCAACAAAATAAAACGAAACAAAAAATAATACTAAACTACTAAAACAGACCTAGGATGTTTTCTATTTGAGTCCCAGTACGGAAAGCATGCACTTGCCGTTAGTGTTGATGGGCCTCTCTTTACTTCTGTTTTCTCTTGTAAAGCATTATAGCAGGAATGTATTAGTAGGTAGCAGTAAACCCGGAACTATACCTTATTTTTAGGTCTCGGCTCTAGACAGGGCATGTGCTGTATCTATCTATCTATCTATCTATCTATCTATCTATCTATCTATCTATCTATCTATCTATCTATCTATCTATCTATCTATCTATCTATCTATCTATCTATCTATCTATCTATCTATCTATCTATCTATCTATCTATCTATCTATCTATCTATCTATCTGTCTGTCTGTCTGCTGTATCTATCTATCTATTTATCTATCTATCTATCTATCTATCTATCTATCTATCTATCTATCTATCTATCTATCTATCTATCTATCTATCTATCTATCTATCTATCTATCTATCTATCTATCTATCTATCTATCTATCTATCTATCTATCTATCTATCTATCTATCTATCTATCTATCTATCTATCAATCAATCTATCTATCTATCTATCTATCTATCTATCTATCTATCTATCTATCTATCTATCTATCTATCTATCTATCTATCTATCTATCTATCTGTCTGTCTGTCTGTCTGTCTGTCTGTCGGCCTGTCTGTCTGTCTGTCTGTCTGTCTGTCTATCTATCTATCTGTTTATCTATCATCTGTTTGTTGTTAGGTCTTGCCATTTGGTCTTGCCATTTTCTTGTCCTAACCATTTGGTGCTTGCAGCCGGTTTATAAGTCACATGACTGGTGTGAGTGGTAGGTGGCATTTGTATAATCCTTCCCGCCAGCCACACAATAGAGGGACTAGGTGTCCCTGAATGGGCTATCACTAGCAGGATGGAGGTGCAGGAGCTTTGTGCAGATCCACTTACACATCCATAAACTGGTCCCTGCTAAAACATAAAGAACTTCACACTAGCCTTTTGTGCCTGTAGCCAGGCTGGAGCCAGGGCAGGGAGGCAGGATATTCCAGACACTACTGTGGGTGGAAGCATCCAGACGATTCTCCCACTTCAAAGAAGGCACCAGGTATAAAAATGAGATCCTCAGACTCCCTCGTCAGTTCACTCCTGGACCTGCGGAAGGACTCTCAGAGAACTGCCTGCTACAGTGTCCTGCTGTGTATTTTAGAGGGAATGTTAGACACATTACCTAATCAAATATTTAAAATAGGATTTTAGTACTATTTGGAATATGAATGTTATATGCGCATGTATACAGTTCATGAATGGAGTTTCTTGACAAAAAGGAGAGGAATTTATGTAAATCAGGATTTCAGAATGGGTCAGGATGATGAATTTGGAATTATCTTAGAATATTTATATAACATGTTATGTTTTTATGTGGTTTAAAGACCAATGGTCTAAATAAACTTTACTTTTGACTTGACTTGACAGCTTTCCTGCACCAAGAAGGACTTCTCATCTGCCTGAAGCCCACTCTGAGCCTCAGATATCTGCCCTGCTGCTTTAGCCCTAGTTTTTTCCTTGAACCCAGGACTTCCAGGAGTGACTCCAAGGGCTGGTTAGCTGGCCTCCTGATCAGAGCCTCAAGAACAGAAAGGGCTCTTGAAGCCTCACCTGGACTCCAGCTGACTGAGACCCTGCACTCCAAGTGGTGTATCTCCAGTCTTGGACCCTTGGAAGTGGTGGTAGAGGTACCCAGATCGCCCACTCCAAAACTTGGTACTTAGAAGATTTTTGGCCACAAAATGCTCTGAGAATCAAGAGGAGACCGCAATCTACCTGCTTGTCGATCCGCCCAAGGTGCATTGCTGGCTGGCCTGACATTGCAGAAGCTCCAACTAAATTCTAATCCGCAGCAACAAATACTGTGCAGTGGGGCCTCAGACAAGGGTTAACTGGCCTCATGGAGCTCCTTGTTGCAGCTACGTCTCGCTGGAGATTTGTGACTTCTAAAAAAGAAACAAAGTTTGCGCATATGAATCTACAAGCGTTCTTGCTGCATAGAATAAGTCTATAAGACCTCATTACAACTATTTAATACCGGTACTTCCCCACATATCCACTAGTGGATTACCTAGTGTGAAAAGAACACAAAATGAGTTGGCTGAAGTACCGCCTTTAAGGGACAGATAATGAAGCTGGGGTACCCACAAAGATGGCATCACCATAATCAGTTCTGAATATGACTAGTACCTACACTACTTTTCTGAAGTTGTTGGAAGCAAAGTTGTATAATGCTGCTTTCGGTGCAAAATTCTCAACCTATATTGACGTGGATAAAAACAAATCTAGCCACGGAGCTAGTGATTTGATATCGTGCCCCAGAGAGGGAGAGGAACCAATATTCTGCAGTTTGGTAAGCCACCTGTGCTGTGACAAAGAAGCAAGATAAATTCCGGTACTCTCAGATTGAACTTTAAGATATTATATGACATTCATTCCTGGTGCCTTGAAGACATTGTTTCAATCTGACAATGTCTTAGAATGATGAAACTTATGATAAATATGTGTCATTTGCCTATACACAGTGCTGTTGTCTCGCTTATTCAAAATGCGTACTGACATTTGAGGTTGCTTCCTCAAAATTACTGTAAAATAGAAAATTAAGTATTTGTTATGTTATCCGCACACAGCTGCCTCAGCAAAGGGGCGTACCGGCGCTGCCACATGAGGACACGATAACAAAGTGGGCCAGCCTAAAAGGAATTGACAGGGAGATAAACTAGGGTGAAGGGAACAAGATGGTCTTGATGGCCTTTCTGAAGGACGACAGACAATCGATGGTGCGGATATGTACCGGGAGGGGATTCCAGAGCTTGGGCGCAAGATATCGGAAAGCCCGACCACCTGTCCTGGAAAGCCTGATTCTAGGCACAGTCGCGAAGTGTAGCTCTGCTGAACGGAGAGGGCGCAATGGAACATAATGTGAGATCAGATTACTCAGCAGGGCCGGACTAGCGCATTTCAGAATTTTAAAAGAGATACAAAGTGTCTTGAAATGAATGTGTCTGTCAATGGGGAGCCAATGCAGTTTTCGAATAGTGCTGGAGGCTGAGCAGAAATGCGGCAAGCCCACCAGAGCTCTAGCCGCAGCATTTTGAATGTGTTGCATTCTTATAATTTCTGCCTTATTCGCCCCCAGAAGGAGGGTGTTCGAATAATCAAGACGTGAAAGGATGGTTGCTTGCACAATGAATTGGCGAACCGAGGAGGCAAAGTATTTTAGAATGGGTCTTAGGCCTCGCAAGGTGCCAAAACACGAAGCGGATGGCTGCTTGGTGTGGGCCTGAAAGGAAAGGGAAGATTCCACCATGACCCCCAAGTTCTTCACTACATTTTTTGGGGATGGAATTGTTCCCAGGGCGGCCGGCCACCACTGCTCATTCCATAGATTATTATTACATAGACGTGCTTGCCCATCAACAGAACGTCCATTTTCCCAGAATTTAGCTGTAGACAATTGGCTGCCATCCAATTGGCCACTGCCGTCATGCCGTCTTTGAATTTGGAGGCTGAGGGGGAAGAACCGTCCACCAAGGTGACCACTAGCTGCGTGTCGTCCGCATAAGAGACTATCGTAAGGTCCCACAGCTTGGCGACCGCAGCTAGAGGCTGGACGTATAAATTGAAGAGCAGTGGGCTCAAGGCCGAGCCATGGGGCACCCCTTGACCAATGGCGTGGGTCTGAGAAGAATAAGGGGGTACTGAGACTCGGAATGATCTATTAGTCAGGAATGAGCGAAGCCAGTCTAAGGCTATGCCTTCTATCCCTGCTTCCTCGAGTCTCCGGAGTAGAATCTCGTGGGACACCGTGTCAAAGGCAGCCCTGATATCTAGCAGAATCAGCGCCGCACTTTGACCCCTGTCCATGAGAGATCGTAGTTGCTCGGTGGTGGCCAGGAGGGCCGTTTCCGTACTGTGGCCCGATCGGAACCCATTCTGGGAAGGGTCTAAGATGCTGCTATTATTCACGAACTGGGTTAGCACGTTGTTGAGGTGAGCTTCAGCGATTTTTGCCACCCAGAGTAGGAGGGATATTGGACGGAAATCTTCCGGTTTGTTGGGGTCTGCGTTGTTTTTTTTTTAAATTGGGGACACCCAGGCATGCTTCCAGGGGATCGGAACAGTCCCGGATAGGAGGGAGCTGTTAATTATATTGCAAAGAGGCTCCCTGAAGATGTAGAGGGAATCCTTAAATTGAGATGGCTGCAGGGGATCCAAGGGGGAACCCGACTTAATTTTACCACTGAGCCGGGTAAATTCAGCCTCCGAAAGAGGCGGAATGGACATCAGGGAGACCCTAGGTTCCACACTAGGCCTAACATAGGCCGGAGGTGTGCAGGGATCAGGAAAGGATAAGTAGATGGTACGCACTTTATTGACAAAACAAATTGCTAATTCATCACATAAGAGCATGGAGGGTACAACTGAGGTATTTGCTTTCCTGGTCCTGAGATCTTTAAGGATTTTAACAGTGGCGGCTGGTGACATTTGAAAGTGGCAGGGCGTAAAACTTCGGGATGAGTGCCCTAAAGGGAATCAAGTGAGGCTGACTGCCAGGAAAGTAGGTTGGCAAATGGTGCATTTTTAAGCAAATCTGAGAAAGCAAGAACGTGTTTAAAGCAATCTATACTTTAATAAGCCACCCTATCCATCCATTTACAAGAAAACATAGAGGCACTTTAAGGCAACTGGATTGCATCATTCTGTACAAACCTATTCATCCTTTCAGGAAGAGGTGCACCCTGAGCCTTTCACTTAACTTAGCCATGCTATAAAAGTGTATTCATTCAGTCATTCATCAACCTATTCATAAGAGGACCAGGGTGGGACCACCTTGACACTGGCAGGTGTGCTCAACAAAATAGAACAAAATAGTGCTCTACATTTCTATTCATCCTCCCCTTCATTTGTCTATTTACAAGAGCGCCCTTGGGTGCCTCAGTCAATGGAGTTGTTCACTACTAGCCTAGTTATCCATTCACAAGAGAAATAGAAGGCAACTTGATGCCATTCAAATAACAGGACCCTTTTCTACAAGTCTGTTCACCTTCCCAGCCATCCATAGTAAATGTAACAAAGGAAATTATCCATTAGAAGTCATACAGTCACTCACAACTCAGGGCCCTGTTCTCCACCCCACAATGCCATGGTCTCAACATGATTTCAAAACCTGTTTGCCATGCCCTGTGCTGCCTGTCCTGCCACAAGTGTCTACTTCATGTGCTAATGAATGAATAATGAGAAAAGCCAACTGACAGCTTCGGTGCGCTTTTGCCGAGGCAGCTACCATTGGAAGGGCCCCCTGTTCTGTCCCACACACTGCCTGAGCTCACACCTGCTGTGCAGCTGGGTGCCTTCTATCCACAGTTTCTCGCTGAAGCGTAATCACGGAGCTGGCTGGCAGCTTGTGAAGGAGGGCCAGTTTGAAAGGAGAGAGTGAACAGCAAGGGGAGGGAGGGGAGTCGTAATCTTGGACAGCCGCAGGAACGTGAGAGGAAGAAGAGTGTGTAAAAATAGGAGATGCCACAATGAAAGACACTTTTTAAAACAAGCATTAGGAATGCATTAGGGCTCGGGTTTGTTTGAGTTAGAGATAATGGCATTGTAAATTGCAATGTGTTTTAGGCATGTGTTTTGGAGTGGAAACATGTGGTGTGTGTTGGATATATGTGTGTTGGATTGGAATGTTATCAATGGTGGCATGCTGCACTTTAACACAATATCTTTAAAAGGTAAAGTGCAGCATAGTGCGATAGGTACAATATTAATTGGTGGATGCGTTATCAATTGGTGTGTGCATTGATGTGTGGTGGATGTGTGTGCCTGTAGGAATTGTGCAGTGATGGCTGTTGGTGTGTGTGTTTAGTGGAAGCATGTAGTGGTGGCTTGAGGTGTGTATGACTGGTGGTAGCGTGCAGTAAGAGCTGTTAGTGAGTGTGGCTGTCAAGCGTACAGAGCTGTATGGTAATGCGTGTGGTTGGTGAAAGGGAGCACTGACAGCTGTTGATGATTGTGCCAATTGAAAGAGTGGCTGGTGCACTGTCAGCTGTTGGTGTGTGTGTGTGTTTAGTGAAAGTTGCACTGACATTGTTTGTTGTGTGCGTGAGTGTTTAGCGGCACTGATGCATGGTCGTGTTTGTTTTTGGTGAAAGCGTACATTGATGGTTGTTGGTGTTTGTGCCTGGTGAAAGCCTTCATTGACGGCTGGGGGTGTGTTGTTGTGTGTATTGTTTTCTGTATAGTGGTGAGTGTGTGGTGGTGAGTGTGTTGTGGTGAGTGGTGACGAGTGTGTGGTGTTGAGAGAGTGAGGTGTGTGGTTTGTGTGTGTGTGTTATGTGTGTGTGGTGGTTGTATTGTGTGTGTGTGTGTATGGTATGTGTGTGTGGTGTATGTGGTGTTTTCTGCACACTCACACACTGCTTACCCGCACATTCCCAATGTCACCCTGCATAGTCACACACTGTTTATCCTGCACACTCATTCTGCACACTAACACAATGTGCACCCTGCACCCTTACACACTGTCTCTGCAGTCACTCTGCACTCACTGTCACTTTACACTCACTCTGCACTCAGTCACTCTGAATCTGCACTCTGAATCTGCACCCTGCACTCTGAACTCTGCACTCACAATCTGCACTCTGAATCTGCACTCTGCACTCACAAATGCACTCTTCACTCACACTCTGCACTCTGAATCTGCACTCTTCACTCACAAATGAACTCTTCACTCACACTCTGAATCTGCACTCTGCACTCACAAATGCACTCTTCACTCACACTCTGCACTCTGAATCTGCACTCACACTCTGCACTCTGAATCTGCACCCTGAATCTGCACCCTGCACTCTGAATCTGCACCCTGAATCTGCACCCTGCACTCTAAACTCTGCACTCACAATCTGCACTCTGAATCTGCACTCTGCACTCACACTCTGCACTCTGAATCTGCACTCTGCACTCACACTCTGCACTCTGAATCTGCACTCTGAACTCACAAACAGCACTCACAATCTGCACTCTGCACTCACAATCTGCACTCTGCACTCACAATCTTCACTCTGCACTACCAATCTGCACTCACAATCTGTACTCTGCACTACCAATCTGCACTCACAATCTGTACTCTGCACTCACAATCTGCACTCTGCACTACCAATATGCACTCACAATCTGCACTCTGCACTACCAATCTGCACTCTGAATCTGCACTCTGAATCTGCACTCTGAATCTGCACTCTGCACTCTGAATCTGCACTCTGCACTCACAATCTGCACAATGCACTCTGAATCTGCACTCTGAATCTGCACTCTGCACTCTGAATCTGCACTCTGAATCTGCACTCTGCACTCTGAATCTGCACAATGCACTCTGACTCTGCACTCTGAATCTGCACTCTGAAACTGCACTCTGATTCTGCACTCTCAATCTGCACTCTGCACTCTCAATCTGCACTCTGCACTCTGCACTCTCAATCTGCACTCTGCACTCACAATCTGAACTCTGCACTCACAATCTGCACTCTGCACTACCAATCTGCACTCTGAACTACCAATCTGCACTCTGCACTCACAATCTGCACTCTGCACTCTGAATCTGCACTCTGAATCTGCACTCTGAAACTGAACCCTGAATCTGCACTCTGCACTCTGAATCTGCACTCTGCACTCTCAATCTGCACTCTGCACTCTCAATCTGCACTCTGCACTCTCAATCTGCACTCCGCACTCACAATCTGCACTCACAATCTGCACTCCGCACTCTGAACTCTGCACTCTGCACTCTGAACTCTGCACTCACATTCTCCGGATGATGCCAACATTGATATCATCAAGGATGTCACTTGATATGTCATTAGTGATGTCATTAAGGATGTCATTGACAGAGGGAGGGGGGGGGGTGAGGGCATGTTGTCACTAGGTGCAAGATGGCCACCACCTAGTGAGGCTCTGCTGGCTGGACGGATCATCCACCATAAATCACACCAATTCCTATACACTGTTATGATGTATTTGGTATCTACAGTGCAGTATTGCTCGTGATTATATAAGGACCATGGGCACCAGTGGCCCACATATATGGTCGTCTCCAATCGCGGAGTGAAATGGGTCTATTAGGTACGCCTCTTCACAATAATGGCCAATGATGTGTGAGCATATCTATGTATATCAAAGCATGCTTTTAATATGAATTCCAGCGGTGGGGGCAGAAAGGACGAGCAGGCTGGGAGAGCCGATGTCAGAGGCTTCTATGAGCTCCCAGCCTGTCCTTTCCAGTGGTGGGGGCTGCAGTGAGGAGCAGGCGGGAGAGGCGATGTCAGAGGCCTCTGCGAGCCGGCACCTGGCTTCAATTACCACAGGCCCACAAGCTTTGACAGGGAGCCAGCATGCGCGCACACACGGCTGAAAAAACAAGGAATGGATTCTTGCATCAGGCCAAACTCGACTGAATGCGTCATGGGGACACTGCAGTGACAGGAAACTTGGAGCATTTGTGGCAGCAGCTTATTAAGGTCTGCGCACGTGCCTGACATTGGACGCTAAATTGACTTTATTATTTGGAAACACTACCCCTTTGGTTAAATCGTGTCATTTACCATTAAGGCCCCTGACGTGTGTGCAACATCCGGATATCGGAATTTTTGATATCGGCATTTATACTATTGTATTGGTCAAACTGTCTCATCTACGTCATTTCGTCGATTCAAGATCTACTTACATCTTTGCCCTGACGAAGCTCCCATGGTTGGGGAGCGAAACGCGTTGGCTGTCTTAAAAACGAAACAATAAAAAGAAAATATATTTTTGATACAACGTGGTCCTGGTCTACTTCATATTTGGTGCTGCCTCCTTTCTTCTTCTCAAACTCACTGCAGAAGGTGAACGCGCCCGACCATCTGGATTCCATTACCGCGGCACCCTGACAGCTCCTAATTGAAATTTATTGACTCCCTTGCGCATAACCGCACAGAAAATGCAGGAAGTGCCGAACATAAAATATATATGGCCTATTGCGTCAAGGCTACTACAAACACGGCACCGCGAGGACCAATTACCATGCAGATGGCAAAAATAACTACTGAAAATCTCGCGTACTGAGGAATTTTTGCTACACTATTCTGAGCCCCTTAACAATACGGCTTGGAGCTCCGCCCCACTGCTGACGCAGTGGTGACGTAGGCCGAGCCCTGAATTGAATAATCTCATACGAAGTCGGAACTCCTTAAAAAATGAAACTTGCCTTCTCATTGCAATCCTAGAGACAAGGCCTGGGTCCGACCACAAGTTGGTTTCTGGCTGCTCTGACATAAATCCATGTGTGACGCTCTGGAGCTTCAAAGAGGGAAGCAGGCAGCCACCTCGAGTCTGCGCAGACTCGTTTTCTCGGCTTCCAGACTGTTTGCAGCCTCTACCCCGCCCTTTCCCAACTCGTCACAGTGACGATTTGGAAAAGGGCGGGGTAACCAATTCTCCACTCCCTGATTGACGTGAAGCCCCGGAGCTGCAGGGTTTCACTGCAAAACACCCAGGGCTGATTTTATCTTCACGCCATCAGGGGGTGGAGACTGGTCCGGAATTCAATGCTTTTGCCGAGCTGATGACATCACAGACCCCAGGGCTGTGAGATCGTCAGCCGGGCAAAAGCTGTAGACCTTCCCACTAATGCATTAGCCTCACTGCAAACTGCAGAACATCGCACCGTGAGTAGTAGGCAGTGTACAAGCCCTGAAAAAAGAAACACATGACTCATGTTTAGGCTGTGTGTATTTAATATAAAACAAAGCAGTAAAACACAACACTGTGCTTTTATATTGGCAGACCAGTGCCAGGTAAAGTAAAGGGGGCGGAGCCCCGACTCGCTCAACGAGAAACCGCCACTGGATTTTAAAGATACATTTGGTGGGGTTATGACTGGAGCTAATCTCCATGGCATAAAAGGATGCGCATGTTTTACAGACCGCTTTGTGATAGAGTTTTATCTTTGCCAAGTAGTGCCTTTTTTTCTCTGGTGCGTAATCTTTCCTCCAATCACGTTCAGCCTGTTTACAGGATTTTCGCAGGACGGTTAGAGAGTTATTGTACCAAGGATTGGAAGTGGAGATACGACCTTTCACCCATTTTGCTGGAATTAGGGCGTTGAGACCTCGCAAGATCCATTCGCAGAACCGATCGTAATCCCGACAATTGTCGAGAGGATTGGCGTTAAGAAAGTAGTGAAAGTCATCCAGCTTCAGCTTGTGCCAGGGCCGTTTAAAGACCTATCTTGGGGTTCCGTTGCTAGGGGGCTCAGTGAGAGGGACGAACCATCTGACCAAGTAGTGGTCAGTCCA
This sequence comes from Lissotriton vulgaris, assembly GCF_964263255.1. Lineage (NCBI taxonomy): Eukaryota > Metazoa > Chordata > Amphibia > Caudata > Salamandridae > Lissotriton > Lissotriton vulgaris. The sequence continues at coordinate 924,807,181 of NC_141687.1, forward strand.
ACCCATGGGAGTGGGTTGATCCATAGTAATTGAGTGAAGATTGGAGAATAATGGATCAAGCAGGTGCCCCGCTGAGTGCGTGGATCCAGGGACTAATTAGTCCAGCTGGAGAGCAGCAAGGTCTGCTATGAAAGTGGCATTGTCCTGGATCTGGTCCAGGTGAAGATTAAGATCACCACAGATGCTAAAATTAGCCGAGCCTGCTGCAAGCTCACTGACAACCTCGGGGAGCGCTCCCTTGAACTTAGTTGCTGTACCCGGAGGACGATATATTAAGAGGCCTGATAGTGAGTACTGTGAGCTCATGGCTACCTAGAAATGCGCCGCTTCCCAGTCTGCCCCCTGCACTTTGTTAAATAGGCAAGAATAGTGTGATTTAAACACGACCGCTATCCTCCCTCCCCTAGATACCCTGTTTAGGGTACATATGGAATAACCAAGGGGTAGAGCTAGGTTAGAAATCGTTACCAAGTCCTCATTTAACCAGGTTTCACACATAAACAGTATGTCAGGACGTTCTTCAGAGATAAGATCAAGAACTTCGGCGTGATGTTTTGCCAAAGATCTGACATTGAGCTGTAGTAATTTAAGCTGAATCTGGGGTTTGGTCTGATGGACACATGTCGGGAGAGTGGGGGTCGGAATAGAGAAGGAGCCGCAAGCAGGGCAATCCCATGATGAGCCCCCTAGGGTAGAAGGATTGGCTGTGCAAGGGGCAGGGCCAGTATCGTAGGTCAGTGGAGAAGTGTAGCTCACTGGTTATGAGGAGGCATACCCTGAAGCAGAGGTCAGACCTGGGACCAGGGTTCGATTCCCGACGCGGCAGGGTCTTGAGCCCAATTGTCCACGGACTTGATAATTCTTGCTTCGGTGCCCACTCTAAGCACGAGTTCACACTATGCAGCTCTGGGCAATAAGCTTGCTTAATCTCCACAACGGGCCATCCCCACCCCCCCGCGGCGGGATGCCTGGCTTTCACCTTGGGGATACCCAGTACGGGTTATCTCACAGGGAAAGCCAGGACGGGTTCCCAATGCAAGCGCCGAGATGCCCTGGGGTAAGTCGAGCGCTATATAAGAACACACATACATACATACATACATACATCCCTACCATAGCGGATGGGACCGGGCCGACAACGACCAGGGGTCCTGGCGAGAGGCGATGTACAGGCGATGTACAGGCGATGACGGGCGCAGACGGGCTTGCCTTTGGCGCGCCTTCAGCGCGCCATCGGCGCGTCCGCCGCGCGCCGCCCAACACATCTGTAAATAAGGGGAAGGAGCGTGATGAGAACTAGACCGCTCCCCCCTTCCGCCTGAAGTGTTAATAATGGCCGGCAAGAGATAGGAAGAAACTCCCTCCACACAAACCAGCAAAGCTCAGGGTGGAACGGGGAGCGTGAGACGGGCGTAAGCAATTAAAAGTAAATGCAGTTTTAAAAAAAATACACAACACAGTGCAGGCACCCAAAATCGTACACCCTGTGAAATCCTATCCCATCAATTAAGTAAATACAGCATCGCGGTACATAGATCGTACCTCTAGCGTGTGGACCGCTGCTCGAGTGAAGCCCTGCGTTAAGAAAGGGAAGGAGCGTGATGAGAACTAGACCGCTCCCCCTTTCTGCCGGAAGTGTGAATAATGGCCGGGCAAGAGATAGGAAGAAATTCCCTCCACACAAACGAGCAAAGCTCGGGGTGGAACGGGGACGTGAGACAGGCGTAAGCAATTAAAAGTAAATGCAGTTTAAAAAAAAATACACAACACAGTGCAGGTATTGAGTTGTCCAAGTACTTTTTTATACCCGTAAATGACTTTTAGCAGAATCTTTCTTATTTCTGTTCATATGGAAATGAAACATTTCAAGATAGTTTTGTTAGCTCCTCGACAATTTTAAGTACATGGCAATGTTTTTCCAGAGTCCCCGAAAGCTTATTACTTTTGGCAGTAAATTATGTATTTCACCCGCTACACCGATCAGATGTTTTTTTGTATATTTAGGCTTCACCTGAAGAAGAAAAGCAAGTCTGTTACACTGGCCTTCCTTCTAGCCTCATTAGAACTGACTATCTGTATACACTTTGCTGAAAGCTCTGAGAAGCCTTGGTTTATTCAACCTTTTTAGTATCCATGTCAATGCGATGTACTTTAATCCTAAGCATCTCATTGAATGATGCATCATTTTGTTTCCTTCAATGCATGCCTAGATTGTTCACGTCTTAGTTCTCCCTATAAATCTTACTGTGTAAGATATTATTTAGCCCATAGAATGCCAAAATCAAAACAAACTCATTTTATGGTTGTCTTGTAATATAAGTAAAACGTTTACTGTTATTATTGTTATAAAATGTATGCCATTGACTAAGCTCCTTGACTGAACCATTCAAGATCAGCAGAATATCATTCACGTACTTACCCAATAATATTTTGTCATTTGGATGCCCTAGATATATGTTTGAGGCACACCCATAAAATACGCGGCTGCATTTTCTTCCTCTATGAGTCCCTTCATTTCATGGATAAAGAACCTCTATGGGCTAGATTCACAAAGATAAACTAACACTTTTGTCTAGGGTTACTAATTTTCATTATTTCACATCTATGATTTAATAGTGACTTTACGACTGCAGAGACTGCAGTCGGGGCTGAGAACTCTGCATATAACAAGATAGGACAGGGCTATGATGTTGATGATCCAGTATATACATGTTTTCAAGGACTCTAGACACTTTTTGTTATGAAATATAGTAAATAAACTAGCATGTTAATAGTGGCCAAAATATAATTCTCTTTCCAAGGGAAAGCACCAATAGCTCTGGGCCAATTCTCCTCTGATTCCACCCCCATTATTTCTGGTATATATTACTAAGGCACATAATGCCTCTGTCCTTTTGGTTAACACCTAAATCCATTCACCCTTAATACCTTGTTCCCTCTTGACCAATTTGGACTATATTTTAGATCACGGTGATCAATATTCAAGCCATTAGTTTACCAAATTAAGGGGCCAATTAGGATTGCAGTGATTCCGCATCCTCCGGGCCGGCAAAAGCCACCGCCGGCCCGGAGGATGCAGAATCACCGCAGCAGTGCCTCCAAAGACCCCCCGGCAGATTAGGATGGCTGGGGGGTCATCGGCGGATGGGAAAAGCGTCCGCCGCTTTTCCACCACGGTCGCCATCCGACCGTGGCGAAAAAGCTCTAATATGGTGGCGGTGTCTATCAGACACCTCCAGCCATATAAGGAAGGGGCAGGAAACATGCTTTTCCACAGCGGCTTTTTCGCCGTGGAAAAGCATTTGGTCTCTTAAGTTTGGGGGCCCATTGTGGGCCCCCAGGGTGTCAGGGGGTGGGGGGTGCACATGGGGGGTACCTATGGTACCCCCCTGCATTTACATGAATAAAGCGGCAGGCACCGCACGGTGCCTGCCGCTTAGTACATGTAAATGCAATACATGCATTTTTAACCTTGCGGCGGGTGCTGCTTGAAGCAGCTCCCGCCATTTGGTTAAAGATACGGATTTGACCGCCAGGGTGGCGGTCACATCCTAATTTGCATGGAGGGACCGCCGCTGCCCATGCAAACGGTCCCTCTACCTCGGGCGCCATCCTAATGACCCCCTAAATACTGATTGGTCTAAAATTTAAGAAGTTGTAAAGGAGGTCCTAAAACCTTTCCTTTTCAGTTTAACATAGGATTCCCCATAGCAAGGCATAGACAGAAGCAAGGGAGAAGGATAAGGACAGTGGCAGAGGGACAGAGAGATCAGGACAGAGTGAGAAGCATAGCAAAGATATGGACATGAACAGGAGAATAGGCATATGGACAGTTGGGCAGAAAGAGAATGATGCCCAAAACATAGAGCAAGGGACAAGGGGACAAAGGTAGGTCAGGAAAACAGAGAGAGGGACAACAGTAGAAGGGCATGAGCTGGACAGGACCAGGGCCATAAATAGAGGGATTCGGATACGGGACAGCAAGAGGGAGAGGGCCATAGACATGGACAAGTTTGTTGGCAAATGGATAAGGACAGGGACAGAGAGACACAGTCTCCGGACAGAGAGAGAGATAGGGACAGAGAGAGAGATAGAGAAAGAGAGATAGACAGAGACAGAGAGGGAAACAGAAGAGAAGGCCATCAACCAGCAGCTCACCGAATTCCTGGAACATAACCACCTACTGGACGCCTCACAATCAGGATTCCGTGCCAACCACAACACTGAGCCCGCACTGATTGCCGCCACAGATGACATCTGAACACTCCTGGTCCATAGAAAAACTGTGGCCCTGATCCTCCTCACCCTATCTGCAGAATTTGACACGGTCTCCCACAATACCCTCAGCAACAGACTCTACAACATAGGCAAACAGCAAGACGCCCTCAAGTAGATCCCCTCCTTCCTTATAGAATGAACATAGAGCATCCAATTGCCTTCCTTCACCTACAACCTAAGACATCTTTTCAGCATACCACAAGGATCATCCCTCAGCCCCCCCTATTTAACATTTACATGACCTCCCTCACAGACATCGTCAGATCCCATGGATTCAACATAATCTCCTACGCAGACGACACCCAACTGATTGTCTCACTCACAGAGGACCCCTCCAATGCCAAAATTAACTTCTGCAACACCATGATCAATGTAGCCAAATGGATAAGAGACAACTGCCTCCAACACAACTCCAACAAAACTGAAGTACTGATTTTTGGGAAGAACACTTCGCATTGGGACCACAGCTGGGGGCCTGCAGAACTCGGACCTACAACCACTCTGACCGACATTGCATGCAACCTTGGCATCACCCTCTACAGCCAAATGACCATGAAATGACAAGTCAAGAGATGCTTGTTCAATATCCTCATGCATGCCTACAAAGCCCTCCACAACCTAGGACCTGCCTATATCAACCATCAATGGAACTTCTGCCAACCCGCTAGGCACCCACACTCCTCTTCACTCACCATTGCACACACACCCTGCATCTGTCATAGCCTCAGCTAGGGCTTCTCCTTCTCCTACACCACTGCCAAGTCCTGGAACAACCTTCCCCTCCATCTCTGTACAGCCTCCTCACTGGCAGTCTACAGAAAGAGACTCAAGTCCTAGCTCTTCGATTGAGACAGTGCCCAAATACCCTTAGGGGTGACAATGTTGTGCTTTACCAATGCTGTTTGATTGATTTATTGATTATTTGATTATGATGAACTCATTCCTACAAATTATTAAGTGCATGTCTCCAAGTAATATGGCTTATTACAGCAGAAACCTAGGTGGAAACAACCAAGTACCGTACATAACAAACCATAACTAATACTGTATTGCACATAAAGTCTAGGGGCTGGGAAGATGAAGTGTGGCCCAAAGGCATGGAGGTGTCAACCTACTCATTACCAGATGTGATTGGGGTGCTCCTTGGAGCAATGAGTTTTCTGCTGCCTCTTGGAGATTTTGAACGCCAGTCAATCTAATGTCCAAGAGCCTCATTCCAACAAGCAACAATGCAGAAATGGCCATTTTTCATAGCTTTGCACACACGCTTTTCACTATCCAAGTGAAACCAAAGTTAATACAGTTCATGAGCGTCATCAGTATCCAACTGTTACAAAACAGCTGAGCCACAACAACCCATGGGTCTCATGATTAAAAGGAATAATTTCCATCAAAGGGGAAACAGGAATGTGTTGACCTATACAGGGCAAGGTACAGGAGACAGCAAGGGCATTAGAGCCCCTACTATCAGCAGGTATATGCCCCAGTGTTTTGACTGCAGGGACTAGAAGAACATTGCCAGAATTTGCCCAAATAGGACAAGCCCATTAAAATCGGCTTAACCAAAAGATCCATATATAATTCTGGCATGGTACCCGCTGCTTTTAACTGTTCGGTAGAGTGAATTGAGGGAAAACAATAGCCTTGACATGGGCTGCCGGCAATTTGTAGCATAATGTGACTTTGTGACACCTCAGGAGATATTACCCTGTCAACAGGTAGTGATAAAACGGAGATAGGAAGACCTATCCTGTAGCTAACATCATTTATAGAAGGGTCCCTTAGTTCATGGCCAAATTTAGGGAATTGCCCAGTTTGGGCTAAAAGGGACTGACGGCCCTCATTTCAAAACACTGATAGAGAACAACTTGGTCATGGACAAACTTGGTGACAGGTAGCCTCTTCTGCTTGGGGGAACATATTTCCAATGGAGATTGTTCTACCTCAACGAGAGAAAAGGCAGGAAAGAAGAGAGCATGTCCTGGACAAACAGAATGTGTTTCTGTGTCAGGAAATTGGAAGGGAGACACGGGCTTTAGGGCCGCTCCCTAAGGGAAGATCATTTGTTTCTGCAAGGATGTGCCCAAGCCCAGGAAGATGGGGACCAACATGATGTATGTCCCTATTTTTAGGAAAAATGGCTGCTGTATAGAAAAGGTGGTGGCAGCAGCCCATTGTCACTTAATAAGGGGACTTTCTTTTGTAATACAAGCCTTCACAACCAATTCTACTGTCTGGGTTACTTTAGTTAAATCAACGGATACTGTTGTGAATGTGCCAAAAGCTGAGCCCCTACAAACCTCTGAAAGAGCTCATGTAAAGCATGGCACTCATTAGTATACCATTCCAGTGAGTCGGCAAAGACTTAGTAGGGTCACTTATTCCTTCTAGAAGAGGATATAACATATCCTGGTCATAATTCACAATTTAATCTGCCACCCTGAACCATCCACCTCCAAGAGAGAGAAATGTTGCAGATTGTATCAGCAGCCATGATCTATTATTTTTTTTATTTCCAGGACAGGGTTCGAAAGAGAAATATTAACCAGTCAGGATACTGCAATCACGTCCAAGCTGATGTAACTATAAGTGAGCAGCTAGGAGTAGTACAGATAGGACATCCTCCTTTCACCTGTAAACTGATGGGTTAGTGGAATGATACAACACCACACTCAAGGTGACATTTAACATGATATGTGAGAATGAAGGAAAGGATTAGGATAGAATGCTGCCCCTAGCTATGTTTACTGTATGTTGTCAAAGTCCAGGTCAACCTGGGCTTTTCTGTATTTGAATTGCTGTTTGGTTAAAGACCCATACTCTCCTGGAGATGATGTGTGAAGTATGGGAATCTAAGTTCAATGATATTAAGACCCTATTTGAGTATGTGACCCAACTTTGGACATGCACTGGGAAGATAAAGGAGTTAGCCAAAGACAATTTGTAAGAACTCCAACTCAAGCAACAATGATACTGTAATCAACATAGTAAGCCTTTAGTGTTTGTTCCCAGGGATTAGGTTCTAGTGCTTTTGCCTAATTGTGAAGAGTAGATGCTGGCCCACTGCTATTGTCCATATAGAATACTAAAGTCAAATACCAGGAGGTGTTATCAGAAATGAGGAACAAGAGCCAGATACATCATGTGAACTTACTAAGAATATAGGAAAGACCCCCACCTGCTCAGACAGTCTAATTAGCAGAAGATGCTTTGGACATCAAAAATGGGGGGCGTGGCTGAGCGTGGTGCGAAATGGCCGCGATGTAGAGGAACTCCGCAAAAACCCGGGCTCTCTCTATATATCCGCTGCATCCATCCATCGCCCGAGGAAAGGGTGAATCATCTACGTGTCCAGAGGGGCAGCGACCGAGGACTCCGGCTTCTCTTGTCCCACAGACCGAGGGGGATCGCTGCATTGCCATTGGGCCTGCACGGAGCATGTGGCCGAGCTCTGCCGTGCTGATAGTGTGAGCGTGGTGCAGCGCTTGATCCGACCTTCATTTGATGCGAGGCCGTGGCTTGGGCCTTCATCGGTGCCGGGTGTGCTGGAGACACAGTGGTGGCGGCTGTGACTAATGCTGGTGGTGTGGCAGCTCGGCGACCGCCCAGGGAGACCCCAAGGGCTGTGTGGTGCGACCGTTGGCGTGGTCCCTTGGCGGACCTGATAGCTTTGCCTGGGCTGTTGGAGCGCCTGCATCGGTGCCCCACACGGGGACAAAGACGCCACCTCATTGAACCCCACCGCGATCTGAAACGGCTGCTGGGCATGCAGGCCCCCTTGGCCTGGGAGTGAGCCAGTCGACAGAGATGGCTGTGGGGTTGGCGACCGCCGCTTCGAGAGATTGAGGGTGAGGCTGTGACCGGGCCATTGCCCAGGGACTGGGCATCGCCAGTCCGCTGCTCTGGTTGGCGCGGTGCAGCGTGACCCTACTGTTTGCCCTAAGGCGGTTCCCCATCGACGGAGCGCTGGTGACTTTGATCTGGTTATTAAAGAACAGGGGGTAGCCCAATTGTAGTCAAAGGACCTGGGTATGAAGTATTATAGTCAACAGTTGGTCCTAGACATTCATTCAATATGCACAAAATAATGATATACTTAAATTGATTTCTTGAGTCACCATTAGATTCAATCCACTATGGTTGATATAGAACAGAACATGATAGATATAATAGCCCAAATTATCGATTGGTACAGGAAAACACACATAAAACCAATCTGTCTCACCAAAGTCCAAGAGACTTTCTTATTTATTATATTTTTTGAATAAAGCAAATATAAAATACAAATATTTACAAATGGGGTTTCACTATCAGTTGGTGTGCACAGAAAAGAGTGAAAGTAAGTGCTCATGTGAATGATCAAGAAGATCTGTGAAAGAAAATAAGATTGTTGATATGAAAAAACAAGTGAGCCTGCCCTAACTTAATAGCTTGCAAAAAAAGTAACTCTTTCTTGCTGGCACGTGGTTGGATAGTCCTCCGTATTCCTTGATTTGTACAAACGACAAGGGGAAGAGAGGAGGGGGGCAGGAACATGTAGGTGCAGGCTCCAAGGAGAATTGTCGACGTTTCGACCCAAAAAAGAAAACTGGGTTACTGGATTCCTCAGGGGCAGGTCTTCATCAGGACGGGGCAAAGGAGGGGGGGAGGATATGTCAATGTGCGCGCAGGTAAAGTAACCCCAATGTCAGTGGGCACCTGTAACAACAAATGAACATGCGGGCTAAATATCTCCAAGTCATGTCTGAGAGATAGTTACATAGTCAAACAGGAGGGGATGTGGGGCACTCACCCTTCAATGGTGTGCCACTCGTGCAACGTTAATCTGCACCCATAAGCTTTATCACCGTGCTGTGGATAGCACTGAAAAAAGAGACAGGATAGCCGTTAATGCTACTAATGGTCAGATGTATCTATTCTGTTACAAGCGTGCAACTTAAGAAAACACATATAACTTGGGATATATCACCATGTTATTCGATTAGGTGAGTGCTCTCATTAACGTTCACCATTGTTGTTGTTTAAACATAAAAAACTTACAAATCGTGCCTAAAACAGTCCCATTACCTTCGAAATTATTCATACAATGAAACCATGGTTGCTCACAGTGACATACTGGATAAAACAACCAGTATTTCTCAACCACTATGGTCTGTGACACGCACCACATGGACACATGCGGTAAAATGAAAAGCGGGTTGCACTCACCCACGAGGCGTCCCTTGATAGCGTTCCAGCCGTAGATTAGGTTTTGGCTGTGCAAAAACGGAACAGGACACCTCAATTAAAAACGGACTCTGTGTCCAAAGCGAAGAAGGAATAGTTAAAAACGCATTGTCAGGGCTAGCAGTTCTGTTCGTCATACCTCTAATCAGTTTCTGGACCGTGGAACATCAGTTCTCTTTCGTTTACACGCAGTCAATTGCTCCGTACTGCCTCAATTGAAAAGCGGAAGCCACGTTCAAGACGTAGCTCCCAGGTAACATAGCAACCAGTACGTCTGCGTCACAGTTTACAAAAAATGACGCTTCCAAGCGTGGTTGCCCAGCAACCTCAGAAGGCGTCTGCAATGGAGAAACATTGCTATTTATTAAGTTAACACGGGCCGTCTGCTGAATTCCCAATAGCAATCGTATGTCTCGTGGAGACCCAGCCGGGTACCCCACGTGGTTCCAAGGGTGAGGCTTTTTTCAACTATAGTATTCAGGTGTATGTCAATGGGGTCACAATGTAAAAGGAAAAGAAATCATGATGAAAAGCTTGCGGAGCTTGAAACATGTTGACCACTAGACACTGATCTAGCCCAAACTTAAGGTTAGACAACAGTGTTACCTCATTTTAGCACGTACCTAGCTAGGAGCAGAATAAATTGTTGAGGCCCACTAGCACGGTATTTTTAACTCACAACCACTCCACCACACCTCACTTTTGCACCACACATAGCCTTTTCACAAAATAGTGCTCCTGCGTAGTTCGCTAGTCGTAGCACGCCCCTTTTCGTAGAGAACTGGGATGGCCCCAATGATGAAGCATGTCACCGTGGGGAAACCCCGGTGAGTGAGGGGACTCTAGAAAGAAATTTTTCTTTCTTATGGCATACACTGACAGAATCAGGAAGTACACCACACACACGAACTAGGTCCCTGGACCCACTACAATGGGTTTCTGTTTTTTCTGACATAAACTGGAGGCCGACCTAGTTCTGCTTTATCCTCCTTCTCCCCCCATTTTGTTTCTTACAAAACAATTGTAAACATTAGTGCAACACTTGATACTCATTTCAACAGCGATATACATACATAACCAGGTTTTATCGATGGTCATATTTGCAAATAACAAATCATACAAAATATGTATACAGCCAGTGAATTCTCACATGATGCGATAATCGATGTTGTGCAGTCAAGGGAATAAAACTCAATACTGGTACAAAAATTGCACATACAATACAGGGTTTATCCAGGTCAACCATTATACAATGTTGCCATTTGTCTTGTTATCTCCTCATACTCATTGAGATCCCTTTTAACAGTATCAAAGGTGTGCATCCATTTGCACTCACGCACATTTAAGGTATTGGCAAAATTGCCACCCCTGATGTTCAAAGCGACCTTCTCTAGTACCCACCATATCAAACTCTCAGGTACCCACCCGTCAAATTTCAAAAAAGTGTTCCACTAATGGGGCTCCCAGCACTCTGCAGCGAATTCTGCTGCAATGCTGCAGGATCCTTGTTTTTACCTTTTGTATAGTTTGTCCTATGTACCAAAAACCACATGGGCAAGTGATTACATATATCACACCAACCGAGTTACAGTTAGTGTGATGCCTCATAGTGTGTGTGTAGTTGTTATATGTACACTGTTTCAGCTCCTCCGTTAGCGGGCACGCTTTGCATGTGCCACACTTGTGGTGGCCCAGTACCGGTGGAATGTTCCAGAGGGTAGTCTGGGCATCCCTGGTTTTACTTGGTAATAGTGATTGAACTACATAGTCCCTAATGCTTCTTCCCTTTTTGAAAGCATAAATGGGTGGGTCGGCATCCCTATCTCATCCGTGACTTTGATCCGGCCACATACAAAGGAACTGCCAAACTTGGTGGTGAGCGAAGGAGATTGGGCAGGAACTGAAAATGTGCAGGTACATGCATCCTTCGGGTGGTGATTGTCGGTGGTGAATCCAGGGACAAGGGGCACACTCTGGGTGCCGGGTGCGAGTCAGTGTTGGGGGATGCCCTGTCCCACTCTGGGGTTGTCCCACTCTGTGGGTTGCCGTGGCCTCCTGTGTTACTGAATTGAATTAAATGAGACAGGCACTTGTGGTCTCTGGGGTCAGGACTGTATCCTGAGACGACACACAAGACAGCACCAGTCAGCGGCGGTGATACTCTACCTTGGAACAGTTAGTAAGTGGTCCTCACGGTCAGAATGATGTTGGGGCCAAAAGATGCAAAGGGCGCTCAACAAACAAAACTGGATAGATTCACATTACCAAAAACAATGGACCCTGTGCTTCACCCCAAGGGTAAAATGGCAGCAGGGCCAGAGAGAGAATGCCAGGAACTTACACTTAAGGATGTGATGGAGGCTATCTCCGGGGTCCAGTCGTCATTGGAACAAAGAATGGACACTATCACTATGGAAGTCACCCTAATCAGAGCAGACATGATGAATATTAGCGGCAAACTGAAGCAAATGGAGGTTGTTACCTCTAGTCTCCTGAGCGACACGTCACAGCTGCAACAAGAAGTCAAGGAACTCCAGGACTCCCGTAAATTCGCGGAAGATAAGCTTGACGAATATGAAGGTCCCACCAGGAGGAACAATATTCAAATCAGTGGGGTGCCCAAAAAGGCAGATGGGCGTGCAGCCAACCTATTTGTCGAAGACCTCATCCATAACCACCTACAGACGAAGGGGCTCTCCAAGTTCTTTCCCCGGTGGACGATTGAGATCAGGTGCGCCTCCGCACTCATACTGGCAAGACAACTAAACTTCAGGGATAGAAATGAGATACTACAGAATGCCAGGGTGCCCCCCCCCCCTCTTCGCTATCAAAATGCTGAAATCTCCTTATTTCCGTACTTCAACCCTGAAGGTGAACAAGCAGTGAAGATCCTTCCTGGAGGTGAAGAAGAAAAGAAACTGTGTGACAAAGGCATGAAGTATGCCATGCTGTTCCCGACCCAGTTGAGGGTGGAGGCGGAGGGCAAAGCATGGTTCTTCCAGCATCCGGAAGAGGCTGCTGACTGGCTGGAAGGTTGGAGGGGGCAAATGGGTACAACGCCAGATGAGGGAGCCTTATCACCAGATTACACTGTAACGACTGCAGTACTGGTAAAGTACTCTTGCAAGATGTGGGCGGATCTACTTGTATGTTCTCTCTTGGGTGGGGAGGGATGGTGAAGTCGATTGCCTGATGTCTGTTCTGGACGCTGGCACTGATTGCCCTTCGGCAGACTACTAGCAGTATGGTGCCCATCTGGGAGGGTGTCTATTGTTATGCATATGGGAGAGTTGGGTTGGCGGAGCTGTTCACCCCCACAGTTTACTTCAACTAGTTAACAGTTGGGTGACAGGCACTCTGCACAGTTCTATGATGGGCAGTTTTATGTCCGGAGGGCAGGGGAACAGGGAGGGGGGAAGTTGGGTTGGGGGTATTGTTCATTGTATGCTCAGAGATGAAGATACTTTTTATCAGTAGACAAAGGGAGGTATCAACGGTTCACATGTGCATTGATGAATATGCAATGGGATAAGAGCATACAACTCCTGAGTTGGAATGTCAATGGTTGGGGGACAAAGATAAGCAATGCATAGTGTTGCAGCTCATTAAGTGGAACTCCCCTGAAGGGGAGTTCCTTCAGGAGTCCCATTGGGTTGGTAACTCGTGTCAGGCACTGAATAGATGGGGTTACAGATTAGTGGCGCATTCGGGATTCACTGCGGGATCCAGGGGCTAGGCATTTTGCTAAAGAAGTCATTCCCACTTTCAATACAGCGCACTTGGATTGACGGCATGGGTCGGTATGCAGCTATCACAGGGCAGTGGGAGGGGGCAGCACTGACAATGTTGTCCGTATATGTCCCACTGGGTCTGCAGGGTCGTTCATTTAAGGACTTTGAGACTGTTATGCTTTCGTTTCCAGAGGGATATTTCATTACGGGTGGAAACTTTAATGCAGTGGAATCTGGAACGCTAGACCCTCATCCCCCACAAAATATTGGACCCTCACATCAGTGGCTCCCCGATTTTGTGGAAGCAGTAGGGTTGGTAGATGTGTGGAGAGCACATCACCCACATAGTCTCCAATACACTTTTCATTCTGGGGCACACAACAGACTCTCCCATATAGACTACCTTCTCTTGCTGGCCTCCCAGGTGAACGTCGTGCGTGAGATACAACATTTAGCGCGAGGTATATCAGATCACTCTCCATTCTGGGTGGAGGCAGCCCTACATGAAAAAGGGTAGGGAAGGTTGCGCCGATCAACCCCTGGTACCTTTGTAATCCAGTGGTGAAAAAGGCCCTGCTTCTGCCCATAGACCTCTATTTTGCGGACAATGAAGGATCAGTGAGCTTGCATCAAACCATATGGGAGACGTTCAAGACAGTGCTGAGGGGTCAGGCGCTCTCGCTCATTGCGGGGGTGCGGAAAGAAAAGGTCAAAGACCTGGTCCGTCTGGAAGCAGACGTCCTCCAATTGGAGGACGATAGTCAGGGGGCAGCCAAAGAAGATGTAATGCATGAGCTCAAACTCAAGAGGGAAGACTACAAGTCACTAGCCACTGATATGGCCAAAACGTTGGGAAGGACAAAGGAAGGAAGGATATACAACTTTGGTAAAGAAACTGGGAAGCTCCTAGCATGGCTAAACAGGAAGGAGCTGGCTAGTCAATTAGTACCAAAACTCACAGATGCTATTGGCGAGAAAATAACAGATGCACAGGCGATTGCCAACGAGTTTGCCAAGCACTACTGGCAGGTATACCGGGCAAGTTCCGCCCTTTCTGAGGAAGACTCACGAGCAATGCTTTCAGATGTCCGACTCCCGACCCTGGCCTATGAGGAAAAGCAGTCCCTAGATAGCTCATTTAGTAATGATGAGGTAGTGCAGGCAATTACAAATCTCCAACCTGGGAAGGCGCTGGGTCCTAATGGCCTGCCGATTGCACTGTACAAGGTTAAGCCGGATGCCTTGGTACAGCATATGCAGGAGATGTTTGAAGAAATCAGAAAGGCAGGACTGCTTTCCCGAGATCAAATGATAGCAACTCTAGTTAACATATGCAAAGATGGCAAACCCAGAGCCAGGTGTTCATCCTCTTGAACACTGAACCCATGATCCTGGCCAAGCTACTGGCAAGCCGCTTGACCCAGGTTATCATCAAACTGGTACAACCTGACCAATCAGGCTTTATGCCCCACTGGAACACTGTACTGAACCTGAGGAGAATGCACAGGGTGTTGGGGAGAATCGGGATGATTTATGAAGACACAGTGATGGTATTGAACACCAAGGCGTTCAATACCATTGAGTGGCCATACCTGTTCGCAGTCTTGGCAAAGTTATGTTTTGGGCCTGGATTCATAGGCTGGATACGACTCTTATACGCCAAACCCTTTGCACAAGTAGTGGTAAACAATAAGAAATTGGAGATTTTTACACTGAGCGGCGGAACACGTCAGGGGTGTTCGTTGTCACCACTTCAGTTTACTCTTTCTGTCCAGCCCTGGGCGGCATGGATCCGTAGAGACCCAGTAATCCAGGGTCTCAAGTGGTCTGAGGCCTGGGAGGACCGCATTTCCCTCTATGCGGATGATACCCTACTATATCTGGCTTCCCCCAGGTTGTTGCTTAACACAGTCCTTGATATATTTGCCATCTTTGGGGGATACTCTGGCTACACAATAAACTGGGCCAAGTCCTTGCTGTATGTCCTCAGCGGTCATCCTCCGAGTCCGCCTAACAACTGTCCGATTCAGATTGCTGGTGGGGGTTTTCAGTATTTAAGAATTTTCCTTTCGGCGGACCCTAAGACTCGATATGACTGAACCTGCCCCCCCTTCGGGGACTCAAACGCGACATTGCAAATTGGAGGGCGCTTCCCATTTCCCTGCTGGGCAGGGCAGCTCTCTTCAAAATGAAGTCATTGCAGCGCTTCCTTTATGCTGTGAAGAACTACCCAGACTTGATCCCCACACACTATTTTAAGGAAGTAGAGAGTCTCCAGAGGGAACATCTTTGGGATGGTAGACCCGAATAGCTCTACAGAAGCTGGCTCTTGGCTGGTACGATGGAGGGATTGGTCTTCCAGATATAAGAAAATACTACTGGGCTCCCCACTTAGCTGCAATTAACCACTGCACATATCGATGCTCAGAGGACCCGGGGTATAGAATGGACGAATGGCTGCTTCCTGTGGGTAACTATAATAGGGCCCTCTACTCTAGAACGGGCAAGCTCCCATTAACTGGGCCAACCAAACACTCGGTGCAAGTCTGGCGGGCAGCGAATCGAAGCCTGGATTGGGAACAGAAGCTCACACTCACCACTCCCTTGTGGAACGCTGAACAACTAGGTACCTTGGGGACTTCAAAGGGCTTAAACAAATGAGATCTGATCGGGATCTCAAAGATAGGAGACCAATGGAAGGGGGGGAGTGGTGTCATTTGCCTCCCTGAAGAATGAGTACGAACTATCGGATACAGAGTATTTCATTACTTACAGGTACAACATTACCTGCTTGCACAACTTTCCAAGGGTGCTTCTCCCCCAGAGTCCTCGCCACTGGAGGACAGGTTGAATGATGGTTATATGACTAAAAAAGTGATCTCCCTTACATATAAAAGATTAATTAACAATACACCTGATCCCCTCACGCTGATTAGGGAACGGTGGGTGAGAGATGGCCTAGAGCTGGACAACGAGGAATCTCAGAAAGCTATCTCCTCCTCAAGTGAGGTTGCGATTTCCTCTAGGCTGCGTCTGGTACAGCTAAAGATTCTCCATAGGGTGTATGTGTCTGGGTCTCAAATTGTCAACATGGAAAAGGTAAATGACGGAAGGTGCAGGAGATAGTGTGGGCAGGAGGGCACGTTCATGCACATCTTATGGGAATGCAGTCACATCTAAAATGACTGGCAGGAAATACACGAGTGCATGTAAGAGTTCTTGGGGTAGGTCTTTGACCTGAAGCCAAGCGCTGTCTCCTAAATGTATGGGAACTCACAGACCTAAATAGCAAGGAAAACATTTGGGCCACGTTGGGCCTCATGCTGGCTAAAAATAATAAATACACATAGTGCCTACCGATGAAATGAAGCAAAGAAAACACAAGCTGTGAAAAAAAGATGAAGCACGGCATACAGACGACAGGAGGGTTTTGGCATCTTCCTTTCCTTAGGTCTGTTCTTCCTCCTGGGGTTACTTCTGTGCCTCAGGGTTCATCCCACTGACGTCCTCTCTGCTTCCATGGTTCCCTCCTTATGGATGGTGGAGGATTCCTCTCAGTGGTGTCCTCTCCAGCATGCCTCAAGACATCCCAGACCCCACCCCTCAGGGCAAAGAACTCAAAAGGCCTGTACAGGGTGCGGTGTCATTATACAGACGATACCAAGCGAGCGCATTCATACGCAGCACACGATCTGGCGCCAAGTCTTCAATAATGCGCTCCTATTGATGTAGTTCTTTGCACAGCTGAGTCAAGGCATAAGGCACTTGCTTTAAAAAAATAGCCATATTCACTAGAGATGGCAGCTGCCTCTCACGCCAGAGCATGTACCTTTTGTAAGTGCCTTCTGATTGGAAAAAAAGGGCTCCACAGGAATTCATGGTGGGGCACGAAACCCACCCTTTTACAGAATCGGGCTATGAAGCACATAAATCCAAAATATTTAACAACAGACTTCAGCACTGTCAGGTTTCACCTACCTCAACCGCTTACCCCTTCAACTAAACTTCTCACACCCCTAGAGGTTACAACAGAAACCTAGAACTACAAAACCAAGAATGCAAAGAGCGAATTGTTCAAAGTGAACAGATACTCAACAATGTAACCATTGTTGTTTTGCGCTCTGGCACCTTTGGGAAATGTCCACTCTATATACAATTGCACTAAAGCACATAAATAAATAAATACATGCAGGGCATATCACAGTTAGCACAAGGCTACATTGTGGGCAGGTGTGCACAATTTTTTGCGGAAAAAAGAAAACAGAAGCCCAAGTTGGTAAAACAAATGCATTCCAGGAAAAAAATGACATTGCGAGTAATTTAAAAAACAAAAAGACGTGGAAACCACCCACCATAACGTGAAGAAAGTTGATTAGTAGTGCAGGAAGGAAGAGAAACACTAGCTGTTTTACCTTTTGCCCTCTACGGGACTGATGAAGGAAGCTAAAATTCAGACAGCGCATCCTGCTGATAAATCCTTGACTGCTGTCTCCTGCCAAGGGCTATCAGCGACTCAGAGGGTTGTAATTCATCGACCCGTTTTAATCTCTTGTGCTCCCAGGACCATCCATTCATTCCTTCAGGGCCTCCCTCATCTCCTATTGCTGAGGTATAACTCTCAACACTTACCGTAATCAGATCATGAGTGCAAGCTGGTAGAGGCCTCACGTTTTCAGTGCTGGGCTTTCACTTATCACAATGCACTCTGGGAGTTTTAGTCTTAATTTAATTCCATCGACTCACTTCAACTAGAGCACCAGGCAACTACAGAGTGGAAAATGAAAGCCATGGAAAGGAATCCAGTGGTAAGGAAGTAACAGGATCACCTGCCAACCACAAAACCAACCAGAACAGTTCCAAACCCCCAAAAGTGCCAGTAATCATTTCTATCTCATTGTATGTGCCATCTGGTTTTTATCAATTTCTACTAGTGAAAAAAAATGTACAAGTCTAATCAATGGCATAAGATAAATCAAGCATTGAAAATTGCAATAGGTCTCACCTTTTATTAAGTTAAAGCCATATGCTTTGCTATGCAACACCATTAGCAAAGCAAATGGCTTTAACTTAATCAAAGGCAAGACTTGTTGTATTTTCAATGCTTTTTAAAAAATGCTCCAAAAGCCAGTGTTGCTGAGGGCGCCCAGCCTCACGGGTTGGGGCCTGTCAGAATGCAATAGTCCTCAAAACATCTTCCAAACAAAAGACACACACTAATTGAGTGCGTTGTAAACAAGCCCACCAAACGTGCTTGAAAGAAAACGTATTTATTCCAAGGTAAAGTTGTTATCATCACGCGTTTCGACTATTCAAAATCTTACTCATAAGCGGACACAAATCACAGACTCTCTTGAGCTTTTAAAAGTAGCGCCAAACAGTAACAAGCATTTGCAATGCAGTAGGTCTCACACTTACGAGAGTTTAAGCTATTGGCATTGTAAATGACAATGCTTTTTTTAATGTTTTAAAAACCAAACAACACGATGAGGTACTGTGCATGACAGCTGTGAAGAGAGAAGTGCAATTCGTGGATGAACTGTATACTTTTTGAGTGCCCTGTTGTGGTACAATAAGTAAAATCTGATTTAGTCATTGCGACTTTTAATGTCAATTTATTCCAGGAGTACGTATTTCAGATTTTCCGTAATAAAAACGGAGGGGCTAAAGGCATTGGTACGGGACTGACCAATCCCTCTCTCCCTTTCAGTCACAGCGTCCAATGGAAAATCAGCTATGACTTCAAAAGTGGCGTCATGCGTCTGCTCTTTGATTTACATGCGAGCTATAAGAAGGCAGAAAGCCGAAACGCGTCCTTGCAAATAAATGGATTAAAATTAACCCTGTGAGAGCAGTGTGTTGTCAGGACACAGGAGCTTTGATGTTTTGAATGTACCCACTTCCATTCTTGTCTGCACCCATCACCAAGAGTGCAGCTCACGCCAAGGTGGGCAATGGAGCGGAATATGTATATATATATATATCTGAAAAAAACATATGTTTTAGGGGTGTTATAGTTAGTTGGACATTTCACTCGTACAAAACCATTGAAATTCCTCCGTTATAGTTATCTGTACTAACTATTACTTGCGCGCCCGCAATCCACTGCTGATGATGAACCTCCCCGCACTGACAGACACGTTACGGCACTCTACCTTTTTCAATGTCAGCATGTACCTGTTGAAACCACCATTTTAAATGGAAAAAGTGAGTAACGTGAAGCAATTACAGTGACAAAAAAAAGACGGGCTAATAGCATTACTACATAAATGTGTTATCTTGGCTGCCATCTTTGAACATGTTTCTGATAAACGGGTAATACCTAAGATATGGGGCACACTGCTGAGACATTAATGATTCCAATATGCGTGTAGTTTTAGAAAACAAAACATAAAAGACAACGTTTTAACAATTTGTATTCAATAAAATTTTACATGATAATCATACTTTTTTGTCTTCCAACTTGCATATATTATATAACAATCTTAACAGAGTGCCCCGGTTCATGTGATTAGGACATGGATTGGTGAACCTCAAATATGGTCATTGGAGTGTGAGGAGAAAGAAATGCCCTGTGTGTACAGCATGAGCATATTTACAAATTGATTATAATTTCATAAAGATGATAACATTTTGACTGGACAGCGTGTCAGTTTGCAATGGCCCTTCACTTTGTATTCATTCTAAAGGAACCCATAACTCCTCATCATTATTTAAACCCACTGGAGCCTTGGTCTGTTGATCTATGATATATTTGGACTCAAGTGCTCGGAAGTTTCTAACCCTGTCCCCACCTCTTTCATTATTAGGGACCTGGTTGATACAGAAAAAAATTACCAGATCACGATTGCTGTTGTTCATACTTTCGAAGTGGCAGGCTACTAGGTAGGTGGCATCTTTTTTGGGAATTTCACGCATGTGTTCAAGTATGCGTTTTGTTTTAATGTATATTGTTACAACGCATACATTTACAATGCATGCCTTTACAATACAGTGTTTACATCGCAACATCCTTTACAACACATACATTTACATTGCATGCCACTACAACTATTTTTTCATAACTACATTTACAACTTATTCCATTACATCGCATTATACCTTTACAATGCATACCATTACAACGCATACCATTACATTGCATTTAAGGTAAGTGTTGGAGAGTGTAGGTGTAAAAATTACTATTTTAACTCCAGGGGGTGCAACAGTAGGGTTAGTGTTGGATAGTGTAGGGGTAAACATTACTATTCTAACTCCTGGGGGTGCAGCAGTAGGGTAAGTGTTGGATAGTGTAGGGGTAAAAATTACTATTCTAACTGCAGAGGGTGCAACAGTAGGGTAAGTGTTGGATAGTGTAGGGGTACTATGTGTTGTAATGGTATGCGCTGTAATGACGTGCAATGTAATGCCTGCGTTGTAGTGACATGCGTTGTAGTGTCATTTGTTGTAGTGACGTGCAATGTAATGGCTGCGTTGTAGTGACATGCGTTGTAAAGGATGTTGCATTATAATTACTGCGTTGTAAATGTAGTGCGATGTAATGACTGCATTGTAAAGGTTGTTTCCCTTTTTTTTGCAGGGTGAATGGAACTGCCCACATATCTTTTTGGGCATGGGCATTCCAGATAATCAACAGTGAATTATGAGTTACAGTTAAGAAGCCGATTGATACTTCTAACTTTTTTGTGTTCACTCTTTGAAGTGCTATAATTTGTAAATTTTTGGCTGAATTTACAGGCTTTACATTCTAAGCACGGAAAAAAGCCTGTCACATTCTCTTTTTTCTGAGAAGCGAACAATAATGGCTGTATACCAGATGATCACCAAACAACAGCCACAGAAGACAAAGATAGGAACGCAGAGCCCAATTATTTTCGGGAGTACAGGCTCATCAGAGAAAATCGCCAAAGACCGGCGCCAATAACACATCCCCCAGAACAAAAAAGAAACGAAAAACAAGAAGGGGCAAGAAAGGAAGGAGGGGATATGCCGTCAGCCAGAGTCACATGCAGCAAGGGGAAACGGGGCAGATGGTAAAACAAAAAACAATCATCAATCTGTCAGACAGAATATTAAGTGAGGATGAAGTACAAGTATTACAGCTGGGACTAACATTCTGTACCACCGCAGAATTTGACTTTGTTGAGACCAGAATCAATCTGTTCAAATATATAAGGAAATTGAAGTTACAGAAAATCCATCTGTTGCATCCAAGAAGAACTACTAATGAAGGAACTGACATCCCAAACTGAAACAGATTTGCTGATTGGTAATGATCTGGAAACTCTAATAACGCTACAATCCCTGGAATCATCAGAAAACAGCATAAATGCTGACCATCCACCAGACACTGACAATTGTTTGGTCCAAGCAGGAATTACACAACCGAGTGGCAAAAGTGGACTTAAAAGCAATTCTAGAACCCCCCAGCTATGCAAATCTATTCGTAGGTGGGTCAGAGAAGCATGTGGCCTGGATAGATGCACCCAAAAAGTGGTTTGATAATGTAACGTTATGGGCCCGCTACATTGATAACTTGTTCATCGTGTGGAAGGGCAGGCGCTCTTCGGCTGAAGAGTATGTAGCCTTCCTGAACTCAAATAACCTTAACCTCAAATTTACCAAACACATTAGTAACGCCAATCAATCAATCAATCAATCAGAGTACTTGTAAAGCGCGCTACTCACCCGTGAGGGTCTCAAGGCACTGAGGGGAGGGGGGTGCCACTACTGCTCGAAGAGCCAGTTCTTGAGGAGTCTTCTGAAGGCGAGTAGGTCTTGGGTCTGCCGTAGGTGGGTATGGAGGGTGTTCCAGGTCTTGGAGGCGAGGTAGGAGAAGAATCTACCACCGGAGGTCATTCATTGGATGCGGGGGACAGCGGCGAGGGCGAGGCTGGCAGAGCAGAGCTGGCGGGTGGGGGTGTAGAAGCTGAGTCTGCTTTTCAGGTAGCCTGGTCCGGCATTGTGGAGTGCTTTGTGTGCGTGGGTCAGGAGCTTGAAGGTGATCCTCTTGTTGACGGGGAGCCAGTGTAGGTCTCTCAGGCAGGGGGTGATGTGGCTGCAGCGGGAGACGTTGACGATCAGTCGGGTGAAGGCGTTTTGGATACGTTGCAGTCGTCGTAGGTGTTTGGCTGAGATTCCTGTGTAGAGTGCGTTGCCGTAGTCCAGTCTGCTGCTGACGAGGGCCTGTGTCACCGTTCTTCTTGTTTTGGTCGGGATCCACTTGTACATCCTCTGGAGCATGCGGAGGGTGCTGTAGCAGGAGGAGTCAAGTCAAGTCAAGTCAATGAATTTATATAGCGCGCTACATACCCGGAGGGTCCCAAGGCGCTTGAAGAGGGGTGGGGAATTACTAGTCAAGGCGCTTGAAGAGGGGTGGGGAATTACTGGTCCAATATCCACGTTTTAAGTTGCTTTCTGAATGCTAGGTGGTTCTGAGTGAGGCAAAGGTGAATGGGAAGTGAGTTCCATGTTTTAGCCGCCAAGTAGGAGAAGGATCTTCCTCCCATGGTGGTTTTGTTGATGCGAGGTACAGCAGCAAGGGCTTGGTTGTAGGAGCGCAGCTGGCGGGAGGGGGAGTAGAAGGAGAGTCGTGTGTTGAGGCATTCGGGACTGAGTTCGTAAAGTAATTTGTGTGCGTGGGTTAGGAGGCGGAATGTTATCCTCTTATTGACGGGGAGCCAGTGGAGGTCTTTCAGGTGACCAGAAATGTGGTCTTTACGTGGGATGTCTAGTATGAGTCTGGCTGCTGCATTCTGGATGCGTTGGAGTTTTTTATGAAGTTTTGCGGTGGTACCGGCGTATAGGGTGTTTCCGTAGTCCAGTCGGCTTGTAACCAGTGCGTGGGTGACCGTTTTTCTAGTTTCGGTGGGGATCCAGCTAAATGTTTTTTTGAGCATGCGGACAATGTTGAAGCAAGATGATGAAACGGCGTTGACTTGTCTGGTCATCGAGAGTGAGGAGTCCAGGATGACGCCCAGGTTCCGTGCGTGGTCCGTCGGGATGGGTGCTTTTCCAAGGGCCTCTGGCCACCAAGAGTCGTCCCAGGCGGAGTGGGAGGTACCTAAGATAAGGACTTCTGTTTTGTCTGAATTCAGTTTCAGACGGCTGTGCTTCATCCACTCGGCTACTTCTTTCATTCCTTCATGTAGGTTGGTTTTGGCGGTGTTAGGGTCTTTGGTGAGTGAGAGGATTAGTTGAGTGTCATCAGTGTAGGAGATGATGTTGAGGTTGTGTTGGCGTGCGATGGCCGCGAGGGGGCTCATGTATACGTTGAAGAGGGTGGGGATGAGTGAAGATCCTTGTGGCACGCCGCAAATGACTTCAGAGGCCTCTGACTTGAATGGTGGGAGGCGGACTCTCTGAGTTCTGCCGGCAAGGAACGAGGTGATCCATTCTAGTGCTTTTCCTTGGATTCCGATGTTTCTGAGGCGTTGTAACAGGGTGCTGTGACAGACTGTGTCGAAGGCTGCGGAGAGGTCGAGGAGGATGAGGGCGACTGTGTCTCCATTGTCCAGTAAAGTTCGAATGTCGTCTGTTGCTGCGATGAGTGCGGTCTCAGTGCTGTGTTTTGCTCGGAAGCCAGACTGTGAGGAGTCGAGGGATTTGTTGGTTTCGAGGAAGGCGGCGAGCTGGTTGTTGACAGCTTTCTCAATGACTTTGGCCGGGAATGGAAGGAGCGAGATGGGGCTGTAGTTTTTGAGTTCGGTGGGGTCAGCTGTGGGTTTTTTCAGAAGGGCGCTGAGTTCGGCGTGTTTCCAACTTTCCGGGAAGGTGGCGGAGTTGAGGGAGCAGTTGATGACGTCTCGGAGGTGTGGTGCTATGATGGAGTCTGCTTTGTTGAAGATGTGGTGAGGGCATGGGTCTGTGGGGGATCCTGAGTGGATGGAATTCATCAGTCGGATGGTGTCCTCGGTGGAGATTGGGTTTCAGTCATTAAGGATGTTCAAGGGGGGTGAAGGTACAGCAGAAGGTTGTGTGGGTTGGTCTCCGGGTTGGTTGTCAAAGCTGTTGTGGATGTCTGCGATTTTGTTGTGGAAGAACGAAGCTAGGGAGTCACAAAGGGTTTGAGAGGGAGTGATGTCGTTGGAGTTGGCAGTGGGGTTGGTAAACTCTTTGACGATGTTGAATAATTCCTTGCTGTTGTGGGCGTTGTTGTCTAGTCGGTCTTTGAATGCGGCTTTCTTGGCAGTCCGGATCAGTTGGTGGTGTAAGCGGGTGGCGTTTTTAAAGGCGTCCCTGGTGCTGGTGTTTGGGTCTTTTTTCCAGGCCTTCTCAAGGGAGCGACAGAGTTTCTTGGTTTTCTTAAGATCATCGTTGAACCAGGATGCGTTTTTGCTGCCTAGTTTGATTTGACGCTTTTTCAAAGGTGCTAGGATGTCGGCGCTGTTGGTTAGCCATTGAGTGAGGTTAATGGCTGCTTGGTTGGGGTTTGAGGAGTGGGCGGGGGGGTTTTGAAGAAGCGTTGAGGTGATCTGGTCGATAGTGATTTTGTTCCAGTTTCTTCGTAGAGTAGGTTGAGGATGGTTGTGGGTTGTGGTCTTTTTGTAGGTAAAGTGAACGCAGCTGTGGTCCGTCCAATGGAGAACTGTGGTGTGACTGAATGAGATATGTTTGCTGGAGGTGAAGATAGGGTCGAGTGTGTGACCTGCGTAGTGAGTAGGGGTATTAACAAGTTGTTTAAGTCCGAGGTTGGCGAGATTGTCCAGAAGGGTGGTGGCGTTGCGGTCGTTGCTCTTTTCCAGGTAAAAATTGAGGTCTCCCAGTAGAATGTAGTCCTCGGAGGGGAGGGCGTGTGGGGTGATAAAGTCTGTGATGTCTTCACTGAATTGTGCACGGGGTCCTGGTGGCCTGTAGAGGGGGGTGCCTCTGAGTGTGGTCTTGGGGTCGGTGTGGATCTGGAAGTGAAGGTGCTCGGCGCTAGCGAGGTTGACGTCTGAGCTGGTTGAGATGCGGATGGAATTCTTGTGGACGATAGCGAGGCCTCCTCCTGTATGGTGGGTGCGGTCTTTTCGGAAGATCTTGTATCAGAGAGGGCGTTGACCTGCTTAGACATGGAGAGGGAAGAGTTGAGGATGAATCCTAGGTTGCGTGCATGGTCGGTGAGTGTCGGTGCTGTTCCCAGTGTGGTCGGCCACCAGGAGTCATCCCAGGCTGAGGGGGTGGGTCCGAGGATGAGGACCTCCATCTTGTCCTAGTTCAGTTTCAGAAGGCTGCTCCTCATCCAGTCAGCGATGGCCTTCATTCCCTCGTGGAGGTTTGTTTTGGCAGTGTGTGGGTCCTTGGTGAGGGAATGGATGAGCTGGGTGTCGTCGGCGTAGGAGATGATGTTAAGGGCGTGATGGCAGGCCACTTGTGCGAGGGGGGCCATGTAGATGTTGAACAGCGTCGGGCTGATGGATGAGCCCTGGTTGACGCCGCAGATGATTTCGGAGGCTTCGGATCGGAAGGCTGGGAGACGGACGCTCTGGGTTCTGCTGGAGAGGATGGACGTGGTCCAGTCAAGGTCCAATGTATTTTACCTTGATTCAGAGGTGTATATTGAAGAGACTAGAATTCTTACCCATCTGTATAGAAAACCTACAGCAGGAAATGCAGTTTTACATGCCATAAGTTGCCACCCAAGGAGCAAGATTAGTTGCTCCCTTATGGAGAGCTTATACGTATTAAAGATAACTGTACCACACAGGTGGAGTACAACAAGGCAAGGGAGGATACCATCAATCGGTTTAGAGCCAGAGGTTAATCCCAGAATGTCCTTCATGAAGCTTATCAAAGAGGAGAAGCAATAGGTAGATTAGAAATTCTTGTATCTAAAATCTCTAATGATAAAACTGATTACCCAAAAGTGGAACCTGTAAGAATGATCACCCGCTATAACGTCAAGTAATCCGAGTTTTTAGAAAAAAACTGGCATATTCTCCAGACCGACAACATTCTGAGAAATGTCATCCCTAGTCAGCCATTGACAAACCTACAAACCCTGCTAATCCATTGGTGACCATCTGGAATACAGCCATTATCGTTCCACTCCTCAGAAAAAAGAGAATGTGACAAGCTTTTTTCCGTGCTTAAAATGTAAAGCCTGTAAATTCAGCCAAAAACAAGATACAGCACCTCAAAGAGTGGACCTAAAAAAGTTAGAAGTATCAATCGGCTGCTTAATTGTAACTCAGAATTCACTGTGTAGTGTCTGGAATGACCATGCCTAAAAAGATATGTGGGCAGTAACATCCACCCTGCAAAAAAACACATACTTGAACACATTCCCACCACTTCGAAAGTATGCACAACAGCAATCGTGATCTGGTGAAATTTTTCTCTATCGACCAGGTCCCTAAAAATGAAAGAGGTGGGGAAGGGTTAGAAACGTCCGAGCAATTGAGTTCAAATATATCATAGATCTACAGACCAAGGCTCCAGTGGGTTTAAATAACGATGAGGAGTTAGGGGTTCATTTAGAATTAATACAGAGAGATGGGCCATTGCAAACTGACACTCTGTCCCTTCCAAATGTTATCATGTCTATGAAATTATAATCAATTTGTAAATATGCCCATGCTGTACACACAGGGCATTTTTTTCTCCTCACACTCCAATGGCGGTATTTGAGGTTCGCTCATCCAGAGCCTAATCACATGAACCAGGGCACTCTGTGAAATTGTTAAGATTGTTATATAATATATGAAAGATGGAAGACAAAAATAAAATTATGATTATTATGTAAAATGTAATTGAATACATTTACAGCTAAATATAAATTGTTGAAACTTCGACTTTTATGTTTTGTTTTCCAAAACATCACACATATTGGAATCATTAGTGTCTCAGCAGAGTGCCCCTGTATCTTAGGAATTAACAGTTTGTCAGAAACATGTTCAAAGATGACCGCCAAAGATCAGACATTTATGTAGTAATGCTTTTAGGCCGTCTTTGTTGTCACTGCAATTGCTTTACGTTGCACACTTTTTCCCTTTAAAATTGTGTTTTCGAAATGGACAAACAGACTTCGAAAAAATGACAGAAACACGTCTTTCAGTGCGTGGGGGGTGTGCACATTAAAATAGCACTTTACACAAATTCCCGCGAGTGCTCTCCTTCTTTACAATCAACCAGGAATGGGTTTGCTGCAGTGGAGCTCTCTCTCTCTATATATATATAACTTTGCAGCCGGTTGAGAAATCTGCCTGAAAATTTCCTCAAATGTGCCTTGCGGCGCTCCGCTCCTTCCCTGAAAGTTTGGGGGGGATTCGTCAAGCGGGGGCCGAGATAAACATGGGGTCCCAAAATTTGTTTTCCCCATGTTAATTTCCATAGGGCGGTTGGACTCCCTTGTAGCCCGAACGGCTGAATGGATTTCCACCAAACTTGGCAAAATTGTAGGGACTGGTAGCCCGATGTGCCTTTGCTATGTCTCAATATATGTGCTCCAGTGGATTTTGAGTAATTTAGGTTAAAAAAAATATGTATCTATAGGCGTGCCCCAGTACGTGCACCGGGCGCGCTACGCGAGTTCGCGAGCAGAGAGCTGATTGGCTCTCGGGTGTCTGTTAACATTCCAAACAGTCCGGAGCGGCCGCCATCTTGTGTCTCGGTAGGATCGAGACACAAGAGGTGGCAAAAACAAAGGGGGAAATGAGCAAAAGGGGTCAGGGTAGACCCCCCCTCACCCCCTAGGTTTGATGTGGGGGCCATAAAAGAGCCCCGCAGGGCAAAAAAAATGTTTTTTTTTCGATTTTCGCTGGGGGAGCACCCAGTACGCGCACCGGGGAGCGTACTGGGGAGCGTACCATGGGTATAACCCAGTGAAACAGTAAAATAATAATTTAACGTGCTTAGAGGTATGGTAGCTCTGAATAGAGTTGTTGTGTTGTACACGTCTCCTCTGTAGATACTTCTCTGTAGATATCTTGCATGTTGTTACATATGTTATTGTGGTATATGGAATCCATACCATAGTCTGTCAGGAAAGAAGAAATAGATCCTTTAAGCCCTCCCTGAGAAGGCCTAGGGGATAATGGGTAGTCTACCCTGCTCCCTTATGAGGTTTTCAAGTATTACATTTTACTCTCTTCTGAATCTACACAAAATTGGCGGTGATATGGTGCATTAGAGACAGACAGTGAGAGAAAGGAGGCAGGAGATGAAAAAGAGATGTCAAATACATATTGGAGATAATATAGTGGTAGAAAGGAAGTAACTATGAGCAAACTTACTATGTAACACAAAAAAGTTGCACAGTATACTATATGTCTCACTTTATATTATAATCATTTTGGTACTATGTCAGGAATTACATATAATAATGAATAATATCTCAAACAATTTTTAATTATTAAATATAAATTTATTGTTCTGATTTTTCAAAATTTAAAAGAACTTCCAACATTAGATCATCTGGAATCTCCTCATTTTGATTCAATGATTCTATTGTTTCAACACTGTCAAGTAATTGTTGGTCCAGAGACTGATCCATAAAGTCCAAGTCATCCATATCTACCTCAGGATTGTTCTCAACAACAATTTCGAAAGAAATATTAATTTTGTCTTGTTTCCCTTCCATTTTCTTGCTGTAAATTGCATAAAAAATAACTATATCAGTAGAGTTAGGGCACTGTTGGGTTGAAGTTCAGACAGGTACTTTTGAATTTTTAACAGTGAAGTTATCTTTGGGCAGTGTATGGTTTCAGGCAGGAAGTGAACTATTAAAAAGTGCATGTGATGAAGCCTAAGAAAATTCATAATTATACCAGAGAAGCCTAACTCAATCCATAACTATAACAGAGAAGCCTATCTCAATCTATAACTATTACAGAGGGACAGTATATAACTATCAGTAAACGTTTTCCCAAATTAACTTAAAGTGCACAACATAGTTCCCCTTCCAAATTAACAACTTACCTTTGTCAAAGCAGTTGAAGTTTTCAGTGAAAATCCTTTTCAAATGTACCTCAGGTAGTACTAGTCAAAATGGCTGTGTTTCCCTCTCATTTTTCATATATATTCATGTACTTTACCAATCAAATGTCAGCACATAAAAGTACAAAATGTAAGTAACATTTTAATTGGTTGTAAATTCCAACACTTTCATATGTGTTTTTGTCATGTATTTTACCTCAGGATATTTAGACAGGGCTACAGTCTAAATGGCTCAATGGAATACCACCAAATTTGGGAAAATGGTAGGGACTGCTATGTAGTAGGGCCTATTCTATATTTGGTGAAAGTGTCTCCAGTGGATTTTATGTAAATTAACTTTCCGCATTTTCTGGGGAGCGCTTATCGGTGCGCGCTCCGGTACGCGCACCGGGAGCGCTACTGGAGTCCGCCATCTTGTGTTTCGGTACAATTGAGACACAAGATGGAGGACAAACAACGTTGGGAATGGGTAGAAGGGGGCACGGTAGACAGCCCCTGACCCCCTAGGTTTTCTGAGGGGGGCTTAGGAGGCCTATATAGGGCAAAAAAAATTATTCTGCGCTTACCGGTGCGCTCCCCGGTACGCGCACCGGGAGCGCTCCAGAGTAAAAAAAAAAAATATATATGAATATAATTAAAAAAATAGTATTATATTAATATACAATATAGGATTCATTTTTAAAAAAAATACTTTTCTTAGCTATAGACATTTGCTATTAAAAAACCTTAGAAATTCACTAAAAAACATAAGTTTGAGACCCTATATAAACTAAAGATAGAAATTAGCATTTAAAAAAACTTATGAAATTCACAGAAAAAACCATAGGTTTCACACCAGTTATAGTTAGGAATTAGCATTTAAAAAAACCTATGAAATTCACTGAAAAACCCATAGGTTTCACACCAGTTATAGTTAGGAATTAGCATTTAAAAAACCTAGTAAATTCACTGAAAAAAACCATAGATTTCACACCAGTTATAGTTAGCTGGAAATTTTACTGACATAAACCCATTGAAATTCCATGTTATAGTTAGTTGGACTCACTATAACTTGCGCGCCTGCAATGCACTGCTGATGACGTCACATAATACATCACTCATGACATGGTCAGTGACATCACTCATGACATCACTGATTTGTTTTGTTTTGTGGGGGAGAGAACTTTACATAAAGGAAGCCCTTTCTCAACTTGAGGGGGGCATCTTTTATTGCACCAGCAGTATGGATGAATATCACAAAAGTATCTTAGATACATGGGAACAACTGACAGAGTGGCACAATCAGGGATTACTTTCCTGGCATGAGTTCCGTTACCTTAAAAATGACTTTCCAAAACTCCCAATTTTTTACCTTCTTCCAAAGGTCCATAAGAACTCGGTGACACCTCCAGGGAGACCCATTATCTCTTCCATAGGTAGCATAAATGAAAATATTTTGAAATATATTGATCACTTTTTGAGAGAACATGTTTGCCAACTACCTTCATACACTAGAGACACTACAGATTTCCTCAAGTTGCTAGAGAACATTGTATGGTCAGAGGGTGCCTTGCTTATCACCATGGATGTGAGCGTCCTCTATACTATCATAGACCACACACAGGGGATGGAAGCTAGCTACCATTTCCTCAAACAGAGAGAAATAGGCTTCCGCGAGCATACTGCCATGCTGATAAGTATGATGAAACTATGTCTTAAAAACAATATCTTTAAGTTTGATGGAACAATCTACAAACAGACCCGTGGCGCGGCTATGGGTTCGGCCTTCGCGCCCAGCTTTGCGAACCTGTTTGTTGGGAAATGGGAAGAGGAATTGAGAAATGATGTAATGTTGAAGGAGGAATTTACCAAGGTAAAAACATGGATAAGATATATTGACGATCTGTTCATAGTGTGGTGTGGCACAGAAGAGGATGCGACCAGGTTTATTGAGAAACTGAACCAGAACGCATACAATATACACCTCACCCACACTATGAGCAGACGTCAGGTTGAATTTCTAGACACAGAAATAGAAATTGTGGAAGGGAAACTCATCTCAAGATTACATAGAAAAGATACGGCTGGCAACAGCCTACTACATGCTTTAAGTGCACACCCTGACCCACTTAAATGGAGCATCCCATATGGGGAGTTACATAGAGCCAAGAGAAATTGTAGCAACATAGAGGGGTTTGCAAAGGAACAAGAATGCATGCTGTCCAGATTTCGGGATAGAGGCTATCCAGAATGGGTGTTGAAAAAAGCAGTGGACAAAAGTTGCAGTTGTAGAGAGAGTCGAGACACTCACCCCTAAAATAGACAAAGAAAGTGATACCACACCAACAAGTATTATAACTACTTTCCACCAAAGATCAGACAAGGTCCGCAAAATCCTAGCTGATAACAGGAATATTCTCCAGTCGGACAATATAATTGGACCTGAGCTTACTGAAAGACCCTTAATCACTTACAGAAGGGGCCGCAATCTCAGAGACATCTTAGTTAAAAGTGATATCTCTGACACTAAAAAAACAACACATACAGGGCCTGAAAGGATTTTATCCATGTGGACACTGTGTGGCATGTAAATCAAGCTACATGGTTAAAGAAGTTAATATCCCGGGGCAAAGAGTAACACACAAAATCAAACAATTTCTCACGTGCAACACAAGCTTTGTCATTTATGTTCTTGAATGCCCGTGCAACATGAAATATGTAGGAAGCACAACATGTATGGCCAAAAAACGCATACAAGAACATCTCAGAGCCATAACTAACGTGGATGTACGATACCCTGTTGCAAGACATTTCCATGAACACCATCAATCTAAGTCATCCTTGTTAAGATACTTTGCGTTGGAACAAGTAAACGTGGGCAAAAGAGGGGGTAATCGCACTTTAGCACTCAGAAAGAAAGAATCCAAATGGATTATGCAGTTAGAAAGCAGATTCCCTGGGGGCCATAACCTAGACGAGGAACTAGCAACTCACCTTTATGAAGATTAATCATACCCTGTTTTGATGGATTAAACTGTACTGAAATGTTTTTGAATTGAATGTTTATATAATTCTTGTATAATTTTTTAATGCATATTTTATCGTTTTTTCCAGGAGAAAAGGAAGGGAGATATCACTTTCTTGAATGCACTACACATCTTCCCTACCCTTTTCTTTGACGCAATAGGAAATCACTGCGCTTGATTGAGATAAGAAATTCACTTTTATTCACCTTTTGTCACTGTTTTGAATAGAACATTGTCCGGGTTTAAATTGTGTTGAATTTTCCTTTTTTTAGACCCTCTTGCATGTACAAGTGTTAACATAGATGTGAGAAGTCAGAGAATGATCCATATTCTAACTGTGTTATGGGCAT
Source organism: Lissotriton vulgaris (assembly GCF_964263255.1). Lineage (NCBI taxonomy): Eukaryota > Metazoa > Chordata > Amphibia > Caudata > Salamandridae > Lissotriton > Lissotriton vulgaris. The sequence goes on from NC_141687.1 coordinate 924,839,686, forward strand.
ACTAATAACAAATGGAACTCACTGTTCCACAGATCATGTTATGGACCTCATAGGCACTAGTCCGAATGGAACAATGAAGTATTAAACATATACAGACATGTCAGGATATAGGCACTAGACCTTAGAATTGAAGAGGAACCTGCCAATTTATGTGCAATTACATATGACATATATTCAAACTACAGGTCATTAGTTATGAATATCATAGTCCATATTTTCTACTACATGTGCTTAAGAATAACCAGATTTATTGGTCCAATGTAAGAAACAACAGTAATAGGAATATACAATTATGCTTAAGACTATCGAATGTATGAATGTACACACTAGCTTAAAATGGCGGATCTGTTTAACAGGATGCACAGGTCTAACTAAAACAGTTGTACATCTTCTCTGTTAATGACACTCCTTCACCTCTGTGTTTACTTTAAAAAGCAAAAATGTCGTGTTTGGGTAACGTGTGAACAAGACACACTTTGGTGTCGAAACGCGTAACGTTTATTGAGAAATAAAAGAACTTTGGGCATCTCTACTACCGAGTGCGCGTTGTGCTTTCAGCACACTGGGACTTATTATTGAATTTTTCAGCTTACGGGTTCGCCGATACACGGGCCACCCGACAATGGGAGCAGGACCCCGGAAGGACCCTTTTCGGTTGCAGCATATATATATATGTGTGTGGGTGTGTGGGTGTGGGCGTGTGTGTGTGTGTGTGTGTGTATATATATGTATATGTATATGTATATATATATATATATATATATATATATATATATATATATATATATATATATATGTATATATATATATACATATACATATATATATATATATTACCTACTGGCTATCGCCAGTAGGTATATATAGTTAGGATTTTTTCCCTATGGCATTTTTGAAAATTCTATGTCTAATAACTTTGGCGTTTGTGGACGGAATCGGCTGAAATTTTCAGGAAAATGGCACATTTTGTTTCTGAGCAGCCCTTGAAAATTTGGGGGGGTTTTGTCGAGGGGGGGCCGAGAAAAAAGGGGGTCCCAAAACACGTTTTTCCCATGTTAATTTCCATAGGGCGGTTGGACTCACTTTTAGCTCGAACGGCTGAATGGATTTGCACGAAACTTGGCAAAATTGTAGGGACTGTTAGCCCGATGTGCCTTTGCTAGGTCTCAATATATGTGCTCCAGTAGTTTTTGAGAAATTAACGTTCAAAACAAGATATATATCTGTAACAGCGCTCCAGGCTGCGCTCCGGTTCGCTTACTTTTCGCGAAACGGAACTTTGCGATGCGAACCTGATTGGCTCCCCGGTGTCTGTCAACATTCTAAACAGTCCGGAGCGGCCGCCATCTTATCTCTCGGTAGGATCGAGAGAGAAGAAGAGGTGAAAAACGAAGGGGGAATTTATTGAAAGGGGGCAAGGTATACCCCTCTTGACCCCCTAGGAATGTTGTTGGGGTTATTAAAGGGTCCCGTGGGGAAAATAAAAAAAAAATGATTTTTCACGGTAGAAGCGCTTCACGGGCCGCGAACTGGGCCGCAAACTGGTAGCGAAACGAGAATTCGCCATTTTGTGCTTCGTTTTAATTGTTTAGAGACAAAAATTATCGCCGCACATCGGCCACAATGCATGAATATCGCTGAAAAGTCAGCGATATTCATGCATTATCCAGCAAATGCTCTTAGCCATGTTATCCACCTTCCATTGGATAACATGGCTAAAAACTGCTCTGTGCGTGAGCTTTTTTTTTTTTTTTTTTTTGCTGCGTGACGTGTGTTAACGTTCGATTCGATGGAAATCAGGAAGTGTTGACTACCATTTTGTCACTGCGAGTAAATATTTTGTTATAAATGAATCCTTATTGATAAACATTGTCTGCGCCATCTTGCGTTTTTGTCCAATGCCACAATTTTGTCGTGCACGGCAGCCATTTTAGATGCCTTGACCAGGGCCACTCTCTGCACGCCGCCGATCCTCAGCATGGCTCCCCACCCTCGCAAGCATCTCCCCCACGCACTGGTCACCCCCGCTCTTTCTCTCATGCATGGGCCATATACTTCCCCCCATCTGCGCTGCTCTTCTCTGAGAATCACACCCTGTGCCCGCCCGACACCTCCCTTTCACCCTATTCACTACCGCACCCTCTGACACTCCTCTTCCTCTGTGTCCGATTGTCCAGGCCGGACCTAGGCTATCACCTAGCCCTGCGGATGTAGTTTATGGCCCCAGCTGTAGAGTATCCAGACATGCCAACCCTCCCGATTCAGGCGTGAGACTACTGATTTCAGTGCTAGTCTCTCGCCTTCCGATTCCTGCAAGCAAAAACCCGGGGGCATATTACCAACAACTAGCGATAATTTTTGTCTCTAACTTGTTTAGAGACAAAAATTATCGCCGCACATCGGCGAATTTTATCGCACATAAACTTTGCTATTAGCAAGGTTTATCGCAAATGCGATAAAAAACGGCCGCAATGCATGAATATCGTTGAAAAGTCAGCGATATTCATGCATTATCCAGCAAATGCTCTTAGCCATGTTATCCACTTCCCATTGGATAACATGGCTATATACTTCCCCCCATCTGCGCTGCTCTTCTCTGAGAATCACACCCTGTGCCCGCCCGACACCTCCCTTTCACCCTATTCACTACCGCACCCTCTGACACTCCTCTTCCTCTGTGTCCGATTGTCCAGGCCGGACCTAGGCTATCACCTAGCCCTGCGGATGTAGTTTATGGCCCCAGCTGTAGAGTATCCAGACATGCCAACCCTCCCGATTCAGGCGTGAGACTACTGATTTCAGTGCTAGTCTCCCGCCTCCCGATTCCTGCAAGCAAAAACCCGGGGGCATATTACCAACAACTAGCGTTAATTTTTGTCTCTAACTTGTTTAGAGACAAAAATTATCGCCGCACATCGGCGAATTTTATCGCACATAAACCTTGCTATTAGCAAGGTTTATCGCAAATGCGATAAAAAACGGCCGCAATGCATGAATATCGTTGAAAAGTCAGCGATATTCATGCATTATCCAGCAAATGCTCTTAGCCATGTTATCCACTTCCCATTGGATAACATGGCTAAAACTGCTTAGGGCAGGTGTTAGGTTTTGGAGATATTCGCGCTTAGCGCGAATATCTCCAAAAGCTGGTAATAGGAGATAGCGATGGTTAGGGACTGTTTCCAGTCGCTAAAATCTTGGCACGCCCACTTTGCATGTCATTAGTGATAAATATCACTGATATGCAAAGCGGGGCCCAAGATGGTCGCTATCTCCTTTTAGCTGTCACTAACTGGTGTTAGCGACAGCTTGGTAATAGGGAGATAATTTTATCTCTTTTTTTTTTGGCTTTTAAAGCCCAAAAAGCGGAAATAAACCCCCTTGATAATATGCCCCATGATTTCTCGGGGGTTTCAGCTGACAGGGCTTGGTATTGTGTTACGTGCTAATTTTTCCAGGAAACGTCAGAGGGTCGATGCAGGGGTTCTAGAAGGGGTGATAAACCATTTAAGCCTCATGAACAAGCGCATGGTCTTTTAAAGATTTGTGAAGTACTCGGGGCGGCGGTGTGTGTGTGTGCCCTCTTTCAGGAGTGGGCGGGGGGGGCACTGCCAGCAACTTGCCAGGCCAGGCAGTGTTCAACACGTGCATCACCCTTTCTCTGCCTGCTATTGCGCTCCATGCTTCGGAAAGGTAAGAAAAAGAACGTGCATTTGAGTTTGAAATGTCCGATCTTGTAGCAGTACACTTGCAAAGCCCACACATGACAATAACCCGATTCAAGGCCCCATTCACCCGATTTTTTAAACATATATAGCACTCCAACAAAGTTAGATTTTAAAACTTTATTAACATTTAACTATAATGAACGGAACAAAAACTGTAAAAACATTTAAACATTTTTCACCCAAAAAAGCAACAATGGTCAGAAGCTGTCTTTTGTGCGAATAGTCCCAAGGCAGCACAACGTGCAGAGTTCTGGACGGCACCCAGGTGATGTCGCCTGGGTGCCGCACTGGTTTTGGGATCCTACAATGCTGCTCCGAAAATTGGCGTGGGGCGTCCCGGGTGGTGCGGGGGGAGGCCTCGTCAGTAGCGGTCTGTTGTGCGAATAGTCCCAAGGCAGCAGAACGCGCTGAGATGTTGATGGCACCCAGGTGATGTCCAGTAAACTGCCGCACTGGTTTTGGTATCCTACAATGCTGCTCCGAAAATTGGCGTGCGGCGGCCCGGGGGGGGGGGCGGCGTGAACGGGCCTCCCCAGGTGGCGGCCATCCAGCTGAGTTGCGCCCGCTCTTGCGGCTACAGCGTCTCGCTCACCATGTTGTTGAGTTGCTCCCACTCTTGCAGTGCAGCGATAGGCGGCTGCCACATGACTCTTAAAATGGCGGACGGCTCTTCTGTTTTGGGCCTGGTCCACTGAAATGGCCCTGGGACACCTTGGAACTCGGACGCTTGCCTGCTAGGGCTTGGGCTCCATTCTCGAAAAGCGTCCCCTCAGCCGTGAAGATTCTACAAAAGTCTTGGGGGCCCCCGACTCCCGCAGGCTTCCGGTGGGGAGCGGCTGCCATGATTGCTCGTGGAATGATCACGACGGAGCCACGAGATGGTGGTGCTCTCATGCTGACGCCAGCTTCAGTCTGAATGATCCAGAAACAAGGTGGGGCTTTCATCGTTTGGGAAAAAAAAATGTTCTAAACCAATGAAAAGTGTTATTTTTAGGTCATATGACCAAGCCTTCCATCTTTAGGAAACCAAAAGTAAAATGAACCAATGAAAAGTTTTATAAACAAGTCACATGACCTGTTCTGCGGCATAGGGCTCCAAAAAGCGTAGAAAATCCGTTGGCACGTGAGGCGGCGTCAGTAGCGGACCGATGTGCGAATAGGCCGAAGGCAGCACAACGCGTCGAGATCCGGATGGCACCGAGGTGGTGTCCAGCAAATTGCTGCACTGGTGTGGCCATCCTACAATGCTGCGCCGAAAGACGGCGTGTCCAGCTGAGTTGTGGTCACTCTTGCGGTACAGTGACTCGAACGCGCCGAGATCCGGATGGCACCGAGGTGGTGTCCAGCAAGTTGCCGCACTGGTGTGGCCATCCTACAATGCTGCGCCGAAAGTCAGCGTGGGGTGCCCCGTTGGCTTATGAGGTGATGTCAGTAGTGGACCGATGTGTGAATAGGTCGGAACCAGCACAAGGCGCCAAGATCCGAATGGCAAGTCCTGGATGTTGAGTGCCATAGTTGAGAGTTCTGAGCAGTGCTTGTAAGACTGTCTGAAGCTTATTTGCACCGGCTGCAGCTTCACTATTGCCCTGGTGTGGCCAAAGGTCGCACATGACATAGGCGGCCGGCTCCCGAGGTCCGGCGGAACTTTTTGCCTTTACCTTTCTGCTTCTTTTCCTACAATACGTTTCATCTGAAGACACGACCAGGTCCCTGAATGTGTGCAGGGGGACGCTATTGATTGAATGAAAATGGCGGCTTGACACAAAGCTGACTCAAGCGTTGCTGTTGATGCTATACAGACAAAAATTGGTTTTCAGATTGTACATTCTTCAGGATTTTTTTTCCATCCAAGTCTGATTGAGAGTTTGTAGAAAAATGGCTTCAGATTTTCCACATATTACTCTTCAACATTCTTCCTAAATGTAACAATGTGAAACTCACTAGGAGAACGGCTGTTTCTGTTTCCTTTCAAAATGCTGCCAACAATATTTTCTGAATGGAAGACACCATCTTGTAGCATAAAGGGCCGAAAGGGGTTTTGGTCTGGCCGATGGTTGGTGGAGACATTTTGACTATATCTTGGACCTGCCCGGACTCGCCCAAAATGGCGCCGGTATAAATGGGACTCGTAACTCCTTGCCCGCAAATGTATATCTAGAAAATGTTATTGTAAGTGGCCCTGTCTTATTTTAATTACAAAATGTACGTCCACCGATTCCGCAACTGTTAGACACCTTAGTTCTTGCAACCTAATGGCCCGCTCGTTACGTTCCTCTACAGTGTAAATGTCTCCTCATCATATACGATTTCAGTTTGCTCCGTGGCCGGCCCACGTGGTTATAGGCCCGTATTTGTATACTGACATTTTCACAATAAAGGTTTTTAAAACAAAACACGGTAGTAGTATTTACATTGGTAAAGTTTTTACTTTTAGTCACTGTTTTCGAATCAGTAAAAGGCAAGTGAAATAAAGCAGTCCAATTACATGACGGATAAAAGGTATAATATGTAGGAACGCAGTAAAGATAAATGGTCAAGGGCAGTTGTGTTTTCCACTCCTGCAACATAAAGTGATCGATAAGAATCTGATAATCAGGCGTATCGGCGACTAAGACAGCAGGCCGAGTATCTTTTACTCAACGGCTCCGTCATGGAACGAAGAAACGCCCTTTTTCTCGAAAAAGGAATATATTTTACTTGCAGGACAGTTGTACATTTTCCGGGAAAGTACATTAGCCTGGAATATTATAACATATGTTTTAAAAAAAATAATGTTCGAAAACAATAAAAAGCGTAATTTTTAGGTCATATGACCAAGCTTTTCATCATTAAAATAACAAAAGTAAAATGAACCAATGAAAAGTTTTATTAACAAGTCACATGACCTGTTATGCTTACGTTACGCGCTGCGCGCCGCGCCTCGGATCACTTCCGGGTGCGCTAACGCGGCGTGTCATATAACGCATTACGCGACAACGTAGGTCAAGAATATAGTCAAAATGTCTCCACCAACCAGCGTTCGGAACACAACCCCTTTCAGTAGTCCAAAAAGTTCTGTTAAATGACAACAGAGGGGACAGGCAACAAGAACCATCAGTCAAAGAGGGGAGGGCAAGTTCTTCTCTACCGGGTCATGTTGGGGCGCTACCGGAACTGATCGAATTGGTAGTCTACAGTGTTTCTGGATGTTTCAGACTAAAGCTGGCGTCAGCATGAGAGCACTACCATCTCGTAGCTCCGTCGTGGCCATTCCACGAGCAGACATGGCAGCCGCTCCCCACCAGAAGCCTGCGGGAGTCGGGGGCCCCCAAGACTTTTGTAGAATCTTCACGGCTGAGGGGACGCTTTCGAGAATGGGACCCAAGCCCTATCAGGGAAGCGTCCGAGTTCCAAGGTGTCCCAGGGCCATTTTAGTGGACCAGGCCCAAAACCGAAGAGCCGGCCGCCATTTTGAGAGTCCTGTGGCAGCCGCCTATCGCTGCACCGCAAGAGCGGGAGCAACTCAACTACATGATGAGCGAGACGCTGTAGTCGCAAGAGCGGGCGGTAAACAGCTGAATGGCGGAAGAGGCACAGTGTAGCAAAAGCGGGCGGAATGGCAACTGAAACGGTAAAGGGGAGCCCCACTACAGCTTGTCTTCAGGTCAAACGGATTGTGGGACAAGGTCCAGAATTGAAGAGTCATCAAAAGGCAAAAAGTTCCGCCGGACCCCGGGAGCCGGCCGCCTATGTCGGGGGCGATCTCAGGCTATACCAGTGCTATAAGACTTGGGGAGGGTGTCGGAGCCAAGCGTCTTCTCCGAGTCCGTGCCATCACACCGTCCCTCGGGGGCCTCCGTCAAGCGGTTTAGGGAGGTACCATATAACATTGTTTTCAAATGCAGTCAGGTCCACAAATGACCCTCACTTACTTTGAGAATAGTGAAGCTGCAGTAGGTGGAAATAAGCTTCAGACAGTCTTACAAGCACTGCTTTTGTAAACATTTTTTGTTTTTTTTGTATTTTTGCACAGTTTTATATATTTTTTTTGTTTTTGATGGAGGGGAAACAACAAAGCACAGGCATTGAAAAAGGCTCAAACTCAGAACTCTGAACTATGGCACCCAACATCCAGGAGCTTGCCATCCGGATCTTGGAGCCTTGTGCTGCTTTCGACCTATTCACACATCGGTCCACTACTGACATCATCTTATAAACCAATGTTATGTAAATAGTTTTTTAATAAAATGTTTTACCCTGTTTCTTTGCTGGTGTGTTGTCTATATTTTTAATATTTGCATAGGGTTTGTCGTTATTTTGTGCGGGATGGGTGATGGAGCCGAGCTGTCTTGCAGCCCTCATGGTGTGGAGCTCAGTTCATCTCACTATTTTCGTATTTCTCATGAAGGGTTGTTTATAATATTTCTATTTTAGCGAGGTCAAAAAAAGATCCAATTAGTGGCGTACTGATTTTGCTCGATTACATTTATTTTTTTACACGATTTTTCCCGATCTGCAAAGACTAAACACAGTATTGCGACTTTGTGCTTGTTTGTAAATAGAGAATGAACCAAAGAGAATCAATTGTAAAACAGTAAATGCTTGGATAATAATCAATCAAATGGAGAGACAAGCAGGCACGACGGATTACAACGGGGGCAAAGGCCTGCGTTAACTACCGTTCACTATCTGCAAAGAGAGAGTACTACTAAGAGAAAAGAGGGGAGGGGGGGGCAGCGTTCAAAGCACATCAGCGTGCATAAATACGAAAATGTTTTTATCTATCACGTCCTTGACATTTTAAAGCTTTTCATATTTGCTATTAAAAAACCAATGAAATTCACAGAAAAAACCATAGGTTATAGTGGATATATAGTTAGGAATTTGCATTTACAAAACCTTGAAAATTCAATGAAAAAACCATTGGTTTTAGGCCATATATAGTTAGGGATTTGCATTTACAAAACCTTATTTTACTCGCATAAAACCATTGAAATTCCATATATAGTTATAAGCGCTAACTATATATCGCGCACCCGCAATCCACTGCTGATGATGTCACATATTACATCATTCATGACATGGTTAGTGACATCACTGATGACATCACTGATGACATCTCAAATTACATCACTGATGACATCACTGAAAACATCTCATTTGACATGACTGATAACATCACTGATGATATCATTCATGTGATAATACCATGAACCTCTTCAGACTCTAATATAACCTTAGATACAATCAGTGTAAACAGACAGTCACAGACTGTCACTCATCCATGGAGTTACTCACACACCTAGTCAGTTATGCCAAAAATCAATCACACCTCCATTTTCTCAACTATACAGTTATACACACCTTACTTATTCAAACATATACTAACACATATTTACTTTACTCTCTTATACAATCTCTGATACATGTTCACAATGATCCATACAGCCACTCACACATTTACTGGCTCTTATGCACAGTTATTTATAGATGTCAACTCTCACATGTACTGTGTTTTACATATGTACTTAATTTGACATGTAGCACTGAGATATCCATTCACGCACTAATACACTCATGCACAGTCAACCGCCCATACAGCTGTTTGCACATGCACTTTTGAATCTATACATATAGTGAATCAACTACTCACAAATCTATGTACAGAGTCACACACCTCCCAGCCACCCATACACACACACTCAGTTTCCCATACAAATACTTGGACAACCAATCAATAACCCATACAGTTACTCATATAGCTACTGATCAACATATGCAGCAGTTTGTAGAACAACAGATATAATGATGCACAAATTAAAACAGTTTAGTCACTAACCCATGCACTCAGTGAGACACATTTAATCACTCACTCAATCAGTCAGTCATGCACCTAGTAAATCCTTCATCCAGACACTTATATATCCACTCATTCTTCAATATGTAAAACATATTTTAACTTTACAGAAACATACAGTCACTGGATGTTGTCATCAGTGATGTCATCAGTGATGTCATTTGAGATGTCATCAGTGATGTCATCAGTGATGTCACTAACCATGTCATGAATGATGTAATATGTGACTTCATCAGCAGTGGATTGCGGGTGCGCGATATATAGTTAGCGCTTATAACTATATATGGAATTTCAATGGTTTTATGCGAGTAAAATAAGGTTTTGTAAATGCAAATCCCTAACTATATATGGCCTAAAACCAATGGTTTTTTCATTGAATTTTCAAGGTTTTGTAAATGCAAATTCCTAACTATATATCCACTATAACCTATGGTTTTTTCTGTGAATATATATATATATATATATATATATATATATATATATATATATATATATATGTATATATATATATACATATACACACACACACACGCACCCACACCCACACACCCACACCCACACAAACACACACAATTTTTTTTTATTTCGTCTACACTTGAATATTTACATTTATGTCCAAGTAAAGATTTCTAATTTATGGAATTTATAAAGACAGGTTTCCATGTAAATTCCTTGGGAAATCAAATAATTTCCTTGTTGGGAAACCACTGCCTTTGCGTTCGATGTGGCAGAGAACACCATACAGAGCTAATCTGTTAATTGCCTCTGTTCTTCAAAAACATACTGCGTTTAATGGATGCCATATAGTGAAGTACCTGTTTACTAAAATGAAGATGTGTTTTAAGCGAGAGAGGGTCTACATCTTATCTGTTGTAGCAATTACGTGTCAAATGTTACGATGGTTCGGGCGGCGCCTTCGCTTTTATAGCCAAGCTAGACGAGTGGATCAGCTCTGGCTCGGCTCTCCCTGTGAATTTCTTGGCTTTGATCACCTTGACTCGTAGTCGAATAACAATAATAACACGCCAGACAGAAACAGTTATCCTCTCAGCCTCCACTAGGTGACAGGCTAATATCGTTCTGAGGACCACATTAAAAAAAATAAAAAAATGAACAAAGAACATTTCGGGCGGGATACTAATTCCAGTTAATGCATGATAGGAGTGAGATAAGGTTTGGTAATAAAATTGTAGGTTTAAAATTTTTTACGACTTGAAAGAAGGCTTTCTTTATTTGGACAGTGGGAAAAAAGAACGTTTACTTCTGGGGTGTAACTGAAATAAACCAATCCTTATTGGAAAATAAAAACACCCAACAATCAGATTTGCATAGTGAGGTCTACTGATCAGCCTTGAATGTAAATCGCTGTAATATTTCTCCTACCTATTAATCGGGACACTTCGTAGTTATGAATCTCTATCTCCTGTTTTGCCAAATATTTAACCAATGTATATAACCAGGTGTCGAAGGAACCGCTCATGCATCCCCCTGCACTTCATGAATTCTCAGGACTGTTCGGAGACTTTTCCTGTGTGTGAGTTGTCGGTATTGTGTGGGACACCCTATGCACTGTCAGTAGGAGGAGAAGCCTCAGACAACCTACTCAATTAGGTAAACATCTCATAAAGAAAGGGTTGGACTCAAGTACAGAAGAGATGTGAGGGATTCAAAAGATTCAGGAGAAAAATGAGGTATTGGAGAAGCTGTCTGGAGACTTTTTTAATCTTTTCCGGAAATAAAGTTTACCAAAGAGATGTTTCTTTTACTGCTTAATTTGTAAAAAAATAAGTGCCTGGCCCAAACTTTTGTTCATAATAAATGTCACCATTTCTGACTGCGCGCAGATGTTCAAGGATGCGCTCTTAACCGGAGAGATTGTGCTCCCAACATAGCGCAAGCCGCAAATACAGGTTAAAACATAAACCCCAAATTCTGTATTACAGTTGATGGAATTGTGTATTTTCCCCATTTTGCCATTGGTGAGACTAAAGGTTTTCACGTTTGTACTGCAACTACAAGCTTTGCACCTCCTACATTTGTAGAAACCTGGGAGTTCCCTCAACCATGTGTGTGATGTTTAGTTCTTGAAAATTAGGTGAATGTGAACCAAGATATCTTGAAGAGATTGACACTTCTGGTATGGTACATGAGGTGTCGGACTAACCAGTTTGCCTATTATCACATCACTTCTAATAATGTGTCAATGTTCGCACACTATATTGTAGACATCCTGTGATGTATGATTAAATGTGGTGATGAGTCTTACTTCTTGTTTCCCTGTCTTTTTGATCTTAGGGACCAGTAGACTATTCCTGTCTTTCGTGCTCACCTTTTCTGTAGCTGCTCTGATGTTTCTACCTGTGTAACCCCTGCTTTTGAAACGACCCCACATGTTTTTAGCCTCCTTCTCATACGAATCAGGAGAACTGCAGTTCTGCTTAGCCCTTAGTAGTTCCCCGAAGGGGATACTCCTCTTCAACCCAACAGGATGGTGACTACATTAGTGCAAAATACTGTTACGAGAAGTTGGTTTTCTATACAGGCTAGTGTGTAATATCCCTTAATTGGCTTTAACATGTACATCTAGAAATTCTATGGTAGTAGGGTCTGTGCTGCTTGTGAACGCAAGATTTAGAGTGTTGGTGTAAAAACCTTGTATGAAATCATCAATGGCATCCTGTGGACCATCACATATCAGTAAAATATCATCTATGTAGTGGGTCCACAGGATGACGTTGTTCTGGTACATACGATTTCCATCATGACATGGGTGCTCAACCTCCCACCACCCCATAAACAAACAGGCGTCGCTGGGAGCGAAGCAAATTCCCATCGCTGTACCAGTGTAGTATTCGTACCATTGGTCCTCGAAAAGAAAACAATTGTTATTGAGATAAAAATTAACCATTTGCAACAAAATATTAGTGAGATCAAACATATTCAGTGGTCTGTCCCATAGATAATACTTGCAAGCCACTATGCCCAAATCATGCTCTATACCGGTATACAGGGCAACAACATCAATTGTCACCAGGATACATGAATCTCTGCACGGAATTTCCTGTATTTTTGACTGAAAGTCCCTTGTGTCCCTGCAGTATGAGGGTACGTTAAAAACATATGGGCAGAGGAAGTAATCCAAATAGAAAGAAGTATTTTCCAGGAGGCTCTGATTGGCCGAGATAATAGGCCTGCCATGGTGATCAGTGGGGTGTTTGTGCACCTTTGGCAAAAGGTCAAAAACGGGAATCACTGGTTTTTGTACCAGTAGGAAAAGAAATTCATTTCGACTTAACATATGCCATCCCTGTCAATCTTTGAGCAGGTTGTGGTAATCCTGTATTGTTTTGTTGTACCTTGCTGCACTAGATCTCAAGTAGCTGCCTGAGATTCCAATTGCGGTTGGCCTCGGTTCGATATTTATTAATATCCCAAAGAACCACATTGCCCCCTATGTCTGATGGTTTAATTACGAAGGTTGTTGCTTGTTTTATGGACTGTAGTCCGGTCCTTTGTGCAGGTGTAAGGTTTTTAGCAAAATTGTCTTGTTTTTTCCACAACTCTAAGAGATCAATCAATCAATCAATCAATCAATCAAAGACATTTATAGAGCGCACTACTTACCCGGAGGGTCTCAAGGCGCTTGAGAGGGGGGAGGGGGTGTGCTGCAACTGCTCGAACAGCCAGGTCTTGAGCTTCTTCCTGAAGGAGAGGTGGTCTTGGGTCAGGCGCAGGTCGGTCGGGAGGGAGTTCCAGGTCTTGGCGGCAAGGTAGGAGAAGGACCTTCCTCCTGTTGTCGTTCTTTGGATGCGGGGGACGGCGACGAGGGCGTGACTGGCTGATCGGAGATGGCGTTTGGGAGCGTAGAAGTTGATGCGGTTGTTGAGGTAGCTCGGGCCTTGATCGTGTAGGGCTTTGTGTGCGTGGGTGAGGAGACGGAAGGTGATTCTTTTGTTGATAGGGAGCCAATGCAGGTCTCTCAGATGTCCGGAGATGTGGCTGTGTCGTGGGATGTCGAGGATGAGTCTGGCTGAGGTGTTCTGGATCCGCTGGAGTCTCTTCTGGAGCTTGGCGGTGGTTCCGGCGTAGAGGGCGTTGCCGTAGTCCAGTCGGCTGGTGACGAGGGCCTGGGTGACCGTCTTCCTGGTCTCGGTGGGGATCCACCGGAAGATCTTCCGTAGCATGCGCAGGATGTTGAAGCACGACGAGGAGACGGCGTTGACTTGTCTGGTCATGGAGAGGGAGGAGTCCAGGATGAAGCCCAGGTTGCGTGCGTGGTCTGTCGGTTTGGGTGCGGTGCCCAGGGCAGGGGGCCACCAGGAGTCGTCCCAGGTGGAGGGCGAGGAGCCCAGGATGAGGACTTCCGTCTTGTCTGAGTTCAGTTTCAGGCGGCTGGTCGTCATCCACTCGGCTACGTCTTTCATCCCTTCGTGAAGGTTGGCTCTGGCGGCGGCGGGGTCGTTGGTCAGGGAGAGGATCAGCTGGGTGTCGTCAGCGTAGGAGATGATGTTGAGGTTGTGTTGGCGTGCGATGGCCGCGAGGGGGCTCATGTAGACGTTGAAGAGGGTGGGACTCAGCGAGGATCCTTGAGGGACGCAGCAGATGACTTCGGTGGCCTCTGACTTGTACGGTGTTAGACGCACTCTCTGTGTTCTTCCGTCGAGGAAGGAGATGATCCATTCCAGTGCCTTCTCCTGGATTCCGACGTTGCTGAGGCGCTGCACTAGGGTACGGTGGCAGACAGTGTCGAATGCCGCGGAGAGGTCTAGGAGGATGAGGGCCGCTGTTTCTCCGTTGTCCATCAGGGCTCGGATGTCATCGGTGGCAGCGATGAGGGCGGTCTCGGTGCTGTGGTTGGCTCGGAAGCCAGACTGTGAGGGGTCGAGGGATCCATTTGTCTCGAGGAAGGCAGCCAGCTGTTTGTTGATGGTCTTCTCGATGACTTTGGCTGGAAACGGGAGGAGCGAGATGGGGCGGTAATTCTTGAGTTCGGTGGGGTCCGCTGGAGGTTTCTTTAGTAGGGCACTGAGTTCGGCGTGCTTCCAGCTCTCTGGGAAGGTGGCGGTGTCAAAGGAGGTGTTGATGATGTCCCGCAGGTGGGGTGCGATGACAGCGTCGGCCTTGTTGAAGATGTGGTGAGGGCAGGGGTCGGTCGGAGATCCGGAGTGGATGGAGTTCATCATGCGGACGGTGTCTTTGGTGCTGATCGGAGTCCAGGCGCGGAGGGTGGTGGTGGGGGGCGGTGATTCGGTCGTGGCGTGCGTCGGTTGAGTGCTGAAGCTGTTGTGTATGTCCGCGATCTTGTAGTGGAAGTAGGAGGCGAGGGAGTTGCAGAGGTCTTGCGATGGGGTGATGTCGTTGTTTCCGGCGTTGGGGTTGGAGAGCTCTTTCACGATGTTGAAGAGTTCCTTGCAGTTGTGTGCGTTGTTGTCCAGCCGGTCCTTGAATGCAGTTTTCTTGGTGGCGCGGATCAGTTGGTGGTGCTTCCGGGTGGCAAGCTTGAGGGTGGTCATGTTGTCCAGTGTTGGTTCCCTTCTCCAGGCTTTCTCGAGGGCTCGGCAGTTCTTCTTGGAGCTCTTGAGTTCGTCGGTGAAACATGGGGCCTTCTTGCTGCCGGGTCTGCTGGGCGGGGTCCGCAGTGGGGCGAGTTCGTCCGCGCAGTTGCTGATCCACTTCGTGAGGTTGTCGGCGGCCTGGCTAGGGTTCGCTGAGCTGGCGGGAGGGTGCTGGCTCAGGGAAGCGGCGAGCTGGTCGGCTGTGCAACCTGTTGCTGGTGGTGGTGGATCGTCGTTCTTCTGAAGGTGAAGTGGACGCAGCGGTGGTCTGTCCAGTGAAGTCCAGTCGGGTGGCTGAAGGTGATGTCTTTGCTGGATGAGAAGACGGCGTAGAGTGTGTGTCCGGCGAGGTGGGTGGGGGTGGACACCAGCTGCTTGAGTCCGAGGTTGGCGAGGTTGTCGAGCAGGGTGATGGTGTTGCGGTCGTTGTTGTTCTCCAGGTGGAAGTTGATGTCCCCCAGGAGGATGTAGTCAGCGGAGGGGAGGGCATGCGGGCTGATGAAGTCGGCGATGTCCTCGCTGAATTGTGTGCGTGGTCCCGGGGGTCGGTAGATCAGGGTGCCTCTGAGGGTGGTCTTCGGGTCGGTGCGGATCTGGAAGTGTAGGTGTTCGGCGGTAGTCAGGGTGTCGTCGGTGTTGGTCGTGATGTGGATGGTGTCCCTGTGGATGATGGCGATGCCTCCTCCAGTCTGGATGTCGCGATCTCTCCGGGTGATCTTGTATCCCTCTGGGATGGCGATGGCGATGTCGGGCGCTGAGGAGTCGTTCATCCAGGTTTCCGTGAGGAAGGCAACGTCAGGAGCTGTGGTGTCGAGGAGGTTCCTGAGTTCGATGGCGTGTCTGTAGACGGAGCGGGTGTTGAGCAGGATGCACTTGAGGTGGTTGCTGCTGGTGTTCGGCTTGGCGGGTGCTGGTGCGAGGCAGGTCCGGATGCAGGTGAACTTGCAGGCGTGGCAGCTGAAGGGTCCGTGGGTGCGTCTCGGGGTGGCTCGGTAGCATCCCGGGACTCTGCCGGTGTTGAGCGCGTATTAGAATAGTCTCATGGAATGTGTCAATTCCATCATGTAGTGTAACTGGGTTAAATCTGGACCTCCTACTGATCTGCATATCCATGCTGATCAGTAGGTCTCGGTCCATAGCCCAATTGTTGATGCCTGTCTCAAAATCCCTAGGAGTGGCAAGAGTTTCAATATCTCTGATAGGGAGTACCTCTTCTACAATGAGCACTTGAGTCCAAATATATCATAGATCTACAGATCATGGCTCCAGTGGGTTTAAATAACGATGAGGAGTTATGGGTTCATTTAGAATTAATACAGAGAGATGGACCATTGCAAACTGACACGCTGTCCCTTCCCAATGTTATCATGTCTATGGAATTATAATCAATTTGTAAATATGCCCATGCTGTACACACGGGGCATTTCTTTCTCCTCACACCCCAATGACCGTATTTGAGGTTCGCCCATCCAGAGACTAATCACACGAACCAGGGCACTCTATGAAATTGTTAAGAGTGCTATATAACATATGCGAGATGGAAGACAAAAAAAGTATGATTATGTAAAATTTAATCAAATACATTTACAGCTAAATACAAATTGTTGAAACTTCGACTTTTATGTTTTGTTTTCCAAAACGTCACGCATATTGGAATCATTAATTTCTCAGCAGAGTGCCCCTGTATCTTAGGTATTACCAGTTTGTCAGAAACATGTTCAAAGATGGCCTCCAAAGATAACACATTTATGTAGTAATGCTAGTAGGCCGTCTTTGTTGTCGCTGCAATTGCTTTACGTTGCACACTTTTTCCCTTTAAAATTGTGTTTTAAAAACGGACATGCTGACATCGAAAAATGGCAGAGTGCCGAAACACGTCTGTCAGTGCGGGGAGGGTGTGCACATTAAAATAGCACTTTACACAAATTCCCGTGAGTGCTCTCCTCCTTTACAGTCAACCAGGAATGGGTTTGCTGCAGTGGAGCTCTGTATGTATATATATATATATATATATATATATATATATATATATATATATATATATATATATATATATATATATATATATATATATATACATTGGTCCAGTGGAAGGCAGGAGCCGAAACGCGTAGACCGTCCATTTGATGCACGTTACTTTTTGCACTGGTGTGTAAATAAAAACGCTGAAATTCATCTGTTGCTGTGCCGTGTTCTTTGGTCTACTAAACGTGGGAAGAAGAAGCTGTGGCAATATATATATATATATATATATATATATATATATATATATATATATATATATATATATATATATATATATATATATACACACACACACACACACGCATGCACACACACACACACACAGACACACTAAAAAAGTTGAATATTGTCTACACTCGAATATTTACATTTATGTCCAAGTGAAGATTTCTAATTTATGGAATTTACAAAGACAGGTTTCCATGTGAATTCTTCGGGAAATCACATAATTTCCTTGTTAGGAAACCACTCCCTTTGTGTTCTCTTTGGCAGAGAACACCATACAGAGCAAATCTGTTAATTGCCTCTGTTCTTTAAAATCATACTGTGTTTAATGGATGCAATATAGTGAAGTACTTGTTTACTAAAATGAAGATGTGTTTTAAGCGAGAGAGGGTCTTCATCTTATCTGTTGTAGCAATTATGTGTCAAATGTTACGATGGTTCGGGTGGCGCCTTCGCTTTTATAGCCACGCCAGACCAGTGGATCAGCTCTGGCTCGGCTCTCCCTGTGAATTTCTCGGCTTTGATTACCTCGACTCATAGTTGAATAACAATAATAACACGCCAGACAGAAACAGTTATCCTCTCAGCCTCCACTAGGTGACAGGCTAATATCGTTCTGAGGACCACATTAAAAAAAATTTAAAAAATGAACAAAGAACATTTCGGGCAGGATACTAATTCCAGTGGATGCATGATAGGAGTGAGATAAGGTTTGGTAATAAAATTGCAGGTTTAAAACATTTTACAACTTGAAAGAAGCCTTCCTTTATTTGGACAGTGGGCAAAAAGAACGTTTACTTCTGGGGTGTAACTGAAATAAACCAATCAAAATATGAAGGGTACGCAGTGTTGAATCAAGCTCATGCACCTTTAATTCACCACAAGAACTCTTCCTGTTCCTTTTCTCTCACAGGTTATTTTTCATTCCTGCTCTTTACCTTTACAGCTGTTTTTCTTCTTCTTCATTCTTTCCACCTTTTGGGGCAGATTTACAAGCCCCTTGCAACACTTGTACGCCCCTATTGCTTCACTTTTGTGACACAGCTGCGGCGTAAACAATGCGCCACTATGCAACAGATTTACAACTTGACGCATCTCGTGAGACCCCCCTGCTGCATTATACCTGCATCAGGTATAATGTATGCAGGGTGGGCGTTCCGTCGCAAGGAAGACCCAATCTACTAGATTTCACTGGGTCACTTTTACGTCCCTGCTGCGTCAAAAGTTTACGCCTGCTTGTAGCAGGCTTAAGGAGTGACGCAGCACAGCAAGTATAGGGCACCCTTGAGTAGTGCTGGAGTTGCGTCGCACTTGGGACACAACTCCAGCACTGCGTCACCTTTACGCCGTCAGATACGTCACACATCTCTCTATACTTGTGCCACGGTGCGTCACATTGTAAATGCGGCGCATCCATGGTGGCGCAAGGGTTTCAACCATCACACAAAATAACTGGCGCATCCCTGCTGATATGCAGGGATGCTCCAGTTATTGTAAATCTGCCCCTTTGTGTTTTGCTCTCTTTTGCTGTGAATAAAGGTCTGTTGATGAAAAAGAAGTGCCAGTCCTCATAAATGAGCGCCAGTGTCCCCCGCTGCAACTAACAGCTCAAATTCAATATTGGTTTCTTCTACTCTGAACAAATTTGAGTCAAGGTTTAGAAAACAGAATATGAAGAAGAGAAGAACCTCAGAGATTTCAAGAAGCCATGGTACTGGATACAATGTCTGCCACAAATTAGGATTGCAGAACTGGCTAAGAAAAAGTAACTATCCTTTTCTTAGTATAGAAGAAGGATGTAATGTGACTGATCCCAGGGGATTTGGTCTATTTGCTAAAGCAAACATATTGATGAAATTTAGCAATAAATTAAAGTAGGTAGGAGCTGCCTATGCGAACTTCATTACGATCACATTGGTTATTGGACATCTAACTGTTGAGGAGACCATGCCTTTTCGTTTTAGGTTTGTTGAATAGAAAAATAAATACACATTGGTTAGATAGACATGATGATATGTACAAGCGGCTAATTGAGTTTTTAAGAATGTAAAACCTGAGATAAAATTTCCCTAGATTATGTAGGGAAGAGGTAATCGAGTGGCAGACAGCCTACACATTTATTTCTTCGTAGTGGTAGCATAGATTGTTTGGGGTAACAAGTGCTCGAAAGATAATCAAGAAACTTGAATTGTCATAAACTGCGTGGAATTTGTGTAGTAAGAGAAGTAATCTTTTTTTGCCAACCTTATTTTTATTGAAAATTTTCAGTGCGCACAACAGCAAAATGCAATAAAGCCAACTTCCTGTAGCTCAAAGTGTTAACTCTATTGGATAGCTCAGTTGCCTCTCTCTGAGGAAGTGATCAGGACATCAATCATAAGTAGACAAAGATACCATTGTGCAGCCCCAGAACAATGTTACAATGTCCCCTCTAACTCCCACCCCCCCCCCCCGTCCAAGCCCCAACAACAAAGGTACACAGTAATCTCATCAATATGTTCCAGAGAATAGGATCCATTAAACCAACCGTCAGGTAGGTAGGAAAGCTCCCCGGGGGCCGCCTCCCTCCACTAGACCCTTCTGGTATGTAACTTCTAAATTTGCAAGAGATGGAGTGCTTGTGTTCACATTGGGCATGCACAGAGAGGAGGACCCTGTGATAGATACTCCACCAAAAGACCCCATATATATTAAAAGATTTTAAGTGAGTCAGAGAGCACGCCCACCATCTGCTCCATGGTGAGAGCTTGCCAATTGCAGGAGTGCCATTGAGTGATGGATGGTGCTTATTTCTGTTTCCAGGCTACTGCCACTGCTACTTTTGCTGCCCCCAGGCATAGGCATAGAACAGATCTGTCGCCCACTGTCTGGCATTTGAGGGTATCCCCCCCCCCAGGCTCAGAAGTGTCGAGCCTGGGTGCTCAGGTATGGTGTAGCCCAGGATGTCTTTGATTTGTGCCAGTATTTCTGACCAGAATGGCCTGATCGTCAGGCAATCCCACCAGATACTTTTAAAATCGCCCCAGAGCCTGCATCCCTTCCAGCACAGATCCAAGGTCATAGGGAAGATCAGTTTTAGTTTTGTAGGGTACAGGTACCAATCGTATAAAACTTTATAGTGGGCCTCCCGCATTCCCATTGACTGGTTACATTTATGTATATCTGTATATAGTTTATCCCACTGTTTGTCCGAGATTGCTATCCCCAATGTACGCTCCCAGAAGAACTTGTGTTGTGGATGGGTGGTGTGAAGCATAGAGTGCAGTATTGTGCAGAGGCATGATACAGTACCTTTTGTACCACTCCCAGTCTTCGTCAACATCTCTACTGGCGTGAGGTCTGAGCTGGGTTTAGTTGTAGTGTTCAGTAGCAGGTCAGAAACGCCCACTGACAGTGTTCGAAGGTGAGAATATCCCAGTTGTGGAAAAGATCCAAAATCGGAAGGCATCCCCCCTCCCTCCATGCATCGAAGGGATCCAGTTACTCTGCAGGTGGAAACACGAGATTGCAGAGGATAGGTATGAAAGGAGATGGAAAGGTGGTCATAGTGGAGGTTCTACTGATGTCATCCCAGACCTTTAGCGTCATTTTTGTAGGGGTGCTCAGGTAGGCATTTGTTGGACACTGCTATTTGGGTTACCATAGTAGATACCAGCTACACCTCCCCCTAACCGCCCTGCCCATGTGTAGCCAATGTTTGTCAGACTCCTGGGCCACCCACTCAGTAATCACCTATAGCGCGGTGGCCTTGTAATGAAGATGCATGTCTGGTAAAGCCAAATGCCCCTTGTTTTTTGGGATACAGAGTTATTTATAAGGGAGTCACACCCTGCTGCCCTGCCATATAAACGGATGATCAAAGACTTTAATGTAGCTAGGAACACTTGATCTGGAGACTTTGAAAAAAAACTACAAGAGCCTAGGTAAGACCATCATTTTAACCGCATGGATGTGGTCTATCCATGAGAGATACAGGGGAGTCTACCCCCGGAAGTCTGCCTTCAACTGTTGGAGAAGAGGGGGGTTGTTAACCTTAAAAAGATTTTGGAGTTTAGGAGTGATCTTTATTGCTAGGTATGTGATGTATTTTTTGGCCCATTGAAAGGGGGGTGGAGGTGACCAAGGATTCCATTTCCCACTGTGGCAGTGTGAGGTTAAGCAAATAAGATTTTGTTAAGTTAATCCGGAGTCCTGCAACTCACTCAAAATGTTCCAGCTCTACCAACACTGCCTCCAGGGATGGCCCTTAGGGCAAATACTAGCTTTGAAAGGTGGCACTCCAGTAGTGTCCCTCTCTCTTATGGAAACCACTCAGAGCCCACCCCATTAACGAAGACCCGGGCGCTAGGGCATGCATAGTTAGCCCAAATCATGGTGATAAACCGGTCGCAGAATCCGTATCCACTCGGTCTACAGCTTTCTTGGTGTATTAAGCCAGCAGGAAAGCTGCATGTGATTTTTTATTTGCTTTTTCAACCAAGTACAAGACCATCTGCAAGTTATCACATGTTTGTCTGCCCTTGATGAAACCGCATTGGTCCGAGTGTATCAAGTCTGGCATGAGGTTTCCTAGTCTTCTGGCCAGATGTTTATATTCATCTTAGCATCCAGATTGAGGAGCGCTATTGGGTGATACTAGCTGCACTTCACGAAGATCTTTCCCAGACTTCCCTGGCTTGGGTAGTACTGAGATAAATGCCACCCCCATAGAAGTAGTCACGCCCCCAAATCGAGCTATAGAGACTCATCATTTACGGAATCAGTTCTTCCCCAAATGTTTTGTAAAAGTGTGATGTGAACCCATTGGGACCTGAGAATTTATGTTGCTTGAGACTTGATATGGCCCTGCTGACCTCCTCTGCGTATATCAGCTCCCCCAGTATTGTATTTTGTACTACCAACACCTTCGGAAGCTCCACTTCCTCCAAGGATTGAATTTTCTCTGCCTCCTCATAAATGTCTGCCGAATAGAGAGCTTTGTAAAAGTGGCCAAAGGCCTGGGCCTTCTCAATTTCAGTAGATACCATCCCCCCACTGGTAGTTCAATGTCCCCTATGTATTCTTGTTCCCACTTAATCTGCAGTTGTTTGGCCAGATGTGAACCCGCCTTGTTTCCCTTCTCGTATGTTGTGAGTTTAAGTCGTAGAAGAGTAAGTTCAGCCCCATTATTATGAATAGTGTTCCGTTTTCTCCTGAGTGCTGTCACTTTTCTCAGTACTTTAAGGATAGGGTGTCTCTTATGTGTCTGCTCTGCCTCTAGCAGTTCTGCTTCTAATGCTAACCTTTTTCGGGTCCTTTGCTTATTTAGTGCTACATGTAGGGAGATGCACCTGCCCCGGATAACTGCCTTGAAGGCATTCGAGTTAGTAGCCTGGTTGGAAGCTTTGGGTAATTCATAACGAAATATTCCTTGATAGGTTTTCACAGTTCATTCTGCATGAGATGGTCTCTTGCTGACACCTCAGGTAAGAACCACCGTCTATATTTTGGGAGTGAGGTGTCCCAGGCTAAGGTCAGTGTAACTGGCGCATGATCATATATAGCGACCCGGTGAATAGAGGTAGCCTGTAGTGCTGGGACTACAGTCTTACCCATGAAGATTTAGTACATTCTGAAGTACGACCGATGTTTAGGGGAGAAAAAGGTGTAGTCCCTAGTAGTGGGGCAGAGGGTGTGCAAGGCATCCACCAGGCCCATAGAGGCAAATTCCCCTTTCAGAGCCTTAGAGAAGTTGCCTGAGATCGCCCTCTGTGTTTGCATGCTTTCTAGGCCGGAGGCCCATGTGAGATTAAAGTCACCCATTAGAAAGATCTCCCCCTCGGCAAACCCCCCCCCCAGCATCGACAGGGCAGAGCTCAGAAATGCGGCTTGATTAGAGTTATTTATTTATTTTATTTATTTATAAAGTTTTATATAGCGCGGACTAGATATCGAAGGATATCAGAGCACTTTACAGTTGTAGGGAAGGTAACAATCAGAACTTGAGTCAAACATGGGTAGTAAAATAAACATAGGATCAATAGTTCACGCATAACAAATCAAATATAGTCCAGAGAGGACAAAGGGGCTATATGAAGTAGCGTGGTGATATAAGGGTATTAAGTGAATAATCAAACATGAATAATAGTCAACAATATAGTAAAATCTAAACATGAGTTATATGGGGCTTAGAAGCATTGAATTAAGTGGTAAGCAGCCGATAAACATGTATAATTATGAGTACACGCGCTCTAGGGAAGAAAAATCATATACAAGGGTGAATTATACTAAACAATGAACAACACCTTTCGGGCGGAAAATAAAGTAGAAGAAAGGTGTATATAATGTTCCTCCCATTAAGGTAAGAATTTCTTCATGATGAATTTCTTTGCTTCCCGTTAGAAGGTGTATTAAGTGAATAATCAAACATGAATATTAGTCAACAATATAGTAAAATCTAAACATGAGTTATACGAGGCTTATAAGCATTGAATCAAGTGGTAAGCCGCTAATAAACATTTACAATCCTGGGTGCACACTCGCTGGGGAAGAAAAATCATATACAAGGGTGAATCATACAATGCAATAAACAACATCTTTCGGGCGGAAAATAAAGTACAAGAAAGGTATATATAATGCCCCTCCTATTAAGGTAAGAACTTCTTCATGAGGAATTTCTTTGCTTCCAATTTGAAGGCGGTCTTGGAAGAGATCCTCCGAATTGCGGGTGGAAGAGAGTTTCAGATTTTTGGAGCAACTCCAGAGAAAGCTCGGTGGCAAGTTCTTTTTTTTGCGGAAAATTCGTGGTTTCAGGAGGAGGGAATAAGCACTCCTTGTCGATCTACCTCCTCCAGATAGTTTTAGTTTTTGTGCGAGGTAGATAGGGGTTTTGAAGTGAAGGGCTTTGTGTGAAAGGCAGGCAATCTTCAGTTGAATTCTAGCTTCATATGGAAGCCAATTTAGAGATTTTAGAACCGGAGAGATGTGTGTGTTACGCTTGGTGCCCATGATCCATCTGGCCGCTGCGTTCAGAGAGGCCTTTAGAGGGGCATAAGCGTATTTGGGGAGTCCACATAGCATGGCACTGCCGTAGTCAAGTCTCGGTAGGACAAACGCTTGTACCACTTGCTTGAAATCTGCTTGCGGTAGAAAAGGTTTCAGATTCCTGAGTGTTCTTAGAAGATGGTTGGTTCCCTTGCACACGTTGCTGATGTGAGACTTCATATTCAGATGCTTGTCCAGAGTAATTCCTACGGATTTAGCTGAATCGATGATGCGGGGGGATCAGTTGAAGGCGGTTAGTCGGTTCATCCATAGGTCGATATTAGGAGTATATTTCGGAAGAGATATGAGGAGGAATTCTGTTTTAGAGGTGTTTAGCAGGAGGTGGTTCTTAGTCAACCAATTTTGGGTAGTCAAGAGGGTAGAATTGATTGAGGTGAGGTCTTCCGGTGAGGAGATTTTTAAATAGAGTTGGGTGTCGTCTGCATACATGTGGAACCTAGAATGGGAGATAAGGAGGATCCTTGGGGAACGCCCATGATGACAAGGGATGGCTGGGAGAATGAGTGATTCGCTTTGGGTTCTGTGTTGCAGGAGGGACCCAAACCAATGCAGCACCTGACCTGAGAGGCCCATCCTATGTTCTAGAATAAATAGGAGGTTGTCATGATTAACAGTGTCAAATGCGGAGGAGAGGTCAAGTAGGATAAGGAGGCAGGATTCATTTCGATCAAGCATTGTTAATATATCATCATTCACATGAGTGAGGGCCGATTCGGTGCTATGACCACTGCGAAAGTCAGATTGATATTGGTCCAGGAGGTGGTAATTTTCAATGTGTGCACATAGTTGTGATTGGACGCATTTCTCCGAGAGTTTGGCAAGGGTAGGAATACTAGAGATAGGTCGGAAGTTGTTAAGATCTGTAATATCGGCTGTGGGTTTTTTCAATATAGGCGTTACCTGTGCCTCTTTGAGGCAATCTGGGATCATACCTTGTGACAAGGAAGCATTGACTATCTTTGTCCAGAAGGGGGTGATTTTATCCTTAACTACTTTGAAAATATTAGGTGGTAGCGGGTCATTGAAGTGATTGGATGGGTTGATAACCTGCAATACCTTTTTGATATCATTTTCGTTAAGGGGGGTAAAGGTGTCCCAAGAAGCGTTATTCTTGATACCCCATCTAGTTGGTGTTGTCTTGTCAGTAGCAGCCCGTAGGAATGCGGGTTCGTTGGGTGGTAATAGCGTCTTCCTGGTTTCCAGATCAGTGATGATAAGCCTATTTTTTTCCATGAAAAAAGGCAGCCAAATCAACACAAGAGGAAGGTATGCTGTCTGAAGTTGAGTACTTAAGCTGCCATATATCCTACCCTTGACCACAACTATCCTTCCCTCTTTGTCTGTTTTGCTGCCCTACAGTTGAAATTTCGGGTAGTTGTGGAAGAAGATAGCCACCCCATTATGTTTAGCCGGAGCTAAGGATGTATATATAATGGGGTAAGCCCTGTGTCGCAGCTGGTGCTTATCTGACCTTTTCATGTGGGTTTCGTGTAGGGCTACCACATAATGTCTTTGGTCTAATAGGTATTGCCACAATTTCTGATGTTTTCCGTGTGTGTTAGATTTTTGCAGCTCATCATGCAGCAAATGGTCTTGTGCTAGCACCAGTCTATTTTTTGGGGGTGCGGCTTTCCAGGCTAAGGTCAGTGTAACCGGCGCATGATCAGATAAAGTGATCGGGTGAATAGAGGTAGCCTGTAGTGCTGGGACTACGGTCGTACCCATGAAGATGTAGCAAATTCTGGAGTACAACTGATGTTTAGGGAGGAAAAGGTTTAGTCCCTAGTAGTGGGGCAGAGGGTGTGTTCACATCTACCAGGCCCATAGAAGCGAATTCCTTTTTCAGAGCCTTAGAGAAGTTGCCTGAGATCGCCCTCTGTGCACGTGTAAGTCACATAATTCAAAGCAAGTTTTGCACCTAATTGCTGAAAAATCACGGGTTGAAATATAGCAAATTAACGGTGGTGATAAAGGGTGATGGACCATCTCATAAGTACGAAAAAAAAATGATATGACTGACTCTTACTTTGTATTAATGCCCCATTAGGATGTTGCTGCCCCAAATAATTAACCTTTCAACAAAAAAGGATTATCTTTAGGCATCTAAAGTGAGCGTGCACAAGGAACTTGAACAGCTTGAACAGTCTTACCCTAGATCAAAAGACAGTAAGTATATGGAAGATTTGGAAGACACTCCATAAGTTACTCCTACGCTGCACGGTATTCAGATAAGATTGAAATTAAGAGAATCACAGAAACCGGTTAGCTTGTTGTATTGCTGTCACATTATGACAAACATTCCCAGCTAGTTTATGCTGTAGTTGTAAGAGCGGAAAAAGATTTAAGAATCATTTTACCAGAATTTGCAAATGGTTATTTAATGTTTTAAAGATAGCTCATTAATCTAAAGTACCTTCATATTTAATGTATGATTTAAATTATGTGGATTCCCGGTGGATTTACAAGTATGATATACCAGAAAGACTAATATTTATAAAGATATTATCAGTACATGGTAGAACATCTGTTAAAGCTCTGAAATTAGTTTTAGGTTTTGTAGGCATAACATCTAAAAAAGTGTGTTGTAATGGGCATATTACAGCTTTAGTTCAATCCCCTAAATCTGTGGCAGTCGTAACCTTTAAAACAACGACCAAAAGGAAATCAAGAGGTTTTAGATGTAAATGCTTGTGCTTTTAGCTTTGAAAGAGTACTGAAATCACAATTGAACTTTTATATTTAGCTGTACTCAAATTGTATGGGAAGCAGGATTTGAAACTGACTTTAGGATGTCAAAGTTCTAAATAGGATTTGTATTATGTTTATGATATGGAATTTTTGAAACCCCCAATGGAGCTAATAGCATAATTTCTGCCACACCACAGAGAATGTGCTCTTTCTTTGTGAATTTTAAAACCTGGGCCGGGGGGCAGGGAGGGGGTATTTCAATTGCAGCAAATGCAAATCATAGGACCCCTGCGAAAGGCGCCTCAATAGAGTATTTTATGAATCTTACATAAAGAATTAAATATTTGTCCAGCCCTGGGTTATACTCAACAGTGGTTCGTGGAAGCAAATGCGAATTCAGCAAATGAGACCTTGGAATTAGTGCATCTACCTGGTATTTTTACTAATTGGTTTACAGTACAGTTTAAACATCTTTTTTAAATGTATAGTTAAATAGCATAGCGTTTAATTTTAGTAATCATTGGGATGTCTGATGATCTATTTGTAAAAGTCTGTTATCAAAACTATAAAAAGAAATCTTAACATTTGAATCTGAATTTAATAACCACTTTTTATCCAAGAAATAGTTGCTGCAATATGAATGTAAGAAATCGGCTCTGATCTTTATATTCAGGCAGATAGCATAATTTGTTCAGACTACATTATTCATTTTCCGGGAGGAAGGAATCTGTATTATTTTCCTTGGTTTGGTTTGATTAAGCCTCATTAACAGTTATTGGGGAGTTCAATAGCATAAAATAAGGAAGTAGTTAAAAGACAAACCCTTATACCATCAGGCAAAAATTCTTATTGGACACTAAACAGAGAATCTCAAAACAAAGTTTTTTTATTGAAAAGCTTATAAAGCCTTTCTGAAGTGCATTTTAATAAAATCCTTGGTTCAGACAGATGTTTTATTATCATGAGGAGATTGGAGAAGAGGTGTCACGAGGCTCAGGAACTACATTTATTACTTTTAATTCAGAAGGAAGAAGATTGTACTCCACAGAATGTTGAGACCAGTCTATTTAATCATCCATTTATTGACAAAATACATTTGGCAATTGCACAAAGTAAGTTGGCAAAGTACAGTCAGCAGTAATGGATCAGTACAGCTATTGGTCTTCAGTGAGTGTCAGAAGCAGCCAAGAATCAATTTAAGAGGAATGCTCAACAGATGGGCATTTCATTTTCTAAACATCTTTAAAAGAACATCATCCCTTTGTCGAAGGAAGAATCCAGCATTATTTGGTGAATATACATTTGGCATGGTTCACTCCAGATCAGAATGTAATTTTGGATGCCCAAATAACTTTTGAGGAAATGCATGCTATTGAACAGATGAAATGATGGACTGAGTGTAGAGATAAATATATTTATTGAGTGAAATCTTACCAGTATTTCTACTTGTTTTTTTTCTGAATAACCTGCAAGAAGTGAAATACCTCTGTGTTCATAGAAAGGAAAGAGATCTATACTTGCTGATCAATCATTACAACTAATTGTGACACAAATATTGCCACTTGGATATTGATGAATGACTTTCTCAAATAATTCGGAGCCTAACCAATCTGGATCAGCAGTGTCCTTCACCTAGCAAGGAGAAAACAGACCAAGCACATAATTTTATATATTCTATAGATGTGGCAGTAGTGTAAACAGTTCTCCTATTTATTTTACATGGTGTTGCAGGACAAGTGCAAAAACAACAATTGATGGTCAGAATGCAGAACAATGTCATACATTCACCCCAGTACAGATATCTGAGCCTAAATCCATCGTTTTTTTGCTCACCGTGTCATTCCAGTTTGCACCCAGCCATTTGCAAATCATTCTTGCCCCTGTGCCCAATAGGAACAGTTCAGCCCGAACTGCCAAGCCAAGCCAAGCCCTCCCTGGACTGGAAAAAAGCATCCTAGGACCGGTTTCAGGGTTTTACCACTCTTCAGCCAGGATAGGTTTACTCCAGTGGCATGGAGAGCACGGGACCCATGTCTGGACATACCAGTCCCACTCGGGGTGACAAATGCAAAAACAACAATTAATGGACAGAATATCACACATTCACCTCTGTACAGAGATCTGGACCTAAATCCATTGTTTTTTGCTCACCAAGTCATTCCAGTTTGAACCCAGCCAGGCTAGCTTGACTCCAGTGGCATGGAGAGCACAGAACCCAATGTCTGAGCATACCCGTCACACTAGGGGTGACAAATGCAGCACACAAATTTGGCACTGGATTCCAGCTAGCCTGACTGAGGGGGCTTTTAGCTCGAAACCGGTCCCAGGATGCCTGTTTCCGGTCCAGGGAAGGCATGGCTTGGCAGTTCGGGTTGGACTGGTCCCATCAGGCACAGGGTCAAGACTTATTTGCATATAGCTGTGTCTGAACTGGGTTGGAGACGTGAGCTAAAGTACAATTATGGATTCAAACCAGATCTGTGACTAGGGTTGAGTGTCTGAAAAGTTTCAGCGCTAGTGCCGAACCTCTCCTCCCTTCCGGAGGCCTCTCCCCTAGAGGACAGGCTGCTCTCAGAACCACTCCAGACGAAGGCGATATACTGCACATATCGCAAACTCTGCAATAATTTGCCCAACTCATTCCAGGCCCTACGGGACAAGTGGGTGGGAGATGTGGGTGACTTAGACGATGACGACTGGAGGTCAGCACTGATGTCCCCCAGGGAGACAGCCATAAACCACTGTTTCAGACTGATCCAACTAAAAATCCTACACAGAACATATATGTCTGTCCCCCTCCTGGCCAAGTTGGGTAGACGCCCAGATGAGTTGTGTCTCCGCGGCTGCAACCTCCCTGGCTCCTTTTACCATGTCCAATGGGAATGTCCGGTTATCCAACAGTTTTGGGATAGGGCGGTTGGCAAGATGACTGAGGCGATGGGAAAGCCCATCCCTCTCTCACCTAAGGAAGGGATTCGTAATATATGGGGTCCTACCGACCTTACGGAGGTGGAGCCACAGTGGGTAGCCCTAGGCTTCCTGTTGGTGAAACGCTCAATAGCAATGCACTGGGGTGCCGCCCAGAGGCCTCTCCTGGTGGGCTGGGTAGCCGAAAAGGATAGATGCATGCTAGCCGAGAAATCTGTATTTATGGTCAGAGGATGCCCCAAGAAATGGGATAAAAAATGGGGCACTGGAACGTGTTTAGAGGGGAGATCTGTACCTCCCCCACTGTGGATAAGGCAATAGATGAGGCGGGATCGAGACGACGTACCTACCCCTAAGGCATTGTTTCTTGTACATGCCTGATATAGCTGTTTCTGCTTTGAATTGATTGCTCAACTGTATGATGGCTCTGCTGTTGTTTTTCAATAAAATGGTAAATAAAAAAAAAGTTTCAGCACTCTGTCCATCATCTCCTTGTGTTTGCTTTGTTCACCCTAAGTTGGTAGGGTATGCCCAGACATGGGTCCCTTGGTCACTTTGCCACTGGATTCAAGCTAGCCTGGCTGATTAGGGCTGTTAGCACGAAACCGGTCCCAGGAGGCTTGTTTCTGGTCCAGGGAAGATATGGCTTGGCATTTCGGGATGGACTGTTCCCATGAGGTACAGGGTATAGACTGATTTGCATATAGATGTGTCTGAACTGGAGTGACAAAGTGAGCTAAAGAATGATCATGTATTCAACCCAGATCTGTGAATGGGGGTGAGTGTCTGAAAAGTTTCAGCGCTCATTCCATCATGTCTTTGTGTTTGCTTTGTACGCCCTAAGTGGCAGGGTATGCCCAGACGTGGGTCCCTTGCTCACTTTGCCATTGTATTCAAGCTAGCCTGGCTGATGAAGGCCGATGCTTCCGATCAAGCGGTTGGAGGGGTGTTATCCCAACAGCATAAAATAACTGGTCAGTTACATCCAGTCGCTTACAGATCAAGAAAACTAACTCCTGACGAAATTAATTACACAATCACAGAAAAAGAATTGTTGGCCATTAAGGATGCCTTTAAAGAGTGGCAACACTATTTGATGGGAGAAAACATCAAGTGACCGTGTTCACCGACCATCATAATTTGAAATTCTTAAAATCAGCTAGAACACTTACACCAAGATAATTACGGTGGTCGTTATATTTTGCCGACTACGACTTTGTATCACTTATCGGCCAGGAGCACAAAATGGGAAGGCTGACCTTTTGTCCAGAATAGGCATAGAAAATCAGAAGAACCTCACAGAAAATCAGACTATCATTACAAGTACCAACTTTCTTGGAGTTACAACTTTGATCAATCTAGAAAAACATATTTCAGAAGCTATGAGTCCGGAAGCTATGCAGGATTGGGTCAAGAAGGAAGCAGGAAGGAAAATCCTACATTGATTACCTTATTTTAGAGAGGCCTTGTATCTACCCACCAAAGACCTACAACAACAAGTAATGCATGAGTGTCATGATAAATTGTTAGAGGGGCACAAAGGAGAAGCTAAAACAGAGGAGATGATCAAAAGACATTACTGGTGGCCACACATGACCAAGGATATTGAGAAATACGTTAAGACCTGTGAGATCTGCGCTCAGGGAAAATCATAACGGCAAGCTCCCAAAGGGCTACTCTAACCTTTGCCTACACCACCTTATCCATGGCACACAGTCACTCTTGATCTCATAGTAGATTTACCTCTTAGTCAGGGATTCAGCACCATTCTAGTGGTTGTAGACACATTTACAAAGATGGCACATTTCTCAGCCTTAAAAGGGGTTCCCACCGCTAAGCAATTATCTACTCTTTTCAGCACACAAAAAGTGAAGATACACGGAATTCCCATGATTGTTATTTCAGACAGAGGTTCTCAATTCATATCCCATTTCTGGAAGCCTTTCATGGAAGGTTTAGGAGTAGAAGTCAGATTTACTACCAGTTTCCACCCAGAAACAGATGGGCAAACTGAGAGAGTGAATCAGGAGTTAGAACAGTACTTGAGATTATTTCTCCTGAAGCAAGATGGGAACTGGTCTGATGATCTGTGGGCAGCAGAATTTGCCCACAATAATGCAAAAAATGTCTCTACTGGTTATTCCCCATTTCATCTGAACTATGGTTGACACCCGAATTCAACAATTAGGCAAACTGATCTTTCAGTTCCAGCAGCCAAAGATGTGGTCTCTCACGTAGAACGGGTCCATCAAGATGCAATGAACAATCTAGAATTAGCTAAAAAGTGGTATAAAGACTATGCAGATAAATAGACGTGAAGGTCCTCCTTTGAAAGAGGGAGATCAAGTTTGGTTAAGTACTAAGTACCTTAGGTTAAAAGGGAATAGAAAATTCCAACAAAGGTTTTTAGGTCCATATCAAATTGAGGAAAAGATAACTCAAGTCACTTATCGATTAAAGTTGCCTACCAAATTAAGAATCCATTCTGTCTTTCATGTCTCTTTGCTAAAAAAGGCATCCACTGAATTACGAATAAATCTGCCTCCGAAGCTGAGTAACTTGGAGACTGGAACAGAATTTGAGGTCAAAGAGATCTTGGATTCTAAAAGATTGAAAGGAAGGCTTATACTATTTGGTAGACTGGAAAGGATACGGACCGGAGGAACGATCTTGGGAACTGAACACTGATGTTCATGCTCCAAGACTAGTAAGATCTTTTCATCAGAGATTCCCTGTGAAACCAAGGCCGAGAGGACCTTCCTTGTTGGGGGGTACTGTCAAGCCCCCAGACCAAGTTGCAGCAATAATTAGCACTGGGTCTGGCCCTACGAGTAAAAGGCTGCCTAAAAACAACCATTGGATAAGACTAGTTCGAAATCGGCATTCCAAAATGGCTGCCGATTCCAAAAATCCGAGTTGGGGTCTAGTCTATCAGACTACAGCTGCCAGGTTGATTAGGTCATGCGCGAGCATGAAGGGAAATGGGCACTTCACCTGAAGGTCAACCGCGGAAGCAGCCTTTGCTGAGAGTTCATAGTTTTAGTCAGGAGAAAAGATATATATAGTGAGCGCGAGAGAAAAACCCAAGTTGGTAAGGACGAGACTTTGCTCGGCGCTACCAGTGAGAAGCGTTTGAAGATTTCTGGCACTGCTGTTTCGAAAATCTGAAAAGATAACGGAACTGCTAAGTTTCAATGTGGAGGTGTTGAAGACCTGAGAGAAAAACCGGAAGAGAAGAAAAGAGCTAAGTGACTTCATATATTTAAAGATATTTAGAAAAGACTGTAGAGCAATTGAATAAATAAAGAAACTGTAAATACTCACCAAAGTGGAAGACAGAAGGTTCGCCACTGAATCCTAAAAGTGAAAAGAGAAGAAGAATAAATAACAAATGTATGGAAAGTAGGATATGTAAAGATAGAATTAAAGGACATAGGTATAACAGAGAAAAAGAAGAAAAGACACAGATATCTAAGTAAGAAGTAAGTGGAGAAATATAAGAATAGTTAATACATAGGATAAGATAGATAAGAAGCTAAAATACGTTTGTATTATTATTTTAGAAAGCGAAATACATAAATAAGGACTATCCAACTAGAAGAAGAAGAGATAGCAGGAGCACATTCAAAAAATAGAAGTAAGTAGATATATGTATATAGGTTAAAAAGTAGGAAAAGATTAATTAGCAAATACTAAGATAAATAGGAAAAACCCTTGTGTTTACAGGATCAACAAGAACGGCTTAAAAGTTAACAAGACAATAACAGGAAGAATAGAAGAGAGGCTCAGGATCTTGGAAGATAAGGGTAGGTGAAAATAGTCATAGAAAGAAAAGGTAGAATTAAAATAGAATAGGATAGGAGCTAATTGTGTTTACCTTTTCAGGTTTCAATAGAAGTCTGCAGGTCAGGCAAGAAGATAGAGGAACCAGTCCAGGACCAGTCTCTTCTCGTTTGTTATTTTATCCATTCCCCTTTCCCCCGTGGGAATAGTTTGGAGATTCAGCTTCACCTCGTCTCCGGAGCATTCACTAGTGGAAATTCGGGATTTCGCATCTCTGTTCCCATGCAAGTCTATGGTAAGAAATTTGATAGTCTTTTGGCAAGATTGTTTAGAGTCTGACACACTTCATGGCCGTCACCAGCAGGGAGAGGGAGAGCGCTTCTTCCCCTCAGCTATCCCCTCTTATTCCTCTAGAACCATTCGGATAGGGCAGTGCTGCACGCACTGCCGGGATCCCCAAGAGCCTTCCTCGCACGCTTTCTCTAACATGAAGGGGAAATCACTTTGCTCATCCTGCGCTCTGCATGCACTTCCTGCGGCCAAAAAAAGCGTTCACCTCATGCGCTTTGATTGTAGGGGCCAGGGGTATAGCAGAAGTCCAGATGGTAGTTCCCTGGCACCACAACAATCCTCTGGGGCAGCATACAGAATCAGCAGCGTCTGGTTAAAAGTCCATGCAGTGTCTCAAATCATGGCGTACAGCCCCTGTACTTATAATCGAAAAGTCTTTGTTCTGGGGGGCATTTCGAACAATGTGTAGAAGTGCACAACACCACCATTCACATCCCAAGCCCTGGCCCCAGACACACAACAGGGGGGCGGGGACAGCATTGTAGAAGGCAGGCACAGCACTATTCAGGTGCAGGTACAATTCCTCCTACCACTCTAAATTCATACCAGACCTTTTCAGTTGCAAGGGAAACTCCTCCCGCTATTCTAAATGCTGCCAAGGTGTATTCAGCCTAGCGCTGAGTCACACTGGAAAGGCAGGATACACTTCAAAACCTCTTGCGACTGTCTAGAGTGAATGCACATCCCATCTCTCCTGTCAGTCTAAACCAGATGGTGAATACACAAACAGGCAGTGCACAAAGACTC
Organism: Lissotriton vulgaris; assembly: GCF_964263255.1. Classification (NCBI taxonomy): domain Eukaryota; kingdom Metazoa; phylum Chordata; class Amphibia; order Caudata; family Salamandridae; genus Lissotriton; species Lissotriton vulgaris. The sequence continues at coordinate 924,874,596 of NC_141687.1, forward strand.
ATAAGCACACAGAAATGCCTACTTCTAAAAGTGCCATGCCTAAAATAGTAATACCAAATTCGCTTTCACCAATAAGTAGGATTTATTACTACTATTCCAAACAAACCAAACATGGTTTGTTTGGAACCCCTCTCATATCAGAAATTACCACTGAAGCACAGATCAGGAAACCCCCAATGCAAACCTATGAGAGGGCAACCTCACAGCAGTGAGAATTCAAATAATCTGTTTTTCACTACCAGGACATGCCGCACAGGAAAGGCACATGTCCTCTCTTTTACCTCCTATTTCTACTTCAAATTCTTTATTCAATTTAAAAAACCATAAAGGAAGTGTATATATTTCATGCATGTTGAGCACAGGCCAGGTCAAATATACAATACAATATGATAGTACAATCCCACGCGTATTGATTTCTAGCTAATTACCAAACACCTATTTTAAAATGTGTTCAAATCAATTATAAATGTGAGGGACATCGCTTAGGAATAGTAGTCCTATAATGCCCATTACATTTTTAAACATTAAGGTACAAATCATCCATAAAATTAGTAAAGTGCAAGTGCATCAATCTCTTTCTCCACTTTCGGGTAAAACATTACTTATGAGTAGTGAAAATTGGATGCCAGTTCAATTTAAGAAGAAGAAAGTGCAAAATCATTCATGAAGTTGATAAAGTGCAAATGCATCGATCACATTATCCACTTTCAGATATAGGAACAAGAGACTGCGTAAAAAGTATAATACTAGAAAAATAATAATTAGAAGTGGACATTTATATATTAAAATGTCTGTCCCTTTCTCTTGCTTACTAAGTTTATAGCAAATAAGTATCTACTTAAGCTAAAAACTATTTTCTGAGATGTGTTTGTTATTAAACTTCTGAGCGCTTCTAAGTATGACCTGAATCCCATATTACTACAGATTGGTTTTATCCATTTTGTCTTAGGGATGGCATACGCTGGGCAGAAAATAATATATGGGAGTCATTTTCTACAGCATTTTGTGTACATAGGGTGCAGACAGCCTCTCTGTCATCGATATTACTGCATGACCACTTAAATGTATTTGCTTTTGTGAGAAGTTGGCCTGGTATATGATGTTCACTATTCTAGTGAGCACCTTGCACCAGTCCAAACAACCCTTATGGTGATGGTTCTAAAGTCAACCTTACAGACCAGCTCTCCTAGAGGTAGCATAGACCAAGCAGTCTTGGGCTAAACTCAAGAGGGCATTTGAAGCCAGCTGTTTTACCATACGCAATCCCTTTAATACCAAATGAAAGGACACCACACAGGATATATATTCAAAATATTATATTTATTTCTGAAGCAATCCCCTGAACTCTTTATGAGCACAGAAGCACAAGCACATAACAAGTAACTTAATATAACATACAAAAGTTGCACAAATATGGATAGGGCCGGGTGGCCCGCTAAAACATATACTAAAAAATTGGTATAAGTACCACATCACGAACAATGGTAAGGCCTAGGGCCTTGGGAATCACTGGGGCTACACTGGGCTAACAATGGTTAGGGAGCAGGAGGCCCACGGGATGTCTGTGCAGTGTCTAAAGTCACACGTGTGCACAAATAGAAGTCAATGGGTGCGTAAAGATAGAAAGTTAAAGGTTTGGGAGTCTTCCGACTGGACTAGAAGCTAACCACTTGAAACTAGGACACTAGGAGAGTTACTCTTTACAGGAGCACCACAGTATTCGCGTTACCTAACCCACAGGAAGCGGGTGCATAGGTCCCAAAGTGTGTAGGGTTTTGTTGTGGAGTTCTATGGAGCTAAGGTGCTGCAGGCGGCCAGGAGAGAAAAGTCCGGGTGGATGCAAGGGTGGATCGAAGATGTAGAGGACCTGAAAGCAGAGGGGACAGAGTCTGGGTCACTAGCCAGTGACCAGGAAGGAATCAGGAAGGAACCAGGCGATGTCGCGAAGCAATCAGGTGCTGATGGGAAGCTTGTCTCTGCAGCCACGTGGACCAGGAGGCGTCAATGACAACCAGGAGTCAGGCACGGTCTGTCGGCGGTGTCGGCTTCAGGATTGGAGTCAACAAGCCTTGGCAAAGGAAACCGACACAGTATACGAAGTAGGCTTCTGTGCTCGGGCGCCGGCAGGAGGTGGCAACAAAGCAAACCATTGATCACTGGATGGTGCCTACTTGTGCAGGGTGGTCACTCCTTTACCACAAGGGAGATTCTTCAGTCGTCTTCTTCAAGTAAATTGTCGAAGGTCCAGAGTTTTATTTCAAAGTTTCAGTCAGGATTAATCTAAAGTCTTGGGACTCAGCTCCTACCTATATACCAATCTTAGGGGCTGGATTACCTGCAAGGTCCCTCCTATGGGTGGGACCAGGGAAGGGGGCCATTACACACCTTTCCCTTTGTCCAGTTTCGTGCAAGAGCTGGGGCTGGAGTGCCCCAGCACCTGTTTGAACTGGACAATGCTTGGGACACCTTGTGTGCCCCAGGTAGTGTCTCATTCTTTTCAGCCCTCCCTGTCCCAATACACAAAATCCTGTCTGGGGTTGTGCTAGCACCTCCAAAGGCAGGAAACCTATTGTCCAAGCATCCCTCTCTGGAAGAACTCTCAGCAGCAGGAGGTGAGACTGGTGTCTGTGGCAGCAGCATCCATTTTGTGATGCTGAGGCTCTGGTTAACTTTAACCGGGAATAGTAGGAGCAACATGTCTTCTCCCTCTAGAAGGGTGGAATGCTACCCCCATCGCCAAGACTGGTGAGGGGGTAGTATTCCAAATCGTATGACACCTTACTCAACATGTTTTGATAAAGCCAAACCAGAGTTATCATTTAACCGCAATGATCATAATGCATTTAAGAGTATATGGTATGGCAATATGCTTAAACAGCTATAAGGACATGGTTCCGGATCAACCCATCTTTATAACTTTTGAGCTCTTGTACTGTCCACAGGCGGAGCCAGAACAGCAGGGGACTTAATATGGCTTGGGGCTCAATTCGCCTGATTTTTATATCTTGGATAATAGGAATCATGGGTGTGCATACTGGGAGCTGCAATAACATCCATCTAAATTTGTTTTCTTCCACAGTACGCATATTCTGACTATTAGCACCCCAAAGTTCTGTACCATAGAGGGTTGCTGTTTGGGCCCTACATTTATAAACTTCCAAGGCAGGTGACACTGCTTTAGATGTGCTTTTCTGTTGCTTTTTCATGATTGAAATGTAATTTTGAACCAAAGTAGACTTACATTTAAGCATATGAGGTTTCCATGACAATTTAGTATCAAGGGTGATACTCGGGTAGCTGAAACTGGCCACATATTCCAGTTTTTGTTTTCCAACAATTATATTTTTCTTGAAGAGGTTCACTCCTAGGTCTATATCTGACTTTTGCGTACTTATCTTTTTGAAGCCGTACTATTTGAGTCAGAAGGTCATCAGGAACTTGGATTTTTAGGGAATTCCAAGGTGAGCTCCTAGGAAAGAGATCAAAAGCAGCCTTCAGATCTATGAAGGCTATGTACATATTAGGGGTGGGAATAATTTGCGTAGTCGCGCTACTCAAAGCTCTGTGAAACCATAAGCACGCAGAGTTCCACAAACATGCGTAATTGCTTGTTTCGCCCGTTCGCAATGCTTTTTTCCTGTTCGCGAACGCTGTTTCTGTGCTCGGGGGGAAATATCTCGTGAACACACATTTTTAAAGCGCGAACAAGCAAAACATTCCTCGAAGCAGTGGATCGCGGAATTTATGGCAATTCCACGTTCTCCGCAGAACGTGAAATTACCCAAATTCCAAATTTACCACCCAGGCCTAGTACATTTGACCTCCATTGAGTTTAGTATACTTCCATACTATACACAATAATCTAAAAACCTGGTCTACCTTTTACCTACACAACACCCTTCCCATAGGGCTAGCTAGGGCCTACCATAGGGGTGACTTATATGTAGTTAAAGGGGAGTTTCAGACTTAGCAACTACTTTAAATGCTATGCCACTGCGGCAGTAAACTGCAAGTGCAGGCCCTGCAGCTGCAGAGCCCAGAGGCAGGTTTGAAAGGCTACTTTGGTGGATGACGCTAGTAGTGCTGCAGGCCCACTAGTAGCATTAATTTACAGGAACCGGGGTGAATGGGATTCCACTGTACAAGGGATGTACGGGTAAATTAAATATGCCAAACAGGTGTAGACCAATCTTGCCATGTTTACCACAGAGAGCACACACACTTTACACTGGACAGCAGTGCTAATGTGCCCAGGGTCAGAAAACCAACGAAGATAGGTCAGAAAAATTACAGGAAGAAGGTAAAAGGTTCAGGGATGACCCTGCAAAAAGGTCCAAGTTCAACACTCTTATTCTGAGGACAGCGAAGAAGAAAATAGACGGGGGCCTACCAAGAAGAAACACTCCACTCTTCTTCCTCAAAGAACGCTTGCATACTTACCTTTGAGTCCACAGAGATTATACATCCCAGAGCTTAAAATTAGGCTCTTCCTCAAGAGATCGCAGAATACGTCCAATCACATCTCTGACAGGGCTTCAATAAAGAAATCCATGCTTATCTTTGAGCAGAATGCCCTCTCCCATATCTGATAAGTAAGGTCACAGATACCCCAGAAAAAGGACCGTACAATGGTCACCTTTAATGGGAGAGTAGACAAAGGACCCCTAGAAGGGCTTAGACTGGGCATGGCGTTTTTGCCAGGACAAGCTCCTGGACATGTCTGGCCCATTGAGAAAGGCACATGCCAAAGGATCTGACTCCCCAGTAGACCCAAAGGTCCTAGTAGGTTGGACAGAGACCCATTTGGCAACTGGGAAACATAAACCGCGCTATTTCCTTATGAGAACAGACCCAAAATGTACTGATTTACACATCTGAAGCTGGCCCAGTAGGCGAGAGATTGTTCTTTGGTGGCCCGTGTGTGAAAGAGCTTGCCGGGTTTTGCGCCACTTATTTACACTAGAATAACCCAAATGTCACTTAAAAAAGTGTTTAGAAGAAGCCTTTTTGGCACAGTCTAGTGCTATGGAGGGCAACATTCAGGCTGAGAATCAGTTGAAGGCTCTCAACAAGGATACTATCCTCGAGGCAGGGGTGGCTGGTATGGAGAACCGTCTCAGTCTACCTTCTACCCTACCAGTGGAGTTACCACTTTGGCCGGGGCGTTCACGGAAGAACACATGGAGCAATTGAAGACTTTTTCTCTTTCCAGGGGTAACCTTGGGAGGAAGAGTGGTATTGTTCCTAGACATTTGTTACCCAAGATCCGTGGATCTTAGAAACTATTGTAGGCTTCAAGCTAGAGCAGCACGCTTGACTAATGTCCTCCAGAACAAATGTTTTTTCCCCAGAAAGGCAAGTCGTCTATAAACTCAGAAATTCAAATTTTGTTAGACAAAGAGGCAGTATGTTTTTCGTTAGGGGCTACATGTTTTTTTGTACTGCATCACAAAGCATTCATAAGTCTAATTTTTGGGGTTGAAAGAGAGAAGGCGGCTACCGTTTGGTTATAGATTTGAAAGATTTCAAATTTTGGATATTATACAGACATTTCAAAATAGAGGGCATTCATTTGCTAAGAGATATCCTTCAGGAAGGCAATTGAATGGCCTGGCTTGACCTGAAGGAGGCTTACCTTTCGATTTCCATTTACCTGCCTCACAGGAGATTTCTACAATTTCTCTGACAGGGTCAATGTCTGGAATTCACGTCCCTTCCTTTAAGTCTCTCATTAGTCCCCTGATGCTTCACTAAACTTATGAGACCAGTGGCGGAGTCTCTGAGAGCTCAGGGAGTTTGTCTAATAGTGTATCTAGACGACCCTCTCTTTATGGCACAGGAATCTCAGGACTTATCTTTCATGGACCATTCAACTTCTGCAGAATATAGGTTTTACAATAAAATGCGTCAGTGTTGTCTTCTACACAACAAATGGAACTTTTGTGATTCCAGATAGATTCGGTTTGGACCCAACTGATCTTTCCCTCCTAGAAGATTTGCAACACCAAGAGAAAATTGAGGTCTGCATTGTACAGCCAGAGTGTATTGTTGAGGTCGGTCACCAGGATTGTGGGCCAGTTAGCCTCCTCGATCCAAGCCCTTTTTCCTGGTTCTCCCGGTTACTGAGCCCTTCAGAGAGTAAAAAAGTGACATTTGAGGAAGGGTCTCTCTTATTCACAGCAGGTTCCCCTTTCTGACAAAACCAGGACAGAAAAAACATGGTGGTTGAAACACATGGAACCTGGAATAGCATGGCCATCTTTGGCACCTCCCCAGAAGTGGTGATAGAGTCAGTTGCCAGTCGTTGTGGCTGGCGAGCCAGGTGTGGATCCCTCTCAATGGGGGGTAGGGGGGGGGGGGTGAACGGCACCTGTCAGAAGCAGAACTGAGTCTCCATATCAATTACCTGATGGGATCATGCACCATCAGGAGTCTCTCTTCCTCAAAGGCAGACTATTGTATCTTACTGAGGATAGACATCCCAACCATTCTATACGTCAACAAACTGTGGGAAACAAAGTCGCGTCTATCAGCAGCGATAGCCAAGGATTTCTGCCATTTGTATCTCAGTCATCGAATTTCAATCGCAGCAGAATACATCCAGGGCAAGAGAAACACAATAGTCGACTGGCATTTTGGTCACCTAAGGGATTTCTGCGAGTTTAAGCGGCATCTTACTATGTTCCAGGGCCTTCACAACCTGTGGGGTCCATGCAGAGTAGATGTATTTGTCTCTCGTCTCAATCGTCAGCTATTAAAGTTCTTCAACTGGTGCCTGGATCTGGAAACCCAGGCTGTGGATGTGTTTCTCCAGGACTGGTCTCAGTTTCGGAGTTACTCCTTTCCCCATGATACCCGGGGTCCTGGTGCAAGTCATTTTTGTTATTCCCTTCCTTTCCATATCTGCTATTCGAACCAGATGGTTATACTCATACCTTAATCTTATCCGGTCAACTCAAGTTGATGGCTTGGATGGTTTCAGGGAAGATGGTATACCCCAGGCATTTTTCAACAAACTGCAATGTTCATCCTTGCCTCAGCTTGGAGAAGATGGTGTACTTTGTGCAATGAGCAGGGTGTTTATCCTTGATGGCAGAATGTTGCCTTGTAATAAATTTCCTTTCTGACCTGCCATCTTCTGGTTTGGTATATAGAACTGTGAAAAAGGTCAATTCTTCTATTTCTTTAGGACATCTAGATTTTGAAGGTAAACTGGTAGGTGAACATCCCTTGATCTGCAAACTAATGATGGACAACCCTTCAGTACCCACATACTCATCTTTATGGGATGTTAATGTTGTTCCGAGATTCCTGCAGTGATGGCTGGCAAACAGATATTTGTTATGAAAGCAGCTTTTGGTTAAGCTTACTATGCTGTTATGTCTAATTTCATGTACAAGGGTCTTCTATGTGCGAACTCTAGATTTGGCAGGCAGGGTTTTTACACCCAAAGGGAGTTACGTTCAATATCACTCATCGGACAAAACCAAATTCCAGGTTAGTATCCTACTCTTACAGTTAATTCTTAATTATGTGTTGTTCAATGTTTGAAGGAATACAAGGTTTCTGCTAGTGCGGTGAGACAGGAGTCTAATGGCCAGCCACTCATTGCTTTACAAAACCTTTTAGACTGGTTACCGCGGCTACGTTAGCGAGATGGGTGAGATGATTGTTGGCAGAAGCAGGTATTGAAAACTTCGCTTTAGGTTCTCACACAGAGGACATTATGAGGGCAGCGGATTGGTCTACTGAATCTACATTTCAAACACTTTATTTTAAAACTATTGTGGCTGTACAGCATCTGTAGTGATAATGCAGCTTTGAAAAAAGCATAATCGGAGCCTCCGGTCCTGACATAGAATAAAAAACGTTTTAGCTTACACATAAAGAATTTTCAATTCTATTAAAGAAATGGAGGCGAGGACTATTCCACCCAAAATATGCAATTAATGTATTCATGAATATATATGTGACTACCATAACAACGTTTATGTAAGATTATGAGGATTTCTTCTCCCAATCTATTATATTTGACGTATTTGGTATCGACGGTAGATGCGTACAGCCTTATGGTATGATCTTTTGCATTTGCAAAATAACAGAAGAACATTCAAGGGAGAGGTTCTGACTTTGGTCGCTGTTCACAACTGAGAAGGGGTCGAGTCCAGCTTGTTACATTCTTCTTTCCTGGGGGTTCCAGTTCAAAAGTCTGCGGCTGACCCAGTTTTTGATTGTTCCTTGTTGAATTGGCTGGAAGAAGACACAAAATGGAGTTGTATGAACTTATAAGGGTTACTAACTTTACTGTAATTGTGGCATGATATGTGACATGGATGGGTTACAGGTATAATGTAGTTTTTGTTTATTTAAACATGATTGGCTGCTGAAATTTAGAATAAAGAAAAGAGAAGCGTAATCTGACCCTCTGTGTCCTTAATAGAATTGAAAATTCTTGACCCATAAACTAGAATTTTTTAAATTGTGTTTCTTCACAGTAGAACTACTTCTTTCAGCTATTACAAGATAGTTTTTACAAGAGCACCCTCCTGTGGGCAACTTTGATAACATCATTCAATCAGAACTCAGCTCAACACTGCTATCATTACTTTTCACCTTGGAAAGCAGGCTTCAAATCCAGTGGTTGCTTTTCTTTTCTTTTCTTTTTATATAGACAATGTAAATTGTCGCAATTTGAGTATTTTGAATAAATAACTAAATAAACGGATATGAATGTGTCTACAAATAAATGAAAAAAGAAACATAGATATAGAAAGAGCAGACAGAAAAGAGGGGAAGGGTCTTTTTGCTTTTTTTCACTGGCATGAGTTTGGGTGAACTGTGGTCCTTGAACTGGGTATATAAATCCACCCTGGATTTGGTGCCTGCGTCACTCACATTGTCATGTAACACACAAAGCACACTTCCAAGAGGTGACATTGCTCGAGGGAGGATGATGATAAAAGTGATGACAAACGATGCAAAGGAGATAAGACTGATCCTGTTCCTCTGCCGGGGGTTTTGGGTTCTCTGAGGAGCAGTGTAATTGCTTGATTGCCTCTTTGACAAATGTGTTCTAAAAATCAAAAGATGATGCTGGTAATCATTACTCTTTCTTTTCCCCTTCGTAAATTTCATCAGTGAATGGTACTTCACTACTTCCCTATCTTCCTTGTCATATCCTTAATATGAAAAGGAAAACATACAAGTTCCTAAAACCACTCTTAGGAGGACATTTATTCAGAAAAGGTAACTTTCCACCTGATTTAGCTATTTAGGCAAAAATCTCCAATTTCCTATGGAAGACGATCTACTGAGCACAAGTTTTGGTCTGATTAAACTATTGCACGTCCACCCTCCTCCAATCAACATGCAATGGGTACCTTCCTGTACAAAACCAATAATTAATGTAATTTTACTCCTTTTATATGTGCGGCACACTGCAGCACACATAGAAGCAAAAGGAACAGATGATGGACCGAATGCTGAACAATGCAAACATTCACCCCCAGTTAACAGATCTTGGTTTAACCTCATAGCTGCTAGTAAACATCCCTCCCCAGTGCTGCGCTGTCCATTGGAACTAGTGCTGAATGGACGTCCAATGGTTGTGCGCAGCACTGGGGAGGTAGTGCTGCCGTCGGCCAACGCACCGAGGCAGCACTTAAGGGGTTAATCCATCGTTTTTTTGCCGAGCTTGCCACCCCAGTTTGTACCCAGCCATTTGCAAATCAGTCTTGATCCTGCTATTCATGGTCCAGCCTGAACTCTCAAGCCAGGTCCTTCCTGAACTGGAAACAAGCATCCTGGGACCGATTTTGTGGTATCACCCCCACCAGCCAGGCTTGCTTGAATCCAGTGGCGCAGTAAGAACAGACTTGGGTCCTGTGCTCACTGTGCCACTGGATTCAAGCAAGCCTGGCTGATAAGGGGTGACACCCCGAAACTGGTACCAAGATACTTGTTTCCAATCCAGGGAGGACATTGCCTGGCGGTTCGGGATGGATTGTTCCTATGAGGAGCAGGGTCAAGACTGATTTGCATGGTAAACGTTGTTTACAACCTGGTGTTTACACCACACGACCTTTACCATGCTGCCATTACAACGCAAGTCGTTACTACGACTTGCGCTGGATGGCGTTGTTGGTTAAGGAATATTGAAATTTATATTCCAACACCTTCCCTACTGTTACGTGGACAGGTGTTGGAATATAAAATTATAATATTCCTCAATCCGCGCGCTCCAACGCAAGTCGTTGTAACGACTTGCGTTGTAATATCCGATCTAAAAGATTGCATTGTACTAATATACATCCGATTTGCATATGGCTGGGTTTAAAGTGGAATGGCATGATGGGCAAAAACAACCAGTGCATCACTTTTATTAACGCACCGGCAGTGCAGTGTGCTGGCCCATATTTCAAGGCCATGCAAAGCCACCATGCATGGCATTTCATGGCCTTGTAAATAAGGCCCTGTTTCACGCATCACTTTATGTGAAAGGGACATATCATGGGTGTTCCCCCGCAACACCCATGGATTTCTGTTGCATTCCCTGATTTACAAGATTTTGTGTCCCTGGGAATGCGTCAGAATCCTATGCCTCCTCAGGGGAGGCGTAAGAAGGCACAACACAGAGAAATACTTTTACATATCTTCGTCTTTTCCTCTTTCTATTCGTGCTGTATTCTGCAGCACACATAGAAAGAGGAAAACACAATCAATTATTGCTTTTGTGCAGTAAAGTGTCCCTTCCTGTATTAAAACAATGATCCCCACAACACAGGCATCATTGCACCATGATGCAAGGGTGCCTGCATTGGCACATGGAAGCCAATTGTACACAAATACTGGGGTAAGCACAGGGATGTGTCATATTGTTGTAAATATGATGCATCCCTGTGCTTTTAAAATGATGCAGCTCAGTGCAGCAAATTGGATTGCAGCGACGCGCTGCGTTAGTATGTTGTTAATGAGAAGGTATGGATTTAGGCCCAGATCTCTGTACTAAGGGTGAATGTTTGACATTGTACAGCTTTCCATCCATCAATTGTTATTTTTGCACACATAGAAAGAACAAATAATGAGGAGAAATAAAAGTATTTGTCTTTATTGCTCTATTCCTATGCCTTCCCTGGGAATGAATGTGCCAAGCTCCATGGGTGTTCGGTGGGAACACACACTGCAACACCCATGGAATGCCCCTTTAATGCAGAGTAATACTTGAAAGGGGCCATATTTACAAGGTCATAAAAAGTCACGCAGGGTCAAAGTGACTCACCAGCAGTACAATGGGCCTGTAAATAAGCCCCCAAACTCCCAAAGTTTTTGCCTCATCTGTATTCCTCAGGGAAAGATGATATGGAGATTCCTGCATCACTTAATATTGATCCAATATTGCCTAACTGGGCATGTCATTCTACGATTCTAGCTGAGTAAGTTCCAGTGGTGGATTTTGGGTACCATACAGGTAGAAGCATCCTAGAAAAAGAGCTACTCTGTGTTAAACCTTGCTTTAAGGGTGGCAATATATTCAGTATATTCCTCCCAATCCCTTGTTAAGGACCTAAGGGCTCTAACTTCAGGGCGTGGATTGCTTTGATTTGCATTTGAATAAGGAAATACAAGCAAAGCTCCTTTCTGATGTATCCTGCGATTACTGAAAGCTATTTCTATGGCTTCAAATGTGGAAGCCAAACATCAGATTTATTCAAGAGATTAGAAAGCAAAGGCTTCTCAAAAGGCAGGTTTACTACATATGCCTTTTCTCTTGTAATAAACTATTTGGAGATCAACTGGAAGATAAGTTATGCAGGGCTTTCAAAAATCAGAAGCATGTGCAACTACTCAGAACCCAGTTTCACCCTGACCCTCCTCAAATGCCAGCAAGAAGGCACCAACAGGAGGGTTTCTAATTTCAATTCCAAGCTGGAAGTAACAGGCCCAATCAGCCTTTTCCCCATAAGAAATCAAAAACTCCAAGCCCCATCGTCCTACACTAAAGCTCAAGAAGCTTTCTTGATGGTGCTGAGTATTCTGTCTGAGGATGCCTCTCTTTCTTTTTCAGAAATGGCAAGAAGATGTTTCAGACGCATGGGTTCTGCATACAATAGTAAGAGGTTATTCATTGGATTTCAAAGAAATTCTTCAAGTCCAGTGCTTCACTCATGTACAAAGAATTAAAAAAATTGTTTGTCTTTGACTCCATTAATATCCGAGCTATTGTTGAGAAATGGAATCTGTCAAGCTCAGGAAAATCAGAAAGCAAAAGGATGCTGTTCCAGTGTTTTCCTGGCCTAAAATTCTTCAAGCATGTGTGTCAAATGTTGGAGGATCACAGATGTTTGATAAATCTTGAAAAATCTTGTCTTACACTCACTCAGGATCTGGAATTCATTGGGGATCATTTGCAAACAAATCTAGGATTTGTAAGCCTACCACAGATGAAACCCCAAAAGATACAGAGTCTGTTGCTCACACTGGTGCAATGGACAACAGTATCTGCGAGAGAGTGGTTAAGACTCCAGGTTTACATGGTAAGTTATTTTTCTTGCATAAGTGAGTTTCTCTTTAGAGTTCATCATTTCCCTAAAAATATCTTTTGTGTCACATGTTTTTTTAAATTTCTACTTTAAGCCTCATGTGTATTTGTAGTTCTGTGGGCTCGCCTTCACTTGGATCCCTTGGCCCATCATCTGTTGGAACACTGGAGTCCAGCAACAAACAACCTGAATGAATGAATGAAATCCGACTTATATCGCGCTACTTAGCCCAATGGGCGTCAAGGCGCCTAATCCAAATGCCTGTGATATCCCCGGGGCATGCTTACTGGTAAGCCTTGACAAAACACCAAATTTTTAGTGCCTTTCTAAAAAGGGACAGCGAGGGTTGCGCCTTAATGTCAGCGGGGAGGGAATTCCACAGTCGGGGGGCCACAGTGGCAAAGGCCCTACCTCCCCATCTGACTTTTTTGATACGAGGGATACACAGAAGGTTCATATTGGAGGAACGAAGGCTCCTGCTCGGGGTATAACAAGTTAGCAGGGAGCCTAAAGCATCCGAAGGTCCTGCCAATAGTGCACCAAAAGCCAAGCATAGAATTTTAAACAAAATTCTGTGCTGAATCGGAAGCCAATGGAGATTCTTCCTGGCTAGTGTGGCAGAAAAGGAATTGGGGACGTCCAAAACAAATCGAGCCGCCGCATTCTGCACAATCTGAAGGCGTTGAATAAGGGCCTTATGGATATCTGCATATAAAGCATTGCAGTAATCCACCCGGGAGGACACCAACGCAACCACAGTCTGCTTACGGGCCTGAGGGGAGAGATAATGAACAATTCTCCTGAGAATCCTAATAACTCCCCAGCAGGTAGCCACAGTTTTATTTACCTGGAGGTTCATAGTCAGCGAGGTGTCAAAAATAACGCCAAGATTCCTGGCTGAGTGCGATGGTATAGGACAGGCTCCCAACGAAGGGGGCCACCACTCACTGGACCAGATATCCTGGTCCTTACCAAACACCAGCACCTCAGTTTTATCGCCATTCAGCTTCAAGGAATTTTGAATCATCCATTCTGAAACTGCTTGCATGCAGTTCCTGAAGCTGAAGGAAGAGGTACTAACCGAATGGGACACCATGATCTGTGTATCATCTGCGTATGATACCACCTCCATCCCCTGCGATTTTACTAATCTAGCAAGTGGGGCCACATAGATGTTAAACAGGGTCGGACTCAACGCCGACCCTTGTGGTACCCCACATTGCAACGGTTTGGCAAGGGAGAGGAACTCTCCAAGCTTGACCCTCTGCACACTTCGTCCTAAAAAGGAGGACAGAAGGCTAAGCGCTGGGCCCTGCAGCCCTATCTCCCTTAGACGAGCTGTTAAAGTCGAGGGAGGGTATAAAAGGCCGCCGTCAGATCAAGTAAGACTAGCAGGGTGGACTGTCCTTGGTCAACCTTAGTTAGAATATTGTTCATCACCACAGTAAGTGCTGATTCCGTACTGTGGGATTTCCTGAGCCCATGTTGGGACTGGTCCAGGAACCCAGAGGAGTCAAGGAAAGCAGTGAGATGTAAATTAAGGTGAGATTCTAGCATTTTGGCAGGGGCTGGGAGCAAGGAGATAGGTCTAAAATGTTTACGATTTTTTGGGTCCAGAGTGGACTTTTTGAGAAGGGGCTTAACTATCGCCTTTTTCCAGGCTGCCGGAAAGGTACCCTGAAGAATAGTGTCATTCATCACCCCCAATAATGGCGGTAACAGGGTATCCCTGCATTCCTTCAAAACTTTCAAAGGACAGGGGTCCAACGGAGAGCCTGATTTAGTTTTATTCAGCAGAGAATCAAGATCTTCATTGGTAAGAGGCGGAAAGACAGTAGGGGTCTTAGACGAATCTCTAGACCAAGGCTCTAGACTAGCATGGGTCAAACTGGAATTGACATCTAGAGTCTTTCTTTGTGCTTTTAGCGTAAGATAAATATCCACAATTTTAGAGTGGAAAAACTCTGAAATCCTGTCGCAAAGCTCTTGCGAGCCTACGACCGGTTCCGGTTCTTGTAAGGAGCACAAAGAATCGACAATCTTAAAAAGTTCCCTAGATGAAGTAACGGACGCCGTACGCTTGGAAAAGAATTCCTGTTTTTCCCTAATGATCCTAGCCTTATACTCTCCCAGCAGCCGCTTGTGACAATCTCTTTCAGTAGGCTCCCAGGTTTTCCGCCATTTCCTCTCCTGCCTCCTACAACTCTGCCTCAGGAGCCTCAGAGACTCTGTGAACCAGGGGGCAGAGGGTTTAGCCCTTGCTGAGTAGCGGAGAGATGCTGGAGCTAGCACATCAACTGCTCTAGCGATGGAATTTTCGAGCTCCTGTGCAGCTGCACCGGCATCTCTAGTAGCTAAAAGGGCAACAGATCATATTAGGGGAGCAAGGGCTTCCTTTGTAATATTCCTATAGCATCTCTTGGGAATTCTATTGGCGGGCACCAGGGTGGGCAGTGGTCCAGGAGAAGATGTCACTTCTAGGGGTACGGCCAGATGATCTGACCAGACCAATGGTACAGGGGGACCAGAGGAAAGCCTAGGGTCGTTGGAAAACACCCCGTCCAAGATATGCCCTCCTAAATGGGTTGGACTGTTCACCAACTGAAGAAGACCACATGCGGTGAGTGGATCCGTCAAAGAGAGAGTGTCTTTCGAACTCAGGTCATCTAGATGGAAATTTAAGTCCCCTAGAATGGTAAAGTGGGGTTTACAAAAGTAAGGTTCCAGGATTCTAAAAAGATCATGGCTAAAATTGGATCTGGGCTCAGGAGGTCTATAGATAAGAAAACCCGCGAAGGATACCGAAGGAGAGGAGGAAATACAGAAGTGCATATCCTGAAAGAAGTCAGAGGGCTCCAAAAGGACTTTTATGTGGCAAACAGAAGAGGATTTATAGAGAATCGCCAGTCCTCCCCCTCTACGCCTTACTCTACCAAATCTATGTAACGCATAGCCTTCCGGGATCGCATTCAAAAGATCCGGACCAGACGAATCTGTGGCCCAGGTTTCCGTTACAAAAACCCAAGAGGGATTCCTAGCCGAAACAAAATCATGAAAAGCTATATTATTTTTAATTAGCGATCGGGCATTAATTAGAAAACCCCTTTCCTAATGTAGGGGGACCCTATCGATAGAGGGAACTTCCAGAAACCGAAGTAGGGAGGGGGTCACTATGACAGATACAGCAGATGGAAATGCTAAGCAGGGCCTCAGGAGTGGATCTGTGGTGACAGGGTGAAAAAGATGGTGAAAAAGAAGAAATAGTGCCTGCGCGAAAGAAACATTTGGTGAAATGCAATGGTGATGCAAATTTATCCAGGAGGATACCTTTGACCATGCTGTCTCCTCGCATTTCGATCACAGACACAAGCAAAATGGGATGGGATGCTACCCTGGGCAGTCCGTCAATTCACGGCAAGTGGCTTCCAAAAGAACAGGCTCATTCATTTTATTGGAAGGAGATGACTGCAATTTTCCCTGCTCTTCTTCACTTTTCCCAATCACTTTTCAATCAGGTAGTAAGCAGTCAGGCACAAGGTCCCCAGTCCTTGCTGATCTCGCTTACCAGATAGACAGCTGGGCAGAAGTTCATCAAGTTTTTCTGTCATCAACTTATATTCAAGGGGAGGACAATGTTCTGACAGACAGATTAAACAGAGTATTTCCCTTGACTAATTACTTTTGTCTAACTCCTCATTTCTTCAGACAGATATGCCACAATTTTTGATACTTCACAACTGGGTCTGTTTGTCAGTGTGGAGAATGCTCATCTTCCAGCTTTTTTGTCAAGATTTCTGTAGAAGGGTTGTTGGGCACTAAATCTGCTGACATGTCCATGGCCTCCTTTTCTGTTGTTTGCCTTGCCTCATTTTCCTCTGACACCCAACCTGTTGGTCCGATTGAAGAAGGAGGAACTAGATTTCATTCTGGTAGCTCCCTTTTGGCCAAAAATTATGTGGTTTCCTTTGTTCAGAAAGATGGCCAAAATTCCAGATTGTGATCTTCCAGTTGATCAGTGTCCTCCTTGACCTCCCTTTCTCCCCTAGAGCACATACAACAGAGTGGGGTTCACAGTATGGTTGCGGAGAGAAGATTATTGATGGTGGGTTTTTCTACTCCCATGGCCTATTCAATTTTGGAATCTAGATGGTTCTCCATTAGAAAATCTTACCATCACCATTGGTCAAACATTTCTAAGTGGTATATAGGTAGATCCCTAGAACCTGTCAAGTGTGAGTCTAAATTAATTTTACAGTTTCCTCAGGATGTTAAAGGTTTGGGCATAGCTTCTTTAAGAGTACAGTGGGCAGTGATAAGAGAAGCTAGTACTTTATGGACTATTCCTGAAATGGATTCATTAAGTAGCAGACTACTGACAGGCTTTTCTTTGATGAGACTTATTCCAGAGGGATCACTGATAAAATATCAACGACAAAAACACCGACCTACGAAAATATTATGATAAAAATATTGTACACACAAATATCGACACCCTATACTTAAACAAGAAAGTGCACAAATATTGATAAAAGAATATCGTCTGATTAAATATCGATTAAAAAATATTGGCAGAAAAAATATAGATAACAAAAATATCGATAACATTAAATCATGATGAAACACAACAAAAATATCGAGAACACTAATTTCGACTACACATATATCGCTAAAATACATATAAATAATATTGAAAGTGCCATTTACCATTGAATAAACACTGTATACAATAATTTAATTATTTAACATATCCCAAATAAGTATAATAAATTATAACAACATATATAAAAATGATTACATGATTTAAAAAATTATAATATAATTTTTCTAACCCAAATAAATGAATACA
Organism: Lissotriton vulgaris; assembly: GCF_964263255.1. NCBI lineage: Eukaryota > Metazoa > Chordata > Amphibia > Caudata > Salamandridae > Lissotriton > Lissotriton vulgaris. The sequence goes on from NC_141687.1 coordinate 924,891,981, forward strand.
TTTGCAATATGATATTAAATTACTTTCCAAAAATACTACAATTACATATAAATATATAACAACAACAACTTTTATAAATTACATTTAGTAACAAATATATTTAAATAACAACAAATAACATATATATATAAAAATTAAACAAACATTACATACATTTACCTAATTAAAAGGTAACTGCTAAAACATTTAAATAACATCTCAACCAATTATTATTTTTTCGTTTAACTTAGTTTTTTTGAGTTTAACATAAGGCAAGTACAGCACATTTCTCATATATACCCACAAGGTTACAGTGACGATAGGACATGATACCCACTTGTCTCCTGCTCAATAACACAGTTCCGCATAAGCTTGTTGATGTAGCGAGTAACCTTGGGTGCTATCTAGGTCTAGGCTTTTGCTTCTGGACTCATGCCCATCCCAAGAACTATCAACAAGAACAGAGCCCGCCCCAATCAGTGTGCCGTGTCATTGCTTATGTAAGTCATTACATATGAGAGTAGTTTGGTGTCTAGTTTCCGGAGCCGTCTTCAGGAGGTGGTCCCTCGGTAAGGCGCAATAGGCGGAGGTACTTTGGACATGTTATTTCGTTAAATTCCATTGATAGGAGTGATAAAATAGGTTGCCAAGTCGTGTGGAAGGATGCTGTGGATTGCGTGAGTGTGGCCTGAATGAGCTCCATACCCAGCTTGTACTATATTTTATGTAGCCAACCGGTGTGAGTGGTCCTAGTGTTTGTGCCTCAAAGCGATAAGACGTGCTAAACCGCAGCGCCTATGACCAGACACATTTGCCATCCTCTATGTGATTTCAGTGGGAATGTGAGTGTGTTTGGAAGCCCCAATAGTGTGTATGCAGGGAATCAGGGGATATCAGCATCAAAGTAACTGTCAATGTCGTTAAGGATAGTGGCCCAGTAGGCTGTGACTTCTCTGCAGTCACAGAGGAGATGTGTTAACGTGCCCGCTTCGCCGAACCCTCTCCAGCAATTCGAACTACGACTTGGGTTACCTCTATGCAGCCTGACTAGGGTCAGATACCAGTATGTTGCGAGCTTTACCGCGGATTCTCTACTGGCTGTGTTCCTGGCAGTATGGTGGTCTCTAAAATATATAGATTGCCATTTTTGTTTGTGAGGGATCTCCCCAACTCCCACTCCCATCGCCGCTGACCGGCCGATCGGTGGTCCTCAAGGGGCAGGCAGATCATCTTATAGATATCTGTGATAAGTTTGCGATCAGACTCTTTGGTGATTAGCCACTTTTTAAAGGTCGTCATCCTCCTCCTGACTAGGGGCTGATGTCAGGTTGAGTTAACCAATGCTGGATTTGGATGTATTGAAAGCGTTGTAGGGCGGTGATGCTGTAGAGCTGCGGTAGTGCCGTGAACGGTATGAACCCCTCCAGGTCGAAAAGATGAACCACCGATCTGCATTCTGACCCTCGCCATTGTGAGAACGTGTGGGCCTCCATCCCTGGGCGAAGTCAGGATTGCCAAATAATGGTGTAAGTGGCGATGGGAAGGAAGTGAGCCTCCTTTTGGCTGCCACTGAGTCCCATATGCGTAGCACCGTGCGTGTTATGGGGGCTTTCTGAAGATTTGTGGGACTGTTTGCGCGGCTTAAGAAGAGTATCTTCCAAATCTAGGTTTGCGCCATCAATCTGTCTTGGAAGAGCCACTGCTTCTCTGACTCTGGCCTGTACCACTCAACTAACTATCGCAACTGTGCCGCCTGGAAATATTGCCCAGACCCCCCTCATCTGGTGCTCGATAGGACAAGCTTCGTTGCATCCTAGGCTTTTTCTCGGCCCAGATAAAGTGTTGCACCGCCTCTTGCAGACTCTTGATGGTACCCACAGGGGGAATCACTGAGATGGCCTGAAAAATGTATAGCAATTTGGGGAGTGCAGCCATTTTTACCGCGGCGATCCGCCCCAGTAATGATAGAGGTTGCTCTGCCATCTCCTGAGGTCTCCTAGAAGTTGTGAGGTGACGCTAGAGTAATTCAGGGTGACCGTTTGCTCCGTGGAGGGGGTGAGTACGACCCCCAGATATGGGAGCCGCGATTGAACCTGCAGGCCCCCGTAAAATGGAGGTGGTTCCTGAGTGGTGGGGGAATTACTGCTCAATGGTAGGAGCATTGACTGCCCCCTATTTATATTGAGGCCCAACACTCTCCCAAAGGCCTCCACCTCATCCAGGAAGGCCGGCACTGATTGCGCTGGGTTGTCCAGCGCAGCCAAGATATCGTCAGTATAAAAACTGATTGGGTGAGGTTCTCCCCAAAAGTAGTGGCGAAGATGTCCGGGTTGTCCCGCACCCTCTGCGCTAGTGGTTCTACATAGAGCGCGAAGAGGAGGGGCGAGAGCGGGCACCCCTGTTGGGTACCTCGCTGGATGTCGAAGGGTTTTGAGCCCAAGCCGTTGATGCAGATCCTTGCCTGCATAGCAGCTGGCAACCCCAGCTCTGCATCGTTCCCCGATACCAAAGTGCAACAGGACCTTCTCAAGAAAACCCCAGTCCACTATGTAAAACGCTTTCTCAGCGTCTATAGAAAGGAGCGCGGAGTCTGATTGCACGTAGTGAGTTTTATCTTTCAGGTGGAGAATGCTTTTCGTATTATCACTATTTTGTCTGTCGGGAATGAACCTGGATTGGTACGGTTCTATGATGCCAGGGAGTTGTGGTCCCAGCAAGGAGGCGAGCACCCCGTAAATATTTTGAGGTTGAGGTTGAGTAGAGAGATCGGCTGGTAGGATGTGCAGTGAGTGGCATCCTTACCCAGTTTCAGCCTCTAACATGTCTGGAGGGATAAGCCAGGTCCTTGGAACGAGTAAAAAAATCTGGTTAGAATCAGCGCAATTAATGGGCAGAAAGCCTTGTAAAAACGAGAGGAGAATCCATCCGGACCGGGGGATTTCAGAGGCTTGAGGCTTGAGGCGGGATATTGCACAGATCACCTCTTTTATTTTAATGGGCGCATCCAGGGTGGCAGCGCCTTCCGTGTTGAGAGCAGTTATGACCGCTCTACACAGGTAGGCCTCTGTTTTTTGGTCAAGAAGGGGATCTGTGCTGTATAGGGACGCGTATTATTCTCTAAAAGCCTCGGCTATCTGCTCCTTGTCGTTTATCTTCTCTCTGCGGGCATTGTATAGGGTCGTGATTTTGAACCGAAGGACTCTGGCTCTAAGCGCACATGCGAGGAGTCGACCTGTTTTATCCCCACCCACGTAATATGTGTGGCAAAGCCTTAGTGCTGCATATTCGGCGCGGTCTATATCGAGTCCCGCCAACTGTGCCATAGCGGTCCTCAACATTTTCCAGATTCTGGGAGCCCCGGTACGGCTATGTACCCTTTCCAATTCAGTTACTTTGGCCGTTAAAGAGTCCAGTTTTTCCTTGCACTCTTTGATTTCCGCCCCTGAGATGGCTATTAGTTCCCCCCTCACTACAACTTTCAGTGCTCCCATATAACGGTCACAGGTGTGTCCGTTTGATCGTTAAGTGTGTTGTAGTCAGTGATGTTTTTGTGTAGTTGATGGACTACCTCTTTACGTTGTAGTAAGGCCTCTCGTAGTCTCCACCTAACCCTTGTCGCCCTTGTGCATGGGACCCCTATGGATACTATCACTGCATCATGGTCCGAGATAGTGGCTGGAGTAATGTCCACTTCTTCCACCATCGCGCAGAGCTCTGAGGAGCCTATGAAATGATCTAGTCTGGCATATGTGTGGTGCACGTGGGAATAGAATGTGTAGTGTGAGTTCCGAGGGTGCATGACCCGCCACAAGTCCACCTCTGAGTCATCCACTCCTTCCCATCAGGTGAGAGTGCCCCGGTGCTACCAAAGCGATGGCCAGATCTGTCCGCCTCACGATCCATGACCAGGTTGAGGTCCCCCCCTATGAGTAAGTATCATACTTGGGAACGTAAGTTCTCAGAAAAGGCAGCTTTAAGAAAAAGTTCCTGACCCGAATTGGGGACATACAATGACCCCACAATCATAGACATGTCACCCACCCAAATATTATAAGCTAGGAGCCTACACCTGATTTCCCCTACCTTGACACCCACCTGTCCGTGGAAGTGTTTAGCAAACAGAATTGCCACCCCCGCTTTTTTGTCAGTGGTAGAAGAAAAGAATTGCTGAGGGAAAGCCCAGGATCTCATCAGGTGCCAGTCTTTAGTTAGGAGATGTGTTTCCTGTAGCAGGTATATAGCGGGACCAGAGTTCTCTAGATATGATAAGACTGCATGTCTCTTAATGGGATTGTTAAGCTCCTTCACGTTTAGGGTGATAATCTTCAGAGTGGCCCCTCTCATTACGCCTGTCAAGAATTAGATTGCATGTTTCTAGGGGGGACTACCCCTATGTGGTGTCGCGCACAAGTTTTTCCCCCCACTGGCACACTGGTTCCCTCCCCCTCCCAGAACCCCAAACCCCTCCCCCCAAATCCCTACATGTGTTGCACCCTTGATCCCAACCCCTCGGCCCCCTCCCTAACCCCAACAAGAACTCCCCAACAAATTACCATAGTCCCAAGCCTGGATACTCGAGTTGCAGGCCGATTCCCCCGGCCCTCTGCCCCCTCTCCCCTCCCGGATTACAATTGTAGTTGTGCCATTAAGTCCCCATCTCGCAAACAGATCATTCAGACGGAGCTGTGTCTCTTGTCACTGCATCGAGGGCCGCAGACATGGTGTCCTGGCCTGGTTTTAGTTCAACTATGGGTGAGCGTCTGCAGCCGACTCGCTGCCACCCCCCTCCCGAGGATTGCTGGGAATGTGTGGAGGAGGTGTTCGACGTCTCGTGTTTAGTTCCCAACAAGGTCTCCTGAAGGGTTCTCAGTTGATGTAGTGTTCCATTCCATTTGAAAACCAGGCGGAAGAGGTGACCCCAGGAATATGGTATCCCCTGGCCCCCCGCCCCCTCCCCCCTCGCGGACCAGCATTGTAGTAGTGCAATTAAGTCCCCATCTCGCAAACAGATCATTGAGACGAAGCTGTGTCTCTTGTCACTGCATCGAGGGCCGGAGACATGGTTTCCTGGCCTGGTTTTAGTTCAGCTATGGGTGAGCGCCTGCGGCCGACTCGCTGCCACCCCCTCTCGAGGATTAGCGGGAATGTGCGGTGGAGGTGTTCGACGTCTTGTGTTCAATTTCCAGCAAGGTGCAGGTCTCTTGAAGGGATCTCAGTTGATGTAGTGTTCCAGTCCATTTGAAAATTAGACGGAAGGGGTGACCCCAGGAATACGGTATCCCTTTATCTCTCAGGAAAGTCGTGGCAACCTTGAATGCTATTCTTTTTTGGAGTGTGATGGTCGACAGATCTTGGAACAGTGCCACTGGGTGCCCTTGGTATTGGAGAGCTGCTTCCGACATGCCTCCAGAAGGATTCTCTCTTTCAAGGGAAAGTCCGGTAAGAAAGCTAGCATATCTGGGGGAGGAGCAGGAGCGCGCCTTGCCAGGCCTACTCTGTGTGCCCGGTCAATTTGAATATCAAAGTCTGTGGGTTCTCCTAATACCTCCCGGAACATGCCTTGCAAATATTTGGTGATGTCCGCTCCTTCTTCTTTTGATGGAACTCCCCTGACTCAGATATTATTGCGTCTAGACCTATAAGTCCTCCGCGTGCGCCTGTAGGTTCACCTGTTGCTCACAAAGACGAAGAAGTTCTTGTTGGAGATGTTTGACTTCCTCGCTTCTTCTCTTGTCTGAGTCTTCGAGGGATCCCACTCGTTCACCCAGGCCGTCCACATCGCGGCATATCTCTCTTACTTCCCCCGCCACCTCCCGTTTAAGCGTATGAACATCCTCTCGCAGGGAGTTGAACAGGGTTTCTAAGAAAGACTTAGTCATGGGTACCTCTCCGTCCCCCGGTTCCATTTGCTGCTTTTATCTTGTAGGGGAGGGGGGCCCTCTGTCTCCCTTGGAGGGGCCTTTAAGGAGCATGTCTTTAAGCGTGTGTTCACCCTTCTTCCACGTGTTTGCCATCCTGTGGCACCGTATGCTGTGCTTCTTCACCCCTGATATGCTTAGGTCACACGGGGTCTCCGCTTCGCGTCCTGATAGACAGGGGTGGCCGTGCAGGCCAGGGAGTGCTGTGTGGGGGCGACAGATTGTCTGTCTTTATTCTCAGATTCTGTGCCTCAGCAGAGAAGGGGGGAGGCAACCACCGCCCGCTCCCATTATCCTTTTGCCGAACCTCCCTTGTTGCCCTTATATCGTTGTCTTGGGCACCCCCGGGGTGAGCATCGTCGCTTGGGGCAGGCATGGGCAGTCACGATGCACTTATGCCCCTAGTACTGATAGCTTGCTAATGTTTCTGAAGGGCCCACCATCTACCCCGGAATACCACCACTGTCCACCCGGTCTTGGTGCTTGGGAATCTCTTAGAGGTGTTGCGGGGAGCTGCTGGGCATAGGGGGAATATGTCCACTGTGGGTGGGGCGAGAGACCTTACTGTAGCGATCACCAGGCACCAGCACTCAAAGCCCCCCCTCGTTACCTCTCCCACCCGTGGCTCATCCAATGACCCCTTTGCTTCACAGACCGCATAGGGTGCATCTGCCTTTGAGCTGAGGAGGGCTGAGGCCCCGATGGACCCCCAGAGTGTGCCTCTCCTTTGCAGGGCACGTGGATCTGGCAGCACTGAACGCGGCCCCATTGGGTGTACTGTTGGTGGGGGGTTGCGGTATGGTGTAGTCCTTTATTCAGCTCCGGTACCTGATGTGCATAAATCGAGGAGGAAGGGGCGCCCAGCAGATGTTCATGATTGGCCCCCTACGACGTGTAGGCCCGTACCTCAGTCCCCCTGCTCCCATATGGAGTGTGGCCCAACTCGTAGGTTCGCCGGAGGAGGGTATGCACGGGCCCAATCCTCTCACAGGCCTCCCTGTGATGCTAGAGGGCCCTCCTGTGCCCCCCTCAGGTGGCCGACTGCTGCCCTCGAAATAGCTCTAGGCACTGAACTCAGTTCGGGTATACTGCCTTCACTAGATGAGAACCCCGATGGCTCCCGCGGTGGTAGGTGCTGGCGTTGCTTCGCCCCCCCTCCAACCTCGTACGGCTGTGAGACCTTATGGGGCCTGTGTGCATGTTGCTGTCACCTGAGGTTCCCTGGGCCCAGAAGCCCTGGGCTCGATTTTCACCTCGCTGCCCTCTCCCTGGTGCTCAAACCTCGTGCTGCCGGTAGAGCTCTACTCAGGCCCCTGCTGTGCTCGACTTCCTTTCCACTTTCACTTCCTTGTCTGGCCCCACTCAAATTGGCTCACTGTCTCTGTCGGGCGATCCCTGGATGTGTGCCATGGCGATGAGATCCCATCTGTGGGATGTGATTTTAGTGACCATGGGGCAGTGGTGCTCGGGCCGCATTTCGGGGCGCAGGCTGCTGGTCGGTGTCTGCCCCCTGGTGCTGCTGGCCCGTTGTTAAAGCTATGTAGTACGAGCTCAATGTGTTCCCCCGGCTCCCAGCACATTTTGGTGAGGAGATGGACTGAATTTCATCTGTTTTGGCAGGGAACGGAGAATCGAGCAGAGGAGCCTCCGGAGCCTGCGTCCGTCTAGCTCGCCATCTTGGCCACTCCCCCTCAACCAATGATTTAAAAATAAAAACACACAAACCTATAAAATTTTTTAACTAATAAACTAAACACTATAAAAACAAACAATTAATTAACAAAATGTTATCATTTATCGGCCAAACACGGAGGGAGGGCGTTACTTTGCCAAAGAAAGACCAGAAAAGAAAGAAATTCTACACAAACCACTATATCAGATTACACTACAAGACAAGTAAGAACAACACATTTTTCCAAAATATAAATACCTCGACCTCCTTAACTTAATTAACTAAAATAATGACATTTTCCCCTTTTTAAATCAAAACTAAAGTGCAATACAACCACACCGATAAAATACAACACAAATATGTTATTAGGGTGCCTTATTAACTCATCATAATAATGAATATAAATAATTAAATGTACAACTTAACTCAGAAAGAAAGTAAATAACTCTGATTTTTTAAACATATCAAAAGTACAAAACATAACTAATAAATGCGTTTTTCTTCACAGCTTTCACAAACTGCATATACGAAGAATATCTGCGAAATTAAATTCATTGAATACAAGAAGTATTATTTGTTTCAGTGCTAAATAAAAAACAATACAAATAAATTAAAAACACATTTAATTAACATAACCTTTTTTCTTTCGCACCAACGGAAAATAAAAGAGTGAAAAAACAACGAGCAGTACATAATCCCATCAACAAAAGTCAAAGAAAACTAATGTAAGTATTTTTCCTATATTATTAATAATACTAACATTTGAATATATCTTCACAGATATACCCCAAAAATGGCAGAAGGAGCGAAGCTTATTACATCTCAAAAAGGGAAAATAATGCTTTGCTACATGGGTTACACTTACACCCAAGATAAATTTATAGAAAGTAAAACTCATTGGGAATGTAGCAAATATTATGCCAATGCCTGTTATGGGAGAGCTAGTACAATAGATTTAAATGTTGTGAATGTTAGAGAGCACAAACTCCCCCCCAATGACCCTGAAGTGGAAGCAAGAGATTCCCTAGAGACAATAAAGGAAGTTAGCAAAAGTTTCCAGCAGAGAAGTACTCAAATTCTAAAAAATGTTTTAACCACAGTTAAAAAGATGAATATAACAAATTAAGAGAGCTTCAGATCAATCTCCACCTACACCCAAATGTTTGGAGAAATCCAAATACGTTCATCACCCACAAAGAAGAAAAATTCTTGCTCTATGACAACAAAAGTCATGAGAAAAGAATTATTATGTTTGCAAATAATACTAATTTTAAAAAATTGCAAAACGTGGATAATGGTCGGAACATTTAAAGTTTGTCCCAAACCATTTTATCAGCTTTACACAATTTATGGAGAATCGAAATTTGCCTAGCTTACGTAACGGTAAGTTTCAATTCTATTAAGGACACGGAGGCGAGGATTATGCTATATCTTCCTTCGCTTTATTAACATAAAGAAACCACAGCAGCTTAGGAAAAGATATAATAAGAACAAAAAATGCTTTAAACATAAAGCATTGACGTAATGTTCAACAAAAATCAACAACAACTCCCAAGAGTCTCTTTGTTATAATCATAGTCCACAGTCCTTTGTCTCTGTCCATCATCCCTATATAACCGGACTTCCCATCATCTTCCTCCTCTTTCTTCGCGTAGATCACGCTTAAGCCTCATTGGTCCTGTTTAGCACCGTCGTTGCCTGTCAAAAAAGGAACAGTATCAGCGAGGTGGCCCAGAAAAATGCGACAACAAGGCGATTAGCATTCAGTGAACAACACAGTACTGACAACGTAAAGGAAACGCTTTACTTACTGCCATACGGGTGGGTAGAGGCACCACTGTAGTCCGGGTGGGATAATCCTCGCCTCCGTGTCCTTAATAGAATTGAAACTTACCGTTACGTAAGCTAGGCAAATTTCGATTCTATGTCAGGACCGGAGGCTTCAGATTATGCTAGTTTAAAGCTTACTTACCACCAACTGAGCTAAGTCCATCACCGGCTTAAAATAAAACCTCTTGAAGGTGGAATCCGAGGACCAGTCCGCCGCTCGCATAAGGTCCTCCAGACGAGCACCCACCGAGAATGCCTTAGAGGCCATGGCCCCCCTGGCGGAGTGTGCTCCAAAGAGAGAAGTATTGATGCCCGCTTCCTGCATGACCCAACGCACCCACCGAGCAATAGTGGGGGAGGAGACAGCTTTGTGTGGCTTCCGCAGGGCAATCAACAACTGACGCTCGCCCGGAGGGCGCAGATCCAAGGTCAGGTCCTCATATGCTTTGAGGCATTGCACGACACACAACTTAGGAATGTCAGTAAAGGCTGGATAAGAAATGGAACGCGACGACGTCTTAGTGCGTCGGCCCACCGTAAAAGTAACCCCATCCGGGGAAAAAATGCGTGCAGAAACATCCAGCGCGCGCACGTCCGAGACGCGCCTACAAGAGACCAGACATAACAACATGGCTAATTTCGCCGAAAGCTCCTTCAGAGACAGATAAGAATTCGCTGGCCATGATAGGAACAGGTTCAGAACCAAATTGACGTCCCAAAGGACGGAGTACCTGGGTTCTGGCGGCAGTGCGAGGCGAACCGCCCGCAGAAACCGGCACACAAAAGGGTGTTCCCCTACCGGATGGCCATCGATGTTATCATGGCCCGCAGAAATCGCCGAACGGATAGCATTGACCGTTCTATACGCTAAACCCTTGTCGGCCAAATGAGCCAGGAAATTCAGCACGGGAACAAGGCCGGCGACCACGGGATCCAAATCCCTTCGTAAACACCAACGCATCCACTTAAGCCAAGCGGATCTGTAACGCTTCGTCGCACTATCGGCCCATGCTTTGGAGAGCAAGTGCTCAGCTGACCCCGAAAGGCCCGGGAGCGTCCAGCGTCTCCTGAGAGCCTCCACGCCACGAGGCGGAGAGTGTTCTGCATGACGAGAGGGTGAGGTTCCTGATCCGGGCTCGTCAGGAGCAGAGGAAACAGGGGGAGTAGGATTGGAAAATCCCAGGAAAGTTCCAGAAGAACCGGAAACCATACTTGAGACCTCCACAGCGGTGTAACCAACACCAGGTCCGCACCCTGGCGGCGTATTTGAGCCGCCGTTCGCATGATCATGGAGAACGGGGGAAACGCAAACGGCTGGTCCCGACTCCAATCCTGTAAGAACGCGTCCGTGGCCTCCGCCAGAGGGTCCGGCCTCCAGCTGTAAAACCGCGGCAGCTGGTGGTCGAGACGGGACGCGAAGAGGTCCACCGAGAAGGGGCCCCAAAGGGAGTGTAGCCACCGGAAGACTCCCGGATCCAGTTTCCACTGGCTGGCATCCCTGAGATGTCGAGAGTGCCAATCCGCTACCTGATTGGACTGGCCCGGCAGATACTCCGCCGTCACCGCAATGTGACGAGACAGGCAATAATCCCAGAAGTCCTTCGCTAAATCCGCCAAGGCGCTGGACCGAGGACCTCCCAGGTGGTTCACATATCGGACCGCCGAAATATTGTCCATCCGTAGCAGGACACAAGCCTTGACCGCATCTTTGGTCCAACAGCGAACCGCGAAGGAGCCCGCAAGGAGCTCCAAACAATTGATATGCAATTGTTGTTCTTCTGACGACCAGGCGCCGCCGGTGGAAAAATCCCCGCACCGGGCGCCCCAGCCCGACCTGCTGGCGTCGGACTCTATGATCAAGTCCGGAGCCGACCCGAAGATCGCTCGCCCATTCCATGCCTCCATGTGAGACAGCCACCATGACATCTCCTCCTTCACTTCGTCCGTGAGGGTAACCCCCTGATCGTAACACATCCCACGGCGCAAATGCTGCGCTTTCAGGCGCTGAAGAGCCCTGTAGTGCAGCGGGCCTGGGAAAATCGCCTGGATGGAGGACGATAGAAGACCCACCACCTTGGCGACATGGCGCAGTGACGTACGATCCCTCGCGATCGTCTGCCGAAGCAGGTGTCGTATCTTCGCAACCTTCCGACCCGGTAGGCTCAAGACCGCCTGTACCGAGTCCACCACGAAACCTAAAAAGGTGATCTGCTGAGTAGGAACCAAGACCGACTTGGAGCCGTTGACGACGAACCCCAGTCGCTGAAGCAGGCCTACAGCCTGACGCAGCTGCCCCGTCAGTACCTCTGGGCACTGCCCCATGAGGAGGATGTCGTCTAAGTATACTATCATACGGACCCCCTGGCTTCTGAGAAACTCCACTACCGGGTGAAGGACCTTTGTGAAGCACCACGGGGCCGAAGAAAGGCAGGGCGGTGAATTCGAACACCTTGCCGTCCCACAGGAACTGTAGGAAACGACGATGAGGGGGGTGGATGGGGACGACCAAGTAGGCATCCTTGAGATCCAGCCGCACCATCCAATCCCGAGGGAGGAGCACGTCTCGAAGGAGGTGGATCCCCTCCATCTTGAAGTGACGGTAGACCAACCACCCATTGAATTCCTTGAGATTGATCACAGGCCTCTTGCCCCCATCCGTCTTGTCTACCAAGAAGACGTTGCTGAGGAACCCATGTGGGTGGCGCGTTGATAGGCGGATGGCTCCCTTGCGCAGCAAGTCTGAGACCTCCCCGTCTATCAATCGCGCGTCGGATTCCGAGAAAACCATCGGGCGCGGGGGCCTCACCTGAGTTGGCTGGTCGTGAAACTCTATATGGAAACCTCTCACAGTTTGCAAAACCCAAGCATCGGCAGTGAGCAATTCCCACTCCCCGTAAAAGCTTGCCAGCCGCCCCCCAATAGAACTTGATCCAAGCGAAGTACACTTACCGGGGGCATTTCCTTGTCCGGACTTCTTTTGGAATCCTCTGCCACCATAGCGCTGTCCCCTCGTGGGGTAGAAATTGGTCTGGTACTGACCTCTTCCGGAGCCTTGTCCGCGGTTGTTGGTCTGCAGACCACGGCCGATCGCGCGGCCCCTGCCGCGACCGGCCCCTCCAGAAAAAACGCTGGTGGAACACCCTCTTGATGCTGGACTGGGCCTTGTCCAGCGACGTGAACGTGTTCACGAACTTTCCAAGCTCGCGGATGAAAGGCTCACCGAAGAGGCCACCCTGGGCCACTGCACCCGCCTCCGACGAGGCCAGGTCCCCCAGCTTCGGGTCCAGCTTGATAAGGAGCGACCGCCGCCGCTCCGTGGACAGTGCACAGTTGGCGTTGCCCAAGAATACGATCACCCTCTGGGCCCAGTTGGAGAGCACCTCCGGTGAAATGGCGGTGCCATTCGCTCGAGCCTCCTCCGCCATATCGAGGATCTTCGTGGCGGGTCCGACCGCATCCAGCAGCTTGTCCTGGCAGGCCCGCCAGGACCGATCGATCCCCTTCCTGGGGTCCTTCATGAATTTCGCCAGGAAGGTGGCCATCTTGGGGTCCAATTCTGGTGTCATGGCCACCTTCCCTTCCAAAGTAGGCCGAGGGCATTCCCCGCGCAGGCAACCCCTCGCCTCCTTCTCCAGGGGCTTGCGCAGCCTGCCCGCGACAAACTTCGCCACCGTCTCCCCCGGGGCCCAGGCCGCGGATCGGGGGTGGACGATCTCGTCCGGGTCCAGCATGCCCGACTCGTCTCGGGGCATCTCCTTTCCTGAAGGCGCCGGGAGCCAAGACCGGGTCGACTCCCAGTCGTCATCCGTGTCCGGAGAGTCGTAGATCGGGGAGGCGGGCGCCGTCGACAGGCCGCCCGAAGTGCCAGGGTCCACCAAGGGCGTCGGAGGCACCGCCGTCGCCTTGGCCAGGAAGGCGTCACGAAGACGCTCGAAAGCGCCCTTATCCACGCCTTGGGCCTCCGATGAAGGGCCCTCACCCCGGGGTCTCTTCGGCGCGGGCGGCAGCCCGCCGGACGTCCCCGGGAGTTCGGGGGACGGCGGCACCTGCGCCGCTGCCAGCTTGGCACACTCCTCCACGATCCGGGCCGAAAGGCGGTCCTCCATGGGCCCTACCACCTCCGTCACACAACGATAGATGGAGTTGTCCACCGCTTGATAAAACTCATCATCCTGCAGATAGGGGCAGGCCTCCTCATCGTACTCCCCTTCCATCTCGGAACCAAGGGCAAATGCGGGGCACCCAAGAGGGCGGCAACCGAGAAAGTTCTCGAATGTGGGCAGGCCCAGCGGCTGCGATCACTTTTTGGGCCAGCTGGCGTGGCAGGTGGGCTGCACCAACCCCCAAGCGCGCAGACCCTCCTCTCCGGGACCGGGTCTACGTACCCCTCAAGCGCGCTAGGCCACACACGGTCAAAGAGGTGCACAGATCTCGCCCGAAGGCGATTCACGCGGTCAAACCCGCTATACAGACCCCAGAGGGCGTCAAAATTGTGAAAGTACAGACCCGGATCACCAGGTGTCAGAGGGGTACGCGAGGGTCGGCCCCTGCGCAAGCAGACCCCACGGCGCGGCCCCTCGTACTGCGGAGGCGCGCCGGAGGGTCGGCGAGGCGACAGGCCGCCCCCTTGCGGTCTATGTACGCACCGCACACAAGTGGGAATAAAGTCGCGTAGGAACGATAGAACGTTCCCGCAACCAGGGGACTCTGAAAGGGAATAAACCATGCAAGGAGTCCCCAAAGACCGCAAGACAATCAATCACAATAAAAGAAGACAAAATAGAAAAACACTTATCTGGCTGCGGGAGCAGCGAAGAAAGAGGAGGAAGATGATGGGAAGTCCGGTTATATAGGGATGATGGACAGAGACAAAGGACTGTGGACTATGATTATAACAAAGAGACTCTTGGGAGTTGTTGTTGATTTTTGTTGAACATTACGTCAATGCTTTATGTTTAAAGCATTTTTTGTTCTTATTATATCTTTTCCTAAGCTGCTGTGGTTTCTTTATGTTAATAAAGCGAAGGAAGATATAGCATAATCTGAAGCCTCCGGTCCTGACATAGAATTTGAAGAGACAAATATCCCATTCATTTACGCATTGCTACCTAATAAACATAACACCATTTATATTGAAGTACTAACTACAATGAAACAATTCACAGAAAATAACGATCCCCAAAGAATAATATTAGATTTTGAACAAGCAATGATTCAAGCAATACTTAAACTGTTGGTAACAGGGATGCTGGGTTTTTAGGAATGTGCAGGAAGAATGGCGCTCATACAACTATGCGTTTTAAGGGTTAATGTGCAGTTAATGTAAAACTGTGCTGCCAGGTCAGGTGAACTGGAGAGCTGGAGGCGGGTGCGCCGAGCCTAATTCAGTCCTCCATGCTAAAACAAAGACATTGAAGATCGGGCAAGTTGGTGGGCTGAAAGCGGGTACGCCGTTCCGTGTGTCTGGCGGTGAGTTGGACGAAGTGTTGGCGGTTCCTGCTTCTGGATGCACACCCGCCTCCAGCTCTCCTACTCGCCTGATCTCCACTTTGTTTGTCTCGGCACGCCGGACCGGGTTAGGACCCTGGTCAAAGTCTGCTCATCCAGGCTACTTTCAGTTCCCCGTGTACCCGGTCCCCTTACAAAAGCGATGAGACATACCTATTTGGCATACCCGCCTACGTTCCTATTAACCCAAGGCTAGTTCCCTTCCCACGCACCGTTCGAGCCTAGGCTGGCGCACCGCCCTCCTCTGCTCTTCACTCCACCCCAGGCTGGACAGACTCCTCACCGGTACTGAGGGGCCACACTCTCGATCCTCGATCAACGTAGCAGCCTTGAAGAGTCACTAGCCAACGCGTTGTGATGTAAAACATGTTGGCTGATTGTTTGATTCCTCATGACTTCATTTTTCTATTAAAATTGCTTAAGAACACACTGGTGTTGACCTCAGAATTTCTCATCAATAGAGACTACCGCTATTTCTTTTTATGTATCCTCACCACGTGTTCCCAGGAATGTTCAAATCAATACTCAAACTATACCCATACTGTAATACACGGTTGCAACTACCATTTTAACCAAAGCATATGGGGGCACCTACAAAAATCTAGTTTAAGTATAGAATATTCTATTAACAGCAACTTTGCCTACCAAATAAAAAAATGAATAGCCCTGGCATACGTACCAACTTCTGAAGTAGCCAATCACTACAACATACTACTAGAAAGTCCTTTTTATTAAGCCAATGAAATTAAATGAAGTCCCTTGCTTGACTATTTCGAAGACGCAAGGGTGGGAAGGTTACATAGGTCAGGGCATCGTAGACAACCTAAATTTCAAAACACCGGGTGGAATGTGTATGCCAGTACTGTGGCTCAAAAAGACAAGACAAACAACGCAGTGGAAGGATGGCATAATGCCTTCCAAGCCACAATAGGAAGAGGACAACCAACATTACACAAACTCATTGAAACTATAAAAAAAGAACAAAGCTACCAAGACCTCATAATAGAGCAATCTCTAAGTTAAATAGGACTTAAATTATGCAAACAAATGAAAACTATGTATGAATACCTGCAACATAATATTAGGATGTATCCAAATACCCAAAGTCTAGATTATCTAGACATAATTGCAAAAATCAATTTTTTAAAGTAAACCAAATAGCAAACATAGACACAGAAAACATAAAAACAACATATTTCTCTTTTTTAATGAATACATATAATTATATCATAAAATTTAAAATAAAACACAAAATTATATGGCATAATATAAATATTTGAAAAAAGAGAATGAAAAAATAAACATTTCCCACCCACAACAATAAAAAAATAATTTCTTACAGGTATGTAGCTGTAGAATATCCTCAAAAACTGTAAAGCCCACACCAAACCAATCAAAAATAAATCCATTGAATAAGGAAACTCCCCCCAAAAATGTAAAAATACAACTGTAGAAAAGGGAAATCCAACACCGCAATCCTCTCAATAACAAAACCCTCAAAAACCCGAAAATAGTTTATAAAAAAACGCTCCAATAACCTGGGAAAAAAGAAAATGTATAGTCACTTATTATCAAACTAGAAACATAATTGTCCTTTATTTAAAAAAAAAAAAAACGTGTGATCAGCTCCATCCGTGCACCAAAGCCAGTACCTGTAAATTCAAAATAAACAACATCCACCTAGAACAGGAATACAAACCCACAAGAACCAATAAAAACATAAAATACACAAAATACACAAAAACACATGTAGTGGACACATAAGTAAAACTACATAACATTATAATTATATCTGACACAAAGTCAAACACATAAAACACTAAACTGCCAAAACAACACCTAACTATCCCATACACTTACCCGGACGGACAAAAAGCAGGTCCCAACCGTGATGTTCCATCTTGCAAAAGGACACCAAACCTAAAGAGATAGATACAAAAATGAGAAAAACAAAACAAAATGGCTGTATAATTAAAATGAAAATAGGATTAACTCCCCACAGACAACAACTGAAAATATGAAACATTTTTTAAATATATGTATACTGTTTTTTTACTGTTAACACATAAGTTTATTTAGACCATAGTCTATAAACCATACATAGAACAATGGATCGCGTATCGTGATAAGACATTTAAAACCACAATTCATTTTACATATTACAGCACTTGTAAAACCATACGCATACAATATTTAAAACCACAGTTCATTTTATACAATTACAACACTTATGAGGGCCATATACATAAAATTGGGATACTCTATAATTTCAAACTCTCCCATTCTCCTTTGTTGTCTCCATTGCATATTCTCGTATTGCTTTCAGAAATTTCCCCAACGCAATTGTAGTATCCAAAGAAGACATTTCTGTAAGGAGGCCAATAGCCTCAGCCCGTGAGGACACCTCATTTTTAAAAAAAATTGGACGTAAATTTTTTTTCCGAATTGCTAAAATACATGTACAATCACACAATATATGTAAAATATTATTCCTTACACCTAGACCACATTTGCAAATTCCATCCGGATGGATCAGGGCCACACTTATTTTTCTTTCAATCTTCCATGGATTTAGTCCCACCCGAATCTTCAAAATTTCATATCTTAGCCATCTACTAGGCAATAAATCCAGGTATGGGTACCGAACCTTCTTTTCCCACTCATTTTTTACCCAATTCACTGATTTTTTTAGCCTTAGATAGTCCATATCTTTTGATCTAGAGTAATCAAGCCCTTGGTCTCTAAGCATCTTTTTCGTACACGCTATATTTAACAGTGGTTGGGAAAGGCTCAATTTCAAGTTCGCAGCTACCGTCTGGAGGGTTTTCTTCACATCTCGCGCCCAGCGTAAGCTGCTTACTCGAATTTCCTCTCTACACCAGAAAAATATATGTATAACTTTATGTATAGCAATGGTTTTTTCCCAATGTTTAAAATGAACATAGGAAAATGTAAAATATACATTAACTAGTATATTATCCCCAAAAACTATAAGATAATATTTAATGTATATTAAAATATATGTTTATTCCATACACTGTTAATGTACAAATATTTTACAAACATAATACAAAATATATATGTATTGCTCAAAGAATGTATGTAACAATATTGTAAATTACTTAACATATTAAATATTATTTTATAAAAAATAATATTAAATATACTAAATAATAAAATATAATCTTGTAAAATTTAAAATACATATGTTTTCAAACTAATTAAATTGATACAAAAATAGTGTTAAAATGTAAACAAAAATGTATACACATCTTTTTCTTTTTGTACAAAAACAAATGAACAATACAAACGAAAATGTTTATTAATAAAAAAATTGAAATGTTTTACTTTTCCATTACATAACTATGCTACATAAAAATGTACAGTCATTAAGCACTGTACCAAAAAATAACTGTAATAATGTATGATTTGTTTGACATAAATAATAAATAAATATTATAAATATGTAAACTCTTTAATAAAATGTGAATAACATCAATATGTATGGTTTATTGTTTGAAATGTTAGAATACATTTTGTAAGCAAATAAAATTTGAAAATATAATAGTGAATGAAAAATAAAACTAACATACATCTATTAACTGATTACAATTTACAAATACACTTACAAAGTGCTGAATAATAAACAATAATAATTTACAACTCTAGCCCCAAATACAGGTAAACTCAGGGAAAGTGCTGAATAGTAAACCATAATAATGAACTATTCTAACTCCAATTCCAACTAAACTCAGGGAAAGTGCTGGATAGTAAACCATAATAAATTACTATTTTAAATCCAACTAAACTCAGGGAAAGTTCTGGATAGTAACTCCAAATCCAACTAAACTCAGGGAAAGTGCTGGATAGTAAACCATAATCATTTAATATTCTAACTCCAAATCCAACTAAACGCAGGGAAAGTCCTGAATAGTAATCCATAATAATTTACCATTCTAACTCAAATTCCAACTAAACTCAGGGATAGTGCTGGATAGTAAACCATAATAATTTACTATTTTAACTACAAATCCAACTAAACTCAGGGAAAATGCTGGCTCGTAAACCATAATAATTTACTATTCTAGCTCCAAATCCAACTAAACTCAGGGAAAGTGCTGGATAGTAAACCATAATAATTTACTCTTCTAACTCCAAATCCAACTAAACTCAGGGAAAGGGCTGGACAGTAAACCATAATAATTTACTATTCTAACTCCAATCCCAACTAAACTCAGGGAAAGTGTTGGATAGTAAACCATAATAATTTACTATTTGAACTCCAAATCCAACTAAACTAAGGGGAAGTACTGGATAGTAAACCATAATAATTTACTCTTCTAACTCTAAATCCAACTAAACTCAGGGGAAGTGCTGGATAGTAAACCATCATTATTTATCATTCCAAATCCAAATTAAAATAAACTCTAAACAAAAAATGAAGAATACTCCCCCATTTTGATCTTTAAAATTAATAAATAATAATCCCTAAATAAAAAAATACATTATTTAAATGTAATTTATCTTTCAAAAAGTACATTTTTAAATGTTATCAAAAATAATATTATATTATATTTAATAATCCTTCACATAATTTTCGAAAAGTATTAATAGATTCAATAATTTAAACAATTTTTCAAAAACAATATGATTATTTTAAATATTATACAACATTTATGAAATTCTTAGTAACAAAAGTTATTTATCTAAATTTTTTAGAGTCCCCGCTCGTGCTTGTTTACTTTTCTTGGCGGCTATTTTTAAATTGAAATTGATACTTTGTGGGGGGTGTATCGACCTACCTGGCATTTTCTGTGGGGCGAGGTGAGCCTTCCCTGCCCCGGTCCACCGCGGCTGTTGTGCCGTTTGTGTGGAGGGCGGGCGGCCATCTTGATAGTAGTCCTCTCCCCGGCTGAACCTGTGGCAGCGGTCTAGCTGGGGGAGGGACGGGCTCCTATAAGAACAACATGCCCTTTCTGACTCGCAGCGGTCACGCGTGGCGGGCGCGACTTAGGCATGCCGAAGGTAAGCCAAAGGTCAGCCCGTCTGCGCCCATCCGCGCCCGTCCGCGCCTCGGCCGTGGCGGCCGCAGGACGGGCTGACCCCCGGCCGCCATCCATTCATGCTACTGCTGTCTCCTATACTCGGGAACAGCTGTGCTCTCTGCACTGCCATGGTTGCCCTGGTGCAGGTGGGGGAGTTGGTAATGCTATTATGTTTGCCCCTTGCCCGATCTGGGGTTTTTTTTGTGCCAAAACTCTGAGTGATCTATCATCGCCTGCTAGGGATGTCGACTCAGTCTCGGCAGCTTTGGTTAATGCTCGTTCATTGAGCAAACATGCTGGGGATGTATTTGAGCTACTCGATGACGGCTCTCTCGACATCCTGTTTGTGACTGAAACCTGGCTCAATAACGCCTGTGCTCCGGATGTCGAGTTAGCAGTCCCCCGTGGCTATAAAATACATAGGGGAGATAGACCTCTGGGAAGAGGGGGGGGTCTGGCAATCATTTTAAAGGATTTGTGGACCCTTCAGGTTGAGCCCTCGGAGAATCTGGGAGTTGGGGAAGTAATGAACTTTTCCCTGGTCCTCTCTCCTCATCTCACCTTGGGGGGCACGTTAATCTATAGGCCCCCAGGACATGCAGGAGCATTTCTGGCAGCACTGCTTGAGACTATGGTTCCTCGAGCTTTGAGATTCCCCCATTTCTTATTGCTTGGAGATTTTAATATTCACGCTGAGGTAGTGGCTCTCCCTGATTGCAAAGTTCTGTATGATTTCTTGGATCTTGCACATCTCTCCCAGTGGGTCTCTCTTCCTACGCACTCAGGGGGTCACACTCTGGATGTGATTTGTTCTAACTTCCCCCTCCAAGTGGAAGCCCCTCAAGCTCTGACGTGGTCGGATCATCAGCTGATCAGATTTGCGTGGTCAGCTCCGAAAACTGCCACTGGGGGGGTTAAAACTATCTGTGCTAAGAAAATTAACATAAAGACTTTGGGTACCACCCTGTCCGAGTGCAGGCCTGTGTTAGGCTCTGATCTTGCTGAAGCGGTGCTGAACTTCAGAGAGTGGGTGGAAGCGGGGGTGACTGCGTCATCTAATGGGGGGAGCAACGGCGGAACTAGATCCTCCCCTTCTAAGCCTTGGTTCTCCCCAGAACTACGCATTCACAAGTTGGCCTGTAAAAAGCTTGAACGGGCCTGGCGTCAATCCTATTGCCCCTTAGCTAAGGCTGCTTTATGGAGGGAGCAGAGAATCTACTATGCCAGCATTAAAACAGCTAAGGGAGAATATTTTGCTAGCCGGATTGACAAAGCTAACAACAGCAGTCGCGAGATCTTTGCGATTGGTAATAGTTTCCTTTCTCCCTGTGCTGAGCAACGGGCGGTTCCAGCTTCTGCAGTATGGTGTGAGAGCTTTTCCGGGTTCTTTGAGCAAAAAATAGCGGCTATTCAGGCGAGTTTTAGCTCTAGCCACTTTCCGGATGGCTCTTTCCATCTTTCCCCTCCTTTAGAGGGTTCATCTCCCCGGATAGTGGAGTTCACTCCTCCCAACTGCTACTGACACACTGGCCGTGATTAAATCCCTGAAATCTGGATCACCCTCTGACCCGTGTCCAGCGCGGGTGTTGGCAGGGGTAGCGGAAGTGGTGATGCAGGAAGTGACGCATATCGTCAGCCTTTCATTTAAATCAGCCACAGTTCCTGTTGAGTGGAAACAAGCTAAGCTACTTCCCCTGCTGAAAAAGGCTGGAGCAGACCCTGAAGTGCTGGCCAATTACCGCCCAATTTCCCTGCTCCCGGCTATGGCAAAAATAGGAGAAAAACTGGCTTTCCGGCAGCTTAATAAGTTTGTGGAATCATCTGGGACTCTCCATCCTGCTCAATCTGGTTTCCGTGCTGCGCACAGCACGGAATCTGCTTTGGTGGAGATCTCTGAGGCAGTTAGGGAGTGTCTGGACTGTGGCGGCTGAGCAGCTCTAATTTTATTGGACCTCTCTGCCGTGTTCGACACGGTGCCGCACCAACGCCTCCTCACTAGACTTGCGGACATTGGGGTTGCTGGCCTCGCTTTGGACTGGCTGCGCTCCTTTCTCTCGTCTCGATCGCAACAGGTTTGGCTTCCTCCTTTTTCATCTTCGGCTAAGCCCCTCATAACTGGGGTCCCTCAGGGCTCCACCTTGAGCCCTCTTCTCTTTAATGTATACCTGACCCCCTTGATTGAGCTTGCCGAACATTTGGGGACCAAAATCATCGCCTATGCCGATGATACGCAGCTGTTGTTCACCTGGCCCAGTGCTGTCTTAGATACCGAGCGGATTCAGTTTTGTTTATCCGCGGTTTTCAACTGGTTAGCCTCCGCGCAACTGAAGTGCAACGAGGATAAGACGGAAATACTGCTCTACGGTCAATTCCCCCCTAACTTTAGAGAAGCACTTTGGCCGGCCGGTTTCCCGATGCCCGGTTCAGTCAATGTCCTCGCCAAGAACCTAGGGGTCTGGTTTGGGGAAGACCTCCGGTTTGAGGGGCATATCAAGAAGCTGGCAGGAGGCTGTTTCGGGACTCTTAAGGCGTTGCGGAAGTTTTTCCCCTATCTGCCTGCCTCAGCAAGAGAGTCAGTTGCAAGAGCTTTAATTCTCTCGCGACTTGACTATGCCAATGCCCTGTTGAGTGGATCCCCGGCCTATATGGTGAGACGTCTCCAGGTGATCCAAAACGCAACCGTCAGACTGTTGGGTAATATCCCCAGTCGGGTTAGCGCTAGGAATCACCTACAGAGTCTGCACTGGCTGCCAGTTTCCCAGAGGATTACTTTTAAAATTTTGACCCTGGCCCACAAAGCTATCTATGGACAAGGCCCCGCCTACCTGATGAAACGATTTAGGCGCTACTCTCCTAAGCGACTTTTGCGCTCTGCCGCTCAACATCTGCTTCAGGTCCCGCTCTTCCGGCGTTCTCGGCTGGGAGGGCAATCAGTGGCGGTGAAGGCCGCTTTGGCTTGGAATGAGCTCCCTCTATCCTTGCGAGCTACTGTGAACTTTATTTCTTTTAAAAAAGGGTTGAAAACCCATTTGTTTCGACAAGCCTTTTAGTTTTTGTTCTGTGTAGGGTAGGCTGTTTATTCTGTTTTTTTTCTTCTTCACGCCAGGATACTCCGGCAGTAATGGAGCGCGTTATAAAACAGCATAATAATAATAATAATAATAATAAATTTACAGTAATAATTGTGCCACAAATGTAATTACGATTTTTTTCATCAAAAAGAATATTTTAATAATCCTTAACACAATTTTCAAAAAAGTATTAACATACTTTTATACAATTCAATAATTAAACAATTATTGAATTAATTAATTAATGGAAATTATTGATTAATAATAGTTTTCATGTAACTACATTTACAATAATGATTTCGCCCCAAATTTCATTTTGATTTTTTTATATTTAAATATTAGATCATTTATTTTTATATTGTATTTTAAATATTCTTCAATACCTCAAAACCTAGATTCCATAAAAACTCTATATACCACAGCAAAAATGTATTTAATATTACTAAATAGAATTAATACCCACAATATTTTTAAGTTACTACCCACCCATATCCCTTATAAACCCAATATGCCGCTCCTAAAATATATACAAATTATTAAAATATATTAAATTTTAAACAACATTTTTAAATAACTACCCACCCTTACCCCCTATAAACTCAACATCCCGCTCCTAAAATAAATATGAAAAAAAAAAAAAATTAGTTATTTAAACAAAATATTTTTATTTAAACATTATAAATTTACAAAAACTATCAGAAAATACAAACATGAACATTACAAAACATCAAAAATTAAACATCGATAATTTAAAATTCAATATTACTACAAAACAAGAAATTTGATATTTCTTACTCAATATTACTTACCTCGATATTTAACACCAATATAGTTCTTACAGTGATATTCATGCATGTCGACATTTCCACGTTGATATTCTGTCTCTGCACCGTTCCCAAGTATTGGTAGGTACTATACCCTGAACATTTGCAACTCCTGATATTTGCCTTAAAGGTTTTGATTGCATCATTTGAGAGTTTGCTGTTATATTTTGGAAAATCAGGTTGTGGTTATTAGTGCTGGCAAAAGCAATCATGTGAGGAAATGGGTTGAGGAGGTAATGATTCAATTACTTACTAGTGATCTTCATTACTCCTAAAACTCTTTTTATTGTACCAATACTTATGAACCTTCCTCCTGGTGCCTATTTACAACTTGGATTCCCTTATAGCTAAGGATTTACAAAAGGTGTAATAGGCTCTGATTCTTTTTGCTAGAATGGAAAAAACAGCATTGAGGAGGGAGTCTTTTGTTTGCTTTGATTGGCTCCTTCTAAATCAATTACATGGTTCCTCTGTAGAGGTGAGACACCTCATAGAGTAAATATTGGTGTGAGAAAAAGGGTTTCAGAGTAATTAAGATTACGGGTATATAAATGAATCATTATAATTTTTTGAACTACTGAAAGCTGACTGAACAATTGATTGTAGAAGACTCCAGATTTGCCAATGGTAAACAGATTAGCTACATAGAACACATTATAATAAACACTTGAGGTGCACATGATGGTTCAATAAAATATTATAAATGTGTGCATGTCTGTGTGCCTAAATTGTATTTCAGAAGAGACAATCCAACTTCAGTATTTGACACAAAATAGCTTTTTTGGTGTTGTTAATAACTTTGACCGCCACTCTCCCCCTCCATAGCCTGCCTTTGCCAAACTCTCCATACATAAACTGCATGACACTGACTTCGATATTGCCAAAGGATGTATAATGGAACCATGCAAGCCATTACAATGCATGGCTTTGCAACACAGTCTTTACAATGGTCCGTCTTTACCACTGCATTCCTTTACCATGCAAGCGTTTACAATGCACAACCACTTTGCCTATGGGGAAAGTGCAGTACTTTGGAGCAGTATAAATTACTAGTCCAACTCCAGTCTGCGCAACAGTAGGGAAAGCGTTGCACATCGGAGTACATCACCGCTTATGCAATGGCAAGTAGTTTTAAAGACTTGCGTGGTAAAGAAATGCAGTGCTAAGGATGGGACGTTGTACAGACCACATTGTAAAAGTAGTGCATAGTTTAGACTTTGTGGTAAATGATGTTACCTGTTGTCAAACTGAGTGCAACTAAGTCAGGGGTGAAGTTTAAGGGGGTTTTGCCATATCAAACCAGCCCTGAATTTACTCCAAGGGTGTCAACAGATAGCAGTATCAAATACATGCCCTGTGAACCATTGCATAGCCTACTGGGCCATTTTTACCTACAGATACTGATGCTCACTCTATAAGAAAACCCTCAACCTTAGTCAGAGAACTGCGGTCAACCACAACTGAACTCATGTCATTGAGGTTGAGAATGAGGAAAATAAAACTTTTCTGGAAGGTCGTCAATTGCCCTTTTTCTCAGGGTATGAAAAGCCCTCAGAGGACACTGTTATCCCAGTTCAGGTTTGAGTGAACCACTATAACAGCATTTTTAATCCGGGTAACTCAGGGCCTACAATAAAGAATGATGAGTTAGAGGTAGCCTTTGGCGACCTGGAGTCATTTTCCAACCTTAGTGATTAAATATTGGTAAAGGACATTATAGTCACCCTCAAATTAGCGCCTTGCAGTGAAAGCACCAGGTACGGATGGAGTCCCTGTAGACCTTTTTAAAGACAATTCTGCACTTTGGGCTCCAATTTTAGCGAATGCCATTAAATCTGTTATTAAAGAGACCCCCATTGTGTCTTGGAAAGGGGTGTGTTTGTCCCTATTTTTAAGGAAGGGTTAGAAACTCACCGTGCTGCTATCGCCCGATTTCTCTCTTAGATAACTCTCAAAAGTTTGGGCAGGATTATTGCTTCTAGGCTTTAGGGTTGGCTGGAGGAAAATCAGGCTCTTTCTAAAGCGCAGTTTGGGTTTCGGTCTGGGGTGGGCACATGGGAGCAATGCCTGAACCTTCAGCTGGTCACAAGCAAGTCTGTCAGGACAAGGAGAGGGTCCATTCACCTAGTATTTATGGACATCTCCTCCGTCTTTGACTTGGTCAACGGGTCCAAGTTGGTGGGCATTCTGCCTGCAATGGGTATAGCTCTTGCTATAATTGGTTTTATTGCAGCGGATGCACTGGGACTGTCTGATTAGGGTGAGGTATGTTCCTGAGGGTGAACTTTCCCCTACTACCAAATCCTAGCTGTGGGTTATGCAGGGCTGTGTGATGGCCCTCTTATTATGTGTAATATATATCAATGATCAATAGTTGTGCATGAGTAAAGCAGGGAAGGATATTCCAGTGGTGAAATCTAGTGCCCTTCCTGTTTTACTGTATTGCTATGATGCAATTTTTATTTTGAAAACCTCCAACGCCTTTTAAGGGGTTTTTAACGATTGTATGGGGGAGCTCTATCTCAAAGTCAATAGAAGCAAATCTTTTGCTATGTGCATCGGCCCCCAAAATAATAAAACCATATAATTTTTCTTGGGAGGGCCTGAAATTTGTAGGGTGAAAACTTGTAACTATCTTGGTATCCCCATAGACCAAAATTGCTTTGCCATACTCTTTTTCCCAGCAGGGCTATGCAATGCCAAAGAGTTGCAGAGTCAGTCTTCACTTTTGCACACTGACTGAGGCATAAGCGTTGCATGAAATGATTAGCATATACAAAAGAAAGTGTATTGCTGATGGTACCTACGGCGCTGGAGTTTGGGGGTACATGGGTGCATGTCCTTGCAGAGGGTCGAGAACAAATGTTTGTGCCAACTTTTTGTCCTCAATTGTCTCCTTCATTTATGTGTCATTCTGAGGTTTGTTTACCTCCATAGAGGTCAGGATCAAGTTAGACCTCCTGTTACTCTGAATTAGAATTCGGGGTAAACTAGGTCCTTCTCTTTCAAAAGATATATTTGAAGTTTTCTCTTTCAAGGTCATGCTCAGGTGATCCCGCAGATTAATTTTTATTAAGGACGGCTTTAGGGACTTAGGTTTCCTTGAGCTATTTTTTAATCTGTCAATCAAATTAAGCGGGATGTAATGGCCCAAGTGAAAGCGACATTCAGAGAAATACGGGGTACCCTTCACTAGGCAATTATTTTGGCAATGTGGGTAGCAGCACTAATCACAATTTGATCAAAACATCACCAGGATGTGAATTTTATCTAACATCAATTTTTTATTCAAATAGTAGATTTTATATGGTTATTTATATTTGTTACACTAGTTAGGGAATCTTAATTAGGTATTGGTGAATGGTTCTCATTTTTTGTCTTTATGACAGCTTATTTGCCTACGTATTTTACCTTTTGAGGTCCAAATAGTGTGATTGCTGTTATTTCTAAATATTTCTGGTGAGAATATTCAATTCTAGTAACACATGTAGTTGCATAATAATACTAGCTATTAACGATTTTCATAGGTCTTTTCAAAAGTTAAAAAATTTGAATATTTATCTTTCACCAAATGTTTTGGATTTGCATCCATTGTTATTTAGGGCTGTTTTTTTCTTTTCCCTCTTTTTTCATGGGTAGGTGCTCTTTCTTTCTCTGTGGCTCTTTATCTTGGGTTACCTTCATTTTCTGGAGTTTCTTTTTGTGTCTTCAATTTCCTAGCTCTCCCACCCGTCTCTTCTCCCTTTTGTCTACTGTTGTTTTTTCTGTCGTTTTCGACATAGGTGTTATCTATTTTGGGCCAGTACATGATATTTGCACCTTGATTGGTCATGAGTTGAACTGTCTTTGATTTAGAATATTTTTTGCTAATAATTTATGTATGATGTCCTCCGAACTGAACATATCTCAAAACAGTTGAATTACTTTCAATGGTCACTGGACTTTTAAATAAGTTATATAAAATTATGTTTAACAGCTGCATAATTTGTGTTTCTTGATCATTTGTATATGTTGTATTTACAGCCCTGAGGAAGCCCGCATCGGGCGAAACACGTTGGCTGTTTTCTGGCTGTTTCATTGATTATCCTATTTCGAGAATTTTGGCTGTTCACTTGTATCATTGTGTCAAGAAGACTTATTAAAACAGGACTTTTTTCACATCAATGAAGGACGTCTGTTGTGTTTTGTTGTATTGATACATTCTTTTATCATTTTCTTTGCTGCCTCTCCATGTGCTTGTTTTATATAGATTTTATATGGCTTGATTTCATTGGATGTTGACATAATGCCAAGCTGCTCTTGTGATGATACCTCCAAACAAAGCACCACCCACTTTGTTCTTTTCTGCCACTTATGCTCTCTTTCCCAGAAGTGTTTTTGACCCCTATACTGTGCAGATCTAAGAGACAGTCTCACAGAGATGCGTTTATCTTTATGCAGAAATGGTGTAATTTGGAACTTTGTGTTTTTGGTCAATTTTGTGCGTGGGCGCTGACAATCTAAAATAGATCTGGGTCTTTATAATGCACTATGTTGAATGTATTGGGCTGCTCTTGTACGGTTGTGGTATTTTAAGACAATGGGGGTTATTAGGATGGCATGCAGACTTTAGTTCGCCCGCCACCCTAGTGGTACTGCGACCGGCCGCCAGACGTGCGGTGGTCCCGCACCGCTAATTAGGATGTGACAGCCACTCTGGCTGTCGCATTCCGCATCTTTGACATTGCAGTGGGTGCTGCTGTAAGCAGCACCCGCCACAATGCCAAAGTGCCAAGTTGTGCATTGCCATGAGCAACCTGGCAGGCACCGTGAGGTGCCTGCCACCTTTTGCCCGTCAATGTAGGGGGGTACCTTGCAGTCCCCGCACCCCACCACCCCCTGGATGCCTGCAATGGGCCCCAAAGCAATTCCCGCCAGCCTTTCCATGACAGCATCACCACCATGGAAAGGCCTTAGAAGCCGGACATCATAATATGGATGACCGTGCCTGCTAGGCACCACCAGCATATTGTAGCCCAGCTCCGCCTGGCTGGCATTCGTAACGATTGCCTACCGGCGGAGGCCCCACCATGGTGCTGGCGGTGGCGGGAAATGCATTTTTCTGCAGGCCAGTAGCGTATGGCCAAACATAGCCCATTTCCCATTTGCCGCGGTGCGAGGCACACCAGCATAAAAGTGTGCCTGCCACCCCTGCGGTGGTAGCCAATGGATATTCACCACTGTGTGGAATGACTTCCCGTCTGCCAGTCAAGTCAGAGTGCCCCAAACATCCAGTTGCACCGCAGCGGAGAAACCGCCCAACCAGAGATGGCGAAAGCATAACAGCGGAGCGCGAAACCAGTGTACCGGTCCCTTACACCAGGTTCCGACCGCCATGGACCCAGCTCTAGAATCAATCAAACACTTACACCCAGTCACTGGGGTGGCAGAGTGGGCTAAAGAACGGTGATGGATTAAACCAAGATCTTTTGACTGGGTGTGAGTGTTTGATTGATTCAGAAGTGTGGAAGTGTATGCTCAGACGTGAGTCCCTTGCTCACTTTGCCACTGGATTCAAGCAAGCCGGGCTGAAGACGGCTGGAATGCCAGAAACCGGTCCTGGGAAGCTTGTTTCCAGTCAAGGGAAGCCATGGCTTGGCAGTTCGGTCTGGACTGTTCCAATGAGGCACAGGGTCAGACTGATTTGCATATAGCCATGTCTGAACTGTGGTGGCAGAGTGAGCTAAAGAACGGTGATGGATTAAACCCAGATCTTTTGACTGGGTGTGAGTGTTTGATTGATTCAGATGCTCCGTCCATCACCACCCCTTTTTGTACCGCTTTTGGCCACCATAAGTGTGGCAGGGTATGCTCAGACGTGAGTCCCTTGCTCACTTTGCCACTGGATTCAAGCAAGCCGGGCTGAAGACGGCTGGAATGCCAGAAACCGGTCCTTGGAAGCTTGTTTCCGGTCCAGGGAGGATATGGCTTGGCAGTTCGGGCTGGAGTCTTTGCGCTCTGAGGTGGCTTTAGTTTTTTGTGGGGATGGTGTCTATGCCCTGGACCTCCTGGGCTGTTGCTGCTGCTGTGTGCTGTGTGTACTGTATCTAGCCCTTGATGTCTGTGGTATGTGGTCACTATCATCAGATGTGGCCACCGGCAGGCGGGTGGACTAAGGGACTGGAGCTGTACTCTGAGATTGATACAGTTGAAGTGCTGCCGTCAGAGTGGAGGACAAAGACTGGACAGTCCAGTGTAGCCCACCCACATCTGAATGAATGCCCTCCATGAAAGCAGCCACCTGTGCCAACCTTTTGTCGTGGTCTAGAAAGGCATTGAGGAGAGCTGTCTTGCCCACACACAGCTAGCACAAAATATCCACAGACTCAGCACTGATGGCAGGAGGGGGACAGGGGCAGGGGCAGCGGTGCCTGGTGTAGAGGACACTATTCCCTTCTTACTGGTGTGAACATAGGTAGCACTAGTGGATTTTGATGGGAGGGTAGGCAATGCACACTGTGTGGTGGAAGAGGAGGCAGAGTCCCCGTTCCATGTGCCCGCCAACATAGATGCATCACCGCTGGCGTCTGATGACGTTGAGGTCTGCATCTCTGGCTTTGATTACTCAAGCAGGCTCCCGTCCCCCTCCGAGGCGTTGGTCACATCTGTGTCACTGTGCTCCTGTGCAGCAGTTGTGCTTGATGCCTCACCACTGGTGTTCGTGCCCTGTCCTTCTGTGCCCACAGGAGATGCTGCATGAGAGAGAGATGTAGGGTCAGGTCGTTGGCATCAAAAGAACATTCATATGCAAGCAAAGCAACGCTAATGATAATGACATTTCCCTGTAACACACCACCCTGTGAAAAAACATTGTGGGACCTCAATGTTTGCCTTTATCCTTTGACTGTTTACAAGCTAATGGGGCACAAGTCAGCCATGTGATGCCCACACAGCTCAACATCCTTTCTATGGCTGCATAATGAGGTCAGGCAATGCATGCATTGATGAAAGCACACTTAGAATCTGCACACTGCCGTGCCCTTACATGGGATTACCCACACTGACCCAATGCTGATGAGACCTGAAGACCACGACTATCAATGCAATGTCAATGCCCATTACTCAAAGGACATTAGGAAGTACAGGTAGTGCAAAGGCATGACAGCTGCACCCAACACAGAGGCCACTTACAAGATCCTGCATCACACTACCAATATCACATTGCCCAGCAATGGCACAGGATGTGAACACATTCAGACACACACAGCTAAAGTCACCCTTCCAAGAATACTCGCCCCTAGATTGCTGCTGATGGTCCTTCAAACGTGCATCCAGCTCAGGCTGTGTAAAGGCCAGGAAACAGGCCATTAGTGGTGTCATGCTCCACCGCTCCAACCTGCCAGTCAGAGGGAGCAGCCCCAGCGTCATTTCCGCCTCGTTCTTGCTCAGCTGGCAGATGTCATCCCACCTCTTGTGACAGTGAGTGCAATGTCGGTTGGAGACACCCAGAGCCCGCACCTTGTATGCAAAGATCCTCTACACGATGTACTTTGAGCTGCAGCCATGGGATGCAAGAGGTGGAAAACATCAGTGACACATTGTTATGTACCAAAATTTCTCTGTACGGTAGCATGATACAGACTCATCCCAAATCCCCAGATATGTCTTTAAGAGACAAGAATGCATCTCACATGGTACATCATCATGGGAGAAGCACACGTAAATGCATGCAGGTGTGAGGGGGGACAAAGTACCTGCCAATCTCATACACATGAAGGATGCCAGCATAGAATGTCCATAGGTAGTCTGCCCACATCTACTGTCCATTTGTAGGTAGAGCAAGACATACATTACATATCAACATGTGTTTGGAGCTAGACTCACTGTGTCCAACACTGCGCAGCCCTCAATGTCCTTGCCCTCTGAATGGCTCACTGTGTCATGGATGCCACATAGAGGGACATGATCTCACAAACTCACACCCTTCTCACAGGCCCTGTCGTGTGCAATCTACAAGGCTCAGATGGCTCATTGAAGGAGAGTAATGTCAAAAGACACATACAACACTCTGTACGTTCAGTGATATTTCCTTGTCATTTTGGACGTGATAGTGCAGGCCAGGTGGGCTCACACTGAGATGGACAAGTGGGACCCACAGAGCCATTCACACAAGCAATCACTGTCCTGTCTCCCACATTACCAACTGGCTGTGTCACTGAATGGCTGACAAGACAATACATGTTCCTCCAATCTTGATGTGCAGGCATGGAAATGTGTGAAATAGGGTACACCCCCCTTACCCCTGGAGACAGCATGTTAGGCAGTGCTTGACACAACTCCACACTCTTAGGCACAAACTGCATCTGATCAACTACATGTGTGTCCCCCACTGCACTGTCACTCACACTGTTGAAGACTTACCACAACATTTGTGGCACCATATAGCCTTGGATACTGTGTGAGCACCTCGGTCACCAGGACCTCCAGCTCCTCGCTGGTGAAGGGACTAGCCTGATTGTCCCAGTCCTCGACATCACTGTGGCCAGGTGAGGGGTCTCAGGCAGCAGTCCCTGGAGGCAGCAGCTGGTGAGGGGTCTCAGGCAGCAATCCCTGGAAGCAGCAGCAGGTGAGGGGTCCCAGGCAGCAGTCCCTGGAGGGGTTTCAGGCAGCAGTCCCTGTAGGGGTATCAAGCAGCAGTCCCTGGAGGCAGCAGCAGGTGAGGGGTCTCAAGCAGCAGTCCCTGGAGGCAGCAGCAGGTGAGGGGTCTCAGGCTGCAGTCCCTGGAGGCAGAAGAAGGTGAGGGGTCTCAGGCAGGAGTCCCTGGAGGCAGCAGCAGGTGAGGGGTCCCAGACATCAGTCCCTGGAGGGGTCTCAGGCAGCAGTCCCTGGAGGCAGCAGCAGGTGAGGGTTCCTAGGCAGCCGTCCCTGGAGGCAGCAGAAGGTGAGGGGCCTCAGGCAGCAGTCCCTGGAGGGGTCTCAGACAGCAGTCCCTGGAGGCAGCAGCAGTTGAGGGGTCCCAGGCAGCAGTCCCTGGAGGGGTCTCAGGAAGCAGTTCCTGGAGGCAGCAGCAGGTGAGGGGTCTCAGGCAGCAGGCAATGTGAGCTGTGGAAATGTGTGGCTCTTTCCCACACATATATAGCCCCCTGGGGTCATTTCAGTGTTTCTAAGCTGCTGCAATTGGTGGTCCAGGTCAGCCTTTTTTAAAGGCATCCAATGACGGGCACCGCAGTAGCGGAGCACGACTACCGCCATTTTCAAAATTGCATTACTCTACCCAGATTCCAGTTCCCATTGGCTGTAAGAGCATGGTCCATGGCGGTGACACACCGCAGGGGCCATGCGTCACTACCGCGGTGGTGCATCTTTCAATTGCATCCAATGACCGGCTCCGCGGTGGCGGAACACGCCATTGCGATTTTCTATATTGAATTAGCTTACCGCGATTGCGGTTCCCATTGGCTGTGAGGGCATGCTCCATGGCGGTGACACACCGCTGGTGCCAGGCGGTAGCTACCGTGATTTGTGTGCCATACATTCACATGAGTGACCGTTATTTGGGTGGCGGAGCATGCCAACCACCAGTTGGGCATGCCTCTATGGCTATCACTACTGCACTTGTGTTTTGGGGATTGGTGGTGACCCACCGCTGGTGCTAGGCGGTAGCTACCGCAATTTGTGTGACATACATTCACATGAGTGACCACGATTTGGGTGGCTGAGCATGCCAACCACCATTCGGGCCTGCCTATATGGCTATCACTACCACACTTGTCTTTTGGGGATCGGTGGTGACACACTGCTGGTGCCAGGCGGTAGCTACCGCAATTTGTGTGCCATACATTTACATGAGTGACTGCGATTAGGGTGGCGGAGCATGCCAACCACCATGCGGGCCTGTCTATTTGGCTATCACTATCACACTTGTGTTTTGGGGATCGGTGGTGACACACTGCTGGTGCCAGGCGGTAGCTACCGCAATTTGTGTGCCATACATTTACATGAGTGACCGCGATTAGGGTGGCGGAGCATGCCAACTGCCATTTAAGGCATGTCTATATGGCTATCACTACTGCACTTGTGTTTTGGGGATTGGTGATGACACACCATTGGTGCCAGGCGGTAGCTACAGTGATTTGTGTGCCATACATTCAGATGAGTGACCACAATTTGGGTGGTGGAGCATGCCAACCGCCATTTGGGCATGTCTATGTAGCTATCACTACTGCACTTGTGTTTTGGGGATCGGTGGTGACACACCGCTGGTGCCAGGTGGTAGCACCCATGATTTGTGTACCATACATTCACATGAGTGACAGCGATTAGGGTGGCGGAGCATGCCAAGCGCCATTTGGGCATGTCTAAGTGACTATCACAACCACACTTGTGTTGTGGGGATTGGTGGTGACACACCGCTGATGCCAGGTGGTAGCTACCACAATTTGTGTGCCATACATTCACATGAGTGACCGCGATTTGGGTGGCGAAGCACTCTGACAGCACCTATGGATTCATCATGCTGTGTCAATGGCCTATCGGCAGTTGTCAACAGTGCACAGTGGCCACATGATTAATGTCACATCATTATGCACACATTGCCTATGTAGCATTTACCCCAAGGCTGACTACACATGCCATGTTTGTGTATGTGATTTAGGACATTGGCATGTACTCCCTCACATGTTACTTGTGAAATTGATGAGCGTGTACACAGAACAGTGTTGTGATGGACTCTCCAATGGATACACATGTCAATGTGTGAAAGTGTTTGGAAAATATGAGTGCTGCATGTCTCAATGTACAATGTGTAGATTTGACGCTCTACCTTTCTTGGCTATTGCACACACTTGTTGTATACACACAGCCTGTTGTCATTGTGTTATTGATGTGCCATGTTCCACCTACACATGAATGTGTGGCATGTACAGCAGCTAGGTATGAGACAGTGTTGTAGGAGTTTTACAGTCCATATGCTAAATGAGATACTCCCAGGCCTGCTCATGCTAGATGTGGCCATGTCCCTTTGTGCATCCTGATAGTCATTTGTTGTTTCTGAGGTACTTTCTGTGTGAATGAGGACAAGTGTATGAGTTGTGTAGCTGAAGGTGTCCTGACATATACACTGGTCTGTGACTCAGATGTGATAACAGTCATTGTTGGCGTTGTGTCAGTCAAAACGTAAGATGTTGTGCACATCTCATGGTGTATTGCATTGACATGTGTCCACTTTGATCTCAACTAGGAGGAGACCAAATCTGCATCGTCCCTTCACAGTGCTGGCAGACATGGAGGATGAGGAGGTCATCTGTAAATTCCATCTGGATAGAGCCACCCTACAAAACCTATGTGCTATGTTGGAGCCCCACCTGCAGCCTCGAAGGACATATCCAACTGCTTTCCCCCCCAGGTCTTAGTTGATGGTGGCCCTGCATTTTTTTTGCCACTGGATTATTCCACCACACTGTGTCCAGTGCAGGAGGGATATCACAACTTATGTTCACCATGGTGCTGCGTGATGTCCTGTTTGCTATGATGAACTACAAGGACAGATATATCCATTTCTCCAGGGGGAGTGAATTGGCGCCGTGAAGGGAGTTTTTTATGGCCTTGGACACATCCTCCGTGTTGTTGGTGCCATTGATTGCACACATGTTGGTCTTGTTTCACCACAGGCACATGAGCACATCTATAGAAATCGTAAACATTTCCACTCCATAAATGTACAAGTGGTATGCCAGGAGGATATGATCATCTTACATATTTGTGCAAAATTTCCAGGCTCAGCCCATGACTCATACATCATGCGTAACAGCATTGTACCACAGCTCATGACTAATCTGCTTCCTGAGCGTGCATGGTTTGTGGGTGAGTATAAATAGAGAAAAAGCGTGCTGTGTGTGACATGCTGTTCTCTGCCACAGTAAAATTGCAAGGCTTCTCTGTGTTTCTCACACTTAGTTGACTCTGTATATCCCAACTGTCCTTGGTTGCTGAGCCCACTGCGGAATCCCAGGACACCAGCTGACGTACACTACAATGATTCCCATGGGAGGACACGTCGTCTGGTGGAGCGTACTTTTGGTCGCCTGAAGTCAAAATTTCTCTGCCTGGACAAGACCAGAGGTGCACTGTTGTACCCACCCAGGAAGGTGTGTCAGATTGTGGTGGCATGCTGCATGCTCTGCAACCTGGCAATTCGCAAGGAGATCCCCCTGCTCCTGGATGCTGATGAGCAGCCAAGGCCCCCACCTTCAAACCAACCCATGTCCAGTGATGAGAATAGTGGAGAGGAGGAAGGTGTCGACCTGAGTCAACAGCTCATCACCAGCTACTTTAGTTGAAGGTGAGTGACAATGTATGATGATGTTGCTGTTGATGTCAGGGTGTATGTGAGCTTTGTGACTGCAGCCGGTTGTTGACCCAGTGGTGGCTGACAATGTTTATTGGACAGGGTAGTTTGGTACATATACAGGTTGTGTATGTTTGCACTGTTGCTCATTGTGATGTGTGTATGATGGATTGGATTGATGGTTAGTGTTGTGTGATGTCTGTGATGCCACACCCAGACTAGTGAGTATTGTTCTGTTGTGCTTACCTAGGTCCCTTCAGCCTCTCCTTGCCTATATACATCCAATACTATTGGTACATTGCAAACTGCACAGATCAGAAACAACGGCATGTGTGTAACGATTATTTATTTACAATGGTGACATGTGAGGGGGTGAACATTAACTTTGAGGTGATTCGTGAAGCAGTGAGTTGACAGTTATTGTAAATGAGAGAATCGAGTAGTCACCACATTGATGTGGTGACCCAGTCCAACAGACAGATGCCATGCACAAGGCTGTGTGGGTAAGGAAAGTCCAAAAGAGTCAATGCAGTAGTGAAGAGTGTTTTCATCATGGCGGGCTCCGTGACTGATGTTTGGCTGGTGCTTTGCCATGGGTTAGTCCTAGGGATTTCTTGGGATGACCCCTTCGTCGCTTGGCAGGGGGGCCTCTGCTGTAGGGCCAGTGGGGTCTGAGGACCCACCCCTCTCTGTGGTCGCAGGGGAGGATGTTGAACTGTCATCCTGTGGACCACCAATGGGAGGGGAGTTGTTTGTGGCGCAGGCCTGTCCCTCAGAACCACCACTAGCTGGCCCAAGAGGTCCACAATTTGGCCCAGGCGGGTGTCCATGGACCTCATCAGCAGGAGGAGCTCACAGCAATCTTCTTCTGACCAGCCCGTTGGTACCTAGGCCCGTTCATATGCCCCAAGGACTCTATTTATGTTGTCCAGGGCTTCGGTCCCAGGCTCTGGCTGTCTCTGACTGACCTTGCCCCTCCCACCTGCCCTGATGCCACTGACATGTTGCCTCACCGCTGTGTGCCCCGCATCCTCTCCCTGCCCTCCTCAGTAGTTGGTGTGGAGTGGTCATCGTCTGTGACAGGGAGAGTGGTGCAGGCAGCACTGGTGGTGGTAGCCATGGTGGAGGACGCATAGGTCGTAACAGCATATGTCTGCAGAGAGGTTGTTGTCGCAGCAGATATGGTGGGGGAGACGATGGGATCCTGGGACGTTTTGCACCCTGGAACACAAGATGGGCCGGCTTCGAGCTCTTTGTCCAAAGAATCCCGGGAGTCAACATCCGAGAGTTGATGTTCCGGGGGGGAGGGAGACTGGTTCTGCAGGTTGCTGGTTTTGTCCTCTGCAGTCAGCTCTTGGTCACCTGCGGATCAGATGGTATATGGTCATTGTGGTGCATCCCGCAAGCTTTGTGTTAGCTGTGTATTATTCACTGTTTGTACTCCACACAGTTGACTAATCATCACATTGTTTGTATGTGCACTACTGTGCCTACTGACAGGATGTTGAGGAACATTCATTACTTTGTCAATGGTGTGAGGTATCAATACATACCATGCACCACGTGCATATTTTGTGATTACAAGGACATGTTAGCATCTAACGACTAGCACAACAAATAATTTCGGTGAAGCCTCTTTGTTGATTACTCTGTTCTGGCAGACGTTACATCTTAGCATGAACTGTGCATTGTCATCTCATGCATACCTTTGTCATGTCCTGTGCACATCTGAATTTGTACCAGCTACTATGCTTTCTTTGTCATCATATAGTCCTTGCTGCTCTGGCCCCATGGCACTTTCACATGGCATTCAGTGCTGTGCATGATTGTGCACAGACTTTCTTCTACATGTGAATTGGTGTGTCACACTTTGGTTGCTGTGACAGTTACATTCGCTTAGCTGTCTGCACACTGTGGGTGGCAATAGGATCTGTGTGTAGTCTTGTGCGATTAGAGGGCTAGTTTTGTCATATGGCACCATGCTTTTTGAGAGTAAAGGCTGGCTGCATATACTGGCTACTTACCTGTTCTGTTTTCAGATTTGTGTTGGATTTGTGACACATCTGTGTGTGTGTGTGTGCTGGAGGCCTCCATCCTGCTCAGGGGTGGAACAAGAGAATTTGAATTTAAATCATTTCTAAAGCGCACGTACACCTGACGGTTTCATGGCGCTATGGTTCACTGCTGAACCTCAATTAGCGGGGGGGACCAGGGGGCAGAAAGAGGAGTTATTGAGGGAAAGCCTGTGAAAAAAGAAAGGTTTTTAATGCCTTTCGAAACAGAGAGTATTGGGTGAGGGATCTGAGGTGGGGCGGAAGCGAATTCCAAAAGGTGGGGACGAGTGTGGAGAATTTAGAGCCTCCCCATTTTTTTCGCCGAAACCAGGGAACAGTCAACAGGTGTTGGTCTGAAAAATAATGCAACCCATTTTAAACTGGGAGCGTTCGCGAATGGGGAGCCAGTGCAAGGATTTTAAAAGCGGGGTGACATGAATGGATTTTGCCAAATTGTAGACTAAGCGAGCGGCCTGGTTCTGCACCAGCTGTAGCCGTCGAAAATTGTAGGCGGGCATACCAGAGTATAGGGCGTTGCCATAGTCTAATTGAGATATAACC
This sequence comes from Lissotriton vulgaris, assembly GCF_964263255.1. Taxonomy (NCBI): domain Eukaryota; kingdom Metazoa; phylum Chordata; class Amphibia; order Caudata; family Salamandridae; genus Lissotriton; species Lissotriton vulgaris. The sequence continues at coordinate 924,930,768 of NC_141687.1, forward strand.
ATAGCCAGTACAATAAGTTTTAGGGCGGGGAAAGAGAAAAAGCGGGATACCTTGCGAATGGTGCGGAGAGATAGGAAAGAAGAGGACACCACTGAGCTCACCTGGGAGTGCAGAGTGAGTTGATCATTGATCTTGAAAAGAAAGGGTTTTGACGGAGGGAGAGGGAGATGGCGGGGGGCCAAGGGAAGGGGGCCAGAAGAGAGGAGACCAGGGACTGGCACAACCACCTGTCAAAACCAGTTCGGTTTTGTCTGGGTTTAATTTCAGGTGGTTGTGATTCATCCAGTCCCAGATAAATATCATAGTGGTTTGGAAGTTGGACATGGAATCAGAGGATGAGGATAGGGAAAATATGAGCTGGAGGTCATCTGCATAATTAAATACGGAGACCTCCATTTGTTAAAAGGCAAAGATGAGGGGGGCAATGTAAAGATTAAAGAGTAATGGGGAAAGGTAGGAACCCTGGGGGACCCCACAGAGCACCTTGCAGGGTTCAGCCAAAAAGTCGCCCAACCGCACCGCTTGGGTGCGGTCCCTTAGGAAGGAGGACAGCCAGACAAGGGCCAACCCACCGACCCCGGCCGCCCTGACACGGGAAAGTAAGATGGAATGATCCACCGTGTCGAAGGCGGCGGAGAGGTCGAGGAGGACCAGGGCCTGAGGACGGTTCATATCCATGCCTTCTCTAAGGTTGTCGAGGACGGATAACGCCACCGACTCGGTGGAGTGAGCGGGGCGAAATCCGGCCTGACGGGGGGCTAGTACTCGGTTTTCTTCCACATAGGTGGTGAGGGCTCTGGTCACATGTCGTTCCAGTACTTTCCCTAAGAAGAGTAGTAAAGAGAGGGGCCGGTAGTTGACAGGAGCAGAAGGGTCAGCACCAGGTTTTTTGAGAATGGGAAGAATTATGGCAGTTTTTAAAGTTGGAGGGACAATGCCCTAAGATAAGGAACAATTAAGAAAAGAGAGTGGGGGTGACACACAGGTTGTGAAAATGAGCCTGAGGATGTGTGCGGGACACGGGTCTAGAGGGGAGCCTGATTTAACCAGGGAAAGGAAAGATTCTTCCATTAAGGGAGGGAATGAATCAAAACAAGCCTTTACAGGGGGACTAGGGGGATTGAGGAAGGAGGAGGAGGGGGGAGGAATGTTGGCTTTGATTTTAACAATCTTGTCCAAGAAATAAGTGTTCAGGGAGTCGCATAAAGACTGTGATGGAGGAGGTTCGGGGGAAGTTCTGTCAGAATAAGCTAGTTTATGGACTATCGAAAAAATTTCTCTAGACTGGTTCTCGGCGGTTAAGATTTTCAAAGAGAAATAGTCCGATTTAGTGATTAGGATGTTTTTTTTATATTGCAACAAGAGTGAGGTATACTGGGCTTTAAGGGTGGGGCAGTAATGACGTCTCCAGGCTCGTTCGGCGTGGCGAACTGAAAGTTTAAAGGCCTTTAGTTCCTCATTGAACCATCAGTTGGAATCGTTAGGCCTTTTTGAGGAGACTTGCCTAAATGGGGCGATTGAATCGCAGCCTGCCTGGAGCCACAAGTTGATGGAGTCCGCTTGTGTTGTAAGGGATAATCCAGATAAATCTGGGCAGGAGGGAGAAAGTGTGGATGCCACTGAGGACGTATCAATCCGGCCCCAAGAACGTGCCCAGATATTTTTGGAGAGTGGAAGCTTAGTGGTTAAATCAAGAGGTGAAGAGAAAGAAATCAAAAAGTGGTCGGACCAGGGACAGGGGGAGGTAGTGAGGGACATTGTAGGGCAGTTGAGGGACCAAATCTGGTCAAGGATGTGGCCCTGAGTGTGAGTGGGGGAGTGGACATGAGAAATAAAGTTGAAAGAACGAAGGGTGTCTGAAAATTCTTTTGAAGTAGAGCATTCTGCTGGGTCAGAGGGCCAAAAGTTGAAATCGCCTAGCACCATGATGGAGGAGTTGTTAATCGCTAGGGTGGCCACCAGCTCTTGAAACCCAGGGAGAAAGGCTTGAGAAGGTTGGGGGGGACGGTACACAAGTAGGCAAGTAAGAGGGACTTTGAGGGAGAGAGAGCGGACAACTAGGAAATCAGAATTACCGATAGGGGGGAAGGTAAGAGGTTGAAAAGGAAGTTCTTTGCGAACGATCAAGGCGACACCCCCGCCCGCTTTATCCCCGGGTCGGTCGGCGCGAAGTGCGGAATAAGTAGCAAGGAGAGCTGCTAATAAGGAAGGAAGGGAGCTATCGCGAAACCAGGTCTCTGTGAGGAATAAAAGTTCAGGTTTATGCAGGTCTAGTAGAACAAAGAGTTCATGATAGTGCTTGACCGCGGAGCGCGTGTTAAGATAGAAAATGAAGAGAGAAACGGGTTTTGGAACAGCGGGGGGGTCGGTACAGGAAGCAGGAAGGGGAGAGGGGGAGTGAGACGGGGAGGGGAAAGAGGAAGGGGGGATGGAGGCTATTAGACCCAGACTATCAATGTGGGAGATCACAGAATCCGTGATCGGCCAGGGGCCTTGAAACCTGCAAAGTTGGGCGGACGAATATTGTCTCGTCAAGGCAAGGGGGGGGTGGCCCTAGGCCCGGTCAGGTATATACGGGGGGGGTTTACCCAAACAAAGTCACTGGGACCTGGGTGCAACAAGTACTGAGAGGAAGGGGTCCCAGTGTCTGTGTGAATTAATTATGTACACTCAAACCAAATGATAAACAAATTAATTAGGTCCACATTGTTTTAATCACAACGAGACTCAGTATATCCAATATACACAAGAATAAATCATTAAGTACAATCGGTTGTACAGTGCCCCAGGGGGGGGGAGGAAGGGGAGTGGTGAGTGATAAAGTGAGGATAAGGTAGTGAAATAACGTAAGTGACAGTAAAATCAATGAATCAAGAGGAAACTGTATTTGTGAATCATCTACAGTAAGGAAGACATAAAGTTCCACACAATTGGTTCAGGAGATCATACTTCACATTTAACAGTAAATGAAATTAGTAATGGCGTGAAGTTGATGGATCAATGGGCAGTTGTCGACGTTTCGACCCTCTAAATAGTGCAGGGTTGGTTGTGCCCTTGCTGTGGGGTCTTCATCAGGACTGGAAAGGGGGGCAGGCAACCTAGTTTAAGTATATATAAAACAGAAGTTGAGTTTGTAAGGCAGTGGGGATTACTCGAATGATCAACAGTTGGCGCACACTTGGGGAAGCAAGACAATTAATCTAAAGATGGTCTTTTCGTGCTCATTTAGAAAAATAAGGACTGGGGGGAACCCGTAGTGAACTAATCAGCATGCACTAAATACGTGGGCAGAATAGATCAGAGAGTTAAATTAAAGGGTGTGACCCAAAAACTGGTGATATAAAGGACAAAAGGCGGTCACAGGGTTGTACCAGAGCGCGTGGAGCTGATAGCCAGCCCGGGGGTGGCGGCGTCAAGTGAGACATTGGCACATGAAATACCCAAAAGTACCTGAATATGACATGAAATAAGTCGAAGTCATTTGTCATCAGATACTTGGATCAAATCCAGAAGATGGCAACTGCGGAGGAGCAATTAAATGGCAGTGTCAGTAAGTAGTGGTTACCAATATGTGGGCGTGGAGTAAAAACCGCGAGGGTAATACAATAGTGGACTTACCCCACAGTCATAGTCAATGTCCGCACGTAATGGCAGCAAATAGTGAATCCAGTGACTTGGGAAGCTGTGGGCACAAGGTTGGGGAGAGCGCGATCAAAACAAGTAAGGCAAGTTAAAGGTGCAAGACGCTACTCGTTAGGAAAACCATGTATTGGCTTACCCAGTGTGTGGAGTATCGTCGTGGACCGGCCAAATTGATCGGAGGTCCGGAAGTTTCTAAAAACAATTACAAGAGCATATCACTAGAATGTGCTACAAAATCGCGAGGAAAGAGCTTGTCTGAAAGCTAGCAGAGCGCGTCTGTCTACTTACTTGCAGTCAGCAGAGTCAATCATGCAACGGACGCCACTCGGATGCGGAATGGCGGACCGTTGTTCCTGTTTATGTTATCACCATGGAAATTGTACCATGTGATGCCTCCAAGCCCGATGGACATAGAAAAAAGACTATGTGGTGGCGAGGTTGAACACGGGACAATTGAATTATAGGGATAGAGACGGGATGTGATTGCTAAGAAGGGGATTCATATTGAATGAAATGGTAAGGAAAATAATAAAAATAATAAAAATTAAGACAAGGTCGTGGAAAATGACTCATAAAAAAAGAGACTCGACTGGAGACAGTCATGGCTGTCGAAGTATAAAACAATACACTCAATTACAATTGAACTGGTACATGATATATGTGAGTGTAAAAAATTTTAAGAATAAGGAAATAATCACATGCAATTGGTAGATCAACAATATGCCCGATCAAACTTAATGTTAGCAATGATTGCCAGGGTATGATGGTGTACCTCCAACAGTGGGGTAAAGACCATTTGGTTGATGTTAGAAGCGAACAATCATTGGCACGTCATTGTCAGTGAGGTAAAAACCAAATCACGCCAACAGTTGTAAATGGCGCACCTCTCACATGAGGGTGTAGGCCAGTCCGTTTTCAAAATGGAGATACATAGAAACATAAATAGGCATGGTCTGAAGCTACACTAGCGTTGCTAGTTGTGAAAAAGAGCTGTCATGTTCATTCAGCCCAGTCTCGATTGAATCAAAGAAATATATCCATTTCAGTTCGCGTGTGTTGAGGATGCCTGTGATGTTCCCACCCCGTGGTCCCAAAGTGGCTTTCTCTATTACCACCCATTTGAGATTGTCTGGGGAATGGCCCGCAGCCTGGAAGTGGTCTACTAAGGGAGCTCCTGACACCTGGCATCTGATCCTACTCATGTGCTGGAGAATCCTTGATTTGATTTTCTGCTGTGTTTGCCCAATGTAAATTTTGTCGCATGGGCAGGTTATGGCATAGATTACATTTGTTGAGTTACAGTTACTGTGTGTTTTGAGCTTGATTTTGTATCGGGAGTAGTGAAATTCCTTGGTTTGGATGGTAGTGTCACAAGCTTTACAGTTGCCACATCTAGTATGTCCAACCACACGGGGTAGATCCCACAAGGAAGTGATGGTCTGCTCTGCGTGTGTTGGAAGTATTATATAAGTATTATACGTGGTAACACAGACAATTCTGTCATTGGATTGGTCACTTTTATCCTTGACTGTGAGTAGTTCTTCTCTGGGGTAGTACCAGGCACGTTTGCGTGATTTCTTGACCAGGCGTTTCGGGTAGCCGCGTTGGAGCAAACGGTTAGCGAGAGCTTCTGATTGTGTAAAGTAATTCTCTCTGCTCGAACAATTTCTGCGAATCCGTAAAAATTGGCCGAAGGGCAAGTTGTCTCGGAGTGCCCTCGGGTGGTGGCTCGTATATTGCAGTAATGAATTTCTCTCAGCCGGCTTGCAGTACAGTGTGGTGTGCAGTCTGCCTGATTCCTCGTAGATGGTAATATCTAGGAAATTGATGGCATGGGTGTCTGATTGTATTGTAAATTTCAGGGAAGTAGATTGGTGAATCAGCCATGTGAAAAAGGTGCGTTAACAAAAACAGTGGTCCTTGACCTAATTCAATTCAGTGATTTTATCACAAGAGTAATCCTTAGTTTGCTAACTTTGAGCCCAAATAAATTTTGCTCTTTGGATAAGATCCAAAATTATTCATACAAACACAGAGCCCAACAACTATATCGTGTATATAGAAAATTATATAGTACATTTTATTTATACCAAACAATGTATTGACCCTTTTATAATTCAAAGGTTCAACATCCAGTTTTCTCGTTTTTTACAATATTTACAATGTTTTATAAGGTACGAATATCACAGTGCTCATAGAGACGTGCATAGAGTTAGTGCTCGAAAAGATGGCGCATGTGATTGAAAGAAAGAAAAGGAAAGGATTGGTGACAGTTTATACAAGTGAATATACGGGTTCGATACTTTCAAACAGTATAGACCTGTCCACTATCAAAGTTCAGAATCTAGTGTGTTAGAATCTCATTCATTTTATTTAACACATTTAACACTAGATTTTTAAGTGGTCCAGGGAGTTTTAATAGGGGTGTCGACGTTTCGACCCGACTTAATGCCTTTGGGGTAATTGATAGCCTCTGCTTGCGGGTCTTCTTCAGGACTAGGGAGCACCCTCCGTACCTGACGTATAAATGTACCTGGGGATTTAAGCATAAATTGTATGAGGGCCTGTCTATGAGAAGTTTATACGTTTAAAGTATTTAATATAGGGGTGGACTTACCCTAATAGTGAATCAAGTGGTCGTCATCAGTAATCGACCAAGGATCTATGTATCCATGTCTCAGAGTAGGAGCCGTGAGAATTTAATCTGTGAGCAATAGTATAAGATTAAAAGGGGTTTTCTCCTGATATAATTCAGTGCATTCTAAACAATTTGATTTACTGACACTTACCCACTCTCAATGGTGGTGAGTTCACTCAGAAAACGACCCAGGATCTATGTATCCGTTTCCCAAAGTTTTTGTAGCGTCGTAAGAGTTAATCTGTGTGCAATAGTGTGGGATTAGAAAGTGTTTTCTCCTGATAAATTCAGTATATATCTTGAGGAGTGTGACCCTCCTTTTTGACTTACCCACTCACGATGATGGTGAATTCACACTATCTGGTAGTGCTAAGAATTCCCTCAGGGCGTGGGTACCCAATGCATCTTCCCAACTTAATGGGGGACACTTCACATTAGTGCCGGTATGGTCACTGCGGATTAAAATAAGGTCGCATTTAGTGGTTGCCCCATAATTTACGAGGACATAATGTCAAGCGCTCGCTCCAGCAATAGTAGGCTAACGTCTTACCTCTCTTCTTAATTGTATAACCCAAACTCAGTATACAGGGTGGTCCGCTATGTAGCGCCGGTCGTCTCTCACCGCTGGCGATGTAAACCAGGAAGTGAGTCCCCGGGATAACGCCGCGTCATAGGTCACGTGACTATAGGCAGTGAAGAAAGACTACTGCCTCATATGTAGTAAAGTGTCCTCCAAGATCGGTAATTTCGAGCATAAATCATACATTGCTTATGGTCATGCTTGATTCCGAACGATAGAGAGGACCATTGATTGTCTAGTTTGAAATTACAATAACATAGTGTTTTTTTTAATCCCACTAATGAAAGAGTCATGTTTCTAACTACCAGTGATACTTATTGTGACTAAATGGGCATTGATCGATATTTGATTTTTGGTCACAAATTCAGTTAACACAAAGCAGTTAACACAAAAATATAACAATAAGTGCAATTACAATATACAACACATAGGGTATTATTCACATTAAAATTATTTTTGGTCACAAATTCAGTTAGCACAAAGCAGTTAACATAAAAATATAACATTAAGTGCAATTACATTGTCCAGCACATAGAGTATTATTCACATTAAAATTATCAACATTATTGTAACCCAATATTTACATCATACAGTATGACATTCCAACATCCAGGTGGTTGTGTAAGGTGTTAAAAATACAAAGATCTCTCCACCATTAATCAGTTCAGTATTTGTGGGCTATGCCACAATGGCTAGGAATGTCACCAAGTGGGACAGTTACCAACTATCCATTACTCATTGAGACAATTTGTCTACCAAGTTCCTCATATTCATTAAGTCCGCGTCTAATCATGTCGAATAGATGGATGTATCGACACTCCCGGATATTCAGGACATTACTCCCCTCTCTGATTGGGTTTCACTTTCTCTACTACCCACCATTTGAGGCTGTCGGGTTTGTGTCCAAATTTGATGAAGTGTTCCACCAAGGGTGCTCCAACTGTCTGACATTTGATCCTACTACAGTGTTGAAGAATCCTGCATTTAACTTTCTGTATAGTCTGCCCAATATACATGAAGTTACATGGGCAAAGTATCGCATATATAACCCCTGTGCTATTACAGTTAGTGTGTTCTTGTAACTCATGTGTATACTCATTGTGAGTGAACCGGACAGTGTCTTGTACTAGTGGGCATGCTTTGCATTGTCCACATCTCGTGTGACCCTTCACTGGAGGTGTTCCCCATAAGGTGGTTTGGTTGGCTCTGGGTTTTATAGGTAGTAGTGATTTTACTACGTGATCTCTCACGTTTTTGGCCTTTTTGAACGCATGTAAAGGTGGATCAGTCATTCCCAATACATCGGATGCCAAGTGCCAATGTTCATTAACAATTTTCTTAATTGCTGTACTTTTTGTGGAGAAAGTAGTCACACAGACTAATCGATCTTCACTGTCGTCGGCTCTGATTTCGGGCTCTAGCAATTGTTCTCTGTGATTATACCAGGCTCGTTTACGTGCCTGTTTTAGTAATCGAATGGGGTACCCTCTTTCTGTTAGTCGTGTCACTAACCCAGCTGCCTCATTAAAGTAAAAAGGTGGACAGTTCCTCCTGGTTGCCATTCCAGATTAGCAGAATATCATCTATGTATCGCACCCATAGTCCCAATTGGTCTCTGAATAGATTCACAGGACTGAGAACAGTATCATCTTCAAATGCTGCCATGTAAAGTATTGCCACATCTGGGGCAAAAGGGGCCCCCATAGCTACTCCTGAGGTCTGGAGATAAAAATTGTTCTTGAACAAGAAGAAATTCTTGGTCATCGTGATTCTTAGTAATGCCACGATAAATTCCGATGGTACTTGGACCGGAGCTGGTCGTTGTTGTAGGCACCGTGATATAACATTGAGCGCTTCTTGCTGTGGAATTCATGTGTATAGTGACACCACATCGCATGTAGCTAGTCTTTGGAGATGGACGTCAAATGGTTGATTTTCAACGATATTGATCGTGTGCATGGTGTCTCTGAGATAGGACCGGGTAGACTCGGCCAAGGGTTTCAAAAAGAAATCAATATACTTTCCAAGGGGCTCAAGAATGGACCCGCATCCAGACACAATGGGGCGGCCAGGGGGAGTATCCATACTTTTATGTATCTTAGGTAGAGTGTAGATCGTAGCCAATCTTGGATGTTTTTGATTGAGGTATTGGAACTCGTTGTCGGTTAAGAAACCCTGGTCAAGACCAGCTTGGGTTAACTCAAGGATCTCTAGGGCAATGGCTCGGGAGGGATCAAAGCGCAGTAGTTTGTAGCTCGTGACATCCCCTAGCTGTCGGAGGATCTCGGATTCATAGGACGAGGTATCTTGAACAACTATCGCCCCGCCTTTGTCCGCGGGTTTGATCACGACTTGGTTGTTGTGGGCTAGAGATTGGAGTGCTGCCTTTTCACGTTTGCTGGTGTTGTACTTGATGAAGGATTTAGTCTGTAAAAGAGAATGGACATCTCTCCATACCACCGCTTCATAGGCTAGGTCCGGTCGGGCGCGGACGGGCACAGACGGGCTTGCCTTAGGCGCGCCTTCGGCGCACAAACGTCGCGCCCGCTGCGCTTGTCCGCTGCGCTTCCGGTAGGGGCACATGATTTATACAAGTAGGACGTAGGGAATGGGTTAAAGGGAGGCTTTATGTAAGCTCGGTAAAAAGGGGCGTGGCCAGCGCAAGTGGGCGTGTCTTGCGGGTCGCGGTAATGGCGGCAAGAATATCAAAACACCTCACCCGCAGCAGCGATAAATCCGCTGTGCGGGGGTGTCTGTAGCTGGAAAGGTGTAAAAGCCCAGAGGATCAGGAAGTAAGTAGTTTTAAAAGCACAAGTTATACACTATTAAAAATAATGACAAAAGATCGCTGCTCCCGGCTGTGCCTCAGGAGGATTCAGAATACAGGGCGGCGCTAGTTCTCAGCGCTTTATGTAAGCTCGGCAAAAAGGGGCGTGGCCAGCGCAAGTGGGCGTGGCTTGCGGGTCACGGGAATGGCAGCAAGAATATCAAAACACCTCACCCGCAGCAGCGATAAATCCGCTGTGCGGGGGTGTCTGTAGCTGGAAAGGTGTAAAAGCCCAGAGGGTCAGGAAGTAAGTAGTTTTAAAAGCACAAGTTATACACTATTAAAAATAATGACAAAAGTTCGCTGCTCCCGGCTGTGCCTCAGGAGGATTCAGGATACAGGGCGGCGCTAGTTCTCAGCGCTTTATGTAAGCTCGGTAAAAAGGGGCGTGGCCAGCGCAAGTGGGCGTGTCTTGCGGGTCACGGGAATGGCAGCAAGAATATCAAAACACTATTCACAAAAAGACACAGGTGGTAGTGTTCCCAAAAGGGAAACGTCCGCACACACTCTACAAACCAGTTTTAGTATCTCCAAATTCAGTACACATCAAAGTATATATTTTATAGAAAAAGTAATGAAAAAAGGGTGCTAGAGAAACTCAGGGCACCTACCACCTCAAGGTGCCGTTAGTGCACACAGAAGTGATACACATACAATCATGCAAAGTTTTGAGAATCTATTGACAGCACTCCTGTAGACAAATAATGCTAACAGTTAGGGCACAAGTTATAAGCCCTGCTTATTTCCAATATATCAAGCTCTACTCGTTATAGAGTTTTACAAGAAAGGACACTGATGACAGAGTCATATTCAAATAGGTGTTATCAACACAAAGGTTTGCAAGATATAGTCCACTTATTTCGTTTTCTTCAATCTTTATTCTTTCAATTTTCATAAAAACAGATATTCCCAGCAATAAACAAAGATCACCAACACGTGTTTCGTCCTACACAAGGACTTTTTCAAGGCTGGAAAAAATATATAAACAATATACAATGTGATATCAATTTTAAAATTGTTTGACATATATATACATACAACTGCTCCTGGTTGGGGGAGTGCTCCATCATGCTTAGCTGGGGGACAAGGGAGCATGCAGGGAGTAGTATTACAGGCCTCCCAACCCCAAACAGCACTCCCTGTGAAGATGTTGACCTACCTGTGAATTTGGTTGTTGTACTACAATGACTGCCACATGCTTCTGGGTGGGTGGAGAGTGCTCCATCTTGCTCAGCTGGAGAACAAGGGAGCATGCTGGAAGCAGTATTGCAGGCCTCCGACCCCCAAAGCCCCATCCCTGTGAAGATCGCTACCTACCTGTGAGTTTGGTTGGTGTACTACATTGGCTTCCACATGCTTCTGGGTTGGTGTGGAGTGCTCCATCCTCCTCAGGTTGGGACACGGGGTGGTTGTGCAGGCCTCTCACTCCAAAAAAGCCCTCCCAGCGAAGATGGCTACCTTGCTGTTAGGTGAGGGTGAACAATACAATGTCTGCAATATGCTTCTGGGTTGGTGTGGAGTGCTCCGTCCTGCTCAGGTGTGGGGCAGGGGGCATGGTGGGAGTGGTTGTGCTGCCCTCCCACCCCCAAACAGCCCTCCCAGGGAAGCTGGATAACTAGCTGTTAGGTGAGGGTGAACAATACAATGGCTGCAAACTGCTTCTGGGTTGGTGTGGAGTGCTCCATCCTCCTCAGGTGTGGGACATGAGGCATGGTGGGGGTGGTTGTGCAGGCCTCCCACCCCCAAACAGCCCTCCCAGGGAAGATGGCTACCTACCTGTGAGTTTGTTTGTGGTGATACAATTGCTTCCAACTGCTCCTGGGTGGGGGGATTACTCCATCCTCCTCAGGTGGGGGACAGGAGGCATGGTGGGAGTGGTTGTGCAAGCCTCCCACCCCCAAACAGCCCTCCCAGGGAAGATGGCAATCTACCTGTGAGTTTGTTTGTGGTGATACAATGGCTTCCAACTACTCCTGGTTGGGGGAGTGCTCCATCATGCTTAGCTGGGGGACAAGGGAGCATGCAGGGAGTAGTATTACAGGCCTCCCAACCCCAAACAGCACTCCCTGTGAAGATGTTGACCTACCTGTGAATTTGGTTGTTGTACTACAATGACTGCCACATGCTTCTGGGTGGGTGGGGAGTGCTCCATCTTGCTCAGCGGGAGAACAAGGGAGCATGCTGGAAGCAGTATTGCAAGCCTCCGACCCCCAAAGCCCCATCCCTGTGAATATCGCTACCTACCTGTGAGTTTGGTTGGTGTACTACATTGGCTGCCACATGCTTCTGGGTTGGTGTGGAGTGCTCCATCCTCCTGTGGTAAATATATTTTACCTATTCATGTTTACCGTATAATTATCAATACAAGACAGCTCATTAAAATGAGAAGCAGAGTCCGTGGTATCTGAGTCATACGGGCTTTAATATTATGCTTCGAAGCAAAGGATATCGGGTTCCATCACCACGCAGGTTCAGGAAGGGACATTCAACGTTTTATTAACATTACACATTATATATAGTAAATCGTTACACTTGAATCCAATACAGTAGGCGTAACAGGTGAAAAAGAGAGAGATAAGAACACATGTGCGTAAGAGGAGGCGTGAAAAGAGGCGTACACATGGGCGTGCACTGTACATGTCAGAGAAACGTCACAAGATACGTCACATGTGGGTGGATGTAAAGTGAGAAGTTGCAGAATCAGCAGAAACCCTTCGCCTATATGCGCGTGCAACTAGTATGACGTGAAACTGGGGGCTTTGACTTTAGCACTAGTGGAGGAGACTGGTGTCTGGAGTGTCAGGGCAACCTGTACCTATAGCATATCTAGTATCTGTTGTTTGGAGGATGTAGTGTCTGAAATAAAGGTCTCTCGGGCAGGGGCCGTTCAATACTAAAAGCTAGTGCATGCATACGTGTCTTGGTGCAATGCGCGGAGCCAGGGGCCTACCATGGTAACGGGTTCAGTAAATCACTTGCAAGGAGGACAGGAAGGCCGGGCCCTTTGCTCTGCAGCCGGGATTATGTTTACCCATTTCACTAGACTGGAATGTGTTTTCGAGGAGGCTGAGCAGATACCTGTAGGCAAAACATGAATTTGGCAGGCAGTCCAGGCCGAGCCGGGCACCGCTGCGCTGGCAGGAAGTAAGGCAGGGGTCAGGGATGCGTGCAGCTTTCGGAGACAGGAGAGACGAGGCAGAGAGGCCTAGTTAAAGGGCCTAGCTCGACGGGGCCAGGAAACATGGAGAAAACGTGTGCGAATCCCAGAAGTGCACCACATAAAGACGGTGGCACCGTATGCTTAGGAACATAATTAACGGGAGTTCTTGGTATGGTTGGATAGCTAACATGTTAAGGATGGACGCAAATGTATTTGCGTCTCTCTAGCATGTACAGAACGGAGGTTACACGACATACATGGAACATGGGTGCATGGATAGGGTGCGAGTTGGGGGACACTTTGGCTACCTGAAAATTTCTATTACCTCATTCCCTCCTTGGACCCTACTACACCCTTCAGGATATATCTATATTCATGAGACCATCTATCTGTTCATAGAGCATCATTTGTTCATCTTTCTTTATTCGGGCACGGGAACGTGTACTTGGACGGGGAATACAGACTGTGGCGCACAAGCCGCAAATCGCTGGCCCACATTGCAGACAGAGACAACAACTGAATACTATAGCCAATATTATTCCTAGGAACGATAGCAATTTCCATCCCCAGGCGGATATCACACTCCAGAACCAACCGGACCAAGACCAGGAGCCTGGATTCTGATGCATCTGATGGGCTATTTCATGAAGCCGAGTTATGGCCTTATACACGGATGGTGCGTTATTTGGAATAAACACACAACAACTGGATCCGATGACTCTACAAGCTCCGCCCCTATCTGCCAAGATGACGTCAAGGACAAGGCGATTTTGAAGAACAACAAGTCTCATAGCAGACTGTTCCTCAGTCAGGTTACCTAAGGCAGAGGCAGTCTCATTCACTACTGCTTCTAAAGTTCTGGTCAATTTACGAATTAGTTTACTATTTGAGACAGTGCCTATGAATGGAAAGAATCCTTTATTGAAATCTATATATTGTTCTAATGTAGTTTCAGTCTGATCGACAATCGGGATCTTGATCTCCCTTCTATGTCGTACATGAACAAGACGCGAATTTCTGTGATAATCAGGCGGGGCTAGGAAAACAGGTGGCAATAGGAACGCAATATAGCACGTCCCATCCCAATCAGGAGGCAGATGAACATAAGCTGTATGTCCACAAATGAAATAAGAATGGCGAGAGGCTTTGAAAGTAGACTTTCCTTTGTCACTGAATTCGACCACAGTATTACATTCACTGTGTCCTAAATGTACTGAGCCATTCTTTCTGACACATAATTCACCCCTCACTGGCAAAACTGTAATAACCGGCAAGTGCGAATTAGTCTTGGACTGGACGTTCAGGATCATGAGGTTGAGGGAGAAGTTACCTAATGCATACACTTCATTTTCTAGATCGGTCCCAGTCCTTTGTGGGAGACCGTCTGCATCTGGGAAACATGCTTTATTCATGACCGTATTCAGGTTCCCCCATATCCAATTGCCTTGGGAAACTTTGGACTTACTATCTAGGGAGGACATTAAAGAAAACCATGCACCACACGAACCATTATGTGTGAACGGGTAAGGAAAGAGAGGCAGAGCTCCCTTGTACTTCTGATAGGGAGGGAGTCGGCCACATACCCAGCAATTGGTGGCATTGCTGGTCTGGTGAGTGTGATGTAACATACGAATGAATGTATTATTGCGCATTGCTAATCGATAGGATAACTCGTGGGGAGGCAGGTCGCTGAAAATGTGCTCCATAGTGTCATTAGAGGAAACATGTATATGTGAATCAAGAGGGAAAAAAATGTGTAACATTAAACTTATACAGATTATCGTAAGACTCAGAAGAAACATTGAGATCAAGGCAATAATGCATCCGCTGTGTAAAACGTTACAGTGCTTTTTCCATTTCTCGTTTCGCCTATCTCTCTGACTACGGGGGTCTATGCTATACATGTCAGAAATCTGTCTAACCGCTTCACCCGAGGGGGACTTAAACAATTAAACGCTGTCTGACTTACTAGACCTTAGCTTCGCTCGATACTCCTCTTGGGGAGTTGTCTCTAGCAGGGGGAGTTTAGTATCAGTCTCTGAAAAGGGGCAGTCCTTAATTGGCAAGTCTGGCCACAGTCCGTGCACTTTTTTCACATGGCTCGAATGGAGCCATCCTTTTCTCCCCTCAATTTTAACTGCAGTTCTTGTAGATAATAAAACCAATTTTGGCTGCTTCCATCTGGGTTCCAGCGGGCTCTTCCGATCAAAATTCCTAATCAGCACTAGATCTCCCGGGCGGACTTCATGCGGTTTCACTTGGGTGTTGTCCGGAAAGGCTGCTGCGACCTGTGAACGACAAGATTGTAGTGCAGACATCAAGGAAGCTAGGTAATCTGTTAGCATACAACTGTGGATTTGGGCCCAGATCTTTGGACTGGGGTGAATGTGTGACATTGATCCACATTCTGTCCATCACCTGTTTTGTTTGCAAATTCCGCCATAAGTGCGCTGGGGATGCTCAGACGTGGGTCCCAGGCACTCCACACCACTGGAGTCAAGCTAGCCGGGCTGATGAGAGGTGTTACCTCGAAACCGGTCCGGTCCTCGGATGCTTGATTCCGTTCTGGGAAGGACATGGCTTTTGTAGTTCGGACTGGACTGTTCCCATGGGGCACAGGGTCAGAGCTGATTTGCATATCGCCATTGTCTAACCCAGGGTGGTGTGGAGTGCAAAAAAACGATGGATTTGGGCCCAGATCTTTGGACTGGGGTGAATGTGTGACATTGATCCACATTCTGTCCATCACCTGTTTTGTTTGCAAATTCCGCCATAAGTGCGCTGGGGATGCTCAGACGTGGGTCCCAGGCACTCCACACCACTGGAGTCAAGCTAGCCGGGCTGATGAGAGGTGTTACCTCGAAACCGGTCCGGTCCTCGGATGCTTGATTCCGTTCTGGGAAGGACATGGCTTTTGTAGTTCGGACTGGACTGTTCCCATGGGGCACAGGGTCAGAGCTGATTTGGATATCGCCACTGTCTAACCCAGGGTGGTGTGGAGTGCAAAAAAACGATGGATTTGGGCCCAGATCTTTGGACTGGGGTGAATGTGTGACATTGATCCACATTCTGTCCATCACCTGTTTTGTTTGCAAATTCCGCCATAAGTGCGCTGGGGATGCTCAGACGTGGGTCCCAGGCACTCGACACCACTGGAGTCAAGCTAGCCGGGCTGATGAGAGGTGTTACCTCGAAACCGGTCCGGTCCTCGGATGCTTGATTCCGTTCTGGGAAGGACATGGCTTTTGTAGTTCGGACTGGACTGTTCCCATGGGGCACAGGGTCAGAGCTGATTTGCATATCGCCATTGTCTAACCCAGGGTGGTGTGGAGTGCAAAAAAACGATGGATTTGGGCCCAGATCTTTGGACTGGGGTGAATGTGTGACATTGATCCACATTCTGTCCATCTCCTGTTTTGTTTGCAAATTCCGCCATAAGTGCGCTGGGGATGCTCAGACGTGGGTCCCAGGCACTCCACACCACTGGAGTCAAGCTAGCCGGGCTGATGAGAGGTGTTACCTCGAAACCGGTCTGGTCCTCGGATGCTTGATTCCGTTCTGGGAAGGACATGGCTTTTGTAGTTCGGACTGGACTGTTCCCATGGGGCACAGGGTCAGAGCTGATTTGCATATCGCCATTGTCTAACCCAGGGTGGTGTGGAGTGCAAAGAAACTATGGATTTGGGCCCAGATCTTTGGACTGGGGTGAATGTGTGACATTGATCCACATTCTGTCCATCACCTGTTTTGTTTGCAAATTCCGCCATAAGTGCGCTGGGGATGCTCAGACGTGGGTCCCAGGCACTCCACACCACTGGAGTCAAGCTAGCCGGGCTGATGAGAGGTGTTACCTCGAAACCGGTCCGGTCATCGGATGCTTGATTCCGTTCTGGGAAGGACATGGCTTTTGTAGTTCGGACTGGACTGTTCCCATGGGGCACAGGGTCAGAGCTGATTTGCATATCGCCATTGTCTAACCCAGGGTGGTGTGGAGTGCAAAAAAACGATGGATTTGGGCCCAGATCTTTGGACTGGGGTGAATGTGTGACATTGATCCACATTCTGTCCATCACCTGTTTTGTTTGCAAATTCCGCCATAAGTGCGCTGGGGATGCTCAGACGTGGGTCCCAGGCACTCCACACCACTGGAGTCAAGCTAGCCGGGCTGATGAGAGGTGTTACCTCGAAACCGGTCCGGTCCTCGGATGCTTGATTCCGTTCTGGGAAGGACATGGCTTTTGTAGTTCGGACTGGACTGTTCCCATGGGGCACAGGGTCAGAGCTGATTTGCATATCGCCATTGTCTAACCCAGGGTGGTGTGGAGTGCAAAAAAACGATGGATTTGGGCCCAGATCTTTGGACTGGGGTGAATGTGTGACATTGATCCACATTCTGCCCATCACCTGTTTTGTTTGCAAATTCCGCCATAAGTGCGCTGGGGATGCTCAGACGTGGGTCCCAGGCACTCCACACTACTGGAGTCAAGCTAGCCGGGCTGATGAGAGGTGTTACCTCGAAACCGGTCCGGTCCTCGGATGCTTGATTCCGTTCTGGGAAGGACATGGCTTTTGTAGTTCGGACTGGACTGTTCCCATGGGGCACAGGGTCAGAGCTGATTTGCATATCGCCATTGTCTAACCCAGGGTGGTGTGGAGTGCAAAATAATGATGGATTTGGGCCCAGATCTTTGGACTGGGGTGAATGTGTGACATTGATCCACATTCTGTCCATCACCTGTTTTGTTTGCAAATTCCGCCATAAGTGGGCTGGGGATGCTCAGACGTGGGTCCCAGGCACTCCACACCACTGGAGTCAAGCTAGCCGGGCTGATGAGAGGTGTTACCTCGAAACCGGTCCGGTCCTCGGATGCTTGATTCCGTTCTGGGAAGGACAGAGCTTTTGTAGTTCGGACTGGACTGTTCCCATGGGGCACAGGGTCAGAGCTGATTTGCATATCGCCATTGTCTAACCCAGGGTGGTGTGGAGTGCAAAAAAACGATGGATTTGGGCCCAGATCTTTGGACTGGGGTGAATGTGTGACATTGATCCACATTCTGTCCATCACCTGTTTTGTTTGCAAATTCCGCCATAAGTGCGCTGGGGATGCTCAGACGTGGGTCCCAGGCACTCCACACCACTGGAGTCAAGCTAGCCGGGCTGATGAGAGGTGTTACCTCGAAACCGGTCCGGTCCTCGGATGCTTGATTCCGTTCTGGGAAGGACATGGCTTTTGTAGTTCGGACTGGACTGTTCCCATGGGGCACAGGGTCAGAGCTGATTTGCATATCGCCATTGTCTAACCCAGGGTGGTGTGGAGTGCAAAAAAACGATGGATTTGGGCCCAGATCTTTGGACTGGGGTGAATGTGTGACATTGATCCACATTTTGTCCATCACCTGTTTTGTTTGCAAATTCCGCCATAAGTGCGCTGGGGATGCTCAGACGTGGGTCCCAGGCACTCCACACCACTGGAGTCAAGCTAGCCGGGCTGATGAGAGGTGTTACCTGGAAACCGGTCCAGTCCTCGGATGCTTGATTCCGTTCTGGGAAGGACATGGCTTTTGTAGTTCGGACTGGACTGTTCCCATGGGGCACAGGGTCAGAGCTGATTTGCATATCGCCATTGTCTAACCCAGGGTGGTGTGGAGTGCAAAAAAATGATGGATTTGGGCCCAGATCTTTGGACTGGGGTGAATGTGTGACATTGATCCACATTCTGTCCATCACCTGTTTTGTTTGCAAATTCCGCCATAAGTGCGCTGGGGATGCTCAGACGTGGGTCCCAGGCACTCCACACCACTGGAGTCAAGCTAGCCGGGCTGATGAGAGGTGTTACCTCGAAACCGGTCCGGTCCTCGGATGCTTGATTCCGTTCTGGGAAGGACATGGCTTTTGTAGTTCGGACTGGACTGTTCCCATGGGGCACAGGGTCAGAGCTGATTTGCATATCGCCATTGTCTAACCCAGGGTGGTGTGGAGTGCAAAAAAACGATGGATTTGGGCCCAGATCTTTGGACTGGGGTGAATGTGTGACATTGATCCACATTCTGTCCATCACCTGTTTTGTTTGCAAATTCCCCCACATATTCGGAGGCCTACCAAAGACCACCTCATACGGGGATAGCCCTGTCCTGGAATGTGCTACCATTCGCATGTAAAAGAGTGCAACTGGCAAGGCAACTATCCAATCTACTCCTTTCTCGGCACAGATTTTTGCAAGACGGGTTTTCAGGGTCTGATTATGTCTCTCTACGAGACCTGCGGCTTCAGGATGTCGGACACAGTGGAACTTCCATTGGTAACCTAACAGAAGTGAAACCTGTTTCACGAGCTCGGACGAGAATGGCTGTCCATTATCAGAGTACACGACACGGGGCAAGCCGTACCGTGGGAAAAATTCACGAACCAGCTGCTTAGCAGTGGTCGGGGCAGTGTAATCTGGGACTGGATATGCTTCTGTCCATCGGGAAAGAGCACATACGACTACGAGGACATACTTAAATCCTTGACATCGGTCCATCTGGATATAATCCATCTGGAGGACTTCAAAAGGATGGTCAGGAGGATAAAATCCACCCTGTTCCACGGGGACACCTTTTCCGGGATTGAACTGACAACAGATCATGCAAGTACGCACTTTCTGTTTTGCTGCTGCTCTTAAATGTTTGTTGTACCAGAGATTCTGTAAGCTGTCTAACATGGCTTTCTCTCCTAAGTGTGCCAGACTATGTGCTGTGTTAACGATGATTTGAACCATAGAGTCGGGGAGGAACCATGTGGCTCTTCCCTTCGTCATCCATCCCTGATCGGTATGGATCCCTCCTTGTTCAGTCCATTTCTTGATTTCGTCTGGTGTTGCATGTTTCTGTATGTCGAGTACATCTAGAATGGGATCCTTAACCGTCAGGCAATGTGTCAGTGTAGTCGGATCAGTCTTTGTCATGTCAGTCGGGATAACTGTCTGAGCTGTGAGTTTGGCTGTACGATCTGCCAGGTCGTTACCCTGAGAAATTCTGTCAGTGACTTTGGTATGTGCTTTGCATTTCATAATGGCTATGGCTGTAGGCAAGTGTATTGCTTCTAACAGGGCTTGGATGAGGGGACCATGCTGGATCTTGGTACCGTGAGAAGTTAGGAAACCTCTCTCTTCCCAAAGGACTCCGAAGTCGTGAACGACTCCGAATGCATATTGTGAATCAGTCTATATGTTTACTTTCTTGTTCTTGGCTAGTATACATGCTTGGGTCAGAGCTATAAGTTCCGCTGCCTGAGCAGACAGTGTGTCAATGCGATATGTTTCTAGTATTTCAGTTTCAGTGGTCACTGCGTAGGCGGCCACTAACTCTCCTGTGTTTGTTCTCATACATGAACCATCCACATAAAGTGTCAAGTCTGGATCGGGCAATGCAATGTCTATCAAGTCCTGTCGGGGCTTTGTTACTGTATTAATGACTTCTACACAGTCATGTGGTGCGGGATCTGTTGTACTCGAGGGTAACAATGTGGCAGGATTAAGTATGTTGCAGCGTCTGATTTCTATGTGTGGCTGGAACAGTGTCAGTTCATAACCTGTCAGTCGTGCTATGGTCGAGTGCTGAGTCTGGGTTCGGTTCAGGAGTACCTCCACGGAATGTGGAACCTGTACTGTCAAGGGATGTCCTAACACTATTGAATCGCTTTGTCTGATAGCTAGAGCTGTCACTGCAACTGATTTTAAGCATGCAGGCAGGGCCTGGGCTACTGGATCCAATGTACTGGAAAAATAAGCACAAGGCTTATGGTGTCCTGCTTGATCTTGTGTGAGAACGGACAACGCTGTGCCATCGCGTTCTGTGACAAAAAGTGTAAAAGGTTTGCTGTAACATGGTGTCGCTAGAACTGGTGCTTGACATAAAGCTTTCTTCAAGTCATTAAAAGCTTGTGTATGTTCCTGAGTCCAAGGGAGGACAGTCGAAGTCGCTGCCTCCTGAGTTGTCAACTGAATAAGTGGCTTGGCTAGAAATGCATACTGGGGAATCCATTGTCTGCAGTACGAAGTGAGGCCAATAAAGGCCCGTACTTCCTTTTGAGTCTTGGGTTGTGGCAGATGTGCTATCAACTGGATACGATCTGGTGGCAACTGTCTACCCCTCTTGGACAGCAAGTGCCCAAGGTATACCACTTGCTGGGCACAGAATTGGAGCTTCGAAGGGGACACCTTGTGCCCCTTTTCGGCAAGAAAAAACAAGACTGTCAGTGACGCGCTCTCGCAGTCACGTTCGGTCCGTGCTGTGATCAAGAGATCATCAACATACTGTAGTAGAGCAGTGTCAGTAGGCTTGTGAATACTGTCTAGTTGTCGTTTCAGGGCTTGGCTGTAAATACTGGGACTTTCCGTGAACCCTTGAGGTGCACGTGCAAATTTAAAACTTCGGCCATTTAATGAGAAACCGAACAAATATTGGCTTTCCGGGTGGATGGGAACACTAAAGAAAGCGTTCTTAAGATCAATTACAGTAAAGAACGCGGCTTCGGAATCAATGGCAGTCAATAGTGACGAAATATCTGGAACCACTGGGTATTGTGGTACTATGCATTTGTTGAGCTCTCGAAGATCGATCACCAGCCGATAGACTGGAGGTGCATTTGGGTCAGTTCGTTTAAGAATCGGAATGATTGGAGAATTACATATATTGGAGTCAGTTTCTACGACTACTCCTTGGGCAATGAGTTTGTCAATAATTTTCAGTAAGGCTACTACAGCCTCGGGGGGCAATTTGTATTGTCGGATACGGGGTAGTACAACACCTTGCTTGAGGGTGACATGATAGGGAGTAATGTGCATACAACCTACATCAGTTGGACCTCGCGCCCATAAATGCTGTGGAACATTTTGCAATCTGACATCAAAATCTCTCAAAACATAGTGACCCTTAAAGTCACGAAGGAACAGTCTCACTAGAGCTTTCAGTGTTTTAATACCAAGCAAGTTTTCAGGACATGATTTTGTAAGCAACAAATCTGTAGTACGGGACAAAGGTACAACTGCAAGGGGAACTGGCTGTGATACTTCGTTAACAATAGGTTTTCCTGAAAATCCAAGGGAAACATTCTGTGAGCCTGAGAGGGGTGCCACTGGAACCTCGTCATGACTAATGGTAGTTCTGCTCGCCCCCGTGTCAATCAAAAAATGTCTGTCTTTCCCTAATACCTGACTATGTACATAGGGACCATCTTGATCTACAGGAACCTCGATAAGGGGCAAGCCAACCTCCCTCTCTAGGCTATTTCATGTGTACTGCTGATAATCGGGGTAATCTGACTGTGCATACTGGTACATTTGTGACGTGACATGTTGAGTTGCAGCAATAGGCTGGGGTTGGGGTACAGCTACTGTCTGTTGCTGTACATGCTGTGGAGGTTGCGGATTCTGTGGAATATTCTGTTGAACATGTTCTGGTCTAGGTGGACGTGGTCTTTCTTTAGTTTTGCCTGTAGCAATATTGTGTCGGAGAACGGCACAATCACTTATAAAGTGACCTGGCTGCTTGCAATAATTGCAATTTCCTTTAACAGGATCTGTAGAATGACTAGTTTGTGTGTTCTGCGTGTTACCACCCTTCTGACCATTTGCTGGTACAGACTGGGCAACTAGTACTTTCATTTTCGTGTCTTTCATGCGTCTCTGTTCATGATCGTGTTCCTCTCTAATCCTGTTCTGGGGGTACTGTAACATCTGTAACATTTGGGAAGGCGTATTAGCTTGCCATGTACTTTCGACTTTCAATACTCTGTTTTTAACCTGGGGCAAGGAATTCTCGACTAATTTGGTCACAAAAAGACGTGGGAATGACTCGCTACTTGTTTTCATGCCACTATTGATAATGAAACATTTCTCGAATCTTGAATAAAAATCACTAGTGTCTTCGTCTTGCTTTTGTTTGCAGGCTGAGATCGCATCCCAGTCTTCCTTTTTAACTGTCAATAATCTAGGCAAAACCTGTACTAATAATCCTGGTAATGCTTTAGCTTTCACCCCAAGCCCTACACCTGGAGTTCGTCCATTTTCCTCGTTTTCTAATTCAGTCCAAATAATCTTTTTATCACCCACCTCCCATTCTTTTTCTTTCAGTTTTTCGTAAATCCCTGCTGGCAACAATACTTTTAGCATTTTAAGAATGTCGGGATACGTATAATCTCCCATAAGTAACATGTCTTTTAATTCACGGTGGAAGCCGGCAGGATCTTTATCATGACAAGGTACAATTTTCTTCATTTCCAATAATTCCATTTTTGTCAAAGGAGTGTATACGAATACACGTTCAAAAGTATTATCTGGCTTCCGAATTGGATGTACTTCACGTAAGGGGTTCTGTCTATCTAGGTGATATGGCTGTCTTACTGGGGGTGGAACGGAAACAAGATGTGGAGTCAGGAAAGTTCTATATTTATGACGTTGTTCTAGAATAATATCAATTAAATCACTACCTAGGCCTCTCCATCTTCTCAGGAGTAAGTTTTGCAATAAATTATACAATGGACCTGGATCGGATTGCTGATTTTCATATAGAGTAATGAGATGTTGGGTCATGTATATACTAGCTAGTCGCTGTTCTTCTGGAGTAAGGCTTAGAAATGTTTGCACTACCAAATCATCTTGATATATACTGTCATCCCCGGCCCATTGGACTGCTGACCGGGCTAGTTCCTGATCACGTAAGGTATTGAGTTCATGATAACCTATTCTTTCTTTTAATACTTTATCAGTAACTTGAAAAACATGTTCAAGAGAACATTGCTCTGGTATCGGGGAAAGGAAACGTTTTTTGTTTTCTGAACGAATGGATCTGTCAAAAGTTGTATCAGAAGAATACTGTTTAGGGAGTTTCACTCTACCTACGTACGCTATTGTACCCTGACCCTGATTCTCTACTGGATGATCTATTTCTTCCTCCTCCTCCGAGGATTCATTCTTGTCTGACCCGGCCTCAGCCTTCTGTCTGGTATGTATCGCTACTATTTCCTTGCGAATCTTTCTGGACATGGCATCTATACACGTTTGTTTATCATGTTTACAGTCTGCAATATGTTGACTCCATTTTGTCAGTACATCCATCTCTTCCTGAACAACACCTGTCTGATCTTGTTCCCTTATCAAACAATTAATCAAGAATCGTAATATAAAACCTTGTGTCTCAACTTTCTGATATGCCATGGCTTCACGAATACATTCTGGTCTTTCACCCGTTCTAATAAAATGATATATGTTGTCTAGATGTTCTGGCATTTCTGGTAATAACATCAGATAATCTGTAACACGTCGTAGACGTAACAAAGCTAACATCATGTCTTTTGTCTTGCCAGGTACTGGATCGTATCTACAATCCGTAAGATACTGTTTAAGTTTTTCTTGAGGCATCGCTTTCGGGGTACGCTGTGATGCTAATTCTCTCATTGTCACTCGATGTAATTGTGGCGGGGTGTGAAGTTGGCCTCCTATGGCACCTCCTGAAGCAGAACCATGAGCATGACCTGACGTCATGGTGTGTGGGAGAGGTACATGTATCGGGGACTGACTCTGGGTCGCGTCTGTCGAAAAAGGATTGTGAGGACCAATAGTAGGGGGACCAATAGCAGGGGAAGTGACAGTAGGTGCAGGAAGTGAATCTTGGCGTGGAGGGGTCGTGGCTAGAGCAGCCGGAAAATGCTGTGGTACATTATTAGCTGGTTGTACGGGTGCATTGGTATACGCTGGAGCTACATCATCTAAATAGGAAGAAAGGAAAATGTCTGCTGCGGTCTTTTTGTGACGGGGTTGGGTCGGGACCAATGGTGGTGGCAAGTTACGGGGTACTTCCGGGGTCGCCTTGGGCAGGCCCTCGGCCAGAACTGGATACATGCCTGTAATGAGTGCATTTCTTTGGCGGTCTAATTGTTCTGATCTGACCTGTTCTCCTTCCTCTATTAACTCTTTTTCTCTGGCTTTTTCGGATTCTTCTCTACTTCTCTCGGCTTTCCTGAATTCTTTTTCTGTTCGTCTATGCGATTCTTGACGCCACAATTCTATGGCATCCTTCTGGGATTGTCTGGCTTTCTTCTTCCATAATGCTTCTTCTACTCTCATGATGCACTCGGCATCCCATGTCCCTGAGGCAGGCCATCTAAACTTCTCTTCCAGATTCTTGGTGTACTCCACCCATAAGTCTAAATACAGCACAGCATCTAAGCCGTGTTTGTGGTACATAAAATATCCTGGAGTGTCCCTAGGTGGGACGGGAACTGCTTCTTCGAGTATCCCTTTCCTAGTACCTATCTGCCGTAATTTAGAAAACAGCGGCATGGTCGAATTACCTTAAACGTGGACACAGTAAAACACAGTAATGAATAGCAAAACAGTCACTCATACCACAACATTAAAACACATTAAAACATGTTACCTGATACACAAAAACATATAAGAGCCAGACTGAAAACTCAAGTTGCAACACTAGAACACTGAATCACTGAATTGCTAGACTAGATGCACTGCTAAAACAGTACAGACCGGTCCCATAAAGAGACACGTCGGACCGCATCCACCTAAGTGAACACGTCAGGACCAGATTGTGTACCCAAATCTGTCTTTACCGAGCACAAATTAATGAACCCATCTAGATGCGTTCCCAATAACGGTACTCACCGGGAAGCAAGAAAACTGAAGGCCTCAGAACAGAAACTGGACTGGACTGGACTGCGTCAGGTGACGATTCTCCTACGCATGCGCTTCGGAACAGGTGGGCCTCCGGACACCTCGGACCTTGCTCTCTCGACTAGGGCTCTGGTCGGGATCCTCCGCATTCCTCACCGCCTCGTCTGGACGCCGGACCGCAGTCTCCGTCTCCCTCGTGGACCCGAGGGGAGATAGCGGGAAAACCCGCAAACGTGCACGGTTTCCGTCGGGGTTGTAGAAGGGGAAAAAGCTGCATGACTTCACCGGCGAGTGGGGAAGGGGGAGGGTCCCTGTTCGGGTGCCAAATTATGTGGTAAATATATTTTACCTATTCATTTTTACCGTATAATTATCAATACAAGACAGCTCATTAAAATGAGAGGCAGAGTCCGTGGTATCTGAGTCATACGGGCTTTAATATTATGCTTCGAAGCAAAGGATATCGGGTTCCATCACCACGCAGGTTCAGGAAGGGACATTCAACATTTTATTAACATTACACATTATATATAGTAAATCGTTACACTTGAATCCAATACAGTAGGCGTAACAGGTGAAAAAGAGAGAGATAAGAACACATGTGCGTAAGAGGAGGCGTGAAAAGAGGCGTACACATGGGCGTGCACTGTACATGTCAGAGAAACGTCACAAGATACGTCACATGTGGGTGGATGTAAAGTGAGAAGTTGCAGAATCAGCAGAAACCCTTCGCCTATATGCGCGCGCAACTAGTATGACGTGAAACTGGGGGCTTTGACTTTAGCACTAGTGGAGGAGACTGGTGTCTGGAGTGTCAGGGCAACCTGTACCTATAGCATATCTAGTATCTGTTGTTTGGAGGATGTAGTGTCTGAAGTAAAGGTCTCTCGGGCAGGGGCCGTTCAATACTAAAAGCTAGTGCATGCATACGTGTCTTGGTGCAATGCGCGGAGCCATGGGCCTACCATGGTAACGGGTTCAGTAAATCACTTGCAAGGAGGACAGGAAGGCCGGGCCCTTTGCTCTGCAGCCGGGATTATGTTTACCCATTTCACTAGACTGGAATGTGTTTTCGAGGAGGCTGAGCAGATACCGGTAGGCAAAACATGAATTTGGCAGGCAGTCCAGGCCGAGCCGGGCACCGCTGCGCTGGCAGGAAGAAAGGCAGCGGTCAGGGATGCGTGCAGCTTTCGGAGACAGGAGAGACGAGACAGAGAGGCCTCGTTAAAGGGCCTAGCTCGACTGGGCCAGGAAACATGGAGAAAACGTGTGCGAATCCCAGAAGTGCACCACATAAAGACGGTGGCACCGTATGCTTAGGAACATAATTCACGGGAGTTCTTGGTATGGTTGGATAGCTAACATGTTAAGGATGGACGCAAATGTATTTGCGTCTCTCTAGCATGTACAGAACGGAGGTTACACGACATACATGGAACATGGGTGCATGGATAGGGTGCGAGTTGGGGGACACTTTGGCTACCTGAAAATTTCTATTACCTCACTCCTCAGGTGTAGGACAGGGGGCCTGGTGTGAGTGGTTGTGCAGACCTCTCACCCCCAAATAGCCCTCCCAGTGAAGATGGCTACCTAGCTGTTAGGTGAGGGTAAACAATACAATGGCTGCAAACTGCTTCTGGGTTGGTGTGGAGTGCTCCATCCTCCTCAGTTGTGGGACAGGGGTCATGGTGGGAGTAGTTGTGTAGGCCTCCAACCCCCAAACAGCCATCCCAGGGAAGATGGCTACCTACCCGTGAGTTTGGTTGTGGTGATACAATGGCTTCCAATTGCTCCTGGGTGGGGGAGTGCGCCATTCTGCTCAGGTGTGGAACAGGAGGTACGGTGGGAGTGGTTGTGCAGGCCTCCCGCCCTCAAACAGCCCTCCCAGGGAAGATGGCTACTTACCTGTGAGTTTGTTTGTGGTGATACAATGGCTTCCAACTGCTCCTGGTCGGGGGACTGCTCCATCTTGCTCAGCTGGGGAACAAGGGAGCATGCTGGGAGTAGTATTGCAGGCCTCCCAGCCCCAAACTATACTCCCTGTGAAGATGGATACCTACCTGTGAGTTTGGTTGTTGTACTACAATGGCTGCCACATGCTTCTGGGTTGGTGTGCAGTGCTCCATCCTCCTCAGATGTGGGACAGTGGGCATGGAGGGAGTGGTTGTGTAGGCCTCCCACCCCCAATCAGCCTTCCCAGGGAAGATGGCTACCAAACTGTAAGGTGAGGGTGAACAATACAATGCCTGCAAACTGCTTACTTGGTTGGTGTGGAGTGCTCCATCCTCCTCAGGTGTGGGATCAGGGGGCATGTTGGGAGTGGTTGTGCAGGCCTCCCACCCCCAAACAGCCCTCCCAGGGAAGATGGCTACCTACCTGTGAGTTTGTTTTTGGTGATACAATGGATGTACCATGTTACTCCGCATACTATTACAACTACCTACCGTTACAACGCGACCATTACAACGCATACCATTACAACGCATAGCGCTTTGAGGTGCTGGATAGTGGTAAGTATAATTTACTATTCTAACTCCAGTCCCCGTGGACCCTAGGGAAGGTGTTGGATAGTAAATTATACTTATTCCCTATCCTAGAGCGCCCCCCAGCGCAATGCGTTGTAATGGTATGCGTTGTAAAAGTCGCGTTGTAACGGTAGTGCGTTGTAACAAATGCGTTGTAACAGGTGTATACCGATACAATGGCTTCCAACTGCTCTTGGGTAGGGAGTGCTTCATCCTGTTCAGATGTGGGGCAGGAGGCATGGTGGGAGTTTTTGTGCAGGCCTCCCACCCCCAAACAGCCCTCCCAGGTAAGATGTCTGTGTGGTGTGAATCGTGATGGTGTGTTGTTTGCCTCTCCTTTGTGCTCAGGTGTTGGGCCCTTCAGTGCTGGACTTTTGTAAAGGATTGTGGTCAGGGAAGGGGCTTGTTTTATGCTCAGCTATGTGGGTGTGTCCAAATGGGGTACTGCTGTCAAGTGTGTTGTGTGGGTTGTCCTGGGATTTTTATTTTTGTAGTTGCAATGTGGTTGTGTCATTGGGGTGTGTTCTGTGTTTTTGGGGGCATGGCTAGTTTGCTGTGTGCACTTTGTTGCCTTGTGAGTTTTTTCTGTCGACTGCCATATTTGCCATGGAGCATCCGCAGCAGTGGCTATGCTAAAAGTCTTCTGCCGGCTCTCCCATTCATCACTGTTTGCCGGAAACAGCGGAACATACTGCGGTCACATTGGGGATATCCTAATTTTACGTGCGGTGTCTCCGACGGTTTAGTGGTTTTCCGCTACTTATCCGACAGCCGTGGACGTATTGTAGCTGTCTCCGGCCGCTACGGGTGTTTTTTTGTTGCCTCGTACAGCCGCGGTATGATTTTTTTGGGCGGTTGATCATAATTGTACTGCCGGTTTTCTCGCGGTACAGGTGGGCGGTTGATTTCCGCTACCATGGCGGTCGGGGTGGTTTTCCGACCGCCATCTTAATGGGACCCTTAATTACTCACCCTTTTTAATGGAGTCACATCTTTCATCTTCCAGTCTTTAAAGTGTACTTCCTGATCTGCACTATGAACTCTCTAAAATGTAACACCCATAACTTTATAATTCCTAAATAAATGAATATTGTGAAGGAGAGCACCCATTGGGAACTTTCTCTACGAATTCTTTAACTGATTTAAAACAATTGCACACCATTTAGAAAGGTCTTAAGGTTTATCTTCCTGGGTTGCCTTTTGCCTTTTTCAGGTTAGATTAATTGTGGCCCAGCGATGTTTAGGAAAATACTAATAATGCAGCTATCAGAACTGCATGCATAAGTGAAGTGTATATCCATTACTCTGCTTGGAAATATCAGAAAAATACAAAAAACGGGCAGAGGTCCTCTGATTGATTCAATTTCCTGGTATGGAACAGAAATAAAAATGAAATATTTTTCGGGGAAGCCATCCTGTTGCTACTGCTTTGAATAATGCACATTAAGATGTTATCAAAACAATGGAAGGAACACTATGGAAATGGATTTTTCTTTCGTTAAAACAAACATGCTAAGCAAGATAACAGGCATTTGCAATGCAATCGATCTCACTTTTGGACCTTATAAGTATTTAGTGATGCAGTGGGACCACTCCAGAGGGTTGTGTTAGGCAGAACGAATGCAGAATATCAGATAAACATCGATCTGAGTGTATCTAAGGCATGGGACTGCATGAAAATACACACCATTATAAAGCACTGCCAACTAGGCTACTGGCGTCAACACTGAAAGGGATGGGTCAATAAGTGTATCAGACCAACAACATTCTTATCGCCCTCCTAGGACATGTTTCATTATACAGAATCAGGCCCCTTCTACAGCACCCCCATCCCCGTTGATTTACAGAGAAAGTGGAGGGTCGAGGGCAACTGCTTGCAGCTCGAAGTAAAGAGCATTTCATAAGGAGACAGCACCCAGGATGACTTCACGCGGGTAGTAATGAGAAGGGGCCATGTAAACAAGGGAGTATACCCTATTCATCAATATTTTTAAAAAGGTGGAGCCCAGCACACCAATAACTTGGAGAATTGGGAAGCTTGCACCACAGCATACATCAATTGGTTTGTGTGTGTGGAGGGTAAGGGCCCAGCACATTAGGAGTACTTTAAAGCGGGGGTTCACCGAGCACACCGGTAGTGGTTTAAGCAGTTCTCATGATCTATGACACTTAGTTTATCAGTAGCTTTTAAGGTGGGACACTGAACGAGTTCTTCAGAGTGGGGGGTCACTGGCTCATCAATGGTTAAGTGGGTATCCATCACCACTAATGGAGGGACGGGAGACACCCAACTTATCTGTATTTTTGAAGTGGCTGGGGAGGTGGGGGGGGGTGTGGGGTAACGGCACCTAGGACGGGAAGGGAGTCCGTGCAGGTCACACAGTGAATATTTTGCACAACAGGGAGAGTAGGGTGAAGGCTATCTGGGCTGACACAGCGAGACAAGAAGGAAAGCAGAGATTCAGGGAAGATGCTCAGCACTGGAGGCAATTCTGGTTGGTTGGTTGATTGCTTTATTTCGATATGCATATATCATAAAAGCGATACACAAGATTAAAACAGCATGTCGAAAAAAGTATGACTGTACAATAAGTAGAAAACATTAAAACACATTAAAACATCATAAATTAGTTAAAAGAAAATTAAATTGATGTGGACAGTCTTCTGAGTCTAATCAACCAAGCCCATTTTAAAAACTTGGCAACGGCACAAACAATTGGGGGGGGCTGTATTTGTTAATAGAATCCGAAGGGCGACAGAGTGCTGACGAGTACCCAGTTCTCTGCAGATAGGACCAAGCCAACGTGATCTTGGTCGGCCGTAATCTGGGCATTCAAAAAGAAAGTGTGGCACAGTCTCTGGTTTGTCGGGACAGAGAGCACAGTATCGTGAAGAGGGCTGGGATTTATTCCACCTGGAACAAAAGTCGGCCAAGGGTAACAGCCCCAGCCGGAATTTGATGTACAGGGACCGGTCCATGGCAATTGTTATTAGATCCATGTATGGCTCGTAGGCAACGACATCTTTTATCAGCAGAAAAGCTGCGGTGGTTTTGCAGTGCTGCTGATTACTGATGCGCTTCACGCGGACCCACTCCCAGAACAGTTTTTTTAGGGTCTCCTTCGGGGGGGCGGAGGCAATTCTAGCAAAGTCAGGGGTGTAACATGAGCCGGGTGCCCAGCCATTCAGAGTTCCCCCTACCCGTTAACCAAGACCAATAGATATCAGAGATATAGAGGAGCCGGGCCTCTCATCCCCTCCCACCCAGTGCAGTGGCGCAACGCAAAATGGTGGGGCCCCCTGCAGAATGTAACGAGGGGTCCCCTGAGTCTCCCATAACGCACAGATTTTAATTGGCATTGGAATGGAAGGGGTCTCCTGAAGGATATGCTTGCCTCACAACCTTGCCTTTGCTTCCACGTTCTGCACCATGTACGTTTGCTGAATATCTGTCTTCCCGATGTGTTCGTACTTCCAGCTGTGCTCTGTCTTTGGACAGCCCTCATAAGCTTTGACTCTGATGCATAATTGCACATAACACAAAGTCTATGTCCAGGTCTTGTCCCGAATGTGGCTGGCAGTAGACTTCATTGTGTGAAATATGATGGTGTAAACCCATAGCTTCCATCTCAAACATGCTCAGATATAGCAAACCTTGCGGGGTGGGGGAGATACTCTGATCCCCCACCCAAGCCACTTCCCAGTTTATTATAGGGTGGTCAGTTCGAAGCTTTTAAAACGTAAAAGTTAACAGAGAAAATGTGATAATCCTTGTGAAGCTCATTTATATTCTCACCCCCACACAACCCCCCCTCCCACATAAAAATAATGCTGGTCGCACCCAAACTGGTTTGGTGGCCCATTATCCTATGCCCAAAAATAAAAGAGGCCTGAACAATGTTTATTGCCTTGGTCTTTAAAACTCCACTGTGTGTAGCCCACCACACATAATTCATTTAGGAAAGTGATGTTGACCTCTTCCTTGAACTTCAAGCTACAGGCCTCTGAGGGTTCTTGCAAAGAGAATCAGTCCTGGCTTTTCTGCAGCTCCATAATACAGCGAAGAGACAAAATGCATGCCTGTGGCTGCTAAACTCAATACAGTGATTTACATGCAAGTACACACACAGACACAGAGCAACCCCTTGTGACTTCTCAATGTGTAGAGTCACAGTACGAGCAGTTCAGTCTGAAGAGACAAGCAGGGGAGCACTCCAAAAAGTGGTGTGATTTCTCCCACCAAGATTTGCGAGAGTTTGGGAAGTGGCCATCTTGCAGTCAGGTCATCATGCCCAGTTAGTGCCATTTAGTCGTTATCCTATTGTATCTCTCCTCT
The DNA here is from genome assembly GCF_964263255.1 of Lissotriton vulgaris. NCBI lineage: Eukaryota > Metazoa > Chordata > Amphibia > Caudata > Salamandridae > Lissotriton > Lissotriton vulgaris. The sequence goes on from NC_141687.1 coordinate 924,963,144, forward strand.
CTATGGGGTAGTCCCAGAAGCTCCTCTCAACTGCTGCTGGGGAGCTGCTCATAGTTAATGCACCCAGCAGCTCCCCCCCCAAGGCTTCAGCATTCCCCTTCTGCTGAAAAAAATGAGCATGCTCAGTGGCTGCTGTCCTTGGTCTCCTGGGTGCTGCTTACACAGTGAGCATACTTTGTAGTTCCTCAACAAGTATCCAGGGGATTAGCTACCATTTGTGCAGCAGGTACACTGGCACCAGGCGCAGTGCCTCCAGGGGGGCATTGAACACTGATAATTGCTGTATTTACTACTACTAAGAGGACATTTTCCTTGCTTACACCAGGGCCCCAGGCATCCTTGCTACGCTAATGCAAGTAGTTGTTTACATGAGTACACGTCGTTGGATGACAGTAGACATTATCTGTACTCTTTTATGTCATATTTTTTTAGTACAAAGGCCAAAGTCTGGTACATTAGCCAAAGAAAACTTACAATAGGGTAGCAACCTACACTAGTAGGTGATCAGGGTACTATCCCACTGTTGACACTGCCATGACCAGCAAACTATGAATTCAAACTCCAGCAGGGCCAACTCTGCCCTTCATTCTTCTGATGTTAAAACACTGCTTAACATTACATTTAGTAACTATAGCTAACGTTCCCACTTTTCCTGATGTTTACATAGAAATACAAATGGGAAGTTTCCTTGCCTATATTTACTTTTAGAAACTAAAAATATCCCAAAACTAGGACTTCTTTTGAGTGACCTTTCATTTTTGAAAAACGACTATCAGAGCAATGTCTAGGCAGTCTGAAAGCAACGGGAACTTAAAAAGGATGAGATTTCTTTAAATAAATGTTTTGTGCATGTGTCTATGCAATAAACAATGTTTTTATTTTAGCGTATTGCAAAAACCCAAAAGTCACCCACATGCCATGTGTGTGTGTGTGCAAGTTTACAAGCATGTGGAAATATAGAAGTTGCATCTTTAACTTTGTCAGTGCACAAAATAATTATGCATAATCCCTGAAAAGAGAGGATAAACATACATTTGAATGAATACGGATTGAATGTTACCACACTGACACCATATTTTATATTTATGGAATTCGACTTCCCTCCTGCTGTTTATAAGCTCTGTTCATAACAAGGATTAGTATTAATTAAGGCTCCCAGTTTTCAGTTTTTACTGATTTTTACAGATATATACAGACAGAAAACAATATGTTTCCTGCCTGTATTTATTTTTAAATGCGGAAAAATACTGAAAATTGTGCTTCTTGTGAGAGACTCTCCATGCTGTCTTTCATGAATTCCAAGTAAAACCTGAACAGATACACAGCACAGGGAGTTAAAAAAATAGAAGAGATTTTCTTAAATACAGACATACGTTAACTTATATTTGAAGTATAATCCTAATATGTACCTGTGGGTGTAGTTTTATGTTAAATGTGTCTTCTTTTAATTGCTAATATGCAACAGGTATCCACGTATAAGGGCATTTGTAAGAGTTGAATTAATGTAGAAATATACCATTTTGTGACTCCATCTATTCTCAAAACACAAAATAGATATGGATAAATACCAATAAGATCGCCAAAAAATAAATATGGATAAATACAGACGGAAATGCTAAAAGATAAATACCATAAAACCGGGAGCCCTAGTATTAATCAACCGACCAACCTTAGAACGATGGTCACCAAATTGGCCTAGTTAGGATTCAAATTGGTGCCATGCAGACGTCATGTGCGAGCGTTTAACATGCCAGAAGGATTGTTTTTCATCTTGTTTGGAATTTACTTCAATACCAAATACAGTGGCCCGGTGTGAATTTTTAACAAGGGAGCCCTAGCTGGAAGGATGCACTCTTTTGACATGGTGCGTCCTTGTGTCTTTATTCACGAGGAATCCTTGGTTCTGAGGAAGACCTTGGAGGGTCCTCTGTCTTCCGTCTGTGTAATACAGCGACATATGGGGGTCTCTAGACCCAATGCAGCTCATTGGCTTTCCCCCTGCACAAGAAGGGTGTCACTCAGCGCCGCTCCATAGCTGCCAAGGTTTCAGATTGCTATGTTTGACATTTTCTTATTTTCCGAGGGCCTCATTTATGAAAAGTGACGCATCGCTGCGTGAAAACAGCGATGCATCACTTTTCACTACGCACTTCTTACGACATTCCTGATGCGTCATATTTAATGCATGACGCATGATGTCGCAAGGAGTTACAGATACGTCAGTATTTCTGACGTATCTGTAAGCGCAAAAGTGACGCATTGCTGGAGTGTGTCACAAAAGTGACGCAACTCCAGCAATGCGTCCTTTCATATGGGGAAAAGCCCATGTGAAAGGGCTTGCGTCAGTCTTACGCCTGCTGTGAGGCAGGCGCAAGATTTTGACGCAACAGCGTCCTAAAAGTGACGCAGTGAAATCTCATAGATTTCACTGTGTCACTATTACGAGGCTTTTTGCGGGGGAACGCCCCCTCTGCATACATTATACCTGACGCAGGTATAATGTGGCGCAGGGGTTTAAAAAGTGACGCATCTACCTAGATGCGTCACGTTTTAAATATGGCGCAACGAGGCGCATTTTTTACACCGCTGGTGCGTCACAAAAAGTGACGCACCGGCGGCGCAAAACTGACGCAAGGCCTTCATAAATAAGGCCCCGTGTTCTTAGGAGTGACATTCAACAACTAATCAGTGACACTTTCTCGCGAGTAAAATTAAGCAATGAACAGTAGGTAAGCATTTAAATATCAGAAATAACACTCATTTGAGCAACCAGGAACTCTTAGAATATTTTAAAGCTGCTGCTGCTAAGCAGCATAAATGGAAGGGCAATTGTGAAACTTGTTATGTATGAGACTTGCCTTTGTAAAGATGCTCAGCACCACCTATTCAGCTGTCACGAACTCAGAGCACTTATCGGACACCTGTTAAAGGTGTATTACTTATCACTTATCGGACACCTGTTAAAGGTGTATTACAAGGGCAGTAACAGTTATTGGGGTCCCGGCTGGGGAACAGGCATGAAACTGAACATCCTGACACAGCCTAAATAGGACACCTGTAGCCAGGCGGCAGAAACAATTGTTGAGATGCTGCCGTAGGCAGCTTGCACTTGTGCCTTCTGGTTGCTCCCTGGAAATTGATCCAATTAATGCCACATCGTTTGAGTCCGTAGGCCCTCTCTCCTACATCGGGTTCGATCAAACAAGCTGAGAGGCCCCAGCGAGAATCTCAGCAGCTGTCAGCTGACTCAGGAAACGCTGCCCAGCCCGCAGTCTTAGCAGCCAGTGTTATCAGGATTTTATCTACCTGTTTGCAGGAGCTTTATGGGAGATAATGTGCTTTCAGTTTGGAACTTGTCTCCCCTGACAGGCGGGGCCATAGATGCTGTGTTTCCAACAAAAACAATTATTTTATTTATGCTTAGAAGGTTTCTTAAACAACTTGTTTTCAGAGGTTCACTTTGGACGGGTGGTATCCGGCTGGCACTCCCCCACTACCACTGCACCCGCTAGGATCCCGAAGAGGCCTGGTAAAGGGGCAGGGCTGATGATTCCTTTTCTGGCCGGGAGTCCCGGACCGAACTGGTGAGGCACGAGGCACCGATGCAGAGCCTTGTCAGGTGTACTGTTGTACCCAATTACAACAGAGAATATTTAAGCCAAGCAGTGAGTGCTGTAACAGGCTCAGCACAGGGATAATTGACGCTCAAAAAATCAGTATTTAAATACCTGATTGGGACTTTTGTCTGGCTCTGGCACAGCGAGCGACGGATACCAGCAGGGCAGCGTTATGAGAGGCGGCAGGCACCAAATTCGTCCCCACCCTGAAGACCACGCAGCCAATGGCGCAGAAAGCATGTGAACGAACACATGCAGAGGGTGCAGCCATGCAAACCAAGCCTAATTTTAATGGCACACCGCTGTGCATAGTGCCATCACTGCGTGCAGGGTAGGACCACATCAAACTAGCTGGTCCCAGAGTCAGGCCCAGTAAGTGTACTGTGCTTGGGGGCCCCCTAGAGCGTGGGGCCCCCCGCACTGCGGGGGCTGCGGGGGCCTTTGTTATGCCTGTGGCCCTACCACTTTGTGTTCAGTCACTGGGAAGACGGAATCGTGCGGTGCATGCTTGGGGCTCGCAGTACAGCACCACAGCGGGGCGGGGGCAGGACAAGATGCATAGGGTAGGCTCCAGTGCAGAAAGATGGCACTCGGCATAAAAAGGCTTTGACATATGTATCCATCACAACAGGCACAGGGAGGGTGCCTGGCACAGAGAGGATGTGTAGACACCCATGTCGTCAAAGGTGAGTGGGAGGGTAAGGAAAGTAAAATTACTGGAGGCATCACTACTACAGGCGCAGGGAGCAACTACAACTGTCATGACGCTACCAAGCACACCAGACACAGTGTGGCCCTACCACAGAATGATAGAGAGCAAGCACAGTGGGCATGAACAACACCCGGCAGTTAACCATCAGCACAAGAGACAAAATGGGAGCCCAAACAAGTAGGTACGTTAAGCCTCATGCGAGTATAGACGCAGAATTGGAGACAGGAGGGTATCTGGCACACTGTATAAACAAATAAGACAGCACATATTACAGCAGGCAAAGAGAGCTCCTCGTACAGGCACCAGAGCATAAGACGCGTTGAGCACACAGGAGGCACTCAAACAAGTATTCGCTGCAGGCACCGGGTGGTGGCATCCAGCAGAGCATGCATCATCACAGCTGCACACAGTGGCACCAACACTGTTCTATGCAAGGGAAGCAAACTGTTCCTGCAGTAAGATGCTCCGGAAACGACACTGTGGGGATTGAGCTCCCCACCTCCTTTCCAGTAGAGCGGGATCTCCTCCCGATGAGACCACGTGATTCCTCTCCTTAGGGCTCGCCCCCCTACAGTTTCTCTGGCTGTTCTCAGCACTCGGGACCCTCTCCCAACCCAGGGCACCCATTATCTTGAGAGAGCACAGCAGTACAGCGCAGCAGCAGGCGGGAGGCAGAGCGAGGTGTTGCCATGCCGGACTCCAGCAACAGACTTCATTAAAGAAAGTAGTGCTCACAGACTTAAAACACCTACTATTTAACAGCCGAAGTAAAGGGGCCAGTCGCCATGGGACGTTACAATTGAAGACAAGGCGTTAGTAGCGAGGGACTAACAAGCCTATTAAGGAATCAAAAGCCAGCATTTACGAATGATAAAGACACAAGCCAATGAAAAATGTGGGCAGGTGAGTGGGCGGGGCTTCCATTCCATACTCCACCACAACAAGTCTCGCAGAGCAGCGCATGTGCGCTGACTCAGGCTCAACCTAAAAACGGTTGACAATGTGTAGCATATACTTTGTATGAGGGAAAAAGTGCCCAATTTTTAGAAAGAGCACTTCTGATGATTGCAAATATTGAGAAATATTTATCAAAAACAAGCAGCAAAAGAGGAGACATTATGCAGCAGAATCCATAAGTAGGCAAATGTTGGCTTCCAACTGTATAAGTATGATGATATCCTGATGTATCATGGTGTTGGGGGAAAAGATGAAAAAGAGAAAGGTTTTCACCTCCCAACTGAGTTGTCCTGCGCAGGACCAATGTGGATTTACTAAGTAACCCAAGTCTTGTCCAAGAGGCACGTGCTCAGGGTCAGTGGTGCCCTTTGTTGAATATGCCTCCACCAAGAGCGAACATGCCTACACCCAGAATCTGTTGGGCATCCTGCACGCTGTGGGGCCACCCCCTGTTCAAGGACTTCAGCTGTTCCAATGGGTGGGTGTTAGAACTCATCTCAAACAAATACCCACTGGGTTGGTCTATTGCCATCAGCCTTGTACCCAGGCACACAACAATACAAAAAATAACAGTGTGTCATAGTGGACACATATACATTTCAGATAAGTGAGCCAACAAAAAATACAATGAATTTCTTGTGAGGATTAGAAACAGTATGCTCTTTTAATCTCTCAAACTCGCCAGCCGACAAGTGTTTCGTCGCAACGGAATAATCTTTCCGCGACTCCTCAGGGCTGGGAAAGGATACAAGGGTAACTCATGTTGGCTGTTCTTGTAATGGTGACGGCTGTATTATTTGATATGGAACCTGTGTTTTAACACGACTTCAAACTGAAATCCGAAGAATATGGGAATAAAGACTACAAATTGAACTTGGACTTTATGGAATTCTGATTTATGGACCATTACTGAGAAAATGTATTGGTTGTAATATATAGATATTGGAGTTATTGCTCAGGGAATCCGAACAAAAAACTTTGGCACTCATAAAGTGCTTGGTGCCATGTTTGGCCCATCTACAAACCGCACAAAAGCCACATTTGTAGAAACCAAAGTTGTGTGGTCTCAGCCAAGTTGAGATAGTAATGTTGCGTGGTATGGTAGGGCTCAGCCTGTTTTTAAGGGTTCTACCTTTTCTGAAAGTGATCTGTGGATGGTGGGATATGTGTTCTAGAATGGCTTTGTCTGCTGTCAAGACACCGCAGTGTTTCTCAAAAATTCTCTGCAATTATTGGTGCAGATCATTGAAGTCCGTAATCATTTACATTGTTTTCGTTCTTGTGTATGAACGTGCGGCCTAAGTGTGTCAGCCCACCCCCCCAAACTTTTGCTAATGCAATGACAAGGACTTTGTTGCTTATTCCCATTTTCTCTTTACCTCTTCCTCCCTTAATACAGACTTTCTACCTTTATCTTTTCGAACACAGGTATGACCAAGTCGTATCCCTGAACCTATTTAGGTTATACTCGGCTAAACTCACTACAAAGCACAAGCATGTTTATGTAATTTCACACTCTTCACACGCAGAACTAACATGCTTTAAAATCTATTTTCGTGTATCAACTTGTGTCTCATCCACATCTTCTCCACCATCACCATCTATACTGAATTTTTAATATGCATTTGGATTCTCTGTAAATAGCTCTTGCACTCAAGGTTTTCACTTGAAACAGTCACTAGTAAGACATTAGTCACAGTTCATTGTTTAGGAACGAACAAGCGAACTTGTTGTGGTTCATGTGACATTATTTTCCCTTGTATCCTTTCCCAGCCCTGAGGAGTCGCGGAAAGATTATTCCATTGCAACAAAACACGTGTGGGCTGGCGAGTTTGAGAGATTAAAAGAACATACTGTTTCTAATCCTCACAAGAAATTCATTGCCTTTTTTGTTGGCTCACTTATCTGAAATGTATATGTGTCCACTATGACACACTGTTATTTTTTTGTATTGTTGTGTGCCTGGGTACTAGTCTGATAGTCTATATTGTGTTGGATTTCCTCCGCACTTAATTGGGGGTAATAGGGCATACCCCCTCATCCAACTGCACCACATGAGTATTTCATTTTTATTTCCAAATATTGCGTTCACTAGAAGCTGAACGCCTGAAAATTTCCCTGTTACTTAAAAACCCTTCTTGAATGTATTAGATCTATTGCCATGCCCAGCTGGGTGTGGATTCAGTGCCTCACCTACTGTCAGGCACTCGGATCCCTTATCCACATCGCAGGATATGGATGATGTCAATTGTGATGTGATATATAACGTCACCAGCGCTTTCTGTCACTGATGAGGTGTTAGAAATGGGGGTCTCTAGTTGGTAGAGGTAGGTTCCTTTGTCCAAATAGGGACCCTTGCTTCTAGGGTAAGGGGGGATACACTCTTTAGATAACCCCCACTCCCCCCCCGGGGTAGCTTGGCACAAGCAGACAGACTTATCCCAAAGGCAATGTGTAAAGTATTTGTAGTCAAAACACACAGTAATTCAGTGCTAACACCACAAATGAACACCACACCAGTTTAGGAAAAATAAAGTATCTTTATTTAAACTCAACAAGACCAAGATGACAAAAATCTAACATACGTGTAATAAGAATGTGACTTTTCAAGGTTTCAAGTAACTGGATACATAGAAAACTATGGATGGGTAAATTTTCACAAAGTCCCTGAAAAATGCATCAAAATTCACGGGGCCAAACTGCTGCAGAGATGGGAAGCGTTGAGAAACAAAGAGATGCGTCAGTTCCTGATACCTTGGGGAGGCGATGTGACAGTTCTGCTGCACGCAGAAGAAGTGATGCGTTGAATTCTGTCTGTAGGGGGGAGTGATGCGTTGACCCCAAGAAAATTCTGGTCTGGGGGTGATGTGTCGGGAAAACTTGCCGCAAAGGTACGATGCATTGAAATACAGGATACGTTGGCGATCGATATGGCGACATTGAGCGGTGCTGCATCAGTTTCTTCAGCCACAACACCCAAGATACGTCTGTTCTTGCAGCCGCAACAGGCGGTTCTTCAGTTCGACTGCGGCGCGGCGGTGTCTGGATATTCTTCTTGCACAGCGGTGCTGCATCGGAAAAACAGTCACAAGAAGAGCGTTAATTTCTTCAGTTCTTCTTATCTGAAAGCTCCCAACAGCAGGAACAACCCCCAAAAGCCCAGAACTGGAACATGCACATCCTGACAGGTCAGAACTCTCAGCAGCAGAGTGTTCAGGGGAGCTGGGGGTAAAGTCTTTGTGTCCCTGAGACTTCAGAACAGGATTCCAGCACACACAGGCCCTTGGAGATTTCCTTCAAGCAAGTTCGAAGCACAGTTCCAGTTTTTGTTCTCTCTTTGACAGAAACAGCAACTGCAGGCCAACCCCACATGGCACAGAGCAAAGGGCAGTACTCCTCCCCACAGTTCTTCAGTTCTTCTCCTTGACAAACGTTTCTCTTGAGTCCAGAAATAATCTAAAGTTCTGGGGTTTTAGGTGTATCACTATCAGGACATGTCATATACCCCAAAATGTCTTTGTTCTTGTTGTGCAAGGGTCTCTGAGCCCAGTCCAAACCAGTTCTGTCCTCACTGGTGCAGTATGACTACAGGGGGTGGAGACATCATTGTGCAAAGGGAGACAGGCCCTATTCAGGTGCAAGGGAAACTCCTCCCACTACTCTAAATTCAGCCAAGGTCTATTCAGCTCAGCTCTGTGTCATCCAGGAAGGGCCCGGCACACCACTACCCCCCCAACTCCCCAGTAGTTGTCTACAAAGAATGCACATCCCCAGCCCCTGTCACTTCAAAACCAGACGGTCAATACACAAACAGGCAGAGGCACACAGCATGGTTAAAATAGAAAATGCATACTTTCTAGAAATTGCATTTTCATACACTCAATTTAAAAACCATCCTTACTAAAATATGTTTTCTTAAATTTCTGAGTTCAGAGAGCCTAATCTTTATTTCTCCATCTTCTCCCGATGGTGGGAATTTATACTTTTAAGATGTCAGAAAGTATTTTCCATTCTATCCTATGGGGCAATGTAGCCTTTCAATAGTGAAAAACAAAATTGGCAGTATTCCACTATCAGAACATGTCAAACACACTAGTACATGTCCTACCCTCTACCTCCATTGCACCCTACCCATGATCGCACCTTGGGCCTACCATAGTGGTGTCTTACATGTAACAAAAGAGAAGGTTAAGGCTTAGCAAGTGGGTAAGCTTGCCAAGTTGATATGGCAGTTAACAAACTGCGCTCAGACACTGCAGTGGCATGTCTGAGATACCTTTTCAAGCTACTCATGTAGTTGGTACAATCAGTGCTACAAGCCCAATAGTAGCATTTGATTTATAAGCGCTGGCGCACTCGGTGCACTCTACTAGGGGCTTACCAGTAAATCAAATATGCCAATCATAGATAACCAATCATGTTCACAATTTACACAGAGAGCATATGTACTTTAGCACTGATTTGCAGTGGTAAAGTTCCCAGAGTCCTATAGCCAACAACAGCAGGTCCGGAAAAAATAGGAGGAAGAAGCAAAAGGTTTGGGGATAACCCTGCAAAAAGGTCCAAGTCCAACATGAGGTAACTTGTGATAATATCATCTGCAGTGTAAGAGATAATGAGAAGTGCATTGCAGGGTGGGATATAAAGTCATATAGCGACCTTAGCAAGGAAATGTCCTTGCAATTTAGGTTAATTTGCATAGACAGTATATCACAAGGCCTTTCTCTGCTAATCTTTTCCCAATTCTATTCCATCTATGAATTCCTTTAAGAGTAAATTGACTTCTGTTTCCGTGTCGGGCACTAGAATCCTGCCAGTCACAGTTACATGGGAGCTCTTATCTCATGCTCTAAAATTATAAGAAATGATGCCACAACCCTGCACTGCCTGCCACTGGTGCCCGCTATACTTACACAAGCAAATTAGGTTCTTAATCCTCAATCTAACGTGCATGCTGTTGTCTCTAGTTATGAAAAAACAACCAAATGCCAGTACTGCAAAATACTTCTCTCACAACTTTGTACTGAAGAGTAGAGTTAAACGAGTTCCTCAGAAAACCTGTTCATTTGAATCAATCCGTTTATTTCAAGTTATAAATCAAGAATTACATTTTTTGTATCAAAATTTTTTGTTTTCTCAAAAAGATCTCACATTGAATCTACAGGAGAGAGACAAAAGGAGGGGAAAGAAAAGTGCCCTACCTAAAAAAGTTTATATTTTACTTGAATTACACATTCTCACATTCATTTGTTTGTTCGTCCACAATCATACTCCTATATACAATTTTTAAGCATCATGAAAAAAGTGTTTGGAAAGTGTAATTCAAATAAAATATACACTTTTTTAGGTAGGGCACTTTTCTTTCCCCTCCTTTTGTCTCTCTCCTGTAGATTCAATGTGAGATCTTTTTGAGAAAACGAAATATTTTGATACAATGCAGATAAGCCAAACCCTTTGTTGGTTCATGTTGTCTCTAGTTATGCCCATGCAATTGCTGAACTTTGTTTTATTGGTACTATAAACCTTTGTTTTGTACGCAAAGCCTTTTATTGTGTAAAACAGTAAATATTACTATATCAGGGAAGTAAGCTACATTTGTTTTGAGTTTCTCCTAGTCTGATAGCAGTTAGTTTTCAGGTCAATGCCAGCAGCAGATTTTGGACAGTGACAGAAATGTCGTACACTTGTCCTTTTCAGACAATACAATCAGGGGTGTAACAGACACCCCGCATCCCACGCTAAGTGGTGGGTAGGACCCAGTCTTCAGTACGTGAAGGGAGTCCCCTTAGCTCATCTGTAGAGAGCTGTGTGTGTCTTGCAATAAAGCAGTTGCAGTGTGCAGCCTGCTCTGAGCTCCTCACGGTGACCCAGGACTGATGAGAAACAAACTAACAACGTTCATTGTTTCTCTTCAGTCAGAGCCAGGCCCAGAAAAAGGATGGGGGTGGAGGCCCTCAGAGAGAGCATTCTCCACTGGGCACTGCTCCTCTGACAAGGAATGAGGCAGCACAATGCTGACAGGGGCAGGAACATGTTTGCTTTGCAGGGACAGGATCTGCTGGGACGCATTGGAAGAAACAAGCAATTGCAATGCAATTGGTCTCGCATTTGTGAGAGTTAGAGCTATTGACGTTGTAAAGGACAATGTATTTTACCTATGCGTTTTCTGTTTGGAGTGGAGTGAATGTGTGTTGTGTCAGGTTGACACATGTGGTTTTGATTGGAATTGTTAGTTGTGGAATTGTTTTGTGTGGATTGGGTCTGTATAGTGAAATAATGTGGTATGGTGTGCAGTGTAATTATGTGGTATTGAGTGTACTGGAATTATGTGGAGTGGGATTGTGTATCTTGGAGTGGGATTATCTGGAATTATATTTTGTGTTGTGTTGTGGTATGTAGTGGAGGTTACTTAAGTGGTGTGCTGTTAAATATTGTCAACAAGGGGTGGTGAGGGACAGAGTCTCTGAATTAAGCAGAAAACTCTCACCCAGTCAAGAGATCAGGGCTAGATCCAACACCGTTTTTTAGCTCACTGCACCATCCCAGTTTCAGAACCTGGCTGTATGCAAATTAGTCTGTTCCTGTCCCAGTGCATGATGGGAACAGGGCAAACCAAACTACAAAAGCCAATTCTTACACTGGGAAGGAAACAAGCTCCCGGGGACCGGTATCTGGCATTACAGCCGTCTTCGGCCCGGTTTAATCCTGATGGTGCAATGAGCAAGGGACTCATGTCTGAGTATACCCTTCCACGCTTAGGGTGGACAAAAATATTTACAACAAGGGGTGGTGAGGGACAGAGTCTCTGAATTAAGCAGAAAACTCTCACCCAGTCAAGAGATCAGGGCTAGATCCAACACCGTTTTTTAGCTCACTGCACCATCCCAGTTTCAGAACCTGGCTGTATGCAAATTAGTCTGTTCCTGTCCCAGTGCATGATGGGAACAGGGCAAACCAATCTACAAAAGCCAATTCTTACACTGGGAAGGAAACAAGCTCCCGGGGACCGGTCTCTGGCATTACAGCCGTCTTCGGCCCGGTTTGCTTCAATCCTGATGGTGCAATGAGCAAGGGACTCATGTCTGAGTATACCCTTCCACGCTTAGGGTGGACAAAATATTTACAACAAGGGGTGGTGAGGGACAGAGTCTCTGAATTAAGCAGAAAACTCTCACCCAGTCAAGAGATCAGGGCTAGATCCAACACCGTTTTTTAGCTCACTGCACCATCCCAGTTTCAGAACCTGGCTGTATGCAAATTAGTCTGTTCCTGTCCCAGTGCATGATGGGAACAGGGCAAACCAAACTAAGCCACCATAAGCGTGGAAGGGTATACTCAGATGTGAGTCCCTAGCTCATTGCACCATCAGGATTCAAGCAAGCCGGGCCGAAGACGGCTGAAATGCCAGAAACCGGTCCCCGGTAGCTTGTTTCCTTTCCAGTATAAGAATTGGCTTGGTAGTTTGGTCTGCCCTGTTCCCATGATGCACTGGGCCAGGGTCAGACTAATTTGCATATAGCCAAGTTCTGAGCTGGGATGGTGCAGTGAGCTGAAAAACGGTGATGGATCAAGCCCTGATCCTTGGACTGGGTAAGAGTGGTCTGCTTAATTCAGACACTCTGTTCATCACCACCCCCTTTTCTGAATCATTTTTGTCCACCATAAGCGTGGAAGGGTATACTCAGATGTGAGTCCCTAGCTCATTGCACCATCAGGATTCAAGCAAGCCGGGCCGAAGACGGCTGAAATGCCAGAAACCGGTCCCCGGTAGCTTGTTTCCTTCCCAGTATAAGAATTGGCTTGGTAGTTTGGTCTGCCCTGTTCCCATGATGCACTGGGCCAGGGTCAGACTAATTTGCATATAGCCAAGTTCTGAGCTGGGATGGTGCAGTGAGCTGAAAAACGGTGATGGATCAAGCCCTGATCCTTGGACTGGGTAAGAGTGGTCTGCTTAATTCAGACACTCTGTTCATCACCACCCCCTTTTCTGAATCATTTTTGTCCACCATAAGCGTGGAAGGGTATACTCAGATGTGAGTCCCTAGCTCATTGCACCATCAGGATTCAAGCAAGCCGGGCCGAAGACGGCTGAAATGCCAGAAACCGGTCCCCGGTAGCTTGTTTCCTTCCCAGTATAAGAATTGGCTTGGTAGTTTGGTCTGCCCTGTTCCCATGATGCACTGGGCCAGGGTCAGACTAATTTGCATATAGCCAAGTTCTGAGCTGGGATGGTGCAGTGAGCTGAAAAACGGTGATGGATCAAGCCCTGATCCTTGGACTGGGTAAGAGTGGTCTGCTTAATTCAGACACTCTGTTCATCACCACCCCCTTTTCTGAATCATTTTTGTCCACCATAAGCGTGGAAGGGTATACTCAGATGTGAGTCCCTAGCTCATTGCACCATCAGGATTCAAGCAAGCCGGGCCGAAGACGGCTGAAATGCCAGAAACCGGTCCCCGGTAGCTTGTTTCCTTCCCAGTATAAGAATTGGCTTGGTAGTTTGGTCTGCCCTGTTCCCATGATGCACTGGGCCAGGGTCAGACTAATTTGCATATAGCCAAGTTCTGAGCTGGGATGGTGCAGTGAGCTGAAAAACGGTGATGGATCAAGCCCTGATCCTTGGACTGGGTAAGAGTGGTCTGCTTAATTCAGACACTCTGTTCATCACCACCCCCTTTTCTGAATCATTTTTGTCCACCATAAGCGTGGAAGGGTATACTCAGATGTGAGTCCCTAGCTCATTGCACCATCAGGATTCAAGCAAGCCGGGCCGAAGACGGCTGAAATGCCAGAAACCGGTCTCCGGTAGCTTGTTTCCTTCCCAGTATAAGAATTGGCTTGGTAGTTTGGTCTGCCCTGTTCCCATGATGCACTGGGCCAGGGTCAGACTAATTTGCATATAGCCAAGTTCTGAGCTGGGATGGTGCAGTGAGCTGAAAAACAGTGATGGATCAAGCCCTGATTCTTGGACTGGGTAAGAGTGGTCTGCTTAATTCAGACACTCTGTTCATCACCACCCCCTTTTCTGAATCATTTTTGTCCACCATAAGCGTGGTAGGGTATATTCAGATGTGAGTCCCTAGCTCCTTGCACCATCAGGATTCAAGCAAGCCGGGCCGAAGACGGCTGAAATGCCAGAAACCGGTCCCCGGTAGCTTGTTTCCTTCCCAGTATAAGAATTGGCTTGGTAGTTTGGTCTGCCCTGTTCCCATGATGCACTGGGCCAGGGTCAGACTAATTTGCATATAGCCAAGTTCTGAGCTGGGATGGTGCAGTGAGCTGAAAAACGGTGATGGATCAAGCCCTGATCTTTGGACTGGGTAAGAATGGTCTGCTTAATTCAGACACTTTGTTCATCACCACCCCCTTTTCTGAATCATTTTTGTCCACCATAAGCGTGGAAGGGTATACTCAGATGTGAGTCCCTAGCTCATTGCACCATCAGGATTCAAGCAAGCCGGGCCGAAGACGGCTGAAATGCCAGAAACCGGTCCCCGGTAGCTTGTTTCCTTCCCAGTATAAGAATTGGCTTGGTAGTTTGGTCTGCCCTGTTCCCATGATGCACTGGGCCAGGGTCAGACTAATTTGCATATAGCCAAGTTCTGAGCTGGGATGGTACAGTGAGCTGAAAAACGGTGATGGATCAAGCCCTGATCCTTGGACTGGGTAAGAGTGGTCTGCTTAATTCAGACACTCTGTTCATCACCACCCCCTTTTCTTAATCATTTTTGTCCACCATAAGCGTGGAAGGGTATACTCAGATGTGAGTCCCTAGCTCATTGCACCATCAGGATCCAAGCAAGCCGGGCCGAAGACGGCTGAAATGCCAGAAACCGGTCCCCGGTAGCTTGTTTCCTTCCCAGTATAAGAATTGGCTTGGTAGTTTGGTCTGCCCTGTTCCCATGATGCACTGGGCGAGGGTCAGACTAATTTGCATATAGCCAAGTTCTGAGATGGGATGGTGCAGTAAGCTGAAAAACGGTGATGGATCAAGCCCTGATCCTTGGACTGGGTAAGAGTGGTCTGCTTAATTCAGACACTCTGTTCATCACCACCCCCTTTTCTGAATCATTTTTGTCCACCATAAGCGTGGTAGGGTATATTCAGATGTGAGTCCCTAGCTCATTGCACCATCAGGATTCAAGCAAGCCGGGCCGAAGACGGCTGAAATGCCAGAAACCGGTCCCCGGTAGCTTGTTTCCTTCCCAGTATAAGAATTGGCTTGGTAGTTTGGTCTGCCCTGTTCCCATGATGCACTGGGCCAGGGTCAGACTAATTTGCATATAGCCAAGTTCTGAGCTGGGATGGTGCAGTGAGCTGAAAAACGGTGATGGAGCAAGCCCTGATCCTTGGACTGGGTAAGAGTGGTCTGCTTAATTCAGACACTCTGTTCATCACCACCCCCTTTTCTGAATCATTTTTGTCCACCATAAGCGTGGAAGGGTATACTCAGATGTGAGTCCCTAGCTCATTGCACCATCAGGATTCAAGCAAGCCAGGCCGAAGACGGCTGAAATGCCAGAAACCGGTCCCCGGTAGCTTGTTTCCTTCCCAGTATAAGAATTGGCTTGGTAGTTTGGTCTGCCCTGTTCCCATGATGCACTGGGCCAGGGTCAGACTAATTTGCATATAGCCAAGTTCTGAGATGGGATGGTGCAGTAAGCTGAAAAACGGTGATGGATCAAGCCCTGATCCTTGGACTGGGTAAGAGTGGTCTGCTTAATTCAGACACTCTGTTCATCACCACCCCCTTTTCTGAATCATTTTTGTCCACCATAAGCGTGGTAGGGTATATTCAGATGTGAGTCCCTAGCTCATTGCACCATCAGGATTCAAGCAAGCCGGGCCGAAGACGGCTGAAATGCCAGAAACCGGTCCCCGGTAGCTTGTTTCCTTCCCAGTATAAGAATTGGCTTGGTAGTTTGGTCTGCCCTGTTCCCATGATGCACTGGGCCAGGGTCAGACTAATTTGCATATAGCCAAGTTCTGAGCTGGGATGGTGCAGTGAGCTGAAAAACGGTGATGGATCAAGCCCTGATCTTTGGACTGGGTAAGAATGGTCTGCTTAATTCAGACACTTTGTTCATCACCACCCCCTTTTCTGAATCATTTTTGTCCACCATAAGCGTGGAAGGGTATACTCAGATGTGAGTCCCTAGCTCATTGCACCATCAGGATTCAAGCAAGCCGGGCCGAAGACGGCTGAAATGCCAGAAACCGGTCCCCGGTAGCTTGTTTCCTTCCCAGTATAAGAATTGGCTTGGTAGTTTGGTCTGCCCTGTTCCCATGATGCACTGGGCCAGGGTCAGACTAATTTGCATATAGCCAAGTTCTGAGCTGGGATGGTACAGTGAGCTGAAAAACGGTGATGGATCAAGCCCTGATCCTTGGACTGGGTAAGAGTGGTCTGCTTAATTCAGACACTCTGTTCATCACCACCCCCTTTTCTTAATCATTTTTGTCCACCATAAGCGTGGAAGGGTATACTCAGATGTGAGTCCCTAGCTCATTGCACCATCAGGATCCAAGCAAGCCGGGCCGTAGACGGCTGAAATGCCAGAAACCGGTCCCCGGTAGCTTGTTTCCTTCCCAGTATAAGAATTGGCTTGGTAGTTTGGTCTGCCCTGTTCCCATGATGCACTGGGCGAGGGTCAGACTAATTTGCATATAGCCAAGTTCTGAGCTGGGATGGTGCAGTGAGCTGAAAAACGGTGATGGAGCAAGCCCTGATCCTTGGACTGGGTAAGAGTGGTCTGCTTAATTCAGACACTCTGTTCATCACCACCCCCTTTTCTGAATCATTTTTGTCCACCATAAGCGTGGAAGGGTATACTCAGATGTGAGTCCCTAGCTCATTGCACCATCAGGATTCAAGCAAGCCGGGCCGAAGATGGCTGAAATGCCAGAAACCGGTCCCCGGTAGCTTGTTTCCTTCCCAGTATAAGAATTGGCTTGGTAGTTTGGTCTGCCCTGTTCCCATGATGCACTGGGCGAGGGTCAGACTAATTTGCATTTAGCCAAGTTCTGAGCTGGGATGGTGCAGTGAGCTGAAAAACGGTGATGGATCAAGCCCTGATCCTTGGACTGGGTAAGAGTGGTCTGCTTAATTCAGACACTCTGTTCATCACCACCCCCTTTTCTGAATCATTTTTGTCCACCATAAGCGTGGAAGGGTATACTCAGATGTGAGTCCCTAGCTCATTGCACCATCAGGATTCAAGCAAGCCGGGCCGAAGACGGCTGAAATGCCAGAAACCGGTCCCCGGTAGCTTGTTTCCTTCCCAGTATAAGAATTGGCTTGGTAGTTTGGTCTGCCCTGTTCCCATGATGCACTGGGCCAGGGTCAGACTAATTTGCATATAGCCAAGTTCTGAGCTGGGATGGTGCAGTGAGCTGAAAAACGGTGATGGATCAAGCCCTGATCCTTGGACTGGGTAAGAGTGGTCTGCTTAATTCAGACACTCTGTTCATCACCACCCCCTTTTCTGAATCATTTTTGTCCACCATAAGCGTGGAAGGGTATACTCAGATGTGAGTCCCTAGCTCATTGCACCATCAGGATTCAAGCAAGCCGGGCCGAAGACGGCTGAAATGCCAGAAACCGGTCCCCGGTAGCTTGTTTCCTTCCCAGTATAAGAATTGGCTTGGTAGTTTGGTCTGCCCTGTTCCCATGATGCACTGGGCCAGGGTCAGACTAATTTGCATATAGCCAAGTTCTGAGCTGGGATGGTGCAGTGAGCTGAAAAACGATGATGGATCAAGCCCTGATCCTTGGACTGGGTAAGAGTGGTCTGCTTAATTCAGACACTCTGTTCATCACCACCCCCTTTTCTGAATCATTTTTGTCCACCATAAGCGTGGAAGGGTATACTCAGATGTGAGTCCCTAGCTCATTGCACCATCAGGATTCAAGCAAGCCGGGCCGAAGACGGCTGAAATGCCAGAAACCGGTCCCCGGTAGCTTGTTTCCTTCCCAGTATAAGAATTGGCTTGGTAGTTTGGTCTGCCCTGTTCCCATGATGCACTGGGCCAGGGTCAGACTAATTTGCATATAGCCAAGTTCTGAGCTGGGATGGTGCAGTGAGCTGAAAAACGGTGATGGATCAAGCCCTGATCCTTGGACTGGGTAAGAGTGGTCTGCTTAATTCAGACACTCTGTTCATCACCACCCCCTTTTCTGAATCATTTTTGTCCACCATAAGCGTGGAAGGGTATACTCAGATGTGAGTCCCTAGCTCATTGCACCATCAGGATTCAAGCAAGCCGGGCCGAAGACGGCTGAAATGCCAGAAACCGGTCCCCGGTAGCTTGTTTCCTTCCCAGTATAAGAATTGGCTTGGTAGTTTGGTCTGCCCTGTTCCCATGATGCACTGGGCCAGGGTCAGACTAATTTGCATATAGCCAAGTTCTGAGCTGGGATGGTGCAGTGAGCTGAAAAACGATGATGGATCAAGCCCTGATCCTTGGACTGGGTAAGAGTGGTCTGCTTAATTCAGACACTCTGTTCATCACCACCCCCTTTTCTGAATCATTTTTGTCCACCATAAGCGTGGAAGGGTATACTCAGATGTGAGTCCCTAGCTCATTGCACCATCAGGATTCAAGCAAGCCGGGCCGAAGACGGCTGAAATGCCAGAAACCGGTCCCCGGTAGCTTGTTTCCTTCCCAGTATAAGAATTGGCTTGGTAGTTTGGTCTGCCCTGTTCCCATGATGCACTGGGCCATGGTCAGACTAATTTGCATATAGCCAAGTTCTGAGCTGGGATGGTGCAGTGAGCTGAAAAACGGTGATGGATCAAGCCCTGATCCTTGGACTGGGTAAGAGTGGTCTGCTTAATTCAGACACTCTGTTCATCACCACCCCCTTTTGTTAAATATTGTAGCATGATGTGGAAACCTTTGGTGTAGATTGGATGTATGTGGTGTGTTTTGTAATTGTGTTGTTGGTTTGAATTATTTAGTTTGTTGTTGAATTATGTGGTGTGGAATGTAAATGTGTAGAGTTGAATTGTGTCACGTGGAAGTGTGCGGTGTTGAGTGAAAATTATGTTGAGTGGTATTATGAGGCATGGTGTTAACTGGATTTATGTGGTGTGTATTTATGCAGTACGGAGTAGAGCATAAATATGTGGAGGTTAGTTATGTGGTGCTGAGTGGTATTATGTGGAGTGTAATAATGATGAATGATGAATTGTGTGGGGATGAATTGTGGAATTGTGTGACGTGGAATTATGTGGCATGGTGTGGTGTATAATAGTGCAGAGTGAAATTATTCAGCATGTTGCAGAGCTGTATTTTGTGGAGGGTAATTATGTGTTTTGGAGTTGAGTGTAAATATGTTGTGTGAAGTGTAATTATATAGGTTGAAGTGTAATTATGTGTAGTTGAATTGTGTTGTGTGGAGTCTAATTATGTGGTTTGAAGAGGTATTAAGTTGTGTGGAATGTTATTATGCTATGTGGCATTATGTGGTATGGAGTGCAGTGGACATATGTGTTTTTTTATTTTTAGGATCGTAATTATGTGGTATGGAATGTTGTAGAGTTAAGTTATTTATAGTTGAATTGTGTGGCATGGAATTATGAGATGTACAAATGTGTGGTAGAATTAGGTGGTGTGGATTTGGACAAGCTGTGCATGCTAAGGCTTTTATGTTATGGGGTTAAAGTTGACGATTGTCTATTTTTCTTTGTAAAAAAAATACGGGCTGTTTCTTTACCTTCTGGTACATTTCTGAACAATGTGCTCAGCTAAACCGTATTGTTGCATTTAGTACGCATGCAGGGAAGAATAAGTGTCTGGTAGACATGCAAAAAATCATCCTACGTTTCAGTATTCCACACTTTTAAGTAGTATTTCCTATCCTAGATTGAGTTACCTGTTTGCTTTACAATGACAGTTAGTAAAACAAGTAAGTGCTTTTCCAGCCTGTATAAGTAGCAAAGGGTTTAAAGGTACTTGTTTTTGTGCAAGGTATTGCTTGTCCCAGTTTGCAGAAGGGATAAAAGACATCTCCAAATAATAATAGGGTTGTCAGGATGGTGCGATTGCAAAATATTGATACTTGTGGATTTGGTGAGGACTACGGGCAGCAAGTGCTTGATACGCTATTTGTATAAGAAAATACAATTTTTTTCTCTTGTTATCCTCTATTAGTTATTAGTAAGGAAGGGGGAAGAGAATCGTTTACCGACAGCATTTGGTTAGTCTTAGGGAGACATAGAATACTGTGGTCTGTGGTACATGCCGCCCAGAAGGCATCGGTACATGTATCAGGAGCTGCCAATGAAATTAAGTGGAAATGCGCATTAGACGTTGCCGGTATTGATGGCTACTGTGTGGTTGCAGACTTTGCTGGGCTGACAGTGGGTGGGGAAAAGCTACGTTGTCACTGTAGATTTAATTACATGAATCACACATTCTCTCTGGTGTTTGTCCTTGGGGTATTTGCTGACTGGTGCTACATATGGGATCAGGTTTATGACAGGAGGTATGGTTTAGTGGGGTACATAGTGTAAATTAATGTTGGTGTGAGGAAATAAAAATCTCACCCATTGTACATTTAATATTATTGTGTGCGTCATGCAGAGGATGAAAAGTAGCAAGAATGGCTTTGGTGCGGTACAGGCTAGCAGGAAGAACTGTTTTGGGGGTGGTCAGTTGAAGAGATTGTTTAACATGTTTTAAAATACCACAGTGGCATTGGGTAGGGCAGCAGCTGAAAGGCTCTGTCTGTACTAGTAGGCAGTGGTTAGATGGGGACCGGCTATCAGTCTTTCTGTCGTTGGTGGACAGCGGAGCAGTGGGAGGCAATCACAGGATCGCAGTGACATCCAAGGGGTTGTTTTAACCCCTTCGCTGCGGCGGCTATTCCGCCGCAGCGCTAAAGGGGCGGGGCGGCCGCATGCTGGTGACGGAGCCGCTCCGTCACCAGCCGCGGTTGAGCTATGCTGGTGACGGAGCGGTTCCGTCATGACCCGCCCCGCTCATTAGAACCCCCGCGCAGGCGCGAAATCAGCGCCGCTCAGGCGCGGCGGCTGGGCCATGACGGAACCGCTCCGTCATCAGCACAGCTCAACAGTGGCTGATGACGGAGCGGTTCCGTCATCAGCAGGGGAGGGGTTAAAGGTGGGCAGAAAAGCATAACTGTGGATTTTGTAAGGGTGAGAGTAGAGTGTAAAGGATGTGTTAGTAGCAGGCCCGATAGCAGTGGTCTGTGTTTGGACATGGTTAACTGAGCGGGCTTCGCTTGGAGTTGGGTCATTAAGTAGGAGGATGTGTTTGGTTGGCCAGCTAGAGGCAGTGTTATGTAACTTTGCTGGAGGGCTAAGCAGCAGTATTTACTGATGTATGTAAATCGCCTGATGAGAGGGCGGATGTGACCAATGGAGGAACAAGAATCCTGTTTTTATGGATGGGGTGAGCTCCTGCAGTATGGTGGGTTGCTGGCCTGAGAACTCTTGACTGGTGTGGAGAATGGGGGGCCCCCTCCAAGTACTTTGTAGGGGGGCCCCCTCAAGTTTTGTTATACCATTGAACAAAAGATTTCTAAAAGCCTGTCTTCCAGCATTTCTTTGTCCAGTCATTGCCATGCTCCCTAGCAAATGCGCTAATGCATTGACAGCTTTTAGGTATCTTTCTTCATTAATTCTTTATTCAACATTTTCATAAGAAAATAAAAAAATATGCAGATGCTATCAAGGGCATCAGATATTCACACTGCAGAATCTAACAACTTGTTCTCATGATAAGATTCCTTTCCAGCGTATTTGTGTCCATAAACATTGGTCTGAAATGAACTAGGGCCCTAGGTACAGGAGATAAAACTTGGGGGGGTAACGGAATGTTGTAGCTATTAGTTGCGGAAATACAGTATTGCATATGTTAATTACAGACATTAGTATGTATCCTCTAGATATAAATGACCTCTTATATTCATTGCCACATTTTTAGTCAGCAAGGAAATGCCCCCAAATGTAATTCAAAACATTACGTTTGTCATGGAGTGTCTATATTTTTTGTTCACATGTTGCAATGCACAATCATTCAGTAAGCCAGTAAGCCAGAGGTTCTTAACCTTGTGACTGCAGTGGACCCCAAATGAATCATTACTGTGATTCGGGGGCCCCCACTGAGTGAGTTTTATGATTTGAACTTCAAAATAATACACAAAATACAAAAATATGTATTAACCAAACAAATACCTAAATATTGCAATATTTAGTTTAACTCACAATCAAAAAGGGAACATTTTTCACATTTCCAATGTTGATTCTCCAGTTGAATATATGTTATTAATATTCATATATTAAATGTAATATTAGTACATTTTTTGAAATATCTGCAGACCTTCTAATGAGGCCTTGCAGAGAGCCCTAGGGGTCCATGGACCACAGGTTAAGAACCACGGCAATAAGATATTCTGCCGTAGTGGGCACTTATTGCGACCTCCAGTGGCATAAGATACAGATTTGAATGCATCAAAGGATGGTGCTAACTATCTCTGCCTCTAGTTCTGCATATGTGCTAGATCCATCATGTGGTGTAATATGCCTAATTGCATTGATGGAGGTACTGCCACACCATTAGCCTCTGCCAATTCCATCCCAACGCTATTCCAAAACTCGGGTAATGATGGGAGGTGTTAAGTATGTGGGGCAGGTCAAAACTCATGGTTCCACATCTCTAGCAATCAGAGTGTGGCAGCACATGCGCTCTAAACATTTAAGGGGTGTCAAATATTAGTCATGTAGGATCATAAATACAAGAAGTTCTGTTTGGCTTCTTTCATACGTTTATCATGGACCTCGAGGAAGGATGCCCAATCTTCCTTCAGCATAATATTTATTAAGTGCAGTTTGACAGAAGGATCTGATAGTAGCAGACAGAGTGTGGAACAACAATAGACAATCAACCAAGACTTTATATAAGCCTGATATTATTCCATTGTAGGAAGAACCAGAGGTCTTGAAGTATCATAGATTGGTTGAGTTGTGCTGAATTGTTCCATACTATCACACAGCTGCAAAATCTGCTCTTCTCGCAGTGGTCCAGTTGGTGCTATTGCCACTGGTATGATTCTCTGAGAGCATATTCCCTATGTGGTCAGTCAAAAGGTTTTAGTGTATGATTTGAGACATGTTGGTCTAGGTGAGTAATTATCTTCTGTTTCAAATTTCCCAATGCAAATGTTTGCCTCCTATGAAGATGCATGCGTTGTTCTAGCGGGATGTGCCTATTTCCGTGTGAGCCTTCTTCCGTATTGCTAGAAGGGCCCTGATTATCAGATTGTTGGGCATTGTGGCCGTTGCCCAATTAGGCTTATTTCAGTTATGCCCATATTGGTGGTGAGTCCTTTCGGGACAAGAAATACACTAGCTGAGACAGTAAGTATGCCATGTAATACTGTCACAAGTGTGGCATGTATAGTGCACCTGCTGTTGTATGGAAGTGCAGTTACAATGTTATAACCTAGGGTCTTTGCCATTCCAAATAAATGTTTTTCGGTTTTAGTCGATGAATGTCAAGACCTAAGATAAGTCAAGATCAGACCACTGTAACATGTCATTTGGGTCTTTATAATGAAAGGATTTAGTTGTCTTCTACCATATCTTTTAGGCCCCTGCTTATTTTGATTCCTAGATATTTTGCTCCTTTCGGCTTTCATCGCATATCGAGAAATCCTGTGCAGGCTCAATTAGTTTCCTTAGTTATGGAACAAGCCTCACATTTTTCCCAACTGATATTGTAAACGGATAGCTTGGAGAAGGATTCATTGAGTGACATTGTGGTGTAAAGTCACTCACTACGTAATGATAAGATATTGTTTGCATAAAGGAAGTATTTCACTTTGCTTCAAGTCACTGGGATTCCTTTAATCCTGTTGGACATTCATAATGCGTATGACAAAGGGTCCATTGTTGACAGTAAGAATAGTGAGGACAGTGCCATCCTTGTATAGTATTGTAGGTAATGGGAGAAGGTTACAATAGAAAGCTTCAGTTGTTAACTTGTATGATAGTGTCTTTGTAAAACCATCATACCTTTGCCATAAAGTCTTACCCCAGACCTTCCCTTTCTAGTGTCTGGAACAGATAGTCCCAGGCCTTGGCTGCATCAAGCAAGACCACAAGGGTCTCCAGTGATCTACCCGGGATTGTCCACAAAATGTGGGCCCATGTCCTCAAGTGATTTCTGGATGTGCGACCTCATACGCACATAACTTGCGAGTCTTGCACCAAGGAATGTATCATTTTACACAGTTGTGTAGCTAGTAGTTTAGCTAACATTTTGACATCTGTATTAATAAAGGAAAGAGGTCGCTAGCTGCTAGAGTCTAAGGGCTCTTTACCATGTTTCAGTGCAACAGTTATGGTTGCTTTATTTAAAATGTTCCCTAGGCTGACTGTTTTTCTGCCTCTTTAAATAGTTGGTGCATCAATAGCTGGCCAGCTTTCTTCCTTCTCATAATTATGCCATTTCAGTTTCACTAAGGCATGCTCTGCCTGAGAAGTGTATAGGAGGTTCAGAGAGTATTTTTCTTTCTCAAGCTTGCATAAGAGTTTGGCAGTTGAGTTGGAATTGTATCAGATTGTAAGGTCTGGAGTGGACGTTTATAAGATCAATTGTACTTGAATCTTGCATGATCAATCAATCAATCAATAGCATTTCTATAGCGCACTACTCACCCGGAGGGTCTCAAGGCGCTGGGGAGAGGGGGTCCGCTACTGCTCGAACAGCCAGGTCTTGAGCTGCTTCCTGAAGGCGAGGTGGTCTTGGGTCAGGCGGAGGTGGGTCGGGAGGGAGTTCCAAGTCTTGGTGGCCAGGTAGGAGAAGGACCTTCCTCCTGTTGTGCTTCTTCGGGTGCGGGGGATGGTGGCGAGGGCGTGGCTGGTCGATCGAAGCTGGCGGGTGGGAGTGTAGAAGTTGAGGCGGCTGTTGAGGTATCTTGGCCCTTGGTTGTGTAGGGCTTTGTGAGCGTGGGTGAGGAGACCGAAGGTGATTCTCTTGTTGACCGGGAGCCAGTGCAGGTCTCTCAGGTGTCCGGAGATGTGGCTGTGTCGGGGGATGTCGAGGATGAGTCTTGCTCAGGCAGTCTGGATCCGCTGGAGTCTCTTCTGGAGCTTGGCGGTGGTTCCGGCGTAGAGGGCGTTGCCGTAGTCCAGTCGGCTGGTGACGAGGGCCTGGGTGACCGTCTTCCTGGTCTCGGTGGGGATCCACCGGAAGATCTTACGTAGCATGCGCAGGATATTGAAGCAAGACGAGGAGACGGCGTTGACTTGTCTGGTCATGGAGAGGGAGGAGTCCAGGATGAAGCCCAGGTTGCGTGCGTGGTCTGTCGGTTTGGGTGCGCTGCCCAGGGCGGGGGGCCACCAGGAGTCGTCCAGGCGGCGGGCGAGGAGCCCAGGATGAGAACTTCCGTCTTGTCTGAGTTCAGTTTCAGGCAGATGGTCATCATCCACTCGGCTACGTCTGTCATCCCTTCGTGTAGGTTGGCTCTGGCGGTGGCGGGGTCGTTGGTGAGGTAGAGGATCAGCTGAGTGTCGTCGGCGTAGGAGATGATGTTGAGGTTGTGTTGGCATGCGATGGCCGCAAGGGGGCTCATGTAGACATTGAAGAGGGTGGGGCTGAGCGAGGAGCCCTGAGGGACGCCGCAGATGACTTCGGTGGCTTCTGATCTGAACGGGGGAAGGCGGACTCTCTGTGTCCTTCCGGCGAGGAAGGAGATGATCCACTCCAGTGCCTTATCCTGGATTCCGACGTTGCTGAGATGCTGCACTAGGGTGCGGTGGCAGACTGTGTTGAATGCCGCGGAGAGGTCCAGGAGGATGAGCGCCGCTGTTTCTCCGTTGTCGAGCAGGGCTCGGATGTCATCGTTCGCTGCGATGAGGGCGGTCTCGTTGCTGTGGTTGGCCCGGAAGCCAGACAGCAAGAGGTCGAGCGATCCATTCGTCTCGAGGAATGCGGCCAGCTGCTTGTTGACGGTCTTCTCGATGACTTTGGCCAGAAACGGCAGGAGCGAGATGGGGCGGTAGTTTTTGAGTTTGGGGGGGTCCGCTGATAGTTTCTTCAGTAGAGCGCTGAGTTCGGCGTGCTTCCAGCTCTCCGGGAAGGTAGCGGTGTCGAAGGAGGTGTTGATGATGTCCCGCAGATGGGGTGCGATGACAGCGTCGGCCTTGTTGAAGACGTGGTGAGGGCAGGGGTCAGTTGGAGATCCGGAGTGGATGGTGTTCATCGTGCGGATGGTGTCTTTGGTGCTGATCGGGGTCCAGGCTCGGAGGGTGGTGGTGGGGGGCGTAGGTGCGGTCGTGGGGAGCGTTGGTTGTGTGCTGAAGCTGTAGTGAATGTCAGCGATCTTGTTGTGGAAGTAGGAGGCGAGGGAGTTGCAGAGGTCTTGAGATGGGGTGATGTCGTTGTTTCCGGCGTTGGGGTTGGAGAGCTCTTTAACGATGTTGAAGAGTTCCTTGCTGTTGTGTGCGTTGTTGTCCAGTCGTTCCTTGAATGCAGTTTTCTTGGTGGCGTGGATCAGTTGATGGTGTTTTCGGGTGGCGAGCTTGAGGGTGGTCATGTTGTCTGGTGTTGGGTCTCTGCGCCAGGCTCTCTCGAGGGCTCGGCAGTTCTTCTTGGAGCTCTTGAGTTCATCGGTGAACCAAGGTGCTTTCTTACTGCCGGGTCTGCTAGGCGGGGTCCTTAGTGGGGCGAGATCGTCTGCGCAGTTGCTGATCCACTTCGTGAGGTTGTCGGCGGCCTGGCTGGGGTTCGCTGAGCTGGTGGGGGGGTGCTGGCTCAGGGATGCATGCCTTTCCAGCCGCCCATGGTAATTAGACTTATGGCTTCAAGATTTTGACTTTGTAGGTGTAAATATATGCTTTCAGGTGTTGTCTGTTGGTATTTATATCTATCGGCTGACATGCACCATTGCAAGGAGGACGGCTAGATATGGCCCAGATGTAGGTGTACTTGCATGGGGGAATGGTCATCATCTTGCATGAGCATTGTAGGGGGTCTATTAGGATGGCGGGCAGAAAATCACACCGACTGCCGTGTTAGCGGGAAAAGACCGCCGGTCCAATTAGTATGCTCTGCAGTCAAAATCCGACTGCGGGGGTACGATCGTGGCCATTAACATCGCGACGGTCGCGATGTGAAAAGGAGCATGTCATGCATATCACTGCAATGCGTGGCAGGCACTGCACAGTGCCTGCCACCTGGTACAGGGAAATGTCGGGGGTACCCATGGGTACCCCCCAGTGCACCCACACCCCCCCAACATATTGGGGGCCTGGAATGGGCCCCAGAGACATTCTCTGCATGCCTTTCCATGGCAGTCCCACCAGCGCGGAAAGGCTGGCTACCGCTGGCATCATAATCATGCCGGCAGAGCCTGGCCCTGCACCAGCACCATTGTAGCGGTTCAGGTCTGCCCCCTAGGCAGGCGTGCGGACTGGTACTGGCGGAAAAGTGGCGGGCGGAAAATCTCACCGCCGCAGTCATCACGTCCATGCTAATGGGACCAGCTGTTTTCCAGGATGTCCACCGCCAGCCATCAGTCCGCCATCCTAATAGACCCCTTAGTAAGGAGGATCTGGCCAGAAAATTACCTAAACAATAGGATGTACCATGAACCCTTGAGGAGATCGTATTGCTGGGGTGAGTCATATGTAGAAGTTTTCAAATGTCTGGAATCTATGATAAGACATTAAGCCTTTAAGAACAGATCTGTCACTATCATGGTGTCTGTCTAGTGGGTCCATCTTATAAAGGAAACCGTCTACCATCCGGCTTCAGTTCGTGCTTATCAGGGCCTGGGAAGAATCGAATTCTCCAAGCAATCCTGAGAAGCTAGAGAGGGATATTCTCTTATTGTTTTGGGGGCATACACTGTGCCGAGTTTTAAAACAGTGTCAATGGTTTTCAACGTTATCCATCTTCCGTGTCAAGCCATTGGCATAGTATCTGGTGTGACAGAGTTTGAGTTATTATGATCACTACTCAGCATTTCCTGATATTAGTGCCCACATCCTCCTTGTTTACTTGTGTCTTCACTATTGATTACTGTTCCCATCCAATCTTTTTTTAGCTTGGCTGATTTTACTGCACTCAAATGTGTTTCCTCGATCAGTGCTACATCTGTGTGTTTTGCCTGTAGGTAGTTAAGTATCTTTTTGTGTTAAGTAAAATGTGACTGTGTTTTGAAATTTCGAGATGCTATTACTAGAGGTTTGCAAGGGAGGATTGGGCAGATATGTGTCATATATTAGCATGTCTGCAGAGTAGCCACAGAATTAAACCTGTTAGACTTATGTGAGTGTTTGTTGGGTACGTCGGTGTGAGGGTTGAGCTCTGGGTTTACCCAGCAGGGATATTGACCAATGGAGCTAGTGCATTCAGAGAAGAGGGGGAAGTCAGATAGCGTATGGGACGGTGAGCGCGATATTAAAATCAGGCATGAGATTTAAGACTCCGACTGAAGGCACCTAATGAAATGGGAGGGAATGTAAATAATGGTGTTCTTTGTGTGCTGCATATTGGAATCCCTCTGAGCAGTTGGTTTATCAATAGCTAACCAACTAAAGACCTGGAAACTGTAATCAGCAGAATAACAATCAGCAACAAGGGCAGCTCTGGCAGGCTCAGAACAAAGACTTACTGTACTATCCATCAGATCTTACAAAAAAGAATTAATTGGTTCAAGTAGAGGAAGTCTCTTTATGGTGATATATGCAATTGGGGATGTGATACGGCGTGGAAGAATATTTCCAGGTTTTTTGACAATATTATTAATGAACTGCACGATTACTTAAAATCTTTACAGTATAAAATAAATAAAAGCTTGATGAACGTCCCGTCTCCCCCCCAAATGTCCCGTCCACTCATAAAAGTAAATATTACTTTAAGTTAAAATGTTAATAGTTAGTACAGTTTAGTTGTCCAAAACAGAGTTCTTTTAAGAGGAGTAGAGTGTAGGTTGCTCCGTTGTTTCACAACAGATGAAGGGAGGCACATGAAAGTTCGGTAAAATCTATTCGTACGCCAAGGGCGGTTAACAATAGATGGATTCCTTGTTAGACCTTTGAACCAGCCCAGGTTGGATGACTGGGGCCGGAGAATTCCAGTTACTTTGCAGACACACTCCTTGAGTGGGAGTCAAGTGCCATTTTCACCTGGTGTATGAATTTCCAGGTAAATAGCTATAAGTAACGGTACTTGGGTAAAAGCATGGGCTATGAGCATGAGTTAAGTATGAGATCATATCATAACGTATGCCTGGTGAGAAGTGAAAATGGTTTGCTCTTCATGGTGTGTTGACAGTTGTACTCAGTGACAGGGCCAAGCAAGGTGTCTCGGGGAAGAATGACAAAGATTAATCATACAGAGGCAGAGGTTACACATTGAGTATACATGACTTTGTTTAGGGAGAACTTGAATTTACATATGGGAGGCTCTGCATAAGTGGCGCATAGTACCCTTTCTGAAAATGGGAAACGCCCTCACATGCATGTTGCACCTTTCATCATAATTGAAGTGTTTTGCATTGGTTTAACTGACTGTAGGTACATTACATCTCCTGTTGTAGACAGTATTATTGGAGTGATTCTGCTGTAGTTTCTTCAGTTGTCTGGGTCTCTATCATTGGTGAGCTGGACTTATCTCTGTTTCTTTCCAAGGCATTGATGATGCAGCTCAGGCCTTCTTTATCTGATCCCCGTCATCATCTTATGCCTCCTTTGCTGCCATCCTTGGGTATTTTTCGGCAGTCTTTGGGTGAATGTTGTGCATGTCCCATCGTAGGTTACGGGGAGCACTCAAATATTTAATGAGGGCCACGTGGAGGGCCAGAAATTTGCCTTTGCAGTCTCAGTGTACTTAGGGTGATGTTGAGCTGCTTTAGATGAGGATGAATGCATTTGCCACACCCCCATGGTGGTCCCGTAGATGGTAGAGTTGTGTTCCCATTTACTTTCTTCTCAAAGTGTAACTGCTGGGATTCTTTTCATCTACCCTTTGCAAGTCTCCTTGGTTAATCAGTTCCACGCCCCTAAAAGGACTCTATACTCTTCTGTCATAACCTGTCTCTGTGGCATATCCTGCCTGGGCCTCCAGATCGGTGTAAAGAAGGAGAGATGGTTATGGTGGTAACTTCCTAGCAGCTGGAGAGGGCAGAAGGCAAAAGGGAGAGTTTATCAGAATTATTATGTTAGATGCTGTGCTCTCACTTCTCCAGCACAGCAAGTAGAATGGCTGACGCAGTTCCCACTGCTTCATGTATAGATTTTAGCTGCTCCCTCAAAATATGCCCCAGCATGTCCTGCAATGTTTCACCGCTGTTGCAACTCCACTGATCTAAAGCATCATGCAGCAGCTGGTGGTGCAGCACTCTTTCTCCAGCAATCGATAGAATGGCTGTGGTTAGGTTGTTTTGTGGGCCATGCTCTGTGGGGGTGGGGAGGGATAAATCCAGTGTCTTTGCCGAGCATTCAGGCATAGTTTCCTTCAAACAAAGGCTTGATCTGGTGCTACATGTGTTGCTGATTCTTCTTAATGTGCCGCTGATGGTTCCACCTTCATCTGTATTGAGGAAGATCCTAGCTGGCATTCAGACCCCACTTAAAGAGTGGCCATCTTTGCACAGCCATGCTCGCCATCTTCTTTTGTCCATTTTTAACGCTTTAATTAGAATACAAAATAAAACTCACTGGATTACAGTACAGCCCAAGGGACACTGATGTTTGTATTAAAACACAGCTAAAGGCAGGAACTTCCTCAAACAAAATTGTTTAATTTGCTTTATAGCATAATTAATTGAACATCTCTATTGCATCTTTATTCTTCCAGAGAAGATGATTCAGTGAATTTAAACCTATTGAATCGAAAATGGATCCTGCACCAACATGGCTTGTCAGGCACCACACTCCTTTGTTTGCTTCCCTTATTTGTCAATTAATTAACACTCTATCCAAGATGTTCACCTCCCAAACCCCTTGAGATGAAGAACTGTTATTCATGAACTAAAATAATCCAATCTAGGCTCTGCAGTAAGATTTTATACCAATCAACTGGTGTTAGCCAAGATGTTTTGAGAAAATTGATTTCCCTCAATTCCTACTTTATCTTGAAAACAAAAATTGTGTCTGTCTTCTCCAGTCAGGTCTCTCTCATCTGCAATCTGGCCTCTGCCCTAGTCGCAGAACAAAACCCTTATTAGGTTGCAATGGGTTGAGGTGAGGATTTTGGTGTTGCCCAGATTGCCGACTTTGCAATTCTGGAACCAAGGCTCACAGATCATCGACTGTTTAACACTTCTGTATTGTAGTGCTACGGAGTGGACTGTTTGGTCAATGTGGATTTTGATCTTAATACCTTTTTAGGTAGCCAAGACCTTAAAATAGTGACGGAATGTCTTCAAAACGGCATGTACTTGTGAGTCCTAGGTGTTTCACGCAAAGAACACCAAGTCCAAGACTTCAGCAGGGTGGCAGCTAATGAGGGTGCCCATTACTTCTTTAGTGACGTGAAAGCCAGCTTGCACCCTCCAGTCACTGTGGGGTACTGATTGTTCAACGGTTTCAACCAGTGGCAGTGGGTGTCGACTGCCATAGGCAAATATCTTGGCCACTGTCATCTCCAGCCGTGGGTGGGTATCAGCTTGAGAAACTGAGACATATCTATGGCTTTCACGGACGCCCCGGTGTCTATCAGGGTGGCTTCCACCATGAAGGCACACTTGAGGGTCAGCTTCTTGCCACTGTCCACTGGTATTGCTATGAAAATGGTGAAGACACTTTCGTCACTGTCAAGGAGGCCTTTGCCACAGCATAGATTCATCGGACTGTCACCCTGTGGGTCTCCTTCATTGCGAGGTTTTTCAATGCTGTGTGCCCATTGTGCTTGTTCTGGGTGTTTGTCTTCTCTCTGGCAAACGCAGGCAAAATGGTTTTCCATGCCACATTTGGAACATGATTTATCTTTGGCAGGGCACGTTTCTCCTTGGTGCGGGTCTAGGCGGTAATTTCCACAATTCGCGGGGGCTGGCAAGGCCTGGGGGATGGTTTGCATGTATCCAATTCTCTTGTAGTCATCGCCTACCCTCTCTTCCTTAACTTTGACAGTACCCCCTGAAGAGCGCTAACTCCATTTATTCTACTTGACTGTTTAAAAGTTGTTGTGAATAAGCTAATATGAGAAATGCATCAAGAGACATTCCTAGTTGAAGTAGAATCAGGAGCCACAGGTTGGATGATCGGCACCCCTGGATCAGCGGGTTGCGTACCTTTTTTGCCTTGTCATCTTCAACGCACTCGCAGCCGCGGTCGGTAGTGGGTGTACCTGCAGGGCGGTGACAAGGGGGGAGGGGCAGGGTGGGTGGTAGTAATGTATGGATTACGAAATTTTACAGGTAAGTAAACATATAAATACAAAAATGAATTTGTTGCGCGCACTGCCTCGCATTTGGTGATGCAGTGCACTTAACGAAATTCGTTTTATTTATTTATATGTTTACTTACCTGTAATACTCCGTAATCCATACATTACTACCCCCCACCCTGCCCTCCCCCTCCCCACGTCACCGCCCTGCAGGTCATCCCACTACCGACCGCGGCTCCGCACTTGTTGGTGAAGTAGCGCAGCTGGGCATGAAAAGCTTCAATGTTTTCATCCTCGCACTGGCAGGCCTGACCCAGTTTGAACCAGTTGGAGACTGGGTTTAGCTGCAGGTCGAAGTATGCATTCAGGGCTAGCATTGCTGAGTCGTGGTCACGGTTGGCTCTTCTCGCAGGCAGGGCCTAGAAGAGCTGCTAGATTTCTTCACTTCCAAAGTGGAAATCTGTTTCCTGTGTTGCATGGAAATAGTTGTTTAGTCTTCCAATCCATGTGATTGTGATCCCTGTGCTGCTCTTGTGGGGTCTGCCAGGGCGCTGAATGGGGGCAACGCGGGCATGAAGGTGTGGGATCTTGGTCCCACTAGAGGTGTTTGGGCTTTGGCAGCGATTTTCTTCTGATTGTCAGCCCTGGCGGGGGCTTCACAAAGATTTGTAGGAGCCTGCTAGGAGATGCAAAGGTTGTTTTTAATGCAGGAGCTTCTCCTTCATGGGTGTTGTGCTTGGCACTCTCGTGGGGCTAGCCACCTTCTGGGGTTCAGGCTGGCACTGGATGGGCTCAGGACAGACCTTGAGAGGAAGAAGTTACCCCTGCTTCACTCTCTTTTTCTTCTTTATTATTTATTTATTTTTAGTATTTGAATTCCCAGCACAAGGCAGGTGCAATTACTCTGGGGTGGTAACAAGGTGGCACTGACAGGTCGCTCTTGCTGGTCCTCCATGCAGCCATACTCACCTGGGTGTCTTAGTACTCGGCAAACAGCCGTAGCAGCTGGTGGTGACGCCCTTTTCCTGGGGTCCATAGCACTCAAGAGCACTGGCACGCCGGGCACTCCAGCTGAAGCGGCCCACTTCGCCGGTGACCGAGGACTTGACTGAGAGTGGGTGGGTGGGAAGCGACACTGCAAGGAAGGTAAACAACTGCAGCGGGATTCAGCAGCACAGCTCTAAGAAGGAGGTAGGGGGCTGTAGTGGGCCCCAGCAATTCACATCCTCCACAGGGCCATGACAGAACCAGGAGAGGCAGCGCGGGCCAAAGGGACCTCCTTGTCACCAGATGTAGGATGTGTAGGCTCGGGAAAAGCAGGACTAGCAGCTGTCCCCAAAACCATACACAGGACATAGCAGTTGTATTTCAGGTGTAGTCCGAAGCTATGCACAACCGCTCTTAATTTATAACCTTCGGCCTAGGATGTGTGGTGCTTAATTAGGTACTATGTTGAGGCTTAGTGGCACTCTACAGTATGGTTGACACCTTTCATTTTGGCCAATTGAAGTTAGTTAGCCAGAATATTTTTTGGCATGATCTCTTTGGTTACACCTACTGTGTAATATGTTTTAGGAAATATGAAGGCATATATGGCTCAAATTCTCAAAAGCATTTGAGTCCCTGTATTAAAGTTAGGTGTGCAAATGGCTTGTGTATACGTGTAAAATTGTATTTGGGATGCTCAAAATATGGTTTTACACTTGTAAAAAACTGTGTTTATGTGCTTGTGAATTTTTTCACTGGAATGGGTAGTGTATCCATGTTTGGAAATACTCTGTGAGATTTGCATACACCCATAAAGTGGTGTGCTTGTGGGCTTTCACAAAACTTTGCATGATCTATTCCCTCTTCAGTCACGGTTGGATATTTACTCTGGTCAAGGGCAGGCAGTATAATATCCATGTTCAGGTTGGGAGTATGGACAAAACATCCCCAAAATTAGTGGGTGTGTAGGGCAAGAGGTTTCCGTAGAAACAAAAGTATTTTCCCCATTGTGGCTAAAATGTAACTTAAAAAGTGCACTGCACTCATGTGTGATATTTACACATGCATAAATGTACTGAATGTACACTTACGCAGTATTGGAAAAGATTCTGCATAGGATAATTGGGGGTGCAAAAGAAATCCAGGAGTATTTCTGGGAACCTGTGACTGGACTAGCTGTCGAAAAATGAATTCCAAATGGCATGGTGAGGCATGCATCCATTGTCACCTGGGGGAGGAAACCTACAAATATACATATATATATATATATATATATATATATATATATATATATATATATATATATATATATATATATATATATATATATATTGTTTTTTTACTGGCGGTCGGCAGTAGGTAGTTATACTTAGGACCAAGTTTCCATAGGAAGAGAATTTTTTGTTTTGCTTATAACTTTGACTTCGTTTGTTGAATCTTCATGAAATTTTCCATGCAAATTCTGTGTTCATATCAGCTCCAACGTTAAAGGTTTGGGGGTGATTCGTCAAGGGGGGGGGCCGAGAAAAAAGGGGGGTCCTAAAACGTGTTTTCTTCATCGAATTTCCGTAGGAAACTTTAGACAAGGCTACAGGTCGAACAGGTGAATGGAACTACTCCATATTTGGCAGGGAGAAGGGTCTTGGTCTTGAAAGGACGCTTTTGTTTATTTGGTGTAAATCCGTTCAGTAGTTTTGGAGAAATATCGAAATTTACAGATATCGATATTTGGGGATTCTGCCATCTGATTGGCTGAGGCATGACAAGCACGAGCTTGCTGCTTATTGGCTGCGAGCGGTGCGAGCGGTTGCAACTAGGAAGTGTTGGCAGCCATTTTGTGATTCTGTTGAAGCGAGTAAGGGGAAAAAAGGGTGATAAAGTAGGAAAGAGGAGGGTAGGAGAACTGTAACCTCTGTGGGGTGTGTAGGGTGTGCTATACAGGGGGTGTGAAGCGAACTACTCATACCTACCGGTCTGAAAGTGCTAGGCTAAGGAAATTATGTGAGGTATTGCCTAGAGTCTGATGCTGCTAAGGTGAGCTGCTGCAGGACTCGGGGATTAAAGCGTGAACCCAAACTGTGTGTCTTATGCTGTGAAGTCATGTGCCCTGGCCGCTGTACCACACCTGTGGAAGTAGTGTCAGCATGTGTTTATACCTACTAGGGAGAACTACTGACCCCTACTGGTCTGAAAGTGCTGGGGTACGGAAAATATGTGAGGTATTGTTTAGAGTCGCATGCTGCTAAACTGAGCTGCTACCGGACTCGGGGATGAAAGCGTGAGTCCAAACTATGTGTCATATGCTGTGAAGTCATGTGCTCTGGCCGCTGTGCTACATCTGTCCAAGTAGAGTCAGCATGAAGTTATACCTACTCGGAGGAACTTTTGTTTCGAACATTGTAAGTTGTGTATGGTGCTTAGGGGGTGTTATACAGGGAGTGCTAAGGTAAATTTGCGCGTATCAAATCAATTCGGTATTTGTAAAGTGCAAACTACTCACTCCTATGGGTCTGATGGCGCTGGGGGCATAAGCTGAGCTGCTGCTGGACTCGGGGATAAAGCTGCTGAACTGCTGACCCCTACTGGTCTGAAAGTGCGGGGTACGGAAATTAAGTGAGGTATTGTCTAGAGTGTCATGCTGCTAAATTGAGCTGCTGCTGGACTCGGGGATGAAACCGTGAGCCCAAACTGTGTGTCCTATGCTGTGAAGTCATGTGCCCTGGGCGCTGTGCCATTCCTGTCCAAGTAGTGTCAGCAATATT
Source organism: Lissotriton vulgaris (assembly GCF_964263255.1). Classification (NCBI taxonomy): domain Eukaryota; kingdom Metazoa; phylum Chordata; class Amphibia; order Caudata; family Salamandridae; genus Lissotriton; species Lissotriton vulgaris. The sequence goes on from NC_141687.1 coordinate 924,999,545, forward strand.
TTATACGTAGTAGGAGGAAGTTTTGTTTGGAATATGGTAACTTGTATATGGTGCTTAGGTGGTGTTATACAGGGAGTGGGAAGGTAAATCAATACGGTATTTGTAAAGCGGAAACTACTCACCCCTATGGGTCTGAAGGCCCTGGAGGCCGGCATGGAAATTATGTGAGCTATTAAGTGAGCTATTGCCCAGAGTCACATGGTGCTGAGCTGAGCTGCTGTCGGAGCAGGGGATTGAACCGTGAGCCCTGTGCTCTGAACTCATGTTTTCTGGCCGCTGCGGCACACCTGTCAAAGTAGTGTCAGCATACTAGGAAGAACTTTTGTTTTAAACAGTGTGACGTCTGTAGGGTGATTGGGGGGTGCTACAGATGTAGTGTGAATTTCAATTCTGCCGTTTCAAATCAATCCGATATTTGTAAAGTGCAAACTATTCACTCGTACGGGTCTGCAGGTGCTGGAGGCTGGCGTGGAAATTAAGTGAGCTATTGCCCAGAGTCATATGGTGCTATCCTGAGCTGTCACTAGAGCCGGTGATCAAAGCGAGAGCTGCAAAGTCAGATGGTCTGGCCGCTGCGCCACAGCTGTGTGGAGAATACAATTTGGCGAGGGTCTGGGAGTTGCCGTTACCTGGACCTAAAATAGCAGGCTTAAGTTGTCAGTTATAGTGTGGCTCTAAAAAGAGCCCTTGTGCTCATTAGTTGAAGCCCATGTAGGTGCGGATGCACAACTTCAGCTTATTCAGAAAAATTCTGTTTCCTTCATCTGTGAAGTGTACTCCATCACTTCTGTAGATATCAGTCATATCAAAACGTATGTTGTTGTTGTAGATTGACCACATTCTATGGTCTCTGAGGTACGCAGACACAGCTTTGTTGGCATTCTTCCTAGATTTTGTTAATCTGATGACTACATTGGTTTGACTATTTCCACTTCTGTCTTTGGCATATATTGGAATATACAAAGACAGTTTGAGGCACAAGTAACATCAATTGTCCAAAAGTGTCCTTCATAAGAATTTCCAAACCTACCCCAGTCAATGTGCCTAGGTAATTTCCACCACAATGCACAATCATAAGGTCAGGGTGAGGAAGATGCAAAGAGGTTTTAACCAAAGGTAGCAATTGGTGCCACTTCAATCCACTCTGTGCAAACCATTTAATGTCCACATTTTGTAAACCTAGGTCTAAGTCAATACGTCTCTGTTCTGCATACCTCTGCACCAGAAAACATAGCTATGTCCTACGATCCACACTAGCATTTTGAAGGTATGGAAAGATGTCTACAGCTCATGCAGTGCCTGCGTAGAATAAGAGATATGTTTAAAGATTGGGAACTACTTTTTTGCCATACAAAACGATACCTGATAGGGAGATGAAAAGCATTGTTTTTTAAAAGTAGGGTGCACATTCGTTTTGTGGAAAAGCATCTTTGTGATTGGTTAAGACAAATCAGTTTGAATGTGGAGTACATATCATAGGACAAAATTTGCTCAAGTCAACCACACCTGCTACTAGCATTTGGAAGGCACTGTTCGAACTTAAAACAATTGTGAACTTTTAACCTGCACGTGCCGTTAAATGTTCGAGAAAATGTTGCAAAAAAATATAGTTAGGTTTAAAAAAATTGATGAACTTTTAACCTGCACGTGTTGTAGAATGTTCTAGAAAGTGTGTTGATAGAATACGTTGCACTTCTGACTTTTATGTGTCCTTGAATATAAAAAAAACTGTTAAATGGAAAATTAAAAAGAAACCAATAGAGAGAAGTTTTGAAACCTAAAAGAATCAAGGAACTATTCAAATTTGTTCATTACATGTATTTATGTGTGGAGCAACAAAATTACAGACACAACAGCACCAGGAAGAGGGAGAAGCAGGGAGTGGGGGGAAGGGGAAATGGGTACAATGGCACACATGCACAATTAAGTACAGCACTAGTATAGACAAACAATCGCTAAAATGAAACACACCAATAAGGAGCACAAGTCACACAACCCACCAACATCACACCACTGAACAAGCATAGAAGTGAAAACCACACTGCCTGAAAGGGAGAAGGGTGAACAAAAACTTACATGAAGGGGCATCTCACACATAATGCAGCACACACACATACGAAGCAGAGTATATCAACATCCAATCAATCAATCAATCAATCAATCAATCAATCAATCAATCAATCAAATTATTTGTAAAGCGCACTACTCACCCGTGAGGGTCTCAAGGTGCTGGGGTGGGGAATGCTGCTGCTCGTAAAGCCAGGTCTTGAGGAGTTTTCTGAAGGTCAGCAGGTCTTGGGTCTGCCATAGGTGGATGGGGAGGGTGTTCCAGGTCTTAGCGGCGAGGTGGGAGAACGATCTGCCACCAGAGGTCGCTCTTTGGAAGCGGGGGACTGTAGCGAGGTCGGCAGAGCGAAGCGGGCGGGAGGGGGTGTAGAAGCTGAGTTGTCTGTTGAGGTTGGTCCGGTGTTGTGGAGTGCCTTGTGTGCGTAGGTGAGGAGCTTGAAGGTTATCCTCTTGTTGACCGGGAGCCAGTGCAGTTCTCTCAGTGGGGTGTGATATGGCTGCGACGAGGGATGTTGAGGATCAGGCGTGCAGAGGCGTTCTGGATGCGTTGGAGCTGTCTCAGGAGTTTGGCAGAGGCTCCTTCATAGAGGGCATTTCCGGACATCCAACCTGTTGCTGACGAGGGCATGGGTGACCGTTCTTCTCGTTTCAGTGGGGATCCACTTGTAGATCCTGTGGAGCATGCGGAGGGTGTTGAAGCAGGAGGAGGAGACAGCGTTGACCTGTTTAGTCATAGAGAGGGTGAAGTCAAGGATGACCCCTAGGTTGCATGCATGGTCGGTGGGTGTTGGAGCGGTTCCCAGTGCGGTCGGCCACCAGGAGTCGTCCCAGGCCGAAGGGGTGGACCTGAGGATGAGGACCTCTGTCTTGTTCAAGTTCAGGTTCAGCCGGCGGTTCCTCATCCATTCAGCAACAGCCTTCATTCCTTCGTGAAGGTTGGCTTTGGTGGTGTGGGGGTCCTTGGTGAGGGAGAGGATGAGCTGGGTGTCATCAGCATAGGAGATAATGTTGAGGTCATGCCGACGGGCGACGTGGGCCAGCGGTTCCCTGTAGATGTTAAACAAAGTTGGGCTGAGGGAGGAGCCCTGGGGTACGCCGCAGATGATCTCAGTGGCCTCGGAGCAGAAGGGAGGAAGGCGGACGCTCTGTGTTCTGCCGGAGAGTAAGGAGGTGGTCCAGTCCAGGGCCTTCTCTTGGATTCCGGCGTTGTGGAGGCGTGTTCGTAATGTGTGGGGTGGCAGACCGTGTCAAAGGCGGCTGACAGGTCCAGGAGGATGACGGCTGCTGTTTCTCCGTTGTCCAGCAGGGACTTGATGTCATCGGTGGCGGTGATGGGGGCAGGCTCGGTGATGTGGTTGCTGCAGAAACTGGACTGGGAAGGGTCCAGGATGTTGTTCTCCTTGAGGTAGCGGGTCAGTTGTTCGTTGATGGTCTTCCCGATGACCTTTGCCAGGAACGGGAGCAGGGAGATGGGCCGGAAGTTCTTGAGGTCCTTGGGGTCCGGCTTGGGTTTCTTGAATAAGGCGTTGATCTCGGCGTGCTACCAGCTCTCTGGGAAGGTTGCTGCCTTGAAGGAGGTGTTGATGACTTTCTGGAGATGGGGTGTGATGGATGTGCTGGCTTTGTTGAAGATGTGGTGTGGGCATGGGTCTGACGGAGATCCAGAGTGGATGGTGTTCATGATCTTGATGGTATCGTCGTTGTTGATGTTGGTCTAGGAGAGCAGGCGGTCGGTGCGGATGGTGGTTGTGGGGGCGGAGGTCTCAGTTGTTGTCGAGGCAGTTGTGGTGTTGAAGCTGTTGTGGATGTCTGCGATCTTGCGGTGGAAGAAGGTGGCCAGCAAGTCCCACAGGTCTTGCGAGGGTGGGACGTCGTAGGTGTTGGAGAGTTCCTTCACGATGTTGAAGAGCTCTTTGCTGTTGTGCGCATTGCTATCTAGGCAGATTTTGAAGGAGGACCTTTTGACGGATCTGATGAGGTGATGGTGTCTGTGGGTGGTGTTTTTGTGGGCTGCGTGGCTGTCCGGTGTTCGTTCACGGAGCCAGATCTTCTCCAGCTTTCGGCAGGGTTGCTTGGAGGCCCGGAGGTCTTCAGTGAACCAGCTGGCTTTCTTGTTATTGTGACTGTTGGAGGGTTCTTGATCGGGGCGTGGGTGTTGGCGCAGTCGTTGATCCACTGTCTGAGGTTGCAGGTGGCGGTGTCGGGGTCGGTGGGGTCAGTGGGGTCGGCGGGTGGGCTCTGGGTGAGGGTGGTGGTTAGCTGGTCTTCGGTGACTTTGCTCCAGCAGTGGCAAGGCATCTGTTGGGTGCGGTGGTGCATGGTGGGTTTCTTCAAGGTGAAGTGGATGCAGCGATGGTTGGTCCAGTGGAGTTCGATGGTGAAGTTGAAGGAGATGTGGGGGCTTGTGGAGAAGATGGGGTCAAGTGTGTGACCGGCAGAGTGGGTGGGTGTTGTGCCGAGTTGCCTAAGTCCGAGGTTGGCTAGGTTGTCGATCAGGGTGGTGGAGTTGGTGTCGTTGTTGTTCTCGAGGTGGAAGTTCAGGTCCGCGAGGAGGATGTAGTCCGTTCTGGCGAGGGCGTGTGTGCTGACGAAGTCGGCGATGGAGTCACTGAACTGTGGTCAGGGTCTGGGGGGTCTGTAGATGAGGGTTCCTCTGAGGGTGGTGTTGGGGTTGGTGTGGATCTGGACATGCAGGTGTTCGGCGATGCTGAGGGTGTCATTGGTGTTGGTCGAGACTCTGAGAGTGTTCCTGTGGACAATGGCGATTCCTCCTCCTGCTCCATTGGTGTGGTCCCTGCGAGTGATCGTGTAGCCTTCCGAGACGGTTATGGCTATGTCGGGTGCCAAGGTGGGGTTCAGCCAGGCCTCCGTCAGGAAGGCGACGTCTGGGGAGGTTGAGTCGAGTAGGTCCCAGAGTTCAACAGCATGTTTGCAGGAGGAGCGGGTGTTGAGAAGGATGCATCTAAGGTGGTTGGGTTCTTTCCTGGTCAGCAGCATGGTCAGACAGATGCTAGTGAAGTTGCAGTTCCGGCAGGTGAAAGCCCCATGGGTGCGCTTTGGGGCAGCCAGGAAGCAGGTGTGTGATTGTCCGGTGTTGAGTGCGTGGAGAGTTCTGGCATCGTGGCGGTGTCATGTGTCGTGGTGGTTGCGGGGTCCAGAGGTCCTGGTGGTGGGCGCGGTCCAGGCGCAGATGGGCTTGCCTTAGGCGGCCTTCGACACGCCAGCTGCGCACTCGCTGCGCGGCCTCCATATGAGGGGATGTGGGAGGGAGGAGCACCTGGGAGGCGGGAGTGGGGCAGGGAATGGGATTGCAGGGGGGCAGGGCCACAGGGACGCAGTGGCGGGAAAAACGGGCGGAGGCCGCGGGAGAATTGGGCACAGGAAGGAAAAACAAGTTTAGGCAAGAAAACACGTACAGGCACAGAGGAATAAAAACAAGTCTGGGCAAGAAAGCAAGAACAGGCTCAGGGGAATAAAAGTAAGTCTGGGCAAGAAAGCAAGTACAGGCACAGGGGAATAAAACAAATCTAGGCAAGAAAGCAAGTACAGGCACAGGGGAAAAAAACAAGTCTGGGCATGAAAGCAAGTACAGGCACAGGGGAATAAAAACAAGTCTGGGCAAGAAAGTTAGTTAGGCACAGGGGAAAAATACAAGGTTAGGTAAAAACAATGCAGGCAGAGCCGTGCAGCAGCGTGGGGAGCGACCTGCCTGTGAGCAGAGTTTGTGTTTGGACAACACAATGTTGTCCAAACACAAACATTCGCAGAATCAAACACAAGACACAAATGCACTCGCCAGTGGCGGATAAGTGTCCAAAAGCTTCAGTACGAAAGAGGCACATGAGAAAACATAGGTGCAAACCCACAGTCCGGATGGGGTAGCAATTCACGTATGGCAGGCAGCCAGTGAGTGCGTGACACACACATTGGCATACAAATCAAGACACAACACATTTAGAGACAAGTGAAAAGGTGGAAACTTTATTAAAAAAGTGTGTGTCAGTGCAGGAAAGAATAGTGGCATGATATGCAGACAAATGCAGCAGCATGCTTGAATAAGGAACGTAGAAAAACATCGATGTTCACCTCGGGGTAGTCCATCACCAACACACGTCAGTGTCAAGCAGTGTTGGTTGTCCGCGCCTCTGACATAATTCGATGCCAATGCAGTCATGTCCTCTGTTGTTTTGGGACATATGAGCAGATGCACAACATGCAATGAAGTGGCGGGACACGTGCAATTTTTGCACATCGAGTTGTGGTTGCAGGTCCCTTGTCACTCCATGAACGTGAGTGCAGCTGCGTAAGCCACTATATCTAATGAGTGATGGTTGGCCGCAATATTTGACATGTCGTTGACGTAATCCATCAAGTGACCGGGACAGATGTGCTGACTCCAACCACTGTACTCAATGTGCACCAAAGCAGAATCGGGAAGTGGGTCAATTTGGTCACTGCATACTACGACACGTGCAATCTCCCAGGCACAGTTCCCAACATGCATGCCAAAAATCAATGCATCGCATAAACGGGCATCACCATGACACTCCTGGTCGTGGGCCAACAGGGGGCGCACACACTTGTAATCCATGTCAGCTACCCACTCTTTGGACAGGCACACGTCCATGCACCACTCGGCTAGGCATGTTCGACATTGCAATACAAGTTGAACGTGGGTGACATCCGCAATGCAGAAGCTCAGCCGGTAAGTGTCACGCAGTACTGCCAAAGGCAGTGCACCAAGGACATGCAGCAGACATGCAAGGTATAGGTGGATGTGAATGGAGTTGACCATGTGTTCGGGATGCCCGGCAATTGCGTCAGTGGCTCTGCTTGCAGCTGTACTGGCTTGGTTTTTTCCCATTTTCTGGTAATGAAAAGGCACAGCTTGGTGCTGTGAGCCAGGTGTTTGTGCAATGGGTGCAGGGCAGGGGAGTGGTGGGAGTACGTGTGAAGGCCATTTCACGCACGCTAACTACAACAAAGGACTTTTGAGTGTGGGATGTGTACTCGTTGTTCTCAAATCGGGCAGTGCGTAGTGTGGGAGATGGATGCAAATATTATCGTATCTGTCAGGGGGGCTGGCCACTTGCAAGTTCCTTCTCGGAGCAACAGGTGTTCTAGAGCAAGATAGCTCAGATTAAGAACCTTTCATCCCTACAGTAACCTTTGTAGCTGCATTCATACAGGATGTGTACAAAGGCCGGTCGTGGGTGTTGTGGGATGTCTGCGACCCTGGTCATCATGGATGAGATGCCTAGCACGTGACACATGGGCGGGTTCAATGTGTTACGTTGTGAAACAGCTGCTCCTCCCTCCCACGAGCCTCCACACTTTTGTACGGTGCACTGCTGTATCCGTGCACTCGTACACACCATTGTAATGCCTATTCGCGCATGTCCTGCTGCATTCTATCTACACCATGACAGAGCTGTTTGGAGGTGGTGCATGCCACTTTACAACATCGACTGCTGTGGCCCTTGTGACAGACCATGCAAGAACACAGAGACACACTTACCGCACTTCCTGCACACGGACATGTCTGAGACACCCCGTTCCCCTTGCTGGATAGGCACACCCCTGCGCTGACCTGTGTACGCCAGACTAGCACATGCCTCTTGTGCATGCAGGAGGATGCGTGCGTAGCTAGATGTCCAGGGTCACTGCCAATGCTGTGGTAACATGGTAACGTCTGCTGAAGATAGCACACTGTGATGTTGCAGGGCCCGTGCCCATCGTGCTTACACAATGACCACACGGACACACTTGCTCAGATGCGGTTTCGGGGGGCGTTGGCGGTCCTGGGGTTGTTGCGATGGGTGTTGTGGCCCTCATGGGTATCCCTGTATCATGCTCATTCACTCTATGGCAGCTGTGGATGTTCCGGTGTTGCTCTCGGCTGTGTTCCCTTTCATGCTGCAGGTAGTCGTCCTGTTTAACACCAGCAGAATGCAGGTGTAAAATCCTTGGTGCTAACGCGGCTTTTCGCCGTAATTTTTTTCGCATCACACTTGTTTTGAAAGTTGTGATGTTCATTTTCATTTAGTTTCATGAAGTTTTATTCGGTGCATAAAACATGACCATAAAAACACAAGCAGTACAATACAAAGCAGCAAATACAGATTAAAAATGCAGGTTAAAAACGAAAGTTAAAATAGACGAGTTATTAAAATACCATACTTTTTCTATATTAAATTGATTTATATATAAAAGTGGCAATATAAAAACATTTGTCCGGGGAGTTCATATTATAGATCAACTTCATTGCGTCATCCACATTGTAGATACCATACTTTACAAACAGTGGTTTCAAGTAAGTAACCCGAACATTCAAGAAAAGGGGGCAAATTAACATAAAGTGCAGGGTGCTTTGTTTTGAGTGCCCGTCACACGGGCAGGGGCCAACAGGGTACTTTTTTGGTTGAGAGAAGGCCACCAGAACGTGGGCCATTCCAAATCTGAGTCTTGTTAAGACAAATCTATGGCTTGGTCTAGTTACCATACTCAGGTACAGCTGGTAGCCTTCGCTTTCAATATATTTATTGTAAGCTGAACTGTTGTAAGGCAACCATTTGCTGCTGAACGTTTTTGGAACCTATGTAACATAAAAGTATCTTTCATTTCTTGTTTAGAGATAGTTCCGACGGAACATGAATCTAACAATATGTTGATCCCATAGATAATTTGGAAACTGTTCACAACATATTTAAGCCAGGGTATCTTAGTACAGTTTTCCAGGTTGAGACAATCCCTGATAACAAGTTGATTAAACACTGTCTCTTCCTTGCGCCAAATCGATTGGAAAAGCAACAAAGGCCTTAGCGGGATGAGATCACCTAAATAGGCTGCCCCAACCTCCCTATGAATCAAATCAGTTGCAGCTGAGGTAGGTAAGCACAAAAGTTTTTTGAGGAAGATATTTTCTTCCCTTTGCAACAAGCCTATATTAGTGTAACCCCACAACCCTGCCCCGTATAATCTAATAGAGACACTCCTTGCCTTGTAGATCTGCATCATATCTCTAATTCGCCTATTCCCTAGCTTGGAAGCGAATTTAAAAATGCCATAGGAGCTTTTTACCATCTTCGTTCTTACGTTTAATAAATCCTGGGACCAACTTCAGTCGCAAGAAAAAGTAACACCCAAATAACAAATTTTTTCCACCTGCTGTACTTTCACCCCTTCAACAAAAAAGGCCTGGTTTTTACTAGTTCTGGCCCCACAAATCATGGTATGGGTTTTACTCTTATTGATCAACAGCTTCCTCTCCCTGATAAAATCAGAAAACGATCCATCAGGCGCTGTAGGCCAATAGGGGTCCGTGATAGAAGTACAGCATCGTCTGCATAAAGCAGAACTGGCACGCTGGACCCAGCTACCTGAGGGGCGTTGGCCTTAACTGTTTTCAAGACAGAGTCTATGCCGTTAATAAATAGAGTAAACAACAGGGGGGCGAGGACACACCCCTATCTTATCCCACGCTTTACACCAAAGTTTGGGGTGCACTCCGCACTAGCCCCATACCGCACACAGGCTTGCATCTTATTATATAGTCTAGCTAGAAAGTAGACGATTTCCTCTGGTCCGCCAAGCTCTAACAGGACTTGCCATAGTAGCGAGTGATCAACCAGATCAAATGCGCTGCTTAGATCGGCAAAGCAGAGATATAAATTACCTGGCTTAGCCTTGGTATACTTGCCGATTAATAGGTCTAAATTCAGGCATTGATCTAGGGTCCCACGACCCTTTCTAAAGCCATATTGGGAGGTAGCAAGAATCCCCTTCTCCTCTGCCCAGTCTTCCAGCCTGGACAGCAGCACCCGACTCATGATTTTCGCTGATGAGTCAAGTAAACTAGTATGTCGGTAATTACATGCAGCTGTCTTGTCACCCTTCTTATAGATAGGGACAATAATTGAGTCTCCCCAGGTAGATGGAATCAAGGCTGTAACTGCTGCAAGTTGTGATGTTATTTTTTCATGTACAGATCAATAAACAAAGTGGGCAGTGTATCCCGTCAAGATCCAGCACCTGACCCACTATTTCCAATCAATATAAATACAATGAGATTTCTTCATTTATTTTGTGTGTACACTGTAAGTGCACCCACTACCATAGTGCAATTCAATACAGGATTTTAGTATTTAGAATAAGTCGCAAAGGTGCACTTTGTGTCTTTTTTGCACGGGAACAGCTACTCAGGATTTCATTATCAGCACTTTAATGCAACTAAAGTTGAAATAAATCTAACATAGTATTCAGAAGCTGGTGCAAACTGCAGACATCACCAGTATTCACACGATAACTGCCCCAAAATTTAACACCATGGTGGAGACACCAAATAACAGGAATACGAACGAGAAAGAGTCACACAGCAGTTAAGAAAACAACCAAAAACTTTACTGAATTAATTTTTTTCAAACTTTTTTCATGAACATATATATAAAGGATAAACTAAATGTAACAAAATAAACATAAAGAACAGGGTGGAATACTCCTGTGGGGACCACGAATGTCGACGACACAGCCTGGAAAATAAAGCACAAAATAAGGACTTGTGTAATGCATATATCATAGGAGTGAGACACAGAGAAACAGAGAAGGAAAAAAAGCCAGAGAGAAAAAGAGAGGGAAGGAAAGAAAGGGAGTGAGAGAGGGAGAAAGGAGAGATAGTGAGAGAGATAGAAGGAAAGGAAGGAAGAGAGTGAGAGAGTGAAGAGAGGGAAGTGAGAGAGAGAAACAGAGAGAGAGAGAGAGAGAGAGAGAGAGAGAGCGAGAGGCACTCCCGCCCTTGTGCATCCATGATCAAATAATTACTTGCTGCCAGCGCCATGAAACCAATTGGTGACCGTGCGCGGTAAAAAACTTTTTAACATAACATAATATAACAGCGCAGTGTCTACCAGTGGGCCCTCCTTGGATAAACTGAGCGATAATATTAAACTCATGTTTCTCTCAGTTACCCAATTTTAACTCACTGATTATTTCACACACTGTTACGCACTGCAATTCTTTCATTCTTCTCCCATCATTTGATACCTCTACTTAACATGTACCCCGTGCTTCATAATTAGATGTTGGGCGTATACATCTTGTCCTGATTTACATCTTTTATGATTCATGATAAGAGGGGTGCAAGGAAGCCCAGGTAGTGCCACGAAGTTCGGGTCACTGCCATTCAGAACTCAGGACACAGTTACACATGTGGGATTGGCTTGTGGTAAAGAGGGTTAGTGACACAACGTGTACAAAATTCAAATTGCGAGCTCTGCTGCCCGCAGTGTAGACTGCTAATTAGTGTTCGTTTGCTCTTGAAAACTAATTTGGTGATTGTACTAAAGCTATAACTGATATAAAAAAATTTTAGAAGAAAGGATACTAAAAGGATATTATGTAGATTTGAGGCCTGTGATAGTTATTTGCCCAGTGGACTCTAGTTAATAAAGCAAGAAATAATTTTAATTGGGAGCACTACTGAGCGCAGTGTAGCTGTATCATGAAAAGATTGAATAAGTATAGAATACACTGACGAGGTGTTGTATTTTCTTAGTACAATCTTGTTGTTAGAAATTAGCATTTAAAATTGGAAGTGCGAGCTGTACTGCCCACAGTGTAGACTGCTATTGAGTGTTGGTTTGCACTTGAAGATGAATTTGGGCATTGTATTAAAGCTATAACTGTTATAAAAAAAAGTTCTTGAAGCAAAAATACTAAAAGGATATTATGTAGGGTGTAGGTCTGTGATAGTTATTTGCCTACTGGACTCTGTAGTTGCATATGGAAACATGCTTCACTGATCGAAGGGAGTCTGGTGCTGTGGTCGCTGCCATGAAGTTGGGGTCACTGCCATTCAGGACTCAGGACACAGTTACACATGTGGGATTGGCTTGTGTTAAAGAGGGTTAGTGGGACTACGTGTCGCCGGCCTTGCATATGGAAATATGCCTCACTGATCGAAGGGAGTGTGGTGCTGTGGTTGCTGCCACAGACTTGGGGTCACTGCCATTCAGGACTCAGGACACATTTCACATGTGGGATCAGCTTGTGCTGAAGATGGTTAGTGGCACCATGTGTCGCCGGTCTTCCACAGTGTAGGCCAGAGATAGCGGTGAGCAATGCCCCACAGCCAAGTGCATACGTTGGTGGCCCCACCGGGATGCATAGTGCAGGTTCAGTGGCACCACGTGTCGCCGGCCTTCCATATGCAAATACCCCTCACTAATCGAAGGGAGTCTGGTGTATGGCCGCTGTCATGAAGTTGGGGTAGCTGCCATTCAGGACTCAGGACACAGTTACACATTTTAGATCGGCTTGTGTTGAACAGAGTTAGTTGGCACCACGTGTCGCCGGTCTTCCACAATGTAGGCCGGAGGCAGCGGTCAGCAAAGGCCCACAGCCACATGACGTTGACTTGAGCTGCACAGATTGTAGCATTTGGTCTTCTTCACCCATTATAGTACCTTACACAATTTGCGTCGCTACTAATCTTGAATTGTGAGCCCTGCTGACCGTTATGTAGGCCGGAGGCAGTGGTCAGGATGGGTGCACAGCCACATGGCGTTGAGTTGAGCTGCACAGTTAGTGGCACCTGGAGCACTCAGCATGTGCGCACCCTGCAATGATACGTGGTCCCGGCGAGCCGCACTGGGAGCAATGTCTTTTGTCTAATGAATTCTGCCTTGATAAGGCCACGTGGCGATGACTTATGGTGCAATGAGTTAGTGGCACCTGAAGCACACAGAGTGTGCGCAGCCTGAGATCATGCATGGTCTGTGCGGGCTGCACTAGGAGCAAAGTGTCTTGCGTACAGGAGTGCGTTATCTGCAATCGCAACTGCATCTGAATTGTGAGCCCTGCTGTACGCAGTGTAGATTGAAGGCAGTAGTCGGTACAGACGTAAGTCTGCGGTTCTGTGCCGCTGGGATTGCAGGGGGCTTGTGTGGAGGAGACCCGCGGTCATGGCAGCAGCCATGTGCCAGGGTGAGGGCCGCCGCTCTAGCAGACTCGTTGGTCTTCCCACAAGTGAATCACGCCTAGGGCCCTGGCCTGTTTATTCATACTCCTACGGTGGAGGGGCGTATGTTGGACCAGCCCACTCTGCTTCTGCTTCCAGGGGGAGACAACACAGCTACATGACTAAGATCTTCCCCACTGCCTGAGGTAACATGATTGTGTCCACTGTGCACTACACTACAAGTATCAATAGTATATCTCCACATGGAGAGGTTTGTGCTTTGCATAGTGAGGTCTGTGCAGCACATCAGGGTTACACTTGGTATTGTGTGCATTATTATTGATGGGTGACTTGCCTCCTTCATCCATAGTTGGTTGCCACATCTCCCAGCATTCAGCTATTATGCGGCTGAGGGGCTATGGTGTTTTGGGAAGGTCCGTTGTCCTGTTTTTCACTGCCTCATGATAGTAGGGGTGGGTTCGGGGGGGAGGTTCTGTTGGTGCTGGCACTGGGTGTTGTGGCCTTGTTGGGTGTTGGAGCTGCATGATCAGTAGCTCTATCATGTGTTGGTCTTTAGATTTGGCTGTGAGTTGGGTCCAGTTCACGCAGTAGATAGTCGACCTACATATACCAGTTAAAGGTTGATGTTAATTTGTTACTACTAACTCGGCTTATTGCCTGCTTTTTGGATCGCATTTCAGATTTGGCTGGTCGTTGAAAATATGGAGAAGTGGTGTTTTCGTGTTTTTTTTTGCTCGGGAACGCCTACTTTGCATATTATTAGCGTTAGTTGTGGCGATTTTATTGGCGGAAAATATCGATGGAAAAGTGGTGAGATTTGCAGTTTTCACCAGGTTGAGAAAAGGATGATAATTAAAAAACACAGAAAAAAAGATAGGTTATTGAACCTTATAATTAGAAATTAGCATTTAAAAAACCTTTGAAATTCACTGAAAAAAACATAGGTTTTACAGACGTTATAGTTAAGAATTAGCATTTAAAAAACCTTAGAAATTCAGTGAAAAAAACATAGGTTTCAGGGACGGTATAGTTAGTTGGACATTTGACACATATAAAATGAGAGAAATTCGCCCGTTATAGTTAGTTGAGCTAACTATAAATTGCGCACCTGCAATGCACTGCTGATGACATCACATATTACATCACTCATGACATGGTCAGTGACATCACTGATGACATCTCAAATGACATCACTGATGACATCGTCCATGTGATAATCTGATGCACCTCCTCACACCCTAATATAACCTTTGATACACCCACTCTAAAATACAGAGTACTATTTTTGAAACCATACACACAACAATGCCAGATACTACATACCACCCACTATTTCCTAGGTCTACACACATCCAGTCACTTATACATGCAGTTACACATCAATACATTACTATAATATGCACTCATACACCTCTACATACAGTCACACTCCGCCACTCATCCATAGAGTTACTCACACACCTAGTCAGTCATGCAAAGAATCAATGACATATCCATTTACTCATGATTAATTATATACACCAACTCGGTTATTTATACACACCCCACATCACTTATTTATGCGGATACTAACACATACTTACTGTCTTATACAATCAGTGATACAAGCAGACACTCATTTATACACCCACACTTCAAACAACTTACTCTCACGTATAGTCATTTATATACTCCAACACTCACATATACTGCCTTAAAACATACATAGTTACTCACACATATACCACTGAGACATTCATTCACTCATCAACACACCCATACACACACTAACTCACCCATTCAGCCCTTCCCAGAGGCACTTTTAAATCCACACAACCATTAAATAACCCACTCAGACATCTATGCACAGAGTCACATACCCCCCCACACACCCACACAGACACTCAGGCACCCATACAGATACTTAAACAACAAATCAATGACCCATATAGACACTCATATAGCTACTCACCAACACATGCAGCCACTTACATACCAACTGAGAGACTAATACAGACTTTCAAACAGTTTAGTCACTAACCCATGTGTTGGACTTGGCCCTTTTGGCAGGTTCACCCCTAAACTTTTTGCTTTTTAATGTGACTTAATGGTAGTGATTTTAGACTTCTACGCACTTTAACACTGTGTCCCAGTGTAAAGTGTGTGCGCAGTCTGAGTGTGTGTGGTGAGATTGGCCTGCCCTCCAATAGGAATGCATGGGGGATATGTGTGTCCATGGTAGTTCCTGATGTGAGAGGAGTGCAGGGGCGAGTATGGTATGTGAAAACTTGTGAGAATAAATGCTGCGCAATGGTGTGCACATATTTATTGTGTCTAGTGGAGAAGTGCCACTTCTAGAAGTTGGCATGCCTGTGTGCAGTGAATGTGAATTGCCTGTCTGGCTTGTGAGTGACAGGGGCTGGCTGGTGTGCCTGGCTCCAGGAGCCAGGATGGGTCTGCCCAGTGGTGAATGGGGAGATCTGCATGTAGCTGGGAGGGAGGAGTGCACCTGGGACCTGAATAGGGCTGTGCCTTCCCTCCACAATGTTGGCTACGCCCCCTGTGGTGCGTCTGATGTCCCTAGATTATCCTGTGTATAGGGAGAGGGGCTGAGTACAACTAAGTGCTCCAGAACCAGTTGCATCTGGGTTTTCCCTTACTGTGCATCCTTGAGACAAAGGAAATTGGTGTATAAGAAGGGGCTGTGACCCCATGTATTTGGTTCTCTGATCCTGACTTGAGGGGGGCCTGCTGCTGCTGCTGGGTGCCAGGAGGAAAGGCCACTGGGGACTGCCTCCCTGTTGGAGGGCCCTGTAAGCTGGCCCCTGGGCCCAGCCTTTGCCCGCCCTGCATTCTTAAAGACTTTACTGGACTTTGCCTGTAGCGCCTGGAAGCACTTTATTTCTCATCATAAAAAAGGCGCTTTGGTTGTCCTGAGGAGTGACGTCATCGTTGGCTGCAGCGCCAAGCTGCAATCATCTGCATGGGGGAATCCCCGGCGTGGAGGTTCCCCTGCCCTCCGACTGATTTCGGCGCAGGTGCCCACCCCGCATAGTTGCCGCTTTATTATTTATTTTGCGGGTGCCCACCCCGCTCTGTATTTGTACTTTCCAGAGAGAGCCTACCCCTCATTGCCCGCATTATGTTATTTTTGCCAGCAGGTGCCCACCCCGCACTTTCGCAGCCTCTGGTGCTTGTTTTCACGGTGGGTGCCCACCCCACCTATTTGCCGTGTGTTAAATACCCCTAGAGGGTGCCCACCCCGCCAGGGGCTTTGTGCGTGGAAAGAACGGGAGCATACCCTGTATTGCATGCAGCCTTCAGGAGTGAGGCTGAGGGCCGCCGCGCTGCCCGCAGCAACCCGGAAGTGAAAGAAAGTCAACAGGAAACGGACGGGAGCCCACCTCGCGCTCTTGTAGACCTAGGAAGGCCACAAGGACAAAGGCGGCGCCTGCACCCTGGGCCCCCCGAGAGCAGGGGAGAGCCCCATGGTGCCCAGGGAGAAGCGGCGAGCGTCTGGAGGTGCGGGCGTGGGTCAAGCATCAGAGGAGACCCCCGTGTGCCGCTTAAGTCCCTGGAGCCTCGGAGGCTCCGCAAGAAAAGCACTGTCCTCTCAAAGGCAGTGGAGGGGTGGGGGCAGGCACCGGCATGCCTGCCCCCACCGCGGCTCAAAGAGAAGTGAGCCGAGAGGGAGAGCTCCACGCCTGCAATGAAGAAGAGTCACAGAGAGCCCCCGTAGTCAGTCCGGTGAGTGGGGCTCCGAGTGAGGTGGTTAGGGGGTGTCGGGGCACACATCCGGTGCCCGCCCCAGTAACCGGGTGCTCATTTCTCCATCCCGCTGCCCCGCTGGACAGTGGGCAGTGGCAATGTTTGGGGGCATATTTGTTTGAGAGCCCATGTGCTCCACCTGGGGACATTCATTTCAAGAGCCCCCGAAAGGGGATGCATAAGGGACACCCGGCCGGTGCTTAGGTTTCTGAGCGGCCCCACCTGGCAGCGGTCTGCTCCAACAAAGGGCCCAATTATTGTTAAAAGGGCCCAGAGGGGCCTGTGCCTTGCTTCCCAGGTGGCCATTTTCAGAGTTGTCCTGCGACAACGCAGGCAACTCTAACGTTGGGGGCAAGTGTCTTCAGGAGTCCCCCAAATGGGCTCCCACAGAGGTGCCAGTGCCCATGTTTGGTGATTCTACAGCTGCCCAGCAATTAGTGGGCAGCTGCCACGTTTAGACTTGAGTGTTTGGGACACCTTTGGAGTTGGCTGCACTAGCAGCCCCGCCCTGACATTTTGGACTAAGGGCATTTGAGCCCCATGGAAGGCCAGTTGGCCTGGGGTCAGTAACTTCTGGGATTCTTGTGCAAGGTGATTGCCCACTGTGTTTGTGATGATAATTGCCTAATGTGATTTATGCGTAATGTGCAGTGCCTTTATGCCTGTGATACCCCTAACTGTGTTTTTATGATTAGGAGGTTGTTATACCTAGTGTGGTTTTATGAAATTTTCTCCATGCTGAAAGGCGGCTGCCGTTTTTCTAACAGCCACCCAGACCTGTTACTGCTTCCTCAGGCGGTGCAATCTCCCACGGCCGAGGCCGCCGTGTCCAAACATCACTCCAGAATGCCCCCGAGCTCAGAGACGCCACTCCACAGAGAATCAGGAAAACTCCTTTTATTAATTAAAAACCAGTTCACTTCCCGGCTGAATTTGATGTCCCTTACGCGTTTCAATGCACCTGCATCTTATTCATAGGGAGGGGAAAAGTCGAAAAACACGAAACAGACTGCAATGATTTTCACCCTTCAATTATAACCACACCCTTCAATCCGTGGTATGCTGGGTATTGCACCCCCTGATGAAGCAGCAACAGGTCTGTGTGGCTGTTTAAAAGACGGCAGCAGCCTTTCAGCACAGAGGGACTTTTCATGAAAAACCGGAGAATTTTCCTGGAGCCCACTGGAGGGCCACAAACATTGAGAAAAACATTTGGGGGATCAAAACTAAGGAAAATCACACGGACCCCACTGGAGGGTAGCAATTTGGACTACATTCCCAGCATGCCACGGATTGGAAGGTGGTTACAATTAAAAAGGGTGAAAATTATTGTAGTCCTTTCCGTGTTTTTGACTTTTTCCCGCCCTATGATTAAGATGCAGGTGTATTGAAACGCGTAAGGGACAAACGAATAAGTCGGAAAGTGAGCTGGTTTTAATTAATAAAGGGAGTTTCCTGTTCCTCGGTGGAGTGGCGTCTCTGAGCTCAGGGGCATTCTGGAGGAATGTTTGAACACGGCGGCCTCGGCCGTGGGAGATTGCACCGCCTGATGAAGCAGCAACAGGTCTGTGTGGCTGTTTAAAAGACGGCAGCCGCATTTCAGCACAGAGGGACTTTTCATGAAAAACCGGAGCATTTTCCTGGAGCCCACTGGATGGCCACAAACATTGAGAAAAACATTTGGGGGTTCAAAACTAAGGAAAATCACACAGACCCCACCGGAGGGTAGTAAGTTGGACTACAATGCCCAGCATGCCACGGATTGGAAGGTGGCTACAATTAAAAAGGGTGAAAATGATTGTAGTCCTTTCAGTGTTTTTGACTTTTCCCCGCCCTATGATTAAGATGCAGGTGCATTGAAACGCGTAAGGGACAAACGAATAAGTCGGAAAGGGAGCTGGTTTTAATTAATAAAGGGAGTTTCCTGTTCCTCGGTGGAGTGGCGTCTCTGAGCTCAGGGGCATTCTGGAGGAGTGTATATATACAATGATCTCCAAAGGAACAAGTACTGGATGTTGATTCAAAATGAACATATTATTTTAGCGAAATTCACATGTATTTTTAGGTGTATTTTACTTCCATTTTGAAAATTGATGTGATTTTGTTGGGTATTACGCCAAGTATGTCTTCTATGTTTACACGTGTTTTTGCACAGGTGATTTTAATTTTTCACGTACTAGCACTTTAAAAGATGTACCTTGAAGTTCAATCGCTGTCATGTGATCAAGGCTCCGCTGAGCCGAAACGTCTGTGACACTTTCTGCTGAATAAAAACTCGTAAACACCTCGAGGTCCGTGTCCGATGTCCTACTTGCAGGCTGAGGAAGCAGCGTGTGCTTGAGAGGTTCGGAGTTCACGACATATAGCCAGTGGGATTCGTCCTGGCTTTTAACACGGGACCCTCCTTGGTAATTGGTCGACGCCATCAAACGGATCTTTTTCCTGGACGGCGTTCAGGAAGGTGTAGGCTCCGGAAGGAGTAAAGGCGTTTGACCCCCAGCTTCCGGTATTCTATCGAAGTACTGAGCGAAGGACAATCAGGCACCTACGGCTGTGCGCGACTCGGGCTCGAGTTGCAACCGGGATGGTGGTTTGCAGATCCGAAGAAATCAGGCGCCTGATCAAGTAAGCTCTTATACACAATTCAAGCTGGGAAAGGAGAGAGGATAAGCTGGTACCAGGTTTGGATTGCCGACGACTAAGTGCGGATTGCTGAACGGCACCAGTATAGTTTGAAACGAACATTGCAGAAAGATGTCGGGTGACAGCGTAAGGGAACGGGAAACATTAGCTGCAACAATGTTTTCCGATGACACCCCCATCCCAGTAGATTTACATGGGAAAAAGAACACTGACGCTAGTGGCAGCAGCACAACAAAAATTAAAGACCTTTTTAAAATACTTGAAAAAAAGTCATTTCAAGAGCAAGCTAAGTGGTGGGAATCAAAGTCACTGCAGCGCTACATTGAGGTGAACCGCATTCCACGCGGTCTAAGAATATTGACAGCCCCCACCTATGAGAATCCAAACGCCGACCTGATGAAAGAGTGGGCGGAAATTAATTTGGAGGCATCGCGCCGACAGGTACAGGTTCTTATTAAATATGCAGACATAGATAGAGCCAGACTCCTCACAGAAATAGCGGATATACAAGAGGAAATTGATGGACTGGGGGAAGAAGACGAAAAGACCAGACTCTCCAAAATTATGCAAGAACGTTTAAAGAAGGAAGAGGCAAAAATTGTGGCAAGAAAATCATATAAATTCCAGAGAGACAGGAATGATTATGAACTTGGCCAAATTTTCACTTTTGCGCGTAAATTTGATACCCTACGCAGGGGCGGCCCCAAACAACCACCCAAAGTGAGAAATCCCCCGAACCACACAAGCTCCGCTGCAACTGAAACTAGCAGGATGAGTGGCTCCTCCAATGCTACAATTAGTTCAGACCCTGATACAGACTCTGAAGCAGACCGCCGCAGGCAGACACAGGCGGCAGGCCAGCCCAAGCTAACACTAGGCCAGGAAATTGTTTTTTTAGGCCAGGACAGGCGGAACACCCTAAGATCCCATACAAGGGGCAATCAAGAAAACACAGGGCAAATTACAGGCGCCGCCAGAGGTCGCGGGTGGCAAAGAAGAGGGTCTCAGAAGAAGAGAGGAGGTGGAATAGGGCGAAGCAATGCCCTCCAACAGGAGTAAATGAAACCACCAATCGCACTGTTGTGAATTTAACTGAGCTAACACTTACAAAGGAAGAGGAAAATATTCTCAAGCTTGGCCTATCTTATGCATCTCCTTGTAATTTTGACTATGCCAGCACGCGATGCAACATTTACAAAGCAGTCAGAAAACTTACGTTACGCAAGTTTTATGCCATGAAAAATAAAGATGGAATATCACCTGATGCGGACCCTACACTTGGAATGGGGGAACCAGAAGCGTCACAAGGAACTCGGGTCCTAAGGGAGTTGTGGGATACTGAAGGAGCAGGCTATGGGGAAATCCCGAACACCATCGAAACCAATGAGGGGATCGATGAGAGTGGCAACAGAATTTCAACAGCCACCCAATTCAGAGCACCCTCCACATTTTTTCCCATCATGTTGAGAGACAATGTTGATATTTTCCACGAAAATGTTGTAGCTGATCTCAAAAAACTGCAAATCCAAACATGAGGCACGAAGCGTAGGTACTCTGCTCAACTACAACAATACAAGGCACTGACTGACAAATTAAATAACGAAAAAAATCTGGTAATAAGAAATAGTGACAAAGGGGGAAATGTTGTCCTCATGACAAAAACGAATTATGACAAGGAGGCATACAGTCAACTGAATGATCATTTGTGCTATGAGAAGATCAACAATCGGGAACTGTTGACCATAAAAGATGAATATCACCGTAAACTCTATAAATGGCAATCAGCCAGACTTATCACTGAAACTGAATACAAGTATTTAAAGACTGAACACCCTGTCACTCCCATCCTGTATTTCATACCGAAAATACATAAGAACCCCGACCACCCACCTGGAAGGCCAATTATCTCAGCACGGGGAGGCCTCTTGGAGCATACCTCGATCTATATTGACTATTTTTTGCAAGGTTATGTTCAACAATTGGGGTCATATATACGTGACACAGGGGACTTCCTGGTTAAAATCAAAGTAGTGCAAATTCAGGAGGGGGATTGGTTGATAGCATTGGATGTGACAGCATTGTATACCAGTATTTCACATAGCGATGGTTTGGAGGCAGTTCGGTACTACCTCTCCAGAAGGGAATCAGGCAATGAGAAACATACCAAGATGCTGCTAGATATGTTAAGTTTCTGTCTAACAAATAATGTTTTTTTATTCAACCAACAACTGTACCGCCAAAAGCAGGGGGTAGCGATGGGGGCCAGCTTCTCTCCAAGCTACGCATGTCTGCACATGGGAGCTTGGGAGGAGCTGGTCCTCGGCTACGGATACCAACATATTATCAGAAACAATCTAGTGGCATGGTTCCGCTTCATAGACGACTTGTTCGTCGTATGGAGGGGTAGCTATGAAAAAGCACTTAAATTTGTTGAGGACATTAATGACAATCCCCTTAATCTCAGATTTACGGCGACTCTGAGTCAAGAAAGTGTCACATTTCTTGATGCCGAACTCTACATCAAGGGGGGACGTTTGGAGTCCAAGGTATTTAGAAAAAAGACAGCTGGCAACAGCATTCTTCATGCTGCGAGTGCTCACCCAGCACACCTTGTCTCCAGTATCCCATATGGGGAGATGCTACGTCTAAGACGTATATGTAGCAACCCCATAGATCTGGAGCAGGCACAAATTGAAAGCAGGAATAGATTCCTTGAGAGAGGCTACTCCATGAAATTGATTGACCGAGCGATACAGAAATCCATGAGTCTAACTAGAGAGGAACTCCTCATCAGGAAAGCTGACAGGGAGCTCGATACTAGACAAGATACTTCTAAACCTGGGAAGACGGAGCCTGAGTGTTTTAGAATAATAACAGGGTTCACCAAACAACATCAACAAATAAGAAAAATAGTGAACAAACACTGGCCTATAGTGTTAAAAGACAACGTGATAGGCAGTGGCCTGCCTAAGCAAGTTTCGTTAACCTTTAGCAGGGCCCCCTCCCTAAGGGATCACATTGTTAAAACTAATCCGGATCCCTTTGCTAAAACAGAATGGTGGCAAAAGAACAAAGGCTTTTATAACTGCAAGGTTTGCAAAGCATGCACTCATGGTGAAAACACCAAAACATTTAAGGATGGATTTACTGGAATTAACCATACGATAACCCAAGTTTTAACATGCAAGACAGAATATGCCATTTATGTTTTGCGTTGCCCATGTGGATTACAGTATGTGGGCAGCACGAAGAATGCTGTCCACAAACGCATTTTACAGCACTTGCGTGCAATAACCAATGTGGACAGTACTTACCCAGTGGCGCGCCACTTCAGAGACTTCCACCAAAGTAATAATAGTAGTCTCAGGTATTGGGTTATCGATGCGGTCATTAACAACAGAAGGGGTGGAGATAGGGATGCCAGGCTCAGGAAACTTGAAACAAAGTATATTCTTCTGCTTAATACGAAGGTGCCTAATGGACTTAACGTGACAGAGGACCTACACACTTGCTTGCTCTAATTAAGTATGGTAGGGTGCTCTCCCCCCCGTGAGTGATGTCCCCGTCAGTCGCCCGGCTGGGCGATGACTGGGGTGGACCTCGAGGGGGCTACGAGCACACTCCCATTGTCATTAACTGATATAAAATGTAATGCTGCTTAGAGAGGACCATTAATTTTAATTATTATTTTCACTGTGCACTGTTTTAACCTTGTTAGGAATTTACATGAAGAGGTTTATAACAGAGTTCCTAACATTTGGTGTTTTGTTTATTATTTAGGGTTGGGTTTTGGGTCATTAAGACCAACCTCACATTTATTTACTTTTTGCACTAGATATTAAGACATGGCAATTATGGCACCCAAATGTTTTTAACGCTATAAAATATATGTGAATTGTTTGTATTTTAATGTGAACATAGAGTCCGTCCCTATATGGGGAGAGAACAGTATTCGCGGTCGAATAGGGATACAATATTGTTGGGGACCGTTCTGGACCCTCTATCCTTTATCACCGAGGTTGAGAAATATTATAATTTGTGGAATTTGAATGTGGACCCAGGAATTGATAAGTATGCATAATTGCACAGTATTGCTAGATTTGCACATATTTTGATGATGCACTTTAAGCACGGTATGCACTTTATAGTGTCAGCACGTAGCACTTTATAGTTACTTATTCGTTATTCCTTGGTCTGAGTCTCAACTCGGGAACATACTAAGTTAGCTGGTAGGAAGTCCAGAAATCTAATGAATAGGATTTTTTTTAAACTGTTTTAATATTTATAACTGTTTTATGAATCGTATTTATTATTTAAACAGTGGTCCCATTTATTGTATCCTGACCAATGATGCACTAGGACTCTTCACTTAAAATATGAGAATTGTGTAATTATGTATTTTACAATGATCTCCAAAGGAACGAGTAGTGGATGTTGATTCAAAATGAACATATTATTTTAGCGAAATTCACATGTATTTTTAGGTGTATTTTACATCCATTTTGAAAATTGATGTGATTTTGTTGGGTATTACGCTAAGTATGTCTTCTATGTTTACAAATAAATATGTTTACAAACGTTTTTGCACAGGTGATTTAAATTTTTCACGTACTAGCACTTTAAAAGGTGTACCTTGAAGTTCAATCGCTGTCATGTGATCAAGGCTCCGCTGAGCCGAAACGTCTGTGACACTTTCTGCTGAATAAAAACTCGTAAACACCTCAAGGTCCGTGTCCGATGTCCTACTTGCAGGCTGAGGAAGCAGCGTGTGCTTGAGCGATTCGGAGTTCACCATATATATATATATATATATATATCCTACTGGCGGTCGCCAGTAGGTAGTTATAGTTAGGACCTACTTTCCATAGGAAATCCACAATATTCTATTTGGAATAACTTTGGCGCCGGTGGATGAATCTTCGTGAATTTTTCAAAGAAAATGGCCTGCTCGGTTCCGCTCTTTCCCTGAAAGTTTGGGGGTGATTTGTCAAGCGGGGGACGAGATAAAAGGGGGGTCCCAAAACGTGTTTTCCCCATGCAATTTTCCATAGGGACCTTTAGCCAGGGCTACAGCCCAAACGGCTGAACGGAATTACACCAAATTTGGCAGAGAGGTAGAATTCTGTTCGCAGATTGTGCTTTTTGTTAAATGGTGTAAATCTGTTCAGTAGTTTCTGAGAAAATTGCAGGTGAAATCATAGCGATATCTAGAGACGGAGTTCAGCACGCGTACTGAAATCTGTTCAATTGCGAGCGTGAGCTGTATGCTGATTGGCTGTGAACTGTCTGTCAACACTCGAAACCAGGAAGTGTTGGCGGCCATCTTGTGCCTCGCTAGAACCGAGTCACAAGAAAACAGTAAAGCAAGGTTGAGAAATAAGGGAAGGGGGTAGGCTAGAAACATTCTGACGCTCTAGGCTTGCTCGGGGTCGTACATGGATGTTTAGGCTCTATTTTTTATTTTTAGTTTTTTAAAGGAAAATCGAGGTGTACGCGTTTGGAAAGATGTACAATTATGAGCAAGAGCTGCATGCTGATTGGTTGTCAATACTACAAAATAGTAAAGGTTGGCAGCCATCTTGTTTGTCGTGAGAGCCGAGTCACAAGAAAACAGTAAATAAAGTTCAGATATAAGGAAAGGGGACAGGGTCGAAACATTCTGACCCTATAGTGTTGGTCAGGGGGGTGGTGCATGGATCTTTAGGCTCAATCTTTATTTAAAAAAAATAAAAAATGGCGGAGTACTCGTGCAGTACTTGTACATGGTGGAAAAGGTGAAAAAAAACTAGAAGTCCGTTTTGATTATTAGGTCCCGGAGGGGGGGGGGGGGGGGGGGGGGAATTATGGGAGTAATTTTTAGAGCTATATTTCTATGACAGTATATAAAACTTTCCGGGGTTTTTTGTTGCATCAGTTGTACTGTGTAAGCATGCGCAGCCTTGTTTGCAAGTGCACTTTTTTTTCTTTTTCTTCAAGTTCGCCAAGCAAACCTTTCCTGATTTTAGGTATTAAATTTGCCGCTTTGTTTTCCCGGGTCACGTGTGTTATCCGGTGCTATACTTTTGTGATATATTAATAAACATATTGTCCGTCCAACCGCCATTTTAGTTATTTTCCTTCGTTATTTTTATTATACCTGTTACTTTCATTTTACCCTGCGTATATTTTGTCTGTGATCGATGAGATTTGGTACCACAGATACCACGGTGTTTGTCCTTGGCCTCTGATCTTATGAAAGTTGGTCACACGTATACCTAGTAACTAATTTGAAGGACGTAAAGCACAGGCCTTACAACATGTGTTGGTCAACAAAAAAAATTGTTAAGATTATGCATTTATCATGTGTGGTAAATGCATACTAGTTGTAAAAGCATGTGTGGAAAAGTGATAAGAGTGCTAATGGTTTTGTGGTGACGATCACGCGTGGTTATGAACCGGGTTTGGGCGTGGTGGAGTCTAGGGTACCAGGCGGAGGGGCATGCAGCTGGACTCATACAATATAGAGGTAATATAGGATTTTTAAAACTTACCAAAAAATTATTCCATAATTATCCTAGATTAAGTCTTCTGTTAGTATGTTCATTAAATACATGAATATGTGTTTTAAAACAATTAAAAACATTTGCGTCTTTTTTGTACGGGGCGCCGTACATGATGTCACACGGAGGCTTTAATGCGACCCGTAACCTCGAAGCGTATTCGTAGCGTATGCTGAGAATGATTAGCAGTACAAATTATGGTGCAATCACTCTCTCCCTGTGAAATCAAAGCACAGGGTGCGCTATGAGAATGGTTAGAAGTGGTCACTCATTGGAGATCCAATTCAGGTGTGTGGCTTATCCACAGTATAATAATGTTATTTTTTAACCTGCTTAAGTTTGAGGTTTGCATGAAATACTATGCTATAGGCAGATATGGATGTTTTGGCAGCGCTTATGTCCATGAAGCTTGGTTATTACCATTTACATATAGGTTTCGGAGGGAGGGAAAATAAGTCTATGTGAATGGCGAGGATTGCACAATACTACCACATCACGCCTTAATTTGTAGACACATACAATTGCATGGCTCTTGTATACAAGATGCACCTGATTTGGACTGAGTTTTAAAAGGTAGTCCGACACCTGCTATCATAACAACGTTCCATTTACTGGAAACGAGAGTTATTTACTTTGAAATAATGGAGATTGTTGTTCAATGTTAGCAGGCATCGCTTCCATGATAACGGTAACTGAGCGTGCGGTTTGATTTAAAAAAAGTTGTGTTAACTCCTGTGCATGGGAAGCTGGATGTTTCCATCTGGCGGTCGATTTCGACCTTGAAAGCAGAGTCAACCAAATGAGTCGTATAAGAGCGCTATTGTCTCAAAAAGAGGTCGCTCTTATATCTGGTACAGAAACATTTGTCCTTTATGTAGCAAACACCCGCAAAGAAGTGCATGATTTATTAAATACAGACGCACTCTTGAATTTTGGGGAGATAATTTAGAGTATCTTTAATGTGTCCTTGACTACAGGGTTACCTTATTTTTTTAAAGTTAGAAGCAGTGGCCTTGTGACTTCTGTAGAAAGTACATTTGGTGTCTTTTTGGGATTTTTTCATTCTTTTTTTCCAGCATCTTTGGTGGATTGCGCTTAACACTCGTATTAGTTGCTGGTGTGCTTTTATTAATTTGTTTACATAAATATGGATGCACATCCTGCAGCAGACAATAATATGTCTCGCCTGTTGCTGCTCCGCAACCGAATGCTTAGTTACTATGGAGTGCTGCCTCTTGCAACGTTGAGTGCAGGTTATGGATTATCGTTTAGATTCTCCTTTTTCACATGCGTTCAACCTGTGTTCTATTGCCTGAGCTGCGATTTTGACTGGGCCCTGGATTTGTGTCTCTGCAGTACAGTGTCTCCCAACGCGGATTATGACCAGTTGATGAGCCCCTTAGTGGTTCATGACTTGCTCTGTTCTGGTGGCGGGATTATGGCTTTAGCAGCGACAAATGGAATAATTGTACGTTGGAATGTTTTTGCAGCGGCGCTTGAGTTCTTGGCACGCAGTTACATTGAAGATGACCCGAGTTTTCCTCCGATGGTGATAGAGGCTCCGGTGGTTGAGGAACATGTATGTTCATTCCCACTATTGAATTGGATGGCTGAAATTTTTCAGATGAGAACAATGACTTCCTGTTGGAGGCTGTTGCTACATACTGTGCTTACACGCTGTTGGATGAAGACTTTTTGATTTTTCTACGTATTCTTTATTATTTAGTTACTGCTTTCTATCAAACAGCGAATAACTTTTTTTGGAAATGTGAACTTGACTCTGCTTTTTAGCCTTGGACTCAGCGTTCCTAATTCGCCCACGTTTATATCACGTGCTTTGATCAAGAAAGGGTGCCGTGGGGCTGAGCGTTGCACTCACACCTTGTTAAGTTTGTATGGGTTTATTAGAAGCTTAAACGCTATTTTTGCTTTCCTGCTCTGCTTTGCACATGACACATACTTGTGATATTGTTTAGAGAAGGCTGAGTATTTTGCTTTATATGAGAATAATTTGGTATGCTAGATTTGTAAACTGCCTCGCTAATTTTGTGTGTATAGCGAGAGCACGGAGCATCAAGGTTATCTTGAATACTGTGTCTGTTATTCAGAATGACCTCGCACGTTCGAGCCATAATACATATGGAGCTGTGGCCACCTCTGATACTTGCGCGTTTCATAATCCATTGTGGAGGCAACGTTACACACAGTTGGAGAACATTTGTATCCTGACAGTTTGTGCAGAACTCAATGTGATCCAATACTGCTGAGTACCAGAGGTATGGTTCTGCCCATGTAATCCTACGAGACCTTCTGTAGTTATAAACTAATCTGCTAGGTAGGGAGGGTGAAATGTAGGTATATTTTAAATCTGTTTACCTTTAGCATTATAGGATCCTTTTCCCGTTTGTATTTCATAGAATAGTAACAATGCTGACAACCTTGTTTCTGATACTATGGGGGTCATTAGGATCGCGGACGGCCTTGAGTCCTTCCGCGGCCCCAGAGTAGGAGGGAACATCCGCATGGGCTGCGGCGTTCCCTCTGTGCAGATTAGGATGTGACCGCCAGGGTGGCGGTCACATCCTCTATCTTTAACATTGCGGCGGGCGCAGCTTCAAGCTGCATCCGCCGCAATGTTAAAAATGCATGTACGGCATTTGCGGGCACAAAGCAGCAGGCACCGCGCGGTGCCTGCTGCTTTGTGCACGCAAATGCAGGGGGGTACCATAGGTACCCCCCATGTCCACCCCCCACCACCCCTTCACCCAGGGGGCCCACAACGGGCCCCCGAAGTGAAGGTCCGTATGCTAAAAGCATAGAAGTGCAGACATCCTAATATGCCTGGCGGTGTCTGATAGACACCGCCAGACATGTTAGTGCTTTTCCGCCGCGGTCGGAAGGCGACTGAGGCGGAAAAGCTGCAGATGGAATACCAGACCCACCAGCCATCCTAATTTGGCGGTGGGTCTGTGGAGGCTCCGCAGCGGTTTTCCCACATCCTCCGGGCCGGCGGTGGCTTCCGCCGGCCCGGAGGATGTGGGAAAACCGCAATCATAATAAGCCCCTAAGTTTGGTTGTATTTTCTAAGGTACTGTGGATGAGATTATGGCGTTAGAAGTAAACATTTAAAAGTTGCACGTGTCTTTATTTACATCTTGTTTTTGACTGGTGTAAGAGTATATTGAAAGAGTGTTTTTGTTATACACTTTACTTCATGTAATCTAAGTCACATGTTCTGGGTTGACTGGTCATTGGTGTTTTTGCTCTAGGGCGAAGAACCAATGAGTCACTGATTGCTAGTTTGGTAGGGGTTTGCGTAGTAAGGTGGGTTTTGGTACACCGTAATTGACTGAGGTTGTTAGTCTTTATGCACAGTTCTGTACTCACACAGGCAAATAAACTATCAAACATCCATTCATTTGCACATACAGCTATACACACACCACTGCAGT
The DNA here is from genome assembly GCF_964263255.1 of Lissotriton vulgaris. Classification (NCBI taxonomy): domain Eukaryota; kingdom Metazoa; phylum Chordata; class Amphibia; order Caudata; family Salamandridae; genus Lissotriton; species Lissotriton vulgaris. The sequence continues at coordinate 925,028,968 of NC_141687.1, forward strand.
TACTTTTACAGAAATGAACACATACTTACTCTCTTAAACAATCACTTATAGAAACACATACTTATTTATACAGGAACTCTTCCAATCTCTCACTCTCACATATAATCATTTATATACATCAATACTCACATATACAAGATTAAAACATATGTAGTTACTCATAAAGATACTATTGAGAGAGTCATTCACTCACAAACACAGCCATACACATACTCATCCACCTATACAGTCTGCACACATGCTGTCTTCAAAACACATACAAACAGTGAGTCACTCATTCATGCTTCTAAGTAATATCCCCCACTGTACCATACAGACACTCATACTGATACTCCAAAAACATCTAATAACCCATATACACACTCATATGGCTACTCACCAACCCATGCAGTCACTTATACACAAAGTGAGCGACTGATACAGATATTGACATGTTTAAATATTACTCACTAACCTATGTATTTGCTAAATACACTTAATCAATTAGTTATACAATCAATTTTACACAAACAAAATCATCCATTTAGACACTTATATACCCATTTATTCTTCCATCGACCTTGCGATACACATATTTAAAACATATTTAAATTTCAGAAAAAAACATTCACTTGATGATGTCATCAGTGATGTCATCAGAGATGTCATTTGAGATGTCATGAGTGATGTCATGAGTGATGTCACTGACCGTGTCATGAGTGATGTAATATGTGACGTCATCAGCAGTGCATTGCGGGCGCTCGAGTTATAGTTAGCTGAACTAACTATAACGGGGGAATTTTCAATGGTTTTGTATGAGAGAAATGTCCAGCTAACTATAACATGGGAGAAACCTATGGTTTTTTCCGTGAATTTCTAAGGTTTTTTAAATGCTAATTCCTAACTATAGCGTGGCTGAAACCTATGGTTTTTTCAGTGAATATATATATATATATATATATATATATATATATATATATATATATATATATATATATATATATATTACCTACTGGCGGTAGGATTTTTTTCCTATGGGATTTCTGAAAATTCTATGTTGAATAACTTTGGCGTTTGGGGACGGAATTGGCTGAAATTTTCTGGAAAATGGCACATATTGTTTCTCTTTCTGAGCAGCGCCTGAAAATTTGGGGGGGTTCGTCAAGGGGGGGCCAAGAAAAAAGGGGGGTCCCAAAACGCGTTTTTCCCATTCATTTTTCCATAGGGCGGTTGGAATCACTTTTAGCTCGAACGGCTGAATGGATTTACACGAAACTTGGCAAAATTGTAGATTTGGTTTGCCCGACGTGCCTTTGCTATGTCTCAATATATGTGCTCCAGTGGATTTTGAGAAATTAACATTTGAAAAAACAGATATATCTGTGACAGCGTCCCGGTTAGCGCCCCGGTTCGCGTACCTGACGCGTAACGGAACTTCGCGAGGAGAAGCGGATTGGCTCCCCGGTGACTGTCATTATTCTAAACAGTCCGGAGCGGCCGCCATCTTGTGTCTCGGTAGGATCGAGACACAAGAGGTGGAAAAAACAAAGTGGGAAATGAGCATAAGGGGGCAGAGTACATCCTCCCTGACCCCCTAGGTTTGATGAGGGGGCTTTAAAAGGGCCCCGCGGGGCAAAAAAAATAATAATTTATTATCGTTTTTTTTGTGGGGAGAGCGCCCGGTACGCGCACCGGGAAGCGGTCCGGGGAGCGTAATATACGGAAAAAAGAATGAAAGAATGTTCAAATATTGTATGTTTATTGATTGTTCTTTTTGCTGTATTTTTTATTTTTTTATTTAAGTACCAACAAGTAGGTACCAGTGCAGAGTCTAAAAATAAATATACACCGTTTTCTTTGGAGATATCTTGCATGTTGTTCCAGAAGTTATTGTGGTACATGGAATTCATAGCATAGTCTGTGAGGAAAGCAGAAAGAACATGGAGGCAGGAGATGATAAAGAGATGTTAAATACACATTGGAGATAATATGGTGGGAGAAAGGAAGTAACTATGAGCAAACTTACCATGTAACACAAAAAAAGTTGCACAGTATATTTTAAGTCTCAGTTTATATTTTATCTTTTTGGGTACAATTTCATAATTTTCATATTAAAAAGAATAATGTCTCAAACAATTTTAACTTTTACAATTTAAATTTATTGTTCTGATTTTTCATAATCTAAGAGAATTTGTAGCATTAAATCATCAGGAATGTCCTCCTTTTCATTCCAAGAATCACAATCACATTCTTCAGCACATTTAATTAATTCTTCGTCTAATGTGTCATCAAAAAAGTCAATTTCTTCATTTTCTTCCTTTAGATTGTTTTCAATCTTAATTTGAAAGGAAATATTATTTTCTTTCTGTTGTGCTTCCATTTTCTTGCTGTAAATTGCATAAAAAAACATATATCAGTGGAGATAGGGCACTGTTGGGTTTACGTTCACACAGGTGCTTGTGAGTTTTTAACAGTGAAGTAATCTTTGGGCAGTGCATGGTTTCAGGCAGGAAGTAAAACTATTAAAAAGTGCCTGTGATGAAGGCTAAGTAAATTCATAATTATACCACAGAAGCCTAACTCAATCAATAATTTAAATAATTAAGTATTTCTCAATGACTAACTCTTATAGAGGGACAGTATGTAACTATCTGAAAACGTTTTCCTTATTTAATTTAAAGTGCATAACATAGTTCTCCTTTCAAATTTTTAAAATTATATCTTACCTTTGAAAAAGAAGTTAAAGTTCACAGTCAAAATGCTCTTGAAATGTACTTCAGGAAGTAGTAGTCAAAATGGCTGTGTTTCTCTCTCTTTCTATATATATATTCAGGTACATAACCAATCAAATGTCATGAAATAATAGTAGAAAATGAAAGTAACATTTTAATTGGTTGTCAATTCTAACACTTCATATGTGTTTCTGTCATGTAATATACCTCAGGATCTTTAGTCAGTCCTACAGCATAATTTTCTCAATGGAATTCCATCAAATTTGGGTAAATGGTAGGGACTGCTATGTAGTAGGGCCTATTCTATATTTGATGAAAGTGTCTCCAGTGGTTTTTCTATAAATTACTTTCCCACCTTTTTTTAGCGAGCGCTCATCGGTGCGCACACCGGTACGCGAACCGGCAGCGTTACTGGAGTCCACCATTTTGTGTATCGGTAGAATTGAGACACAAGATGGAGGGGAACAATGTTCGGAATGGGTAGAAGGGGGCACAGTAGACACTTTGTGACCCTCTAGGTTTTCTAAGGGGGGCTTAGGACGCTCATATAGGCAACAAAAAAAAATTTGAAAAATTTTGCTGGGGAGCGCCCGGTATGCGCACCGGTAAGCGAACCAGGGAGCGTACTTTGATGAAAAATAGTGAAAAAAGTTAGAAAAAGATTAACGTGTAGAATGATCAGAGGTAGGGTAGCTCTGAAAAGAGCTATTGGGTTCTGTGGCTGATTTAGGTACCTACAAGTAGGTTCCAATGCACAGTTTTAAATAAAGGAGGAATATTCTATTCCCCTCATCTGAGAAGTGCACACCATCTCCTCTGTAGATGTCTTGCATGTTGTAACGCAAGTTATTGTTGTATATTGAACCCATTCCACAGTCTCTCATGTAAGCAGAAACAGATTTATTCACATGTTTCTGTGCTTTCTCAAATTGTGGACAAAATTGGTTGGACCAGTTCCATTTCTGTCTTTGGCATGTATTGGAATATACCAAGGCAGTTTAGGGAAAAAGTGTCATCAATTGATGAAAGGTATCCTTTAAAAGCATTTCCAGACCAACCCCAGTCATAGTGCCCAAATCATTTCCACCACAGTGCACTATTAAGAGGTCAGGGTTTGGCAGATGCATAAAACAATTATAATTAAAACATATAAAATATATTTTTCATTTAAAAGAAGAATACACTTTACAGCTTTTGATATTTGCTATTAAAAAACCATTGAAATTCACTGAAAAAACCATAGGTTATAGACCATATATAGTTAGGAATTAGCATTTACAAAACCTTGAAAATTCACTGAAAAAACCATAGGTTATAGACCATATATAGTTAGGGATTAGCATTTACAAAACCTTATTTTACTCACACAAAACCATTGAAATTCGCATATATAGTTAGTTGCACTAACTATATATCGCGCACCCGCAATCCACTGCTGATGATGTCACATATTACATCATTCATGACATGGTCAGTGACATCACTGATGCTAGGGAAACTGGTACGTAAACCTAACCCACTGTTCTGGTTCCTGTTGCCTTGAGGGTGTGGCCCCAGGAGTATACGCTTGTCAAACGTAATACGTGTTCATGTAGGACTTACAAATAATGCCTTGTGAATAATAGAGGAAATCCTCACACCAGAACCTTCACGCTGCCTCGTACAGCAGAAATTGCACTGAGCGCATTTGCGCAGGGCGTATATGTTATGGTGTAGTCCGGTATATATGCCAGATTCTACGTCTGATGCGGCGAGTGCTCAATAACTACAGTGCAATAAAAACATGTCACTGAGTACAGTGACAGTGGCCAACGTCACCTAATGGAAAACAATCAGTCCAATGTACAGGCTTGGTTGGGACAACATGCTCCCCCTTTCCCAATGAAACATGGCCCAAGCCAACTAGCTCATCAGGTACCTCCAGTATGCGCTAGGGAGCTGCGTTGCAGAGAGGTGTTCAGGGGACACGCCCCTTTTACACCTTTTACACCTCTCTGTAGCGCAGCTCTGTGGCACTTACTGGAGGTACCTGGTGGGCTGGTTGGCCCCCAGGGACCCTCAGGACTCAAGGGGAATTAATCCCTCAATTTACAATGCGCCAGGGGGTGCGTTTGCACAGTGGTGCAGGGTGGGGGCGGGCCTGACGTACCAAGTATGCAAAAGCACCCCCTGGTAAATTGGGGGATTAAGTCCCCTCCATCCTGAGGGTCCCTGGGGGCCAACTAACCTCCAGTAAGCGTCACAAAGCTGCGTTGCAGAGAGGTGTAAAAGGGGTGTGGCCTCTGAACATCTCTTTGAAACACAGCTACCTGGCGCGTACTGGAGGTACCTGGTGGGCTAGTTGGCCCCATGGACCCTCAGGATTCAAGGGGACCTAATTCCCCCACTTGCAATGCGCCAGGGGGCATGTTTGCTGAGTGCTGCAGTTAGGAGGCGGGGCCTCTTCTGCGATGCCAGCTTTTTATTTTATTCTATTTTATGAGGGGGGCTGTATGGCTCCCTTTTTCCACATTCATTGGGGCCCTGGGGACCCCATTTCCCCGAGCCTGCTCTTTTAAAGAATAAAATAAAAAATTTAAACGGGAAGGGGGCCAGGCGGCCCCTCCCAAGACCAATTTCGGCCACGGGGACCCCATCTCCCAGGGCATGGCCACATTTTTTCAATAATTATTTTTACAGGAGGGGGGCTGCGTGGCCCTTCTCCTTATGCCTCAAGTGGCTTACTTTTCCATTGGGGACCGTGGGTGGAGCCCAATGCCCTCACGGTCCCGCCAGTTCCCCGCCTCCTGCGTTTGCTGGCATTGCTTTTCCACACGTGGAGCAGCTGACATGCAGCTCCCCTTGTGGAAAAGCAATCTGGTTTGGAAACCTGTTCGCGCTTACAAAATCCAAACCAGTGTTTGCTATGACAGGCCAGGAGTCGCATGGCTCCCGCCCTCCCATAGCAAACAGCAATGTCCCGGGGGTGGGCACCCCGGGACACTGCAGGGGCCGGGGGGGTGGCAGTCCCCAGGGGCCTTAAGGGCTCCAGAGAGGGGTTCGCACAGCCCTCCTCCCTTCATTTAGAAAGCTCCAGGGAGGTGGCGGTTCCCGGGGCTGCGGGGGGCTGCATGCCCCCCCGCAACTCAAATCTTGGCCCGAGGAGGTGGTGGTCCCCGGGGCAGCGTGGGGGGATTTGGGTCCCCCCACACATTTTTTTCTTTTTTATTATCAAACTGAGCTCCGGGGAGGTGGCGGTCCCCAGGGCTGTGGGGGAGGCTGCGCGGCCCCCGCAACTCATAAATCTTGCCCTGGGTAGGTGGCGGTCCCTGGGGCAGCATGGGGGGATTGGGGCCCATGCATTTTTGTCAGTGCCCCCGTAACCTGGCCCACCCCGGGGCTTATATACAATGAAGCACGGGAGCCCGGGCTTAATTTTTTTAATTTTCTCGGCCGCATTCATGACCCCAGCGTAAATTTAGCAGATTTTTTTTTTAAATGCTTATTTTTTTTGTCCTGGGGGTCGCTCCCTCTCTCCCCCTACCTCCCTGTCTACGCGCACACAGGACAGGAGATATGCATGCGCGCATCGCGTGCTTTTACTCCCTCCCCCCTCCCCCCTGTCGGCTCCACGGAGAAAGCTTGTTTCTATTTGTTAACTCTTGTTTACAATGCCATAGGTTACAAACTCAGAAATGTGACACCTATAGCATTGTAAATGCTTGCTTGGTGTGACGTAGGAGGGTCTGCGGCTAGCTCGGGCAAAGCGCGGACAGACTCCCCTGCAAGCCTCTGGTTATTATTTAGTTTTATGTTTTAATGTTAGGCCCTTGTTCAGGCTGCTTGCCATCCCCATGTCTCCCAATAGCAGCGATAACAGAAAGCTGTAAACAGAGCAGGGGCCCCATTCAACCCCGGCCAGACAGCTGCTCATGCGAGACTTCAAGAGGTAGAGGAGTGATCTTTCCCGTTCTTTAAGAGGTCACTTTTAAAGGTACTGGGGAAAGCGAGGAACGAACCCGATTGGCGCCAGGATATGGTATTACCGTCCTATGCTGATAGCGTAGTGACGGTGTATGCTTGTGAAGCTTGATTGGGAGCCTCACACTTTTTGTGCAGGAACAGGTCGATCTGCTGAGTTCGAGGACGATTCAGGCGCTAGCTAGTCTGAGATTAGCTGCATGGTGTAATTCCCCGCTGGCTGCAGGAGGATCCCCCTGCGGGGGTGAGTGGAGCCCCGCCCGAAAACAATATTATGGTGTGGAATGCTGTCATCCTCTGGTAAAGATGTTTTCTCCAGCTCTTGCTACTTCATTAGCCACCGTAATGTCGGTCTCCTTGCTGTGTGTCCCTACTCCCTTGAGTTGACCCTCACCTACTTTGGATGTTTGGGCACGCGTGCTTCACTTGCTCAGTCAGTCGAATTACATATAGGATTTACTCCCTTGCAAATTTCACAAACTGTCAGTGAGTGAAGTACTGCAACTTGTGTCATGCGCAGTATGGCTGGTATTTTCTTCACTAAGGAGACAATCCTAGCCTCGTACCACCGCTGCTGGGCTTCAATGGCCACGTTTATCTGCTGTCATTTTCTAAACTCGACCTCAGTTATTAATGTTTAATTTACTGATCCTGTCCATGTCCTGTATGTGATTGACCATCTGTGCTTCCCAGCCCCTACCTGTGCTGTACAAGTGCCTCATCTGTTTTCAATTGGTTCCCGCTGCAATGCTTTTCTACCCCTGTTATTGTGTTCCTTATCCCCTACTGCACGCCGCCCTCTTATTAAACTTCCCTGACACTGCTTTCAATCTTTTCTTCCTGCTTCAGTTCTATGCATCCTTCCTCTGTGTTTGTACTCCACCTTTGGTTTTTCTTTGTACTTCAGGGACTCCCACACCCAGCTTGGTGTGCCAGGACTTAAGAGATCCCTTAATCTCCCTCTGCCTCTACCCCCATGTGCTTGAATGCAGGTGCACTCCCTGTGCTTGGACGTAGGTGCCACCCCCTCTGTCCTTGGACACAGGTTGCCCTTTCCTACCTTGTGCTTGGATGCCCACTCTTGGTTTTAATGACTCCACCCTCTGCTTTTAACCTCGGTGTCCACGCATTTCTCACTTAGACTTCACTGTCGTCCTTCACTTCCCAATTGATGTTTTTAGTCTGTGTAAGTTAATTAACTCAGCCTAGCCAGTCATGAGAACCATTATCCACAACTATATTTGCGATGTCACACTCAAAAGTGCTTTCCAGGACCGTGACTTATTTATTCACTAGCTGCAACCTGTTGTTTCTCCGAAAGATCCAAACACAAAGAAGCGTATGGATAGCTGCATTGATTTGCTTTGTTTTAACTACATTGCTGTTTACACTGTATAAGTAATACAGGAAGGGAGGTTCAGGGAGGAACGGTGGAAAAGGAGAGAATGAAGGATAAGGCTTAAGAAGGAAGGCACAGAAGGGATTGTTTATAAAAGAAACACTGTGAAAAGCATTTACATTGTAATATGGCGTTGTAAATGACAATGCCTTTTATGTATGTGTTAAGAAAACCTTCAAAGTACAGAGTATGTGTTTACGCGCACCGCTTGCAGGTTTTCAAAACACATAAATAAAAAGCAGTGTTATTTACAATGTCAGTAGCTCAAACTCTCGCAAATGCGAGACCTATTGCATTGCAAATGCTTGTTAGATTGGTTAATATTCAGATTTGGTAGAAACCCAGTCGATACATGTGGACAGTGTTTGAAACCACGCTTTGAAGCAAGCGTGCGTGCGTGCGTAGATGTGCATATGCGTCTGGTTGTTGATCAGTTGAGAGCAATAGGTAAGAAGTGGGGTTTGTTAGAACGAGCAGTAACCTGAAATAGTTTGGCTAACAATTTTAACATGATGACATTATGTCCTTGTAGTTCACAGAAGACAACTGTGTTTTTTCTTTCTCTGTTTCCTGATGAGTTACTCTTCCTTGTTAGAGAGAACACAAGCTTCAAAGCTCTGTCATGCTGGCTCCGGGCCAAATGCAAATCGGGGCATTGCCGGGGAAGTCCCTCGGCCAGGCTGTGCCTTGTGATCACCGCCTTGAGCGAAACAGCTGTCTGCACCGCAGCAACATTTACAGTCATGGTTTGCTTGCCTGGCAGGAACCGGTCCAACTCTTCCTATAAACTCCAGTCAGGGCATCGTCGGATTTTGGGGTAAACAAAATAGAGCTTATGAAATTCACAAAAACATGCTGTTTTATTTCTAACATTGGAGCTAATGCCAGAAGCAGCATTCCCTGGAAATATTTACTTTGAAAACAAATGCATGCAGTTTTTTTTACACGATTCAGTCATCAGTCAGGAAATGCTCTGGTTTCAAAGAATAACAGCCCCTTTGGTTGCAAAATCCTGCAGGGTAGAGGGGCCCTTCTCAGCAGCTGCAGATTACTCACTGTTCTTTGTGTTTGTGCTAGCTGCTGGAGTCTGCACAGAGAAACGAGACCTACTCCCAAGGCTGCGCCGCTCACCTGGCCAGACTAGAATATACAGGGGAAAGGATGAACAACTAAACATGTGCAGTGCTAACCTAGACAAAACTGAATAGGAAATCATTTCACATAGCAAAATTAATCCTTAAAAATAAGAGACATACATTTGGAAAATGATGTTTTATATATTTGAAGGGGAGCAGGGAAGTTCAAATTATGCACAGCACAAAAAGAAAAAGAAAACAGAAAGTCCGACAACTTCCGTGTTTGAGATAAAGAAACCCCCACATTCAAGTATAGCGCTACAAACAAATACTAAGGTATTCCATGGTCGAGTTACCCTACAGGAGAAGGTTAGGTTGAGTGTTCTCAGCAGACTTGATGAACTCTCACTTGAACGTGTTCATTCTTACAATCTCTTTCTCTCTGAGACTTTCCATCGCATTATCTCTCACTGCTGCAGTCGCCTTTGTTGCTCCCTTTCTGCCATTATAATGTTTGTTCAGTGAATTGGGGGCATTCTTTTAATAATTTTATTAAACAGACAACTGGCCAGTGTGGTACAAGGTTCATGCAAGGTGTTGAGTTAAATGGGAGTACAAGAAGCCGCAGGCATAGGGGAGGTTACTTCCTGAAAGAGTGGTTTGGCTTCTTACTGAAAGTGTCTTTTCAGTCCGAAAAATTCAGTTTGGCAAGATTGTGAGAGTATCTGTGTTCCCCTCCAGGGCAGGGAGTTCCTTTTAATTAAAGAGGCCAGTAAATGATAAATATCTCACATTTTTGTCATTTTGGCGGAAAATTAGAGGGTTTTTGCTGCATTTTTCACAACAGCTGAAGCACCATGACATGCTGAGCAGGAAATTGGTAGCGGTTGCAGTATGGCCAGGGACTGCCGGAGGACCCCCACCCTTCCGTTAACAAACCTTAATACCAGGACATGAGAGGGATTTCTTTGGAAGGCGGGGGATGTTTCGACCCCCCGGCCGTATTTATTAAAACATACAAAATAAATCAAAAATTGAAATAAACAATATTTACACAATCACGCAGAAAACGTTTACAATTGTTATATATAGATATCAGATGGCTAACTTTAACATACTTCTAGTACAAGGTATTTCCTACCCGAGACTAACATATCAATCTCATACAATATTTATTTTCTGCGTACCTATTTGGGCCTACGGCAAGGTCAATAACTGGTGTCAGATCCTTACTAAATCACGCCCTCCTGAAGGAGTGCGCATGCGCAGAGGGCCGTTTACCGGGAGGGTACTTCTCCCCCCGATAACCCCCTTACGCCCGTAACCACGCCCTTCCATCGAAGTGTGCATGCGCAGGGGGCCCGTTTACCAGGAGGGTACTTCTCCCCCCGGTTACCCCCGTACCCGATTAACCACGCCTTTCTGTTGAAGTGCGCTTGCTCAGAGGGCCCGCTTACCGTGAGGGTACTTCCGCCCCCCCCCCCCGGTTACCCCTGTACGCCCTATTAACCCCATTAAAAGGGGGCCCTTGCATCTCTGCACCATTTTCTAGCATCATTGTGCATGTGCGGGTTGGCCAACCAGCCTAGAGAAAGCGTGACTCTCCCCCGCACCCATGTACCCAACAGGCTGTACCTGCACCTGGAGTTCTACGAAAGACCACTTGTTCCTCCCTTTGGGTGACCCCAATCGAGAATGGCGCCGCCCCCTAAGGACCTTAAATTAACTGCTCACCAATCATGACCTTACCGTCACAGGCCAGCGTAGTTGACCGACTATCTGCCCCCCTATCCTCCTACACTGAAAGGTCATGCCCTAACCTCCAATTCATAAACCTAGCCATTATATTTTTTAGTCCGACTATCGGGACCTACCAACTCCCTGCAAGATAATACCTTGTCCCTATATGCCTTTAACTAGGCAAGATAATTCTCTGCAATGGTTTCATCCCCAGCTGTGAAAAAATGGACGACGTTTTTTAAGAAGCGCAACTCCCCCCAGATGCACCCCTGGGCTATGGTCTGTAATTAGCAACCTCACTATTGTTGTTACCAGGTATTTGCTTCTAGAGGCACAATGGCCTCACAGACTTGCTTCCCCTATCGGGAGATCTGGAATGCCTGCACCAGGGTGTACCCCGGGTACTGACATGTCCACCTCACGTCTACCCAGTTGTCCCGGTGTACCTGTTCTTTCACGCCCCCCCCCCCCAAATGCGTGCTAAATATATGCTAGGGCTGTCTGATCCAGGGAAATTAGACCTGCCGGCATAGGGCCACCAGATGGGCTTAATTGATGGCATTACGCTGCGCCCGATAAGACACGGTGCTCCTGATGCTGACATCCACTGTTGGTGCAACTGAAAAGGCTACCCGGGGAACCACAGGCCCCACAAAACTCCTACTGGCGTATCGTGAAGTCCGTGAACCACCCATACCTGACCACTACGCTCTGGGAAATGTTTTGTGTATGTCTACCTCCTTACTATGTAAGTCCCCAAAAGTGCTGTGTCTGCTAAAATGGCAACTGGAAGCTCGGGCCCCGTAAAGGCAGAGTCCTGCTTCCCGACAAGGGGTGCTGCGGTGTTGCATATGCCTATTACTCCTGGGTTTGGCCAAGCTGGCAAGGCACCCCCCTGTGTACTGCCAAATTACTACCACTGGCAACACCAATTGGTAACCTACAAATATACTATGATGACCACGGTGGCCCTGCGAGCACAGGTGCCGTTACTGTAGAAATACTGTTTCCTGATAAGGAACATACTGCCATACTATGTGAAGCAATATCCTGCTACATTACTGTGGCCAGCCCAACCTATGGTTAACACACCAATAAGAATCAACCTAGTGTTGGCACCTCTTGAGTCCTTGATCGATCGCCCATCACACTTGATGTCGTTGCTTGCCATTCCTGATCCTGAAGTACGGGTCCCCTTTACTGTACACCTGTTGCAGTTGTTAGAGTGTGGAGCACTTCCCAGGTATCCGCCATGGACCCGGCCATGCATAAATGGAAAAGACAAACACAAACAATTAGTGTTTTTGGCTTCCTGACGAAAAATGCAGTACAAGTGCCTGTATTACATTGCCGTCACATGCTAAGCCTTAGCTAAGATTAGCACCAGTTGCATTCCCATAAAACTTCCAAACTGCAAGTATTTAGCATAGCATCATTCTGTGTCACATGCAGAGTATTTGAATTAGTGATACAGAGAGGGTGCCCGGTAGTATGAACTTCATTAAAGAATAGTACATAGTGTGACGTGCAGTGACACAGCACATTCATGGTTACTAAAATTATGCCGGAGTCGAGCACAATTCTTAGCCAGGATGATGGCAATGGTAATCCCGAAGTCCGTCAACACATACGTGTATGAGTGTATCTGTGTGACATGACACCCCACCAAAGCTTGCGTGTACCAGCACCTGGTGCCAAGGGTTTTAGACACAGGCCCCAAAATTCTTATGTACCGCCACACTGTGCACAGGGATACCCTTGAAGGTATGACCACAGGGCTAGGGGTGTACTGCTTTGATGTCATTGGTGTTGAGAGTTTACCTTGGTGACCCTCCCCAAGGCCATTGCCAAGTAGGATTTTGTGCGGTCACCTATGTAAAGAAGAAGCAACATTTAGCTTACTGGCCCTGACACACATACGTGTGGTCAAAAGAGATTTATCAGTGAATCAGCTAGGTCAACCATAAGACACACGGCCCCCCACCCCCGTTCCACAGCGGGCATAAGCATTGATGAGTGCTTTAACATAGCGCCATTACAATTTCCACAAGGGGGCATATGCCACATCTACAACAAACCTTATTAAAGTTTTCCCCCCTGCTAAGCCCAGTACCATTGTTCTTACATGAGTAACCTTGACATCGTACTTTCAAATGAGAGCGCTTGCAATAGTGTAATAGTGCTTTGGCTCTTTTGAGGGATGGTTGACCTGAAGCTAAGTGACTCGGAGCGGTGTAAATCCAGCATAGCTGAAATAAGAAATGATGTTGGAAGCCCATAACCTCCCTTCAAATGTTTGTTTGTCTATCATCATCCTTCGGCATAGGATTAGCTCAACCGCATCCACGCCATGATAGAAAGGGACACATTCTTTTGCCCTTTCAGCAGAAAATCTTTAAGCATAGGCTTAGCACAGTGCTATACATGCCGAGCTGTAAAATGGCCCAAAACCCTTTGACCTCTCCATGCACAACAGTACTGTCTTTCGGTAGGTAACATACCATCCACGCCACCCTGAAATGATAAAAACAACCCCTGACATGTGTTTCACTCTCCTCAAGAGCCTTCAGAGAGGTATAGCTCTGTCCTGACACAAGGGAGCACCCAGTTTAAGCCTAAACAAAACCCGTTCCGAAATAGAGGGCTGGATCAATTATGAAATCAAAGCGGCAGCAAACTCTGGGTAGTTCTCAAGCTTAGGTGTAAAGCAGCTTCCCTGGGGTGTAAACTAGCAGGCTGGTGATGTAAGTGTTCTGTGCTAGCTGGTCTAGACTACTCACAGACTCAAAATCCTTTCCCTTGATAGTAGGAGAAAATAGCTGTTCCCTTAATGTGGAGTACATAAATGCTGCAATGGTGTGTGAGTGACAACCCTAAGTCTAATAATGCCAAAAAGCTGCCAATATCCTTTTGCCGTAACCCCAAGAGTCAAAGACTATCGCCTCGAGAGCACTATCTGTAGCAATATTATTTGTGGCCATGATTACCCAAGCTCCCCAGACATATGCCCCCATATTACATGTTAAAGAGCAGTGTTTCACATTGGCACTCGGCCACCCAGTGCTCTATGAACCCCACCTCAAAAACGGTACAGACAATGTGCTGGCTTAACTAACCAATCAGCAACAGCATTGATGTCTAAACAACCAAAGTACGGTTTTAACTGAGTATCGTACACAACAAGCAGCAGACAGGACACTTAATTTAAGCAAATTCCCGTAAACTGATCGATTGGAGAAGCAAAGCCTCCTTAGGCATGTTAAATACACATTCTGCCCTCCTTTAAATTAAATATTATCATCCCTTAATGGCTTTTCTGCTGTAGTAACAACTAAAAAGTTAAGATGGTGCAGCGTCAGTAAACGACAAAACTGAGGTCTTGCCTAGTGTGCCGCACACTTGTAGTTGTTTTTTTTTCATTACCCCAAGATATATATTACCAGTATCCTACCTAGAAGTCAGGACTATTGGCTTTGACAGTGGCTGTTCGCTGCCTAAGATAAATAAGCAGCAACCATGGCTTGTATACAATATCGCAAATCCTTACACTTGGCGCCATGGGGACACCACGAAAATATTGCTGGCACAAGTATCCTACCTATAAGTCAGGACTGTTGCCTTTGTCAATGGCTGTTCGCTGCCTAAGATAAATAAGCAGCAACCATGGCATAAACTATCCGGACCCGGTAGAGATGGGTAGGCGGGACCGTCGCTGACTCAGGAAGTAGGAACCTCAACCATTATGGCTTCTCCCCTGATGTCAGACCTACCGGGTACTGTTGACACCTTTTCACTCTAACTTTTAGGCAAGAGTAGGTGTCAAACAGGTAGTACAACTTATGTGCTGTTTATAAACTGATACTATTTTAGGTCATGTTTTTGTAGATAGTAGTCTTTCATTAGGTCCTGAAGAATCGCAGTCAATGAACTTGAAGCGAGAAACATGTTGACCACACCCTTCGCACCTTAGTACTGTATCGGCCTTGGAAACCTAAGTTCCAGCGAATACAGGCTATTCTTGATTTTACTTGCGGCAGAGGACCACCAGAATAAATTTGTTTTCCGGTACCTTGTGCCTCATTTTATCCTCGCCCACACCATCTACTCTGTCCTGGCCCGTCACCCACACTTCACCAATAGGCAGTTGGATAAAAGATCTCCGATAAAGAGCCCCTCTTTGAGGTGTGCCCGTTGGGCATTGCACCGCCTGCCCAATGAGGAGCATTGCCTATGATGAAGCATGACACTCGCAAGGGTGTGTGAGGCCAATATATCCAACAAATTGGATACCTAGGGGTAGTTCTCCACTGAGCACTAGGCCTTGCACCTTAGTGACCGTTCCCTCCTTCCTTCCTATAGGAACAGCCCAGTCCCCTTTTTGTTGTCCACATAAACTGCAAGAGCCCACTCAATCTTTCCATTTTTCAAGGATGCTTCTTGGGGCTCACACTTACATCATTAAGTGATGCTGTCAAATGCCACTTGAATGTACAAAGATAGTAACACGAACAAGCTGTTCCCTTCTCCAAACGAAGAAGAGGAATTGTGGCTTTAAATCAGTTTTATTGTCATCGCCAAACAATCACATTTCCACAAATTAAAAATGCATTTGAACAAGAACATTCTGAATGCTATTCTGTGATAATTACAAAAGAAGTAAAGGGTAGATAGAAACAGGCCATAGAAAACGGAATGCCTGCTTCTTACCGTGTTATAGATATTATGCATAGACACTCACTGGGCTTTCCCCAAGCTGAGCGCGTTCGAGGGCCCTCAGCAACTCTCGAGATATTTTTCAATACATTAGCCTCCGAGATAAGCTGACAGCTCTTAAAATACAGCCCCTGAGCTCTAAATTGTTTCCAATTATGCCTGTAGCAGGTGAATTCCCTGCCACAGGGATGACCCAGCGCTTGTTGCGTGAGACAAAATCATCATATCAAGAGCTGACCCCTAGTCGGAGCCTGTCATTGCC
The DNA here is from genome assembly GCF_964263255.1 of Lissotriton vulgaris. Taxonomy (NCBI): domain Eukaryota; kingdom Metazoa; phylum Chordata; class Amphibia; order Caudata; family Salamandridae; genus Lissotriton; species Lissotriton vulgaris. Next base: position 925,044,829 of record NC_141687.1, read on the forward strand.
TGGCCTGGCCCTAGCTTTTCATAATCCTCAACCTACTCCCCTTGTTATGATAGGCATGAAATTACATCAAGGTCGGAAAATGAGAGGTGTGGGCAACCGCACATAATGTGCCTGCAGTCCGGGGGCCCTACAGAGTACCCTTTCGAGATCCCCCTTTTACAAAAAACTGCCGGTGCTCAGCCCCTGGTAGACCCAGCCCATCTAGTAGCAAGCATGGTTGGCCGACGGCAGGGGAAACCTGACCTAGGCCGCCTATGTGCCTCTAGCTACACCTACTTAGTTTATAGAATGGATTGCCCCGTCTTTCGGAATCCTTGTTTAAACCGGAATGATAGCAACTTACAAATAGAAGCTGATTGAATGCACATGAAGTTATATAGAACATGCTTTGCCCTACCAACTCTCAATGCCCCACTATGCTATGCCACATACCTCTGCTCTTTTTCTACAGTGACCCAGTCAATAGGTGGGGATAGCTGTCTGTGGCATTGAGACTGTTAAACTGCGACATTTCAAATTTTTCGTTAATTTATTAAATATTGTAATCTACTACTAGCGAACGTGAACTACGTGACGTATATCTTAGACCTCACAGGAGGGATAGCCCGGAGCTTAAATCCAGTATAAAATTTCAGATTTCACATTCTTATGAGGAGTAATTCCGTTCAATCCGGGGACTGAACCTGTGACCTTGACTCTATAAGCAAGCAGCTCTAACCAACCGAGCTAACTTTAGCAGCAGCTATGAGTAACATAACACACAGCACAAGGGGAAACCGGTAAGCAGACATAATATCGAAAATAAAATATCGATGTGACATAATATCGAAGTAAAATTATCGATGATAAAAAATATCGGAAGTATAATTATCGACTGTAAAAATATTGAATTTAGTATGAGTGTTTAAATATCGTAAGTAAAAATATCGAAGTCAAAATATCGATGTGTTAAAATATCGTTAAAGTGTCAAAATATCGATACATTTATATTTGTAATAAGTGTAGTTTTTAGTTTTATAGTTTTTATTTTTCTTCTAAATTTGCTATAGTAATTTGTATCTATAATAAATGTTGTTTATAATATTACAAAAAATCATATATAATTTTAGGAGCGGGATGTTGGGTTTATAGGGGATAAGGGTGGGGAGTGTTTTTAAAAATGTATATATAATAATATTTAAACTTTGGAAATAACAAAAAATATAACATTTTACTAAAAAACAAATTTATATTTTACAAATTTTAAATATTAATTTAAAAATTCATATATAATTTTAGGAGCGGGATGTTGGGTTTATAGGGGATAAGGGTGAGGAGTGTATTAACATTTTTATATATTATAATTGTAAAATTTTAGAAACATACAATTTTATTTTATTCAAAAAAAAATAATATTAAAATTTAATATATTTTTACAAAAATATTTATATATTTTAGGAGTGTGAAGTTAGTTTAATAGAGGAATAGGGTGGGGAGTGTCAAAAATATAATATTTACTTTAAAGTAAATTAAAAAATTAAAAATGACATTTTTAAATATTTTTTAAATTTTAATATTATTTTAAATTGCAAAATATTTTACAAAAAAATTGTAAATATTTTTATAATTTTGTAAAAAATTTGGAAATAATTATCACATTTGAGAAACATTATTTTATTTTTATTTTTTTATTTTGTGGCAGAGGCATAAAACATACAAGAACAAAGCAGCATCAGCAACCATCATTCACATAATTTCTAGTACATTATAGGCATAAAGAAATATCATTGCAATAAACAGTAATTATTAGGTTTAAATCCAATTTTCAATAGGGGACCATAGATTCCTAGCGAAGATCTTCTTTTTCTGTCCCTTCAGTTTATAAACTGCTTTGTCCATTCTATAAATATTTAGCAACTTTCCCAGCCATTGTTCAAATGTGGGCGGATCTATATCCAGCCATCTAGAAGTAATGCAGAAACGATATACAGCCATTCCAATAAACAGAAAATATTCCTGATCAGCAAATAGGTTTTCAGAAGGAAAATAAATACCAAAATGTATCAAAGAAGGACATAGCTTAATATTGACATTGAGCAAGTTAGTCAAAAAATTTTCAATCTTATCTATATATAACGCCAATTTGAGACAACTGTAAAACATATGGCATGAGTCCGCTGCTAGGATTCCACAACGGCTACAATTAATACCCTTCGTGGCCTTCCATTTGGCTAGTTTTGCGGGTGTGTAGTAGAGGTCCAGGGTAGACATATAGTGTTGACTTTTAAGAGAACTATTAATTAGTACTTTATTACTCATCGCAAAGGCCCTTGCCAAGTCTATTCCTTCTATGCTCAATTTTCTTTGCCATTTCTGGGCCTGCTGATCTAGATCATCATGCAACCTATTAACCATTAGTTGATAAATCGTACCAATACGGCTGTTCTTCCTGCAACTCTCTAGAATATCAATAGTCTCCATAGCATCATTATATAACAGATTTTTTTTCTTCCAAAAAGCTACGAATCTGTAAATATTTAAAGAATTCATTCCTAGAAAGGCCAAATGTTTCTTGGAGTTCAGAAAAGGACACAAAAATCCCATTTTGATACAGTTGCCCCAGTAGATGGATCTGTCTCATTTGCCACTGATATATTGCCGTATCTTGAAAAATCCCCGATAATGACGTATTACCAGAAATAGGTGTATAAAAATTGAACTTTGAGATTATAGGCAGGGTTTTATTGATTTGTCTCCAATCTAAAAAAGCAGACAAAAACACCTTGAATTTTGTTCTCTTATAGTAGCTTGGTTCCGTGAACTTCAATAGACATTGACGCTCTTCAGCGCCCATTAGCATTTCAAAGATAGAGGGTGCCATAGAAGTTTCGGTAACATGGTCATGGAATAATAGCACCCTGATTGCTTTAAGAGTAATAGCCCAATAATACAGTCTAAAGTTCGGAAATCCCAACCCAGCACGTTCTTGCGGAAGAATATACCACTTTAAAGATCTTCTTGAGCGGCGGTACCCCCACAAAAATCTGGACAACATCCTGTCAATCTTGTTAAAAAGTGACATCGAAAAAAATAAGGGAATAGTTCGGAAAAAATAAAGAAATTTTGGGAAAATCATCATCTTGATGACATTAGTACGTCCGTGTAAAGATAAGTGTAAATTATTTACCCTTTCTAAAGTTCTGTTAGTTGATATAAGCAAAGGATCCAGATTTAATCCAACAATGTCATCAATTTTAGGAGAAATAGTTACGCCAAGATATGTGCCAGTAGAGTTTAATGGGATATCAGTAGGTGTACCAGTCTCAGAATGTATAATCTGGGTTTTTGAAATATTAAGTTTGTAACCAGAAAATTTGCCATATTCTCGAGCTACTTCAATTATTTTAGGTAGCGCAGTGGTAGCATCAGAAGTTACAATGGCCACATCATCTGCGTATGCGAGAACTTTATGATCTACCTCGTGGAGTTGAACTGGTGGAATATCAGGTTCCATAATTAGTCTGTCCAAATAGGGTTCTAAGTAAAGAGCAAATAAAAGCGGGGAGCAGGGGCAGCCCTGTCTGGTCCCCCTAGTAATTGAAAAGGGTCTTGAGGTATCAGTGCCTAATCTTATTACACCCTTGGGATTAGAATAGAGTGCTTGTATAGCTCTAATAAATTGTAGCGGAAAGCCCTTCCATTGTAGCACCGTCCAAAGGAACCCCCAGTCGACCCTATCAAATGCTTTTTCAGCATCAAGTAGAATCACCCCGACTGGGGATTCCTTTGCTTGAGCCCAATCCAATAATGTGATAACACGTTTAACGTGATCTGTGGTATCCCTATGTCTAATGAAGCTGTGTTGAATATGGGAGACCAAACCTGCCATTACATCATTTAATCTGTTTGCAAGAATTTTAGAGTAAATCTTGCTATCTGCGGTGATAAGGGAGATAGGGCGATAGGACCCTAATTCTTTTGAGTCCTTATTCTTTTTTACAAAGACAACTAGAGTGGCCGTTGACCAAGAATCAGGAGATTTACCTTGAGACGCTAAATTAAAGATTTTTAACAGCTCTGGTTTAAGCGTATGTCTGAATGTCCGATAGAATTCAAGAGGTATCTGGTCTGGCCCCATCGCTTTGCCTGCCGCAAGACTCATAATGGCTTTCTCAATCTTGTCCCAGCTTATTGGCCTTATAAATGAATCTGCCTCCTCTGGACACAATGAAAGTTGGTTAGCACATCTAAGATAATCTACAGGATCAAGAGTCTTGTCAACTTCGTTGCTGAGATCATTATACAATGTCTTATAAAAATCATGGAATGCCTCTAATATTTCTTCCCAACGTTCATGAAGAACACCATTCATGTCTTTAACACACTGTATTTCATTAGCTGAGGCTTTTTGTCGCAGGTGTTGAGCTAAGACTTTTCCGGTGCGTTCGCTGTATTCATAGCGTTCAGTTTTATATTGCTTAAATTTCGCCGCTACTTCGTCAGCAATGTGGATACACAGACCAGAGCGTTCAGTGACTAGGCGTAATTGTGCGTCCTCTATTCCTACGTTGTTTTTGCAAGCAGTAGCTAGATTCATCTCGGCTATCCTAATCTTATTTAGCCTCTCCTTAAAATCTGTTTGGATTTTCTTCCTCTTTTAGTTTGCAAAGCTGATTGTCTCTCCCCGTACAATGGATTTAAATGAGTCCCACACTACTTGTGGAGAGGCAGTATCATTATTTATTAAGAAATAATCTTTAATAGTTATAGCCATGGATTGGAGATATTCTTCATCTAGTAGCAGATTTCTCTGAAATGACCACAGTCTAATTGGATTTGGACAATCAGTGGGAAACTGAATCTCAGCGATCATAGGATTATGGTCTGAGATAACTTGAGGTAGTATTTCAATATGGGTTTTCTCCCAAAACATAGAGGATACAAAAAAATAATCTAAACGGACGAATTTCCGATGAGGAATGGAGAAAAAAGTATATCCTGGATCTTTAAAATAAAGTTTGTTCCATACATCAGTTAGCCCATTATTTAACACCAAATCTCTAAGTGCTCTGTAAGTTCTGATCTTGCGGCCCGTGTATCTCATCCCTGATTTAATATTCCAATCAGCTGCCAAATGGATATTTAAGTCCCCACATACTATTATTGGCTGCATCCACGTAGCTAGCTCTGCAATCATAGTGTTAAACACTTCAGCGTCATCTAGATTAGGGCCATAAACACAGCATATAGTGAATTTGCAACTTCCAATAATTAATTCAGCGAGCCCCCATCTACCCCATTTATCAGCTAATGTTTTCGAGCACTTCCCAACTCCCTTTCGCATACATATTGCTACGCCTCTTTTTATACCCATTTGTTTTGACGTGACCAAGACTTCTAATCCCAAATTATTCAAAAGAGAACGCTTGTCCCATGAAATATGCGTTTCCTGAATACATAGTAAATCAATATATAAAGTCTGAAGCATTGTTCGAAGCATACTAATCTTTTTTAAATCATTAAGACCATTAATATTGATTGTACATATTTTCACCTTTTTATCCATATTGAAATAGTAAAAAGATATTAGCTATTATCATCACTGAATGCTCTTCAATATTATCGTTTGAGCGCCTTATATTCATCCTTGTATTGAACACCTCTGCCTTACACCCCCACCACCAACCCTCACCCTTACCCACCCCCACCCCTTTTCCCAGAGCCCCTCCCCCCCACCCTCCCCACTGTAGGAGGCACAGGAACAGTCAGTTCCTGAAATGTATGGATGCCGTGTCCCTGGCCCATAGCATCCTGACGGAGAGAAAAGAGAAAAGAGAAAAAAAAAAAAGAAAGAAAAAAAGGAAAAGAAAAGCAGTCCTGCATAACACCTATTAAACCATACGATTCTGAGCTTTCAATCTAGTATTCTCAAACTACACATTGGTTCTTTCAAAAAGAGAAGAGAAATGTTCTTCAACTGACATAATTTGTTCATAGAGAATCCAAATATTCCTTGGCTTTGATAGTAGATATAAAGTACTTTACTTGGCCTTTAAATATAGTCTTCAATTTTGCTGGACCTTGCAGAAACACTGACACTTCTTTCTTTTGGAAATCAGGAATCAGTTGCCTTAGCTGCCACCGTTGAGTCACAGTGGCCTGACAATAATCTGGTCGCACAAAAAACTGACAACCCAATCCATCCGCTTTCTTATCAGGTCTTGCATTTAAGTAAATAGCTTCACGAGCAAGAAAGTTGTTGAAAGACACCAAAATGGCCCTAGGATAGTTTTCTTGGCCTTGACGCGGTTTCCTCACTGTAAAGGGAAATCTATGTGCACGCTGTATTTCCCGTGACCAGTCCCATTCTGTTAGATCAGGAAAAGCGTCATTTAATAGATTAATGATGAACCGCCTCGGGTCAGACCCTTCTTTATTTTCAGGGACCCCCAGAAAGCGCAGGTTACTTCTGCGGGCCTGATTCTCCAAGTTTGCTAGCTTATCAAATAAATCCTCCTTTTGAGCTTTAAAGTCACCCACTTCTTGTCTTTGGGCCATAGATTCTTCCTCCAAGACGGATATCCTAGCTTCTGCCTCAGTGACCCTGTCAGCGGTCTCTGAACATAACTTAATCGCACGTCGCACTGCATTTTTGACTTTTGCACAGGTCATCTGTGTACGTTGGTTTTCAGCCTTGCTTTCGGCCCGGTGATTCATCATGGTATCAAAAATTGTTTTCAAGGTGATCTCTTCATTATTTTCTTGTGGCGGAGCCAGGTCAGTTACAGAGTTATGGCTGGACCCAGGAGTAGCAGTAGTAGCGGTAAATACTTGGGAAGGAGATGAGGGGTTCACTCCACTTATAGGTGAATTAGAAGCGGTCTCTTTACTCGCCGCACGCAAAGATCTTTTCTTCCTCAGCTTCTTCTTAACAATAGTGGCCGCATTAGCACTGTCAGGGCTCATACTTAAGCATGGGCGAATTTTGCGAATCTCGCGTTCGCGAATTTTGCGGATTTGCGAACTCGCAATCCACAAAATCCGCGAATTCTAGCGAATTTGCGGATTTTTTTTTTGTGTTAGCAAGGATTTCTGCAGGTTCGCGAGGGTTTCGTACCAGTTCGCAATTGCAAACTTACATTTCGGCACGCAACGGTCGCGATTATGTTGTTTCTACGTCTGGTTCATCATCACAGGTTCCCAGCACCCTCTGTTTCACCACTGCAACCCTCTGTTACATCAATGCCACCCTCTGGTTCATCATCACTGTAGATTATGGGGGGGAAAAGCAAGCACACCAGCCCTGCTTCAACTGACATGAATTAATTTGGGGTTAGTTTATTAATGTGTCACTGTTTTAAAATTCCAGTCTGGCACCTGCTTCCTTATCTGTAATTTGCTTTCTGTTGCAGTGCATTTTTTTTCCCAGGACCTTTGTGGCCTACTTGTAGCTATTCTATGAGCCTGCTGTGAGGGTCAGAGCAGGGTCATACAATTGTTGCAACTAGCAACTCAATTCTGGAGGGGCCCCAGTCAGGAAGCACTACAGGGAATTGTTACTAATGATGAGTTTGAACTCTTGCCCCTGCCGAGTGCTTTCAGTTTTGTAAAACTCGTTTTTCTGCAATTTCGCGGGATTCGCAGGGCGCGAACACGCGCGAGATCGGATTCGGAAGCCGCAAATTCGTGCGAATATGCAATTTGTTTTTTTGCGGCGTGTTCGTTGGCAAGGTTTTGTGCATTTTTGCGAGCCGCTCGTAGCGCAAGGCGCGAAGTTATCCTCGCGCTCGTTCAAGGGCGTGGCCATCTTGTTTGCCTGACGTATTTCCGTTTCCGGGCGCGAAGTGTAATCTCGCAAAGTCTGCGGCTTGCCAGTACAGTTTCGCGCATGTTCGCAAGGAAAATCTCGCGCGAACTTACCCGCGCGGTCGTGAACGGGCGCGGCCATCTTGTTTCTCATTCATTGCTATGGTTCTGGGCATGGTCTTTGCTTGTTTGAAGTTTTTTTTGATCTATTTTACTTATTATCTATCCCGCTATTTTTCTAGCCCTATATTTTTGTGTTTACTGCTACTTTTGGTTAATTTTAAACTACTTTTTTAAACTCTTTTCTTTTCTTCTTTTCCCTATTCTATTTTCTTTATTCCTTTCCGCCCAGACCATGGTGAAGGGAGCCGGGAAGCATCCCGAGAAGGGGAAGGGTCCCGCACCCCGTGTCCGGCTCCCGTGCGGGCGTTTGAGGGGGGAGGAGGTCGTACCCAGGGAGATCTTTACCCCGGAGGAGGTGGGGCAACTCATTTTTTATGTTCAGCGCCGCCTCCCCAGGACCATCATGGGAGGCGGCAAGATCAGTGCCGGGTACGGGGTCCGGGAGCGCCGGAAGCGGTGGGAGAAGGTGTGCCAGGCCATTTACCACCACTCTCGGGTCTGGCGCACATACAACCAGGCCACCCACCGCTGGACGGATGTCCTGACCCGTGAGCGAGATCTGCTCGACCTCCTTGGCCTTGAGATCCCCGGGCTTGGTGAGTAGTAGTAGCTATTTCTTTACTACTATGTTTTCTCCTGCTGTGTTATTATATTGCAAATTTTTGTTTTTTACCAAGAGCAATAATGCTGCTCATTACATTGTAGGTAAATTATATTTCAAAATCTTCTGTGCATTTCAGGTACACTGCTCTCCTTCTTCTCAGTAGTGTTGCTACTATGCTTATTTGTTTTAGATTTTGTGTTCATTTCATTGGCCTGTGAAATTATGTATGAGTGTAGTTTAAAGAACTGCATAATGCTACACACTAAGGTTCTGATTTTTAATTACCGGCGCATCCCTGCAAAATAGCAGGGATGCGCCAGTAATTGTGCGTCACGCCACCAGCACCCATGGTGCGCCGTATTTACAATGCGGCGCACCATGGGCCCAAAACGTCACCAAAGCGTTACGCATCTGTGCCGTAAAGGCGGCGCATTGCTGGAGTTGCGTCGCAACGATGGTGCAGCTCCATCAATGCTCTGGGGTGCCCTATCTCCCCAATGCTGCATCAAGCCGTACGTCTGCTTCAAGCAGGCGCAGGGTTTGAGTCACTCATCATTGTCCTCAAAGTGACTGATTGAAATCTTGTAGATTTCCCTCAGCCACTTTTAGGATGCGTTCCTGCGCAGGAACGCCCTCCCTTGCGCCGGAATGCCCCCTATTGGCGCAGGGCTTTACAACATGATGCATCTCCCATATGCGTCACGTTGTTAATATACGCCGCACCATTGCGCCTCTTTTGTGCTGTCGCTGTGTCACAAAAGTCACGCAACAATGGAGCAAAAGAGCCGCAAGGGGCTTCTAAATCAGCCCCTACAGACTCAAGTCCAGTCCTTCCTTTGTACACATGGCGATAAGAAGAAATAGTGGTGGTGGATTAATAGTTTGAGTATTTTAATGACTGGTTAATGTAGTAGGAAACTTTAGTGTTGTCGCTGATCTTCAATCACAATGGACTTTGGCTGTCACTTTGCGTGCTGCGGACTGCTGCCTGCCAATCCTAGGCAAACCTTTTTAGAACTTTGTTTAGTGAGTTATATAGGGTAGTTTCCAATTCGACGGTCCGCAAATCAAGCAATACTAAAGTAATAACGTAGTTGACCACATGAGATTGGTCAATAATATATCCCGTGGAGTCGTTCCCTATTTGCTATTTCGCAAAAATATTTTGTTAGTTCTTTTGAAATGTTTGATTTGGTTGAGAAATATCATCCATGTTTTCTGTTTTTCTTTCTTTCATGTTATACATCAGCTTCCCCCAGGGGCAAGAGGAGGACACAGGAGGAGGAGGAGGAGGGTGCTGTTGACGATGCAGGCCAGGACCGGGCAGGCTAGGGCTCCTTTGCTGGCCCCAGTAAGTTTTAATTTTAATATAGAGTACTTATTTTTTCCTAGCGTTCCTCATTCGATTTTTTCTAAATCGTCTTTGATCTTCTTGTAGACAGGATCTAAATTCTTATCCTGCCTCGACTATGACTCCGTGTGGTATTACTAGATTATTCTTATTAGTCTGTCTGTGTAGCTAACTAAGATTGCACATTTGGCATTTCCATTGGACTCCCATTCTAGTCAGCAATAGCTCTATGCACTGAGTGCAGTCCTCTGGGATTGTCCATAATGTCTTTTCAAGTATTCTAAATGTTTATGCTTTGACCATTGCAAACAATAAAAAGGTGAATGACCACCAAGAAAGAATAAGATACTGCTTTACTTTTGGTTTGGATAGGAGGACAATCCATTCTACTACTGTTGCAGGGACAAATCTGCACAAACAGAACTATGGACACTAAATAATGCATTGCTTAGCTTATCAATTATAATAGGTGATGTTAGACTTTCCACATACCTCAGTGATAACAGACTTTGTAGTTGAACCCCCAATCTCCTTACTGACTAGATAGTGTGGCAGAGTCATTTAGCTCCCAAAGTCACCGATGGCAGAGGCACGGACTCATGCTTGCAAAAATTCCAAAACCTTTAGCTCATCCACTCTAGTCTGGAGGACCAAAAACCACAGAGTCTATTTAAGTTTAAAAGCTTTATTAAAAGTAAACACATTTATTAAAATCAAGTTTGTCATAAAAGTGAACGTGTAACTAAAAATGTAAAAGTGCTTAGTGCTGACGATTAATTGGACACATTTCTTGTGGTCGAGCCGAGCTCTCACCTGCTTTGAACTTGATCCTGCTCGTGTTCTTAGAAGTCAAGCTTCTGTCTGTTAGGAGAAAAAGTGTTGCGTGTTAAAAAGTAAAAAGCAAACATTCATCAGTTGTGCCAAAAAGTGCAGCAAGACAACAGCCTTCCCTGGAAAAAGGGACATTTTTACTTTAGAGTACACAGTCATAAATTATTAAATTGTATACTGTTTTTTTCACATTTCTTTCTTCCTCCTAGACCAAATATTATATAGTAGTGAGTGGTGCATTCTAACATTATTAAATGTACTTTGTAGGTGGAACATCTGGAGACGGGGCCAGCGCGGAGGTTGTGGTGGCATTGGACAGGGAGGACAACTCTGGGAAGTAGGCGGTGCAAGTGCCAGACAAGGACATGCCTGTGAGGGTTCACACAGTGGTGGCGGGCAGAGGTAAGCTATACATTCCTTAGTCATTGATATTGAAGACTGCAGAGTGTGCTTTCTGCACGGGTGTATTATAAATAAACCAGGTAGTAGCCTCCTCTAAATGTATTTCGACTTAGCTGTGAAGTTTTTGGCGAGAAGAATCCCAATCAGATCTGAGGTGAACTTGATGGATGGGATGAACGAAAAGCGAAAGAAGGGTGTAAGTAAGTGTGGAAGGACGAGAAATGTAATGATGACTGGCAAAGAAGAATGATATGTGTTTGCTTGGTCCCCGAGGTGGCTGGGAAGGAAAGAATATGGTATGGTGCATGGCTGGGTGAATGATGAAGCAAGGATGGGTGGAAGGAGAACAGCCTGGGTGGGTGAGACAGAAACTGTATGTGTGCATATACTTTGAATGGATGGATGCCTGGATCATTCATGGTACTATCTGACTCTTAGATAGCACATGTGTATCTAGAGAGAGTAGACGGTCACTGGATGAACTAAGTGTTACTTTGAAGAGCATGTAACACCGCACCCGCATGTCCGTTCCAGTGTAGGAAAGGCAAGGAAAAGAAGTTGTAACGTTGTCCAAATACTACCATGAATAGTAGCAGTAGTTTGTATTGCAACTGCAAGCACAGCATATATCCGGTTATTACGGTGGACACTCCCTACCTCTCTTAATAACTTTAGTTTAGTAGCAGTACGTCATTCATGTGTGGGGGTATCACTGTTCACTCAATAATAAGCAAAGCACCTAAAGTCATCCCATATGTCATCAAATACATCCCATGTGAAGTGATAAATAATCATATAATTTATCTTCTTCATTTTCCTTTTCTAATACTCATTTGCACTGTAGGGTGAAAGCTAAATTAATTAAGCAGTTGCCCTTTTAACAGAGTATTCTCAGTGCCACCCGTAATAGAAAAGTAAGAGCTTCACCACCTGCATGTACTGGACCGGTACAGTAACGCAAGTCTGTCTCACTCACCATGGTGTGCGTCTGTTTTTCTCGGGTGCAAGTTCACTGCGCTGGCATTATGCCGGCTTGCATAAGATAACGTACCAATTTTCCTAAACAAGAGAGAAGAAGAAGAATAAGAGTGGTGTACTGTCATAGTCGACTGTAATGGAAGTCCATAGTGCTCGTAGAATTTGTTCCTTAAACTCCCACTAATGTTAGAGCAAGGATGAAGAAGTCGGAGGTTACATAGATACTGTCCTCAATAGTTATGTACTGTGCTTTCAATTTGCTACTTGTACTGTGACAACTTTCTGCTCAATCATTTTGTGTTAATCTTGAGGAGCATTGGTTGCAGACTATGTCTTTCTTTCTTCATGTAGTTGCTCCTTCCAGATCCAAGACACCATCAAGGAGGAAGGAGCTGGCTCGAGTGGCCCGGCAATGGAGGCTGGATGCCACTGTCGCTGAATATCGGCGGCTGGTGGCCCTGGAGGAGGAGGAGACGCAGTCTGCTACAACAACAACGTCCACTGGGACAGCTGCATCCTCCTCCGTGCGGGCTGCCAGCCAGCGCAGTGCTCCAGCGGTACGGAGCCGGGCTACCAAAGCCAAATGCCACCGCCGAGCAGCAAAGAAAGCAGCTGCCCCTCACAGGATTTGCAAGGCACACCGCCGCCGCTTATCCCTCAGACTGTCCTACCTGGAGCAGGAGGTCCATAACTATAAGAACTCGGTGGAGGGCCTCCGCTTCGAAGTTGCCACCCTCCGCAAGGAGCATGATGCCCTGGCTGCTAAATCCAACAGCACCCTGCCATAGTGTCCCTTGCCCCTTTTTTAGAGACTTTTGGGGGGTGGGAATTGGGAGTTGGGTTTTTTGGGGACTTTTGAAGGACAATCATTGGGATTAGGGAGGGTCTTGCGGGAGATTATTTTGTTAGGGCTATAAAAATATACTTTTTGAAACTTTATCTGACCATACCTGTTTTTTACTGCTTTTGAGTCTGGTGGGTGGGGGTTTAACAGTAAGTTTGTTTTCCTGAATAGTCCTAGGACTTTAGTAGTACTACCGTCAATCCAATCTCTCGTCTCTCCTAATACTCCATTATACTACCTCCAACCAAACGCCTATCTTACCTGTAATTTCTGTTTGCAAGTAGGGCTAGGCCCAGGGCTGGCTCCACGGGAAACAGCGAATAAGGTTGGCAATCCTGGGCGGATAACATTTCCTCATAGCGGTGGTACTAGTAGTGTGACACAGTGGCAGTTGCATGCCTATGAAAAAAAGAAAATGAAATCTGGTTTGTCCTCCTGAGCAATACAACGGTACAATAGAGAATATAGCAGGTGACAGAAGTACACTAGAACAGTGGCACATTGTAGCCTAACAAATGGTAAAGTATAACTAATTCGGTTGAAGTTCTTTGACATTAGCCATGGGTCTTTGTCAAGAAGAGTAAGAATATATCCTCGGATTTCTTCACCAGCCTGTTGCTATCACCTTATCCTCCCCAGCAAGTGTGTGGATTTATTGCTGTAATTTAGTCACACATCAATCAAAACCACACAGCCCGGGGGAAGAGGGTTAGGGTTTGAAAAATGGATGGGTACGGGGGTTTTTGGGAAAGGTTTTGGGAGACAAGAAAAAATAGCACAGCATGGACAAACAATTGTGAACATAAACAAATCTTTGGGTACAAACCTATCCATCAATCTTTGAAAGTGCATGCACTACTGCATGCATGTCAGTGAAAAGTAAGTAGTACTTTCGACAACTGTGGAAGAAAGAATGCGACAGTACAGGGCGTGTGTGGAATTATTGATAACTATATTCAACATAAGGTCTCTGTTGCCAGATACCTGAGAGCCTTGCTGGTCACTATAAATCCATTCACAACACTCAATGGGGTTGGTCTGGAAGGTATAGTAGATAGAAAAGGAGAAATTGCTCTTTTTCTAGGTGTCCCCTCACTCACCAGGGTTGCCCCTTGGTGACATGCTTCATCATTGGGGCCATCCCAGTCCTCTACGGGCTGGGGCGTGCTGCGACTTGCGAATTACGTAGGAGCACTTACAAATGAATATGTGTGGTGCAGATGTGATAGTGGAGTGGACTAAGTGATGTGTTAAGGGATCAATTTAGAAGCAGAGAGAGATCCAAGAAATGCAGTCACAGTCAGAGAAAAAGACAAAGGATGCTGTATCTGTATGTTGTTGTAGTTGTCCTGTTGAATTTGGTAAGTAAGTTGCATGCAGAAAAAAATTCCTCCCATTAGCGGCACTCCTCCATTGCAGCTGACGCTTCGTCCATCAATGTTGGTGACCAGAAGACACCCTGTCCACTGCCTGCCTGATGCTGAATTGTGGCTCGCTAATGTGAAGCCTGACTCTATCCTTTTTTCCCCATTGCACAGACTGAAACCCGGCCTGTAATTATTCAACGAAAAACAGGAAGTGACATAATATTACAACACCACTGATAAATAAATATAAGGTATGTAGGCTGTGGAGTGCAAAAAGTCACACCTTGATTTTCCTAGTAGACAGTACAATATTTTTGAAAGTGCGTACTCTGTCTGAGTCACCTTTTGAAGGATAAATAAGTATGGGCAAATTATTGTAGCGGATCTTTCCCCTCAAGCTAGGTGTCCTGTAAACTGTGTTTTAGAACAAAATTAGATCTTCCCAGCAGTGCTCCCACCCAGACCCTTACTAAAGCCAGTCGCAAAAATGTAGAAGACCCCCAATCAAATCTCAAAAAACGAGGCCTAGCAGAAAACTGGTGACAAAACGTACTTTGAAAGTAAAAGTAGGCCCAAGTACCCCCTTACCCACCGTGGATTGCATTCAAACCACTTGCAAGCAACCAAGCAAAAGTATCCATAGCCAGCATTGCTCCAAGACTCGAAAACCCCCCAACCCAAACACATGCAATAGAAATACTGCTAACCCTAACAAACCCTAAGTTAAGAATAGTGGCAAAGGCTTTCTTTAACTATGCCAAATCCCCCCTTTCCCACCATGGATTTTCTTCAAATGACTTGCAACCAAAATTACACATTCTCACGAGTGCTCTAAGACCCCAGAACTCAGTTGCAAAAATCTAGAACACCCCGAAACACATGCAATCCTGCTGCTAGGGCTAACCCTAATGAACCCTAAGTTACAAAAAGTGCCAAAAGGCTTTTCCGCGAGGATTTTGTCCCAACCACTTCTACCTGGTATTAGACCTTCCCAGGAATGCCCCAAGACCCACCAACCCACCCGCCAAAAAGCATAACACCCCCAAACAGGCAAAAGCAAAATCCCATACTTGCAAAATTTCTCGGCCTTCGGTCCAAACGCGCTGCGTAGCTAGGCCATAGGTCCGGTTTGCCACCACGGATTTCCTGAAAAGCAAATGCAATCAAGATTAGAGTGTCCCAGCAGTGCTCCCAGACCCTGAAACTCACCCACAAACACCAGGAAGCCCCCCAAACAGGCCCCCGAAAACGCTACATTGAGCAAAATGTCAGAAATAGCACAAAAAAAATCAGCCTGGATTTTGTCCCAACCACTTTTACCCGGCATTAGACCTTCCCAGGAATGCCCCAAGACCCGCCAACCCACCCGCCAAAAAGCATAACACCCCCAAACAGGCAAAAGCAAAATCCCATACTTGCAAAATTTCTCGGCCTTCGGTCCAAACGTGCTGCGTAGCTAGGCCATAGGTCCGGTTTGCCACCACGGATTTCCTGAAAAGCAAATGCAATTAAGATTAGAGTGTCCCAGCAGTGCTCCCATACCCCGAAACTCACCCACAAACACCAGGAAGCCCCCCAAACAGGCCCCCGAAAGCGATACATTGAGCAAAATGTCAGAAATAGCAAAATAAAAATCGGCGTGGATTTTGTCCAAACCACTTTTATCCGGTATTAGAGCTTCCCAGCAATGGCCCCAGAGCCGTCAACCCAGGAGAAAATGAGTAGAAGACCCCCAAACAGCCAAAGAGCAAAAGTACAAAAATGGGGACATTTTTTTCCAAATTTCCCAAATCACTCTGCGCGCGCTCTGCAGCTAGGCCCTAACTCCCCTCTGCCACCATGGATTTGCTTCAAACCTCTTGCAAAGTAAAGTATATATAGCCAGCAGTGCGCCCAGACCCCAAAACCCACCCACAAACACCAGGAAGCCCCCCAAACAGGCCCCCAAAAACGCTACATTGAGCAAAATGTTAGAAATAGCAAAAAAAAAATCGGCCTGGATTTTGTCCCAACCACTTCTACCCGATATTAGACTTTCCCAGGAATGCCCCAAGACCCGCCAACCCACCCGCCAAGAAGCATAACACCCCCAAACAGGCCAAAAGCAAAATCTCATACTTGCAATATTTCTCTGCCTTCGGTCCAAACGCGCTGCGTAGCTAGGCCATAGGTCCGGTTTGCCACCACGGATTTCCTGAAAAGCAAAAGCAATCAAGATTAGAGTGTCCCAGCAGTGCTCCCAGACCCCGAAACTCACCCACAAACACCAGGAAGCCCCCCAAACAGGCCCCCGAAAACGCTACATTGAGCAAAATGTCAGAAATAGCAAAAAAAAAATCGGCGTGGATTTTGTCCCAACCACTTCTACCCGGTATTAGACCTTCCCAGGAATGCCCCAAGACCCGCCAACCCACCCGCCAAAAAGCATAACACCCCCAAACAGGCCAAAAGCAACATCTACTTACAATATTTCTCGGCCTTCGGTCCAAACGCGCTGCGTAGCTAGGCCATAAGTCGGGGTTGCCACCACGGATTTCCTGAAAAGCAAATGCAATCAAGATTAGAGTGTCCCAGCAGTGCTGACAGACCCCGAAACTCACCCACAAACAGACGGAACCCCCCCTAAGAGCACCTCAAAGGCAAGCAAGTCAGCAAAAACACAAAAAAATTTGCGCCTCGGATTTGATCCAAACCACTTTTATCCGGTATTAGAGCTTCCCAACAATGGTCCCAGAGCCGTCAACTCACCTGCAAAGAGGTAGAACAACACCCCCACTAGTGCTGAGTCTTTCTTCATTGGGCGTAAACCAGCCCTCTGCTTTGATGGAAATAGGAGTCTGGAGGAGGAGGATAGAGGAGCATGTTCTTCTGAACTTGTGAACCTGAGGAATGCAGACTGCGGCACCTTCAAATCAATTAGCAAACCAGTGAAGACAGTTCTGCTGATGGGCTTGTTTTTGTGATTATCTGATTAAAGTTTGAAATATATTAACTGTGCACAACAAAGAAAGACAGACACATAGGAATAAAAGTGAATAAGGACGAAAAAGAAAGTTATTGATTCGTTGTCTCATTTTCAGGGCTCGGTATCACGGTCCAGGAATAAGGCTTCGTCATCATACTCTGCGAATTCAGGCAGGGTGAGCTCAGTGTCACCTGACAGAGTAGAAATTCCCTCATCTATGTTGCTGGCCACCTCGTCTTCATCCGGCGCGCTTTCTCGTACTCTGAAATCTGGTGGTATGAGGTGCTGATTCATCTTGATCATTGTTAACCTCTCCACATTTTTGGGCGAGAGGCGGCTCCGTTTGGAAGTTACAATGCCACCAGCAGCACTGAAAACACGTTCAGAAGACACGCTTGCGAGTGGGTAAGACAAGTAGTTTAAAGCCAGGTTGGTGAGCTGTGGCCACAATTCTTTTTTCCCATGCCAATACGCCAATGGGTCAGCATTAACATAGACCTCTGTTGAGTCATTCAGATAGTCCTTCACCATCGACTCAAGGTCCTCATCCAAGGTTCCTCCACTTTGCTTAGCTGTTGCTGTGCCTCTGACCTTTTGAGAACCATACCCAAGCCGAGCTAGCCAATCCTCTTTAGCCTCCAATGTTTCTGTTGTGTCTGGTGCAGATGATACAGTTGCCGGTGTCTTTAACGGCTGAGATGTCACTTGTGCCACAGCCACAGGTGCAGAAGTGGATTGTTTTGACTGGGGATGGCCTGCTGATGTACTGCCATTTCCTTCAATTTTCTGCCGTTCTCTTTCAAACCTCTTGGCTGACAAGGCTAGCCAACGTTTGTACTTTGGAACATGTTCATCATCAAAAGGAAAGAATGCTTGGCCTGCCAGCGCCTTTTTGTAGCGTGGATCCAGAATAGTAGCACAAATGTAATGCTCTTCTGAGTGGATCATTTTAAGACGTTCATCACCTTGTAGGAGCTGTAATAATTTCTCAGCCAGAACAAAAGAGTCTTGTTTTTTTACATCTTTTTCAAACACAGAACACACCTCCTTCAGTTGGTGCTCCAGCATGTACAACAATGGGATAGCTTTTCCCAAATTACAGTACTCCTTGCTGACTGCACGTGTGAAGAGCTCAAAAGGACAAAGCATGCGTGTCAGGCTTTGAACTATGTTCCATTGCGCCGCACCCATCCTCAGGTCCTCCTGAGCTGTACCCTCTGTTAAGAAATATTGATCGAGTACCGTATACTGCTCATACAGACGCTCAAGCATGTAGAAGGTTGAGTTCCAACGTGTTACCACCTCCTGGATGAGTGCTTTCACTGGCATTTGACGTTGATATAGCAGGCTCCTCAGCTGCTTCCGGGCCTTAAAAGAATGGCTGAAATGGTTGCACATTTTTCGGCAGGTGTCCAATACTCTGTACGCTGCACTGCCTTTATTACCCAAGAATTTTTGGACAACCAGGTTTATACAGTGCGCCAAACACGGCACTCTGAAATAGTCACCCAGCCTCATGGCCTTAACTATATTGGCGCCATTGTCCGTGGAAACATAACCAACCTGGCGTTTTTTTGGGGACAGCCACTTAAGGACCTTTGTGTTAAAGACATCCAAAATGTTTTCTGCTGTGTGACGTTTCTCCAAACCAAACATGGCTAGTGTTGCATGTTTCCGAGCACCTTTAAAAACAATGTCCGCGTCAACACCTGCGTTTAGCTTTGCTTTAGCCCCTGAAAAAGAGACCCAGTGTGCAGTGATGCACATGTAATCAGCGCCTGCGCCACTGGTCCACATGTCTGTTGTCAGATGTATAGTGTGAACAGCACTCTTCTGCAAAGCTGCCCCAATCACCTTCAGAACATCTTCATGTAGTGCTGGAACCGCAACTCGGGCAAAATAGAACCGGCTAGGAACCTTCCATTTAGGGCAGAGCGCTGCCACTAATTCTAGAAAACCAACCCCTTCTACAAAAGAAAAAGGGAGAAGGTCCAGAGCTAGCATTTTAGCCAGCTTAGTGTTATACAGACGCGTCAGTGGGTGGTTGCGTTCATATTGCGCTTCTGTAAACAACATCTTTTTAATGTTGCCCTGGACCAAGGATTTACGGGATGATGATGATATCTTCGACCCAGTTACGCTCGCTGATGAACTTTTTCGCATTGATGTCTCACTTTCTCCCACACTCTTAGTGTGGCTCACATGGGGTGTGCTGCTGACAGGGGTTCTGGGTGTAAGTGAAGTGTTTGACACGTCTTCTTCCTCCTCGTCATCATCAGATGAAACATCAACGTTTTCTTGACTTGCAATTCCGGCTTCCTTGATCTCCTTTAGGTGTGCAACCATTGGACAGCGTGCTGTCTCTCAAGATGACCTCTCTGGCCTCCGGTACCATAGTTGGTACCAAACTTACCACGACTAACTGCATGCTTACAAATGCTACAAATGGCGAGGTTTTCCTTTTTTGGGCAAACACTAAAGAAGTCCCAAACTGGAGACTTGAAATGTTTTTGGGGGCCGGAGGAGGCGGCGATACTGGTGGTGGTGGTCCTGCTGCTAATGCCAGATGAAGTGGAGGATGTGGATTGCCGAACTTCAGTACGTTTTGCACTTTCACCACCACTAATTGAGGTCAAGGTGGATGGAAGTCCCTTCTTGCGAGAAAGAAATATGGAAGCGGTAGGTGTTGGTGTACTAGTTAACTCCAAATCCAATGATTGTTGTGTTTCCATTGACTCCTCGTCGACATCATCATCACGCTCAGCAGCTTCTTGGGATAGGGTCAAAATGTCTCTTTGCTGCATGCCCGCTGGGGCTGCAGTGACCATTATGATGACTGGATCGTCGTCATGAAGGGCTTCATCAGCAGCAGTATGCGTCACTTCTTGTTGAGCCTCATCACACTCCATAGCTATGAGTTTTTCGACGACCTTCCTTTTACACTTAGGTATCTTTGTCAGATCATGGTGTGCCTCACTCTCAGGCTGCCGTGGTGGTACCCAATCGTGATCCAGATCATCAGTAGGAGGTGGGCTTGAAGAAGATGTAGACACCCCCTTGATCTTTTCCTTGCTAGGGATGTGGAAGACAATGAATGATCATCAGGAGGAGTGGCTTCCTCAAATGATACCCCGGTCTGATTGTCAATTTCCTGATGTGCCCCTACTTCGGGAGGAACAACTATTGTGGGCACTTGTGACCCTCCATGCACCTCTGCTTGCGCATCTCCTTGCGCTGCCTCTCCTTCCACATGTACTTGGGCTTGTACTACTTGCACATGTTGTTGTTGCGGCTGTGGTTGTTCAACACTTGTCAGATGAGTTACAACAACCTGTGTTGATTCAGGGACATTGCTGCTACTTTCTTGCGATGAGCCAACATCACTGGTCGATGGTGATTGGAGAAGTACACTGACTGCCTCTGAAGCACTCAAGGGCTTTGACTTAAGTTGGCGTGGTGGTGGAGGCACTGAACCCAATGGAGCGGGGGTGCTGCTCCCAGCTTGGTCCCCAGCAGATCCTGCTGCTGCAGGCGTACTTTTTTTTTTGCTCCCAAAAAACGTGGCGGTTGGCACACCAGCCTCCTTAGTAACTTGCTTCTTCTGCTCCTTACTAGCAACTTTCTTGCTAGAGGAGCTACGGAGACCTTTTTTTGGGGCCATCTTCTTCAGAGCAGGTCAGACAGCAGGCCGCAGTTGCACGAATTGTAGAGTTGTCTGAGGCCAGACGTGACGTCGCGTGACGTTATGCTGCACACACACACCGCTGCAGGACTTCTTCCTGGCACTGGTGGTTCTCTTGAGTCTTGTGCACCTAAAAACAATGGAAGACAGAGGAACATCAGTTCAGTTATACACCCCAAAAAAATCGAAAAAAACCCCAGAAAAATCAGCACAATCCCATTCCATCCATGCCCTCCATGATGTTTAAGTTCAAGACACCCCACAGAAAGACTAGGCCCATGCTAGACTCAAATACCCCTGGTGAAAAGGCCACAAGTACAGCCCCCAAAAACGAAAATCACTGAAAAATCAGCACAATCCCATTCCATCCATGCCCTCCATGATGTTTAAATTCAAGACACCCCACAGAAAGACTAGGCCCATGCAAGACTCACTACCCCTGGGCATAAAGGTTGAAAAGTAGGCAAAATGGTTGCAGGCCTAACAACAATGCCTACATTCAAAATGGCTACTTGCCTCCCAGCACATGGCCAGGGCCTGTAGCAGCACTCAAAATGGCCCCCCAGCCACATGGCCTGTCCCTCCCCATGAACACCCCCAAAAATCGAAAAACACTGCAAAATCAGCACAATCCCATTCCATCCATGCCATCCATGATGTTTAAGTTCAAGACACCCAACAAAAAGACTAGGCCCATGCTAGACTCAATACCCCTGGTGAAAAGGCCACAAGTACACCCCCCAAAAACGAAAATCACTGAAAAATCAGCACAATCCCATTCCATCCATGCCCTCCATGATGTTTAAATTCAAGACAACCCACAGAAAGACTAGGCCTATGCAAGACTCACTACCCCTGGGCATAAAGGTTGAAAAGTAGGCAAAATGGTTGCAGGCCTAACAACAATGCCTACATTCAAAATGGCCACTTGCCTCCCAGCACATGGCCAGGGCCTGTAGCAGCACTCAAAATGGCCCCCAGCCACATGGCCTGTCCCTCCCCATGAACACCCCCAAACATCAAAAAACACTGCAAAATCAGCACAATCCCATTCCATCCATGCCCTCCATGATGTTTAAGTTCAAGACACCCCACAGAAAGACTAGGCCCATGCTAGACTCAAATACCCCTGGTGAAAAGGCCACAAGTACAGCCCCCAAAAACGAAAATCACTGAAAAATCTGCACAATCCCATTCCATCCATGCCCTCCATGATGTTTAAATTCAAGACAACCCACAGAAAGACTAGGCCAATGCCAGACTCACTACCCTTGGGCATAAAGGTTGAAAAGTAGGCAAAATGGTTGCAGGCCTAACAACAATGCCTACATTCAAAATGGCCACTTGCCTCCCAGCACATGGCCAGGGCCTGTAGCAGCACTCAAAATGGCCCCCAGACACATGGCCTGTCCCTCCCCATGAACACCCCCAAAAATCAAAAAACACTTCAAAATCAGCACAATCCCATTCCATCCATGCCCTCCATGATGTTTAAGTTCAAGACACCCCACAAAAAGACTAGGCCCATGCTAGACTCAATACCCCTGGTGAAAAGGCCACAAGTACAGCCCCAAAAAACGAAAATCACTGAAAAATCAGCACAATCCCATTCCATCCATGCCCTCCATGATGTTTAAGTTCAAGACACCCCACAGAAAGACTAGGCCCATGCTAGACTCAAATACCCCTGGTGAAAAGGCCACAAGTACAGCCCCAAAAAACGAAAATCACTGAAAAATCAGCACAATCCCAATCCATCCATGCCCTCCATGATGTTTAAGTTCAAGACACCCCACAGAAAGACTAGGCCCATGCTAGACTCAAATACCCCTGGTGAAAAGGCCACAAGTACAGCCCCCAAAAACGAAAATCACTGAAAAATCAGCACAATCCCATTCCATCCATGCCCTCCATGATGTTTAAATTCAAGACACCCCACAGAAAGACTAGGCCCATGCAAGACTCACTACCCCTGGGCATAAAGGTTGAAAAGTAGGCAAAATGGTTGCAGGCCTAACAACAATGCCTACATTCAAAATGGCCACTTGCCTCCCAGCACATGGCCAGGGCCTGTAGCAGCACTCAAAATGGCCCCCAGCCACATGGCCTGTCCCTCCCCATGAACACCCCCAAAAATCGAAAAACACTGCAAAATCAGCACAATCCCATTCCATCCATGCCCTCCATGATGTTTAAGTTCAAGACACCCCACAGAAAGACTAGGCCCATGCAAGACTCAATACCCCTGGTGAAAAGGCCACAAGTACAGCCCCAAAAAACGAAAATCACTGAAAAATCAGCACAATCCCATTCCATCCATGCCCTCCATGATGTTTAAGTTCAAGACACCCCACAGAAAGACTAGGCCCATGCTAGACTCAAATACCCCTGGTGAAAAGGCCACAAGTACAGCCCCCAAAAACGAAAATCACTGAAAAATCTGCACAATCCCATTCCATCCATGCCCTCCATGATGTTTAAATTCAAGACAACCCACAGAAAGACTAGGCCCATGCAAGACTCACTACCCCTGGGCATAAAGGTTGAAAAGTAGGCAAAATGGTTGCAGGCCTAACAACAATGCCTACATTCAAAATGGCCACTTGCCTCCCAGCACATGGCCAGGGCCTGTAGCAGCACTCAAAATGGCCCCCAGCCACATGGCCTGTCCCTCCCCATGAACACCCCCAAAAATCGAAAAACACTGCAAAATCAGCACAATCCCATTCCATCCATGCCCTCCATGATGTTTAAGTTCAAGACACCCCACAAAAAGACTAGGCCCATGCTAGACTCAATACCCCTGGTGAAAAGGCCACATGTACAGCCCCAAAAAACGAAAATCACTGAAAAATCAGCACAATCCCATTCCATCCATGCCCTCCATGATGTTTAAGTTTAAGACACCCCACAGAAAGACTAGGCCCATGCTAGACTCAAATACCCCTGGTGAAAAGGCCACAAGTACAGCCCAAAAAAATGAAAATCACTGAAAAATCAGCACAATCCCAATCCATCCATGCCCTCCATGATGTTTAAGTTCAAGACACCCCACAGAAAGACTCAGTCCACCCACCACTGAGTACCCCTGGGCAAAAGGCCCCAAAACAGCCCAAAAATCGAAAATTCCAAAACTGTAGTTGCAGCAACTGTAATGCCCCAAACAAACTTACTTGTAAAATTTCTAATCCAACAGTGATCCAAAGAAAGTCAAAAAGGCCTCAAATCCAAATATCCAGCAGCATCCACAAAAAGTAATCCTTCCAGCTCCAGATCCAAATGAAAAGTGACCAGGAGATGGGCAAAGCACTGGGAGGAGCCTTCTGGACAGGAACAGGAAGTTGAAGACTGTGGGGCACTTCCTTCCTCCCACCCACCTCCCCCCTCCCCAAAATGGACTCCTCGGTAAAAAAGTGCAGCCAAATGTCAACCTAAGGAGTTATTCAGATAAAAATCATCATTTCAAGAAGGTTTATGCTGCTTGCTGGTGGATTTCTTGTGCAGAATTGCAAATTTTATATTTTCGCTGGTGCGAGATTGTTGCTGCTTGCCGCATCTCAAAGCTCGCAATTGCGAAGTACCGCGAGACGTGATCTCGCCGTACTCGCGTTGACAAACGGTCGCTGCAAAAGTTGGCAAGCCGCGATTACGTAATCGCGCTTGCCAAATTCCCGCGGGATCCCGCAGCAAGATCCAAAATGGCGCAGCACTAGCAAAATATCGAGAAAAACAACTCGGTAAACGATGATAAACGCCGCGCGCCGCAAAATTGTATCACCAAGAAAAAAAAAATCCGCTGCGTGCGAATTTGCAGATTTTGCGGGAAATTCGCAAATCTCGCGGATTGCGAATTTACCGAAAATCCGCAAAATCCGCGAGCGTAACGGATTTTCCGCCCATACTTACTCATACTAATCTCGCCATCAGAAGATATACTCTCGCGGCTGTAATCTACCCAGTCTTTATTCAAACCGGTTACTTCATCAGACGAGAGTTCTGACAGAGAATAGAAATTTTCAAGAAGCTCTTGATTATGCGGCTGTAGAATAGTTTTTGCCCCACTCTGTAAATCAATCGTTGATGGTAATAATAGTGAGGGAAGAGAAGACGCTCGGTTGATTATAGTCCCGCCTGAAACTACATCTCCCACAATGCCCCTCCTCAGATGTTCAGTTGCCTCAAGAGCTATGGGATTATTCTGGTTATCAGCACTTTTAGATGGTTGATTAGGCGGTTGATTAATAGCCAGATCAATATTTTGGCTATCATTGTCAGTTATTTTTTTCTTAGCTGCGTGTTTCACAAACAACTCTGGCAATGTTTGTAATGTTGTACTCTTCATACTTGAAACTTCAGTAGCTTTCAATACAGCCCCCTTATGAGGATTCTTACCCTGTTTTGTGACAGTTTTACCAGGGGTCGATGGAGCTACCTCCTCCATCTCGCTCTCCTCGTTATCTGGCTCCACTCCTCCCAAGTCGCCTACAGCACCGTTTCGCTTGTTTCCACGAGTACCGATGGGAGAGAAGGAGGAGAAAACTCAGTTTTTTTGCCATTATAATCCATGCGGGAGCCGACCGCGTGATCATTCAATACATTTGCTGCTTCTTTTCACCAAGAACGATTATATTTTAGACACGTCGGACAATTTCATTTACCTGACCGCTTGAACGCTAGACTGGATCCGGTCCGGCCACCTGTGGCCACCTCTGGGTGTGGCTGGACTCCGCTTGTTTCTGTTCCGCATTGGGCCGTTGAGAGCGTGAGGCACGGAGGTGCACGGAGGTGTTGGCCACTTCGGGTCAGGAGTCGAAGAAGGTGATTCGAAATTGACATCAGCGGAGCGGAGCGGAGCTAACTGCGCTACAGTGTTGCACTGTGGCGATAATTGGACACTATCTATTTTCGTGACGGACTTCACAAATGTTGCTGAATCTTTTCAAGTTCAATCGGCGAGCCCCGCTGTGGCGCCCTACACTTTGCCTGCTTTGGTCGCAGAGTAGCGTCTTTCCTGGCAGAGGAGGCTCTCAGAGGAAGAAGAGGAGAAACATTATTTTAAATAGTGTAAAATTTTTATTTTAGATTAAAAGATTTTAACATTGTAAAAGTTTAGAAATAATATTTCTAAAATGTATTTAATATTTTAAATTTAATATGATTGAGTTGCATTGTTTATAGAGTGTAAGGAGTGAGTTAGTTTGTAAACAATTCATAAAGAAATTAATGCTATACATTTTATACAATTAAAAATGTAAATTTCATATATATTATTTTATTAAAAAATATTAGGATACAGTAGTATTTTGTATAGTGTTTAAGGTTTGTTTTTGTTTTAATAAAAAAACATATATTATAAGCACATACAGCTAATTAATGTGGATTGGAGTGGGAATTGTAAATTATTTTTAATTAGTGTCCAGCACCTACCTCAAATTAATGTGGATTGGAGTGGGAATAGTAAATTATAGTTTATTAGTGTCCAGCACCTACCTCAAATTAATGTAGACTGGAGTGGGAATAGTAAATTAAATTTAATTAGTGTCCAGCACCTACCCCAAATTAATGTAGACTGGAGTGGGAAAAGTAAATTATATTTAATGAGTGTCCAGCACCTACTCCAAAATAATGTGCATCGGAGTGGTAATAGTAAATTAAATTTAATTAGTGTCCAGCACCTACCCCAAATTAATGTAGACTGGAGTAGGAATAGTTAATTATATTTAATTAGAGTCCAGCACCTACCCCAAAATAATGTAGACTGGAGTGGGAATAGTAATTTAGATTTAATTAGTGTCCAGCACCTACCCCAAATTAATGTAGACTGGAGTAGGAATAGTTAATTATATTTAATTAGTGTCCAGCACCTACCCCAAAATAATGTAGACTGGAGTGGGAATAGTAAATTATCTTTAATTAGTGTCCAGCACCTACCCCAAATTAATGTAGACTGGAGTGGGAATAGTACATTATATGTAATTAGTGTCCAGCACCTACCCCAAATTAATGTAGACTGCAGTGGGAATAGTAAATTATATTTAATTAGTGTCCAGCACCTACCCCAAATTAATGTAGACTGGAGTGGGAATAGTAAATTAAATTTAATTAGTGTCCAGCACCTACCCCAAATTAATGTAGACTGGAGTGGGAATAGTAAATTATTTTTCATTAGTGTCCAGCACCTACTTCAAATTAATGTGCTTTGGAGTAGGAATAGTAAATTATATGTAATTAGTGTCCAGCACCTACCTCAAATTGATGTAGACTGGAGTGGGAATAGAAAATTATATTTAATTAGTGTCCAGCACCTATCCCAAAAAAATGTAGACTGGAGTGGGAATAGTACATTATATTTAATTAGTGTCCAGCACCTACCCCAAATTAATGTGGATTGGAGTGAGAATAGTAAATTATATGTAATTAGTGTCCAGCACATACTAATAATTAATGTAGACTGGAGTGTGAATATTATTTTATATGTAAATAGTGTCCAGCACCTACCATAAATTAATGTACATTGGAGTGGGAATAGTAAATGAGTGTAGAATGAAATGTGAATACAAAATTAATTATGTCAATTAAAACATTCAATATAGTTTGTGTGTTGTAGAAAAACTAAAACATTTTATTAACATCTCAAAAATTAACATAGAACATTGGTATGACATTTTTACTTTTAACAAACATTTATTTATATATTTGTACAAATATGTAATTTTTTATTTTACATTTCAAATAATTTTTGCAATAAATATTTTTTCAAAGAAAACATTTTTATTAGACATAAGTATTGTTATAAGTAAATAAAAAAAATTGTTAGAAAAATTATACGATGTATATATTGAAATACATGTTTGTACATAAAACATTTTTATTAATATTAATATAAAATTATTAAAATTATATTTTTAAACAAACATTTGAAATGAAGAAAATATATTACAGCTTTATTTATATATATTTTGAAAAATATTTTTCTAACATTTTTAAACTTCATTTCCAGTTTTATAAATTATAATAATAAATATTATGTATTTTATAATATTTATTTTTATAATTTTACAAAATGTGTACATTTTTGGTAAGTATTTTAATACAAATTATAAAAAACAATTTTCTTTCATAGTATTCATTTCTTTATTTAATTAAGTCATTATTTGTTTACTTTAAATAATAAGTTTGTGCTTTCTATCTTTTTATTTAGTTTTGGGTCCTTTATTTTGTAACCGCTTTAGGTCATTTTGTGTCATTTGGGAGAAGTTCAGCTCGCGGTTGGTAAACACTTCACGTCTCTGAAGGTAAGGTTTGTTTTATATGTTTTAAGTGTGTTTTTATTAATTTTGAGAGAACTATGGTACTATTTAGTGTTGTTAGAAGTAAGTTTGTTATATTAGCTATTATGATATGTTGTATTTGCGGATGTTGATTTTACGTAATTTTTAGTGTTAGATCCGCTTGTGTGTGGAGTTAGTGTTTCGATATTTAAATGTAATAATACAAATATTATGTTAGTATTACTTTTGGTAGGACTTCATGTGTTATTTTATGTGGGTGAGAATGTTTGTTTTATGTATTTCTCTTGCAGGAGTTCGTGATGTCGGAAGGAAGCGTATTTTTTTTTTTTTAAGAAGTGTTTGTTAGTTTTATTAGCTAATGGTTTTTAGACACTTCTTCAAATTTTTCAGTTTTACTGGAGCGTTTATTCTATATTTTTACATTTTCGGGTTTTGTATGGTATTTCGAACGACCTTTGTGGAATGGATTTATCTGTTTTGGGACAGTTGTATTTTTTCATTTTTTTTGGGGTACCTTTTTTTTAAAACTGGATTGTTTTGGCGCAAATGGATTCTACAGCGTTTGGAATATGTTTGGTAAGTCTTTTAAATTTTACTTATTGTGGGTGGGTAAAGTTATTATGATTATTGTTTTGCTTTATTTATTTCAAAGATTATTAATGTGTGTATATATATTTTATAATATAATATATATTGCATACATTAGTTATTTTTGAAATAAAATGTATGATTGTTATTGTATTGTAATTTTAGATATTTAAAAAGGAATTGGTTGTGGCTTAGATTAGTTTACAGTAGTGGTTTGGCTATTATATTGAAGGTATTCTATGCCTCTTATGCTAGGGTACAGCTTTACTTGTTGCTCTAGGTATTTGTACATTTGCTTTGTTTGTTTGGATTTTTTTGGAGTTAGTTCAGTAATGGATTGATCCATTCTGAATTCCTGATAACTTTGGTCTTTCTGGAGGCATTTGATACATTTTTCAAATGTTGGTTTAGTTCTGCCTGTTGATTGGAGGAAGGCATTGTGCCAACCTTCAACGGCATTGTTAGTTTTTGATTCGCCATTTAAGGTGCTTCTGTAAACGTTCCACCAGGGTATTAAGAATTTTGGATTTCTCCTGTGGCCAGATCTATGGAGTCTACCTATCCAAGTATCCTCAAAGTAGTCTAAGAGAGGACTAAGTTTTTCTTCATTTTGTTTGTAAATTGGGCTGTCTATCAAAAGGTTGTAGTGTTCGGCCACATCTGTTTCAGGAACGTAAGCTAGTGCTATCAGTTGTTTTATTTGATATGCAAAAGATGAGCTTGTTGCATATTCTATGTTTAGGGTTGTTTTTTGTAAATGCCTCCAAGGACATTGATTAAAATGATAATAGCAGCCTTGGATGGTATCGGGGTGTATTTTTAATATACTTGAGAGCATTGCTTGTTCAAAATCCAGTATTAATTTTTCAGGGGAATAGTCATTAGTTTTTTGTTTGATAATGTTTAATAATTCCATATATGTGGAATTGGTTTTATTTGGTAGCAGTGCATACAGCAGAGGTATATTACAGTTTTGATATAAGCCATGTATTGGGTAAAGTTGGTATATGTTTTAGGAGGTGGAGTGGTAGTGGTAGTTGTTTTTTATGGTACGTGATATTGTTCTTTTGAGAGAAATTATATTAGGCATTTGGGTAGTGGCTGTTTTAGGGATTTGGGGTATTTGTTCTTTTAAGATTAGGCTTGTTGGTTTTTGTGAACCTGTACTTGCTTCTTTTATGTTTTCTAATGCTGTTCTGACTTCTATTTCTGTTACATTTGATAGGTGGTTGTGTTCCCTAGTGTAAAGGACAGTTGCTTCTCTAGTTGTTGCTCTTCCATAGCATTTGTTGGAGTAATATTTGCAACATTTCCAATTCACTTTCATCCCAAATTGTTTCTCTTGGGTATAAGTGTAACCCATATAGCAGAGTAATAGTTTCCCTTTTTGGCTGGTAACAAATTCTGCTCCTTCTGTCATTTTGTTCTTTTTTAATCTATAAGAAATATATGTTATAGTTATTTTAATTATAGTTATAAGTATTTAAAGTAGTAATTATAATCATTTATATTGTACATGCTTACCTTTGGTAGAAGTCTAGTCTGTGATTTTGATGTTCTTTACTCTTGTAGTTGTGGTCTGTATTTTCTGTTTTATCTTTATCTGGTGAAAAAAACATTTATTTGTGTTATTAGTTCAGTTATATTTTTTCTGGTTGCTTCTACAGGTTTAGCTATAGGTTTTAGCTTATACTTATTTTAGCTTTTAGAAAAGTCTTTGGATATACTTACTTTGTTGGTTGTATCATTGTTTGTTGAAATCAGTTCTTTGGTGTTTGTTGGTAGAGTATTTTGTAGTGGTGCTAAAAAAATAAATATATATATGCATTAGTTATCAAATAATGTTCTTTATTTTTATGTTTTTGGCAGTTAGTTTTAGTCAAATTATTTTATTGACTTACTTTTTATTAATTGCAGTTTATGTTGAGTTTTAATGTTCTTGTAGGTGTAGTCGATTCTATCCAATATTCAGTTGAGGCCTGTATTTTCTTTGGTTTCTTTCTCTGTCAAAAAAAAGATTTAGTTATGTTCAATGTTTTGAAAACTCTTTTAGGTTGCAGTCATGTTTTATGTTTTAGGTTTAATGCTTAATTTATTTTATGTAGTTAGAGAAATATATGAACATGCTTACTTTGTTAGATCTTTCTTAGTTTTCTTTGTGTATTTTTTCAGTTCTGTAGTGGTGAAGTTTTCTGTAGTGGTAGGAGATAGAATATAATACATATGCATGAGTTATTTATCCTTGTTAGTTATTTATTTAATTTAGCAGCTACTTTACTAAAGTTCATTTTAGTTACTTACTTTTAATCCTCTGATTTGTAGGTTGAATCTTGGTTTTCTTGTAGGTTTTGTCGAATGTATCCAATGTATTCTCTCCTGTCTTTTATTTTTGTCAGGTAGTTTGTTTGTTGGATTTAATTGTTTATATAGTGCTTTGGAGTTAGTAATTAGATTGCTATTTGTTAATTTATGTTAGTAGTGTTTTTATTGGTTGGTTTGCATTTTTGAAAAACAGTTAGTGTAATTATTTACCATATAAGGTTAATGCTAATGAATGTGTTGCTTACATATTTTTATATAATATGTGTACTAATAATTTAATACATTTCTAAATATTTTTATTTTAATTGTGAAATTAATTATTTTTATAGTTGGTTGTGAAATGTTTATTTAAGTGTTTATAATATTATTTTAATGTTAAAAAGTCTAATAGAATATTAATAAATAAGTATGATATTTTAAAAAAAAAGATATTATTGTTGGCGATAATTGTAATCTCGATATTTTTGACTTAGTGTTTATATGTTGTAGTATTCGATAATTAAATTTTGCGATATATATGTTGTTGATATTAGTGATATCGATGTTTCTGTAGTGCGATATTTAAATTCCGATATTTGTGTATGTTTTTAATTATGTATAGGATGTCGATAAAATTGATGTCGATATATTAATGACAATATTTTTGTACTACGATATTATGTCTTTCGATATTATGTCATAGATTCGGGGAAACCAGAGTCTGGAAGAAGCTCACCACGCACAACTTTAATTATTGGCATTGTTCTTCAACACGGACTGCAGCACCAATGTTATATTAACTACGTAAGTAAGCCAGCATTGTTGCTTCTGCCATTGAAGCGCAAAGCGAAATATTAAATCCAGTATTATTCCAGGATTGATTGATACTGAATGACTAAGTTTTTCGCGCCAACGGTTTATCCACGGAACAAGCAGGCACATCCTGAGCCGAAACATTCCAGCCCTTAAGAAAGCGTTTACGGGGACTAGAACATACCAGCCCACCCCAGGTTGAGGACTGATAAAGTGCACGGTGAAAGCCCCTGTGTTTCACCTGTCTGGACGCAACACCCACGCAGAGCACCCACTGCACCACGGCCCATGGCTCACCTTTTAGCCCCAGCCCGCGTAATGCCCATACCCGGGCTCTGTGCTGGAACTACGTTGTCCCCGCTCGGCACAGCACTCCCGGAAATGCTGAGCGGCTCCCAACTTCTTCTGGGCTCTCTCTCTGACTCTTCCTGCGCCGCAGGTCCTGATCCAGCTGCGCCGCCCATCCCTCGCAAAACACCACGCTGGCCACGTCCTGCGATGCTCCGCTGCCCCGATCGCGAAGACCTGCAAGGGGGAAAAAACAAAAACAGATTACAGCCTCCTAGAGGCTGGAAGGGCAGGCTGTGGCGCGCAGGAGTCATAGAGGCCGACTCCCATGCTGCACACCCTTTTAACCCTTTGTTGGCCAGGCCGGATCTAACCGGCCTGGCCCTTGTTCCCTTTGTGACCCGGAAGTGACTCAATCACTTCTGGATCACCAGGGGACCCGGGGTGGGTGGGGGCCGGTGCGCCCCACCATATCTGAGGCGGGCCGATGTCGGCCCGCCTTTCCTTTAGTCTGAAGGCTCAAGTGTAGGTGAGGCAGATGAAGAGGTAGGATGATGGTTTATGGGGGAAGAAGGCCCAAATTGAGTGAAATTGTATAAACAAAATGCAAATACTCAGGGGAGCAGGAGGCAACATGGGGAGCAATGCAAGAAGTGAAAACACCTCAATAGTGAAAAAGAGAGCATCACTTTGGGAAAAAGGCGAGCATAGCAAGAGAAGGTTGATTGCATGGGGTACGGAGACCTGTTTGAGTGAGAATATTTGTGAAGGCACAATTTTGGGATTTGTGGTTCAGGGAGAAATCAGCATCAGATATTTAATCATGTGGCTGCATAGTTGGGTAGCTCATTTGTCTAATACCACAAATGTCGATCCAGGAGGGCCAGGTTTGACCAAATTTTAGGATACTCACATGAGATAAGTTTACATGCAAACGTCTAACTGGAAATAATTTGCTAAATCAGACATTATTCTGAAAATGTGGCTTGGATGCTTCCCATTTTGACATTGACCACCCCTGAAACAATGCGTTGTTGGATATTTAGGAGGTATAAAGACACAGCCTTTTTCCTATTCAACTGGTGCAGACACTGTAGAAGAAGAATGCGAAGAATATTCTTGTCTTAAGGCTTTTGTATGTTTTTTAATAGATTGCTTAATGACTCAGGACCAACCAACAAATGCAGGTGCCAGCATTACGTGAAAATCAGATTGTCATAATATGCACATTCAGCGAGCATTTCCTATCCTTTTCAAGAATGGCACCTGACACATGAAACTACAGACTTAGGACCAGATTTATACTTCAGCAGACAGGATACTCCATCACAAGGGTGACGGATATGCTGTTGGCCAGGGCTTTAAGTGGGCTGGGTCCTGACGGTGCTCAGCACTGGCAGTTCTTTAAAACAGGTGCTAAGACGGGTCCCTATCCGGCTCTTCATGCTTGCCCTCATCCTCAAGTTGAAAAAAAATATCTCAACTCTGCAGCAGTACCACGGTTCAAAGCCTTTGATGCAATTTCAAATAGACTAGTTATACTTCTTTCACAGTCTCATTATTTCAAAACTTAAGCATTTTAAATATTATATACAACAAAGCAATAGTTGTTGCTCATTTATCTTATGCAACTAGCAACCATTGATAAAGTTAATAGTCCTGGCTTGTTGCAGGTAGAATTTTACTTGTTGTATCATCTATCTAGAAGCAATGACAGAAACAGCAAAATACCAGTTGGGAAGCACACTATGCTTAGCAAAGATTTTTAGCTTATGCATTTTTAAGCAATGACATTAATTTCATCGGCCACGCCCCTTTGAGAGCTCCCTCCAGGTTTTTCATCCCACTTGCAGCCCTGCTGTTGGTCACATTACAAGTGTATAAATATAAATCAGGCCCTTAGGCCTTGATTACAGGAGCCTCAGTAAATTGCAATTCGCGCTCAGACACCTGTTTGTATGAGAATTACAATTTCAGCGCCAGGATACTGTCTAAGGTGATAGAGCACTTTATAGATCTGCATAACATAAGAAGTGGCGCAGTGTATTTCGCACCCGGTATCTACTTCGTAAACCCAATCGACATCAATTCCCTCATATTTTAGAAGTGGGTAAACTTGACATGCGAGTCCCAAGATGGCTACCAACACTTTCTGGTTTGGAGTGTTGGCAGCCAATTAGAAAGAAGCTCGTGGTCGGGAGGGTTCGCTAACCCACCGCTGCTATAGATATTGAAATTTTAATTTTCTAATTTCTCGGGAACAACAGAATGGATTTACACAATTTTAAAAAAGGTTACATTCTGGACCAAGACCTACCTTTTTGCCAAATTTGTTGTAATTCCGTTCAGCAGTTTGTGCTGTAGCTTTGTCTAAAATTTCCTATGGACATTAACATGGGGAAAATGCGTTTTGGGATCCCCCCTTTTTTTCGGCCCCTGCTTAACAAATCACCCCGAAACTTTCAAGACAGGAGATGACCGAAGCGCCTCACTAGTTTTGAAAATTTCGCAAATATTCAACAAACTATGCCAAAGTTATTGGGAAAACAAAAAACTCTTTTCCTATGGAAACTAGGTCCTAACTATACCTACCTACTGGCGACCGCCAGTAGGTAATATATATTCACTGAAAAAAACATAGGTTTCAGGGATGTTATAGTTAGTTGGACATTTCTCTCATACAAAACCATAGAAATGTCCCCGTTATAGTTAGTTCAGCTAACTATAACTCGCGCACCCGCAATACACTGCTGATGACGTCACATATTACAACATTCATGATATGGTCAGTGACATCACTGATAGCATCTCAAATGACATCACTGATGACATCATCCACATGAAAATCTGATGCACCTCCCCACACTCTAATATGGGGCATGGTCAAGCAGGGTGCTCGATTTAACTGCCTTCGTTAATCCAATCCCACCAGGCAGGGTTTCACTAGTCGGAATAGAATGGCAGGATAGGGCAGAAACCTTTAACTGTTCTGCCTTGTCTGCAAAGGAGTATTATATGTCAGCAACTTTAGAAAGGAGTTGGCCAATTCATTATAATATATCTCTGATGACAACGGTGGGGTACCCAAGCTTGTTGGATTTGTGAAGAATGTAACTATCCTAAATACCTCTTTGCCAGAATCAGATGCATTGTCTATTTGTGAGGCAGAATGGGTAGAATGCGTCCCCTCTGATTATATAATGATATTTTCTTTTACTGCATTCTTATAATCTCATTACAAAGCCACTTGAGTCATATGTTTTCCTCCAATTCTTTTCCATCCAGTTGCGCTCTTTTGAGTTCCTCTAAATGAGTGTTTAAAAACGGGGCCTTGTACATTATAAAGGTTTGGCAAGTCAACAAGGAGTTCCGTTACCAAACAGGGAACAAATTAGCTGTCTGAGTTTTTTTATAAGGTCACAGAACTTTGAGTTGACTTGTAAAATGCTTTTAATGTACAGTTGGGGTATAAAAGCCGATATAATAATTGGTTCTTTCTATTTCTGCTCTGGCACTGAGCTCACATTTACCAAATCACATGTAAGAAGCTCTTTCACTCCTACTTCTTAATTGTATTCTGGGGTTTGCAATTTTGTGTTTCAGTTTTAAATAGAGAACTATGCGACCCATATTGCGAAGACAAATAAGGACTGGAAGGTCTGCTCTTGCCTGATGTGCGACCATTGAGAACAGTGCATACATTTTTTAGGTGTTGTTTTCTTTTACTTCTAGTGCACCCAGATTGGCCAGGGAAGACTATCTCCTTCCCTTGTTTACCACGGGCCCTTTCCAAGAGCCTTGAGAAGGGCAAACAACTCGCCTTGCCAGTCTTCATGGGCCTTGTGGCACAGGAAGCAGGCACATCATGCAGGTCAGACAGCAGACCTGTGACCAAAGGCAAGCGAGCTGAGTGGACGAGAAAGCAAACTATTCAAAGTCCTGATTGCTTGCACCAATGCTTTTTTTTTACCTGTGAAGGCTCCCTTTGCCTGCGTGTGAAGTCTCTAAAGGGACAAGGAGATGAGCTCTTACACTCTGTTGCAGCGTTGCAGCTCCAGAGCCTGGTAAGATGAGGCGGGTTTTGGCTATAGAATGTGTTGTATTAAAAGGACAGCCTAAAGCCCATGTCTTTCTATGGGGTTTATAGTGTCATGCTTAATTTGATATCATACATACATGCATACATACACATTTTGTAGATTTACCTACAGCTTTGTAATTAAGGACCAACATGACTAATCCTTTTTACGGAGATGCATTCCCTGTGTTTGTTATACTATGTTAACAGAGATTTAAACAGCATTTTAATGCCATTGGTAAGTCCTGGAAGCTCTGTTATGTGCTGGTACCTTCACGTCCTGGTCTGGAGGATCTCGTCAGAGGCCAAAGTGTATTTTCTGTCTGAGTAGCATCATCAGTAGAGAGAGTGTGCTAAATCTAGAGTGTGTTTATTGAGTTATGAGTGTATTTGTGGTGGGTAACGTGGGTCATTGTAATCTTCTGAAGTAGAATCGAGTTTGAAATTGTAAGGGGTCAAACTGGAGACCACCCTCTCCCTGCCGCTTTAGTATTATAATGTCCGTCTAATGAGAAAACACATTTTTGTATTGCCAGAAAAAAAAAAAATATCTGGGTGTATAAGGAAACCTCACTTAGGTAAAAAAATATAAATAAGTTAACTGAAACAGAACAGGGTGCCTTGTCCGAAGGTTCGAATATAAACTAGACGGAACGGTACTTGAAGCACATTGTTCCCCTGAAGACAATATGTATGTATTGCGATTTATATAGCGCACGTATCACCCGAAGGCATCAAGGCGCTTGCCTTGGGAACCCGTCCTGGCTTTTCGCTGTGAGATAACCCCTACTGGGCATCCCCAAGGTGAAAGCCAGGCATCCCGCAGCAGGTGGGCCGCCGTAGTGGAGATTAAGCAACTATTGCCCAGAGTTGCAGCGTGGGTCCCCATGATTAGAATCGGCACCGAGGCGAGAATTATCGAGTCCATGGACGTTTTGGGCTCAGGACCCTGCCGCGTCGGGAATTGAACCCTGGTACCGGGCCAGACCTCTGCATCAGGGTCTGCCGCTCTAATCAGTGAGCCACACTCCTCCACACTCCACACATCTCCAATATTTAATCTGCTGAGAGTAAACAGTCTGTAAGCATTTTTGTGGTTCATTGAGGTCTTGGATGTACAAACTCCTCAGTTTTTAACCTTTTGAGAAATAATCAGGGCTGGCATTTCAGGGTTCCTATTTCCTCAGAACCTCAGAATCGCTCATTCATGAATGAGTTCTAAAAGCATAAGGAAAACAGGGTTTTGCACAAGACGTTAGTGTGCTATGGGTATGACTGAGGTTGTGAACTGAAGACTCCTTACTATGAAGCCACTACATATCTGACCAAATGTGGAATAGTGAATATCGACACGGAGATGAACCACTAAATATTACCTGAAGTGCTCCATTACAAAAAGGTGTGTGATAGTGATTCCTGAATCTTTAGGACACTTTTTGAGTGAGTTTCTTATTCACTATCTAATCTTTCACAGGGGTAATAAAGTCTTCTACTCCAATTCTCGATGCTAAAAAACGAGTATCAGTAAACTGTCAGGGTTCTGCATTATGTGCTTCATAAACATATGGCCGCGATACCCGCCACCCCCTCTCAACACACTCCCCAAGGATGGGAAACCGGAAACAGTTCTTGAACTTTTGGAAGGCGGGAAGGGAGTTACCCTTCCCGGCCGTATTTATTAAAATATGAAACAAAATTAAAACATTAAAATAACAGTTTCATATTATGTACAATTTCATTACCACATTGCGATGTTTGGCTAACCTTAACATATTCTCTAATACAAAGGTTCTCCTAGCCGAACTAACATCCTACAAAACATTAACTTGAAATTTTGAAATTGTACATCCTAACGTTTAAGGGCCAACGGCAAGGTCGTAACCGGTGTCAAGATCCCTAAACCCGAAAATCCCCCTCACTTGTGAGGGGCGACCGCACAGAGGTGTACCTCAAGTGCAACTACCAATTTCCCTTGACTTGACGGGGGCCCCAATAAACTCGACGCCACTTAAAGGTCGTTCGAGGACTCGTGTGAGGTATCTAGAAGGTAGCGTAGACCCCCTCCCAAACCCCACACAACTTACCACATCTGCCGTCGCAGATATCCTGGCACCGGGAAATTCCCCAGGAGGGGGCTGTAGCCCCTCCTACCCAGGAAGGGGCCTTGACCGCCTTTCCTTTCCTTTCGGCGTCCCATCCTTAGAAGGGACCGCCTACCCGTTGAGGGGCCAATGGCCACCTCCCTCGAGCGCTCCCATCCGTAATGGGTGACGCCCACTCATAGGGATCTACTAATTAGTGCTCACCGATCATGACCTTACCGCCCGACCAAAGAATAAATACGACAATTTAACTAAATAACTCAATTAAAAAACAACCATAAACCATTTCACGTATGATTACTGATCAATACTTAGTGCAGAATTACTTTATTTGAAGAACATATTGTAGCTGACCATTCTTTATTGCATACTAAGAATAACACGACAATCACCACAACCTGCAAGAAATAGAATTACCATATCAAAACTTTATTCAAAACAACTGGCTGTCCTCAGGGGCTGGTGGGTGGGTTCAAAATTGGCTCTTCGTTCCGTCTCGAGCTCACGTGCAGCGAGGGGGTGCAGCTTCAGAGCACAGGAACAAGAGGATGCGTTCTTGGCTTGTTGCTCCTTTTATCCGTCTTCAGGGCGGGCGTAAACCCGCCCCTGCCTGCCCTTAGGGCGTGGCCAGCTGCGTCAGTGTCTAGGCCAGCCCACTCGAGGGCGGGAAACAGCGCGCCCCGGCTACGCCGCTTCGGGCATACCAGCCGAGGCTCGCCTCCCGCCCAAAAATGGCTTCCCGGGGGGCTCGTGGTACTCGGCCATACGTTCGGGGGGACCGAATGGTCGCCCCTTTCCATATGGCCGCGATACCCGCCACCCCCTCTCAACACACTCCCCAAGGATGGGAAACCGGAAACAGTTCTTGAACTTTTGGAAGGCGGGAAGGGAGTTACCCTTCCCGGCCGTATTTATTAAAATATGAAACAAAATTAAAACATTAAAATAACAGTTTCATATTATGTACAATTTCATTACCACATTGCGATGTTTGGCTAACCTTAACATATTCTCTAATACAAAGGTTCTCCTAGCCGAACTAACATCCTACAAAACATTAACTTGAAATTTTGAAATTGTACATCCTAACGTTTAAGGGCCAACGGCAAGGTCGTAACCGGTGTCAAGATCCCTAAACCCGAAAATCCCCCTCACTTGTGAGGGGCGACCGCACAGAGGTGTACCTCAAGTGCAACTTCCAATTTCCCTTGACTTGACGGGGGCCCCAATAAACTCGACGCCACTTAAAGGTCGTTCGAGGACTCGTGTGAGGTATCTAGAAGGTAGCGTAGACCCCCTCCCAAACCCCACACAACTTACCACATCTGCCGTCGCAGATATCCTGGCCCCGGGAAATTCCCCAGGAGGGGGCTGTAGCCCCTCCTACCCAGGAAGGGGCCTTGACCACCTTTCCTTTCCTTTCGGCGTCCCATCCTTAGAAGGGACCGCCTACCCGTTGAGGGGCCAATGGCCACCTCCCTCGAGCGCTCCCATCCGTAATGGGTGACGCCCACTCATAGGGATCTACTAATTAGTGCTCACCGATCATGACCTTACCGCCACAGGCCGGATAGTTGACCGGCTATCCGGACCCCCCACACACTCCTTCCTAAAGGTCATGTCTTAAAGTCCCCAGCCAAGCTATCAGGTCTCCTATGAGTAATTCGTTCCCCACCCGGGACAAATGAATACCATCACCCAAATACATACTGTCCCCTTTAATACAACCATGCGAAATAGAATGCAGTGTACTTGAACGGAACAATCGACTCACTTTATTATTAACCTTCCTTACTGAATGATTCAGAGCAGAAACTGAAAGAGCCCCCCGCCACACTTTTCGCGGTATCATATGGGACCATGCGATTGTGCACCCTGGAACTCTTCTCGCTAACCAACTTACAGTGGAGAGCATTGCCTCAAGAAGTAGTCGTCTACCAGTGGACACCAAATCGTTGCCCCCAAGATGTACTATGACTACAGACGGCGGTGACCTCGTCCGATCTAACAAACCCTCAAAAAATGATTGAAACTGGTCAATACAGAGCCTGCCCTTTCCGTAGAAGGACACACTGTACCCATATTCCCCAGCCACGTGAATCATGTCACCTGCTTTGAATACGTCTGCGGCCCGCCTCACGTATGAGTGGCCCACGACCCACACCTCCTTTTTCACAGCCGGTGATGTCTGACCGCTGACCCGGTGTTGGGTCGACTGCCCAGTCCGCCCCGCCTCGTAGGCTTGCGCAACTGAAAAACCAAAGAAAAACAAGAAGCGTGAGTACATCATTACAGCTTCACAACATGTGCAACCGCACATACCTTTTATAACAGTTCGAGGACCAACGCCCCACACGTTTAACTTGTTCGACATTCAGACCCCTGGCTGTAGCCTCTGTAGCAGCCCCTATCCGAAAGGAATGGGTCCCAAACTCGCCGGGGTTCAAGCCCGCAGCGGAGATTGACATCGCAAGCACCCGCTGAAACTGAAACCTCGTCAGTGGGGTGGTGTCAGCGTGTCGCAACAATGTCCCCCCCCATGATGCCACCCTTTGCGCTAAATATTCTTCCACGCAACTTACCGGGCACATGGAGGACCCGGGAATCCTTTGTATGATTATGCAGTCCCCCATCGCACCCTGGTCGGTCTTGGACCTGACAAACGAGATGGACATTGTCTCCCCTCTGACCTGAACGTGCTCTTGGCACAGTCCCCCGGTCACATCCCGCTTGTTCCTCGCCACTAGTTCGCTTACCCGCATAGCCCCATGGAATGCCAGCGCAAAAGCGGCTCGGAATAACACTGTTTCATACTGGGATGAACACGTTGAAGGGAGTACAGATAATAACAGGGCCAGCCTATCCAGACCTATCGGGCGCCTTACATCTATTCTGCGACCCTCAAGGCGTTGCCACCCATGTAGCGCTTTTTGTACCACGAAAGACGCTGTCGGGTCCTGGATCCCATAAGCCCTAGCCACGAAGGATATGGCTGCCCGATGCCTCTGGGCAGTAGCCACAGATTTGCCTGCCTGATGTAAAGACAGCAGGAAATTTACTACCCACTCCTCCTGGCCCCAAAGCTCCCCTCCAGCAGTCCCCAAAAAGGCCAAATAGGAAC
Organism: Lissotriton vulgaris; assembly: GCF_964263255.1. Taxonomy (NCBI): domain Eukaryota; kingdom Metazoa; phylum Chordata; class Amphibia; order Caudata; family Salamandridae; genus Lissotriton; species Lissotriton vulgaris. The sequence continues at coordinate 925,086,344 of NC_141687.1, forward strand.
GGAACGCCCCTTCATATGCCTTCCTTGTCCTGGGTGCTAAACTCTCTCCCACGAGGTTTCGTAGTTCGGGGCACCGAGAGACCAGAGAGCTTCGGGAAAGGGTGCCGCCATCGGGTCCGCTGTGGGCAGAAAACCCCAGAAGGCCTGCATACGGAAACGAGAAAGCGCATCAGCCGCTTGGTTCATCACCCCCGGCACATGTCTTGCCTTAAATAGGACATTCAATTGCATACACAACAAGACAATTTCTTTCAGCAGCCTCAGGATCCATTTGCATCGTGCCGCCTGGCTATTGATACACTCAACCACGGTCATGTAATCAGACCAGAATACCACAGAGTGATCTCTAAACCCCTCAGGCCAAGTTTTCAGGGCCACCAGAATGGGGAACAGTTCAAGAAAAGCAATGTTACTCGTCAACCCATCCTCATGCCACCATGACGGCCATTTTTGAGCCGACCATTGTGTGCCAAAGATGGCGCCAAAACCAATGCTCCCTGCCGAATCTGTCCACAGTCCCAGCTCCTCGGAGGACACCGCCGGTTTGTTCCAGACAACTCGACCATTGAAATCCACCAGAAATGCCAACCAAATGCGCATGTCCTGGCGAACCTTGGCCGAGAGCCTCGTGCGATGGTGACCCTCCTTCAGGCCGACCATGGCCTGAGCGATCGAGCGGGAAAAGGGGCGGGCCATCGGTATTACTCTCAGGGCAAAATTCAGCTGTCCCACCAATTGTTGTAATTGCTGCAACTTAACCTTGGACTGACTAATACACGTCTCCAGGGATGCCCTGAACCTAAGCACTTTTTCTCTTGGTAAACGAAAACAACCCTCCTCCGAGTCGAGCTCGATCCCCAGAAACTCGAGGCAAGTCGAAGGACCCACCGTCTTACCGGGTGCCAATGGCACACCAAAATGGTTCATTAAGACACAAAATTCATTCAAAGCCTGACCACATTCCGGATCCCCGGCTGCCCCTAGAAACAAAAAGTCATCGAGATAATGCATAACCTGATGAAACCCCGTCTTCCTTGTGAAGACCCATTGCAGGAAACAACTGAACTGCTCGAAATAGGAACAAGATATAGAGCAACCCATTGGCATACATCTATCCATGTAATAGTGTCCCTGAAACATGAAACCAAGAAGACGCTGATCGTCTGGATGTACCGGGAGCAACCGGAACGCTAACTCGATATCAGATTTCGCCATCAGCGCACCGGGCCCTAGGCGATTCAAAATGGCTACGGCCTCATCGAAAGATGCATACCGTACTGAACACACTGCCGGGTCTATCGCATCGTTTACGGAAAGACCACGTGGGGCTGATAAATTATGTATCAGCCGAAACTCACCCGGGTCCTTCTTGGGGACCACCCCTAAGGGGGAACAAACAAAGTTAGCAACCGGTGGCACACTAAACGGACCGGCGACTCGACCTCGAGCCACCTCTTTCCCAATCTTCTCCCGTACCACGGTCGTGTGCTGCAAGACTGATATTTGGTTTTTACATTTCGCTAAACCCTGAAACTCCCCCACTGGGATGCGGAAACCATATGAAAACCCGTTCCGCAACACCCCAGCGGAAGCGTGGTCCGGGTATTCGCTGAGCCAAGGAATCATTGCCATGGTATCAATCGGAGTAGGTAAAGGCGCCCCTCGGACTATTTCAGACCTGTTTGGCGCCTCCTCTACCCCCGTTATCACCCGTTTTGGCTCTGCACATGGACTCAGGATGGGACGCTTGCCCACACCCGCTACATTCGTGCCTGAATTTGCATGACCCCTGGGGCCTCGTACATTTACCCCTGTTAAAGTTCCAACAACTCTCTTTTTTACCTGTGGTGCCGTTCGGCCTGGACTGGTATTCGTTACTCGCGCCTGATCGAAAGGAGGTCCCAGAATATTGGCGGGAGGACTCCCCCACACTACTCCCTACTAATGGCAAATTCAACATACCAGTATCCGCCATTTTTGACCATGACACAGAGTCGTAACAATCCCAAGTTACGTTTTTATCATGTTCTTTCGCTTTCCTGAAAATATTATCGTAACAGAACCATTGATTGCCCCCATGTGACACGGAATACCCCATGATACGTGACTGATAAATCGGCAATTCAGACAGTAACTCGGGCCTACGTTCACCCAGGATGGATGTAAAAATCCCCCACGCCTTGCCCCAATTGCCAATGTTCTCATTTACCTTGAAGGCGGCCATCTTTGCGCGCCAAACACTCGGATGCATGAGCTCCTTTTGGCTCTTAACATATTCCATCTCATAATGATCGGTAAGTAACGAGAAGATGTTTACATACTCATCTGCCCATATCTTCTCCTTAATAGCTAGAGGGACATGTTGACCCAACTTCTCCCTTCTTGACGGGGCAGACTCATCCCTCGCAATCGGCAATGGCCGCTTACCTGAACCGGAAGCTGTATCTGCGGCTGAGCCTATCCCAGGTGGCTTTCCTCCTGCCGCGGCCGGCGTGATGACTGGCGATGCTGCCTTAGCCGCCTCCCTTGTTTCGCGCAGCTGCCTCAGCAAGACCCGTGCGTCGTCAGCCGTGGCGCCCTCGTTAGTTTTACCCAACCACGTTGCTAATTGTGCTGCCAGCTCGGGCGGCATATCTTCCCCGGACACGGGGGTGACCACCACGGGAATTGGATTCCCCTCCGTCGGCACCGGAGTTGGCTCTTCGAGTGGGGCAGAGGGAACCGGGATGTCCCCTCCAGCTGCCCCCCTTCTGGGCCTCTTGCCTTTTCCTCCCGGAGCTGCTTCAGCCAACGGACGTTTCGGTCCCTCTCCCCCGTCTTTCTCCGCCATTCTCTTCTTTAAGTCGGTCACCTCTTTCATAAGAACACGCAGCATCTGGTCGGTAGTCATTCGCTTTCCAACCTTCTTAGGCATTCTCGAACAGAATATCTGTAAAACAAACAAGAAAGATTAAAACGTTCAAAATTGGCTCTTCGTTCCGTCTCGAGCTCACGTGCAGCGAGGGGGTGCAGCTTCAGAGCACAGGAACAAGAGGATGCGTTCTTGGCTTGTTGCTCCTTTTATCCGTCTTCAGGGCGGGCGTAAACCCGCCCCTGCCTGCCCTTAGGGCGTGGCCAGCCGCGTCAGTGTCTAGGCCAGCCCACTCGAGGGCGGGAAACAGCGCGCCCCGGCTACGCCGCTTCGGGCATACCAGCCGAGGCTCGCCTCCCGCCCAAAAATGGCTTCCCGGGGGGCTCGTGGTACTCGGCCATACGTTCGGGGGGACCGAATGGTCGCCCCTTTCCATTTGTTTGATTCTAATTTACCAGTATGTTACTTCTACACACAATCCAGCCAGTTAGAAATAATGTAAGGGGCCTCGTGGTAACAGTCATTTATTTTCAAGGTAGATTCCTTGGCAGCTCTAAATGTGCAAGTCATTAATGTGTTTGGTGTTGGGATTTTGGAAGTGATTGGTTAAAATCTTTATAAACAGCATCTGATTTAAAATCCAGAAATTGCACTCTAATTGACCAAGAAGAGTGTGCACACCCCTTAAAATACGTACCTTACAGCCTGCTTCATGAAAGACCCGTTTTGCGAGTCTTTAATAGCGATTCATAAGGAATCGCTATTACAGACTCGCAAAACGGGATTCATGTAGGAATCGCAAAATAAAATGCGATTCCTACATATTCCTTATTTGCGATTAGCAAATTGCTAATCGCAAATAAGGAATAACAGGCACATGCATCAAAGGATTTTGCTACCGCAAACGGTGCGAATCGCAAAAATCGGCCGTTTGCGATCGCAAAATCTGCTTTTGGAATGCATGAAGGGTGAAGGCCCTCGCAATTAGAGAATTCGCAAATATTTGCGAATTCTCAAATTGCGATTGCATTTAAGGAATCGCATTTTGCATGAAACTTTAAAAAATTGCGATTTCGCAATCAGGGGGAGCAAATTACTCTGAGGTTAAACCTCATGGTAATTTGCGAAAACTTTGAAAAATGCACTTTTGTGCATTTTTCAAAGTTTCATGTTGTGCACACACATGCCCTTAGGGCATGTGTGTGCACAACATATGTGCACAGATTGATTTCAGGGGTGCAACAGGGTGTCCTTTGGACACCCCTGCACCCTTGAAATCGCATTCTCAATTTGCGAATCGCTAATTGCTAATCTCAAATTGAGAATGTCTTCCCATTCATTCCTAGGAATGAATGGGGAGGTATTCCTTAATTGCGACTCGCAATTTGCGAGTCGCAATTAAGGAATATTAAGAAATCGCAATTTATTTAGCGATTTCTTGATGCATTGCATTTTGCAATTCCTTAATTGCGATTCCTTATTTTTCGCAATTAAGGAATCGCAAAAAGCAATATTGATGCATGTCGGTGTAACTCCCCATTCATTCCTATGGGCCAAAAGGCCCATAGGAATGAATGGAAGTATTCCTTATTTGCGATTAGCAATTAGCTAATCGCAAATAAGATAGCGATTTAAAGGGTGCCAGGGGTGTCCAAAGGACACCCTGTAGCGCCCCTTAACTGCAAATTTAAACAGGTGTTGCGCACACACATGTCCAAAGGACATGCAACTTAGAAAAATGCTTTTAAAAGCATTTTTCAAAGTTTTCGCTATTTACCACGAGGTTTGACCTCGCGGTAAATAGCGGGCCGAAATTGCGAATTCGCAATTTTAAAATGGATGATGAATTGCATTTAAGGAATCTCAAATAGAGATTCCTTAAATGTAATTCCTCGCAAAATAGCGAAATCGCTATTACCGATTTTTGCATTTGGGATGATGAATCCCAAATGCAAAAATCGCACTCGCAAAAGGCCAGATTCTCAGAATCTGGCCCTTTGCGAGCGCAATTCAGCTTGATGAATCAGGCTGTATATATCTTAAATTAGAGGCAACATTAACCTACTCAGTTGCGAGTTCCAAACTGTGCCTGGCCGAATTTTCACAGAAAGTGCTGAGACTGATATGGCACGAAAACTTTAGCAAAAATTAAATGCTGGGCATCACATGGTAATTACAACAAACAGGGGCAGCCCTTCTTCCCAGAACCTGAGGCAGGAAGCAATATTAAAGCAAGAATGGTTCAGGGGGAAAAACTTTGTAAAACCCACATTTCTTGTCATAGCACAAAACATATATGTAACAGAAAAAGAAGGTACCCACAATAATTATATGTAAAAACACTTCATATTGCAAATTAATTAAAAAAACAACCCCTGTAAAACATTGGACTAGTGCAATTACTGTGTAAAGAAAAAACAATGGCAGAGGGAGAATCCAACACAAATCAAAGTCCGTCAAATGACAGAACAGAATTCAATATATGCTTCCTCCTAATTCGCCAGAGGAAGGCATCAATGGTGTTTCGATCTTCGTTAATTCAATAGGTTATCTTCAGGACAAAGAATAATAAGAGCAACCATCAGAATCAACTTCAAAAGACAAAAATTGGGACCACCAAGCAAGTTAATCCTCAATGGAATAGTTAAGGAACCCAGGTAAGGATTAACTCTATTACACCTGATATATGAAATTCGTCCCACCAGTGTAACAAAAACGACTCCAGTTCGTAGTAAGCTGGTTTGCAGTGGCCGTCCTTGTTAAATGACTCCATAGGTCTGTAAATTCCAAATAAGTGTCCTCAGGCTTGTGGTACATTAGGAGTGTGACTCTTTTGGGTCACTTTCGTACTAAGAAGTGTTTCCGCGTCTATCCACTGGCACCCCGTACGGCCGTTAAATCACGGCCGTATGGGGCTCCGGTGGATAGACGCGGAAACACGTCTTAGCACCAAAGTGCTATCTTATGATCCTGGACACGGGATAGAATACTTCCTACTTGCATTAAATGACCACTTGCACAGATTTAGCAATCTCTGAAAGAACGAAAATTTGAAGTGCACAATACCAATACTATTATTCTTGCCCTCTTGGCCGGGACAGAAGTATAACTGGCGCAAAGGCTTACCACCCAACCACAAGGTCAAGCAGCCCTGAGGAAGTTGTGGGCCACTCCCGGGTGATGAAACACATGTTGGCTGGACCAACAGAACTAAGAACATTAAAGACATATGTTATATACTGCTGTTGTGGTGATATTACTTTACATTAATATAAATTATATTATATGTGTGCTCGGGCTTGTGGTACAATACAGTGATGTAATCTTCTCAGCAAATCACCAGCCAGTTCCTGTCTGTGCAACTTACTGGATAAAGATGATCGATTAGTTTACAGGGTAACTCTCTTAAACAACAATTAGTGCATAGAGCTGGAAGAATGTAAGCAAAGATGGCATGTATTGTGTAACGGTTGGCAAATGTTAGACCTGACATCTTTTGACGTTTTTGACCGTGTGCTGAACTTCATTTTTGGTGGCTTTAGGACTCTGTGCACTTTTCACTGCTGCCCAGTCCTGGTGTGTGTGCACTGTATCTAAAATGTAATGGCATTTGGTTTGTCCATGATTGGCAAATTTGATTTACTAATAGGTCCCTAGTACAGTGCCCTTCATGTGCCCTTGGCCTATAAATCAAATGGTAGTGGGCCTGCAGAACTGATTGTGCCACCCCCAATAGTAGTCCTAAAAACATGTCTCGGGCCTGCCACTGAAGAGCCTTTGGGGTTCATGACGATGTCGGTCGGAAAGCAAACCGAACGACTCCTTGATGGAATAGGTTCTGACCAACTTGCGCTCAACGAGTCCGAACGACCGATTTCAATGCTTCCGAACACCTTTCGGAAAGTCTCCCATTGACTTCATTGGGAGCCTGTGTTCTGACTGACAACACAGGCTCCCATTGAAAAAAGGGGTGGTTGTGTAAAACCTTGAACCCTGTGGCAGGCATCCCATGGTGTCTGTCACACCGTGCATGGTTCTACAGGGGAGGTCCCTAAGGTACCCTTATGGCCCCCAACCGGAGGCCTTAGGGTAAAGGAGGGCCAGGTAGGGAGCCCCAAAGTCAGTTTCTGACAGACTTTTCATGTTGGACTGACCGAGTGAGAAAACTGTCCGAATCTGACATTGTAATACGTCGGTCAGAAACGCGATCCATAGAGCTGTACTATTCGGCTGCATCCGACTCGGAGTTTCCAAATGCCTGTCGCATCTGATTCGGACTGACCGAATGGTTTGCTTTCCGAACAAGAACATAGAAGTCCGTCTGTTGGAAATGTTTCTGACCGAGTCGAAAACATAGGTTTAGGGGAAATCCAACTGCCGTTCAGAGCCTGTCTGACCAACATTGTAATCAGCCCCTTTGTGTGCAGTTTTAACTGACTGTTGGACTTGGGCCTTTTTGGCAGGGTCACTCCTAAACTTTTTGCCTTAAGCCCTGACATAGTTGTTGAGATTTTAGGCCTCTGCACACTTTAGCACTGTGGCCCAGTGTAAAGTGAGTGTGCACTCTGAGTGCGTGTGATGAGAGTGGCCTGCCCTCCCATAGGAATGCATGAGGGATATGTGTGCCCATGGTAATTCCTGATATGAGGGGAGTGCAGTGTCAAGTTTAGTATGCGCAAACTCGTGAGAATGAATGCTGCGCAATACTGTGCGCAGATTTATTGTGGTTGTTTTAGAAATGCCACTTTTAGAAGTTTATTTAACAACAAGGGGTGGTGAGGGACAGAGTTTCTGAATTAAGCAGAATAGTATCACCCAGTCAAGAGATCAGGGCTAGATCCAACACCGTTTTTTAGCTCACTGCACCATCCCTGCTCAGAACCTGGCTATATGCAAATTAGTCTGTTCCTGTCCCAGTGCATGATGGGAACAGGGCAAACCAAACTACCAAGCCAATTCTTACACTGGGAAGGAAACAAGCTCCCGGGGACCGGTTTCTGGCATTTCAGCCGTCGTCGGCCCGGTTTGCTTGAATCCTGATGGTGCAATGAGCAAGGGACTCACATCTGAGTATACCCTTCCACGCTTAGGGTGGACAAAATATTTAACAACAAGGGGTGGTGAGGGACAGAGTTTCTGAATTAAGCAGAATACTCTCACCCAGTCAAGAGATCAGGGCTAGATCCAACACCGTTTTTTAGCTCACTGCACCATCCCTGCTCAGAACCTGGCTATATGCAAATTAGTCTGTTCCTGTCCCAGTGCATGATGGGAACAGGGCAAACCAAACTACCAAGCCAATTCTTACACTGGGAAGGAAACAAGCTCCCGGGGACCGGTTTCTGGCATTTCAGCCGTCGTCGGCCCGGTTTGCTTGAATCCTGATGGTGCAATGAGCAAGGGACTCACATCTGAGTATACCCTTCCACGCTTAGGGTTGACAAAATATTTAACAACAAGGGGTGGTGAGGGACAGAGTTTCTGAATTAAGCAGAATACTCTCACCCAGTCAAGAGATCAGGGCTAGATCCAACACCGTTTTTTAGCTCACTGCACCATCCCTGCTCAGAACCTGGCTATATGCAAATTAGTCTGTTCCTGTCCCAGTGCATGATGGGAACAGGGCAAACCAAACTACCAAGCCAATTCTTACACTGGGAAGGAAACAAGCTCCCGGGGACCGGTTTCTGGCATTTCAGCCGTCGTCGGCCCGGTTTGCTTGAATCCTGATGGTGCAATGAGCAAGGGACTCACATCTGAGTATACCCTTCCACGCTTAGGGTGGACAAAATATTTAACAACAAGGGGTGGTGAGGGACAGAGTTTCTGAATTAAGCAGAATACTCTCACCCAGTCAAGAGATCAGGGCTAGATCCAACACCGTTTTTTAGCTCACTGCACCATCCCTGCTCAGAACCTGGCTATATGCAAATTAGTCTGTTCCTGTCCCAGTGCATGATGGGAACAGGGCAAACCAATCTACCAAGCCAATGCCCTGTTCCCATCATGCACTGGGACAGGAACAGACTAATTTGCATACAGCCAGGTTCTGAAACTGGGATGGTGCAGTGAGCTAAAAAACGGTGTTGGATCTAGCCCTGATCTCTTGACTGGGTGAGAGTTTTCTGCTTAATTCAGAGACTCTGTCCCTCACCACCCCTTGTTGTTAATACTTTTAGAAGTTGGCATTTCTGTGTGCTGTGTGATGTGAACTGCCTGTCTAGCTTGTGAGTGACAGGTGCTGGATGGTGTGGCTGGCTCCAGGAGCCAGGATGAGTCTGCCCAGTGGTGAATAGGGAGATCTGCATGTAGATGGGAGGGAGGAGTTGCACCTGGGACCTGAATAGGGCTGTGACTTCCCTCCACAATGCTGGCTCCACCCCCTGTGGTGCGTCTGATGTCCCTGGCCTGTCCTGTGAAAGGGAGAGAGGACCTGAGCAAAACAAAGTGCTCAAAAGCTCTTCTAAACCAGTTGTATCTGGTTCTCCCATGCCCTACACCTTGAGACAAAGAAAATGCAGTATATAAGAAGGGGCAGTGACCCCATGTGAATGTCTTGCTTTTGGGTGGTGATTCCTGCAGGGCCTGCTGCTGCTGGGGCCCAGGAGGCTGTCTCCCTGGGCCCAGCTACGCCCTGGAACCTTTTGCTGAACTTCATGTAGCCCTGGGACTTTGTGGCTGCCCCAGCACCTTGTGAGTGCTGGCATTATGTTTAGATGCACCTGGGTCTTTCTGTGCTTTGTTTAGGTCTGGGAGCACTTTATCTTCTCCCTGCAGCGCTGGGCTGCAATCGTCTGCAAGTGAATCCCAACATGGGGACTCCCCCAACCATGCTGCCTTCATGGCAGGTGCCCACCCCGCGTCCTCACAGCCTCTTACTATTTTGTTTTAATGCCTGGGTGCCCACCCCGCGTCTTGACTTTTGTCTTGAAATTGCGGGGTATCCACCCCGCTTATTGTGCTATTTTTAAAGCGGGTGCCTACCCCACTGTATATTTCTAATTACGAGGGAGCCTATCCCTCTTACTGCCCAGAGAGAAATCACCGCTGCGGCCAGAGTCACGGCAAGGGCGGAGGTCAGGCAACGATGTGCCTGGCAGTGGGCTGGACTTCTGGGTTTTCCAAGGAAGTCCCGCGCACGCCACCACCGCCGAAGAAGCTGCTCGGGTTACAGAAGATGGCGCCTGCCTGTGCGGGGCTCCCATGACTGAAGGAGATACCCTCGGGCGCCGGAGAGTGAAGGTTGAAGGCGGAGGGGGCTCGAGGCACATTGCCAGTGCCAGCCCCCACCGCATCGGAAGAGGAGTGGTGTCGGTCCTTGGAGCAAGGAGATCCCCACCAGGAAGAATTGGTGAGTGAAGCCGGCTGGTGGAGTAAAGTTAAGGCACCATACCGGTGCCTCTCTCAAGAGCAGCCCGCTTTGCAGAGGGCTGCTCCAACGTTTGCCCTCATTATCTTCAGAGCCACATGGCTCCACCATGGGGCACAATTTGTTCTGCATAGTCCCAGTGAGGGGGGGCTCCATGCTTTGTACCCTTCAAGGCACAGTGCCATTATTGCATTTTGAGTGGCCCCGTCTTGCAGCGGGCCACTCCAACGAGGCAGGCATGGTTTGTTTAAAGTGAGAGCCCAGAGGGGCCCTTGATTTTCCCTCGCATCTGCTCCAACGCTCAGGGCATATTTATTTAAAGCGCCAGTGCGCTCCACGTTTTTGGGGCAAGTTATTTTTCTTTATTGTGACCTGATTATTTCAGGAGCCAGTGTGCTCCATGGGACATGACTATTTTTAGAACCTAGGTGGCTCCAAAGTTTTGCTAATTGGTTCGAGAGCCCCGTGTGGCTCCAACGAAGGGGGCATAATATGTTTCAAGGGCCATGGAGAGCTCAAGCCTCATTTGATAATTTCCAGCTTCCCAGCAATTAGTGGGCAGCTGCACCGTTTATATCTTTTTTTTAGGGGACATGTTTTGAATGCAGGAGGGAGACGCACTCCTTTGCCCCCATTTTTTCCTTCACAGCTACGCAGCACTTAGTGCCAGCTGCTACGTTTAGGCCTGCACAAAGTGCGTACCCTTGACTGTCGCTGCATTGGCACAGGGCCTCACTTTTGGTCCTAGGGCATTTGAGCCCCTTAGAGCTGGCCAGTTGGCCAAGGGTACTGTTAGACTTGTAGGGCACCAGGCCCTAGTGTGATTTATGTAGGTGCGCAGTAAATGTAATTTATGTACTGTTTTATGCACCCTGATATATGTTCTAGATGTGATTTTATGGTTATGAAGTTTTACCTATTGTCTTATGTTTTATTTGATTCTCTACTGTGGTCTATGTTTGATTTTTTCCCTACGAGGTTTATGTTAGTAAGATTATTTCCTACTGTGAGTTATGTTTAGGAGATTATGGTCTTCTATATTTAGGCTTATGAGGTTGGCGCAGAATAGATTTCTCGCCTTATGTGATACTGTGCATGATCTGATTTATGTTACAGGTTGATGCAGAGTATAGTGTCTGCCAGTAGTTACTGGTTGTGTTCAAAGATTATGATATGTTCTCACTTTTACTATTTTTACCAAGTGATAATTTTGACATTGGCCCACGTGGCCCTGTCATATGTAAATATTCCCCTGTAAATATTGTCCAGTGCCAGTTGGCACAGTGTATATTGTGTGATTACCATCTAATGTGTTTTATGATAATACAAAGGCTATTTTTATATATAACCTTGTGTGGAGTTCCTTTTGTGGTGTGCCTAGTATGTTGTTACTGTGTGTGTTGTGCAAATGCTTTACACATCGCCACCGGGATAAGCCTAACTGCTCGTGCCAAGCTGCCAAGGGGTGAGCAGGGGTTATCTTTGGTGTGTAACTCCCTTTCTCTGACTAGAGTGATGGTCTCTGCCTGGCTTAGGTGCAAACCTTAGCCAACCAGAGATCCCCATTTTTAACACTGACATTTCGATCTGGCAAGCTCACCTGCTTGCCAGGCCCAAACCTTCCCTTTTGTTACATATGTCACCCCTAAGGTAGGCCCTAGGTAGACCCCTGGGCAGGGGCCAGTGCATTTAAAAGCAAGGACATGTACTTTTGAGTTTACACGTCCAGGTAGTGGAAAACTGCTAAATCCATTTGTCACTAAAGCAAGGCCTATCTGACCCACAGGTTAGCATTGGAGCTGACTTGTAACACTTTACAAGTGAAACTTCCAATTGGGAAAAAATAAGTATAATACATTTGAGGTCTCTGGACTCACAATTTAAAAACTCATCTTTTAGTGAAGTTGGTGTTTAAACTGAAGGTCTGAAAATGCCACTTTTAGAAAGTTTACCTTTTCTTACTTTAACCATTTTGTGCCTCTTCCTGTCTCTGGAATACATGTCTCAGTTGGGTGACAGCTGGGCATTCCCTCTAGACAGTCGCACACAAAGGGACCCTGCATATCCTGATGGCCCATCACTAAGCTGATAGATCTTTCTGAGCTAGAGTGAGAGGGAGTGATCGGGAGGAGCTGACACACCTGAATAGGGTGGTGCCTGTCCCACACAAATATCTGCATACTCCACTGTAGTTTGTCTGGAGCCAGGGCAGGAATGGGAAGGGTCGTATGCACTACAAAGACCTTTCTTTGAGGTCTCGCTACTTGAAAGACTAAAATGGGCATGGGGACTGGACCTCTGACACCATATACTTAGCACACTTCTGGAACTGAGGACATTCTACAAGGAAGAAGATCTGTTGTGCTGCCAGGATGGGAAGCCACTGTGCTGCTTCCTTTGCTGTGTTGGCCTGCTGCCTGTTGCATCTTGCTTGGGAGTGAGAAGAGTGGACTTGAATCTCTACATCCTGCTTATCTAAAGGTTCTCCAAGGGGGCTTGCTGGGCATGACTCCTGTTTTTGAATTCTCAGGGATATCAGAGACTTTACCTGCATCTTGCTACCAACACCTGGGCTTCTCTTCTGTGAGTCCTGCTCTGCCATGTGGTGCCAAATCCAATCCAGACCCTTTGGAAGTGAGTGCTTGGTGCTGCAACCCAAGAAACCAAATCATCGGGCACTGAATCGTCAATCAGACCCGGCGCAATATCGACACATCGACACTGCCTGCACCAAAGCCGTGAACACCGCTCGCCAACTGTGCTGTGCAACGACCTCAACTTACAACACAACCCTGACTTTGCCGATGCAATATCTCTGAATCACCAGTGCTGCATGAGTCTCAGACACAGCATCGCCAACGTCTGCGATGCCCCATCCCCAATGCATTCCCATTGCACCAAAGCATCGCCTTCAGCCCAACAGTTTGACATTGCTGCCTTGAAACGATGCACAGCACTCATGGCACCAATTCATCTACGATGTTGCCTGACATTGGAAAAGACGCATCGCCTTCAACAGCGATGCATCCCCTCATTTGTTCAGCACATCAGCCCCGAGTTTCAACGCAACCAAGGAATTGTCAGCGGGTCTGTGTGATTCTTGAATCCAGGCTGTGCTCCATCACAGTCAGATTAATTTTAAGATTTGCCTTGGGCAAGCGCAAACAGATAGTTCGAGTTGGAGCTATTGATTTAAAAGCACTGCATGTTAATTCAATCTTGCAAAATTCTTATCTTCACTTGTGAATGTTGGATTTTTATCATTTTGTTCCTGTTTTTCTCAGATAAATATTGGCTATTTTACTAATCTGGCATGGAGTACTTTTGTGGTGTTTTCACTGTGTTAATGTGTGTGCACAAATACTTTGCACATTTCCCCTTTATTTTAGCCTGACTGCTCTGTGCCAAGCTACCAGAGGGTGGGCACAATTAAATTCTTAGGGGCCTATTCTGATGTCGGACGGACCTAAGTCCGTCTGACATTGGGCAGGAGCTGTCACCGACCGACCTGCTGTCGTCGGTTACAGCCCTGCTAGTACAATGCGACCAAACAGTGTTTGATTGCATTCGTATACCTTACAATTCAAGCATGCTTTCCGGCTGGAAAGCATGCTGCTTGCAATGTCGAAAGCAGAGCTGCAGTTCATCCCTGCACCCTGTTGCCGGCACCCCAAGGTGCCTGCCACCGGGTGCAGGGATCAACGGAGGGGCACCATCCGGCGGCCTCACACCCGTGGGGGCCCTGCTGGGGGCCCCCAGAGACAGCTTCCAACTGCCTTTTAGTGCCAGACAGACCGGCACGAAAAGGCAATGAAAAGCTGCCATCGTACTCCCTCGGTCGCACAGAGGCGACCGGGGGAGTACTGGAGGATTTCCGGACTGCGGACAGGTTGCCTGTCGTCTGCAATCCGGAAATCCGAGTCGGATTCCTTCCCGACCGAGCCCATCAAAAAGGCTTGGTCAGGAAGGAATCCGGCCGGCACTGACCGATTCGGTCGGAAGAGTTCCGAACATGGTACGGAGCCCTTCCGGCCGAAATCGAAATCGGACCCTTAGTGTGTACTACACTTACCCTGACTTTGGGTTGTGGTTCCTGCTTGAACAGAGAGCAAACCTCTTCCAGCCAGAAACCCAATTTCTAACAGCTATCTACCTGCACTACTTAACTACATGAGAGCCAACAAAAACTAAGGACAAGAACCAATCATGTAGAGTTTTCAAACAATGAAGGTTTGCAATATGATTTCATTAAAAGTAGCACCAGATGATGGCGTGAATCTCATTAGACAGGTTCAGTTTGGGTGTTGGAAAAGGTGTTAATGTCTTAGATATAGATAGATCGATCCTGGGTTCAAGCATTTGAGGAAGTCTGCCGATTTCCATATAGCTTAACACCGCCACATTTACCATTAATGTATAAGGTAATGCTGGACCTAAAGTAAAATAACTATAATTGAGCAGCAAATTTTCACTCTCAGTAGGATGCTAAGTCATTTATTTTTGTACTACACCCTACAGTGAGACTGGCCATGGGGTGTTTGTTCCATTCCCCAAAGTCTTAGTGGCTTCGGAATTATCGTGAACCAAGGAAAAGGCGACATGCTGCGGCGAGAGAAAGAGGCATCACCTGTGAGCATCTGTATTCAGGATAATAATGATCCAAAGAGAATCACAAAAAGCAAGAAACTCTTATTGCCAAGGTAGACCCAGGGTTGAACATGAACACGGAGGGGGCGATTAACAAAAGTACAGTTCCGCTTTTGTGTAAGTTTACAATTGCTTGCTATTCACACAAAGGGATTTACAAGTAGTAACTTTATGAGTGTGGAGTCTTTGCACATAAAAAGACCCATGTTTTTATGTGTGAAGACTCCGCACTTGCATAGATATTACTCGTAGTCGTAAGTCCCTTTGTGAATAGCAAACAAAAGTGTAAGTATACCTTTGTGAATTAGGCCCCGAAACTGTGTGCTGCAAGGTAGTTTCAATAAGCTAATGTGTATAAGCGGCTTTTTGTGACTAGATTGGGAATAGTGTGTGATGTGATCACTGCTTTGCTTTGTATATTTACTGGAAACACTATAATATTTTGAAACAAAAGCATTCAAGTGTTGCAGTTAATGTGCTGAAGTGACCGAAAGAGCTTGGGCAACCTTGTATAATCACATATGTTTTAAGAAGCAGGTAGTTTTAGGTAAATCGGATGTTTCAGTGATGGCTGTATGACATGGCAAGGGATATTAAATGAAGAGCATTTTGATATCGCGGGAAACAGACACATGCTGGTTGACCAGAAAACAAGCCTGAAAAACTCAATATGTTGACTGCTGCTATTGAGGGTTTCACATCTAGGTTCATCAGTAGTTCAAGAGGTGATGAGAAGAGCTACATCGAAGTGTCAAGGAATGCGTTTGTTGATCACCTCAAAAAATTGGTTGAAACACCCGGCTTGAAGCTGATGGTATCTTCTCCGCCATCAAAGCATAATGTTGATCCCTGTGTGGAGTGGCACCGTGAGCAGCAAAATAATTCAGTGGATTTCAGTCAGACAAAGGATAATTACCAGTGGCTGAGATTAACGATTTAATCTAAAATCTATCACTTTTTTGTTTTTCTCATGACATCAGAGATAATGTGAGTCCAGCGAACCCTTCTGTTTGGGCAGCGGTGCCACGAGGGACCAGATAGGCCTTTTTCTGGATAAGAACCTGTACCATCAAAGGCTAGGGGTGCCTTGGCTGCCCATCTGTTCCTGAAGGTTGACAGCAGAGACCAGGTGTGTCTCGCTGTCCAATTGTTGAGAAAGTAGTGCAATCCAATTGGGTTCTGCTTTCCATTTGGACAGGGAACTGTGTCATTGAGATCTGGCACCATTTGTGTATTAGGGCGCACTTTTCTTGTTTTCGCCTGGCGCACCTTAAAATAGGTGTGCTGGGAGCAAACAGGGAAAACGCGCCCTATTACATTGAATGTGCTTCACCCAGGGCAGCCGCGAACTCGTGCTGCCCTGGGGGAGGCGCATTCAAGTGAAATACTGAGCTGCTTTGAAGCAGCTTCACTGTGCAGGTGGTATCCCAAGGAATTTCAATGCGCATTAGACATCCCCTTGCAGGCGGGTGCAGTCACTGATGGACTCAAGATGTTTATCTTGACACTGGGTTGTACAAAATGGATTTCTCTCACTGCTTGTATTTTTATTATCGCTACAAATTGTGCCATTTTTGTGATTTTTATGCACAGTTTTGCATTATCCACGAATAACAAGAGGAATGTGGAGCGATAAAAATGAACTGGATTGTTTACAAAGGATTTGCATCATAGTGGATTTAGTAAGAAAGTAGATGTAAATGCTCGGGATGGGGGCAGATAAAACATTTACCTCTTGAATATACTACAATTCCCAAACGTTTTCTGCTATGTTAATTTGCGGATGTCTCTGACTTTAGTTTTCTTGAAATCATTTTCTAAAGAGTATGTGTTGGAAGGAGGTATTACAGCGAATTATAATACAAGTATTCTGATTGTCAAAGATCACACTGCTCATGAAAATACGAGTACTAAGTGAGTAAGTATTCTAAAGTGTAGGCGGAGGGATAGGTGAGGTATATATTTTAACGTGTAGTACGGTTTTCAGATCGGTTTACAATTTAATTTTCTAGTTTGTTTTCATTTTCTTTAACCACTCACCTTTGTTCACATCCCTCCACCCCCTGACCTCTTCTTTTGAGGGGTCTCGTCAGCCCATGTAACTTCTGGCCTCTCTGTCCCCAGCTCCAGTGCAGACAGTTGTCCTCCCAACTAGTGTCCTGGTGCCCAATGCTTCATCTCCCTGGTAACCAGCCTTTTATACACAAGACATGTCATAAAGGAGACTCTTTCATGTGTCATTATTACATCACCATTCTGTGGGCAATACCACGTGCTTCCAGGCTAGAGGGAGAGCATGACAGGGCGTTGACACTTCCAATTTCTTTGTGAGGTCACTTATTAAGTAATTAAAACGTATCCCGCTGTGTACCTGAAGACGGCCCTGTGCTCCCTGACATGCTACCTCAACTGTGGTCTCTATTTTTCTCTCATGTTTTGGCAGAAATTCCTTTTGCAGGCTCAATGTAACATATGTCTTGTGACAGCCTGTGTAGGGCCTGTGAAGTCAGGGAAACATCATTTACTACGAAGGCATCCCCACGCATAACGTTTACCACGGTACACTTACCACGCAAACGTTTTTTCAACGTGGGTGCCTTCCACGACCGTCTTGACCACGAAAGTACGTTCAGCGTGGGTTGGGGGGAGACGTGGTATTCCGTCCAGTCGTGCTGGGGGGGCTGGGGGAGGGTTGGGAGGGGGGCTAGGGGGCCTGGGGGGGGCTGGGGGGGTCTCCCCCCAAAAAAATAACAACAATTAAGGAGCGAGTTAGATAAATAAAAAAAACGCTCTGTGGTATTAATGAAGTAAAAGGAAAGAGCCTCCCCCAAAGACGTGCAGTGTACGTAAAAAAAACAGTCCTTTTTTATTTTGGAAGACGTGTTTTGACGCTTGTTTCCATGGTAGATGGAAGTAAGGGCTGCTGGAGAAAGACGTGCAGGTAAGACGTTTCTACCGTGGTACAATCCTTCGTTGTAAATTCCAGCGTGGTAAAGCCACTTGCGATGTAAAATTCGCGCGGTAATGCCATGCGTGGAACTTGTAATCGTTGAAAAATCATATATTCGTGAAGTCATAATGTTCCGTTCAGTCTGTGCTTCTGCTGTGCGGGATGGAGGCCTGTGATCCTGGAATCATTTTTGGAGTGGGATGCTGCTATCAATGTTACATCTTGGAGCCGTAGGGATTGTGAAAATTCTAAGTGGCACACAAAAACAAGTATAGCAAATGAGCCACACCAGTTCAGCAGGAGAGTGATATGTAACTAGTGGTGCATTTTGTAGCACACTTGTACATGTCTTACTAAAGCTCGGTGTGGTAGTGCACTGTCATTTCAGAACCCACGTTTTCCATCAATGAAATGGCAACAACATTTACACTGACAAGCAGTTTAACTGCTAAAACTACATAGCGCCCACAGGATACTATGTGGAAATCGAGTTTCAGCAAATATGTATCATTTTCACATCACCAAGTAAATGTCTTGATTAGCTTTGATGGTATTCAAATCTTTGTGACCACCACACTTCAGAATTGCAAAATAAATGCTTCATTTGTGCTTTATTTAAATGCTGTGTGTTATTAAAAAAACACCTGACATCCATTCCTACAGCCTTTCCTTCCAACCTCCCTGTGTCATGGCAAGATTGTCAGGTAGTTCACTTAACAAAATCCCATAACTTTGCTGTCATAGAAAGAAAATAAACACTAAGCATAGTGTCAAAATAATAAGCAGCTGTTTGTCAGAAGACATAGCCTGGCATTTTACCTCTGTCAGCAAATGTGAGAAGATAAAAACAAAATGTAAAAGGCATCTTTATTGCTCATTCACATGATTATTTTAGGAGTGCTGCACCACACTTGGCTGGACCCTAAGCCCCCACATTTCAACAATGGTTTACATGACTCTTTTTTTTTCAATTCATTTTTTTATTTTATTTCACTACCGATAAAGTACATTTGTACAAATGTATCCATAGATAAGTAAGTATAAACTGAAGCGTTCTTAATCATAAAAAATAATAAAAATAGAGCAGCACAGTGCATTTTGGATTGCTTACATAGTATAATAGTGCGTGGTGCAGCACTCCTAAAATTTCCTAGCCTTCCACCCTTTTGTCTCATATAAATCCTTTTCCAGATAATACATAGCTAAGAGTCGTGTAATCCATTGTTGAAATGTGGGGGCTTAGGGTCCAGCCAAGTGGATGATATGCAGATTCTAATCACAGCCATGGCTAGAAATACAAATTCACGCTGACCCAACGGTGTGTCTTTCCAAGTCACGCCTAGTACTATCAGCTTGACTGTGAGCTTTATTTCAATCCTCAAAGTTTGCCCCAGAAATTCTTCTATGGCTCCCTTTAGAGGATCCAAAACCAGGGAACGAGGCAAACACGTGAGCTATATCTGCATCATCACAATGACAGCGGGGACAAAGAATACCATCCATTCCACCCTATTGAGCAATCTTGACTGGCATGTAATAAAGTGAGAAGATTGTTTTAAAGTGTTGTGCTTGAAGGGCAGCTACCCTCAAAACAGAGTAGCCAAGTTTGAGTGACACCATAAACTCATCTCCTTCTGTATTCAATTTCCGCTGCCATTTGTCACAATGCTTATCTAGAGCGTCAACCAGTAGTTGCCTCAGCCCGCCATAAATCTGGGTTCTAGTACACCCATCAGGGTTTCTAGCTGCTTGCATAACTGGATCTTTAGAGAAAGCTTTCCCTCCCCCTTCTTCCTTGCGGAGGAGGAGCGAATCTGGAGGTGTTTAAAAAATTCCCTACGATCGAGATTGAAAAGGATTTGAGCTTTCTCAAATGAAATTATACCATCTGAGTGAAACAGATCCCCTATCTTTTTCACCCCCAGAGCATCCCAGGGCAGCATAACCCCATAGTTGAATACCTCGGGGAGCGACGGATTCCCAACTAGAGTGATATAGTAATTCATTCATCCTAACCCCAGCTTATTTCTAATGCCAGTCCAAACCACTGCTGCTGCACCAATCGTCTTGAATTTAACTTTTTTGTAGCAGTTGGCTTCACTGAATCTCAAAAGCCAGTTGGGGGCCTCTCTCTCTAGCAATAGTTTGTATACATCCAAAGGAGCATCACTTCTCCACCGAACCGTGATCTTCCCGCCCAGTAACCCTCGAAAGTATTGGATTGCCGTGGCACAGAAATATATTTTTAAGTCTGGGACAGCCCAGCCCCCCCTTTCCGTGGATAAGGCTATATATTGGAGAGCTCTTCTAGTTTTTCCTTGAGCCCAAAGAAATCAATTAATCAACTTCTCCATTTCCTTAAACCAATGGTTCTCAGATTTTAAAGGTATCGTCCTAAATAGATACAACATTTTTGGAAGGAATATCATTTTAATAATATTACATTGTCCCACAATTGAAAGATCAAATTATTGAACTTATCAAAATCTCTTTTAGACTTTTGGATCACAGGGACAAGATTTTTCCCACAACTTTACCTAGTTCTGAGGTTATAGTAACTCCAAGATAAGTGGCGCACTCAGTCATCGTTGAATCCGAAAGAGACAGCCTGCTATTAACTACTATTTGCATCTTTTCCGGGTTAAGCTGATAACCTGAGATCACCCCAAAGCCTCATGCTGTATTTCTGTTAGAGCCACAAGCATATTCGCAGCAGTTATTGCCAGGTCGCCTGTGAATCCTAGAATTTTGGTTTCAAATCCATTTAATCGGATAGGAGGGATTCCCTTATTTGTCTCAATTTTCCTAATCAGAGGGTCAATATATAATCCAAATAGGAGGGGAGAGCATGGACACCCCTGCCTTGTCTCTCGTGTGATAGAAATAGGCTTGCACTGTCCACCCATTAAGCGCAGTAGGATTTGAGGAGTTTTATATAATGTCTGTATGGCTTTGATACACCCCTTTCCTACCCCCGTATTCTCGAGTATGGCTCAGAAATAACCCCACAAAACCATATTGAACGTCTTCTCTGCTTCGAGCAGGATAAGTGCCATAGGGTTTCGTGTGGCAGAGGTACCATCAAACATAGTGATAACTCTGCGGATATGTTCGGCTGTACCTCTGCCTGGGATAAACCCATGCTGGAAGGAGTGAAATCTCCTTCCCTATCATGGTGCTAAAGCGATTAGCTAAGATTTTTGAAAAAATATTTGTATCGCTTTTCATTAAACTAATAGGTCTATAAAAACCGGGCTCATTTGGAGGCTTCCCTTTCTTTAAGAGAATGATCATGTTACCTTCTGGCCACGACTCCGGAGGTGCTTCACCTTTCTGTGCCTGACACATTACAAGTCTTAAATCATCCCCCAAAAATCGGAAAAAAACTTTATAAAATTCTAATGGGATTTGATCAGGACCCACGGACTTGCCAGATGGGAGTTCCATGAGGGCTTTTTGAATTTCCTCATCAGAGAATATGCCCTCCAAAGCCTCTGAGTCTTCCTGTGAGAATGTCTTGGCAGTGAGCGATGCTAAATATTTCTTAATGTTCTTGGACTACACATGCCCCTCTTCCCCGTATAGATTTTCATAGTACCTTTGAAATACTGCACATATTTCGCTGGGCTCTGTGACTGCTTCCTCCTTTTGATTTTTGACCTGTAAAATATCTCCCCCAGTAGTTTTTTGTCTTCTCCTAGAGGCAAGCATGTGCCCAACTTGTTCGCTATATTTGTAGCAAGATTGCCATCAGGCCAAAAAAGTCAGCTGCTCTTGTTGCCACGATTTCTCCTGATGCAGCTTTTACTAGTACCAATTTCAGGAGGATCCTGTCTATGTTCGAGCCATTAGCAATAGCCCTAACCAATTCTTCTTCTGTATCTGATATTGTGCTATATATATGATCTTTACATTTTGCTTAGTTTCTTTGTTCCGGTTCAGATATTAACTCAGGGTTTCCCCTCTGATCCCGGCCTTAAGAGCATCCCACACCATCCCATACCTAGCACTGCCCCTGCTGACCTCCAAGAATTCCCCAAGCCACTTGTTAATATGTTGAACATGGTTCGGAGCTTGTAGCAGGGCCCGCTCAAATGTCTAGATGCGCTCCGGCACGCCCGCTGCAGTGTTTTGAACCTCCGGAACAATGGGTTTGTGGTCAGACATAGCCTGGGGCAATTTCTTGATAATACAAGTGGGAAGGAGGCAGGATAAAACCAGGAAATAGTCTAGTCATGCTACAGGTCTATGTGGTGCCGAGTAGTATGTGCTACCCCCCTCTTGATGTTTAAGTTGCAACCAGGCATCAGTAAGCCCATTATCTTCCATCATTTTAATAAGATCCCTGTGTACTTTTTTTCTGACCTGTATAATTACGTGGGTTCCCCTTCCGTAACCCCCCCATGTTAAGATTGCCACATACAATAATCGGTAGAGGCCACTTAGGCAATTCAGAATTGAGCTGCTCAAATACTACGGGATCATACCCCGCCGACACATAGATCGAACATAACATAAAGTTAAATCCCTGCAATTGGCCATCAACAATTGCCCATCGACCTAGCCTATCAGTTGAGCAAGTTTTTAATACATTCCCCTCCTTCAGCGCCAATATCGCTACCCCTCGGATTCTGGCCCCCTGTTTGGTATATGCATCAGTTGAAATCCCAGCTGCTCTAAAAGGCTTTTCCTTGTCCTCTCAATGTGTGTTTCCATTATACAGCTTATGTCGGCATGCGGCCGCTTGAGCTGTTCCTTAACTGTCCTTCGTTTTGCTGCGTCATTCAACCAATATATATTTATCGTTGATACCCGCATGCTAAGTGTGTATTGCCACCCTGTTCCTACACCGCTTCCTTTTCTTGCCATCCCTCATTGACTTCCTCGCACAATGGTGATTTTTTTACCCAGGTCCCACCCCCTGGTGAGCCTCCCCCTGCCACCACCCTGCCCTCGAGGTCCACCCCCTCCCCCACCTACATTGTGAGACAAGCAGACCTAAGGTCTCTGTGATGGAGCCTGAGAGTCAGCCCCACTTGCTACCAACCTGCTGAGTTTTGCTTTTGTCTTTCCACCCCCTTTCTTAAATGTTATTTTCCTCTTTAAAGTTCTACCCCCCAGTAATCTTCAAAAAATGAATTATTGCAACCCAGTATTCCTCCCACAAAAGCAAACCAGAAAAAAACAAGAAAAAATGGGGAAAAGAGAGAAATACACCCTTTTGCTACTTCAAGTTAACAGGCCAAAGAGATGAAGGTCAATCCCCGCCATTAAGTTTTTAATTTTTCAATATAATCTTTAGCTTGAATATCTGAGGCGAAGACTCTTGTAGTATTCTTGTATATAATCTTCAGTCGAGCTGGGTTCTTAAGAAAAGCTTGTGCCTCTAAGACTTGACAGGGCTGAATCAGTTGTCTTAGCTTCCATCGCCACTCTACCATAGCATGGCAGAAGTCTGGTTTTGCGAATGACTGATTTTCACAAGTCCGTCTGGTGTTCGGGTGGGCCTTTGCATAAACTTCCTCCCGAAGCAAAAAATTCCCGATGTAAATAAATATTGCCCTCGGTGTTGCAGTGCCTTCTCTGCCAGGCTGCATTGGTCTCTTTAAGGTCAGAGAGAAGCAATGGACCCATTGTACCTCTACCTCCCAGTTCCAATGCTGGAGTTCAGGAAAGGCTCCCTTCATTTCCTCCTACTCCTTCTATGCCAAGTATCAGAAAATTATTCCACCTTTGCCTGTTCTCAAAATCTTCCATCTTCCATTGAAGATCTGTGAACTGAGCCGCCTGAATTTCTGTCTGCGCCTTAGTTCTGGTCAAGCCATCTTCTAGTGTAGTAGTTCACTCTTCAACCAGCGTCAGCCTCGAGTTTATATCTGTGCAGGCTTTAGCCATTTTCCTTACAGCACCCTGAAGCTTCTTCGTTGCCAAGCGTTTTTTCTTCCCATCCATTCGAGTCTCTTCTTGCAGTTGTTTGATGGATTCGTAGATCATTTTCAAGGAGGGACTGGGTGTGAGTGTTTGATTGATTCAGATGCTCCGTCCATCACCACCCCTTTTTGTACCACTTTTGGCCACCATAAGTGTGGCAGGGTATGCTCAGACGTGAGTCCCTTGCTCACTTTGCCACTGGATTCAAGCAAGCCGGGCTGAAGACGGCTGGAATGCCAGAAACCGGTCCTCGGAAGCTTGTTTCCGGTCCAGGGAAGACATGGCTTGGCAGTTCGGGCTGGACTGTTCCCATGAGGCAGAGTGTCAGACTGATTTGCATATGGCCATGTCTGAAC
This sequence comes from Lissotriton vulgaris, assembly GCF_964263255.1. NCBI lineage: Eukaryota > Metazoa > Chordata > Amphibia > Caudata > Salamandridae > Lissotriton > Lissotriton vulgaris. The sequence continues at coordinate 925,110,448 of NC_141687.1, forward strand.
TGGGGTGGCAGAGTGGGCTAAAGAACGGTGATGGATTAAACCCAGATCTTTTGACTGGGTGTGTGTTTGATTGATTCAGATGCTCCGTCCATCACCACGCCCTTTTGTACCGCTTTTGGCTGCCATAAGTGTGGCAGGGTATGCTCAGACGTGAGTCCCTTGCTCACTTTGCCACTGGATTCAAGCAAGCCAGGCTGAAGATGGCTGGAATGCCAGAAACCGGTCCTCGGAAGCTTGTTTCCGGTCCAGGGAAGTCATGGCTTGGCAGTTCAGGCTGGAGTGTTCCCATGAGGCACAGGGTCAGACTGATTTACATATGGCCATGTCTGAACTGGGGTGGCAGAGTGGGCTAAAGAACGGTGATGGATTAAACCCAGATCTTTTGACTTGGTGTGAGTGTTTGATTGATTAAGATGCTCCGTCCATCACCACCCCCTTTTGTGCCGCTTTTGGCCGCCATAAGTGTGGCAGGGTATGCTCAGACGTGAGTCCCTTGCTCACTTTGCCACTGGATTCAAGCAAGCCGGGCTGAAGACGGCTGGAATACCAGAAACCGGTCCTCGGAAGCTTGTTTCCGGTCCAGGGAAGACATGGCTTGGCAGTTCGGGCTGGACTGTTCCCATGAGGCACAGGGTCAGACTGATTTGCATATAGCCATGTCTGAACTGGGGTGGCAGAGTGGGCTAAAGAACGGTGATGGATTAAGCCCAGATCTTTTGACTGGGCGTGAGTGTTTGATTCATTCAGATGCTCCGTCCATCACCACCCCCTTTTGTACCGTTAGTTCTGGTCAAGCCATCTTCTAGTGTAGTAGTTCACTCTTCAACCAGCGTCAGCCTCGAGTTTATATCTGTGCAGGCTTTAGCCATTTTCCTTACAGCACCCTGAAGCTTCTTCGTTGCCAAGCGTTTTTTCTTCCCATCCATTCGAGTCTCTTCTTGCAGTTGTTTGATGGATTCGTAGATCATTTTCAAGGAGGGCTCTTCAGCTTGTGGTGTTCTTGCGTTGGTAGCTTCCTCCTCCTGTCCCGAAAGATCTCCGTAAACTCTCTGGGAAGCAGAGTAATCGTATCTTAAGCTAGGGTCTGCATTAGACCTGGCGTTCTCTTCTACCTCCCATTCCGATGGGCAAGAGTCTCTATGCTTCTTCAGAAGTCTCTTCCTCCTTACCACGTGCCCTTCTGTTGGGTACTAAGGCTTGAGCTGGAGAGCTGCACATTGCTGCTATCTTGTACGTCAGAGGAGCTGATTTCAGAGCCATCAGTCACAGAGAGGCTGGAGGCTCGAGTCCCTGACATTTGGCAGACCCTCAAGGCATTTTTAGGTTTCGCCTGGGGCTGGAGCTCCTAGCTCTGCCAAGGAGAAATCTTATGTTTCTACAGTGTAAGAGTTAATCTTGCCTCTGTCTCCCATTGGCTAGCTCCATAAATGGAGGCTAGCCATTGGAAGACAGAGGCATCCGTCATTCACCGAGGCGATTTGTGGGCGTTCCGACAGTGTTTTTCTCATCCTGCCCCTTGTAGTACGTCATGCGGCGGTGGGCGGGCTTTATTTTTTTTGCTGATCGAGGTTTCATTGTGTTATTCCGCGGCCGACCGCCGCTGGAGGACGTCCTGGTGAGTGCCTTTCTTGCCCTTCCCTCCCCCTGGCCGTTCCTTTCCCGCCCCCCCTCCCGCTGTCCGTTCCTTTCCCGCCCCCCCTCCCGCTGTCCGTTCCTTTTCCCGCCCCCCCCTCCCGCTGTCCGTTCCTTTCCCGCCACCCTCCCCAAACAAACAGCCGCTTGGGTCACGTGACGTCTGGCTTTTGTCCTTGAATCTTTGGTGGCTTTTGTCGAGTGAACAGTCATCTGCTTACGCTGCCTCGCTTGTATAGTATTCATGACGGGACCAGTGACCGCAAATCAAATCTACATGAGATTATGCTTTTCCGCCAACAATGCTGCCAGTGTGTGTACATGTCCAGGTAGGTACTGTGTCATTGCTTGACACCAATATACCTACCGCCAGCTTTGTGCGTTAGACAGTGGACGGCTTCTTATTAGTCTGGCTGTGATTGCTTATGTGTTTTGAGACGTATGACGAAGTGTTATGAAGTTAATTTTGCTTTAATCCAAATATATAAATCGGGCAAGACGCGTACTCGCAGATCTGTCTGTGCAGATTCGAAGTACACAAGTTCCTGAGGTAACTTTTATTTGCCTATTATCTACGTTGTAGCTGTTCTTTACCGTGGTATGTTAACGGGCGACAGGTTGTATCTCTACTATAGGGAATATTTGACTGACGACCTTAGAAAATGCTTGTTTGTGCCTTGTTGTTTTACCTACTAGTTTTAGAGGAACATGTTCGGTGGTTAAGTAGGCGTTCAAGTAGAAGCAATTATGGTCATATGGGGATTTAAACTATGAACTGTGTTGTAAAATCTCACTGTGCCTGTTTCACAAAGATGTTTACTTAGTTTACACGCCGGGTGGGCGTTTCCGAACGTGCCCTCATTGTGGACACGGTGTAACATTCTCACTTTACAAAAATGCTTCACCTGCCTTCTCTACAAACATATATACTTCCGCCTCCTGCGCACGTGCTGTGATTAGCACCCCATGAGATCAGAAACGTTAAATCCCTTTTGATTGAATCACTTGAAGTAACTTTTAATCCTTATTTCATGACTGCTGCCAACATTCGGCAGTGGAATGTTTTTTTTAATTAAAGCTATTTGCCTAGTTAAAAGTTTTTGCTATTGCTTTTTATTTTTTATTTTTTATTTTTACTGGAATTGTTTATGGCTTCTACCAGCTTAAAGGAATTTGCTGCAGCTTCGCAGAAAGGTTAGAAAGCTAGATGATTTAAGGATATGGTGAAACTAGTACACTGCTGATTTGTGTACAGTGTAGTTTGCTATTAACACAGCTCTCCTTTGGCGCGTTCGGCATGTGGCTTGCAGTGAAAAACTATCATATTACCTTTGTATCTCATTTAAACGAACGCAAAACCATTTGCGGCATCGCCCCTCCAGTCTCCAGCCCGCCCCCTTCCAGCACAAACACACACAATGCTTTTAGTGCTGTCACTGGTGATTGTTATCCGAGCGGCGCCGGCACGGAGCTCTGTTATCTGTGACAAATTACAGGCTGCTGTGATAATACCAGGGCGCTCGTGTGTGAGGGGTTGTGGCGTTGCCCCTCCTGCGGCAGGAGACCGGTACACTGCAGGGGGGTCGGGGGTGGGGTTGGCAGGCTTGCAGACTCACTGTGGCTCATTCAAAAGGGGGATGAGGAAGGGGGGTTTCATCATTAGAGGGAGGCGGGCCCAGTCTGAAGAGATGGCAGAGAGGGGTTGTTTATGTAACACTGAGACATCCCTGACACCAATCACAGTATCTGCTTAGCTGGCTGGTGAGGCTGTTGACTAGAGAGTGCAGAGTGACTAGAGAGTGCAGAATGACTAGAGAGTGCAGAGTGACTAGAGAGTGCAGAGTGACTAGAGAGTGCAGAGTGCTAGAGAGTTCAGAGTACTAGGGAGTGCAGAGTGCTAGGGAGTGACTAAGGAGTGCTAGGAAATGACTAGAGAGTGCTAAGGAGTGCACAATGCTAAGAGGTGCGGAGTGACTAGGGAAGCTAGGGAGTGCTAGGGAGTGTAGAGTAACTAGGGAGTGCTATAGAGTTCTAGAGACTGCAAAGATTACGCTAATAACAATGTAAGTGACAATGCCATTTATTTATCTGTTTTCAAAACCAACACATAAATAAAAATTTGGTCATTAACAATGCCAATAGCTCAAACTTTTCCAAAGGCGAAACCATTGCATTGAAAATGCTTGTTATCGGTGATTTTGGCTGCTGTCCAGGAGACGCGGAGAGCGCTGCAGTTTGTGTCGGTGAATGCCTTGGACTGGAGGGGAGGAGGGGCCGGAGGGGCTGGAGCTGATGCGAGGACCGGGCGGCTCACGGTGCGGGCCGCACCAAAAGAATCACAGAAGTGAGGATGCCTCCCAAACCCAGTCGTTCGGCACGTCTGATGGTTCTCGAGGGGCAGGCATGTGCAGACCCAAGCACCAGCATCTCGATACAGCGATTCATGACCGGGAGGCCGGCGGGTTGCCAGAATTCCCTGAAGGTGAGACACACTCAGGATGGCTTAAAGAAAGGTGAGACGAATAAGGCTCTTAAGCAATCTCAAAAATCACCATGGGGGCCAAGGGGAAAAAAGACTGCCTAATAAAACCTACTGTACAACCACAACCACCGCTACAGCTAACGCATCAAGGGCAGGTGCCGTCTCAGCAGCAGCACAGAATTACAACCCCCATAGCTGATGCTTATAGTGCAATGGTCAGTCACAAGGAACAAAAAGCTAAGCAAGTTAACTTTGACAGTACTAGGGGGGGCGAAGATTGTACCATTCACAGCTGATGACACAAGTAACAAACAGCTAGAAAATGAGGCGATAGCCCAAGCGGATGTTACCCATGACGAAATTACCACTGAAAGACTTGAATGCGCCATAACCCTTAATTCTCAATGATTTCGGGAAATCGCCAGCCCCCTTTTCAGTGACAGGCTAAAGAGACAAAGAAACTATATCACACACAATCATGTAGTAGTAATATGAGTGAAGAAGCATAATCTCTGTAGATCTCTTAGGACATGCACCCCAAGCGATGAGAGCTTTATGCTCAATCACATGTTAGTGCCAGGAAATTCTCTGGAGACATCTGTGATCCAGTAACATTATTGATGAAATATCATGGAGGCATTTTCTCTGAAGAAAGGCACAGCAGAGTGCTTAGGTATATCTAATAGCTATGCTAACAAACCTAATTGTTAGATATGCACCTAAGATAAAATTGTAATTATGAATTATGTTATTTGATATAGGTAGGCCTGATCAATATCACAATGGATTTTTTCAAATAGGAACACAACTAAATTTTGGGTCGGATCGATGGAGTGGCACATACATGGCATTCATCAAGGCTTAACCATTTGCCATGCACTGGGTGTGCTTAGGGGAATGTGAGGTATTGAATGTCCCCTAATCTCCTCTCATTGGTAGAAGGGGAGATAAGAAGGCATGGTTGTCACCTGCGCCCGCGACGATATACAAAAGGAACACTCGGGATGGCAGACGTAATGGCTGATGAAACAACATAGAGTGCTGCCAAACACCATAGTAATGCTGTGAGAGAGATTATGGGAACACCGGGTTTTCACACTTCCTTTTTCACTGCTGTAGCACCTTGTGAAAAAGGGGCTGGGGTCATGGTGTTATCAAAGAATTTACTAAGTTTGCCCATACAATCACAATAATATTAGATCATTTCCACAATTATTTTCATGAATGGAAGAAATTGGGTTATCAGTTTAAAGAGGTAAGAGCCTCACTCAGATGATAATTACGATCCTTGTCAGGGTGAACCAGAAAAATCACTAATCACTAAAAACACCTGTGCTTAACCCTATGGTACCTTGGAACAAATCAGTCAAGCTTAACATAGAGACATTGTTTAAAGTATTTATGCAGCACTCAAACAGTAATATATTCTAATATTGTCAAATGTTCCTATACTATATGGTTCGGTATAATTTTTTTTGTATTGTGTTTTATTCATATCTATGAAAAATGTCTTCAATAAAACTTTTTGAACATAAAAAAAACAGTAAAAATGGGGCTGATTTCGATCCTGGAAAAACGCTGTACAAACCATGGTATGGAGCGTTTTCTCCATACAACTCGTACTTGTAAGGAGGCCCCTGCAACCTAGGAAGTACGATCCGTACAAATAGACGCACTCCATACAAATTGTAAAAAAGACCATACAACTCGTATATACAAGCGATTCCGATTCGGATTGCTCTGTACTCAACGTTCCCATGTATTCCCGGCAGCAGCTAACAACCCGGCAAGTAAGATTCGTACAAACGGCATGCGTTACGGCTCTTTTTTTTACAAGAGCCAAAAAGTGCGGGAAAAGCCTTGTACGCCCCTAAAACAGTATGAGACAGACCCCCCCATGTACGCGTCGTACACCCCATGAATACAGGGGTACGGTGCATATGCACAGTGCGTACGGATGACACGGAAAGTGGGGTACGGTGCGTACATACGCGATGAAGGGGTACTGGTCGTGTACACACATTACAAGCACCGTACCCCAAAATCACCTGTGTACGAACCGTACCCCAAAATCGCGTATGTACGCACCGTACCCCAAAATCGGCCGTGTACGCACCGTACCCCAAAATCGCGTATGTACGCACCGTACCCCAAAATCGGCCGTGTACGAACCGTACTCCAAAATCGCGTACCCCAAAATCGCCCGTGTACGCACTGTACCCCAAAATCACGTATGTACGCACTGTACCCCAAAATTGCCCATGTACGCACCGTACCCCAAAATCGCCCATGTACACACCGTACCCCAAAATCGCATATGTACGCACCGTACCCCAAAATCGGCCATGTACGCACCGTACCCCAAAATCGGCCGTGTACGCACCATACCCCACAATCGCGTAGGTACGCACCGTACCCCAAAATCGGCCGTGTACGAACCGTACCCCAAAATCACGTATGTACGCACCGTACCCCAAAATCTTCTGTGTACGCACCGTACCCCAAAATCACGTATGTACGGTGTGTAAATGCACGATGTTGGGGTACACTGCGTACACAGGCGATTTTGGGGTACGGTGTGTACATACGCGATTTTTGGGGTATGGTGCGTACAAGGGCGATTTTGGGGTCCAGTGCGTACACGGGCGATTTTGGGGTACGGTGCGTACATATGTGATTTTGGGGTACAGTGCGTACACGGGCGATTTTGGGGTACGGTGCGTACATGGGCAATTTTGGGGTACGGTGTGTACATGGGCGATTTTGGGGTACGGTGCGTACATGGGCAATTTTGGGGTACGGTGCGTACATGGGCGATTTTGGGGTACGGTGTGTACATGGGCGATTTTGGGGTACGGTGCGTACATGGGCGATTTTGGGGTACAGTGCGTACATACTGTCAGAGCTCCAAGCATACCTGATATGTATTTTCTTGACTCTCACTTGCGCAGGAGCAGAGATGTCTTCTGGCTCGGGAACTAGACGCTAATACCCAAATCCCAAGAGACGATGTCGGCAGGTCTAGTAGAACCTCCCTACATCATCCTCCGGGAAGGGGGTGTGGATAAAATAATAAACAGAGAAGAGACTGGTCCGGAAAGTTTCTTCAGACAACGTCCTTCTGGGTGTCTGCTAGTTAGAAACCTGAAATAGGAGCACACCATTAGTTTCCCTACTCTACTATTCTGACTCTGGTACTCACGGGATTCTTATTGTTAACTCACTTTTCTATTTCTGGACCTTGCTTCTCTTCTTAAGGGTTATTGTGCTTTTCTCGTCTAGTCAGTTGTTACTGCATAGGAAGACAAGGACGAATGGGTTAGATTCCTACTAGTACTACTCTATTGCTAAACTAGACTATTACCTTCTTGAGCATACTTACTTCACTAACTAGTCGATGTCGCTGCAATTGGGTTCTGTAAGGTTCTTTCAATTATTTGGATACCTCAGCCAAGTCTTTTCCTTATTGATAAGTCTTTATCTGATTCCTTCAGGCGACAGTTCAAGGTTATACAAAGTTTGTGTAATTGTTCCCTTCTTGTTCACTCAAAGAATGCTTAAGAAATAGTTCTTTCTCATTAGACGTACTAGTTCACTATTGTTGATAATCTTCAGTTTGGCCAAACACTGGTAATTGTTACTTAGCTTTCAGTTCGTTGACTGACTCTCTCTCTCCTCAGGAATTCATGAACTGCTCACTTCTCTCTTCGACGACACTCAGAGTTTTCTTCACAACTGGAATCTCGAACTCGGGGATGGGAAAGAATTGTTACGCGTTTGAATTAATACGCCGTAACAACATTTCCTCGACACTCGCGCTCACCGCAAATGGAGAACTGCAACAAGGATATTTAAGAACTAAGGATTCAAGGAATTCACCAGAGCTACGCACACAGGTTCTTCTTCGCTAACGGTTCAGGTGAAGTGCGTAGTTTCCAGAGCTCGCGCTTCGTTCGTACTCTCCGCATCAGAACGAGGTTAAACGAGTAGAGCGTCAACCTCACAGCACCACGGCACTGTGGCAGCCATTTTGTCTGTCCAGGCTCGGACCCTATCCGACCATGAAGAACATGCAGGGATCCTGGCATCATCTTGGGCTGATACTGAACCACATATTTGCGAGTCCAAATGACGGGTTCTGACAGTACCCCCCAACAAGGTAGGCTCCTTCCGTCTGGGTTTGGAAGGGTAACGTTGATGAAAGGAATGGATTAACCTGGGAGCGTGTACATCCTCCTCCAACTCCCACGATCGCTCCTCTGGTCCATAACCTTTCCAATCGATTAGGTAGTACAGTTTTCCTCTGGAGACCTTAGAATCCAGGATTTCTTTCACTTCAAACTCCGTTCCCGTCTCAAGATGGATTGGCTTAGGAGGTGATTGCATTCTCAGTCCTGCAGAAGCTCTTTTAAGCAAGGAGACATGAAAGACGGGATGAATTTTCATCTTAGAAGGTAGTGCCAATTGATAGGTAACTGGATTAATTTGCTTCTCCACTGGGTAGGGACCAATAAAGCGGGGTTGAAACTTTCGATTCCCTTTTAGTCTCAGATGTTTTGTGTTCAACCACACCTTATCTCCAACGGACAATGGAGGACTTGCACGTCTCTTCTTATCTGCATAAGTCTTATATTTCTCCTTAGCTTTTCGCAGATTGACTACTGCCTCCTGCTGGATTTGATTCAATTGGGAAACTAAGTCTTTGACAGCTGGGACCGCTACTTCCATTTGTCGAATTGATGCATTTGGGTGCCGACCATAATTCAAGAAGAAGGGGGAGAAACCAGTGGAGCCATTTTTGGCATTGTTATGGGCAAATTCCGCCGACCACAAGTAATCTGCCCACTGAATTTCCTCTTTCAAGAGGAATAATCGAAGGTATTGTTCCAGTTCTTGGTTCACCCTTTCTGTTTGTCCATCAGTTTCTGGATGATAACTCGTAGAAAATCTGACTTCAGTACCTAGACCCTTCATAAAGGCTCTCCAAAAATGGGATATGAACTGGGAACCCCTATCCGAAATTACCACCTTGGGTATGCCATGGATCCTGACAATCTGGGAACTAAAATGGTCTGCTAGTTGTTTGGCTGATGGGGTTCCTTTTAAAGCTATGAAGTGGGCCATTTTAGAGAAGGCATCTACTACCACTAGAATGATGTCAAAACCTCTGCTCAAGGGTAAATCAGTGATGAGATCTAATGTTACTGTGTGCCAAGGATAAGGAGGGGTGGGTAGGGGTTGTAGGAAACCCTTGGGAGCTTGTCGTTCAGATTTTCCCTGCGCGCATACCTCACAAGCCTTAACATAACTCTCAATATCAGTTGACATTCTAGGCCACCAATAGTGTCTCTTTATCAACTCTTCTGTCTTGTTTTCTCCCTTGTGTCCGGCTAATTTATCATCGTGACATTCACGCATCACTTGTTGCTGCAGTTCTGTTGTTGGCACATACAAGGCCTCTCCATGATATGGCAACTGATGAACGATGGTCCTGTTTGGATCCCCTTTAACCCAATCCTGCATAGCCTCTGAACTCATGTTTTCTGTGATGGCCTTTTGGATATTGATCGAGACTGTGGCTCCAATAAATTTGTTCTCAGGGATGATCGGTTGAACGTCTATAGCTGCTCTTTGAGACTCGGTGCCCAATCTGGAAAGTGCATCGGCCTTCCCATTTTGTGCTCCTGGACGAAAAGTAATTACAAAGTCGTAATCAGCAAAATACAAGGACCATCTAAGTTGTCTTGGCGTGAGCGTTCTGGCGGATTTCAAGAATTTCAAGTTACGATGATCCGTAAATACTGTAACTTGATGCTGTGTTCCCATCAGATAATGCCGCCATTCCTTGAAAGCGTCTTTGATAGCCAGTAGTTCCTTCTCGGTGATGGTATAATTGATTTCTGCCGGGGTCAGTTTTCTTGATCTGTAGGCTACGGGATGCAGTTGACCTGTGCTCTTGTGACGCTGAGACAGAACCCCCCCAAGAGCCTGATCCGACGCATCTGTCTCTACATAAAACGGTTCCGATGGATCAGCATGAAGCAGTACAGGTGCTGTGGTAAAGGCCTCTTTTAAGGCTTGGAAGGCCTCCTCTGATTCTTTCAACCACTCAAATTTTGTTCCTTTTCTCAGCAATCTGGTAAGAGGTAAAATTTTTCCGGAGAACTCACTGATGAATCGTCTGTAAAAGTTGGCAAATCCAATGAAGCTTTGGACCTCTTTCACACTCGTCGGGGATTTCCAGGTGGTCACCGCCTCTACTTTTTTAGGATCCATCAAGATGCCGGACGGGGAAAGGACAAATCCTAAGAACTCAACCTGAGAGACATCGAATGCACATTTCTCCAATTTCACGAACAACTTGTTCTCTTGCAGCCTTCTCAATACTCCTTTCACCTGCTCATGGTGTCTTGTTACATCGGAGGAGTAAATCAAGATGTCGTTGATGTACACAATGGCGCACTGATCGATGAACTCCTTCAGAATATCATTGATTAAGTGCTGGAAGGCAGCTGGGGCATTACACAGCCCATAAGGCATCACTTGGTATTCGAAGAGCCCGAATCTAGTCCGAAAGGCCGTTTTCCATTCATCTCCTTCTCGCATTCGGACTAGATGGCAGGCCCCTCGCAGATCTAATTTTGTATAGATTTGGGCTCCTTTGACCTGATCCAATAAGACCGATATCAAGGGTAGAGGGTACCTGTTCTTTTTTGTTATTCTATTGATTGCTCTGTAATCGATGCATGTTCTCAATTCCCCTTCCTTTTTAGGCACAAAAAATAGGGGCGATGAGACGGGCGACTGTGATGGTCGGATGAAGCCATTCGCTAAATACTTATCCAGGTATTCCTTTAGATGTTGGTGTTCTTTTTCTGTTAGTGCGTACACTCGACTGCATGGCAGATTGGCTCCAGGTTCTAAGTCTATCTTGCAGTCATAGACTCTATGTGGGGGTAAAAGTTCCGCTTCCACTTCATTGAACACATTCTCGAACTCCTTATACTCTTCGGGAATCTGGTGCGTATCAATGGCACACATAGAATGCTCCACAAGACTCAAGGCATGAGCTGGGTTTTTCTCCTCTCTGACAGTTCTTGAAACAAAACAGTTCTCACAACAGTAGTTTGAATCCATAATAACTGTTCTGGAGTTCCAGTTAATTGTAGGGTTATGCTCCGTGAGCCATGGCAATCCAAGAATTAATTGAAACTGTGGAGCGTCGATTAAATTAAATTGAATCTGCTCTCGATGGCCATCCGCGGTAATCAATTCCATCACCTCTGTATGGCTCACAATAGGCCCCGAAGACAAATTAGTTCCATCTACTGCTCGGACTGGTTCACTCCTCTCTTTACTTATTGCTTGGATCCCCACCTTGTCCGCAAAACGCAAGTCGCAGAAATTTCCTGTCGCTCCTGAGTCTATCATAACTGAGACTTCGGTTAGGACCGTTGATCGGAATATCACTTTCATAGACAGAATCAAATGTGGAGCTGCCGCTTGCAAGGTGTTCGCCACATGATGTTCATTTGGAGTCTCTTCTGTAATCGCACCCACCCGTTCAACTCCAACTACGGGTGGTGCTGCTAGTTTTCCTTCGGCTTAAATGTTCCTTTGGGCTTCTTCGGACAGTTTCGGACAAAATGCCCACTCGAACCACAATACATGCACAGGTTATTGGTCCTTCTCTTTTCTTTTTCTTCTTTCGTTAGTGGTCCTCTGATGGTTCCGATTTGCATTGGTTCAATACCTGATGCCGTCTCGGAGGTTCTTGTTCCGTCAGAACGTGCTCTGTCGAACCTAGGAATGACCGCTCGGAAATCCTTCTTCTTTTCTCCTCTTCGCTCCCCTTGGCGAAAATCTATTTCTAGAACTAAATCGATGAGGGCCGATATCTCAGTTGGTCGGTTCGGAATCTGGGCTAACGTGTCTTTCAGCTCGTCTCTCAATCCACGGTAGAAAACTGCTGCTCGCTTACTTTCTGGCCAATCCGTCTCCACCACCAACTTGTTGAACTGCGCCAGATATGCTATTAAATCTCGATTGCCTTGTCGTAAATCAAGTAACTCATTGTCCACAACCTGTGAGATTCTCCTACGATCAAATATTCGAAGAAATTCTTGTTTGAAATTTTCGAAGTTTCTTAACAGCGGGTCTTCTCTTGTGACCAAGGGCATGGACCAGGCAGCTGCATCCCCGCTTAGATATGAGAGAATGAAGGCCACTTTAGACTGCGCGTCAGGGAAAATGGACGGACGACATAGGAAATGTAATGAGCATTGTGAAAGGAATATCTGTGCCTTCTGTGGATCCCCATTAAACCTTTCAGGAGCGGCTAAAGGGATAACTGGAGACAGGGAGTGAATGACTTGTGTTGTTGACCTATTTGTCGCTTCTAACACTGGGTTCATGGCCTCTCGCTCTAAACTACTAGTCCGGTGTAACCTCAGGGCTAACTCAGCTGTCTCTTTTCGGGCATTAACTACTTCTTGTTTTAAATTTTGATTCTCCTCTCTGACTGCTCCCAGTTCCTTGTGGATTGCGTCTAAGATTGTTCCTAACGATTGGACATCTATTCCTTCTGCCATCTCTGCTCGGGTGCAAAATGAAACTTGGGCACTTCACTCTGTCAGAGCTCCAAGCATACCTGATATGTATTTTCTTGACTCTCACTTGCGCAGGAGCAGAGATGTCTTCTGGCTCGGGAACTAGACGCTAATACCCAAATCCCAGGAGACGATGTCGGCAGGTCTAGTAGAACCTCCCTACATCATCCTCCGGGAAGGGGGTGTGGATAAAATAATAAACAGAGAAGAGACTGGTCCGGAAAGTTTCTTCAGACAACGTCCTTCTGGGTGTCTGCTAGTTAGAAACCTGAAATAGGAGCACACCATTAGTTTCCCTACTCTACTATTCTGACTCTGGTACTCACGGGATTCTTATTGTTAACTCACTTTTCTATTTCTGGACCTTGCTTCTCTTCTTAAGGGTTATTGTGCTTTTCTCGTCTAGTCAGTTGTTACTGCATAGGAAGACAAGGACGAATGGGTTAGATTCCTACTAGTACTACTCTATTGCTAAACTAGACTATTACCTTCTTGAGCATACTTACTTCACTAACTAGTCGATGTCGCTGCAATTGGGTTCTGTAAGGTTCTTTCAATTATTTGGATACCTCAGCCAAGTCTTTTCCTTATTGATAAGTCTTTATCTGATTCCTTCAGGCGACAGTTCAAGGTTATACAAAGTTTGTGTAATTGTTCCCTTCTTGTTCACTCAAAGAATGCTTAAGAAATAGTTCTTTCTCATTAGACGTACTAGTTCACTATTGTTGATAATCTTCAGTTTGGCCAAACACTGGTAATTGTTACTTAGCTTTCAGTTCGTTGACGGACTCTCTCTCTCCTCAGGAATTCATGAACTGCTCACTTCTCTCTTCGACGACACTCGGAGTTTTCTTCACAACTGGAATCTCGAACTCGGGGATGGGAAAGAATTGTTACGCGTTTGAATTAATACGCCGTAACAACATTTCCTCGACACTCGCGCTAACCGCAAATGGAGTGCTGCAACAAGGATATTTAAGAACTAAGGATTCAAGGAATTCACCAGAGCTACGCACACAGGTTCTTCTTCGCTAACGGTTCAGGTGAAGTGCGTAGTTTCCAGAGCTCGCGCTTCGTTCGTACTCTCCGCATCAGAACGAGGTTAAACGACTAGAGCGTCAACCTCACAGCACCACGGCACTGTGGCAGCCATTTTGTCTCTCCAGGCTCGGACCCTATCCGACCATGAAGAACATGCAGGGATCCTGGCATCATCTTGGGCTGATACTGAACCACATATTTGCGAGTCCAAATGACGGGTTCTGACACATACGTGATTTTGGGGTACAGTGCGTATACGGGCGATTTTGGGGTACGCACCATACACATGCCTCGCATGTGGGGGGATCCCTGTACGCCTCATACCTCTATACGACCCGTACCCCGGTATGAGTCGTACCCCCAGAACGAGTCATACCAGGGTATGAGGCGTATAGGAGTTCGCTTTGTTGCCGGTACGAGCCATTCCCCCTATATAGGCCATTTTCCATACAAATCGTATGCTGACAAACTGGTACGAATCGTACTTGACGGGTTGGACAGCCTTTTTACAATTTGTATGGTCTTTTTTACAAGTCCGTGTCGTACAGCTTTTCCCGATCCGATTTGTAAGGATTGGGCCGATCTGTATGTATTTTTCCCGTACGAATCGTACTACACGGTTTGGAAGGGACTTGTACAATTTGTATGGAAAAAAACTACAAATCCTATTTGTATGGAAAAAAAAATCCAGGATCGGAATCAGGCCCAAAGTGTATGCAAAAAATCCTAGGCAATCTAAACCAGTAGATAAACAAGTAACTAGACCCAAATGCAAAAGGAACAATCAGAGAAAATAAAAGTAATTGTATAAAACAGACATGTTTTTAATACACATAATAAAAATCATATAGACAACTTGTGGCTCCTGAAGAAGGCGTTTTCGCCGAAACGCGCGCCGAGTACCTTTTTGTCACCCCTGTGTTGGACACCCTTTTAGTAACTTTTGGTGTCTTTTGTTTTTTAAAGTTACAATATATGTTATGACAATGTATTAAATGTATATATATATCTTTTTAATTGATTGGTCATATAGTCTGATCGCTCTCAGTTCTCTATAAGATTTTTATTATGTGTATTAAAAACATGTCTGTTTTATACAATTACTTTTATTTTCTCTGATTGTTCCTTTTGCATTTGGGTCTAGTTACTTGTTTATCTACTGGTTTAGATTGCCTAGGATTTTTTGCATACACTTTGTCTACCCTGCCCTAGGAGTCTGCTGTAGCCACTACCCAGGGGGTCCTTGTTGTTCTCATATTTTTTAAAAATGGAAAACACAACAGCAGAAAAATCCCAAAGCAATTTGGAAAACTAGAGTAAATGTAATCATTAAAATGACACCAAAACAATAGAAAGCTAATAAGTAGAATCAAAGTTTTTCATGTTTAAAGTTTCATGTAAAAATAAGGATAGGAAGTACAAAGCACCAATCGCTGTAATCTTCTCACGCTGGACCAGGTCAAAGGTTCAGGCCATCTCCAATTGAGTGCAGGTAGGGTAGAGGTACCAGATTTATCCAGGCGGAAAGTTTGCCTTCTCACTCAGTCTAGTTCAATGCGAGAAGTTTGCTGTGAGAGCTTCGTGTTGGCAAGAGACATGGACGTTCATTGCTGATGTGAAGAGCACTTTGCCATCAGAGCTTCACTTTAGCGGGAGACGATATTCATCGTTTCTGGTGCAAAGAGCCCAGAATGTCTGGATTTTCACCTGAAGTCAAGTTCTTGCAGTTGTGAAGTACGGAGAGTATATTCTGACACCATCCAAGGGTCCAGGACCTGGAGGAACACCTTTTGGGAGTCAGAACTTACTCCAGCAGACGCCAGAAGCAGGGTCCAGACGGGCACAGTTGGTGCTGTTCATTTACAGGAAGGCCTCTGGAAGCCTGTTGTGTCCCTGTATTTCAAACAGGATGGCAGTCAACTGGCTCTTGAAGCACTTCTCGGATCCTCGGTTCAAGGCAAGCAGGTGGAGCCTTCTGTCTCCAAACAGTAGAGCAATCCTTCTACTGAATCTTCCACAGGTCCAGGAGTGTTCTGAGGAGAGGTTTTGAGATTGACACTTTTATACCCAGTGCCAATCTGTGCATGGGGGTCACTTCTTGGCCTACTCCCAAACTAGTTCTGGCTAGTCCTTCCCTCTTCCCTATACTTTGCTCCAGCCTGGCTAGATAAAATGCAAGAACAAGCCTGTTGTCAGGTTTCTTTGTGTGTGCTGTAGGCAGATTCCGTTAAATTGTAATCAGGGCAGGGCAAATCTCCTACCCACCCATCCTTAAAGGAAGACTCACTCCTTCGGAACCCAGGCCTGTTTTGTCCTCTGCCTGGAAGGATTACACATCCGCCACGGTAGAGCCATTAACAAATATGTGACCCTGGATACTGACCGAAAGCACATTCTTTAGGCAGAAAAATGGCAACTTAGTAGCATTTTCAGACCAGTAAATCTGAGTTCAGCATTAAAGAGGATTTCAATTACAATTTAAATGAGTGGAAGGCATATTTCTCTATCTGCTCCCGAACTGAAGTTATCACTTATTACTGTAATAATGTAACCCAGTGTTGGTCTATGGTAGAGCTAGCCTTGCTACAGTGAAAACTGCCTTTAGAAGTTATTTTCCTGCCAGGACATGTAAAACTAAATATACATATCCTCCTTTTAAAGTACCATGCATCCTGCTCTGTTAGCCCATGGGGCCTAACTTAGGGGTGACTTAGAAGTATTAAAAAGGACAGTTTAGGAATGCAAAAGGTTTATTTGGCCCTGTTGAAATGGCAGTTTAAAACCACACTTCAGGCTGCAGTGGAAAACCTGAGACAAGCTATTTTTGTGGCTGATGCAATGAGGGCTGCATTTAATTTAGAGGCCCTAGGTACATTTAGTATTATACATTAGGGACTATAACTAAATTAAATATAGCAATCAGCTGTTAACCAATTTGACCATGTTTGGTAGGGAGAACACAAAGCAAGAGTAAAGAGCACAGAGTCCTGAAAGCCAACAAAAAAGCATTACAAAGGATGCCACAAATCTAGGGTTACCCGGCAGAAAGGGTCAGGTCCAACACTTACCATTTAGGTCTCAACAATATATGAGTACATTTTGGAAAAGTTCCAGAGCATTTATTTTAAACAGTCTAACTGTAAAAATAATTTAACTACTTTTTTTGGTTAATATATTTTGGGAAGGTGTGAAGTACAATTTGAAGGGTTTACACCCACTCATCTGCAAAAAGTGGGAGTACATTGGACAGGTGATCGTTAGTGTGGCTCGCGGCAACGTTCTACAGGAACATTCCATGCTTCAAGCGCAAGAGCGGAGGCCTATAGAAGAGAAAACAAAATGGTGTCCAGGGAATGTGGAGCTGCACTAACATGCAAGTTTGGAGGGGCAGAGAATGAAGGGGAGAGTATTGCAGTGGCTTCGGAGTCACGTTACAATCAGGTTGTCGGTCAAACTGCTAGAGATTGACTGGTGAACACTGTGGCCTGGTGTGTGTACCGGTGAGGGGTTTCTGTTACCTCTACTGACCAACAAGTGACCAAATGGTGAGGAGGATATGAGGAACAGAGAGGAAAGAATGACAAGGCGCAAGTGCAAACATCCTGTGATTAATGATCACTGTCACGCCAGTGATTGATCTAAATATACTTGTTCATTCACTGGGCTTTGTGGCTTTTTCATGGGGGTGTCTTGCTATGCCTAATTTATTTCACTTTCTTTAAGACAAAAGAAGAGAAACATGATGCCCATGACAGGGATGAGTGCAAGGGGACTAAGGTCAGTGGCCCTAGTTAGTGACAGAAAAGAAATAAGAGACTAAATACAGAATTCGTCAAGTGTTTCAAGCCCTCTGCCACCCAAACACAATCTCTCGCAAATATGGTACCCCTACATCAAAGGACAATAGGAAATCAGAGAGCTATCAGCCCGTGACACTGCTCCAAGGTCCTCTACTTTACCTCTCTGTATACCCATTCATGACGCTAGTGATAGCCTTCCAGAGTAGAGGATGTGGCCTAACGGCTAGAGAGGTCAACTTCGAAGCTGTAGATTCGGCTTTGAGTCTCGACAGGGAAGCTCAACAGCCTGAGATTCTGGGCAATTCACTTAATCTACCCGTGCCTAACAAAATGAATGGACCCCTCTGTAATGCAACTGGTGCTCATGTAAAGCGTTCTGATACCTTTGGGTTGAGTTTGCGCTGTATAAAACTCCCCCTCAAAAAGTCACTAAATCTTAGCAGTTTATGCTTTGAAAGTCTTTTACAATGTTAGGAGA
Organism: Lissotriton vulgaris; assembly: GCF_964263255.1. Classification (NCBI taxonomy): domain Eukaryota; kingdom Metazoa; phylum Chordata; class Amphibia; order Caudata; family Salamandridae; genus Lissotriton; species Lissotriton vulgaris. Next base: position 925,128,490 of record NC_141687.1, read on the forward strand.
TGAGGATGGTTGTCATCACAATCAGGCATCTAGTTGTTTTTCACTCAGGAATGAAAACCTTAAAATGTGGCATTCTGCAAATGTTGCACAGGGTACCCTCCTTGATGCACAATAAAGTTTTAATCCTGGCAGTTTGGATTGTGAAGACATGCTTTCATTTGCATGTAAGAATGTAACTTGTAGTCGGGAATGAATGTCATAGCGGTACTAAGTCATAAGTCAACTCATCCCATCAAGATACAAGTGATTATGGGAAGGGTCATCACACTCCCCAGGCTCCACACTCTGGACTTCTCTGCCTCTGTCCCTTCATCTGGAGACAGACTACAGAAGTTTGCTCAAACAACTGAAGACCTACCTCTTCCATCAACCTTTTGATTTGGAATCAGTTTAATATACCCAACGAAGCTCTCAACCATTATTTCCCCCACCACCTCTTCCCCATTAAACACAGTGAAGCATCTTTCCAGCTGCATTAGCACTTTAGAAAAACACTAAGGCAAGGATTTACTAACCTATCACTCAAAGCAAAGCAGCGAGGCAACTTGTTGTGCTGTGTGAATGTGAGAGAGCAGATATGTGCCATATTTACTAAGATATGGTGCATTTTCCCCTCTCACAGCACTGTCGCACTCCAGGTAGCCTAGAGTTAGTGCAGGTGCCCTGGTGCAAGGGTACCTGCATTATACACAATTTGTTAAGGGGCATATTCCTCTTTCCATGTGTATTGCAGTTTGCAACACTTTTGAATGCCAGGGCAGACGAGCTTAGCTGTCAATGCCTAGCAGTTCATGAATGGCAGCTGACCCAGAGGTGGCGCATGGTCTCTTCCCCGAATGGGGAGAACCTTGATTCGATTTTTCTACCACAGCTGAGAGCTCATAATGTCTTTACTTCTGCACGTTGGAGTTTCCAAGGCATCCTTACTCAGAGACGCGTACTGCCTCTACTGGAAATCGGGACTCCAGTATACCTTTCCGCCAATATCACTTCTGCCTAAGTTCTCAAGAAGATCAGGACAGGCTGGAAGTAAATGATCCTGGTGGCGCCAAATCAGACATTGGAACTCCAGGCTTGAGGATATTTCATACTATCAGGCTGCCAGTCTGAGAGTGCCTGCTGTCTCACTGATAAGGCAGGGTTTTGCACTGGGCCTTTGCAATCTACACCTTCATGCTTGGAGATTGAGTGGTGCTAACTGACCACCTCGGTCTTCCTCGGAGGTAGTGGATGCTATCTTGGCAGCCAGGCATCCCTCAATGAAAATTGTATGTGCCTGTCACTGAGACACATTTGTGGCTTGGTGAGGTGCGTACCTGCTCGACCCCTCCAGGCCTAGTTACATGATGTTCTGTTATATGTTCTGTCTCTTTCCCAGCAAGCCTTTGCTTTGAAAATGCCTAAGGGTTATCTTCTGACCTTTTGCACCTTCTTACAGTTGTCAAATAAGCTCTTGTTGTTTAAGTCACCGGTTATGATGACATTTTTGAAAGGGATGCAACATGGTTCTTCATTTCTCCATTTGTCATGATCAAATGGGACCTTAATCTTGACCTTACTTATCTGATGTGCACTCAGTGCAAGCCATTTCACAGCTGTCATTTATGGCTCCTTACTATCAAGAGACCATCTTCCTCCTTGCCATCACTTTAGCACGCTGTGTGAGTGAGCTTCAGAGTTTTTGTGTTAATCCACCATACATTTCCTTCTTCCCAGACAACTTAGTTCTGCGGATATGGGCATCCTTCCTGCCAAAAGTTGTGACACCGTTCTACGTCAGTCTTACCATGTGTCTGTCCATGTACTGCCTCACCCCTAAGAAAAGGAGAGACTTCATTGCTTGGACCTCTAGAGAGTGCTGGGCTTCTATACAGATCACACCAAAGACCCCCGGGTGGATGATCAGCTCTTTGTGGGGTTCTCTGAAAGGAAAAAATACAAGACAGTGCAGAAGAGAACCACCTCCCATGTGATCGTGGTCTGCATTAAGATATGCTTTTCATTAGCAAAAAAACAGCCGCCGAAAGGACTGTGTGCTCATTTTACCAGGGCCAATGCTGCTACCACTGCATTGGCAAACAGAGTCCCTGTTCTGGGCATTTGCCAGGAAGCCACGAAGGTATCCCTCATTAGTTCACAAAGTATACAAAGTATTATTGCCTGGGCAGTAAGGTTCACTGAGAGGGGCACTATGCCCGCTCAGTCATGCTGGAATTTCTGCTTTGAGTATATTAACAAGCCCACCTCTAAATAGGTATTGCTTTGGTATCTATTCAAAAGCTGAGGAATCTGCGGCTAGAAGCATCTGTCAGAAGAACAAGTTACTCAATTTTGGATCAGGTGAGGACTCTTCAATTAGAAGTCTCTAACAGAAAAACCAAGTTACTTACCTTCAGATAATGCTATTTCTGGTAGAAACTCAATCTACCTGAAGATTCCTCTCTGACCCTCCCATTCTCCCCATTCTGTGATTGAACTCTATCCATTAATAAGATACCAAGTCTATTAATCTGCACACTGTCTACTACTTTGCTTTTAGGGCTCTGCGTCTTAGGGAGTGGACAGTCCTGAAAGCAACGGATGTCAGTGCCTGAGAGTGGCACTTTTACAGGCCGGTACATCATTACTTGAGGGGAATGGTGTCAGTTCAGATCCACAAGGTGCCACCTCCTGGCAAGCAAACATTTTTGGATCCATTCTGACGCCAGGGAAAAATTCAGAAGGTGGAAAATTTGTGTCTAGATAGATTCTCTTCCGGAAACAGTGTTACTGAAGGTAAGCAACTTGTTTGTTTGGCATGTTCACTAGGTTTTTGCTATTTTATTTGTACACATTGCGACCTGATTAGAGGAAGCCTAGATCCCTGATGCATTTGACAATGTTACCAGCCATATTGGAAATACAGGTAATGCAGGAACACTGTATCTCACAAGTTTTCACTCTGACATTTCCCCGCTTAGTGGAAAATCACCTGGGAACGAGGAGTAACATGTAAAAACTGTCAGAGAAACACCAAGTCACCTTATTGCTGTTTCTCAGGAGAAGACCTGCGAAAGCCTGCAATCTGGGAGTAACTTTACTCGCAGTACCAGAACTAATGCCTATGGAAATGCATACATGGTATTTAAGCCTTTCTTGTGATAGTCCCCTATATTTAAAGTAAAAAGATTATTGCTACAGCCAGCAGGACTGTAGAAGGGAAGATGCGTTCAACTTTATTTTTTATCCACCTCACCCTCCTTCAGAAATTGAAACAAAGATTGTCAAAGCCAGTAGGTATTGGCTGAGATATCGATTAGCTGTTAAACTTTACAAACTTCACGAAAAGTTGCCGCCCAGGGATGTGTATGCATGTATAATGGCCATCGTTGAACACTTTTTGTTTCATTTAAAGGTAAATTCAATTCACTGTGACAGAGAAAATGGGGAGAGGAAATGGGAGCCGCCAAAACCCAACAGCAATGGCTACCAAAATGTGCGCTGCAGCAACCAGGTGCGCCTCCAAAACCAGCCAAGGGAGCCATGGTCGCAGATACTGATCATAGTCCATTATGAATTACAGCAGCCTCTGGAATGCAGGCGGGATGGTCAGTGCCTGGTGACCACTAGGAGGTGCACTTGCTGCCTCGTAGTATATTAATCTATCATAAGTGAAGAAACACACAGTAGCAGACGTTGCTCTCATTGAACGTGTTTTCAGTTTGTTTAAGCAGCTGCTGAATAATCCACATGCCAGGACAGCAGGACATGAATTGGTTCGTGTTGGACTTGGCCCTTTTTGCAGGGTCATCCCTGAACTTTTTGCATTCCTCCTGGTATTTTTTCTGACCTGGTGTTGGTGATTTTAGGACTCTGGGCACTTTATCACTGCTGTCCAGCATAAAGTGCATGTGCTCTCTAATTGTAAAACGTGGTAAGATTGGTCTACGCCTTTTTAGAGTATTCAATTTACCTATCAGACCCTTGTAAAGTGGTATCTCAGATACCCAGGGCCAGTAATTTGAATGTTACTGGTGGGCTTGCTGCGCTGCTTGCACCACCCATCCAAAGTAGCTTTTCAAACCTGTCTCAGGCCTCTGCCATTGCAGTGCAGCATGCGTAGTTTACTGCAGCTGTGACATGGCACATAAAGTGGGTGCACGTCTGTGACTCCCCTTTTACTACATACCAGTCACCCCTAGCTAGCCCTCTGGGCAGGATGCAATTTAGGTAAAAGGTAGGACATATGCCTTAACTGTGTGGCATGTCCTGGTAGTGACAAACAGCCATTTTGGTTACTCACTACTGTGATGCTGCCCTCTCATAGGAATGCATTGGGGATTCCATGATATGTGTGTCAGTGGTAATTCCTGATATGAGTGGAGTAGCGTGATCAAGTTTGGTATGTTTGTAATAGTGGTAATAAATGCTGCGTAATCGTGTTCGCAGATTTCTTATCACTATTTTATAAATGTCACTTTTAGAAGTGGGTATTTCTGTGTGCTGTATATCTTCGTGCCTGCCTGTTGTGTATTGCATGTCTGGCTCTGGAGGGACAGGGGCTGGGGAGGTGCAGTGGCTCCAGAGTGGCTAGGTGAGTCAGAGCTAGGCTGAATAGGCCCATCTGCATTTGGAGTGGTGGGAGGAGTAGCACCTGGCCTAAAAAGGACATGGCCTGCCTCACAAAATTCTGGCTCTGCCCCTCTGTAGTGTGTCTGGGGCCAGGACTTGCACTGACAAAGGACAGTGTTGTACACATGGGTAGGTGCCCCTAGAACTGGTATGGACCGGGCGCAGAGCCCTGTGCAGGTGAGAACAAAGACCTTGGCAATATATATATTAAGCCTGTGACCCCATGTGCTGTGTGCTGCTTGGTGCTTACTTGGGGCAGCAGGCTTCCAGTCTGCCAGGAGGAACCACCACCGGGGACTGACCAGCTGCCCTGCTTGGCAGCTGGAGGATCTGCTGTCTGCCCAGGAGACCCGATGTGCTGGCCTGCCTGTGCAATTCTGAAAACGAAGTGCTGCCTATTCCCTGCTGGTGTCAACAGGAGTGAGCGCTTTGCGAGTACTGTGCTGTGCCTCCCCTCACTGATCGAGGTGTGGTGGGCACTTTGGCACAACCCAGAAGCAACAGAGTGGGACGTGCTGCATTCCTGTACCCCTGACAAGAGCGGGTACTCCCCACTGCACTCCATGTTGGGTGCTTTGTTTTTAAACATCTAAGAGGCTCTACCGTGCCGTGAAAAAGAGTTGGAGTCCCGGGGGCTCCCATCTGCAAAACCGGAAGTCAGGCAAAGTCGAAAGGAAGCCTGGTTGAGAGTGGGCCACGGCCGTGACGAGGAGAACTAAAAGGAACCAGGGTCGACGGAGGACTCGCTCCTTGTGTGCTCCAGACAAGAGGCAGCCAGGCAGGAAAAGTCTGGTTGTGGACGGGGCTCCCGTGCTATCGAGGAGAGCCCCGCGTGTCTTCTCTGTCTGACTGCCTCGAGGGGGAGAACTGGAAACCGGACGCCAGCCGAAGGCCGAGCCTGGTTGTGGGTGTGGCCCAATACCACAAGGAGGCGGTGGAGCCTTGGGGCCTCCCACCAGCTGGGGGCCGTCTGAGGTCCGCAGGTAAGAGTGGAGGCTTCACTCCGTGCCGCCAACGTTGTGTGCTCCAGGCCGCATTGTGGGTTTCCTGCCCAAGGGGCCATCGGCAAAGTTCATTTGGGGTGCTAAGGTAGCACCGACCTCTCCTTCCCACATTCCCGGCATGGTAGTTGCGCCACATGATCGCGGACAGCTGCCCATCGAAGAGGCACAGCATTGGGGGCATTCTTTAAGGAAGACAAGGGTGAGTTGCACCCCGCCCCCTCCTTGCATCGCAGGAAGTTTTGAAATTGAACACTGGAGACCGGAAGAGGTCTCCTGTGTGTTCATGCACCACGCTACCACATGCAGAGGCTTCCCCTACTTGGGGGGCATTGTGGTATTTGTGGCAGTTCAGAGTAAAACCTCGACGGGGGCCTCTGCTCCTCATGTTGTGCATAGGAAGTCCCAATAGGAATCAGGGATCCCCACATTTCTGGTTGTAGGCGGGCAGGTGGCTCAGAAGCTTACCAGGACAGGGCCAGAATATGCCTAATGCTAATGGCCTCACACTCATGCCTGGACGTTATTAGATGTAGAGTGGTAAATTGCCAGGGTTCTGGTACCACGTGTACAGTGCCATGATTGTGTTGCCCTGAGGTAAATGTACACAGTGTTCTCTTATCAGAAGAGATTCTACCAGAATGTGTGCACCTTACTAGAAGTTCCTATGGTGCACTGCTGATCATATGTAAGCCTAATCTGTTTGTGCTAAGTGTACCCTGACCAGTATTTACTGGTTATTTTCACTACTTGTGTAGTGGTTTTGACAGAGGCCCGATTGGCCCTGCAATGTATATAATCCCCTGGAAAGAATATATATTGCAGCCTATTGAATGCTCTTGGCTCCCCCTTTGAAAAAGGTCTGTGTAGACCGAAATGCATCAGGGACTGAGACATGCCAGTGCTTTTTGAACACGCAATAAAACCTGCCGGTTTCATTAGGATGTGTGCAGTTCATTCCTTCTCAGTGAGAGGGATTTGTTTCATGTTGTACAGCTTGATCCTGCCGTTAGCGACGCACCACCAGCCTTAAAGCACACCATTACTGTCTGAAAACTGACCTTGTTTGGAGTACCTGCGAAAGCAATAAAGATAGCGGCGCTACCAAGGACTGGACCTTGGTTCTGGGCTCCAGCAAACTCTAAAATAGTTTGCAAGGGGATCACGAGAAACAACTTTTATCAAAATAAGCGGAATGAGTTTCAAGCATCACCCACTGGAGGGAAATAATTGTTGGGACTCTGATCGAAATACGAGAACCACAATGCCAGAAGTGAAGTCTACTGTGTCGCCCACCAGGGGGCAAACACTCTAAATGCGGCAATTTGTCCTTGTTCGGTTTGAGCATATTGAATGCTCTTGGCTCCCCCTTTGAGAAAGGTCTGTGTAGACCCAAATGCATCAGGGACTGAGACATGCCAGTGCTTTTTGAACACGCAATAAAACCTACCAGTTTCATTGTGATTTGTGCGGCTCATTCCTTCTCGGTGAGAGGGGTTTGTTTTATATATATATATGTATGCATATATATATATATGTATGTATGCACATATATATATATATATATATATATATATATATATATATATATATATATTTTATGCAATGTGGTCTTCATACAGGATCGCTCTCCTGCGGATGCCGGCGTTGGGCCAGACCAATGGCCAAGAAACAATTTTTGTAACAAAAGACGCTGCACTCAGCAACTCCAGTTCATAGATTTATTCAGTGCCCAGTCTAACACCAATGCGTTTCAGCCTAGCAACTATGAACTGGAGTTGCTGAGTGCTGCGTCTTTTGTTACAAATATATATATATATATTCACTGAAAAAACCATAGGTTTGACACCAGTTATAGTTAGCTGGAAATTTTACTGACATAAAACCAATGAAATTCCACGTTATAGTTAGTTGGACTCACTATGACTTGCGCGTGTAATGCACTGCTGATGACATCACATATTATTACATCACATATTATTAAATCACTCATGACATGGTCAGTGACATCACTCATGACACCATCCAGTGAATGTGTGTCTTTCTGAAAAATAAACATGTTTTATATATGTATATGTAAAGGTCGAGGGAAGAATAAATGTTTAAATTATTGTCTTAATGAATGTTTTTTTTAAAAAGAAATGATTGGATAACTGGCTTATTAAGTGTATCTTAGTGAATACATATATTAGCGAGTAATGTTTAAATTTTTAAATATATGTATCAGTGTTTTACTTTGTGTATAAGTGGCTGCATGGGTTGGTGAGTAGCTACATGTGTGTGTATATGGATTATTAGATGTTTTTTTAGTATCAGTATGAGTGTCTGTATGGTTTGGTGGGGGTATTACTTAGCATATAAATGCATCAATGACTGACTCACTGTTTGTATATTTTTGGAAGACAGCATATGTGCAGGACTGTATGGGTGGATGAGTGTGTATATGTGTGTGTTAGTGAGTGAATGCCTGCCTCACTAGTGTCTTTATCAGTAACGACATACGTTTTAATCTAGTATATGTGAGTATTGATATATATAGGTCAGTATATGTGAGAGTGAGAGATTGAAAGAGTTCCTGTTTAAATAAGTATGTCTTTCTATAAGTGATTGTTTAAGAGAGTAAGTATGTGTAAGTTTCCTTAGAAGTAAGGTGGTAGTGTGTGTATATCTGTATATGTAAATAAATGGATGTTTATTAGTTTATTTGCATGTGTGAGTATGTGTGTGAGTAACATTTGGATGACTGTCGGTGTGTAACAGGATCTATAGATGTATCACTACATATGATGAGTGAGTATACGTATGAGTGATTATATAGAACTGTTGGTGAATGAGTGGATGTGTATATAGATGGTAGAATTATTGAATTGGTTGTTGTAACTGGTATGGGTATCTCCATTTTTTTGAAAATGTTAGTTTCTATTTTTGAATATGTGTTTCAAGGGTTACATTGCACTGAAAGGAGGTCTGTAACTGTATCACAAGGATGGTGTCATCAGTGATGTCATGAGTGATGTCACTGACCATGTCATGAGTGATGTAATAATATGTGATGTCATCAGTAGTGCATTACACGCGCAAGTTATAGTGAGTCCAACTAACTATAACATGGAATTTCATTGGTTTTATGTCAGCAAAATTTTCAGCTAACTATAACTGGTGTCAAACCTATGGTTTTTTCAGTGAATTTCATAGGTTTTTTAAATGCTACTACCTAACTATAACGTGTGTAAAACCTATGGTTTTTTCAGTGAATTTCATAGGTTTTTAAAATGCTAATTCAGAACTATATCGTGAATGCAACCTATACTTTTGTCAATAAAGTTCTGGCAGGGGAGGAGCCAAGACAGCATCCGAAATGGTCGCATAGCATCAGGGCATTCACGCGCACATTCATACCACACAAATTCCTCACGTTCCCAGGGATATTCCCCGCATACAATGTACCATCTTACAGTGCTAGGCTAATTTCCGCGCGGAACATGGTGAGTCTTAGGTCTTCTCCATAGTCCAGTCGAAGTACCGATGCAGCTTGCAGAAATGGGGGGAGAAGGGGAGGGGGCAGCGTTCAAAGCACATCAGCGCGCATAAAAACAAAAAAATGTCTTTACTTACCACGTACTCGACTTATCTCCGCGAGACGCAGTCCCTGGCATCTCAACGTTTAAGCCCTGAGGAACTGGTAGTGCAGAAAAGACAATCAATGGTAGGTTGTTTATTACATAGATCGCTCGAGTGTGGTATCACAGACCGTGTGCAGGGAAGGGTCAAAACCAGAGGTGGTCAGTGTAAAGTGAGGGGGAGACGGATCCGTGTTCTCATTCGGAGAAGAGGAACGATCTGCAGCAGTACAGGGTCATTCCTATTCGCCGGGCATGAAAACTAGAGGGGTTAGATTGTATTCCTTTGGAGGGGTTTAGGGGCATCTGAAACAACTTCCCTGATACACGTGGCATGTACAGCAAAGGCTACGAAGTCTTTGGGCTCCGAGGACCCAGATGCATTTACAGTTTATCACTAACAATGTTCCAGGCTAATCTATTTTCCCGGGAAATTTACAACTGTCCTGCAAGTAAAATATTCCTATTTCGAGAAAAAGGGCGTTTCTTCGTCCCATGAGGGAGCCGTTGAGCAAAAGAGGCTCGGCCTGCTGTCTTAGTCGCTGATAGGCCTGAATATCGGATTCTTATCGATCACTTTATGTTGCAGGAGTGGAAAACACAACAGCCCTTGACCATTTATCTTTACAGCATTCCTGCGTATTATACCTTTTAACTGTCATGTAATCAGGCTGCTTTATTTCATTCGCCTTTTACTGATTCGAAAACAGTGGCTATTATTCAAAACTTTACCAATCTAGGTACTACTACCATGTTTTGTTTTAAAAACCTTTATTGTGAAAATGTCAGTATACAAATACGGGCCTATAACCACGTGGGCCGGCCACGGAGCAAACTGGAATCGTATATGATGAGGGGACATTTACGCTGTAGAAAAACGTAACGGGCGGGCCATTAGGTTGCAAGAACTAAGCTGTCTAACAGTTGCGGAATCGGTGGACGTAAATTTTATAATTAAAGTACGACAGGGCCAGTTACAATAAAATTATCTAGATATACATTTGCGGGCAAGTACCATGGGTGACGTTAATTCGAACTTTCAATAGTACAGTAATCAATAACACATCAGAACTTAATATCAATAGGGATGTCCAAATGTTCAATCAGTACTCGTCCCCGCCTGCCATGTGCTTCAAAACTGCATACGTATCTCGTGATATCAAGGCTGGGCAACCAATACACAACAAGGAGTTGCGATTCCCATTTATACCGGCGCCATTTTGGGCGAGGCCGGGCAGGTCCAGGATATAGTCAAAATGTCTCCACCAACCAGCGGTCGGACCAGAACCTCTTTCGGCAGTCAAAAAAGGTTCAGTTAAATGACAACAGAAGAGATAGGCAACAAGAACCATCAGTCAAAAGAGGGGAGGGCAAGTTCTTCCCTACCGGGTCACGTTGGGGCTCCACCGGAACTGATCGAATTGGTAGTCTACAGTGTTTCTGGATGTTTCAGACTGAAGCTGGCATCAGCATGAGAGCACCACCATCTCGTGGCTCCGTCGTGGCCATTCCGCAAGCAATCATGGCAGCCGCTCCCCACCGGAAGCCTGCGGGAGTCGGGGGCCCGGTGACTTTTGTAGAATCTTCAAGGCTGAGGGGACGCTTTCGGGAATGGGGCCCATGCCCTAGCAGGCAAATGTCCGAGTTCAAATGTGTCCCAGGGCCATTTTAGTGGACCAGGCCCAAATCCGAAGAGCCGGCCGCCATTTTGAGAGTCCTGTGGCAGCCGCCTATCGCTGCACTGCAAGAGTGGGCGCAATTCAGCTGGATGGTGGGCGAGACGCTGTAGCCGCAAGAGCGGGCGCAACTCAGCTGGATAGCGGGTGAGGCACTGTGCCGCAAGAGCAGGTGCAACTCAGCTGGATGGCGGGTGAGGCACTGTGCCGCAAGAGCGGGCGCAACTCAGCTGGATGTCGAGTGAAACGCCAAGGGGCGCCCCACTGCAGCTGAGGAGCCTCCACCTGGGGAGGCGGGGGAGGCCCGTTCACGCCACCTCCCCCCCGGGGCACCCCACGCCGTCTCTTGGCGCAGCATTGTAGGATGGCCAGACCAGTGCGGCAACTTGCTGGACACCACCTCGGTGCCGTCCGGATCTCGGCGCATTGTGCTGCCTTCGGCCTATTCGCACAACGGTCGGCTACTGACGCCGCCTCACAGGCCGACGGATTTTGTAGGCTTTTTATAGCCCAAAGCCGACTAAAAGACAGCCCAAAGCAGCCCATTGTTGCTACTCCGGGGAGGGAGGGGCAGGGACAGTGTCAAGCGGACGGTGAATGCTTTGAGATGAATGTTGCAGCAGGCTGCCATGTAAATAGTTGTTTAAAATGTTTTGTTTTAACGTGTTTACTTTGTTGGAGCGTTGTATATATTTATAAGTGATTAAAGTGTTATAATCCTACTACTTTGTTGGAGTGCTATATATTTGTAATGTGGCAACGAGCACAAAGATGTTACGGTATAACCAGAAAAAGACATAGTCCAATTGTGCGTGATCTAGTCCAATCTGGTGACGCCGATAGTGGGTATCAGCAGACTTTCATTTGTATAGGGTTTGTCGGTTATTGGGCGGGGTGGGTGGTAGGGCAGGCATGCTTAGGCAGCGAGGGCGGCGGATCCGAACTACCTCGTGGCCATCCCGACCGCGAGCTTGGCTCCTCCCCCTGGTTTCATACTTTTTGCGGAGGGCTATTTCCTGGTGTTTCTTGTTTTAGCAGGGTCAGAAAGGATCCTATCAGTGGCCTACTGATTTTGTTCGATTCCTTTCGTTTTGCCATAATTTGCTAGGAAGGTACCGTGGCTAGTCCGTATTTTATATATATGTCCTCTTTATTAGGGGTGCCCTCCGGTGGGGCCGGACGAGCTACCTCTAATAAATGGTCCGGGTAGAACCAATTACCAATCAGTGGGGAGAAGATAGGCATGACAGATTACAAGGGTCCGCACTACCTATCTTTTCACTGCTTGCAAAGACTAGACGGAATATCTCTATTCCACGTTATTTGTAAGCAGAGAATACCTCCAAAGAACCAATATCAAACAACCAGTGTTCGGACAATCAAACAATCAAATGGTGAGAAAGAGATAGGCACGACGGGTTACAACGGGGGACAAAGATCCGCGTTACCTACCCTTCACTACCTGCAAAGGAAGAGAGAATCTTCGTATTCCTCTCCGTTTGTAGACAGAGAATCTCCAAAGAGGACCAATGTAGCCTTATGGTGGACATAAAAGTGACGCGAGGCAGGCGCAAGATTTTGACGCAACAGCATCCTAAAAGTGACGCAGTGAAATCTCATAGATTTCACTGCGTCGCTATTACCAAGCTTTTTGCGGGGGAACGCCCCCTCTGCATACATAATACCTGACGCAGATATAATGTGGCGCAGGGTTTTAAAAAGTGACCCATCTACCTAGATGCGTCACTTTTTAAATATAGCGCAACGAGGCGCATTTTTTTACACAGCTGGTGCGATGGTGCTTTCCCCTTGTGAAAGGACGCATTACTGGAGTTGCGTCACTTTTGTGACGCACTCCAGCAATGCGTCACTTTTATGTTTACTTTTACGTCAGAAATACTGACGTATCTGTAACTCCTTGCGACATGATTCGTCATACATTAAATATGTCACATCTGGAATGTCGTAAGGAGTGCGCACAGAAAAGTGACGCATCGCACCAGCGGTGTAAAAAAATGCACCTCGTTGCGCTATTTTTAAAAAGTGACGCATCAAGGTACATGGGTCACTTTTTAAAACCCTGTGCCACATTATATCTGCGTCAGGTATAATGTATGCAGAGGGGGCATTCCCCCACAAAAAGCTTGGTAATAACGACGCAGTGAAATCTATGGGATTTCACTGCGTCACTTTTAAGATGCTGTTGCGTCAAAATCTTGCGCCTGCCTCGCGTCACTTTTATGTCCATCATAAGGCTAACAGAAAACACGCAACAAGGGAGCGATCACAAATGCAACTATATATCCTCCCTAGAGGACGCCAAGCTAAATACATTCTGTTTGAATAAAGAGAACATTCATATGCTCATGTCTTCTTGTCATATTTATCCTCAAATGTACCTTCAGCATGCCTTACCCTACTGACGGGTTCTACTAGTGGATACATCTCCAAAGACTTCTGCAGAGATTAATATTTAGGTAGATGCGTCACTTTTGAAATATAGCGTAACAAGGCGCATTTTTTTACACCGCTGGTGCGTCACAAAAAGTGACGCACAGGCGGCGCAAAACTGGCAGCGCAAGGCCTTCATAAATATGGTCCTGGATTTTCCCCGTGCTTCGCTCCCCGGTGCGCTTCCCAGAGCGCGTACCGCCCCCCCCGTGCAAATCGAAATTTAATTTTTTTTAGATGCCCAGCAGGACCCTATTTTAGCCCCCACATCAAACCTAGGGGGTCAGAGGGGGTCTAATCTGCCCCCTTATGGTTATTTGCCCCTTTGTTTTTGCCACCTCTTGTGTCTCGATTTTACCGAGACACAAGATGGCGGCCGCTCCGGACTGTTTAGAATGTTTACGGACACCCAAGAGCCAATCAGCTTTCTGCGCGCAAGTCGCGTGGCGTGCCCGATGCGCTCCCCGGAGCGTGTACCGGGGCGCGCCTATAGATATATATATTTTTTTTAACCTAAATTACTCAAAATCCACTGGAGCACATATCTTGAGACATAGCAAAGGCACATCGGGCTACTAGTCCCTACAATTTTGCCAAGTTTGGTGTAAATCCATTCAGCCGTTCGAGCTAAAAGTGAAATCGACCGCCCTATGGAAATTAACATGGGGAAAACGCGTTTTGGGACCCCCCTTTTATCTCGGCCCCCGCTTGACAAATCCCCCCAAACATTCAGGGAAAGACCGGAACTCGACGAGGCCATTTTGAGGAAATTTTCAGGCAGATTCGTCAACTGGTGCCAAAGTTATTCCAAATCGAATTTTGAGATTTAACATTGAAAAAAATCCTAACTATAACTACCTACTGGCAACCGCCAGTAGGTAATATATATATATATATATTTATATATATATATATATATATATATATATATATAATATATATATATATATTTCCGCTCCGTTGCATCAAAATCCGGGTCACTCACAGGCGGGTGCCTCTCATGGTGGCGCCCCACGTGATAAATCACAGCTCCAGGTTTCTTTCACATCCCATAGAAAGAAATTACGGCACTCACAGGGAAAGTGTTCAGTATGTTTTTAATCGCTCAGCAGACAAACGCGTTTCGGTATTCCTTCGTCAGTGTCTACCATTGACACGGAAGGAAGCGCATTTAAGAAGTTTTCATCACGTTTTTGCATGCACATAGAAAGAGGACTGACGTTTTACCTCCGTGAGAGACGATGTTTACATAGTAAATTAATTTTTACTTTAGCATTTCAGAAATCACAATCATAAAGGCATTGTAAATTACATTTCAATAATTTAGGCACTTTGCATTTTGTAATTTACCGACATTCTTGCATACATGTATAAAGTATATTTGCCTTTGTTGTGTGATGTAAGTTATTCAGCCGTGGATCGGCATTGCTCACGGGGTATAATGGATCTCGTTATTTACAGAGTTTAAGCTTTACCCAAGTGGGAGGACAATTCTTCATTCCTATTGAGTCCCAGGGGGGCCTTTGTTTGAAGGTCAATTATGTAGCGGGATTCTAGCCTTCTTAATTTCCGCAGCCTGTCTCCACCCCTTGGGTCTACTGGTATGTGATCTAGCGCGAAAAATTGTAAGAGTTCCCTATTGCTGTTGTGCTTAAGGGCAAAGTGTTTCGCTACGGGATAGTTAAAATCCTTATTCATAATCGCACGTTGGTGCCCAATACACGTAACTTGACATTTTTCACTGTGCTGCCTATGTACTTCAATCCACATGGGCACAATAGGCAGTAAACAACGTATGTGGTGTTGCAAGTGAGGAACTTAGATATTTTCTTACTGTGTCCTGACCCTGGTATTTCGAAAGTTGTTCTTTTCTTGCTCTTCTCGCAGGCTTTGCATTTGCCGCAAGGGTAAAAACCCGGCATGTCTTTGATTCTGCCTGTCACTGTGATTTTTTCAGGTAAGTGACTATGTACAATTTTGTCCCTGATAGATCTTCCTTTCCTGAAAGTGATTAGGGGAAAAGTTGGAATCTCTTTTCCGATAACCTGATCCGTTTTCAGGATGTGCCAACTCCTCTTTAGGATAGTTCTCAGATGATTGGAATCTTCTGAGAAGGTAGTTATTAACCTGAATTTTCCATCATTATTATTTGGTTCTGATTTCCTAGTTTGTTCTTTTAGGAGTTGGTTTCGAGGGATTCGTTCCACTCTTCTCAGGGTATTTTCTAGAAGGATATTATCATATCCTCTAGCTTGGAATCTACCAATGCTTTCTTTTGCTGCTTTTGCAAAGTCTGCCTCTTTGGAGCAATTTCTCTTGATCCTAAGAAGTTCTCTGTAAGGGATACTTCTAACTAGGGTCGGGGGATGGCTGCTTCCGGCATGTAAAACCGAGTTACCAGCTGTTGTTTTTCTGAACAGTTCAGTCTCAATTGTCTCACCATTCAAGTTAACTTTCAGGTCCAGATAATTCACTGTTGATACATTAATATCTCCAGTGAAATTCAAATTCAAGTTGTTAAGATTTAAAAATGCTACAAACTCTTTTGCTGAAGTCACAGATCCCTCCCATACTAGAAAGAGGTCGTCAATATACCTATACCAGACTTTCAGATTTCCTGCCCATTTTTGGAACCCGGGGCTTTGGGTCACCTGCTCCTCCCACCAGCCCACGAATAAATTCGCGTAGCTGGGGGCGAAGCAGGTTCCCATCGCCGTCCCAGTGACCTGCCTATACATTTGTCCTTGAAACAAGAAAATGTTATTAAAGAGACAGTATTCAATGAATTCCAGCAGCATTTGACTATGTTTACTGAATTTCATAGGTCTCTTGTCAAGGTAGTGTTTTATTGCCAATAGTCCCTGGTTGTGATCAATGCTCGTGTATAGGCTGGTAATGTCCATAGTTATTAAAATACACGAGGGGTTACATTTCACATTTTCAATCTTGTTCACAAAGTCTTTAGTGTCCCTGATGTAGGATTTAAGCTGAAGGACACTCTGAAAAAGAAAGTGGTCAATGAAGATAGACATATTTTCAGATACACTTCCTATAGAAGAGACTATTGGTCTGCCAGGAGGGTTCCTGCTATCTTTATGTATCTTGGGCAACTGGTAAAAGGTTGGCACAGTCGGATTATTGTTTTTCAAAAAGAAATACTCGTCAGTGTCCAGCATATCATTGCTGTGCCATTTGTTGATAAGTGATTGAAATTTGGCAATGCTTTCATCATATGTCTTTCTAGTTGTTTTTTCATATGATGTTGAATCTTCCAATTGCCTCCATGCTTCTTGGCAATATTGTGCTCTTGACATTACCACGATGTTTCCACCTTTGTCTGATGGCTTACAAATAATGTCTGGGTCGTTGTCAAGGGTTTTGAGGATTTCTCTTTGTTCCTTGGTCATATTTGGTGTTTTTCGTCTCATTGTTCTTTGGTGTGCTCTGAATTTTACTAAATCCTTTGTGACCGCCTCCGAAAAGGCATCAATGGCGTCATAAGGCATGATTGGTACGAATGTCGAGGGAGGTCTGAAATTCGTTGTTGGTGCCTCTTGTTCGACACCAATCCTTCTGGTTCGTTGGGTGATTGAATCTATATTTTCTAATTCACCACTATCCTCCGTCCTTAGTTCTTCCAGGATCTCCCAGGTTGTGATATCATTTGTTGTCAAGATATCAGTCTCTCTTGTTCTTAGTTGTCTTGTTTCTTTAGACGATGGTTTTAGTTTGAAGTATTTGTGTAACTTCATTTTTCGCACAAAGGTGAACAGATCGATTCTTGTTTGTGTAAATTTGAGTCTCTCGTTAGGGCAGAATGACAAGCCCAGTTGTAGGGTTTTTTCTTCCAATGGTGATAGGATTTTGTCAGTCAGGTTTACAATTGTTAAACTGTCCTGGCTTTCTACCATTTTGCTCCCCGTTTGCTTCTCGTGACTCTCGGAGTGAAGTTGCCTTGGTTTCTGCCTCTGCCTCGGCCCCTTCCAGCCACCTCTTCGGGTTCTTCTGTTGCTTCCGGGGTCTGCTTTTTCCTCCATGCGAATCGTATCAGCAATTTTAACATCCCCTGACTGGACAGATCCCCGACTGTTGGAACTATGGGCAGAACATACAGCCCTATCCAGTCAGGGGATGTTAAAATTGCTGATACGATTCGCATGGAGTGACAGAGAGAAGGCAATTAATGAAATCAAGGCACTGGAGAATGAGATTAACAACGATACGAATACCCAAAGGAAAGAAGAGCTGAGATCTGAAATGAGAAAGCGACTTGAGAAATATGAATTGAAGATTCGCCAAAGGAAACAAGAAAAATTCGAGCGGGACGAAAGAGACTATTCCCAAGGCAGGATATTAACATTCGTGAAAAAATTTGACGCCCCACGGAGAGAGATGAAGAAAAGAGCTGCCCGTGCGTCCCAGCCAAGAGTAGAAACTTCTGAATCAGAAGTCACTGAAAACGAACAATCTGGGGATGAATTGGCAGGTACCTCACATGAGAAGACCCCTTTTTGCATGGAGTACGACCTAGTCCGGTCAACCTGGCTAAGGGGAGGAAAAAGCAGACCCCCGGAAGCAACAGAAGAACCCGAAGAGGTGGCTGGAAGGGGCCGAGGCAGAGGCAGAGGCAGAAACCAAGGCAACTTCACTCCGAGAGTCACGAGAAGCAAAAGGGGAGCAAAATGGTAGAAAGCCAGGACAGTTTAACAATTGTAAACCTGACTGACAAAATCCTGTCACCATTGGAATAAAAAACCCTACAACTGGGCTTGTCATTCTGCCCTAACGAGAGACTCGAATTTACACAAACAAGAATCGATCTGTTCACCTTTGTGCGAAAAATGAAGTTACACAAATACTTCAAACTAAAACCATCGTCTAAAGAAACAAGACAACTAAGAACAAGAGAGACTGATATCTTGACAACAAATGATATCACAACCTGGGAGATCCTGGAAGAACTAAGGACGGAGGATAGTGGTGAATTAGAAAATATAGATTCCATCACCCAACGAACCAGAAGGATTGGTGTCGAACAAGAGGCACCAACAACGAATTTCAGACCTCCCTCGACATTCGTACCAATCATGCCTTATGACGCCATTGATGCCTTTTCGGAGGCGGTCACAAAGGATTTAGTAAAATTCAGAGCACACCAAAGAACAATGAGACGAAAAACACCAAATATGACCAAGGAACAAAAAAAAATCCTCAAAACCCTTGACAACGACCCAGACATTATTTGTAAGCCATCAGACAAAGGTGGAAACATCGTGGTAATGTCAAGAGCACAATATTGCCAAGAAGCATGGAGGCAATTGGAAGATTCGACATCATATGAAAAAACAACTAGAAAGACATATGATGAAAGCATTGCCAAATTTCAATCACTTATCAACAAATGGCACAGCAATGATATGCTGGACACTGACGAGTATTTCTTTTTGAAAAACAATAATCCGACTGTGCCAACCTTTTACCAGTTGCCCAAGATACATAAAGATAGCAGGAACCCTCCTGGCAGACCAATAGTCTCTTCTATAGGAAGTGTATCTGAAAATATGTCTATCTTCATTGACCACTTTCTTTTTCAGAGTGTCCTTCAGCTTAAATCCTACATCAGGGACACTAAAGACTTTGTGAACAAGATTGAAAATGTGAAATGTAACCCCTCGTGTATTTTAATAACTATGGACATTACCAGCCTATACACGAGCATTGATCACAACCAGGGACTATTGGCAATAAAACACTACCTTGACAAGAGACCTATGAAATTCAGTAAACATAGTCAAATGCTGCTGGAATTCATTGAATACTGTCTCTTTAATAACATTTTCTTGTTTCAAGGACAAATGTATAGGCAGGTCACTGGGACGGCGATGGGAACCTGCTTCGCCCCCAGCTACGCGAATTTATTCGTGGGCTGGTGGGAGGAGCAGGTGACCCAAAGCCCCGGGTTCCAAAAATGGGCAGGAAATCTGAAAGTCTGGTATAGGTATATTGACGACCTCTTTCTAGTATGGGAGGGATCTGTGACTTCAGCAGAAGAGTTTGTAGCATTTTTAAATCTTAACAACTTGAATTTGAATTTCACTGCAGATATTAATGTATCAACAGTGAATTATCTGGACCTGAAAGTTAACTTGAATGGTGAGACAATTAATACTGAACTGTTCAGAAAAACAACAGCTGGTAACTCGGTTTTACATGCCGGAAGCAGCCATCCCCCGACCCTAGTTAGAAGTATCCCTTATGGAGAACTTCTTAGGATCAAGAGAAATTGCTCCAAAGAGGCAGACTTTGCAAAAGCAGCAAAAGAAAGCATTGGTAGATTCCAAGCTAGAGGATATGATAATATCCTTCTAGAAAATACCCTGAGAAGAGTGGAACGAATCCCTCGAAACCAACTCCTAAAAGAACAAACTAGGAAATCAGAACCAAATAATAATGATGGAAAATTCAGGTTAATAACTACCTTCTCAGAAGATTCCAATCATCTGAGAACTATCCTAAAGAGGAGTTGGCACATCCTGAAAACGGATCAGGTTATCGGAAAAGAGATTCCAACTTTTCCCCTAATCACTTTCAGGAAAGGAAGATCTATCAGGGACAAAATTGTACATAGTCACTTACCTGAAAAAATCACAGTGACAGGCAGAATCAAAGACATGCCGGGTTTTTACCCTTGCGGCAAATGCAAAGCCTGCGAGAAGAGCAAGAAAAGAACAACTTTCGAAATACCAGGGTCAGGACACAGTAAGAAAATATCTAAGTTCCTCACTTGCAACACCACATACGTTGTTTACTGCCTATTGTGCCCATGTGGATTGAAGTACATAGGCAGCACAGTGAAAAATGTCAAGTTACGTGTATTGGAGCACCAACGTGCGATTATGAATAAGGATTTTAACTATCCTGTAGCGAAACACTTTGCCCTTAAGCACAACAGCAATAGGGAACTCTTACAATTTTTCGCGCTAGATCACATACCAGTAGACCCAAGGGGTGGAGACAGGCTGCGGAAATTAAGAAGGCTAGAATCCCGCTACATAATTGACCTTCAAACAAAGGCCCCCCTGGGACTCAATAGGAATGAAGAATTGTCCTCCCACTTGGGTAAAGCTTAAACTCTGTAAATAACGAGATCCATTATACCCCGTGAGCAATGCCGATCCACGGCTGAATAACTTACATCACACAACAAAGGCAAATATACTTTATACATGTATGCAAGAATGTCGGTAAATTACAAAATGCAAAGTGCCTAAATTATTGAAATGTAATTTACAATGCCTTTATGATTGTGATTTCTGAAATGCTAAAGTAAAAAGTAATTTACTATGTAAACATCGTCTCTCACGGAGGTAAAACGTCAGTCCTCTTTCTATGTGCATGCAAAAACGTGATGAAAACTTCTTAAATGCGCTTCCTTCCGTGTCAATGGTAGACACTGACGAAGGAATACCGAAACGCGTTTGTCTACTGAGCGATTAAAAACATACTGAACACTTTCCCTGTGAGTGCCGTAATTTCTTTCCATGGGATGTGAAAGAAACCTGGAGCTGTGACATATATATATATATATATATATATATATATATATATATATATATATATATATATATATATATATGCTCCAAAGTTCCCCACCTTTGGAGCTTTCATATAAGCTTGTGTGGCGTGTGCCTTGTGTGTCACTGCTGTGTGAGTATGTTGCACAAATTCTTTACACATTGCCTCTGGGATAAGTCTGACTGTAGGTGCCAAGATACCAAGGGGATGAGCAGGGGTTGTTTTCAGCATGTAGCTCCCTTGCCCTGACTAGAGTGGGGTTTCTGCCTGTCTTAGGCGCATGCCCTAGCCAAGCAGAAATCCAATTTCTAATCGTTCGGTATTTGGGTATTTTTAATGAGCACAGGCCACTGAAATTGACATCTCGTCTCAGAGGACGTTCCCAAGTAGATGGCACAAGGAAGTTAAGATTCATTGTATTTTCAAAAAAAGAATCTTGGTCCACAGTGTCCAATAGCCACAGTATTTATGAAGAACAAAAGATTGGGGCTGCATAGCCCCCACGTTATCATGTGATGCCTTCACTGTCTGACTTTGTTAGCACAATCCTGTGTAATTCCAACCTGGTTGCTCCTTCAGGACAACAGTACAAGCGTTTTCATTTCCTACAGCACTGCCCTATATATGCCCATCATTGATAACACTGAGGAACACACTGGATGTCGGCCTTTTTCATTAAAGAAGGGTAGGGAGCTTTTGTCTAAATATATCTTATAACATGAATATAAACCCAGAATCCGCTGGAGTACTGCCTCGTAACAAGATGACCAGTACTTTTGCAGAATACGGTTTCATCCTTTATGCTTATCTGTATTTGCTGATGGCTTTTTCTGACGCTGGAGCCACATTCAGGGCTTACTCCATGCTATATGTCCTGGCTCTGTACTCTACCTTTCAGTTGAGGCATTTTGAGTACTTTAATGGGTGTTCGAATGCCTTCACTGCAGACTACTCCCCTGGCATATGCGCTGGCTTTTAGTGCGATATTTGATGTATGTATTGTGAAAAGTTTTTTTTCTATCTCCATACTGTGGCTATTGCTGCTGTTTTGTTGCTAATTACAGTGGTTCGAAAAGGCAGACAGTATTTAACAGCACTACCTTTCCTAATTGGAGGTATAGCACCAGTAGTACTCTGAATGCCTTTGGCATTCTTTTGAGTTTATTACATGAATCCATGGCTTATCTTTCTTGATATAATTAGAGCTTCTATTACTAATGATATTGAAGTGGACACATGGAACGTCTGAGTGGATTTCGTGTCCAAATGAACCTCAGTGGTAGCTACTGATGTGTCATAATGTGAAAGGAAAATTACAAAACAAACAAGCCATTGCAATTCCTCATTGTATTCTATGTGGCTCACTAACTAGCAGATGTAAGAAACTATACCAATGGTTCCTTAACTGTGCGCCGCGAAACCCCAGTGCCCCTGGATTGAGCTGGATGTATCCAGCTTTAGTTTGATCGCAAATGAACAGCAATTAGATGCATTCAATGCATGGCCTGAGGGCAGAAAAATATTGTGAAAAGAGAGAGCTGAGATATCTTTGCATTGTATGCACTATTCTCCCTACCTTCATCCCACTTATTTTCAGGAAGCGCTACAGAGGCCGGGATTACACACACACATACGCTAAAAAACGTAATATAATGGGGAGCCGCGGCCAATGGCTTAATGGCCAAGGGAGCCGTAGGTCAAAAAGGTTTGGGAACCACTGCCCTACAGCAAAATCTATTTTCTTCTGCCTGCATAGTATTGCATTTGGCAATGCCTCATCCCTCGTCCTGTATGTAGCTGTTCGAGACATTGCATTGTGAAAATTTGCAAGATGGGCAATGAAAACTTTTTTCTTCCAATATTAGTTATATACCTCATTGTAATATTGTAATATCCATACTTTGCAGGACCTGCTCTGTTCAAAGATGACGCCAGAGGCGCGGAGATACTCCTTCGGGAGTCGATTCCCAGCGCGGTACAAATCTGTAATAATAATAATAATAATAATAAGCTCCCTCCCTCCTGGATTCCTGTAGGCTAAACAATGTGCCAATCGCCTTGGTATATGTATTCCTACAATGAGCAATATGCGCCGTTGAAGATCCTTTGGCAGCAAAACTAGGCCCAGGTAGGAAAATTTGCTCATGTATTTTAAACTATGGTTGCCAACAGTAAGCAAGTACAAATTATTCCCTCAGGCCACAATACAAGATTTTGCAAAATGAATGTGTAGGTTGGACCTGGCCATAAAATCTACAAATCCTTGGACTAAAAGACGCAGAGCCAAAGGTGTGCGAGCCATCAACACAACATCACCTGCATACAGCAAGGATGGTAACAAAGAGCCTTTTACTTTGGGAACATCAGGGGTAATGGGTAATAAAAAAGGGTGGACGTTGTTAATATAAAAAATAAATTGAAGAGGAGCAAAAACACACCATTGTCTCACACCCCCCAAAATTTCAATATCTTTAGAAACTTCCCTCTGAATATTTATTCTAATTCTGACCTTCATGTCCCTGTGCAAAAACGCTAAAAAGTGCATTAGTGCTTCATCAATCTCACGTGCTAAAAGTTTCGACCACAGCTTTGAGCGATGGACGCAGTCAAAAGCTGAGGCCAAATCCATAAACACGAAATATAGCGGGACTGCTGGGCTACAGAGTATTTCCCAATAATCAGACTGAGATTAAGGCACTGCTCGTCTATGTAGACCTTGTTCCTAAAACCATATTGGACTTCTTTTTGGCCAATTCTTTTTACCTATTGTATAGGACCATTCCCATAATTTTCAATGTCGTCTCTGTTTGGAAATGGGCCCATAGCAGCCAGGTTGCGAGCGGTATTCCTTTTTGAAAATAGGAATTATAACAGAGGTTGGCCATGTGCTGGGTAAAACAGAATGGGCAAGACTGTTGAAAACGTTCAGTAATAAGGGAGCCCAAAATTCATGGTCATGCTTAATAAGATCTATTGGTACCCTGTCTAGGCCAGGGGCTTTGCCTCCAAATATCTGGCTTATAGCGTGTTTAACCTCACCCAAGGTCAGGTGCACAGCCTTATGGACAGAAGAGACAGGAAGTTCACTTTCTGCTGAAATGGCAGCAGAGATGTTAGTGAAGTGTGCCTCCCAAGCCTCACTAGTGATATTGCAGCTAATAGGAGTTTATGCCAAATTCATTTGTTGCATGTCTTTCGCAGCCGTCCAAAAGAGTTTAATGTTCTTTTTATTTGCCACCAAAACTAATGATCCCCACCCTTGGTCCAGTACTTAATTTTTCCTTGCTTTGGTTACCTCTTTAGATTTCTTACGTAGAAGGGCCACCTACAGGGGGGGTCCTAGAGTTTGGTGTAAGGGCCATGCGTAGTTGGGTGTTGGCAACAAAGCATTCATGACTAAATCATCAAGGTCTGTTGATGGTTTGACATGAGGGCCTCATTTACTGTTTCTTAATGTGAGAACAGAGCAGTTTAAATGCCTCAGCTGCTGGGTAATCAATATCCTTCTCGGTTAGACAAGCCATGACCAGGTCTAAATTTTCCTTGATCACTTTGTGAAATAAGATAGCAGGAGCAACTGCTCTCCATTTTTGTCTTAAGCCATCAGTATACGGTTCAAGATTTCTCGCTCCACATTCCCCTTTATAATTAGGCTTGGGGGACACAGTGAATGCAACCTTTATAGGGTCTGATCCCCATAATTTGATCAAACAACTTTGCCAAACAGCAATAGTTCCTCCAAATTGGATGATATAAAGAAATAATCAATTGTGGATGCACAGATTTTACCCCTGTAAGTGGGTAAAGATGCTTCACTTTGAACAGCGATATCAATGACATTATCTAGATAAGCAGCTGCCAGATAGGACAACAACTCTGAACCCGTGGTATCAGTACTTTTCTGGGCATCTGTACAGTTATACGTAGTGAATAAGCTAAGCGTGCCCAAAGAGTTACAGTGGCGGCTGGTGACAGTTGAAAGTGGTGGGGCGTAAAACGATTATCATACTGCACATAGCGAGCGAGCGTAGCGAGCGAGCCCGAACCCCCTAAGGAGCGTTCGGGGGGATTTCCCCCGAGAAAATTTTGAAAAAAGATGGACAAATGGTGCATTTTCAAGCAAATTTGAGAAAGCAGGAAGGTTAATAAAGCAATTGTGAAAGTGCAGTTATTACATTAATAAAGAGAAGTCAATGTCATAATAACATAGGTAGTTGCTTATTCAGTATAATCACAGAACTTCATAACAGACTTTGAGATAACAATGCTGAGTACCATTCATACATTGCACATTTGCCATCAAAATGCTCTTTTTTATTAGTTAGCCCCAAGTGAGCCCAACCGATATAAGTCAATATCAGGGGGAGGGGGTTCTTCCTCTGAGAAGTTTTTGAAAGAAAAAAAAGGGCAAATAGTGCATTTTAAGCTAATTTAGACCAAGAAAAATGAAAAAGCAATAAGAATCTACACCACACGTAGGGTGCACAACAACTGAGTTGCCTCTGTGTTAATGGCATTATGTTAAGGGCGGAGGCTGAACACTTCTAATAAAGTACACCTGCACCCCAGTAAGCAGTCTAGGGACATAGCGGTGACTAAACCTGACTTGTATTTTTATTTGTCACCATTCTAACATAAAATAAAAACATACGTGGGCAGTGTAAGGCACAATACCCACCATGAAAGCTTTAATGTGAAAACACACTTCCTTCTGTAATAGCTAAGACATACACAGGGACAGTCCTATCCTGCCTCGGCAGTGTAGCTTTTAGTGATAAAAGGACACTAGATGGAATACATAATCTCCCAAATACATTCCATAACTATTTCTCACAACGAAACATCAATCACATGCATCAGTGTACAATGTTGTTGCTCTATAAAATTGAAATCCAACTGTTGAAAAACTGCTGAAACAAATATTTAAAAATCATAACAAAGCACAACAGTGCATCACTGCTGCATAATCAGTAGAATTTCCTGTAAATTGGACAATCACCAGAGGTCAGCTCTGTACCCCCAGAAACGTCAAAGTTCAAGATCATATAGGTGTATTGCAAGGTATGGGAGATTGCATGCACTTTACCTGCTGCAGACAATGTTTGTGGTAGTACCAGAAAAATAAACAGTAAAAACAGCCTTCCAGACCATAAAACAGGAGCACAAACATAAAAAACCTGCCTACTCTTTCCATTATTAAACGTTACTTCACTGTGTTAGTGATGAGGTCACTCGGCCTCAAGAGTCTGCTGAGAGAAGGGTTCCCACTTCACCTCTACTCTCGCCTTCTGTCAGCAGAATCTGTTGCGCAAATTGCACTGCATTTTACGCTACTAAATTAAAGGCATCAAATGGCGTGTCAGCCACCTAGCTTAGGCGGCAAGGAGCCTTTGATGCGGTTTCTAATACTTGCAATTTTGTGAAACTAAGTAGGTATTCTGGGTTTGCAGACCTCTTTACAGCACTAAAAAGTGAAATAACGTGCTCTCTCTGATGTGCTCTTAGACACCAATCTAAAAATAGGAGCAGATCGGCTTAGTTTGACACACATGTATCCATGTCAGAAAGTTGTGGCGGAACCTGCCATTGAGTAGCACTGATGCTTGGTCCTGAATCCGAAAGTGGACCCAGCTTTAATTTGAAGAACCCCGGGTGCTTTCTGCCCTCTTACTTTCCCTGCTCTGCCAGTGGTTCTCTAATTACCCATCTGCCTCCTTCTACCCCTCTCTGACTCTGCCTTCTGACTCTCCCCTCTCTGCCCTTCTGCCGTCTTACTCTTCCCTCTCAGCCTGCGGTTCTCTTACTGCCTCTCCTTCTCTGCTCTCCTACTCCCCCGCTCTGCCTGTACTCTGACTGCCCCTCTGTCTATGCCCTGCTCCTCTGTCGCCCTGCTCCATGTTCTTTCTCTCGCTGCTCTGACTGCCCCTCTGTCTTTGCCCTTCTCTGCCCTCTTACACTCAGAGCTCTGTCTCTGGCCAGACAGCCCTCTCCCTCCTCCTGCCACTCTCTGCCCCACTGCTCTCTCTGCCTCCCAGGCTCTCCCCCCTCTTACTCTCCTCTCACTGCCTGCAGTTCTTTCACTGCCCCTCTTTCTCTGCCCTTCTCTTCCCTCCTACTCTCCCTGCTCTGCCTGTTCTCTGACTGCCCCTCTGTCACTGCCATGCTCAGCGCTCTTTCTCTCGCCGCTCTGACTGCCCCTCTGTCTCTGCCCTCTTACAGTCAGATCTCTGTATCTGAACCAACTGCCCCTCTCCTACCTCCTGCCACTCTCTGTCTCTGCCCCACTGTTCTCCCTGCCTCCCAGACTCTCCCTCCTCTTACTCTCCCCTCTCTGCCTGCGGTTCTTTTACTGCCTCTCTTTGTCTGCCCTCCTACTCTCCCCGCTCTGCCTGTCCTCTTTCTGCCCCTCTGTCTCTGCCCTGCTCCTCTGTCCCTGCCCTACACTCTTTCTCTCGCCGCTCTAACTGCCCTCTGTCACTGCCATGCTCATCGCTCTTTCTCTCGCCGCTCTGACTGCCCCTCTGTCTCTGCCCTCTTACACTCAGAGCTCTGTCTCTGGCCTGACTGCCCCTCTCCCTCCTCCTGCTACTCTGCCCCACTGCTCTCTCTGCCTCCCAGGCTCGCCCCCCTCTTAGTCTACCCTCTCTACCTGCGGTTCTGTTTCTGCCTCTTTCTCAGCCCTTCTACTCTCCCGCTCTGCCTGTCCTCTGACTGCCCCTCTGTGTCTGCCCTGCTCCTCTGTACCTGCCCTGCTCTACGCTCTCTCTCGACGCTCTGACTGCCCCTCAAAAACCCCAAACACAAAGATGCAACCAACAAAAACCAAGCCTGGCGAGAAAAACACACAGGCAGCCGGTAAAGCACCAAGAAACAAAATGTGACAAACTAAGTCACTTTACAATTAAAGGGTGTCAAGTTTTAAATTAAAATGTACACATCGGCAGATAGCAGTAGAACAATTACATCAGTTGTGCAACTATGGGTAAAATGACGCACGCAGTTGCTAATTAAAACTGTTTAGTAAAATACAAAAGCACACACACTTGCCACTTACTGATCTAATCGGTTTCAGGGACAGTCAGATGGAGCCATAAAATACAAATCCGTCACCTCGTGAGACAGGGTGCACCATCTGGACTCTGTAAGCAGTGAGGCAGCCACGAGTCCCAGACAACTGCAGTGGACACCTGCACACAAACTTTCCTCCAGGCCGCCACTGGGACCAGGGGTCTGCTGCTGGCTGCCAAACAATCCATCACTTTGTAGTGCAGCACACGTGTGATGCACCTACAATTTAGCACCGGAAACAGAAAACTCGAGTCTGCGCAGTGTGTCTTCAGGAATCCTGTGGACACACTGCGCAAAATCAAATCTACACTTCCCGCCTGCCTGGAGCCTCTACCCCACCCCTTGCCAACTCGTCACAGGGTGGGACCAACCCCCTTGTGACGAGTTGGAAATGGGTGGGGTAGCCATGCACTTCACTCCTGATTGACATGAAGCCCCGGGCACTACAGGGGTTAAGCCTGAAGCGCCCGGGGCTATCTTTACCCCCACGTCATCAGGGGGTGGAGACTGAGGCTTTGGGCTATGTGTTTGCGGAGCTGATGACCTCACAGATCTCAGGTCGGTGAGCTCTTCAGCCCGGCAAACAGTTTGCCCAACGTCACTCAGCATTACTTATAGCCGCCCCCAACAGAGAAAACAAAGATGCATTGGCATACGAGCGAATTTAGGTGAGTGCAGCACCCTGCATTTTCTAATAACAAACAGCAAACAGTGTTTTTTGGGGGAGAATGTGAACCAGCAAACACTGTTTTTATTGTGGAGAATGTGATAGGGTGGAGAATGTGATAGAGATAAAAGTAAAGGGGATGGAGCCCCGACGCCCTGTACAAGAAACCGCCACTGCAGAAGAGCAATAACGGGATCGGTGCCCTGAGACGCCAAATCTTAAGGGATTTCGGTCCCTATGAGGTGTGCCTCTAAAGACGTGATACGGCTCCGCACAAAGCCTGTTCTTTGCGCCCGGCTGCGAGCGCAGGAACAGGCCCAGCGCGCGACAGGCGGCCCACGCAGCACGGCTGTGGCGCGTCATCCCGCAGCTGCGGGGCGCAAGGACAAGGCCAGAGACGGAAAGAAAGGCCTCGCCGGGGACGGAAATAAATACCACGCACGGGACGGAAATAAAGGCCTCGCCACAACTCCCACAGATGGAGAATGAGTCCATTTTCTGGGCACTTTTTTCAGGTCAGATGGAGTCAGTCATTAAATTTGTGTATACACTGGTTTTCTATGCATTGTTACCATGTGGACGAGCTGTGGCATATTATATATAATATATATATATAGCTTACACTGACGAAGGCGGCAACGCCGAAACGCGTTTGTAAACTGACTTGCTGAAAGGTTCTGTGAATAAATACCTGGCGAACCTACGCTACATTGGCTGAGAGTGCTCTTATTCTGAATTAATCCCGAGGATTGGGGGATTTTGTGTTGTTTAATATATATATATATATATATATGCACTATATAAACTTACAAGATACGCAGCAGTACCTCAAAATGTCAGCAATATTAGCTATAAAATGACTAACAAAATAAATTAATGACCAAAACTGAACCGGCCAAAACAGAGTTCCCTCACCTGAGGTCGTTCCTCCTCACCTCAGCTCTCGACATGCCTAGCACACTACAAGTAGGAGGCCAAATGCATAAATACATGGGTTCTGCCCTGGCGACGTTTTATCCATGCCACTAGGCCAAGCTTATGCACTGTGCTGAATGCAACAACCT
This sequence comes from Lissotriton vulgaris, assembly GCF_964263255.1. Classification (NCBI taxonomy): domain Eukaryota; kingdom Metazoa; phylum Chordata; class Amphibia; order Caudata; family Salamandridae; genus Lissotriton; species Lissotriton vulgaris. Next base: position 925,158,223 of record NC_141687.1, read on the forward strand.
CCCAGAGCACAAAGGGGCTGCTCCTAAGGAATTTCAGAAATCCGTTCTCCTTAATATTCACAAGCCACTCTGCAAATCCTTGAGAAGAAATGGGGCGATTGAGGGCTCCATCTATGCATCTGCATTTCTATAGCGCTGGTATTGCAAGTAAAGAGGCTGAAACACCAAAGAAAGTGGCACATTCTGAAAGGGACATGGAGGACGCATGGAGCTGTCCGTAGGACAATGGCAGCCAGTTGGTCACTTTTCAATACTTTGAGACGCAGGAGCAATCTGAAACCATTGAAACCTTGCGAATCACAAAAGGGACCCTTCCTTTGCCGCCCAGTTTCATTAGGAACTGCCAAAACATGCAGTGTGTATATTGCGAGGTGCCATAACAATTGCGACTCACATTACATTTTGATGAATTATGTTTTTGTCCCTGACACCCCCACCCCACTCCCCCCATCCCCTTGCCATAGCATGCCACTTTACGCTGAGCAGATTTGCAGGGGGAAAATGTTTGCTAATATGAGCTGAAGACCCCCCACCTTAATCATTGGCAAAAAGAGAAAAGAGAGTGAAAGCAGGACACACCATTACTCAGCTTCCTTTCTTTTTGCAGCCTCTAACCCCGCCCTTTTCCAAGTCGTCACAGTGACGAGTTGGAAAAGGGCGGTGTGATAGATTCTCCACACCTTGATTGACGTGAAGCCCCGTCACCACAGGGCTTCACTGTAAAACGCCCAGGGCTGATTTTATCCAGATGGCATCAGGGGGTGGAGACTGGTGCACAAGTCTATGTTTTTGCCGAGCTCATGACATCACAGACCTCAGGGCTGTGCGATCGTGAGCCCGGCAAATACTGTAGACTTTGTCACTCAGCGTCAGCGCCACTGCAGACTGCCTCATCGCAGAGTGAGTGGCAGGCAGTGTGCAGCAGCCCCGACCCTGAGAAAAAAACGAAATCCGTGTTTAGGCTGTGTGCATGGATTCACTGTTTAACATAAAAACAGTGAGTAAAACATGTTGCTTTTAGGTGGCAGTGCCAGATAAAGTAAAGGGGGCGGAGCCCCGATGCCCTCAATGAGAAACCACCCCTGAAGAGTTAGCCTGTGGGGTAAGCCTAGCATTAAAATCACCTCCTAAACAAAAACCTGCCAGTTGCCCACTATCACTAACATTATTTTGTAAGGAAGTGATATAATCAAATATAATAGTACATTTAGTATTTGGGAATAATGTTAGAGTCATTATTATAAAAAATATATTAAATATAGCGTTGGACCTCTTTTGTACCTCACTACCTGAAAATGGTATACACCTGTTACAACGCATTTGTTACAACGCATACCATTACAACGCATTGTGCTGGGGGGCGCTCTAGGATAGGGAATAAGTATAATTTACTATCCAACACCTTTCCTAGGGTCCACGGGGACTGGAGTTAGAATAGTAAATTATACTTACCACTATCCAGCACCTCAAAGCGCTATGCGTTGTAATGGTATGCGTTGTAATGGTCGCGTTGTAACGGTAGGTAGTTGTAATAGTATGCGGAGTAACATGGTACATCCCCTGAAAATTATCATTTTCTGGGGTATATTCACAAAAACATGTGCGAAACATCATCAGAAAATGCTAACGCACCTTTACACATCGCAGCCCATCGTGGGAAAATAGCCCAGTGTTTACGTGGAATTCACAACACCGCTGTACCATGCAATAGTCTGCTGAAACCATGGCCAATGTCCGCAATACAACCACCTCGACAGAGATAAAAACACAAACCTCAAAGGGAAAAACATGCGATGAGCCAAAGCGCGATGAGGAAATCAGAGATAAGCAGCGCCAGGCCTGCAACACACACATGGCAGGTGGGAAAAATCACTATAAAAGTAGAAAAAACACATAAACACAAACTGACCAACACCCAAGCACCATGGAGGCAGCCGGAGCAGGCGCAGAGGATGAGTGCAACCCCACAAGCACCCGAGACGAGCAGCCTGAACCTCGGGACAGGGAAGGGCAAGGACAAGAGGAAGCCGAAATTCAGTCCACAGGAAAACAGGATCTTGATCACGGAGGTGATGGATCACCATAACAACTGTTCATCACCACCAACGTGTCATTGGGCACCAAAAATGGGATATGGCGGGACATCGTGGACAAGGTGAATACCTTTGGAGAGCACAATAGGTCAATGGACGAGGCCAAGAGACGATGGATTGACATCAAGCGGAAGACCAAGGAGAAACTTGCAGCCAACCAAAAGGCAGCAAAGCAGACTGGAGGTGGGAGCCCAGTGCCGCAGCATGCTTAGTGTGTAGACTGTGGCCGGAATCGGGGAAACAGACACTGCTCGACAGGACACAACATAACCGCAACAGGGTGAGTGACCACCAGGTACTAGGGGGATGGGTGGGGAGGCCCACAATGGCACACATACGCAATCAAGAAGAGCACAGTGCACACCCGCAATGTCACTGGTTCATGGCCCTGATCTACACACTGTCACTATGAACAATGCCATGCTGTCTGAATGTCAACATGTACCATGTGGCCACATACATGTGGACACACTGTAATACACCATCTCCCCTTCACATTGCAGGGGCACCGTCAACCCCCCCTGCACAGCAGTCCCAGCCACTCTTCACTGATGACGAGGAGAACAACCCCAGCACTCCAAAACATCATAGACGTGATCCGCAACTCATTTTCAAGATCAGGGCAGCCCAGTTGCATTGAGTATACCCCACCCACTACCCAAACCACCCTGCAGGAGGCACCCACAGCCCCAGTAGTCTCACAAGATCCCCAGGAAAAAATTGTGGCCTTCCAAGGCCATACGCTGGAGGGCCAGAGGGAGAAAGCTGAGCAGGTGCGGGTGGGGTTCGGCCTCATGGCTACCTAACTGGACGCCATCCATGGGTATCTATGTGCCAGGAGGGACCAGCTCCTGTCCCTAACGGACACCCTTGGCCCACTCCATGGTCTCTAACAAGCCCTGACTGACATTGCTGGAGTCATGACGCGGAGAGAACAACATCTGTCCGCTCAGACTGGCTACAGCAATTCCAGCCATAATCTGACACACATGCGGAGGCTCATGGAGGACATGGTGCGGATGGAGGCAGAAAGGATGGCAGCCACCACTGCACATCAGCGAGATGTAGCTGGGATCTTCCATTCCCTACAGATCCTCATCATGGCATTGCTGCCACAAGGTCTGGTGCTGATGAATGCTGCTGCCCCCAGACTGTCCACATCTCCGCCCCTTGGTGTATCAGTGCCTCACAGTGCTGCAGGTGTATTCACGCCTGCACCTGATGTGTCACTGCTACACAGTGCAGCCGACAATCCTCCTCCGGCCCCTGATGCGTCAGTGGCACACAGTGCCACAGCCAGTACTACAACACCCACAGGTGGTGCGGAGCACATATCCGAGGACTAAGACGTGGCTGGGATTGTTGTCAGAAGGAGGCACTAGCATTCATTTCCGCCACCTGGCCAGTTTCAGCTTGGTGCCGCACATGACCTTCCACTGGCCCCTGATACACTCCGCTGCACTCACCTTGGACCACAACATAGACTGCCATATCCTGTTTGATGAACAATGACACGGCGACCACACAGCTGACTTTACCCTTCCTCTTCCACAGTGCTTGGCATCCCCAGATGCGGTACAAAAGGGGGTGGTGATGGACATGGCATCTGAATCAATCAAACACTCACACCCAGTCAAAAGATCTGGGTTTAATCCATCACCGTTCTTTAGCCCACTCTGCCACCCCAGTTCAGACATGGCTATATGCAAATCAGTCTGACCCTGTGCCTCGTGGAAACAGTCCAGCCCGAACTGCCAAGCCATGTCTTCCCTGGACCGGAAACAAGCTTCCGAGGACCGGTTTCTGGCATTCCAGCCGTCTTCAGCCCGGCTTGCTTCAATCCAGTGGCAAAGTGAGCAAGGGACTCACGTCTGAGCATACCCTGCCACACTTATGGCGGCCAAAAGCGGTACAAAAGGGGGTGGTGATGGACATGGCATCTGAATCAATCAAACACTCACACCCAGTCAAAAGATCTGGGTTTAATCCGTCACCATTCTTTAGCCCACTCTGCCACCCCAGTTCAGACATGGCTATATGCAAATCAGTCTGACCCTGTGCCTTATGGGAACAGTCCAGCCCGAACTGCCAAGCCATGTCTTCCCTGGACCGGAAACAAGCTTCCGAGGACCGGTTTCTGGCATTTCAGCCGTCTTCAGCCCGGCTTGCTTGAATCCAGTGGCAAAGTGAGCAAGGGACTCACGTCTGAGCAAATCCCCAGATGGACTCTGGCTGGCCCTCCACAGACCCATATGTGTAGTGTGCTTGGCATGGCCCTGCACCTCTGCATCTGCAAAACACCACTGGATGTGCAATAAACATCCAGTAACGCACTGCTGTGCCATGTCTTTCATCATCCATTTATGTGTGGATGAATGTAGAGACAGTGATTCCCCTTATGTCAATTATGCCCATCTAGTGGTATGCTAGTCACAGTGTGCTACATTGCCTATTTTGTGCCGTGTGCCGTGGACACTGCAACAGGGACACACACATTAGTCACTTCCTGGTCCGGACATGGACTGAACCACGCCCAGAGCCCCCGAGTCATAGTTGCAAGCCTTGCGCTAGTACGGAGTACACCAGACCAGACCACCTCACTTACGCTCTGAGGGGGGCCCACAGAGCTACCTGTAGTAGACGTTCATGCTGGTGTTGTGCAGGTCACTGGTCTAGTTGTCAGTACGTCACGTCCAATACCTTAGGGCAGGTTTGCACACATACACACCCATCGGGCACAGGCGTCACAGGCCATGTGACCCCGCAGATATAGGGGGCCTCTAACGTCACATTCCCCTCAGCCGGTGGTGACTGGATGACGGACGCTCCACAGTGCTCAATCATAAAGGGTCCATGAGATGTTGCGCACAAGGTCAGTGGCACCCAAGGCCTTGCAGCCATCACAGGCCTACCACTACGTGGCGCTGACTTAGGTTGCACAGGGTTAGTGGCACCTGAGGCCTTGCGGCCGTCACGGGCCTTCCACCACGTGGCTCTGACTTGGGTTTCACAGGGTTAGTGCCACCGGACTAGCTGAGTGGGTGTGCAGCCTGCGATGGTGACATGTGCACTGATGTAGTCTACGCCATTGATGACTCAGGACTCAGAGTCATGTGTGGGACCTGCCAGGCCATGGGGCGGGCCCGCGTGATATGGACTATGCCATGGTGGCGGGACCTGGGCCTGGAGCTTGCACAGGCACGTGGTGTGCCTACTGATGGACACACCGGCTTAAGAAGGTGGGCAGTGGGGCCTGTGTGCGCTGGGGTGGTGGTGTCTCTCTCTCTCTCTGTCTCTCCCTTCCTTTCCGTCCCTCTCTCTCACTCTCCCTTCCCTCTTTCTCTCTCTCTCACTCTCTCCGTCTTTCCTTCCCTCTCTTTCTCATTCCAGCTCACTTTCCTTCTCTGCTTCTCTGTGTCTCGCTCCTTTGATGTGCAAATGACACACGTGCTGATTTTGTGCTTTGTTTTCCAGGCTTTGACTTCAAGGTTGTCCCTGACGGACCCGACCGGAGTGTTACGCATTGTTGTTTAGTGTTGTGTTTCAATAAAGTTTTTGGTTGTAACTTCAGTGCTGTGTGACTGTTTCTCGTTCTTCTGACCACACATGTGTGTATTTATTTTGGCAATGTGTGTGATCATGTGCTTTTTGTGGCTCTTGTGTCGTGCACGGTATGTGTATGTCTGGGAGGGGTATTCCGGGGGGAGGGTCTGGGGGTGCTGGCGGGTGATGTTGGGGCCCTCATGGGTATCGGTGCTGCATGGTCGTTGTCTCCATGGCATAGGTGGGTCTTCAGGTGTGCCTCTTAGATGGGCTCCCTTTCATGCTGTGGGTAGTCATCCTGCTTAGCACCAGCAAGAGGCAGGTGTTAATTCCCTGCTGCTACCACAGGTTATTGTGTGGTTTTGACTCGCATCGCGGATCTGCCATTTCGTTGTGAATGTGGTGGTGTGGCTTTTTCGTGTGTATTTGCACAGGAATGCCTACTCTGCATCTCATTAGGGTAAGTTGGTGGTGTCCACCGTGGAGGTAAATTTTGAGGCAGTTATTGCAGGAATACTGGCGATGTAGGCAGTTTGCACCAGCTTGTGAATGGGATGTTAAATCTATCTCCGCTTTTGATGCGGTAAGGTGGGGATAAATCAGAGTTAAGTCCTTGTGAGTATCCCCCTCTGTTTCTATTGTCTTGACACAACCCCCTGCCAAGATGTTTCTCCAAAGTACCAACCTGCCAGACGCACAACCTGATCTGGAAGGTGTTGCCGAAATATTGTGACACACAAAACCATCAATATATATTTTATGTGTTGTCCATGTCTTCTGGAACTTTAAGATGTCATATTGTCTAATAAAAGATAACTAATATGGTATCCAGATCTTATATTGTAGGCCAGCAACATTCCAACTCAGAATTTTCGGTGTGGAGTCACCATGACCTGAGGCATTACCCATTCAGAAGACAGCATGAGCTTTAGAAGAGGGCAGTCTTTCAGGTGTAATAGGTGTTGCAATACATTGAATTATTATCTCCCACAAAACAGAAAGGGATAACAAGAGAAAATGATAAAAGGACAGGTCTATTTCCTTTTGCAACTGACACACCCTACCAACATACAGCTAGTAGATGGGCAAACAGACTTATGTAACAAATTACTGAAGTTGTCAGTATTTATACAAATTTGAATGTATCCCACCTCAAAGTCCATCATTGCAAATTATTGCTGGATATGGTTTTTACTCCTAAGAGGCTGTGCAAATGGGGGTGCCGTCCTAATTCCAGCCATTTCTGAAGTCATTGCACAGAAGCAGACACTGCACGTATCTTCTTTAACTGCAGTTTAATGCACACTTTTTGGCAAAAAGACTTTCATGGATTAACCAAACTCATGGGTATCAATATCCTTCCCTCAATGAAACTTCTACTGTTAGGCTCCAATAAGGACATCCCACAGACATACACTGGTGTTACATTCATGACAATTGTAATAGCCAGACTACAGACTGCAGGCAGGCGGGGACTGGTGGAATGAGATTTTAGACTTTTGTGATCTACAGATGGAAGTTATACAAAATAGTCATGATCGTTCTCATCTTAGAGCAATCTGGCACCCCAACCAGTGATCTCTTATGCGTAGATATTCTAAATACGAAATTGGATTGATTGTATTGATACATCTTTCCCAAAATAAAAGAAAAAAACAGTGTTGACGAAAACCAAACATTCATTTTTCCTATGCACTGACAGAGGGCATGTTAGACCCTGTTTGCCCCTGCAGGCTCCTCATAAGAGGTGGAGGAAGGGGCTTTGACCTGCTCTATCTGCAATGTACTATGTAAGAAAACAGCCCACTGCAAATGGATGCCAGTACTTCGCATGTCTGAAGATGTGCTTCAGCAACAGCTCCTCACACAGGCAGAATCCATATTATTTATCAGATATATGGTGTGTGCCCATTGAAATGCACTATATCTGTATCTGCTAAAGTAAGGTTGTAAGGACACTAATCCATGCAGACCTATACCCATAGATAATCCACACAAGGCAGCAGTGGTGGGATCCCAATCCCTGCACCAGATTCTGATAGGGCTTGGGATTCCAGCGCTATCAGAAGCTAGGGAAGAGCTTCACTCAGATCTCCCTTGCATCCATCTAGCATGTTCTGCCCTTTCTGGCTCCTCAGTTGCACTGCAGGAATCGTGCCTTGCTAGTTCCTATGTTTAGTGCTGTATTCCTGGCCTGCTGGTGCCACTGAAGAATCACCGGCAGAGAAATCCATGGCAGTAAAAAAGGAACTCTACTGTGGTTGCTCTGTACATATGTGCATGAGAGTAAGAGTGAGTGAGTGTGTTTGTGTTAGAAATGGGGGTCTCTAGTTGGCCGTGGCTGGCCACTGTCCAAGTAGGGACCCTTCTTCCTAAGTCAGAGTAAGGGGGCTACACCCTTTTGATAACCAGTGCTCAACCCTGTGGTAACGTAGCACGAGCAGCTAGGCTTATCTCAGAGGCAGTGTGTAAAGCATTTATGATCATACAAAGAAACACAGTGAAGGACACTACAAAGGAACACCACACAAGTAGGTATAAAAAAATAAGTATCTATATATAGACTTAACAAAAGACCTAAACGGTAAAAAGCCACAATACTGCAAAATGGGGGTACTCTTGAAAAGCTGGAAAAAGAGTTCAAAGTGTTCAAATAGGGTCCAGTTTAAAGCAGGGGTCTCTGCGACCCTTTTACTTACAAAGTACCTGAAGTTCGTAGCAAAACAAGCAAAATGTCGCAAACGAGCTGTAGCAATGATTTTCCCCACGCTAGGCCGGCGAAGCGTTTAATCCTTGCCGCAAGGGAGGATGGTGTGCCGGTCTGAATTAGATATAGTAAGTGAAGGAGGTAGAAGGGGTGAGGGAGAGTGAGCAAGGAGAGAGACGGAGGAAATTAAAATGAGTGAGCAAGTGGTGGTGTGTGAGTATGTATTTGACTGTCTGTATGCAGGACAGGCTGCTCCCTGGTTCGTAAAGGTTATGTCTGAGCGCTTCATTCTGACACTGACAGCTTCTCTTACCTAGAGATTTGTCATTGGCCACTTTGGCAACCATTTCTTGTCATTTTCAATTAATAAATTAAATTATAAATGCAGGAACATTAGCACAATACCCCAAACAGCCCTCCACGAATAATCACACCAGCAGCATCCACCATGAAGTCATGTGTCATCTGCGTTACAGTGAGCTTGTAAATGGGACCTTCAGGAGGGTTCGGGACTTTGCAGAAATAGCCCCAAGCCTTAAATACTGAAAACTGAATGAAGAAATGCGCAATTGCACGGACATTGGCAGACGGATCGCACAATACATGTTAAAATCTGTTTAATCATCAATGTGTAGAAAAATACAGAAATTATTCAATATTAGCCAATTATGTGCCCAGCACCCTGGACTTTTAGGAGTCTTCCATTAGATTTCTATAAAATGTGTCTTTATATTGAAAATAGATCTGCCCTTAGGTGCACACGCTCTCCCTCTTCAGTGAAATCACGACACCCTCCATCCCACCACCTTTAATACAATGTTCACGAAAAGAGTAGCATCACCAGGACAACATGGCGGAAGTATTTCCCAGCCCTGGTTCCTCCCCACCGTATTGGCTTTCCCCCAAAATAATTTTTCGACGAAATATTATATAACATTTCTGTACAAGATTCATTTGAACTGAAAATAAAGGGGCAGATTTACAAGCCCCTTGTGTCATTTTTGCGCCGCTGTTGCATCACTTTTTGTGACATAGCAGCGCCGTAAAAATGAGGCACATAATCAACGTGACGCATCTAGGGAGATGCATCATGTTGTAAAGCCCTGCTTCACATTATACCTACGTCATGTATTATGTATGTAGGGTGGGTGTTCCACGCAAAAAAGCCTCGTAGAAGAGATGCAGTGAAATCTACAGGATTTCACTGCGCCACATCTAGGACGCTACTGCATCAAAACCTTACGCCTGCCTGGAGCAGGTGTAAGGAGTGACACAGCACAATGAGGATAGGTCTCATCATGCATTGCTGAAGTTGCGTCATGCTTGCGACACAACTCCAGCAATGCATGACTTTTGTGCAAACAGATACTTCAGAATTTCCTATGAATCTGTCAATCCTTCCACCATGGTGCACCGTATTGTAAATATGGCACATCCAAGGAGGCGCAAAGGTTTCTCAGGGTGGCGCAGGGAAAGTGACGCATCTCTACATTTGGTGAAAATTTACAAGAAAGTGACGCATTTGTAGAGATGCGTCACTTTCTTGTAAATCTGCCCCAAATTGTACAGTGGAGAGCAAGTACACAGTCTAGTTATATTGATATTTATATAGCACTTTTTATGCTCCTCGGGATCCCAAAAGCGCTTTATTGGTGGGCAGCTACAACATTGGTATTGAGCTTCATACCCCTGCGATGATGTGATTGGTATCGGGTTCCGGGTAGTCTATCGGAGTACACGGTTGAGAGGGTGTTCAGTGTACTTTGGCCTGTAGTCCAGATCTGTCTTTGTTCACACACTGGGGTTACTCTGACCTATGTGTTGTTATCCTAGTACTCATTTTGCCTCTATCACTCCTGCTGAGTGACATGCCTCATTTTCTCAGTAGAACTTCCTTATCTTTTGTTTAAACCTTTCATGGTTTGTTCGGTGAAGTTCAGCCTGTTTGAGTGGGCGCGCGCATTGTTAATCTGGCCCTTTGCAATTCTTGCCTCACTAAAAAGTATTTTACGCTCGGCGCTTCCTGCAGAGCTTGTTTGCCCAAAAAGGAAAAATAGCTTTTCTTTTTCCTGGAAACCTTCATCCGGGTTACAAGCCTCCGAGGCACGACGAACTCCCATCTTCTCGGACGTGTACCGGCGTGTTCTTTGGGCTAACTTGTGCGTTATATAAAATATAGTTTTTAAAATAATATTTTTGTGATTTTTTTTTTACAGGGTGTAGATCCTGGTTACTGATCCGAAGCACTAAACGAGAACAGGGTGGTCTGGCTTGTTAGCAGTTTGGATAAAATCAATTTATGGGAAACATGAGCGAGGAAGACATTAATGGCATGTGCTGTCAGGAAGACTCTGTAAACCCACCGGTGATGGTGCAGAGAGGTAAAATCTTTGGGAACATGAATAGTAGACATTATTTTTTCTCCTCGCCATTAAAAACAGCCCCAGATGAGTTGAGGAGTAAACAACCAATGTGGGAATACTAGTGCACTTCCTGTCAATGTCCACCAATGTCTCCAGCAGCATTTTTCTGCTGCACAAGACGTGTGGTAGTCATCAATGAAAACAATCTTTCTAGCACTCATTCCCAAATTTCTAGCCGGTGCTGAGGCTGACTGTAATGCTATTGCTGCTGCAGCTACTATTGCCATATTTACTGGCAACATCTTGTTTGGAGCCTTTATTTTTGCAATTTTGTTTAGGACAGACATGGCCTGAAGGCATCAGAACACTTTGCAACAAGCAGGAATCATGGGTTACTGTGGGTTACAGTTATAGTAATTAAACTCGGATGTTTACATCGGTAGATGTGAGCAGGAGTTACCATAAGAGGCAGTTACAGTAGTTGGTCAGAGGATATACACAGTAAAAGCATCAATTTCGATGGTGGGGTCAAATACCAAAGGCAGTTCACATCATGGTGGTGAGAGTACGTATGTCTGGTCGAGAGTTATTAACCAAGATGTTTGTCAAATAGAAGGAGTTTGAAGTCCTTTTTGAAGGTGGCGAGGCTGGTGGTTAGGCGGAAGGAGGGAGGCAGAGAGTTCCAGATTCTAGTGGCACTACCAGAGAAAGACTGGTTCATATTACATCCTGGGCTGAAGGTGAAGGGTTCCAGGAGCGGGGATTAGGCATTTCTGGAACCCCTATTTGCTCTGGAGATTTTCAGTTTTTCATTTATATGGGAGGGTGAAGAGGAGTGCAGAGCCTTGTGAGTAATGCAGGAGGTTTTGAATTGGGCCCGCACTTCAATGGGAAGCCATTGGAGGTTTAGCAGGGCAGAGGAAATGCTGTCAAACTTCTTGATATAGAAAAACACAGTGGTTCTAGACAATCCTTATCTATACTCAATTCTATGTCAGTAATACAGTATACTCCTGTACATAATTCATAGAGGCCGTAGGCACATTTATAAAGTAAAAGAAAACATCAAATTATAAAAATTTTCTTAAACCAATAGAAACCCCCTTTCCTTTTACTGATTAGTCAATCCTTTTTACCGAATTGAACTCCCAAAACTGCAAAACGCCCGGAAGGTCTCTCGCCACTCCTATACAGCTAGTGAGTCTACTGTGGGTACCGGTGCACATTTTTCCTGTATGTCTGTTTATTTATAAACACCCCAGTTTGTCCTAATGTCCCACACTTTTGATTCTTAGCACTGTGAAAATTTTCTCTGTCCCTGATGAATCATTAGGATTTGAACAAAGTCAACCATAAAGTAGTCTCTTGGTTTCTCACCGCAGCCTTCACCTTGGTGAGCAATTTTCTTTAATTTAACATGGCTGTATTCTACAGGCACACATTTTTGCACTTTTAACAAACCAACTGTTCATGGGGGTCGTGCACCTTGAAAAATTCTTTAGCCCTACCTGGCAACCCTTCCGAAATCTATGGTTATCTTCACGTTCCCCTTCCCTGTCCAGAGGAAGACCCGCAGGAGAGGAATCCACTTACCCTTTTGCGTTAGGGTCGAAACGTCTACATCCCCTGAGTGGACCTACACCCAACATTCATCCCCCTCATACCCCAACCACAGATGAAGATACACTGTGACAAATATTTTTGAAAATTAACAGAAATTTGAAACTGTGTGTAGGGGTAGGCCGTATACTGTAGGGATACCGGTTTTGTCAGGATTTCTTGCCGGATCCCATTTGCTTCAACATATTTGAATTGTCTTCCAATGCCATATGATTTTTCATCTCCATTTTCTATTCTTCACATGAGCACTTACTTTCACACCCTAACTTCTCCCTTTGACAATAACCGTGTGAATATTATATGTTGCATATTATGCCTCTGCATATGTGGTTCGTTTTTTGAATGAATACTTAGCGCAAGTGAATACATTGAATTTTGCAAGTTAACTTATTGTAAGTGGCCTGCATTTTATAATTTGATCTTTTCTTTGACTTTATAAATGTGCCTACAGCCTCTATGAATTGTGTACATGAGTATACTCTATTACTGACATAGAATTGAGTACAGATAAGGATTGTCTAGAACCACTGTGTTTTCCTATATCGATTGATACCCAGGTCCTATAGCTTCACTGGGTTACCCCATTTATTATAATGGTCAAACTTCTTGAGGCCTAAATCAAAGTGTGCTGCAGCATGCAGTGTTGCTCTCAGTGGGCCTAAATGAACTTTGGGAATTCCCGAGAGAAGGTCTAGTCTGGACAGAATGAGAGACTGCACCACAGTTTTGAGGTCTTGTTACGGAATCGATTATCTGACGCCCCAAAGCTGCCTAAGTTGGTGTTGTGCACTTTTAGCCATGGCGCAATGTGATTGTGAAGATTGAGATGATTATGAAGAGTGATGCCAAATGATCTGACACTCTGGCCAATGGCGAGTTACCCATCGAAAGCAGGAAATGTAGCCATCCATTGTTGTACTGGAGTTTTTCCTTCCAGAGGTGAGATCAAAAAGATTTCTCTTTCAGTTGGGTTGCTTTTTAAATGGTGGTTGAACATCCAGTGTTGAACTTTTAGGAGTATTGTTGAAAGCAGAGCAACTGATGAAATGTTATTGTATATTTGGATGTCATCGGTGTAGAGGTGGAAGAGGATCCCAGAGTTTCTGACAATCACATAGTGGTCCTAGATAGAGATTAAATAGGTTTGGGAGAGGATCGAACCATGAGGGACCCTTGGTGAACGCTGACTGGTCTCGAGACTAAGTTGCCCATTTTCAAAATCTGGGAATGGTTGGTTAGGTATGAAGAGAACCAGTTGAGGACTGTGCCACAAGGAGCCTATTTGCAAAAATGCTAGTGTGTGTTTGCTGTGGCTGAGTGGCTGTATTCTCTGTTTATGCAGTTCTGTGCAATATGTAGACTCCAATTTTCCCGAGGGCCTTCTATACCAATCAATACATTTAAATAAAAAATTGTGGCACAGCAGCACGCATGCTATGGATTGAGCAGGTGACTACTGGGCAAGATCTGCTTACTAGCAGGCAGGAGAGAACAATCGTGATGTGTTCTTGTTCCTGTTTGCTTCTGTCTGTGATTCCTGGCTGAGGGAGCAGAGCAGTGCATAGTTAGGAGCAACGGGAGCCACATGATCTTCAGCTTCCAGCTGCGGAGGAGGGAGGATAGTGAGCGAGAAGAAAGGGAGGTGAGAATTGGAAAGAGCTGGTGGATGCTGGAAAGTTTGACCGTGCCCTGAGGACAGTCCTCCAGCATTTCACCAACAGCTGGCCCAGCCTGACTTAACATTCATTCCCCCTCACTCCACTCCTGCTGTAGAAGGAAGCAGAGTGCTCTGTGCTCTGAAGGAGCGAGTGTGGTGGCCATAGCCGACCGCCGCAAAGTGAGTGCTTCAGGCCCCATGGAAGTGACCCGTTTAGATCCAGGTGCAGCTTGAGGGACATCCTGGTGAGCCCTACTCACATGGCAAGGAAGAACCACAACAGCTTTAATCCCGTCAACCCCGCTGTAACAATCATAGACATCCACTGTGCTCAGTTCCCGCAAAGTCCCTGGCAGCCATCAACAGGCAACAGACATCAGTCAGACAACTTCTGAAAAATCCTGACCCAGTGACTGTCCAAAAGTCTTTGGTGCTCCGGCAAGACCCACGTGTGGGTAAGGATCCGGGGTGCGACAGTAGGTAGCAAGTGCGAGCAAGCGGCAGGCAGTCAACGTGAACTGGCTAATCCAGAGCCAGTGGGACCAGTCAGTAAACACCCTCGGAGGACTACGTGGTCAAGCTAGCCCACCCAGTGCAGCAGACCCATCCCAACCCTCTCCCCCGATGGACACACAGCAGGACAACAGAACATTGGCTACAGACCATAGCCAACACCCAGTTCAGACTTTCTTTTCACCACCAGAACCACACTCTTAATTACAGCATGGCCAAAAGTAAGCCAGTTACTCGGTCAAAATCAGCCACCGATGGGAACTACGAGACAGGCCAACATTACAGAAGCTCCCATAACTTTCCTGAGTACATGGAAGATAGGCCAGGCCCAGTACCATCCCCCTCAAAGTCTCCCAAAGTCCACACAGCAGGCTGCATTACTAATTTCTTGCAATACTTACATATAACAAGCACCACCCCTACAGTACATGCTGTTTCACCCCCAAGCTTCTCAAGCAGAAAACAGGGGGCTCCTTTCCCTTTGTAACCTTCAAGTACTTATTCCTGTCCCAGAATGGGCGGCATCCCTTGCCCTAGTGCACCCACTTGCAAGTCATTGCACAACATTTTTTAAGACATTTGAGACCGGGGTCTCTCCGGGACTAAAACTAACTACCAAAGGAAGAACTACAGCAAAAACGAGTGCCGCAGGAAGGCTCTAGCAGTTACTGCTCATATTCACCACCCACAATCTCTTTCTCCTCGGACCTCTACCCAAGTCACAGATCCAGACCCACCTGAAGCCTCCTATTAAAGGCGGGGCTTTCCCACCCACAAACAGAACCTGGGAGATCTATCAACATCCTTCCTACTTGATCTAGAATCTAAAAGCAAAAGAACATTGGAGCTTACTCTGCAGCTATTCAGAACATCCCACGGAACAAGCCCATAGAATTCCGGTTCTCCAGATATCAATAACTCCTATATGACGGCAGGTCCTCAATCCCCAGAACCTAGCGATGAACAATACATTACGGCTAGAACCTTACTATGGCAATCCTCCAAAATTGAATTTCAAATAGATCTTCTTTAATCCATAGCAGTACGCCTAGTGGCTCTGAGCAGGAAGGTGGACCATATAGAGAACAAACTTCATTCTATGCAAAATCAATGTTCCTGCTCAATCACCCAGTGTGCTACCCAACCTGTAGTTCTTACAGATTTGACCGACACAATCAGGGGTAACGTTGGACCCTTGCCAATCAGCCAGCACAGTGCCGAAAGCCGCACAAACTCGGACAATGAAATCTCAACCTGCCTTCCCCCTAGTTACATCATCGATCTTACTGAAAGTTCTTCAATAACATCCAGTTGCCAAGCCCTATCAGCAACCAGGCACTCTACTACCCCTGGATCTATGGAGATTTGCTCCAGCACTTTACCTCGGCAACAGGCCGAGACTGGGTTTGAACCTACAACCAGCTCCAAGCAGTGGAACACCCGCTTTCTAGGAAGGCAAAGAAAAAACCAAGAAAGCAACATAAAAAAAGCCATATAGAGTGGCATCTTTGTTAAATATCCATAACCACCTTACCCAGCAGCCATGTTGGCAATAGGACTCTGGGCACTTTACCACTTCTGTTCAGAGCTAAAGTGCAAATGCTCTCTATATAAATTGTTATTGTGATTGGCTATCCATGATTGGCATATTTGTTTTACCAGTAGGTCCCTAGTAAAGTGCACTGAGTGAGCCAGGGCTGGTGATTCAAATGCTACACTGCAGCACTGATTGTGCCACTCACATGAGTAGCCCTAAAATGGTGTCTCAGGCCTGCCACTGCAGTGCCTGTGTGCAGTTGCTAACTGCCATGCTGACCTGACGAGTGTCCACACTGGCCAGACCTAACCCTTTCCTTTCTGTACAAATTGGATACCCCTATGGAAGGCCCAAGGTACCCCCCTGGGCAGTGTATGTGAAAGGTAGAGCATGTACTAGTGTGGGTGACATCACTGGTATTGAATTGCAGCCATTTTCGCTTTTCACTATTGAAAGGCTATCTTGCCCATAGGCTATAATGGGGAATGTTGTGTATAATGTTCACCTGCATATTGTTGAGAACGGAAGTAAAGTCCTCCACAATTGTTCTAATTATAAAATGTATATTTATTAAGAGCTCCAGAGAGGAGTTGGTGTTCCCTCTTCAGCTGGCCGGTAACTGCTCTTGGAACACTCTCAAGTCAATGCAGGTAGTAAGACTGGAATACATAGCAAGTAACATTTAAAGAAACATACATAGTAAAGTAAAACCCTAAATACAACATATCCTCTTCTCCTCATATTCTTTACAATAATAACATTAAACGTAAAAGAAACATACACCACCTCTTTTAGGTTTAAGCATAATGTTATGGACATAACCTTTCAGTTCCCCAATTTCTTCAGAAAACAAATTATTTATCCCATCCACAATTGACTCTGTTGTTCTCTCATCAACCACAATTACTTGGTGAGTAGCTCTTGGGTTTATGATAATATGCAAATCATACTGGTGTGCCCATCCTAAGATTGGCGGACCGCTATGAGCTACATACACTTTTCCTTTCACAGACCTGTCATGAAACAAAATATCTGTTAACATGTAACCAATGATATAAATCTTCTCTCCTTGATATCCACTGGGATCAATGTCCTTTGGAATTAGCTTAACATCAGGCCAATTTTGTTTAAACATTTCTTTAGGAATAATGGTCCAAAATGACCCAGAGTCAACCATTAGTTGAATCTGTTTGCCTTATACGAGAAGCATTGCTTTAGGTGTCATTCTTCTTCCAGGTGACATTTCATCATCCTCTACACACAAAATGTTATTAAGGCCATCAATATCCTCCTTTACATTCCCATTACTGTTTTGTAAAACAGCTACTTTAGCTCTATTAAATGTCTTACACATTTTGAAAAAATGCCCTTTACGCCCACATTTTTTGCATTCCTTATCCAATGAAAAGCATTTTTTATAATCTGCTGTGTGATTGGTGCTTCCACATCAAGTACACATTTTCTCTAGTGTTTTATTTTCAAAATTATTAAATGAATTACTATTGTTCTTTTTGACGAATGCACCTTTATCACCTGTCACACTACTTTTCCTACCACTGACAGCAGCTACTTCTTCCTGTTCTACACAAGATACTCCAGTACTACTTGTACCTTCCTTCTTTTTCATTTCTTTCATGCATGCATCTGACTCTTCAACTACCTTCGCAATATCAATAGCATTCTGTAACGTTGGGTTCTTCGCTGCCCACAATCTCTCTTGCATTTTTTTATTACGACATTGTACGATTAGTGGGTCCCTAATCATTTCATCCCTTATCGCACCAAAATTGCATTTGATCGATAACTCTCTAAGTCTTGTTACAAATTGATCTATTCTTTCATCTTGCCTTTGAGGTTGCGTGTAAAACTTTTGTCTAGACATTACAATATTAACCTCCTTAGCATATTGGTTTTTTAATCTTGACTTTGCTTCCAAGTAAACATTAGAAATCGCCCTACCCTCAGCATCAGTACCCGCAGGTAAATATTTGAACGCATGTTGTCCCTCTTTTACCAATGTGCTTAGTAACAATGCTTTTTTCCTTGCAGCACTAAATTCTTTTCCATCTAGCGCTTAAATATAATTTTCAAATATTGTGACCCATTCATCCCATTTAATTGGAGGATCACCACTTTGTTGTAAAAATAAAGGAGGTGGAATAACCGTAGGATTATCCATAATGTTAATACATACAGTGCAAAAACTAATAGTAAAATATATTGTAATATAGACACACTGTTAATCGAGGTATAGTTCACATATCCAGGAAATAAATATTGTTGAGAAGTCTTCTTTTATCATATATGGCTGTATATGAAACGAATTCCTTGCCTCCAATCGTTTCCCCCCAAAAAAAGAGTTCTTTGGTGAAAGTACAGAATGAGCTGTTGCGCTGCAAACTTACATTGAAATCGAGTCTTTAACCCCTCCCATGCTCGTGAAGGAAAAGTTCCGTCACGAGCCTCGGGTGGGCTGTGCTGGTGACGGAACGGTTCCATCACGGCCCTCTCGCCGCGCCTGTGCGGCGCGAATTCCACGCCTGCGCTAACGTTCTGAAGCGCGGGGCCATGACGGAACCGTTCCGTCACAAGCACAGCTCACCCGCGTGCCGTGACGGAGCGGTTCCGTCACGAGCACAGGACCGCTGCGCAGCCCCCCCAACCCCTTAGCACTGCAGCGGAATAGCCGCCGCAGAGAAGGGGTTAATATACAACAAAATATTTTCCTTTTAAAAAAAAGATTCCTCTTTTAAACGCAAAGTGTTCCGTAAATAAATCTAAATACCCATAAACCTACTTCAAAACTTTTCCTTTTAACCCCGTCATCCTCATTCCGATCCCGATCTCAATCCAATCTGTGCTTTGGTAACCAGGTAACCAGTTATAAGATTTTAAAAATGGCTGCCACGTTGTTAACGTCACTACGCTAACAAGATGTCACAGCCTCATCACGTCGTACACGTCACGTCGAACCTGAAGAATACTGAGGAGAATGTTACGCACATAATGTAGCTCGAGGCAACACATTTAAAATGCGCAAACTCTTAACTTCTCCAACGGTAAGCTTCACAAGCTTCATGTAATTAATATACTCCAAAAATCGTATGTTCTTGAGAAATTGCACGCTTCTATATCACCACACCAGACACTGTGCCACGATAGTCAGAAACAAGTCAAATTTGACAAAACGGAAAGCAATCTTCCTTTTTTCAAAGAATAAACGTATCCACTTCAAAATAGAATAAGCATTGCAGTCTTACATCTTTTATTTATATTCATGCAGGCGTGGGTTCCTCTTTTTTCCCGAAAGTATTCACTCGTTGTTCTTCAATCGTAAATTAATCTATAGTGGTCCTTTTTCACTAACGGAGCCGGTAGCTCACTCTGGGCTTAATTTTCCTTTACCAGCTGATCGTCGCCATCTGTTGTGAACGGAAGTAAAGTCCTCCACAATTGTTCTGATTATAAAATGTATATTTATTAAGAGCTTTAGAGAATAGTTGGTGTTCCCTCTTCAGCTGGCCGGTAACTGCTCTTGGAACACTCTCATGTCAATGCACGTAGTAAGAATGGAATACATAGAATGTAACATTTAAAGAAACATACATAGTAAAGTAAAACCCTAAATACAACACAAATCTTCCCATAGTAGCAAGATAGAAAATTTAAGTCTGGTATCCCTGAACTCAGAATTTAATAACACATCTTTTAGGAAGGACGTTTATTAAATCCTGTGTTTGAAAGCAGCACTTTTAGAAAGTGGCTGCTTTCTTGTCTGACCTTTCTATGTGCCTTTGGCTGTTTGTGAATTGACTGTCTGGTTTGTGAGTGACAGGACTGGAGTATTCCAGGAGACAGAATGAGTCCGCCCAGTAGTGAATAGAGAGATCTCATCTAGATGGGAGGGAGGGGTTGCACCTGGGACCAGAATAGGACTGTGCCTGCCCCCAACAGTGCTGGCTCCACCCCCTGTGGTGCGTCTGATGTCTCTGCCCTGCACTAGGAAAGGAGAGAAGGAATCATGTCAACAAAGTGCTCCAGGACTGTGCTTTCCCTCCACAATGCTGGCTCCACATCCTGTGGAGCGTCTGATGTTTCTGCTCTGCACTGTGAAAGGAAAGAAGGAGTCATGTAAACAGAGTTCTCCAGAACTGGTTTGGACAGGGCTCAGAGCCCTCCTGCACAAAGGGAACACAGACTTTTTGGGGTATAAGTACAGGACCCCAGATCACTGAACTTTAGATTATCCTGGAATCAAGAAGGAACCTCTGCCAAGGAGAAAGCTGGAAGACTGAAGAAGAAGGACTGACCTGCTGTAAGGCTGACCTGCAGTTGCTTTGCTGCCAAGGAGATTGGAAGGACTTTGCTGTTGCTTTGCCCCCTTGCTTGAAGAGATCTCCAAGGGCCTGACAAGAGCTGGCTCCCAGTTACGAAGTCCCAGGAAAAAAAGGACTTCACCCCCAGCTTCCCCCCTGAACTCTGCTGAGAGAGTTCAGCCCTTCCTGGAGTGCTGAGTCCGACTGAGGGGCCTCTGGAAGTTGTGGCCTACTGTTGGGTCGCTGGACAAGGAGAAACAAAGACAATCTACTATTTTTCACTCATCGCTCGCTTGCGAAGCGCATCCCCAACAGTGCGAGAGAATTCCCGCCGCCGCGAAGATCGCCTGTTGCCGCTGCTAGAGCCGACGCATCCTTTGTTTGCGGAACGCACCGGCCTGGTGCGGGAAGATTCCTGTCGCTGCGAACATCGTCGCAGAGCCATCGCATCAAGGGGCCGTGAGAGGAGAAGATCGACAGTGCGCATCGCCGCCGCACCCGAGATCATTGCCGTCTCGAAGATGGTCGCATTGTGCCTGTGCGAGATGCTTCCTACTGAACCTGCGCACCGGAATCCACTCAAGATATCACATCCCTCCCCATACAGACCAGATTCGTCGTTACACGCCTGCTGCGTCCAGCGGGGCTGTCGCATCGCCTCCCCAGGGTCTCAGGAGTGACGCATCGATTGTTTTTCAACGCTGCAGCTTCCATTTGGATCCTTTGTCACATATACAGGCACTTTGGGCCAAACGTGACGCAACTGTGGATTATTTTGAAGCAAACCCTAGAACTTTTGAAAATCATATTCTTGAACTGTGCATGTTGGATTTTTGTCGTTTTGGTCTTGTGTAGTTTAGATAAAGATACCTTATTTTTCTAAACTGGTTTGGAGTCTATTTGTGGTGTTTTCACTGTGTTACTGTGAGTGTTGGTACAAATACTTTACACATTGCCTTTGATAAGCCTGTCTGCTCCTCCCAAGCTACCAAGGGGGTGAGCAGGGGTTATCTAAAGAGTGTACCCCCTTACCCTGACTAGAAGCAAGGGTCTCTATTTGGACATTGGTACGTACCTCTGCCAACTAGAGACCCCCAGATCTAACACCCTCATTTTCTAACAAATGACGCACCAAAGCTGGGAACCTACTCCATGCTAAAATGAGCAGATGGCACTAACTTGGGCTCCATCTCCTCTGTCACGTCTTACCATCATGACTCTCTGAAAAAAAATCACCTTCATTTCTATTCAAAGAACCATTCTTTCCTGTAATCCCACTACCAATATTCAACTCAGACACCAGGACCTGCCAGATCATCATCTTTTCTGACGGCACTTCGAACTCTGTCAGCAACAGGTACATAAAGCTCCGAGCCTAGGATGCCTGGCCTCAACACACATCTATAAATCACTTCATGGAATGTGGCAGGCAGCCAAAAATTCATCACAGCAAGTTCCACCTTGAATATCTCCACAATAGGGACATTCTCTGTCTGCTGGAGACCTGGGCCACAGATACAACAATGCTCACAAGATATTATGAACTACACATTAAGATTCCCAGGCGCAACATCATTGGGCAACCATCTGGAGGTCTTTCCACCTTTATCAAACATTACCGAAGGGTCGTGACTATTGTAATTCCCATCACGCCAACTGAGTTACAAATCCTTCTTATCAGCGGGTTAAAAAACAAAAATCAGCTGCTCTGACTATTGCTAATCAACTGCTACATTAATACCCCATTGCACCTGAAAAACCAGGCTCTAGACCATATTGCTGACATCATTGGAGACCTCCTCATCAAATACACACACCACCACCCAAACTTAGTTAAGGATTTCAACAAGATCACTTAGCAAACCTCCAAAACACCTCGGGTCATCCAAGGAGGATGCCTCATTGAAAACCCTTCTTGACATCCATTCTTTACTATTCGCTTACACTGTCAAACAGGTCCAAGGTCCATCATGGCCCCCTATTCCTACTTTCAGAAACATTCCATCCATTAAATACAACTTCTTCAGCGATTCGCTGTTCACTGATCTTTGTTACTTTGATGTAGATGATATGAAGGAGAGTGAGCACAGACCTCTCCGAGCAATTTTCACACTTTCCAGCAAAGCAACATTCCAACTCATGCTGCTTGGTGTACCAGGAGAGGAAAGTCACAAAGTTCTTTGCAGAATAAAATGGACTGCACACCCTGGCCCTAAACTGACTGGACTGCTTGGATAGCAACAAAAGAGGCACTTGCCACAGCCTTAGGCCCCGTGGGAACACTAGGCCAACCTTCCAACTGACTTACAATTGGCATTGAGGGGCTCACTAGCAATCTCCTCACGGCGCGAGCATAATTTTCAAACCCCTGTTTCATCAAAAGAAGCCAAGGAGCTGTTGGCAAGCAAGCAGAGATTCCGAAAGGCATAAAGGAAAACCGGGGAGGCTGCAAAAAAGTCCACGGCCAAGTTCTCTCAGCTCTCCGAACCATGTACAGGAAAATAGTCTGGCTACATTGAACCAAACAGATCGAAGCCGACTGTGCCATCACACCAAGCCAAAGGAAAACGGTGTAGCAGATAGCATATGGGTCAGATATGTTAAGCAGCTCTACTCCCTAGATTTGGGCAGAACAAGAACATTGAGCCAACCAGGGTTCCCTCACCGCCCGGACGCACAAGTCACCAGTGCCTAATGGGATGCCTGCAGCTGTGTTTGAATCTCCCAAACCTTTTGGGCAGGAGATCTCATGCCACTCTTCAATCATGCCTGTCTCACAGCCTCAATCCTGCTGTCATAGAAAGGATCAATTCTCTGTCCAATACATAAAAAGGGAGACCGCACCAACTTGGCCAACTACCGACTTATAGCCTTGTTGGACCTCGATGCTAAAGCCTCCCCTCAATCCCTACTGGGCGAATTGGAGTACTGGGCAGCTGAGAATAACATTCCCCGCCTTTTCCCAGTCAGGATGTAGACCAGATAGCAGGGCCATTGACAACATCCTAGCTCTGTCCTATCTGTCCAGTCAAGCAACATTGGCCAAGCAACCCCCCCATATTTGTTGTTTTGTGGACCATAGCACATAATTCAATAGAGTTGATCTGGGAACATTCTGGCACAAATTAAATTCCTGGGGGATCCCTTCTCAACTCCTCAAATTCATCCTGTCCCCACATGGGTCAGGATAAAAAGCAGTCCCACCACAGCAATGGAAATAAAATCCGTCCAACAACTGCCTAAAACAAGGCTGCATGCTGGTCCAGCTACTTTTCAACCGCTACACCGCCGACCTGCTGAAATCTTTAGAAGTAGCCAATGTAATCACCCCCAGACTGGGAAGAACACATCTACAGACCCAGAAATGTGCAGATGGCATAGCCATCATTGACCATAAACGAACCGGACTACAGAGAGCCCTTAATGCTCTCCAGTGTTATAACTGAGAGAACAAACTCCTGGTGAATCAGGCAAAGACCAAAATAATGGTGTTTGGCAAATACCCCGTAAAAAACCTGCACAATGGCAATTAGTAGATGAGCAAATATCCATCTGCACAAGCTATAATTACCTGGGAGTCTGGTTCAATGAAGGGGCCAAACCAGGGGCACACCTCAAATATCTTAGAACCAAGGGAGCTGGGGTTATCCACAGCCTGAAATGTTTAAACCACCAGCTACACAGTCCAATAGCTGACCCAAAAGTAAGTGTCCTCTGAGCTAAGCTTGTACCTGCCCTGAACTATGGTCACCTAGACATCCCCGAACAGCTCGACTCCGGACTCATGATCGCCCAAACAATGACCTACAGATAATCTACCACCGGCATGCAAGGAGAGCCAGGATGAGGGTGCAGCTGGATCTGGTAAGTCCGGACCGGACCGTACCTGCCTAGACGACATAACAAAACAATACTTCACTAATGCTTCAGCCCCATCTCTTAAAGCCCAACTTAAAACAATTTTTGAAGAAGAAGGATCCCCATGGCACACACAGCTCTTTCTTTTCAGTGTCCTGAAGATTGAGGCAACAAATCTGAGCAACTATTCCTCTGCTCCCATGGAATAAGCAGTGAATGCACAAGCTGTACAAGTCTCATTCGAAAGGGACATTGAAAGGCTCCAACACAGGCTGCTCCTCACAGCTCTGGACGCCTCCTACATCCAGGGAAACGCCCAGCCATACTTCAAGTATTCCTTGTCTGCCCAGGCTCGGAAAAAAAGCACTTACATGAGTCTTCAAGTACTGCCCATCGCAGAATTTAACCCACACTGCCCTCGCAAGGACATGTTATCTTCCTGTAGGCCATGTAACTATCACTCTGAGTCCTGACTCCACTTGCTGTGCTGTGGCCCCCACCTTGCTAATGGTCGACTTCGCCTCCTAATTCCTCTTTGCCGTGCCAATGGCCTCAGACTCTGCAGGGAGGCAGCAGACAAGTGCTTTTCTTACAACACCCGCAGTCCCTTGCAAAGATGGGGACATTTGTAGACGCCATCTGAGCTGCACTGTCTACTGTAGAACCTACTGGGTGGAACTAGGAGGACATGAGCCCAGAACCACCGATCTTTTTAAGGAAAAAAATACTTTTAATCGTCAATTTTATGCATTTCTAAGAACATGTTTTTGTATCACTTATTTATTTAACCACTCCTTTAAGTTATATACATGAAATGATTTTAAGTAACCGACAATAAATACAATTACATTAAATTACTGGACAGGGCTCTCACTTCAGTATTTCAAATTTGCCCCACAATCCACAATGGAAGTGTTGGCCTGCTCTCAGCTAAGGTGTGGCTTGCTCGGGAGCAAGCCTAAGGGAATTGTGAAGGGTGTTGATTCTATATTAAGTTGCCAGATGGTTCTATAGTAGAGAAGAAAGGGTACACTCGTGCATGGCTCTCCTTGCCCCTGCACACATATGCTTTAGTCCTTTCACCAGCTAAATAAATGGGCCATGTTTATCCCAAGGGTGTAAACATAACCACCAGAATACTTTTACCGAAAAACAATGTAGTGAGGCAGGCAGCTAAGAGTAAAAGCACACATTCATATCAATATGCAACATGTAGATAGGTGGAGTGTAACCAGCACTGGAATGCAGAGGGAACCAGCCTGATCCCGGATCCTTCAGCTATTATTGAGCCAGATCTGTGATCTGTGTCACCGCGGAGAAATATGCTGAATTTGTCTCAGGAAACAATTCAGCAGTGCCCGGAGGTTGTTTGCTATCTGATTGGAGCAGCAACATACAACTGGGCCCAAAGCAAAGGCCGAATTTAAAGGAGTATCATCCTTCCTTCTGCTTAAGTACAATCCTGACTAGGAGTGACGTGCAGCGTAACACCCAGGTGCCAATGTAATGGGAAACAACGGCACACAGCTTGCTATTACCCCACAAGTTGCTAAGAAAAACTACAATTTTGAAGCAGGTTGTTGACATTGTGTGCAACTGCTGTATGTAAGAGGTATGCATGCACTGTATGTCTGGTGGATTAGTATGTATAAGTTTTTACACGAATAACAATTTAAAAAGCACCTACTTCTTTTAATTTAATACGTTTATGAAATGAAATGAAATTAAATTAAATATTTATAAAGCGCGCAGATTTTCACAAGGAGTGTCCAGGCGCTAATCTCGAAACTGAAGCCTCATGTAGAATCACCCCAGAGTGTAGTTATTGTTGGAACAGCCACTTTTTAAGTTGTTTATAGCACTACTTATCCCAATGTAGGGTGTTAGAGCTCTTTACATCACTTACACACATTATGTATTGGCAATAAATCATACAAGTATGTACATGTACAAATTATAAATTGAAGATAAATCATGCACGTGTGTAAGTCAGTGTACAAGATGTTACATAGGACAATGAGGGTTTCAAGGTGTCTACTGGAGGGGATTATATCCTAAAATTGCATGACTGGGAGAAAAACAAAGTCATCATTTAAAACTTAACACAGTGCTTGGGGTTGCCTGTATTAATAGGACTTTATTACTACCCAGGGACCCTTTTAAGCGGCCTTATAATAACAGATTGAGAAAAAGGAATAATGGGGCATATTATCAAGCCTGTGCGCTAAAATTATCGCCGCTTTATCGGCCGAAAACGGCCGATAAAGCGGCGATAATGGGCTTGATAATATGCTCTGTGGAATTCCAATCGAAGCCCATGTTAGATGTCTTCACATCTAACATGTGCTTCGATTGGAATTCCATAGAGCATATTATCAAGCCCATTATCGCCGCTTTATCGGCCGTTTTCGGCCGATAAAGCGGCGATAATTTTAGCGCACAGGCTTGATAATATGCCCCAATGTTCTAAACCCATACCTTACAGTTTGCATGTATGTCCTTAGGAATGGTTCATCGCTCACTGTGCTATATTAGAAGGATTGCAAATTATGACCTGCTAGTAATAAAAGGATCTTCATGTCAAAAGCGGTAACCCACTTACCTATCTATACAACATAATAATCTGTCATCTACACGTTACCCGTCTTGATTTGCAGGAAACACATTAACCCTCTGTGTTACTTGAGTCAAACTGTGACTAGACAAAACAGCTAGTGCATTAACGACCAGAGGTAGCGTGCCATTATTATTATTCCTCGCGATTTACTGCACAAAAAGCTCTACGCAGCAGGGGCTTTACCCCCTTAAGAATGCGGCTGGTGAAGCCATTTAAACCATAACAGATTAACTGTCATGTTTCTCCTTGGTGCCAGTTTCTTTGTGACAGAATTAAAAAAAAACATTAAATATTAAGTTGACTGTCAGAATGCTTTTCATGAATCCGCCCCGCGTTTGTCCAATCCCCTTTAGTTGGCACATCTTGACGCCCAATTTATGGGTTCGCAGAGTAATGTTTTTTCCAATACTAGGACTGATTGTAACATTAGTCCAAAAGGCCCAAAAAACACACCAAGGAAGTGGCAGCTTATCAGTGAAGACATCATTGAAGCAATAGTGAAAAAGCAGGACGGCCCGGAAGGAAGATACACCAATCAAGGCTTCCCCTTTCATGCTGGCTAATGGCAAAATGCAGCATATTCAACAAAAGGTAATCCATTTGAGGTGTGAATGGAAATCTGCCTCTTCTGGGCCTGCAGCTTGGTTTTAATGCTTTTGATAAGCAGATCATGAATGCGCCAGAGTTTTACAATAGTTCTTCAACATCTGGGAACATCTCAGCTTTTAGGGTTCAGGATCCTCTACAAAATTTCCTCCATCCAGGGCCTGTGGACCAAACCCTTTTTTGTCACTCAAAACATTCCAAGTGAGCTGAAAGGTCATATTTTGGTAGCATCTACATCGAGATCTTTCAGCTACCATACCTTCTGAATATGGCAAAACTCCCAATACTCTGTCTATCCATACCCAAGATGGAAAGAAAGCGTTCTCCAACCATTCACTCAAAAGCTGAACACCAAAGACTGCTTCTTGAGACTTCTAAGCTTACCCAATCCACCTGCCTGATGAACATACCTCCATCATAGTATGAAAGCCTGGCGTGTGTGGTTTGCCATAGGCAGGAAAACAATCCACCCCATGACCTTGATGTGCATGATTTGATATTTATACAGCATCTTCCTCCAGCAGGTATTTAGCAAGAGTATGATGCTGAGAGAAAACAGGCAGGGTGGCAAGCTCCCATAACCACTAAAGGATAGTTTGATGGCCTGCCACACTAGGTTCAGCTCTGCCAGAAACTCTCCCGCAAAAGGATTTAATTATACTTACCCAAGACAGACACGAAAGGGAAGAAACCTGGATAAGCTCCTATAACTTTGTCTAGCAACTATTAAAATAACTTCCTCACTTTCCAATAAATCAAGAGAACAATTGGCATTGGCTCACCTTCTTTCATGCATCACCTGCTTCCATGTAAAAAAAAACCATGCCTACAAACAACTTGGTTATAGCAAGAAATGTACCCCATGAATGAGGACAGAAGGTTCCCCAGGCTGTTTCATAGTGACTTCCAAGTAATAAATCGTACATGACGTGCATCAGCCTGTGCTTTGAAATTACTAACCAGGTAATTGATACAGCATCATCCACATCTCCCAGAAAGAACATATGCTTATACACACCCAGTAAATAGTGCTTTAGTCATACTTCAAAGAAAGGTAAGCACTGACAGGATATGCAAGAAATCCTTGCGGGACACTTCTCTGGTGGCCTGTGCGGACTTCTTCTGAGGCCTCCATTACCAGTGCCCTGCAGTAATTGCCATTATGTCCGCCCCGCAAATTTGCTATTACTGGCAGCGGGGATAATTCAGGGGCGGGGAAAACATAGAAACAAGTTTTTGGGGACTAACGTAGTACTTAATTTGTAAAAAAAACATAAGTGCTAGGTCCCTCGTTAGGAGGCCTAGGGTGACCAACCGTCCGTAAATTTCATGGACAGTCGGTAATTTGGATCTCACATCCGTTGTCCGTAATGATCCCTTTTACGGATGTCTTTTGTCCATAATTTTGGGCATTGGGGAACATCAGTGTTCCCTTACATGTTGCCTCAGCTCCCTGATGGGGCTGCCTTGCACTTCTCCTTTTAGCACAACAGCAGCCCCACCCTGCCCTTTGTCATTCTGTATGTGACTGATTGCCACATACAGAATGACAATGGGCTAGTCTGGGCTGCAAAGCATGTGGTGGGCCTCCCCCAGCCTCTGTCTAGGGCAGGATATTCAGTCAGGAGGAAGAAATGTGAAAACACGCCAATGCTGCTGGGTGAGAATCCAGTTCAAGAAAAGAAGTTAAAACGAAGGGGCTAGAGTTCTTCATTTTAGAACTGATGCATTTTCAATATTATATTCAACAAAGCCATGGTTGCTGCTTTTGTATTTTATGCAACTAAAAACTATTGAAAATGCCACTAGTTCTGGCTTGTTATAGGTGTAATGATACTTATTGTTTTATATATCTGGATACAATGAAAGAAGAGGCAAGAGGTGTTTTAAGCTACGCCCTTAATTACATGGAACACCCCGTTTTGAGAGACCATCCCCCCCCCCAGTTTTTTCCTCCCACTTAAAGCCCTGGAAATAACACCATGTCACAGTCACTCCATGGCTTGGCACTGGGCATCATGCATGACTCATGACTTCCACTTTTTCAGATTACCTATGTGAAGGGGTATAGTGAACCATATCCCTACCCCCACCCCACCCCTTACTTTAGGAACTAGAGCAGTGAAATTCTTGATGGGCCTCTTCTATCTGCAACTCTGCACACAAAGGCTCTGCTTATAATTATTATGAAAAGCTGGGTGAGTGAGTAAGTGAAGGGATGGCTGGATGGATTAGTGAAAGGGTGAAGGGATACATTAAAGGGTGAATAGATGGATAATGAGATAAAACATGGATGGATGGATGAGTGAGTGGAAGGATGGATGAGAGAAAAGATAAACAGATGGATTTATAGGTGGAAGAGTAGACGGATGGGTAAAAAGGAAGGATGGATGAGTGAAAGGATGGATGGATGAGTGAAAGGGTGGTTGATGGGTGAGTGAATGGGTGGATGGATGAGGGAAATGATGGATCGATTGGTGAATTGATAAGTGAAAGGATGAATGGATGGATGGATGAGTGAAAAGGTGGATGTAAGGATGCATGAGTGAGTGAAAGGGAGTGTAGATGGACAAAATGATGGACAGATGAGTGAAGAAGTGAAAGGGTGGATATATGAGAGAAAGGGAGGATGCATGGATGACTAAAAGGGTAAATGGGTGAAAGGATGAATGACTGGGTGGATTGATGAGTAAGTGAAAGGATGGCTGGATGGGTAAAAGGGCAAATGGGTGGATGGATGAGTGAATAGATGGATGGGTGGAAGAGTGGATTGATCAGTGTACAGGTAGATAGGGTGAAAGGGTGGATGGATGAGTAAAAAGGTGGATGAAGGGATGTATGAGTGAAATGATGGATGGAAGGATAAATGATGGATAGGTTTGCAAATGATGGAATATGTTTGGATATGGATGGACTTACTTATATGCTAAGTTGCGACCTCCTCTTATGTGTCTGTAAAACGTACCTTTTGTCCCTACGTTTCGTCCTGAATTTTGACCTCCTGTCCTGAATTTTTACACTCACCATCCTGAATTTGCACCCATGCCAGTTGGTCACCCTAAGGAGGCCACCGCAGCTTGCACCACCCATTGCCCTTGCCAGCGCTGCTAATGACAGTACCAACACAACTACTACTCATCACACTCCTACAAGAATGACAATTCAGACTATTACAGGTCCCCAAAACTTTAAGAATGGCATGGGAGGCAGGTATTAGACATTTTAAATGTAGGATGAATTAATAAACAGCTCTTTTTCTGCTTAATACCAAATTAGCCAAACAGCGCCGTCATGTGGCAGACTGTTATAAGTGCCGGTGCTGACAATTAAGTGCTGGCGCCAAGCACCGGAAATCACAGGCTCAAATTAAGCACTGCAAACATGCATGAATGTGTTTTTGTGTCCATTTTTGCTTTTCACCAGTGTTTGACACAAAAAATCCAGCTGCTTTCAGCATCCAAAATCTCCATATGAGACACTGTTTCTCATACTTCCAAACAGGGTGGCAGGGCACACAAACGGCTGGTGCCCGATGGCCATATGGTACAAGCCAGCTGGTGGGCGTTTTTCTTACCTGCTGTAGATACACTGGCACCATTTGAGTAGATGAGTAGAGCTCAGTTTGATTAAGTGCAGAGCCTAGCTAGCTAATTTTTATGTTAAGAACTGAAACAGGGCAATCTGAGTATGCTCAACAAGTGGCTGTGCTCTTGACATCCTGGGGCTTGGGGAGTGACAACGAGTCCTCAGGAGTGGCACTGCTGTTTTTGAGCTCACAGTTCAAATTCAAATTCAAAATTAGCTTTATTCGGTGTTTTGACAAAAAACCATAAAAGCATACAGGATACAAAAATAGAAACATTAGCAGACTAAGTAACTTTCCGCGTTAAAAAACTTCTTACAAGATACATATCATGAATACAAAACAAGTGAGAATCATTAAAATGCGTACAAAATTCTAAAATTCATTAGGGACTCATGGAGTTCATACAGTGTCCTGTGTTGCGTATTATTTGATGTAATAAGGAACAAAGTAATACAATATTTTTTTGCTTTATCCATACAGTCCTAATCATTACCCATGGTCCCTCTGCACTTTACAATGAAGGTCAAAAATGTTATTGCTGTCACTATGGTGATTTCATCTTGCATCATGTACAATCTGACCAGTGCAGTTTTACAGGTTCTCAGTCCCCATGTTTTTAACAGTGGTAACAGGTATCTTTTTCTCCCCCATTGGTAAAATTTGCAGAAGAAAATGCAATGTATGTTTGACTGCTTAGACAGGTCGTCACATGGACATTTTGCCAAGTTAGCAGACCAATCGTTCGGGGCAGGAAATGATATTAACCTATAGAATGACTCCGTCCTCATTCGAGTCAGGAGCATTCTATGATAGCAAGAATAGATTGGGGCTAGGTAAGCATGAAGGCCTGTACCATCTAGTTAGTACTGGCACTACGTGGGGGTGGGATGAAACGTGACTATGCAGGGAGGCAGATTACAAGTGGTGGTCATTTAAGAGGCTTTGATTTTGTCCTCAGAAGCAGGCAGATAAGACCCTGGCGCCTGCTACCACCTTATCATGTTAAGAACTGTGAAAAGAATTAACGCTATCACCCAAAACGAGAAAAAAATATTCTTTTTTTAAAGCGTTATACTGTGAAAAATATTTATACCGGACAAAGGGAAGGGAGAGTAACACAATCGGATGAAGAAAGGGTCGCAATGTGGAAAGAGACAAAAGTCGAAGTGAGACGGGAGTGTGGATTAGAGTGACTAAAAGAATGGCAGGGGATGAAAAGGCAAGAAAGAGAGGAAAAAAAGTCTGAGGCAGCAGGAAAAGAATGCTAGAGATCAAGAAAGATGGAGGAGGACGGGGGAGACGGGAGAAGAGATTAAGGAGACGAAATGATGAGTGAGTGGAGAGAAGTGTGGAAATAGGTAACCTGTGAGAGTGAAAACTGGAAAGTGAAAGTGGAGAGGAGGGAGACAGGAAGGGGAATGAGAAAGTATGAAATAAGAGGAAGTCTGGAGAGGGTGTCAAAAGTTTCATGGTTTGGGTGAACATAGGAAGGGTGGATAGTCCCTTCAAAGAGCTAGGATAGTGCATGTTAGGTACTATCCATTCATCCTTAGTTTAGAGGTTGTTGACGTTCCTGGAGGTAGTGCTAAGTGTAGAGTGCAAAACACCATCAGAACTTCATAGGGATAGAACGGTAAAGGAAACTTCACCAGTGGATACTTCTTTGGTTTTAGTGATGTTTCCAGACACACGAGGACTTCCATTACTGACTGCAGCAAGGCAATACATGGGACACAAAATAATATAACATTAGGTGTAGTACAGGCACCAAGGAGGTCAAGGATCAGAGCGAAGTGAGTGAGTCTGACAGGAGAAAGACCGACTGGTGAAAAAGGGAAGGTTTGCGAGAAAAAAAATACCAAGGAGATATGCATAACGAGAGGAGGAGTTAAAGGCATGAGAGATAGAAAAAGAACTGAAGAAAAAGACCATAGTGGGGACATAGGAGTGGGGGATTTGTAGACGGACAGGGAAAGATAGGAAAAGAGAGGAAAATCAAGATAGGAGGGTGAAAGAAATTGGTACAACGACAGACCCCAAGTAGAGGATCACGTAGAGAATCGAGAATGAGAGATAGATAGAGGAAGAACTAGAAAGAGGGGCACACAACCGATAGGTAGAATGAGAGATGTGCACAGTAATTATGAAAGGGATATGATGTCACAGATAAAAAAAACCCGAAGGGGGAGATAACAAATTTGGTGTTATAGAACGATAGTAATACAGGGAGCTAGAAAACCAGGCATGTTGTTGCATTTAGTGATAGTGGAGGTGAAATGAGAGAATAAAAAAAGTTGTCAGATAAAATAAGTGATGTACATGTTTTTCTGTGAAAGAGGGCGGTGGTAGGCATACTATCTAGGAGATTAATTAGGCTGCATTTGGAGTGAATTCCTGGAGCTTTTCCAAATTCAAATCATGTCTCTGCTAACATTACAAAAGACCTCTAATTCCAAGCTGTATGCAATCCCCAAAGACATCACTGCCAGAGAGGCTCCAAAATGACAACCAAGAGAGGAAGCCTTGTGCAACTTTGATGTGTACAAGGGTGGATGCCTGCTGCAACTTCCCAGGGAGTCTAATGGTCACCTACGGGTGGGCGGCAGCGACACAGGATCAAAAGATGATCAAGAAAGTCAGTGGTTGAAGGGGGAACAGGAATGACAGGGGCATGAAAATGTAGAGAGAATGAACTTTAGTGACCTGGGATTTATTAGGAGTCTTAGGCGCCTAAGCTGAGCAGGAGCTTCAGGGATCTATTTCCTGAGTAGGAACCATTGAGAAAAAGACAGTGAGCAAGAACCCTGTGCAACCGAGGGTGCCCAGGGGTCTCAGGGGACTGAGGGTGAGCTTAGGTCTGGAGAGAACCAGGAACATCAGGGACATGAGGGTAAGCCACTCCTCCAGGGGTATGAAGGTGTATTGTAGCCCCAGGGATCTACACCGAGCAATACCATTGAAGCTTGCATGCTCACCCTATTGTCCTCTGTGGGCACTGGGTACGAACAGGAGCCTCAGGTCATTAGGGTCATCAAAGTACCTGGTGAACTGTCGGTAAACATAGGACTCACAGTATCGCAGGCGAACATTGTTCTCAGTAACCGGAGAGCGAGCTGTAGCTTCTGGGTAAGAATGAACAAGTGTTACAGGACCTAGGGATGAACAGGGAAATTCATTGAACTGAACTGCATAGCATCTGAGACTCAGCAGAAAGCCTTTTGGGACCTCAGTGTGAGTAGGAGCATTCGGAGACTGAGAATGGAAAGGAGCTCAAGAGTCCTGTTGGTCTCTGCCGAGATTCAGCACAAATGATGAGCAAGAGTCTCAATGCCTTAGGATGAGCAGGACCCCTTGTTCCGTCAGGATGAACAGAAGTCTCCAGAAACGAAGATGTGCATGGTCCTCTGACTCATGGCCTGATGGCAGACAGGGAATTAAGGGATCTGATGGACAGCACAGACTAAAGGGCTGAAGGCAAGGGCGACTAACAAATTCAGTAACTAAGGTGGAGAAATATACAGTCCTGAAGAAAGGGTGAGGAGACCTTTGTTTTAGATGCAGTGGAATAAATATGTTTCTATCTTTGCCCAATGCTACCAGCTCTGCAAGCTTAAAAAGCTTAATTTATCACCAATGTCTCCTCAAATGACTCCCGAGATACTGAGTAACGTTTCAGGACA
Organism: Lissotriton vulgaris; assembly: GCF_964263255.1. Taxonomy (NCBI): domain Eukaryota; kingdom Metazoa; phylum Chordata; class Amphibia; order Caudata; family Salamandridae; genus Lissotriton; species Lissotriton vulgaris. The sequence continues at coordinate 925,192,919 of NC_141687.1, forward strand.
GTTCATTATCCTTAAATGTGGGCCACTTTTTTTTTGGTAGTCCAGACCTAATTTTGGTCCCAATACAACCATCCTTCCATATGGTCTGGATGATGATTGGGTCTCAGTTTTCAGATGCACCTCCCTCCGATATGTGCTGTCCTACTCTACTGCTGTCCCGGTGTCGATGAAGGCCAGAGACCCTTTTTGGCTTTCTGAATGGCCGAAACATCTTGCCACAATGACTTAGGTGGTTGAAACATTACATTTCTTCTTACACCCTCATTTTATTCAGGTTATAACAATATCTTAGTTCCATGCTTTTTGAAAACCGTTCAGAAAAAAATTGAAATGTCCAGTCTTGCAATTTTGGAGGTGGAAAGAGTACAATCCCATAAGCAACCAGCAGGGTCCCGGGCAAATGCAGTTGGAAGTGGTCAGTAGGAGAGATTTGGGCTTCTTGAAACTTTTATGTTCCTGTGGGTGAGCAGGAGGCTACTCAACTAGCCTTTGAAATCTAGGGCCCGATGTAGGTAAAACTCATTTACCGAATTTAAAATACCGATTTTTACCGAATCGGTATTTTGAATTCGGAAAATGATATGTAGCTAAAAAAAATCGGTAAAGTACCGATTCGGAAACAATTGGTATCGTGTTTCGATACATACCGAATCGGTATTCACCGATTCGGTAAATACCGATTCGGCGAATACCGATTCGGCAAATACCGAATCGGTAAAGGCAATACAAACCTATGGGCCAAAAGGCCCATAGGAATGCATTGTAAATACCTATTCGGTATTTACCGATTCGGTATTCGCCGAATCGATAAATACGGAATCGGCGAGTACCGAATCGGTAAATACGGAATCGGCGAGCAAGTAAAAGTGAAACTAATGACAACAGCCAATGAGGTGGAACCACCCTCCCCCACCCTAGCAGGGAGTGGCTACCCAGGCAGGTGCAACTCATTAGAACTTTCTGGAGAGGCAGCCTGAGCTGAGCATTCAGAGTGAGCAGCAGAGAGAGTGGTAGCACAATCCTGGTCAGTGTGGAAATGGCAAGCAGCTCTGAGAGCCAGAAGGCTGAGCGCAAGCGCAAGCCCAAGTTCAGCAGCATGGAGCTGCAAGTATTGGTGGAGGAGGTGGTGAGGGTCCACAGGCAGCTGTTTGGGAGGCTGTCCCTCACAGTCTCAGAGAGCACCAAGAGGAAGCTGTGGAGTGCAATTGGTGAGAGGGTGAACGCAGTTGGTGTCACCCCCAGGAGCCTGGACGACCCCAAGAAGAGGCTTTATGACATACGAAGCCTCACCAAGAGGAAATTGGCCGAGCTGCACAAGCAGGCAGGACTAACAGGTGGAGGCAGGAACCCGGCGCCACCCCTCACTTACCTGGAGGAACTTGTGTCCACGACAATTGAGACCGAGAGTGTGGTGGGAGTTGGGGACCTGGACAGCTCATCCAGAGCCACATCAAAAGGTAAGAAGCATGCGCAGCATGACACACCCTACCAGACACCTCCCCTTTAGCCCCAATGCACAGCCAAACCCCAGCCCAGTACTGCTAGCAACATACATGAGCAATGCATCATGGTAAATGTAGTCAGCTATTGAAGATGAGATGTGCAATGCTTTTATTGTAGTGACTGTAAGTGACTGTAAGACATTTGCACTCAGTTCTCAAATGCTTCTTTATACCTAGGGGCACCATCAGGCAGTGGAGCAGCAGCTACACAAGCTCCAGCTCCAGCACCATCAAACAGTGCGGTGGCAGGGCCAAGCGGCATTGTACCATCACAGGAGGAGGAGGAGGAGGACAGCAGTGCCGTGGGCAATGAGGATGACACAGGACATACCCTCTCATTTCCCCACTCCCCCCTACTGTCACTAAAGCCCCCATTGCAGTTCTCACCGGAGAACTCACCCACACAGACCCACCCAGCACCTGCCACATCTCCTGCCAGGAGGACCATCGTTGCAAAATTGAACATCATGGAGAGAGCAGCGGGTCAGGCTCCAGCACCCACCCCTGCAACACCTGTGGCACACCAGCCCACACAGCAGGGCAGCAGCAATCGGCGCTGGCCACGCACATCCAGCAGTGCTTTACCAGCACGGGAGGGCAGCGTATTCCAGGGGCTGGAGGGGAGCATGGTCCGGATCCAACGGATGCAGGCCAAGTCAATCCTTGCTTGCCAGCGCCAATTGCGGGAGCACAACCTGCAGATGGGGGAGATGACAAAGGGATTTAAGAGTTTCGTTGACAGTAACAAGAAAATAGCAACTGGACTGGGGCGCATGACTACTGCCATAACCCAGCTGTGTGGTAAGATGGAGGACCATGAGCACTGTAGGCGCAGGGATGCCCGCGTGCAAAACCAGGCAATCAACCGCCTTGCCGCAGCAACCGCCCAGCTATGCCGTCGAGGGGCTAACATGGAGGACTGCCTCACCCAGAACACTGCAGAGGTGACCAGGGGCATGGCCCACATCACCACTGCCATGAAGGCACTAATTATCTCAAACACGGTGGTGAATCCTGCCCTGGACGTGGGCGAGGCTGGGGACAGCAGCAGCCACAGCAGCCCGGCCAGCACTGTATCTGAGCCGCGCGGGAGCACCAGGCGCTCCGCTGAGGCAGCCGGACACGCAGAAGGGGGTGAGCCACATCCAAGTGGGTCAGCTAAGCGCAGCAAGAAGTGAGACTGCCAGGGTGGGTGAGGCAACCCGGACTATTTACATTCCCCACCTATACTGTACTTATTTAATTTGTTGCACATCAGTGCAGTAACGTTGTGCCAACATTATTAAATTTATTTTTTCAACATCCATTGACCTGTCTGTGCATCTGTACTCACTCAGAAATAGTTTTCTGTTATCTCCTCACGTCTGTATCTGCCATCACTTGGCGTAGACACCCCAGCAGGTTTTTGTTTGTGGCACAGCAACGTCGTCGTCATGGTCCTCGTAGTCTGACAACTCCACCTCAGTGCCCTTCTTCACCGCAAGGTTGTGCAACATTGCACAGACAGCTATGATCTTGCAGCAGGTGATGGGGGTATACTGCCTTGCACCTCCACTCTTGTGCAAGCATCGGAACCTGCTTTTCCAGATGCCAAAGGTCCATTCTACTACATTCCTTTTGCTTTTGTGGGCCTGGTTATACCTCCATTGGCTGGGTGTAGAGGGGTTGAGGTAGGGGGTGAGTATGAATGAGCGGAGGGCATATGCACTATCGCCTAGAAGGAAAAGGGGTAACATTACTCACATGCATTCATGTACTTTACTGTGCTACTTTGTGTCATGGGGGTCTGATGATGTGTCTCACCTAGGAGGTATCCTTCACCAAATTCCCCAGCCGTCAGCCGTGCATAGATGCCGCTGTTTTGAAAAATGTACGAGTCGTGGGTACTCCCTGGGAATTTTGCTACCAGGTCTGTGATGGTGCACTTAGCATTGCAGATCACCTGCACATTGATGGTGTGCGTAGACTTCCTATTGCGGTATATGTATTCTGTGTCAGCAGGGGGGCAAATCGGAATGTGCGTACCATCAATGCAGCGATGATTTGGGGGAATCGTGCCATCTGGTAAAAGTCTGCTTTTGTTTGTACCAGTTCCGCATGGGTTGCAGGGAAAGATATGTATTGGTCCATCCTCTGTATCATGGCGTCAAGGAATTTGTTGAAAAACCTTGACAGGCTGCTCTGGGTCACCCCTCCTACCGCAGCAACTCCACTTTGATAGCTGCCAGACGCAAGCAGGTGTAGGCTGCATAGCACCTGCACGTGCGGTGGGATGGCGTGTGCCCTTGGGGTGGGTAGGTCCAACAGTGGTTTGAGGTCCCTGATGAGCTCCAGAATGGTGTCTGAGTCCAGCCTGTACCTCTGTAGGATCTCTGCTTCTGTGAGCATGAACAGGGTGATCCTCTGTCTGTAGACCTGTTCCTCTCTTTGCCATTCCCTCTCTCCTTCCTGCTGTAGCCGCCTTGCAATGACATAAAATGCCGCCATCCTGCAAGTTGCATTGCATTTTGGGTCTCTTTTTATAGGTTGCAGTTGGTTACCACCTGATTGGAATCCATGGTAAATACCAAATTTGAAATACCGATTTTGAGGCAAAATCTGTATTTCTGTGCTTCCCTACATCTCAATTAGAGTTTTGGCCTGTCCGATTCGGTAATTTACCGAATCGGTAACTCTATCGATTCGGTAGATAGTCCGATTCGGAATATTTACCGAATCGGTATATCTACCGAATCGGTACATGGTCCAAATTGGTATATTTACCGAATCGGTATGTTACCGATTCGTTCTTTTACCGATTCGGTGTATTTCCGATTCGGTTTATTTCCGATTCGGTAACTATACCGATTCGGTATAAATACCGATTCGGGCGGTTTCAGCGTCCTACATCACGATGGCTGGATACCGATCGGTAAGGGCCGAAAATCGGTATTTTCGGCCGTTACCGATCGGTATTGGGCCAACTACATCGGGCCCCTATTCTTTTATCAGCAGTACAAGTGGGGAGCATGCCCAGGCATTGGGGTTTCTCTCCACAGGTTCAACCGAAGGTCCAGACCCTCTTTTGTCTTCCACAGGTCCAGAGGTGTTGTGAAGAGAGTCCTGAGGGTGCCACTTTTATGCCCTATGGCAGCCTGTGTAGGTTGGAAAGACTCTTGACCACACCCTAATTAATGGGGAAAAGTTTCTAGGGGTGCCCTACCAATTTGTGCTAATAGAACAGAGCCACCCAATAATCCCCCCCGAACTGGGTATCATAAATAATAGAAGCAAAATGTCCAGGAAGGAACCATTCAAGTACTAATTCCATGTGTTTTGTGTCATAAACATGAACACTTAATTTTTGTAACCATAGGGATTCAATGAAAAATGCTATAATTGTATCAAAAATATCAATTCTTTAATTCTCAGTATATAGGTAGCTTTTCTCAAAGGAAAAAGTCTGGCAACAGAAATACTACCAGGATAATCACAATAAATACAGTGGTAGTATAGAAAACACCTTTCGCATACAATGTGGACCTTTGATTCAACCACATTTGAGTGAATTAACATAATACAATTGGTAGATTATATTCCAATAAATTTGATGATTATGCAAAAAAGGCGTCATGCGTCGATGTTTCGGTCCCCGTTGGTCTAACCGATCCCTAGGACCATCTTCAGGACAAAACAGTTGCACGGGAATATATGTCTCACGAATCAGACCCGGTCGTAATGTTAAAAACAAGCCAGACTGGTCATGTAACGGAAAGCCACCATACAACTTGAGCGGCAGAGAAACCGGCACTACTCTGTTTTGGAACGCCCGACAAAATGTCCAGGACGCCTTTTTTGCATAATCATCAAATTTATTGGAATATAATCTCCCCGATTGTATTGTGTTAATTATTGGAATGGTGGAGCTGTGCTTGTAGCATGCTGAAACAGCTGATCTCAAATACCAATGTCTCGGCTCTTGCCTTCTTAACCCCTCTGGTTGGTGAGGGAAGGGGGATCCATATAAGGTTTAACCCTGGCAGACCCTCTGTAAAAGTGTCTGAAGAATCAACTGAGACACCAGTGCTTCAACAAGAAGAAACTGTCCTCATCCAAGAATACACTTAGAATCAGGCTCAAGTCAGCTCTTTAAATTCTAGAGATAAGAAAGTTGCAGATGCCATACAAAGTGATTAGCTGGTGCCCACATCTGGATTAACCTTGCTGATTGGCAGTGGGATTCGTCAAACTGCTAAGACCTTGACATGTTTCCTAGAGTTTAACTACTGCATTATTTGCTAAAGTAAACTGACCTCTGAGGAGTGTGTTTCTTCTTGGAAGCTGAAGGCTGCATTTCTCTTCTAGGGTGGGGCCAAACCGAGCACATGCCTAAAATCCTACATTAATGCTTGGGGGCTGTCTGCCTCCAGCCCACTTGAAAGCAAAAGAAGATTTAGATACTTTAGAGTGGGGATCCTGTTATGTCAACTGCGTCTCCCACAACATCTAGCCACGATTAAATTAACATCAATCAGATATTGGCCTGTGTTTCAAGATAGTGTCTCGAAGTTCTACCTGGGTTCACTTCTTGAGTAAACTGTGATTTTGGTGCAGGTCTGCAATGTTTGCTTTCCCATTCAAGGGTGTAACAGGTGAATGCATCAACACTGATGCACTTTTAACTAAAAGTATTTATTACAACAGGTCGAACCTGTTTCTCAACACTTCTAAAATAACCACACAGGACATCATTAAATAGCAAGAATGCACTATGTGAACTAGAATAAAATGAACATTTCTAACATGATTAAAATGTCACCTGAAACCTACCACTCTAAAACGTACTTCCATGCTCTATGCTAAGAGAGAATGGAGACAAGAGCAACTTGCAGTCACGTGTTTCTTAGGGAGAAGCAACACTTTTTCAGCATCCGGTGAGATGTAGCATTTTTGAAGTGCACTGGCAGTAGGTGAGACTGTCTTTGGCAGAATCTCGTGTGGTAATCTGGGTGAAGGACCTCTCCTGACAAATGGGCAAGCAACAGTCCTTCTATAACAAATCTTATCAGAGACTGGAATTTCAGACATAAATCTAGAAATGTCTGACACAGATTATGTGCATCGGTTGTGCATGACAGACGTTTCCTTATGAGCATATAAGGTGAAAGGACGTCAATTCAGACTACATTATTTTGGCTGTATGTCTGTCTTTGCTCTTATTTGACCTTGATATGGCAATAAGCAGACATTTGTCCCAGACTAAAGTCCCATAAGGTATTACATCTATATCATTAGCAGAATGATTTGACACTTTCATGGTTTACTCGAAAAATAGGGTCAAATGACATCTGCGTCAATGGCAGACATGACGATGATTCTGCATAACCTGGCAAAAAAGGTGGCTTCCTGCACCTAAGATGGAATTGGGGCCTATTCAAAATTGGAGTTGGATCTTGAGTCTTTATGTCACTCTCTGTGATTCAGCTGGACTATGTTGAGTCACAGCAACTGTCAGGCCTCTGTGGCCTTGAGTCTAAAACTCATTTAGTGGGGCCACTGTGTGTTTGTCTCTGACTATTGTCCCATCTCTTAAGAAATACAAAAATACTTTTGTTGGCATTGAAACCGATTTTAACACTTTCCACCATCAAGAGGGCCCCCCATTGTTCTAATAGTATGTGCTATTTCCTACAACACAGGAGCAAGTACTATTCTCAAATTTAGGGAGTCCCTATCCATAGCAGAGATTGACCCAGGAGCTCTGGTATCAAAATTACGTTTGCACTGAACTCTTTCTGTGGGTGCATGATGGGAAATTAAGTTTCTTTCTTGAAGGAATGGAAATTAACTTTCTCCTTTTTCTGCTACTCTCCTTATGGGTAAGTGTCGCATGTCATTGTGAAGGGAGAGGCAATATGACCCATCTAGCCCAGCAGGTGGTGCTAGCAGTTAATATTAGGAGAAAATAAAGGTAGAGGTCCAGTGTGTTGCATTTGGAGAGAGATGGTTTCGTGATATGGTGTTTAATTTCAAGGATGTTGAGAAGAGGGGCTTCCATCAAGGTCTTGGTGCTGGAGTCGCTGGGCAGATTGAAGTCTCTGAGGAAGGTATTGTCAGAGTGTTGGATTTTGGCAGAGGTGATGAGGTCTGATATTTCTTCAATGAAGACCTGTGAGCTCCAGGTGGTCTGTGTATGGGATGAAAAGAGATGGATTTCAGACTGAGGAGAGGAACTCAGAAGACATGTGTGACAATGTGCAGGACCATGTTCACTTGTGCATGACTGTAAGTTCCACTTCAGTAATGCATATGTGGCATATATGTTGAATGAAATATCCAGAGGAAAGCAGGATGTCGTCAAAGAATGTATGTGGATGAGAGCCAGGTTTCTTTGATGACAGGAGCATCTAGATTGTAGAGTCGAATGATGTCAGTGATGTTGAGGGCATTACGTATTGCTGAGTATGCATTGATGAGTATGAGTAGAAGATGGTCTGAAATAGGTGGTGTTTGCATTCTAGAGGCTGGCATGTGGTCGAGGTTGTTGATGTTAAACTTGCAAGTGGGGTGAGTATGTTTGTGGTGTCTTGGTGTGAGTGTGGGAATGATGTGCACAGTGGTGTTTCAGAGGCACATGATGATTGCTCGCTTATCTTGGAAGCATGAGTTCTGGCCCTAGGTCGCGATTCTGTGCTTGTATGATGGATTAGCTCTCCTGTTCTTATACTTTTCTGAGGAAGAGGGGAGAAGTTAAGGATTTTTGTCATGAAGGATATGGAAAGATAGCCTGTGAGCATGCTTCTGTCAGTGGTGTAACAAAACTTGAGGGGGACCCTCTGCAAGGTATATGGAGAGACCCCCCTCAGGTCTCAATCAGGAGCTCTCAGGCCAGGGAACTGTGCTGAGGGGGTTCCCTACTACTTAGGTGCCCCTTGCACCACAGGACCTGCGGGGGCCAGTGTTATGCCACTGGCTTCTGTATATTACATATACACAGAGAGACAATCCCTAATTCTTTTGAGTGAAAAACAGTCCAAGCTTAGTTCAGTCTTGACACATGGGCATGCTGGGCAGTTGCCCAGGGGCCCCACAAGCATAGATGAAATGTGCGTGCCTGTGCCCCACATACATTACGGCTAGCAAATGGCTTTGTGACTCCTGCGATAACCCTACATCCCTTTTTGTCTTCTTACATACCAACACATTGCATTTTGGGACTTGTAGTTTCACTGTTCCCTTTAATACATGCTTAATATTATAACAGCATTAAGTAGGGGCCTACAACTGCTATGGGGCAAAGTACAATTGGCTTAACATAGCCTAGACTTATGGTGTAATAGATGATGATGCCATGTGGCCTCCAAGCACGTTTCGACTTGATGGTATGTATAGATGGGGGGGGAGGAGGGAGGGGGTGGGGGGTGGGGAGGGAGGTGTGGCGCCTCGGCCAGTGCGAATGACGCTGGAATCTGGGGATCATGGTTCGATCCCCGGTGCCGTGGCAGATTAGCCCAGCACCATGTGACTCTGGGCAATAGCTTGCTTAATCTTCCCGACAGCCCCCAGCGCCTAGAGATCCTTACGGGGGATTGTTCGCACTTTACAAATGTGGAATATATATATACAAATGTGGAATAGATCTGTTTCTGTAATGGGACAACAGAAACTACAAGACCCAGCTAGCAAAGCATTAGCTGATAAACCAGGACTAGACTAAGGCGCCACACTTGACATGGAGTGACATGGCTGCTGTAATGGGTTCCTGTAATGCATTCTTCAGTAGGGCCTGGCAGCAGGCCCTGAACCTTGAGTAATTCCAAGTGATATCCGACATTCATTGACACAAACGAAGGCTTGTGCCTCTGAAAATGCATTGGCACTGATATGGAGCCAATCCCAAAACAATCCCGGGGTGGTTTGATGTCTAATACAGGCCCTTATGTTTGTCAGAGTCCTGTTAAGCAGCAGCTAAGGTTTGGGTGTGTTCTGTTTGAGCCTATGTCCATGGCTGTCTAATTGCATTAACCCTTTCAAATATACAGTGGTTTACGTGACAGTGGGCTGCGCCCTTCTTAAACGCAGCATGCAAATATTTGACAAACTTTAAGAGCAATGTGAAATATGTGGTAATTGTGAAAAATGTCACTTCCTCCAGAACAGTCCCAAACTCTACAATGCAGAATTTATGATGACGAGGCAAGGCTAGCGCCATTCAGTCTCTCTTACTTCCACCTATTTGGTCTCCATATGAACCGCCGCTTTGTTGGCTGCTCGTGGTCCACGAAGGTCCGCCGCCTTAGTGCCACATGAGGGCACACAAGACAGTCTAGCATTGTGGGACCCCCTAGGGCAGTGGTTCCCAAACTTTTTTGACCCGTGGCTCCCTAGACCAAGTTGGCGGTTGGCGGTGGCTCCCCACCATTTTTTTGCCAGTGGGTCAGGCAGCGCACTGTGCTAGGCACGGATTTTTGGCTTGAGTGTTTTAGGCCATGCCCTTTGTTACATCGGCCACGCACCTTTGAGAGCCCCCTCCCCCCCGGGTTTTTTCTTCCCACTTGGGGCCTTGCATTTGCATGGTTTTAGGAGTTGCTGACATTCCCGGTACAATGGTCACGTTCCCGCAGGTTATGGTATCCCTCGTGCCCCCACCGGAGATGTCCACGCTCTATGTGATCCAGTTCCCATGCCCCTTGCTGCTGCCAGTGCCAGGGGTTCTCTGTGCCATCCTCGCCAGGGCTTTGCACGACGATGGTGAATATGAATGTGCCCCTATAGCGATTGGCGAAGGGAAGTACTTGCCCGCCTGGAAGGGTCTGGGGTGCTGCACTGCCCTCAGGGCCGTGATCTTGTGCGCCAGGCTGCCCCGGTCCGACAGCAGGTGGGGCGGGGTCGCGAAGTCCCGGCCATCCATGCTGCGTGGGGGGAGGTCCTGCGAGGGGCTCCGGGTACACAGCAACCCGGCACCGCGGCAGGGCGCTGGGGGAATTATCATAGTGCAAGAGCAGTAGACCACTTACCTATCGACATAAAATGCAAAAATGCAATCGGAATTTTACACAATGTGCTTTACAGCAGGGACATGGACCCTCTATGCTACTTTGAGTCAAATATGTGATTGAACAAACCACAGAACTCTCCCAGAACTGCATTGACCAACAGAGTTATGTTACCACTATTTTAATCCCCTCAAAATTGCAGAGCACACAAAGATCTCTTCAGCAGGTGTCTTACCCTGTACGATATTTTAAAACGCAGCCTCTTTGTCACCAATTAAGTAAGCTAGAAAAAAAATTCTGCCATGTGTCCTTCTGGGCAATTTCTTTGCAGCAGATAAAAAAAAAAGTATAAGTTGACAGCATACATGCTAATAGACCCGATTCAGACTGGAGACCCGGACGGAATGGCTTTATTTTGATTGCCTCCTGCCATAGAATTCAATGGGAGAAATACATTCTTCCGATTATTTTCTTTTAACTTCCCACTTTCCTCTTAAATATTTGTAGGTATGGTTGTCTGCTACACTTTGCTTTCAAAGCTCTGCCCATTCCTGACTCCAAGCCCCCTTCCTCTGCCACACTTTGACCCCCAATCTATGGGTTCCCGGAAGTAAAATTGTTTTTCAATTCCTGCATCAGACATACTAGGGAAACCCGAGGAGGGGAGAAATGTCCAGGCTCCGATGGATCCCTCAAGGATGTGCGGAGGGTCACACGGCGCTGCCGCGGCCTCTACCAGGCGGCCCGGCGGTGAAGGCGGGGTCAGTGCGGCGTCGGAGAGCAGGCCGGAGTCTGGTCATTCACACACATTTTACATGGAGGGAAGACACATCTTGCGCGGCGCCGCGGCGCCCTTGGCTTCTCATCACGGCGCACCGGGGCGCCGCGGCGCACACTTTGGGAACCACAGCCCCAGGGGTCCATGCGCGACGTCACTTCTGGTAGGGGGACGAGGTATAAGTGCCTCTCTCCACCCAACTGGCAGCCTCTTTTCCACTGCCTTTGACGCCGTTTAGACATGACACGTCTGGTCCCCTGGAGCTGTTCGTCAGTGAGTGCGGTGCCCCTCCCTTTCTGTTTGGCAAGGCTGCTAATCCCGGCCATTGTTCACGCTGCGGTTCGCCATGGGGGGGTGGGCAGATCCCGGGGTGCTTGGGCAACGGCCCCCTCACCTTGTCATTTGGCTGGGGAGGAGGCTAAGGGTGAAGGGAGGCACTGAGGCTTCGCCTTGAGGGGGAGCAGTGTGGTAAAAGGCCCGGGGTTCGACTCCTCACACACATCTGTGCGTTTGCCGGGCCCAGGGCTCATGCCTCCGGGTTTCCATGGTTGCCGGGTGGGGGAGGAGAGCGATGAGCCTCGCCGGTCCGCCTCCCATTATGACTACCTAGCCTGTGTAGCGCTACGTCAGGCCCTGGCCATGCGGGCTGAGTGTGTGTGTAGGCCTGGGGTTTCTCCCCTAATACCTGCTGCTGGCGGATCTGGGCCCCGGGCGCTGGAGCATACTACATGTTCGACTACAGTCTTTTCAAATGCGGGCCCAGCCAGCGTTGGCAAGAGGGGGGCAAGTGTGGGGATCCCTCCTTCGTTACCCTTACTTCCGGCATGCCCGTGCTAGGCTTCTCGCCCACGGGGCAGTTGCAGTGTGGGGGTTGCGGGTGTGAGGTCTTCGAGGGGCAGTTGACTGGGCCGGCCAGCCTCCGTGCCGTTGGCAGTGGACGCTGCAAAGGTTCCCTGGCCCATTTGTGTGAGGGAGGTGGGGTCGGGCCAGGGGCTACGGCTGCCGGTGTGCCGCCTATTTTCCTGGTTACGAGGGGACAGGAGAGCTGCATGCTGGGAGGACCCACAGGTTACCTGGAGGACTGGGCGGACTGCTGAGGGTCCACAAGTGCTCGTGTGCGGGAGGTATCTACGTGTTTGCTGGCCTTGATGGGGGGGCAGAGGTTAGTCGGCCAACCATTTAATTATTGTTCGCTGAGTATTGATTAACACTCACTAGTCCTACCTTAAATAAATGGTATATCAAAGCTACTAATAGCAAATAGACAAAGTTAAGAAAGCTATATTAAATACATTGCTAATTTACTAACCTGCAACATGTACATTTACAATAATCTTGTATTTCACTTACATAACCCGCTGCGTCCGTAGTGCCTTCCCTACTGAACGGACTCTCTTGCCGAGTTTGGGCTCTTTCCTGTTGAAGCACAGGAGTCGTGTCTGAGGACCCGCTGTGCGTGGACTCATCTGCGGGCTGTTGTCCGACTTGTTTGCTGGACTTCATCACCCAGAAGGCTCTGGGGCACCTGTCCGCACCTGGCCCGGGACTTGACACCGCCCCCAACACCGGCCTATAAACTTCCTTTGGCCATCCCGCTACGCGAGAGCGTCCCGGGAGAAGCCCGGGACAAGGGCGGACCGTTTTTGGCCGTTAGTGGCCGGGTGAGGCTGTGCCATGCCCCTTGGCTTCGCGCATTTGTGCTCTAGGTATTCGCTATTTGTTACTTCTGATTGGGCCCAATTTTATTTATCACTTGCTGCCTAGTGAATGTTATCTATTAGAGTGTTTTCTGCTGCGGCCTAATTCGAGTGGTAATGTTTAGCATGATTGCATTGCATCTATTTCTATACTTTACACCTTGGTACCAATAGTGATAAAGAATGGTGAGACGTAACCCTGCGATGCCTGCTCCTCCCCCAAAGCAAAAAGAGGTTGCGAAACCCCAGCTCCCTAGCCTGACAGCTATAGATTGCATGCTCCAGAAAACAATTGGGGTGGTGGCAAACGCCATAGAGAACACAGAGCACTGCCTCTCGCTACCTGTTGGTTCTGTTCCACCTTTACCCCTTGCTAATGTATCAACATTCTCTGTTAATTCCCAGGAATCGTTATTGAGACCGTCTTTTGCTGCTCTTCCAGGAGGTAGCTACACCCCAATATCTCAGGATGTAGCCCCTGCGTTGGGTAATTCATCCCCGGAGATTTACCCTTTTGCTGCGAGGCTATCACTGACCCCTCCCATTTTTCAAAATGAGTACACTGATGATTTTCCATCCGAGGTAGTGGTTCCCAATGATAAAGGGTGTTGCAATACGCCAGCTAACACTAACTCAGCCCCTGGCTTGCAGTCAAGTACAAACAGTGTTAGCCCATGTGTTACAGCTAGAGGGCAGATGACAAAGGTCGAAACACGCCGTCAAGGAACACCCAACTATGAGTAGTAGTAAAGGACTAGCAGAAGGGAATAAACATATGAAAGTGCCTGCCAAATTCTGAACAACAAAAGGCAAGAATGCTAATATTAAGGTAGCTAATGCTGTACCTGCCATTACCAAGGATCTAGGTTCACCGGTTGATGCATGCTTCTGGGAAGGAATAGATAACCTTTTGGAAAAATCTCCTATCATCCCAGTGAGCAGTGGATTGGGTAGTGGTAATGATATCCAGCAAACCAACGCTAATCTAAACATAGCGTGCCCTTCTAATGCTGATAAAGAAATCCCTCTTATTGCCCACATTGAGCAAATTCTAAAGTCTCTTATCTCACCGGTGATTGAGAGGTTAAAAGAACTAACAACAAGATTAGATCGCTTTGAACAAGGGACCCTTGACAACTTTTTTCTGTAAAGGCCCTAATTAAGTTACATTCCAAAAATAATCCTGCAACAGGTGCACAGAAGCAAACTCCTTCTGTAGCCCTTGCAGTAATGGGTAAGCATACACCCTCAAACCAACAAGTTGCCCTAGGGACCCCAAGTGGAACTAATCTTCCGATGAGAACTGCAATAACGAGTAAAGATCCAGCGACAGTAGCTACACCAAATAAGGCTAGTAACTCAACAGATCAATCTTCAATTAAAGGGGTTAAGAAGGCTTGTGACAAGGCACCCACACAGATCCCGAAAGACAATCATAATGACAGTAAAATAGACAGGCAGAGCAAAGATCCATCCCTAAAGCCTGATCTAGCTCATAGCATGGAATCCAATTCTCCTTGTATTAACTTGTCTCCAGCCGGTTTTCCTTATGTAGTTGCATTAGTAGGAGTCCCTTGTCTAAAGCCGGGCAAAACCGAATCATACGCCGAACTTAAAAATAAAACTGCCTTCTGGCTAAATAACAATAGGCCCCTCCTGAGGGAATTAGATGGCCAGATTCTTCATGCCAGAAGAGTTAGATGGGTGGGAAGAAGGACCAAAGACATCAAAGGGGATTGTATTTTAGTCAATTTTAGGGACATACGAGTGGCTAGGCACATTTGTAACCAGCAGAATGTACATGGTGATATCGGAATTAGTACTCATGATTTGGCATACTTCTACTTACGCCCATCTAGTTGGTATCAGGGACAGGGCATTGGAAACCAACTCTGGGGAGGGCATGCTGGCAATTCCAATTTTTACCCAAATCCAGCTTTTTGCAGAGGCATTACCCATCACGAAAGCAACTTTGGGTATTGACATAGCGATCACTTGATTTCGCATTCTCTGTCTCTTACCCATGATAACAAAAGGCGTAGTGGTTGCAGGCCTCTAATTCTCTCTCCAGGGATTTTTCAAACACCCCTGAATTTAACTTCATCAGAAATAATTCATTGGGGTGGTGGGCTTGAGCTAGCATCCCAAGGTGGGGTAACTAATTGCTGTAAATGTAAGGGGGGGGGGGGACTTGGTAACCACTCCACCATCAGATTTGGCCCATCTAACCGTAAGTATATATTTGCTAGTCCCTTAGGCACTTTCACTCCCCCAGCAATTTTATCTGCCCAACAGTGCGTTGCCTCCCCATTACATGATCCTTCACCATCATTTATGGAAACTGACCCTGGTGGAGAATATTCAACGCTACATGTAGAACAATCTAATCGCCCACAGGATCTCGAGGTGGCAGATGGGTCGATGATGAAGGTTATCAGCTGGAATATAGCAGGCATTGCCAGGAAGATAGATCTCCCGGATTGGAACACCCTGGTGGAGTCCCACACAATTTGCATCTTCCAGGAGACCTGGAGCATGGAACCTAACCACAAGGTTGGCTACTCTAAGTATTTTATACCTGCAGTCTTTGCATCTTTGGGGAGGGGTCGGCCCTCGGGCGGGCTCCTCTTCTGGGTGAGCATTTCCCTGGGCTGTAGCATTACACAAAAGCAGTGTAGCTCGCCAGATATTCTTAGGATCTCAATAAGAGGCCCAGGCAGTGGGAGATCACTTGACATATTTAACATATATGCCAGGGGCACCAAAGGCAGTTCCTTATCCCCGACAGTAGCATTGCTAGAAAAATCTCTTAGAGAGTGTGGTAGTGGCACACATGTATTGGTCGCGGGGGACTTTAATTGCACATTCGAGCCCCTTGTGGCAGTGGACATCCTAGACCTTACTGAGGATAACTCAAGGAGGGGTATACCAACGTTAGCAATCCAACCAATAAAAAGATGGACGCAGAGGGCGATCCATCTGAATGCGTTGACCCTGGAGTTTGGTCTAAGAGCAGCAATCGGCAGAACTGCCTCAGATCCCTTAGGTGCTCACACGTACAATAGGCCCAAACATACGTCAAGGATTGACTACATCCTCCTTGATATAACACTTTGGCAATTTGTCCAGGATATGGTAATAGTACCTACTGTAGATAGTGATCACAATTCTCTGTCCTTGAGCCTAAAGCACCTGTGGCCAAGCCAAAACGGCCTAGTGCCTCCAAGCGAAGTAAAGTCCACTTCAAAAGTTCTTCCATCGAATTGTGGAAGGAGCCTTAAGTGTTGCAAACTTGCCTTAGATGAAGCAAAGGTCCAGGCTATAGGAACGCTATTGGCAGCCTAATTAAGTGAGTTGGAGGCATCCCTTCTGGAGCATTTAGACCCTTCCTGGGTTACGTCAGTATTTCAAGATACCACAAAGTCCATAGGAAATGTATTCCTGGTAGAAACACGAGGGGGTGGGGCAAAAGGGCACCAGAGGCCTAAGGCCAAGCAGGGCTGGTATACAACCAACTGCAGACAGAAGAAGTTGGCTTTAATTAAGGCTGTTAAAACGAAGTCACAACCTCTGATCCAGTACGCCAGGAAAGAGTACTATTTGGCGGTAACTAATGCCAAAAAGGTGTGGGAGGACCTGTACTGGCAAACACTAAAAGAGGCTAGCGCAGGGCGGGATGCAGGTCGATTCTGGAGCACTATAAGAGCGAGGAATGGGCCTGACAGCGACCTCATTACCTGTAACATCACTGACCAGGTGTGGTTTGACCACTTCTCTAATTTGTATTCTTGCCAGCCAGGAGTTTCAAGTGATTCCGCTCCATGCAGTTCCCAAGTACTGCCTGGAGAAAATAATCTATTCCCGTTTTCAGTCAAGGAGGTTGAATACGCGATTAGTTGCATTGTGCCCCAAAAGGCAGCCGGCCCTGACGGCATCCCCAGCGACTTGCTTCGTTCCAACCTGCCGAAATGGGGGAATCTTATTCATACTCTACTGATTGCTATTGATAAAGGTGCCACCATTCCCGAGTCGTGGAAGGGGGCTGAGGTCGTCCCTATTTACAAAAAGGGCCTGAGGGACGACCCCTTTAACTACCGCCCAATAAGCTTATTAGATTCCACTCAGAAAGTTGAGGGGAAGGTGGTACTTGAAAGAATCTTACAATGGGTTGAGGATAATGAGATTCTCTCTGATTATCAAGCGGGTTTCAGGGATGGCACCGGCACAATAGAGCAGGCTTTTAGACTATTACTAATCCATTGGAAAGTGGTCGTTATAGGCAAAGGCAGTCTTTATCTTGCATTTATTGATTTAAGGACTGCCTTTGACCTTGTTTCCAGAAGACGCCTATGGAGGGTGCTGTCAGATATGGGGATCCCACCCAATATCTTGTCTATTCTAGTGAGGCTACATTAAGGAAACTTTGCGCAAGTGAGGTGGGGCACAGAGGGGCAGAAAACTAACAGGATTCCGGTGGGAAGAGGGGTCCGCCAGGGATGTGTTCTTGCTCCGACCCTCTTTTCATTATATGTGAATGGGGTGGTTGAGCATTTGCTAGAAAATCCATCAGATGCTCCATCCCTGGTGGGGGAGCGTATCCCCACCCTCTTATTCGCCGACGATACGCTTCTAATATCTAAGACCCCGGTGGGCCTTCAAGGCCTCCTAGATAACTTTCAGGCTTTTTGCATCCAACGTGGCCTAGTAATAAACACAGACAAGACTACGTTTTTGGTGCTTAACCCCCCGAAAAAAATTGGGCGACCCCCTGTATTAAATCATGTATCCTTAGAGAGGGTTACTGTATTCGATTATCTAGGCATTCGCATATCTGATACTATGCAGTGGACCCCACACCTTTGTAAAATGTTGTTAAGTCACAAGAGGGTTACGGGGCGCTCCTTAAAGAGCAGCGCTCCTCTTCGACTAGACCGATTGACCCTGTTATCGACATTTATAAAGCGAAGGGCGTTAGTTTTGCCCTGTATGGGGCAGAGCTCTGGGGCACTTCTAATATAGATCTATTGGTGAGATCTGAAAATAATTTTTTAAGGGGCATCTTGTCACTTCCACAGAGTACCCCACTTACTCCCTTGTTGCTTGATTTAGGATGTTATTCCATCAATGATCTGGCAAAACTCCGGCCATTGCTCTTATGGGCCCGGCTGTGGCGAGTACCGGAACTTGCCAAGTATGCGAAGGGGCTAGCGGGAGTTATGGCAATGGTGGGATGGCATAGAATAAAATGGCTCAAAGATGTTAAATTTCTACTTGGCAAGCTAGGCCTTAATGAAGCCTGGGACACACGGTCTCCTCCCCCGAAAGCGACCCTAAAGACCCTTTATTGGAAATGGGCCGCTACCAGAACTAGTACTGACCCAACCCTTGGTAGGCTGACGGAAGAGTTCCTAAGGCACAAGGATGTACCATTTCGGGAAATATACTTGGACATTGTATGGAAATATTATGACAGGGCTTTATACTTTAGATTTAGGGTAGGGGCCCTCCCAGTGCGCGCCCTAACTGCTCACTGGAAGCCCCCATCTCAGACAACACCTTTTTGCCCCACCTGTCAAACTAGTATAGAAACTGTATTACATATCCTGTTTGTTTGTCCTGCATATGCCCACCCAAGACAAAGGTGGCTCAAACCTATATGCGAGGCTATGGGAACTAGGCACTCAAATGAGGCACTCCGGATTTTAATGTCGGGCACACGGCCACTGTATGCTTGTGGTCTTTCTACGTTTTTAGCATGGACATGGACCATTAGGGCTAAAAGATTAACACAAAATGTTTAATTCGGTTTTAACATATTGTTAAATTCTAATTCTTATCGTGATTTTACTGTTTTAGTTTTTAAATCTTAAAAAATATGAAATAATGGCCCGTTAAAATTTGTTCTTATGTAAATGTGTTGTATATAATGTGATGCTTTTATGATATATTTTTATTGAAATAAAGCCCTATGAAATGAAACTTACATAACCCATGACAAAGACAGTTGTAGGATATATGAAGGCAATTATGGAGTGAGAAAGAGGACTCTATAGTGAATGACTATAAAGTCCGGACAAAGCAAAGGTGCATAAATGTGTGTTATTCCAGGTAAAATTACAATTTTTGAAATGTGGAGCCCACTTCCCAGGTCACATTTTAGGGACAAACAAACCAATCTGTTGGTACCAGCTCAACCATACTAACCATTTTTTTTCTTTTTTTCCCTGCAAGTTGTTCTATTTTGCATGCCCTGCAGCTCTTGATCATTGGATTTAGTCTGACACTGACTCCAGTACTCCCTCAGTCAAACTCAAGCCGCTGTTGGGAGAATGTGAATTCCCAAATAATTTCCCCAGAATTGCACTTTAAGGGGTAATATCCCTTGACTTTTTTACACGGAATCTAATGTTTGGTGTTGGTGTTTTTAGGTTTCTGTGGGTGCAGTATAAGTGTATTGCTAGGGTAGGGAACATTGGCAACCAAATTCAAATAACAGTCACTATTTGTACCTGCAGACCTCTTACCCTCACCCCAAATTGGTGAGAAGAACATGAGTGTGTTCTGGGTGAGTGCCTTCTGAAAACAGGGATGCAGTATTGAAATGGTGGAGCTATGCTTGTAGCATGCTGAAACAGCTGATCTCAAATACCAATGTCTCAGCTCTTGCCTTCTTAACCCCTCTGGTCGGTGAGGGAGGGGGGATCCATATAAGGTTTAACCCTGGCAGACCCTCTGTAAAAGTGTCTGAAGAATCAACTGAGACACCAGTGCTTCAACAAGAAGAAACTGTCCTCATCCAAGAATACACTTAGGATCAGGCTCAAGTCAGCTCTTTAAATTCTAGAGATAAGAAAGTTGCAGATGCCATACAAAGTGATTAGCTGGTGCCCACATCTGGATTAACCTTGCTGATTGGCAGTGGGATTCGTCAAACTGCTAAGACCTTGACATGTTTCCTAGAGTTTAACTACTGCATTATTTGCTAAAGTAAACTGACCTCTGAGGAGTGTGTTTCTTCTTGGAAGCTGAAGGCTGCCTTTCTCTTCTAGGGTGGGGCCAAACCGAGCACATGCCTAAAATCCTACATTAATGCTTGGGGGCTGTCTGCCTCCAGCCCACTTGAAAGCAAAAGAAGATTTTAAGGATATCAAAAAGACCCTCTACAGCTCAACAGTTACCCTTCAGAAAAGACTCAAGAAAGCACAAACAGTGCAGCTGAACAGATACTAGCAATGATGGCTCATCATGGTGAGCAAGTTCTGCTGCACCTTCGTTTGAACTTACTTTAGAGTGGGGATCCTGTTATGTCAACTGCGTCACCCACAACATCTAGCCACGATTAAATTAACAACAATCAGATATTGGCCTGTGTTTCAAGATAGTGTCTCGAAGTTCTACCTGGGTTCACTTGTTGAGTAAACTGTGATTTTGGTGCAAGTCTGCAATGTTTGCTTTCCCATTCAAGGGTGTAACAGGTGAATGCATCCACACATGCACTTTTAACTAAAAGTATTTATTACAACAGGTCGAACCTGTTTCTCAACACTTCTAAAATGACTACACAGGACATCATTAAATACAAAGAATGCCTTATGTGAACTAGAATAAAATGAACATTTCTAACATGATTAAAATGTCATCTGAAACCTACCACTCTAAAACGTACTTCCATGCTCTATGCTATGAGAGAATGGAGACAAGAGCAACTTGCAGTCACGTGATTCTTAGGGAGAAGCAACACTTTTTCAGCATCCGGTGAGATGTAGCATTTTTGAAGTGCACTGGCAGTAGGTGAGACTGTCTTTGGCAGAATCTCGTGTGGTAATCTGGGTGAAGGACCTCTCCTGACAAATGGGCAAGCACAGTCCTTCTATAACAAATCTTATCAGAGACTGGAGTTTCAGACATAAGTTTAGGAATATCTGACACAGATTATGTGCATCAGTTGTGCATGACAGACGTTTCCTTATGAGCATATAAGGTGAAAGGACGTCAATTCAGACTACATTATTTTGGCTGTATGTCTGTCTTTGCTCTTATTTGACCTTGATATGGCAATAAGCAGACATTTGTCCCAGACTAAAGTCCCATAAGGTATTACATCTATAGCATTAGCAGAATGATTTGACACTTTCATGGTTTACTCGAAAAATAGGGTCAAATGACATCTGCGTCAATGGCAGACATGACGATGATTCTGCATAACCTGGGAAAAATGGTGGCTTCCTGCACCTAAGATGGAATTGGGGCCTATTCAAAATTGGAGTTGTATCTTGAGACTTTATGTCACTCTCTGTGATTCAGCTGGACTATGTTGAGTCACAGCAACTGTCAGGCCTCTGTGGCCTTGAGTCTAAAACACATTTAGTGGGGCCACAGGGTTTGTCTCTGACTATTGTCCCATCTGTTAAGAAATACAAAAATACTTTTGTTGGCATTGAAACCGATTTTAGCACTTTCCACCATCAAGAGCCCCCCCCATTGTTCTAATAGTATGTGCTATTTCCTACAACACAGGAGCAAGTACTATTCTCAAATTTAGGGAGTCCCTATCCATAGCAGAGATTGACCCAGGAGCTCTGGTATCAAAATTACGTTTGCATTGAACTCTTTCTGCCACAGTTTGGCTGGGATTGTAATTTTCAATAGAATAGTGATTCTGACCCAAGGCTTTTCCTGGTCCCTAATAGGCGCAAACCAGTAGTGCTCTTGTGTGTGTCGGACCCTACCAGGAGAAAATAGGTTGTGCCCTTTTCTGTGACCACTTTAGCTTGGTGATGGGACAGCCTGATGAGTTGAATGATGTAGGGAGAAGACAAGAAGTGATGTCAGTTCATGTGCAGATAGATGATGGGAAATTAAGTCCTTGTATCTGGCGCCTTCTTTTTAAAAAAAATTCGACTGCAAACTAGTGAAATCACATCCTCTGTGGGTGCATGATGGGAAATTAAGTTTCTTTCTTGAAGGAATGGAAAGTAACGTTCTCCTTTTTCTGCTACTATCCGTATAGGTAAGTGTCGCATGTCATTGTGAAGGGAGAGGCAATATGACCCATCTAGCCCAGCAGGGGGTGCTAGCAGTTAATATTAGGAGAAAATAAAGGTAGAGGTCCAGTGTGTTGCATTTGGAGAGAGATGGTTTCGTGATATGGTGTTTAATTTCAAGGATGTTGAGAAGAGGGGCTTCCATCATGGTCTTGGTGCTGGAGTCGCTGGGCAGATTGAAGTCTCCGAGGAAGGTATTGTCAGAGTGTTGGATTTTGGCAGAGGTGATGAGGTCTGATATTTCTTCAATGAAGACCTGTGAGCTCCAGGTGGTCTGTGTATGGGATGAAAAGAGATGGATTTCAGACTGAGGAGAGGAACTCAGAAGACATGTGTGACAATGTGCAGGGCCATGTTCAAATATGCATGGCTGTAAGTTCAGTTATGCATATGTGGCATATATGTTGAATGAAATATCCAGAGGAAAGCAGGAAGTCGTCAAAGAATGTATGTGGATGAGATCCAGGTTTCTTTGATGACAGGAGCATCTAGATTGTAGAGTCGAATGATGTCTGTGATGTTGAGGGCATTACGTATTGCTGAGTATGCATTGATGAGTATGAGTAGAAGATGGTCTGAAATAGTTGGTGTTTGCATTCTAGTGGCTGGCATGTGGTTGAGGTTGTTGATGTTAAACGTGCAAGTGTGGTGAGTATGTTTGTGGTGTCATGGTGTGAGTGTGGGAATGATGTGCACAGTGGTGTTTCAGAGGCACATGATTGCTCGCTTATCTGTGAGCATGCTTCTGTCAGTGGTGTAACGAAACTTGAGGGGGACCCTCTGCAAGGTATATGGAGAGACCCCACTCTGGGCTCAATCAGGAGCTCTCAGGCCAGGGAACTGTGATGAGGGTGTTCCCTACTGCTCAGGTGCCCCTTGCACCACAGGACCTGCGGGGGCCAGTGTTATGCCACTGGCTTCTGTATATTACATATACACAGAGAGACAATCCCTAATTCTTTTGAGTGAAAAACAGTCCAAACTTAGTTCAGTCTTGACACATGGGCATGCTGGGCAGTTGCCCAGGGGCCCCACAAGCATAGATGAAATGTGCGTGCCTGTGCCCCACATACATTACGGCTACCAAATGGCTTTGTGACACCTGCGATAACCCTACATCCCTTTTTGTCTTCTTACATATCAACATATTGCATTTTGAGACTTGTAGTTTCACCGTTCCCTTTAATACATGATTATTATTATAACAGCATTAAGTAGGGGCCTACAACTGCTATGGGGCAAAGTACAATTGGCTTAACATAGCCTAGACTTAAGGTGTAATAGATGATGATGCCATGTGGCCTCAAAGCACGTTTCGACTTGATGGTATGTATAGATGGGGGTGGTGGGGTTGTGGGGGGAGGTGTGGCGCCTCAGCCAGGGCGACTGACGCTGGAATCTGGGGATCACGGTTCGATCCCCGGTGCCGTGGCAGATTAGCCCAGCACCATGTGACTCTGGGCAATAGTTTGCTTAATCTTCCCGATGGCCCCCACCGCCTAGAGACCTCTTACGGGTGATTGTTCGCACTTTACAAATATGGAATATATATATACAAATGTGGAATAGATCTGTTACTGTAATGGGACAACAGAGACTACAAGACCCAGCTAGCAAATCATTAGCTGATAAACCAGGACTTGACTAAGGCGCCACCCATGACATGGAGTGACATGGCTGCTGTAATGGGTTCCTGTAATGCATTCTTCAATAGGGCCTGGCAGCAGGCCCTGAACCTTGAGTAATTCCAAGTGATGTCCAACATTTATTGACACAAAAGAAGGCTTGTGCCTCTGGAAATGCATTGGCACTGATGTGGAGCAAATTCCAAAACAATCCCAGGGGTGGTTCGGTGTCTAATACATGCCCTTATGTTTGTCAGAGTCCTGTTAAGCAGCAGCTAAGGTTTGGGTGTGTTCTGTTTGAGCCTATGTCCATGGCAGTCTAATTGCATTAACCCTTTCAAATATACGGTGGTTTACGTGACAGTGGGGTGCGCCCTTCTTAAACGCAGCATGCAAATATTTGACAAACTTTAAGAGCACTGTGAAATATGTGGTAATTGTGAAAAATGTCACTTCCTTCAGCACAGTCCCAAACTCTACAATGCAGAACTTGTGATGACGAGGCAAGGCCGGCGCCTTTCAGTCTCTCTTACTTCCACGGTCTTGACACTGATTCAAATTTGGTCCCCATATGTACCGCCGCTTTGTTGGCTGCTCGTGGTCCACGAAGGGGACCCTCATAAGAGGGTCGGCCGCCTTAGTCAGACCCCCCAGGATATAGCGGCATGGATTAGCAAATTTAGCGGCACAAAAATGGAAATTTAGCGGCACAAATATGGAAATTTAGCGGCAATTTTGCGGCATTTCATTTGGCCCTGGACCTTCATAAAGCGGCCTCCAGTGACCCCATCCGTCACCCGCCCTTCCTTACACTCTTTCTGCCTCCCAATTCTCCCTCTCTTAGTTGTGTTTTGCCGCTTTTAGCTCCTCTATCTTCCTTCCTAATTCACTCTTTCCACTGTCCCATTCAGCTTTCTGTTTCTCATGCCCCCTCCTTTCTGTGCCTCATTCACTCATCCTCTCTCTCACACACACACACACAAATCTTTCTCTCCTTATCGATATCTCTCTCATCAGCCCAGTCTCTTCTCCCCCGTCCCTCTCTCTTTCCATCTTCGTATCTAGCACCCTGCCTCTCTACTTCTCTCTTGTCGTCCTCTCTCCCTTCCTAGCCCTCTCTTCTCTCTCTAACTCTCATACTTTCGTTCTTCCAGACACTGTCTTTCTCCCCCTTCCTCTCTCGCCCTATTTCACGCACATTCACCCTCCCTCTTTCTCTCCTGCTCACTCCTCTCTACTTTTCTCCACCTTTCACTTTCATTCGCCCAGTTTCTCTCACCCCCTACTACCCTTTACTTCTTTCCCACCTGTGACTTCTTTGCTCACTCCCCCTCTCTTTCACCCCTTCTTTCTTGTCTCACCTGCCCCATACCCTCAGTTTTCATTCTTGCTCCCCCTCTTTACCTTTGCGCTCCACTGCTACTGGATAGGGCAAAAGTACGCACAGGCTGCTATAGGCTGTCTTCCATTGGATGGAGGCTACTCACATCGGTGATTACTCAGGCTTTTAAGTGAAAGTGACACACTTTTCGATGCTAGATAATGTGCAATTTGAAAGTAGCACTTATTCCGATGTGCTACTCTGTAGTTGCTGACTTTGCAACGTGATTTGTTGATAGTATCAAGACTGTCTTGAGGATATCTTCAAGGGGCCGGTAGAAATTGTAGCATGGCTTTATCGTTTAGGACACTTGAACATTTGACTCTAATTATCGTTTATCCATAATGAGCGTATTTCCTTTTGAAGCTCATTACCTGCCTTTGCATTTCAGACCTAGGTTTACTGTCAATTTTATCTGTGAAGCAAGAGGAGTTCAGTGCTGTGGGTTCTCTGCCGTATGGGGGGCGGTGGAGGTGCGAGCCCCTGCTTCCTGCTGGGAATCCAATCCCATCACAATCCTCGTGTTTGTTTCATTTCCCTCCCGAGACCCCCGGCTCCAGAGCTCATTACCGAGAGGAATGTCGGGATTACACTGAGGCTTGTCTTCAGAGTGGGGGGGTCGGGTGTCCACTTCGAGCCCCCCGGCCCGCCCTGCAGCGGTGTTCACGCTCACCCCACATCAAAGGCAGCGCAGTCTGTACACAGGGCAGACACACACACACTGCAAGGCACGCCGCTCCTCTCCAGCAGACACCCCCACCTTGTCTCTACTCCCCCCTCCTCCCCCCGCCCTCTGGAAGATAGATGCCCCCCAGCCTCTGGCCACCTGCAGCCCCCGGCCCGCCCTGCAGCGGTGTCCATACGCACCCCACATCACAGGAGCGCAGTCTGTACACAGGGCAAAGACACACTGCAAAGCATGCCACCCCCCTCCAGCAGACACCTCTTGCTCTCTGCCCCGCCCCCTCCGGAAGATAGATGCCCCCAGCCTCTGGCCACCTGCAGTCCCCGGGTCGGTCTGTGCGCTTCTATCGATTGTGAGCTGAGTGAGCTGCTAATGCCCCATTAAGCCCGGAATGTTATTCTTTCGTGCTTCTGTGTCCTTCCTGCCCGCCCAAATAAACAAAGTAAGTCAGACCCCCCCAGGATATAGCGGCTTTTGTAAAAATGCCGCGATTTCTACAAAAAGTGCCGATTTCGCTGGCACTTTTGTAAAAATCGCGGCATTTTTACTAATCAATCAATCAATCACAGACATTTATAGAGCTCACTACTTACCCGGAGGGTCTCAAGGCGCTTGAGGGGGGGGGGTGCTTCTACTGCTCGAACAGCCAGGTCTTGAGCTTCTTCCGGATGGAGAGGTGGTCTTGGGTCAGGCGCAGGTCGGACGGGAGGGAGTTCCAGGTCTTGGCGGCCAGGTAGGAGAAGGACCTTCCTCCTGTTGTCGCTCTTCGGATGCAGGGGACGGCGGCGAGGGTGTGGTTGGTCGATCGGAGGTGGCGTTTGGGAGCGTAGAAGTTGAGGCGGTTGTTGAGGTAGCTCGGGCCTTGGTCGTGTAGGGCTTTGTGTGCGTGGGTGAGGAGACGGAAGGTGATTCTCTTGTTGACGGGGAGCCAGTGCAGGTCTCTTAGATGTCCAGAGATGTGGCTGCGTCGGGGGATGTTGAGGATGAGTCTGGCTGAGGCGTTCTGGATCCGCTGGAGTCTCTTCTGGAGCTTGGCGGTGGTTCCGGCGTAGAGGGCGTTGCCATAGTCCGGTCGGCTGGTGACGAGGGCCTGGGTGACCGTCTTCCTGGTCTTAGTGGGGATCCACCGGAAGATCTTCCGTAGCATGCGCAGGATGTTAAAGCAGGACGCGGAGACGGCGTTGACTTGTCTGGTCATGGAGAGGGAGGAGTCCAAGATGAAGCCCAGGTTGCGTGCGTGGTCTGTTGGTTTGGGTGCGGTGCCCAGGGCGGGGGGCCACCAGGAGTCGTCCCAGGCGGAGGGCGAGGAGCCCAGGATAAGGACTTCCGTCTTGTCTGAGTTCAGTTTCAGGCGGCTGGTTGTCATCCACTCGGCTACGTCTTTCATCCCTTTGTGAAGGTTGGCTCTGGTGGTGGCGGGGTCGTTGGTGAGGGAGAGAATCAGCTGGGTGTTGTCAGCGTAGGAGATGATGTTGAGGTTGTGCTGGCGTGCAATGGCCGCGAGGGGGCTCATGTAGACGTTGAAGAGGGTGGGGCTCAGCGAGGATCCTTGAGGGACGCCGCAGATGACTTCGGTGGCCTCTGACTTGTACGGTGGTAGGCGGACTCTCTGTGTTCTTCCGTCGAGGAAGGAGATGATCCATTCCAGTGCCTTCTCCTGGATTCCGACGTTGCTGAGGCGCTGCAGTAGGGTGCGGTGGCAGACAGTGTTGAATGCCGCGGAGAGGTCTAGGAGGATGAGGGCCGCTGTTTCGCCGTTGTCCATCAGGGCTCGGATGTCATCGGTGGCAGCGATGAGGGCGGTCTCGGTGCTGTGGTTGGCTCGGAAGCCAGACTGTGAGGGGTCGAGGGATCCATTCGTCTCGAGGAAGGCGGCCAGCTGTTTGTTGACGGACTTCTCGATGACTTTGGCTGGAAACGGGAGGAGCGAGATGGGGCGGTAATTCTTGAGTTCGGTGGGGTCCGCTGTAGGTTTCTTGAGTAGGGCGCTGAGTTCGGCGTGCTTCCAGCTCTCCGGGAAGGTGGCGGTGTTGAAGGAGGTGTTGATGATGTCCCGCAGGTGGGGTGCGATGACAGCGTCGGCCTTGTTGAAGACGTGGTGAGGGCAGGGGTCGGTCGGAGATCCGGAGTGGATGGAGTTCATCATGCGGACGGTGTCTTCGGTGCTGATCGGAGTCCAGGCGCAGAGGGTGGTGGTGGGGGGCGGTGGTTCGGTCGTGGCGTGCGTCGGTTGAGTGCTGAAGCTGTTGTGTATGTCCGCGATCTTGTTGTGGAAGTAGGAGGCGAGGGAGTTGCAGAGGTCTTGCGATGGGGTGATGTCGTTGTTTCCGGCGTTGGGGTTGGAGAGCTCTTTCACGATGTTGAAGAGTTCCTTGCAGTTGTGTGCGTTGTTGTCCAGCCGGTCCTTGAATGCAGTTTTCTTGGTGGCGCGGATCAGTTGATGGTGCTTCCGGGTGGCGAGCTTGAGGGTGGTCATGTTGTCCGGAGTTGGTTCCCTTCTCCAGGCTTTCTCGAGGGCTCGGCAGTTCTTCTTGGAGCTCATCAGTTCGTCGGTGAACCATGGGGCCTTTTTGCTGCCGGGTCTGCTGGGCGGGGTCCTCAGTGGGGCGAGTTTGTCCGCGCAGTTGCTGATCCACTTTGTGAGGTTGTCGGCGGCCTGGCTGGGGTTCGCTGAGCTGGCGGGAGGATGCTGGCTCAGGGAAGCGGCGAGCTGGTTGTCTGTGATCTTGTTCCAGCTTCTTTGAGCAACCTGTTGCTGGTGGTGGTGGATCGTCGTTCTTTTGAAGGTGAAGTGGACGCAGCTGTGGTCCGTCCAGTGGAGTCCTGTGGTGTGGCTGAAGGTGATGTCTTTGCTGGATGAGAAGACGGCGTCGAGTGTGTGTCCGGCGAGGTGGGTGGGGGTGGACACCAGCTGCTTGAGACCGAGGTTGGCGAGGTTGGCGAGCAGGGTGATGGTGTTGCGGTCGTTGTTGTTCTCCAGGTGGAAGTTGATGTCCCCCAGGAGGATGTAGTCGGCGGAGGGGAGGGCATGCGGGCTGATGAAGTCAGCGATGTCCTCGCTGAATTGTGTGCGTGGTCCCGGGGGTCGGTAGATCAGGGTGCCTCTGAGGGTGGTTTTGGGGTCCGTCTGGATCTGGAAGTGCAGGTGTTCGGCGGTTGTCAGGGTGTCGTCGGTGTTGGTCTTGATGCGGATAGTGTCCCTGTAGATGATGGCGAGGCCTCCTCCAGTCTGGATGTTGCGGTCTCTTCGGGTGATCTTGTAGCCCTCTGGGATGGCGATGGCGATGTCGGGCGCTGAGGAGTCGTTCGTCCAGGTTTCCGTGAGGAAGGCGACGTCAGGAGCTGCGGTGTCGAGGAGGTTCCAGAGTTCGATGGCGTGTCTGTGGACGGAGCGGGTGTTGAGGAGGATGCACTTCAGGTGGTTGCTGCTGGTGTTCGGCTTGGCGGGTGTTGGTGTGGGACAGGTCCGGATGCAGGTGAACTTGCAGGCGTGGCAGCTGAAGGGTCCGTGGGTTCATCTCGGGGTGGCTCGGTAGCATCCTGGGATTCGGCCGGTGTTGAGTGCGTTGAGGTCGGCGGCGTCGTACGTCCGGCGGGTGGGCTGGGGTCTGCAGGGTCCAGGGGTCCTGGCACTGGGCGCAGTCCAGGCGCGGACGGGCGCAGACGGGCTTACCTTTGGCGCGCCTTCGGCGCTCCCGCTGCGCACGTCCGCTGCGCGGTCGCTCGGGGGCGTCATAAGAAGGGAGCCGGTAGGGAGGGTCTGCGGGGAGGCGGGAGCGGGCCGACCAATCGGCTGGCGGGGGGCGGGGCCGCGGGCTGGCAGCGGCGGGAAAAAGAAGTCGGGCTTGGTGGGCGGCCCTGCGGCGGCTGGGGCAGCGGCGGGAAAAACAAAATGCGGAGGCTTGGAGGGCGGCCCTGCGGCGGCTGGGGCAGCGGCACAGAAGCAGGTAGGCAGCGGGCAGCAGGAAGGCAGAGGGGGCGACCAGGCCAGAGGCGCAGTGGTCGCCCCCTCTGCCGATTTCGCGGCAAATCGCGAAATCGCGATATCCTGGAGGGTCTGCTTAGTGCCACATGAGGGCACACAAGACAGTCCAGCGTTGTGAGACCTCCTAGGGTCCATGCGTGGCGTCACTTCTGGTAGGGTGGGGGTGGGAGGGGGATGAGGTAAAAGTGCCTCTCTCCACCCAACTGGCAGCCTCTTTGCCGCTGCCCTTGACACTGTTTAGACATGACACGTCTGGTCCCCTGGAGCTGTTCGTCGGTGAGTGCGGTGCCCCTCCGTTTCTGTTTAGCAAGGCTGCTAATCCCGGCCATTGCCCAAGCTGCGGTTCGCCATGGGGGGTGGACATCTCCTGGGGTGCTTGGGCAATGGCCCCCTCCCCTGGTCATTTCGCTGGGGAGGAGGCTAAGGGTGGACGGAGGCACTGAGGCCTCGCCTTGAGGGGGAGCAGTGTGGTGGAAGGCCCGGGGTTCGACTCCTCACACACATATGTGCGTTTTCCATGCCCAGGGCTCATGCCCCTGGGTTTCCATGGTTGCCGGGTGGGGGAGGAGAGCGATGAGCCTCGCCGGTCTGCCTTCCATTATGACTACCTAGCCTGTGTAGCGCTACGTCAGGCCCTGGCCATGCGGGATTGAGTGTGTGTGTAGGCCTGGGGTTTCTCCCCTAATACCTGCTGCTGGCAGATCTGGGCCCCGGGCACTGGAGCATATTACATGTTCGGCTACAGTCTTTTCAACTGCGAGGCCCGGCCAGCGTTAGCAAGATGGGGGGCGAGTGTGGGGCTCCCTCCTTCGCCACCCTTACTTCCGGCATGGCCGTGCTAGGCTCCTCACCCTCGGAGCAGTTGCAGTGTGGGGGGGTGCGGGCGTGAGGTCTGCGAGGGGCTGTTGACTGGGCCGGCCAGCCTCCGTGCCGTTGGCAGTGGAGGCTGCAAGGGTTCCCTGGCACATTTGTGTGAGGAAGGTGGGGTCGGGCCAGGGGCTACGGCTGCCGATGTGCCGCCTATTTTCCTTGTTACGAGGGGACAGGAGAGCTGCATGCTGGGGGGACCCCCAGGTTTCCTAGAGGACTGGGCGGAGTGCTGAGGGTCCTCAAGTGCTCCTGTGCGGTAGGTATCTGCGTGTTTGCTGGCCTTGATGGAGGGCAGAGGTTAGTCGGCCAATGGGAGGATGTATTTATTGAATTGTTGGGTCTGCATCGCTTTGGCAGCATGCTGCCCTAGCTCTAAGTGTCATCCCTGACAGGGGGAGGCAGCGTCCCCATTTAAATTCGGGTGTCCTCGGACCCCGCAGGGGGCCAATCCAGCAGGGCGGCCCTTTAGTGCCATTTTGGCATCACCCACTGCCGCTCTAGTAGTTGGGGGCTCCTGCAGGAGCACACTAACCAGATCGCCACTGTGGCATCCTTCCGGTGAGCCAGGTGGGGGGGGAAGGCATATAAGCCTTCCCCGCCCCTCCTGATAGTCTCTGTTCGCCAGCCTCGCCGTCTCGACCGGTTGTCTCGCGTCGGTAGCCTGACCCTGGGCTGGGTTGGAGGTTTTGCTTCTCGATACCTGGCCGGAGTGTTTATCTTGTAGAAGAGGTTAGTTGTAGTTACCTTGGCCACGGCCCATGGGTTGCCTAGTGACCCTTCTCGCTCTCCCCTTTTGTATATTCTTGTGGAAGGGAGGGTTCACTAGCAGAGACCAGGGTACTTCTGGGATGGTGATCTAGGCAGATGAGTGCTCTCGAGCGGTAATATTTTAATAATTGTCCTAGATTGCAGAAGCGGGAATGTAGCTCAGTGGTAGAGCGCATGCTTTGCATATATAAGGCATCGGGTTCAATCCCGGGCATCTGCAGCAGCCTTTGCGTGTGGGCATTTGCTGGACTGCTTTTCTACTTGGTATCATGTTAAGCCGCAGGACCACATCTCAGCACACGTTTCGCGACTCGTTAGAACTATGGTGTTCATAAATCCGGGATCTCACGAGGACAGTATGTGATGCAGTCATTAAAAGGCATCTTTTGCTCTGTTGATGTTATATGCGCCTCGATGCTCCGCGGCAGATGTGCGTCATCAATGATCGTGTCGCCACCAATGTTGTGGAGCTTGGTGCTTCAGGAATCTTTATCCCGGACGTGGTGTCTGAAGCAGGTGCTACCATGGGGTGTCGCTAGGCACATGCGGTGAGTCTGGAGCCCCCCTCCGACCCCCCCTTTGGGGGGGGGCAGTTTTCTTTGCCTCCTGGTAGTGTTGCCTTTGGGTAGGAGAGCCTGATCTGCAAGTGTGGTGGGGGCGAGTCAGCGCGGACACATAGTGCCAATATCGGCATATTCCCCAGCCCTCCCATAGCAATAACTGTAATAACAGATGCAACACAATTTTGGTGGAGAAATTTGCTGCAGGTTAATTTCCATAACAATATGCCAACATGGTGGGTTAACTTACGGCTGACCCTCGGGCAGGCAGCCCCTCGCGGCCTGTCCACCTGATGAGCCATAAAACCCCAGTGGTATTAACCAAGGAGTGTTGTCATTTTGGGGGAGGGGTTAGCCCCTCCCTCCAGCGAACCGCCAGTCCACCCCTTACTCACGCCCCTCCCCACTACGGTGGGGCAGAGACTTGCAGGCAACCCCCGATCGCTCAGGTCCACAACCGCCCATAGGACTAACGGGGGGGCTGTCGCTCCTCCAGGATCCCATGCAAGGACCATCCTGGGGATAATTGGCTTTAGCACCCTTACTGTGCTCCTGTAGAGGGTACCCTTCTGTAC
This sequence comes from Lissotriton vulgaris, assembly GCF_964263255.1. Taxonomy (NCBI): domain Eukaryota; kingdom Metazoa; phylum Chordata; class Amphibia; order Caudata; family Salamandridae; genus Lissotriton; species Lissotriton vulgaris. The sequence continues at coordinate 925,225,364 of NC_141687.1, forward strand.
CTTACAGCCTTTGGATCGCCCTGTAACTCCGCCACAGCACTGGGTGTGGCCATCGTCACTCCGGGGCCCCCCACCACAATGGACCTGGTTATCAACACCCTGCTGATTCCAAGGCCTCCCCCAGATCAAGCAAGACAGGGTCCATTCCCCCTTTGACCAGGTGTAACCCATCTGGATCTAAACACCCTGTGGACTCGGCGTGCCGTAACCCATACCGGCTAAAACCAAATCCCTATTCTCTGTGACTATACTCATGGCGCTGTTCCCCCTCCTGCGCGAGGTCCCCCTGAATGTGTCTAGCGCTCGTTGGAGGACCTTAGCACACTTGTTTGATGACAACTTCCACCCTGCATGGCTGTCAGCTAAGGCTAGAGGGCGGGAGAATTCACATATGTTTATGGATACTCAACTCCATTGTACCTGATTTATTGACCCCAGACAAATGAAATGCTTAGTGGACCTACCAGGATCTGAACCTGTGACCAGGAGGTCGAACACAAGTCCTAATAGTTCTGCCACTCAATCAGCCTGTGAACTTGAAACCCAGGGCCGCCTTCTGGCCTCCAACCCTTACTCGGACATGCCTGACGTTGCTTTATTAAGTTCTGTGGCTAACCTAGTCACAGATGGTAAAACGAGGGGCTGAAAATGAGAAGACAACTGAGATGATCGTTAGCTAGACTCAATACGGAGTGATCCTATGAAATGAGGCCGGGACCACCACACCCCGCATGTGGTACCGCCCAGGTTTACTTTGCCATGCCACCTCCCAAGACCTTGATATCACCATAAACCCCTGCAGTGGCCAGGCGGCAGGCACCTAGTGGTACCTGTCAGTCCTATTTTACACTAACACCTTGCCGCCTAGCGGCACTCCCTGCTGCAGGTGTCTAGTTGCGACCCCTACTCGCCACTCTTGACCCGTAATGATTGCACCGCTGAAGATGTGTGGTCACCTCTCATCGGGGTCGGTGGAACGTATAACATGTGCCTTGAATGTACAATAATGTGGTGTTGTGCCGGAGTAAGGTAATCAGAACCTAATAGTTACTGTGCATAGGGTATGTGTTAATATCCAAAACTGTGCACCTTGCTAAAGCACGACCTGTGCTAGAATTCAACTGTGACATCTGGCTTACGCATGGTGCAGCACTAATTGGCCCATCACATCAACTTTACAAACCCAGGAGCAAGCCTGAGCTGGTTACCCCAGGTCCATGCTGCGCACACCTTAACCTAAGGAGCTCTTCCCAATGGAACATTCGTCCCAACAGAACTGACCCATCTGTATCCAACTCGAAGTATGTCAAATGAAGCCAAACCAGGCCCCCATAAGGCTAAAAAGGATGGCCTGGGCCAAAGGCAATTGTCAACCAAGATCTTGACTTACTGAGTGCCTGTTTTGTGGTCCTCCCTAAAAGCCAGACAGTGCCACCTCATGGCAGACTGTCAGGGGCGCCGGTGGTGACAATGGTGATGGTGTTTCCTACCAGAAAACAACATTATTAAACCACCTAGTCAAAATAGCACAGGAGAACTCGCTGCTGAAAAATCATTGGAGGGTGTCTTGCCGCACTTACGGAAGTCCAGACTTGACTTACTCACATTGTGGGATTAAACAAGGTACAAAATTGACAATAGCGTTGCCAGTGACTACCTGGACAGGCCCTTTCCCCTGCTATGTGCAAACCCCATAGTGTGTCACAAATACTGATCTTCAGTTAACTTCTGGAAAAGAGCCCTAAGCACCCCACAATGAGTACCATACAAGACTTCTGCCCATCTACTCATGTGGTTACTCCTCCTGTCACCTGTCACCTATGAGCTGAGGCCAGTAGTTGCATAAGGTAATTAAGCAACCACTGGGGCAGACATGTAAGAATGTCAAAAGCCGCCATACCGCTCTGATCCTACTGAGCCACAGCAGTAGTACCTTCATGGTAATTGCAAAACTGCTACACTTAACAATGCTTCTACTCTCCCCTACAAGAGGTCTAACCAGGTTGTCTCCTTGCCCCCCAATATAAACTCTATGTGGGTGACATGGCCCCCAATCCCCTATTACAGAAGTGCCCCACCAAATTCAGTGGATATTTCCTCTCCAAACAATAAGAGGAAAATCCAATCCAACTAGCGAGGCTTGATTTGGCATTCTCGAACCTATTCACTTAAATCTGTCCGGGCCCCAGCCAAACACTTACTACCTGTAAAAAGGCAAACAAAAGCCCCTTGTTGTGCTTCTGCCAACTTTGTCTGCCTCTCCGTTCGACAAATTGGAAATAACAGAGATTACTCACATGAGAAGGTTATTTGCCATCCGGTTTTCAGACCACCCGGAAGTCTATCCCAAATCCAGAGCAGGCAAGAGCATAGCACGCCCGGCTGTCCTGACCTTGCTCCTGCTGAGTTGACAGTCAATACATACAAAAGCACCACTGTGGAATGACCGGAACAGCTAACCCTCCACAGGCAACGTTAACGTCAAAACAATGGAACAGAAGCTCCCTAGCTCCTGGACTGCGCATGCATGCGTCCATGACGCAAGCCAATGATTCGTATGATGTAACCAATCTAGTGCTGAAAATGCCCCCTTACGTCCTTTCCTTGACTCGTATCACCAGTCGAAATGACATAGTGATGGACTTGCGACTGACTCCAAGGACATGTCGGACAACTTTGATCTATCTGCTGGAAACCATAGAGCCATACCCCTGATCGGTGTTAGCGAGTAAAGACAACATGCATTCATGTACACAAGCATTTCTCACGTCACTGTTGGTTTAATGCAAGATACCACAATCCGTAGCAGGAATAAAATCTAATTACCACCAATATGAATAATAAGCGTTCCATGGCACCGAACAAGCCAGGCATAGACAACATTTCTAAGCATTTCCACAGGTGAAACACCTAATGAGCTAAAACCTGGCCCGCCCCCTTTCCTCTAAGGCCTGTGTCTCCCAAACTCTCAGATGTGGTGTAACTGCGACAGTGAAAATCTAGACACCTCTCCCATGCTCAGGGGGCCCAAACCTCCTTGCTGTTCGAGATTAGAATGGGCGCTCAGTTCGCCCGTGTCCTGTCTGACGACACGCGCCTCCACCCCACGGCAGCCACAAAAGCCAAAATCGATCAGCGGAACACATGGTAGTGGTATGAAAATCGGGACTGCATGTCATGTACGATTATTGGCAAGAAAAGGGGGACCCACCCTGAGCCAATACTCAAAACCATCACACAGCGGTGCACACGTTCTGGAAGGCAAGGGGCATAGTGTATATGAGGGACCCCAAAATACCGTCCTAACTTAACTACTACTGCTGCACAAGAACACGCGCCAGTAAACTGTAATCATTAGCAAATACTGTCTGTGGGAAAAAGGTGGTTGGGAGAGCCCTGGCCATCCATGCTGGACTGACCATCCCACGAATCCCTCAATCTACGGAGAGAAATGACATGTTAAAAAGCCCACTGTTTCCCCTGTGTCTGGGTTGCCTCAATGACTCCAACATCTCGAGCTACTCTGCCACCATCCCGATCACAGTACTTACTTACACAGGCACGGTGTCGGACTTCTGAGCTTTGGTGCGTTCGAGTGACAATACGTAATTCTGTGTGTGCGAAGAGGTAGAATGTTAACAAAAGCCCCAGGCGCGTCCTGCGACCCTTCCCCAGCACCGGCACCTTCCAGAGTACTTAACAAGGAACAGCATTCAGGCTCCGAGCCCGGAGTACGCCCTGGCCATTTCTGCTTCCGTCCCCAGCTGTCCTTCACTGAGTGGTGCCTGCGTACTGGATCCGATTGTCCTGAAATTAGAAAAAAGGTTACACTCCATTCCTGGACGTGCTGACCCATAACCCCACATACTTGCCCCAGTGTGCTCTTCCCCTGTACCTGCTCTGAGCCCTGGCTGGCCAGCCTGCTAGGCGTGGTTTGACCATCAGCGAACGAAACCCGTGCGTTTCTGGAAGAGAGAACAAAACCATGAAAGCAGCCCATAACCAGAATTAACAGGTAAGCATATTGCTAACTTGATCGCCATGATCAGAGCCTCTTACTTGAGCACCAGTTGCCTTACAATAGAAAACATTCCATATTGCACAGGAGATGCATGATTTGCCCCGACTCACCAGTTGTTTAAAAGAAAACACATTCAATTATGGCACAGGGGATGCATGATTTGCCCACACTCAGCCGTTGCTTTCCAAGAGAACACACCAATTATTGCCCAGGAAATACATAATTTGTCCAGACTCATCAGTTGTTTTACAAGAGAAAACATCAAATTATTGCACAGGAGATGCCTGCTATGCTCAGACTCACCAGATGGCTACAATTGGATTACGCCCATGGGGTGGAACTTGCGCATCCCCCCCAGGCAAGGAGAACGGAACATTCGTGCTCCCCCACCGTTGCATTACAATTACATTTCGCTCATGGGGTGGAACCTGTGCTCTCCGGCACGAGATGAGGTGCAAGAAGAACAAAACATTCAGGCGCCCCCCCATGCACCGGCCTGCAGTTAAAAGAGCACCAAGAAGCCTGCCTATTTTTTTTTTTTTGGCGTTTCTACATAGCGCGGTCTCCGCCAGAACGCCCCACAACATGAACAGTAATGACACCTGGGGAGACAACCACAAGTGAACAAATCACAAAAGCAACAGCCAAGTCACATGAGGCCAAAGCGACAACCGCGAGCAAAGAAAATACAAGAGGTAGCAAACGGTAACTTACAGGAGGATAAGTGACATGCGGGCAAGCCACAAAAGAGCACCAAATACCAGCAAAGGTAAAACACTGCATCAAATGGCAGACACTCAAAACACAAGAACAGGGGTGCGTCTACACTCAGCCTGAGTCCTGGAGAACCGGCATGGGCCTAAAAGCGGTCCACCCGGGACCGAGCATTTACCTATGCGCATCATTTAGAGTGGCTTGGGTGCGAGCCTCTACCATTTAGCCCTCACACTGAAGCCCTCTGGCACACACGGATGCAGAGGAGGGGTGGAAAAAAGGGGGGGGGGGGCTATGTCCGGATGAACACGAGGCCGTGGCTATTAAGCCACGGTGCGGGCCCCCACCCCCCGAGTCCCCCGCATGCTGGGGCCACAGTGTGCACCGATCCCTGTACCTGTTGATGCCTCTGATGGACTCCCTGGTGACAACGGCAGCTTCTTCTGCACGTTTTCTACAATAAAAGAAAACAACCATCAGCCGCCCTGCCCCCTCTTACCCCTGGTGGCCCCCCCGGGCTCCAACCCTTGCACTCGTGGTGTTCACGTATACCTCGGGTGAACACAAGCCAAATGCACAACTGTAAGATCAGGTTAAGGAATACATATCTATTAGACACCTGAATGAGATATTAAGAGGTGAAGCCTTAGCCAGACAAACATTGGCACCGAGAGATCCACCTAACGCTACCCTGTAAACAAACGTGGCGAGGCGCAGTTTCTCCTAATATTCGGTGAGTGTTAAACTAAAACTATTTCCCAACGTTCATTGGTGTAATTCCAATCCTAAAACCTTTCGCCATGTCAGAGGGCGCTTCCGGTGCATCTAGCAGGGTTCCTCAATCGGGTGGGGCGAGTATAACAAAACACCATATTGTAGTAGACAGCTACACCACAGCATTAACAGATAGTGATGGTTTGAGGTGCACACGCTACAGGTAGCCCTGAGAGTGCACCGCCGGCCTACTTACCAGTGGTCCACCACTCGCACGTGCACACGCGCTGTCACTCGCAGAGTGAACGGCCTGCGCAGTTGAAGGCGGAGACTTTTAGGTGCTCTTATGCAGGGCGGGAAACCACGATACACATTAGCACCAGGAGGAGGCCAGGGCGACAAGAAACCACCCCTCCCCGAGGCGCGCACCTCCCCCCGCCCCACACCTCAGGCCACACCATAAGGCGAGGGAGCGCCGACACGGCTCGGGTCCCCGCCACAAGGAAGCGTGCGGGCTAAGCTGATACCACTAACGGGCCATGGGAAACTACCCGGGCAAAAAGGACGACGCCCCCCCGCCCCCCTCACCCGCTGTGAACCGTGTTGACCCCCCTCCCACCTTCCGGCCCGGACACGAAGGACCCCAGTGCCTGGGTATGGGAGCCAGGACAAGGCCTCAGCCCGCCCCCCCACCCGCATGCAACATTTGGAAAACCGGGTCTCCCGGCCCGAGACGCTGGACCCTGGCGCCTGGGCCGCACTTCCGGGGGGAGGGGTGAGAGGTATTTATACCTCCTCCGCCCTCTGAGACTTGTGGAATGCGGAAAATAAATTCCAGGAAAAGTGGTGCAATAGAATGAATGGCTTGACTCATTTAGGTAACATGAGGTGTAGTCTGCAGGATTGAACTGGGTGTTTACGTATTGTCCAAGCAAGGTCGGGTGTGTTACGTACGTTGGGTAGGTCTCAGTCGAAATTGGGATAGCAGGAGTGGGGGCGTGAGGTCCCCAGAGAGGACAATATGGAAACCAAGGGTGGTCGGTCGGCTCACAAGCGGTCATTTGGTGGCAAGGCATTGGCATTCATATGATGGTGGGGTTCAGAGGTTGGACACTTACAAAGTATTATGCCGGACAGGTCCCCGGGGGTCAAAGGGGATGGATTCCAATGACGTGACGCAGGCGGGGTGGGAGGGTTGGGGCCTGGGGGGTCCTTCCTGGCTAACTGGGGGCCACAGGATTGTGGCGATGGATGTCTCCTGGGAGAAAGTCAGGTTTTGAATGTATGACTTAGGAGGCGGCATGCTTCACATCATGGCTCATCGGATGCGTGGGTAGGGTGGGGGACGGTTGTGACGGGCTATAAAGGATGGTAAAAGGTTTTATTATCCGGGATTTGTTGCATTGCAATTTCCTGGGGGCAGGGTGGGACACGTGAGCGGAGTGCAGGATGGTAGGCACAGTCTATGACAGCAAACACAGGTATGACGGTGCTACGCAAGGGGTTCGTGGGGTGAAAGTAATAAGGTGACGGGCGACTGACGTGTAGGCATGGGAAGGGTATTTTGGTGGTATTGTAGGGGGAGGTGTGTTTATTGGTGGGGGAACGAGAAGATTCTGAAGTTGAGGCATGTGTGCAGGGGTGCAGGTGTCTGCTCCGGGTGGCCATTGTTTGGACAAGTGCGCATTATCTGACAAGTGTGCGTAACGTGGGGTTTTGTGCGGGGATGGTCGAGGTGGGGCAGGAAGGTGCAACGCTGGGGTAGAGGTATAGAGCCGCTGTGTTATATTGTCTATGAGTTTTTTTCGTTGAACTGGGTGTTTGATACTGCACACCCTGGAAGCAGGAGTTTATGGTTCAGAGGGAGCTGCGGATAAAGGGGGGCTGTAGTTAGGGGCAGGTTGGGTAGCGCTGGGTGGTTGGTGGTTTCAAAATGGGGCACAGGCATTTCGAGCAGAGCAGCCGCGGTGCGGTACAGATGTAATAGAGGTGTGCCGGACATTGGGCAATTGGGGCCGGGTGTAGCAGCAAGGGAAAGGGGTGTGTGTGTCAAAATAACAGGGCATTGAGAGTGAAGGACATTGGGGGGGACGTTGTTTTTTCGAAGGGGAGAGGCATTTCTATTGGTCTTTATTGGCCTTGTGCGTAGGCAGGCTGTTTTGTGGCGGGGTTATCTTGCGGAGGCGTATAATTCTTGGGTGCTCGGGCGGTAACAGCTGTGGTGTCATAGAGGGGTCCTGGGGCTGCTGACTCGGGGCGACAAGAGTATAGAACGGTGTCTGTGGCGACATAGGTACTGGGGGCATGGGTTTTTTGTGGATGTGTTTAGGACGACTGCCGTAAGAGGGCTGGGGACCACGATGCATATCTTGCAGGACTAACTTTTTCTTTTTCTACCATAGGACCTGGAAGTAGAGCGGGAGCCAGGGCAGTCGCCTGGAGGGGGTGGCCGTTCTCCCGGCATATGGACAGCACAAGAGGCGCACTAGCGGGTGTGCAGACATCACTGGGCAGGGACCACAATCATCTGGCTTTGAGATGATGGGGGAATCAGTCGAATGCAATTTGTGGGGGGGGTGTTTGCTGCCAGTACGGCTGACATTGGGTCGCAGGAAATACGAGGTTGCCCCGATCTGAGGATACACGCTGGGGAAAAAGTTTACTGGGATATTTCAGGTCTGGTGTTATCCTGGGATGTTTGGCCGGGGATGTGTTTCAAGTGCATGGAGCATGGGGCAACCTGGTCACACGCATGGATTGTGCTTTGTAGAGGACAGGTTGGGGGGTTATGGATTTGGAGGTCCAGGCCATGGCGCACTGGTGATGAAACTGTTTTGAGGTGAAATTGAAGGGGGGGTCTTGTTCAAGGGGGGCACATGTCACGGTCCAAGAATGGTCAGGGGACTGTTCCTCACTTACATTAGGACACAGGTGCAGGGGGTGGATGGTCATCCACAGGAGGCACCTCTCATTAACGAAGTTTGGCCCGCGAATGTTCTGTGTACGAAATGCAGGCCAAGGTGGTGAATGGTCGTTCACTGCGTGTAGTGGGATCCAAAGGTAAATATCCAAAGCACAAAGATATAAGAGACGGATTAAAGATTAAAATGCAGAAGTTTGATTCTTAACAAGGACCAAAGTTTGTTCACATTGAAATCCTATGATCATCTGAGAATCACGACACACTCTAGAATACTTCTGTGTCATCAGGAACTTCTAAGGTTAAACATTCCTTGAAGATGCAATGCAATTAAATATAGGAGGGAAACAAACATACATACTACACAGCATTGTGGGGACACCTTTTTATGGACAAGGAGTGGTCAAAAATCTTATTGTTTATCAAGGGACACAAAGGACGTTGTACAAGGGGTGGATGGTCGTTCACCTCGAAAGGGGGGGTACCTTGGGTGACCAATAGATTGGCCTGGAAAGGTTGCTTGTTTTTGCTGGGGACACGGGTCCGGGTGGCATATAGGCGGCACTGCATTTGGAAGCACCTTTGAGGTGGACAGGTTTGGCCCGCAGAGGTTGCTTGCTTCCATGGGACACAGGTACAGGTGGTGGACGGTTGTTCGCTGCGAGGGGGGCAATTGTCTGTGGGTCCAAAAAAGGTTGATTGAACATGGGACCCAGGTCCAGGTGGTGACTGGTTGTTCACGGCGAGGGAGGTGTCTTTTTGCGGGCAGGGATTGGCCCTGCAAGGTTACCGGTTCCACAGGATACAGGCCAGATGGTGGATTGCCATTCACCACGAGAGGGGGCACCTTTTTTCGGTCAAATGTTTGGGCCCGGACATGTTGCTGGTTTATATTGGTCCAGGTGGTGGATGGTCGTTCACCGCGTTGGAGGGCGCTGTTTACGGCAGGGAGTGGCCCCATGGGATGTTATTTGCTTACCCGGCACGCAGGTACAGGTGGGTGATGGACTATCACCGCGTTGGAAACATCTTTTCTTGGAGTTTGTCCTGGGAACGTTCCTGACTTGCAGGGGACGCATGTTTAGGTGGATGGTCATTCACCAGTTGCTGCAGAGTGGGGCAGCTTTTAGGGGCACAGGACTGAAGGGCACGTGGGCCCGCTTTGGATGGGCACCTTTCGCGATTCACGTTTGTCCCAAGAATGGTACTTTTGCTGCAGGACACAGGGTGAGATGGTCGTCTACTAGGAGGCCGCAGGGTCGGCTGGCAGGAGGAGAAATGTGCACAGGACCGTGGGGGGGTGGGGCAGGTAACCACCTTACAGGGGTTCCCTGGTTGGCAGTACTTTGGAGGGGTGGGGAGTCACATACAGGCGAGTCCACCCCTCGGGTGGGGGGAGAATGGTACACAAGTGACTGATAGCGGGGCATGGGAGGCAATGAGCAATGAAGGTAAAGTCGACAGAGGATGCTTGGAGGGCAAGTGAAGGTGAGAATGGGGAAAGGAAGGAGGTTATGGAGTGAATGGGGAAGAGTCAAACAGGTAAGATGGTTTTGAGAAGACAGAATGGAGAATGCGTGGGCATGGGATGGGAACTTATATTTCTTACATTGATGTACTGTTAATACCACCAATGTCATAAAAGAATGTAAAATATCCGTGGGGTGATATGTGAGACAAATCACATCTTGGCTTCAAAGATTAATACATTGCTAAAGGGCATTGGTTTTGAGGTTGTTTTTATGCTTAGCAAAAAAATTCAGAGCCTTTAAATCTAATATCGAGTGGAGTTAGACAGTTTTGAGAATGGCAGATACCAATTAATGCAGTATTTTTTCGATTGGCCTACCAAATAAATAAATTGGCTGATTGGAGAAAGGGAAGAATCAGGCTGACAGATTATGCCTACGGGAAATGGGACCTAGTAAACCGTTCATATGGCGCCATTTGGAGTCATGAATTAAATTCAAAATGTTATGCACATAAACAGGATTCCAAATCCAAACTCTGGTCTACTGAGTTAAACTGGTACCAACTACAGCCAGCCAGAGCTTTTCCATCTGACATATGTAGTATGATACAATGAAAATTAGCAAAGCTAATACGTCTCATCTTTGAGACCTATTGACTAGGTCAATGGTTTTTAGTCATGCTGTTCAGCATCCGCGATGCTTTGCAGCATGACTTACTTAGTAAGGAAGACAAAAGAAGCAACTTGTAGTGCAGGGGTGGAAGCAACATTGAGGCGCAAGAGAGGAGAAGATACAATGGGCACAATAGCAATGTGGAGTGGCTGCGGAGAAGCACAAGGGCAAGAAAGCAAAGGCAACGGGGAGGACACAAGAGCAAGGGGAACATGAAGAGGGATGGAAAGAATCATACCGGTGGTAGTGAGAAATGGAATGCAGGGGAAGAGAAGTACACGAGGGAAACAGCTGGAAAACACATGCACTCTTGTTGAGTGCTTAACTAAAAAAAAAAAACAATGGTGCTTGTTAAGCAGGCAGTGAAAGCATAGATGCCAGCCAATCAAAAAAATATATTAAAGAGGCTAAGATCCATGGGTGGGACAAACACGAGACTAACAGGCTGGAACGCGAATAAGAAGCAGGAGAATATAAGTGACAGGAAAGCCCACCAATGGCTATCAATGGGCCGGGCCAAAGCCCTGTATGTTCTTGGTAAGCCTGCAATATGTTTTTCACAATTAGACATCTGAGCTGCCTGGTAGGCTCCACTTGAAAATGATGTTCCAAACCCAGAGACACATAGACTTTGAGAGAAGGGGTTCACCCTCTGGATTGCCCTGAACTCTACGTCAAGGGCAGAACCCATCAAGCTCAATAGAGTTGCTCAGCCTAAGGTTCAATTGAAAGCATGCAGTAAAGATAGCAACTGAGGAATGCTCAACAAGGGCCACTCCTCAGACCCAGTTGGAATGCAGCTATCCCAGCCTTGCTTCCCTAACTACTGATGCACACCTATCGGTCTGAAGAAACTGCAAGATGATCCTGAAATGCTGTATATAAAGTGTAATAAATACAAAGATACAATGGGAAATGCAACAACGATAAGTTACGGAATGCAAAGTACGATTAGTAACTAAAAAGCTATTGCTTTCTCGCAGTTATGAGGAGTCCTTTTCGTTCCCTGAGAAAAGATAGACTGACAAAACGTAGACTACAAAAACACAGACGTAAAATAAATTAATGTGAATATACCCAATGGCGGCTGGTGACATTTAAAAGTGTCGAGGCATAAAAAATCAGGTACACCTGTCATTTGGACTCAGCATACAAATTTGAAGGTATGCCTCACCGCAAACATGGATAGCGCACCCTATTTGTCATACGGCTGCAGGTTTGCTGCTATCTGCTACATTTCCACAAACTATACTTTTACAAAAGTGAAATAACACTTTGCAATTAAAGTTTATGTTCTTAGTTAAGTAGTTATACGGTCGTCCATTGTTATTGGGCTTTGAATGGCAGCATTGTTCTTGCCATTGCATGTTGTACCAAGTGGCCTTAAACCAATCCCAAAAAACATCTATCTTGCATATCAATTCATTCCCTTGGTAGAATTAGCAGCTTAGGAATGGTTTTTGCAGTCAATTTGGAACACAACATTTAGTCATCATTAACTCCGGAGTGATTTGACATAATTTCTGATCTCTTGCAACAGCTGGCCACAGGTCATTATAAAAGAAAATCAGGGGGAACGTGTACAGATTACACAGCCATTCATAAAGTCCACACGATCAAAAAAACAATTAAGGTTCTTGAAATGAACGTGCTGGTAACAAGCCGGAGTAGGAATGATATTTGAGTATGCAAACAATTCATTGCGCCAAACAGCCATATGGCTCCACTGAGAGTGACTTGGGCTTGTGCAAACTCAATATGTCAGGAGGCTAAGAAAACAAACACTGGTGCAATACAGTCCATCCAACTGCCAAGCACTGTTAAAAACACAAGTCAAACACGACACCCCTTCAGGAATGCATTATCCCAGCACTAAACAGTTCGAAATAACACTAAAGAATCAACATGGTCCTTTGGACAACCACATAAAAAACATTGTGCAATACAATATCACGTTACAATTGTCTCTCAAAATGTCCTACTTTGAAACAACCTGAACTGTAAATTATGAGTTGGGTTTCTCAAAAGAACAGCTGCGGTTCACTGCGCAATAGAAAGGAAAATCCATCAAGGCTATATTTAGGAAATAAATATGCTTTCAAACATTCTGGCTTAAAACGTCCCAAAAAGATCATAAAGTCATGTTCCCACAGCCACAGCACTTACTAAGATGGAGCTGTCACACTGACCTTCACCGAAATTCTGAGCCTGTGAGCCATTACTACTGGCGGCACTGCCCTGCAGTCGCGGCCGGCATTACAGGCGGGGGGATGGAAAGGGGGGTAGAACTCGAGTTGCGACTACCGTCACCTGAGGGGATGGGGGGTAGGCGGGGGGGGTTTGGAAACAACAACAGTTTAACACAAATACAAAATAATTAAGTAAAAGTAAACTTACCGTCCAGCAGACTCCAGAGACTACGTCCCGATTCCCGCTGTCCTCGCTTTCAAGTCCTGCAGGCAGTACCAGCACCTCATCAGGAAGGCGGCGCGGCAGGCAGCCTCCCTCTCCACTGCCGCGTTTTTCATTGGTGCGGCCGGCTGCCCCAGGCTACGTCATTTTCTCTCTGTATGCTGCTGGTGCAGCATACAGAGAGAATAGGAAGAGTTACTCGAGGGCAGGGGGGAGTGGCTTGGGGGAGTGGCTTTCCCACTCTTGTTAATACTGTCTGTTTGGGCGGCCTCAGGCTGCCCAAACAGTCAGTATTACCAACAGTGGGCAAGCCACTCCCCCAAGCCACTCCCACCCCCACTCTAAACCAGAAAGTTCTGCTTTCTCGCCTTGCGAGAAGGCAGAAACAATGGTAGTTATATAGTATGATAACTACCATTTGTTCTGCCTTCTCGCACGGCGAGAAAGCAGGGGGGGGCGGCGCCCAAACGCCCCCATGGAGGAATCGCCGCTGAATATATCATACATAAACACCTCACTAGAAACATTGTGACCTGTGTTAAATTCCTAAATCCTGCCAAACTCACTTACTACCTTTTGTAGGGCTGGAATAATTTGCTATTCTAATAACAGTTTATGAATTATTGTGACTAGTGATTGGTAGAAAAAGAGTGTTGGGAAAAATATTTAGATTGTACACATTTTGGCAGTAGGAGTTTTTCTCTGTTTTGCAATCTATGTGTTTTTCATTATTTGTTTCCACATGCTGCTGTGCCTCAAATATTCGGATTTTTTTCTGCTGAATAATGTAACCTTTTGTGTTTTTATGTTTTTCTAGGAATTTGAATGCCTATGGATTCTCTTTCTTCTTTTTTTCAGTGCATGCAAGTTTGAATTGTTGGCATTCCCTCATTTGACTTTTGGAGACAACAATATGACATTGTTACATTCGACTAGTTCGCTGCCAAGCAGCTCACCTATCATGCGTGGCGTCTTTAATCAACCCTAGCTTTAAAGCCACGAACACTGTTAGTGCTGACATTAGTGGCATAAACGTGATACTTCAACTCAGAGAATACATTGTTTTGCTAGTTGAAAAGGCAGCAATGCTTCTACGTGTCAAAGTGGCACGAGGCTGTGTGGCATCTGTGTGCTAGCCCATCGTTGGGCTGTACTTTTTAGCATTTGTGTAATGGGGCCTCCACCAATGGACACAACACTGAAGGTAAGGCAGTGATATTGATCAGTGATGCAATGCAATATTATGTGACCTTGCACAGTTTGTTGAGGGCACTATGAGTTAAACTGTTCACTTCAGAGTAATACCATCTGTCCTAGAGATTCTGCAGGGACTGTTTTTGCCCCAAGCCATTGATATTTGCACCTATTTGTGGATGGTAACATTCCATGTCGGTTCCTGCACACATAGTCTCACCCTTGTGGTCTTGTCAACATCAAGGCACAGGTTTTGAACATCTGAAGACACCATCACCAGTTTGACACACCACTGATTCAGCGCTCCGGAACTTATACATTTTCCAAAAACAGGGCCCAAAATTCCATTTACCCAAACAAAGGGCTAGATGTAGGTATCCAAATACCGGTCGGTAACGGCCGAAAATACAGATTTTTGGCCGTCACCGACCGGTATTTGTATACTGAGATGTAGGGCATCTCAAAATACAGATTAGGTAATTTTACCAAATCGGTAATTTTACTGAATAGGTAAAATTACAGATTCGGTAAAATTACAGATTCAGTAAAATTACAGATTTGGTAAAATTACCGAATCTGTATTTTGACATGTAGGTAGCACTGTAAACAGGGCTACAGGGCTTTAAGGATTCGTTAGTAAATAAGGAATTCCTATGTAAATGCATAAATGTGCATTTACACCTGTGCCATGTGGCACACATAAATGGCCTTAGGGCATGTATGTATACCATGGCACACAAGCACTAATCAGGGGTGCAACAGGGTGTCAAAGTGACACCCTTCCACCCTTGACTTGTTCGGTATTTACCGAATCGGTAATCACCGATTCGGTAATTGACATTCATTCCTATGGGCCTCCAGGCCCATAGGAATCAATGGCAAATACTGAATCGGTAAATACCGAATCTTACTGATTCTGTATGTTTTACCGAATTTTTATCTTCATAGGAATTACCGATTCTAAAATACTGAATCCGTAAAATTTGGTATTTTAGAATCGGTAATTTCCTATTACCTACATCTAGCCCAAAGCTCCTTAGCGCTGGTTAGAATCAGTGTGTTTTCTAAAGACTATACCAACTTACCAATCAAAGCATTATTATGTTTTCATAATTTACCAAATATGGCAATGTAATCTTTTGGATGTTGATCCTGTAGACAAATCAGTACTCATGAATAAAAGACTCTAATAAAGACAGACTGATTTGTACACTTAAAATATTTATCTAAATAATGTAAAATAATGCTCATAAAGTACAAAAATTCAGCACCAAACATAGACCATCACAAAACAAACAACATTAGAAGAGAAAAGGACAAATTCATAATCAATGACAATGCATTAAGGAGTGGATAGGAGAAGAGACAAAAGAATCAGAGACAAAAAATACATTTACAAAGGTTATGTAAATTCATATAACAGGCCATTACTAACTCAATTACAAACCCTGTCACTTGGCCAGGGTAAACAGCAAAGGCCTTTCAAATAGATTTGAAGAGGCAAAGACTAAGTCAGGATACGCAGGAAGAACAGCAAACCGACAACATGCGACGATCTCTCCCTAACAGTCAGCAAAAATGTCTGTCCAGAAACCCCTCCCTCTAGGCACCTCAATTATACCTTAAAACCCAAACACTAACCCACATAAGTATCTAACTTAGGTCATGCTTCACATTTGATTGGTTTAGGAAGGGGGTTGACTGTAACACCACTCTCTACGCACACATAGGTTTGAAACTTTCTGCTCAGGAAATAAAATCCAAGTCTCTAATGCTTGTTTCCTCTTCTCTGGGAGACATTTTTTACATTGTATTATTTTCCCGCTGAGCGGCTCTCTGCAAAGGAAGTTTCCTTCCATGTTCACAACATTGTATTTTTCATTCGGATTTTGGTAAGCACTCAGGATTCCAAGGACAAGTCAGGTCCATCTTTCTCTCTTGCTCACATTTCAATTTTCTAGGATTTAATTTTCAGCGGGCCCCTTATCTGTCATGCAGTACGAAACCCATGCTTGTTTCTACAATGAATAAAACACAAACATTTATTCTTATTTGAAAGGCATTTTTCTACGCACCAACCCAAATGCTGCATTTATCCCCGCGGCAACCCAAGTTAATATTTGCATTACAGCTGTTATTAATAATGTGCACTAAAGCAGCATTAGTCTTTATTTTTCATTAGTCAAAAGCATTTTGCAGCCAACTTCAGTAGTTTAGTTTCATGCTTACGCAGAAGCATTTTCCCATGTTAAAATTTTTCTTTTTTCTTTTTCGCTGCACACAGTTAGTAAATGTTACTGAGGGTTCAATCTGAGCAGGTTTTATTTTAAGCGAAACCCTGCTCCATCAATCTCCACTTTGATGGTGTTTTAAGCCATCACCAAAATACCCACCAATACCGATTATCATTTCTTAAAAGGCAGATGTTCTCTCACAGTTAATCATTATCCCATATACATCCTTTGTGACTTCATAATAATTACCTTTCATATCTATTAATTCTGTATCTTCTCTCTTTCTTTTTCTACACTGATGGAATTTTCAGCCATCACCAAAAGACCCACCAATAAAGATTACCATTTCTTAAAAACCAGATGTTCCCTCATGCTTAATCATGATCCCATTTAAATCCTTCATGACTTCATAAAAATTACCTTTCATATCTTCTAATTCTATATCTTCTCTCTTTCTTTTTCTTGTTCTAAGTTTATTGTCTGAAGTATCTCTTTTGCATCTACAACATTTATATATCAGAAACATCATTAGTATTGTTGTAGCCCCTCCAGTGTTAGTATTCTTCCCAAAACACTGTTACCAAAGGTATAAAACAAATTTCTCACTGAGGAAAAACTCTTAACACGTTTCTCCCAAGCATCATCAACCTTCAATTCAGACAAATCTTGATGAAGCTTTGTAATATTCTTAATATACCCCTCAGGACTTTTACTTTTATCAGGGATAGAAGTGCAACATTGTTGTATTTTGAACATATTGCAGACTCCACCCTCTTTAGCCAAAATTACATCAAGGGCAAGTCGATTTAGCAAAACCATAGACATAATTGCAACCATTTCAGTATCAACCAATAAGAATCCTTCAGCTGTGTCTCTTGATAAACGATCAACAACTATGGACAATTTTCTAATTATATGTGAATTCAGAATAACTCCCACTGAAGGTATCAGTGCTCCAAAAATATCTCCAACTATTTCTGAAAAGCTTGCTGTCTTATTGTGTCTTAGACCATTCTTTACTTTATTGATTCTATGATTCTAATCCACTAGGTATATCTTCGGAAAGACTATACCAAGGTAACAACATACATACCAATGTGCAGGAAACCTATCATAGGAATTCTTACCACACACATAATATATTCCCATGAAAAACTGGATCAGTTCCTTCTCTTATTCCCCATCCTCCCATTATTAGAAAGGTATGATCACATTCACTAGAACCAATTACATAATTATTGTTGTCAGTCGTTTGTCTAAGCAAGCAAAGCTTCTCTCTATGATACCAATCTAGAAATATTGCAGCATAAGTCTCGCCTTCCATATGATTCCTTTCGCTGAAAGCCCATGGAGGTACATGAGACTTTTGCTCAGCAGCTTTTCTCTGGAATTTCTGTATTCTATCTTCTACCATGTTAATAAATTCCATCTCTTCAAACCGTAAGCTTCACGTAAGATTGTGTCTATGTGCATATTAGGCATGAGCGGGAAATCCGTTACGCCCGCGGATTTTGCGGATTTTTGGGAAATCCGCGAATTTTGCGGATTTCCCGCAAAATCCGCAAAAAAAATCCACAGACGTAACGGGTTCAAAAGTTGAACCCCCACTCATGTAACTATTTTACAATGTCGCCAGCAAGCTGCCAGCGCCGTTGTAAAATAGTTACAAAGTTAGCTTGCACAGGAACCACTAGATAAAACGAAGCAGGTGCTGCTTTATTTTATCTAAGTGCTTCCTGTGCAAGCTAACTTTGTAACTATTTTACAACGGCGCTGGCAGCTTGCTGGCGCCATTGTAAAATAGTTACATGAGTAGGCTGGGCACAGGTCTGTTTTCTTCCCAAATCTACCGTGGAAAATCAGCTGTGATGCTGGATAGAGCCCTTTGCATCCTTGACTTTCACAAGCGCAATACCCGTGCTGTTCCTGTGACCAGGAGCTTCTTTCTCTTCATCTGCTGAACTGATCTTTCTCTGACCTTTTATACACACAAGAGGCACATGAACTCGCACAGAAGACCCCCCCACCACAAAATCCGCAAATCCGCGGATTCGCAAAATCCGCGGATTTTGTGTATCCGCAAATCCGCAAATTCGCAAATCCGCGGATTGCGAATCCGCAAAATCCGCCCATGCCTAGTGCATATACTGTGTCCAGTGTCTGTGTAGTATGAAAATATTCTCCCATGTATCCTGCATTTCAAGCACAATTTAATTTATTCATGCTCTTTCAAATAAGAACTTCTGAAAACCCTAAATCCAAATTTGAATAAAAATATTGCAATCTCCCTGACTCGTGAAAGAGACTTGTTAGTACACTACAAGACACACCATATGTTAAAGGTAGGTGATGGTAAGTTACCCCTCTGAAACAGACAAAGGTAATTGCATGCACACATAATAATCTCTCACATTCATTGTATCCGCATACTCATATAATAATGTTGTGAATACATTTAACGAAAAATCTCTAATTGATATATCATGATGATAGATACTGTCATCTTCCATCACTTTATTAGTAATTGGAACATCTTTAAAAATGTTTGTATCTACTTTTTCACTCATCACACCATTGGTATTAGTGTTATTCCGACTATTAGTTACCATTAAGACAGGTACAATAACAATTAATACTAACCATAGTAGAATACTAAATCAGCAAGCATTAATACATCTATGTTTCGAACTACCATTTTGATATCCAGTCTCTGCTTTTTCTGCCATTTCTAATATAAAACGAAAAAATAAAGAAAAAAAACTGAAAAATCTAATCTATAAAGATCTAATCTAGAATTTTGTAAGATCTATCCAACGTAATGTATCCAGAATATATTCACACTTTATGACTTTCTTCTTTACCCCCTTTTTGTTCTTTATTTTTTTAATCAGATCTTCTTGTTCTCCAGATTTCTTTTCAATCTTTCAATGAATTTTGAAATGTTCTACTTTCTTTGCACCTTAATTTTACACACTATTTTTTTAAGGTGGTTCAAAACTGTCTCCTTCACTTTGCTTTGTACCAACTTCTTGATTGATCTGATCGGAATCTTCAACTTCTTCTAGTACTGTATGTATCCATTCTGGAGCTGTGTATTTTTTGTTTGGAGCCCTTATTCTTCTTGTCTTTCTAACTGTTTATTCTTCGGATTCACTTTGTTCAACTTGTTCTGATACTTCTGTTATTGTTTCTGGTGATTTTTGTCTCAGAGTGTATTTCAGTCTTTTCACTCCTTTTGGCCACACATTACCTTTTCACGCTTTTTTAGTCTCTATTACATCTTCTGATTCATTGTCAAGATCGCAAGTTCTTTTACTCAGTTCTTTTTCTTGTTGTCGTACTTGCTCTTGATTTCCATCCAACACTTCTCTATTGTCACTTTCAACAGCAGTCTTTCGAGACCTAGTAGCTAGTGACCACTTTATCCAACTTTTCTCTTGCTCTCAGACGTGTTCCACACTTTCAGAAAATGCAATTTTAGACTCTGTTGTTTTATGTTCTACAGCTTCTGTCTTGTCTTGTCTCGCCACCAGTCACAGTTCTTCTTCTTGTCTTTCAAGTGGACTTGGGGCTCTTCTTGTATGACTTGCATGTATCCAATTTGGCAAGTGGCCACACTTCACTGCTTTTGTTGTTACCAGTATGATCTGGTAAGGCCCGTGCCATCTAGGTTCAAAACACAACATTTTCACATGTTTCTTCACCAGGATCCACTCACCTGGACTTAAATCATATGCTTCCTCTTGCTGTGTTGTGGTTGTGATATCTCCAACCTGATGAGACACAGAACGTACCACATCAGCCAATCCTTTGCAATTATCAAGCACTGGATAATCAGTAATATTCATTAGTGGATTTGCTGATACAATCAACTGTCTCATTGCTCTTCCCATGAATATTTCATGTGGGGATAATCCAGCCTTTTTTGTCAGGAGTGTGTCTTAAACTCATCAACACCAAGGGTAAAGCATCAGGCCATTTCAGTGTTGTGGATGCACACACTTTAGACAGTCTAGATTTAATATTGCCGTTAATTTGCTCGACTACACCTGAGGCTTCTGGTCAATAGGCACAATGCTGCTTTTGTTCAATTTGTAGTGCTGCACAAATCATCTGAATTATTAAATTATTAAATTGAATAACTCTGTTTCTAAAGAGACTGGAAATCCAAATCTAGGAATAATCTCTCTCAAAAGTAGTTCAGCAACAGTTAAGCTATCATTCCTTCTTGTTGGATATGCTTGTACCCAAAGAGAAAACATGAAGACAATAACCAACACATATTTTAGTCCATTACAAGGAGGGAGCTCGATGAAATCGACATGCAACCTTGTGAAAAGTCCAGCCAATTTTCCAATTCTGCCCCAACTAACAACTGTTTTACTTCCTGGATTCTTCTGCTGGCATGTTACACATCTCTGGCACAGACTCTCTGCAATGACCCTAAACTTAGGGTAATACCATGACTGTTTGAAGAGTCTAATCATGGCATCTCTCCCTACATGTGTAATTCCTACCCTAGCCACCTGCGACAGCAAACAATCTGGCATCACTACTCTGTCATGTGTAGACACCCATATTTCATCTTCAGGCCTCTTTTCGCAATCCGATTTGCTCCAAAGTTTTTTCTCTTCCTGACTAGCTTCTTTCTGCAATTGTCTAATTTCATCCCATGTTTTAACTGAAGAGAACATCAAATGACAATCTGAATTTTTCTTTTCTGATCCTTTGTTAATTGAAACTGAATTTTGTGCACAGAAATGCGCCACTTGATCTGCGTATCTGTTTCCACTAGTCACATAATCATTTCCTGATTTACGTGCTGGACATTTGATCACTGCAATCTCTTTGGGCAATTGCAGTACATTAAACACATCTTTTACATCTTTACTATTTCTTATAGGTGATCCTGAAGAAGTCAGAAATCCCTGTTGCATCCACAATTGACCAAAATCATGCACCACACTGAAACCATATTGTCTGTCCGTAAATATGGGTATTCTCAGATTTTTGCCAATTATACCTGCTCTGGTCAAAGTGACCAACTCCGAAATTTGGGCAGAATGTATCCCTCTTATACACTATGCTTCAAGAACCATGGCCACTATACATAAAGCATATACAGCTCGCAAAACAACGGTACATCTTTTATATCAGGCCTTGGTATCGTGCCCAACTCTGTCACATCCAAACAATCATGATCTGCTTGATCTTTCCCTTCTTCACAACTTGAACTCGGCAACAATGTCGCTGGGTTCAATGGAGTACATCTTGTCACTGTCACATTTTCAGCACCCAGGATTACTCTTTCATATCTTGTCAAATGACTACTTGTCATATGCTGAGTCCTGGTTTGTGTCAATAGAATTTCGACACAATGTGGCACATACACTCTCACTGTATGTCCTATCACAATCGATTCAATCTGCTCCAAACTCACAATAGTAGCAGCCACTGCTTTCAAACAACCTGGCAATACTGCAGCCACTGAATCCAAAGGTAGCAGAGAAATATGCCACTGTACAAAGAGCCATTCCATGTGTCTGTGTCAAGACTGAAAGCTTACACCCATCTCTCCCACAACAGTACAATGCAAACTCTTTAACATAATCTGGCATTCCCAATGCAGGGGCTCGACACAAACTATCTCGCAATTCCATGAATTCTTTCATACTCGCCTCATCCAACTGGTTTGGATCAACCACATCCTTGTGAGTCAACCTCTGTAATGACTTAGCTGTCAATGAGAAACAATGTATCCATTACCTACAGTATCCAACCATACCCAAAAACATTTGCATCTCTTTCTGTGTTTTGGGAGGTCCCATTTGTAAATCACAGCAATCCAATCTTGTGATACTTTCCGGACTCCTTTTTTCAATTTTGTGTCTCAAATATGGAACCTCTTTCAGACAAAACTGAAATTTTACTGGTGACACTTTATGCCCACCCTCTGCCAAATGATTCAGTCTAGCAATTGTATCTGTCACAAATGCTTCTCGTGTTTTTGATGCCACGAGTATGTCATCAATATACTGGACCAAAACTGAGTTTTCTGACATTACTAATGACTCCAGACATTTTTTCAGGATCTGATTAAAAATTGAAGGACTCCCTGTATACCCTTGAGGAACCCGGCACCATGCCAAGACACGGTCTCTGAACCAGAACACAAATACATACTGGCTATCCGGAGGTAAGAGTATAGAGAAAAAAGCTTGACAGAAATCAATCACTGTGAACCACTCTGCTTCACAAGGGATTTCATAAAGAATCACTGCTGGATTAGGCACTATCGGACAACAAGGCACCACAATGTTATTCACCTTCCTCAAATCTTGCACAATCCTATATGTCCCACTTGGTTTCTTAATTCTCAATATAGGTGAATTACATAGGCTTCCAAGTATTTCTCTCCAAATTCCTTGTAATCATCTGTTCAATCACAGGAGTTACTCCCTCTATAATCTCAGGACTCATCTTATATTGTGGCGTTTTCAGAAACTCTGCAGCCTGTTTGACCAAAATCTGTATAGGATCAACACCTTTCATCAATCCAATGTCCTTTCCTGAAAAATCCCACACATCAGCTGTTGCTTCATCTTTCATTTCAATAGGCAAGTCATTTACCGTTAACAAAGTATATAAATCATTCAGTTCTGTCCCTTGCTCTGCCATCATCATTTTAAAAGCAACATCCTCATCTGGAGTTTGGAAAGCAATACCATCCGGTGTACAGTAGATGATACAATTCATCTTGCACAACAAATCTCTACCTAGAAGACTGGAGTCTCAATATGCTTACTTGAAACTCCCACAAGTTGGATAGCCTCTTCGAGAGGGGTGGTTTTGGAATTTCTGCTATTCTCCCAGTAGGGCGGGTAGCACCAGTGTCCACAAGGAATGTCATATCATTACCTTCCACCTTTCCATCCACAAACGCACCAGACTTATCTAACTCTAGAGATGCGCCAAGCATGCACTCTTCCTCCCCCCTCAAGCACTGTCATTAAGATGAATCTGAATCACTCTCAGAACATTGCAACCAAAATTGCGGAATCATTAGTACATTTTGTTTCTTACCAACTTGTTCACTCGTGTGAAATCCAGCATTTGCACTGTAGCTCTGTAATTGAGCATTAACATTATTTGGAATAGTGAGGCACTTGTACCTGTTGTGCCTGTTTTGTAACTACCTGTTGCTGCTGCTGCAATTGTTGTTGATTCTGGATGTATGACGTTACAACGCATACCTTTACAGCGCATTTTTTACACCGAAACATCCATTACAACGCATGCCATTACAACGAAGTCTTTGAAACTACCTTTACAACGCATTCCACTACAACGCATACTACATTTATAACGCATACCATTACAACGCATAACATTACATTGCATGTAAGGTAAGTATTCGATAGTGTAGGGTAAAAATTACTATTCTAACTCCAGGGGGTGCAACAGTAGGGTAAGTGTTGGATAGTGTAGGGGTTAAAATTACTATTCTTACTCCAGGGGGTGCAACAGTAGGGTAAGTGTTGGATAGTGCAGGGGTAAAAATTACTATTCTAACTCCAGGGGGTGCAACAGTAGGGTAAGTGTTGGAAAGTGTAAGGGTACTATGTGTTGTAATGCTATGCATTGTAATGGTACGCGTTGTAATGACTGCGTTGTAATGGCATGCGTTGTAGTGATGTGCATTGTAGTGTCATGCGTTGTAATGGTTGCGTTGTAAATGCATGCGTTGTAATGGATGTTGCGTTGTAAAAGTTTAGTTGTAATGGTAGTGCGTTGTAAAAGTTGCGTTGTACAGGTTGTTTCCCATTGCTTCACAACCACTTCCTTCTGCATCTGTGGATTGAAATTTTGAATCATTCCATTACTTCCTAGCAAAGCCTTACACTCGTTCCTCCAATGTCCTAACTGACTGCATCCATGACACACAAATTTATTTTTCATCTCTTCTTTGTTACCCCTGCCTCTACCTCTTCCTGGTAACTGTACTTGAACAACCCCATTCTGTACAATATTCATAGGGACTTGACCATTTTGAAAATTCTGATTCTGTCCTTTCATCTGAAAACTTACTCGTGAACCATCAACAAAAATCCCATTTTTCTGATTTGACACTTTCATCTCTGCCCACATCACTTTCTTCAATTTCTTATGTCTAGATTCAATATCATCACTACAATACTTTGCATACCTCCGAATCTCATCAACTGTCTTATTTTGCCCACAAATCAAATGCTGCTGAATCATATCACTAATCTCCGCTTTCAATCCAAACACAAATATATAGACAACATGTCCCATTTCCTTGGCTGTTATGCTCTCAAAACCACTATCCTGTTTGCACACTTGTAAAAGCCTTTCATAATAATAATAATAAACATGTACTGACTCTTTTGACTGAAGGTTTGTCCTATCAATCTTAACCTAATCAGTTTCTTTTGGGGAAATTTTACCCTTCAAAAAATTAATCACCTCATTATATTTTCTCATCACCTCTTCTGAGGGTGCTCCAGTTTTAATATCTCTAGGATATTCTTCTTTTGGCCAATCAACTGCAATCTTACACTCAGCCCACAAATCAGCTGGAACTACAATCTCAAGCAAGCCATCCTAATCTTTTAACAAAACCTTTGAAACTTTCACAAATGTCTCTACCATTCAACTAGTCTCTCTCAGTCTGGGAAACTCAGTTGTAAAAGAAAATATATCATGCCTTGTCCAAGGAATATTAACATATCCACCACCTGGAACTACTCTCATTGTATATATAATTTCAAAAGGCTATGTTTCTTTTAATTGAAGCAGAGGAGAAACAACCACACCCTTATTCGCAGGGGCCTCTTCTTTCTTTCTCGTCCATCTACCCTTCCATCGTTCTACATCACCCCATCTCTTCAGAGTCTTTATCATCTCCTCAATCTACTTTCGTTTTACAGAAGTATTCCAACAGTCCTTATCACTGAAATCTAATCTATACGTCTTTTGCAAAGTGGTTGACTACTCAATATTAATGCCATATTCTTGTGCAGCCTCTACCAACTTCTCATGCAAATGTTTCGCTTTCCATGTAATATTCTTGCACAGAAATAACAACTCTTCATCCTGATAAGTACTCAATCTCTCTGAAATATTGTACCAATAATCATTTCTCCGAAGTCTACCCTCAATTTACCTATATTCATTCTTGGTTTAGACTTACTAGGTGCGATTCCTTTTATCCATTCATCTAACTCCTCTGGCGAAGGTCCCACTGATTCACTACCCCCTGATATTGGAGTTGTTTCTCTCACGTTTGACAAAATTTTCCTAGGATATATCTGCACACTCCTTTTTGGTGTTTCAGTCACATTTCCATTTACTGGAAGATCAAACAATGGCATACTCATTTCACCTGGTTCTGATGAGCTAACACTCCTAGCACTATTTACTGGAACTGTCAATGCATGTATTCTTGAAATATTCTGACTCTCGCAATACAATGGTATTATAGGACCAATTGTCACTGGAACTGACAAAGCTTCTGCATTCAAACTCATCTGATTATTTTTCTGAGTCAATTATTTCTTTGCTCTATTAAGCATTTCAATCTCTTTTCCCTGTGAATTTCGAGTAATCTGTGAAACCTGGGGAGCCTCTATTTCAATTTAAGGTGCACTTCGAGTAACCCCATCTGGATTCTCCTGATATGGGGGAGGTCTTTTCAATAACATCTCTTCTTATAACCCATCATCGATTTCATTCAGATCCATATTTAATTCAGAAGTCTCCACATTTTTCTTTTTCTCCTTACACTTTCCACCACCCGATCCTCGGCAACTAATACTGGACATAATCCATCTAGAATCACATCTCTCCTCCATCTCTTCATTTGAGCATCCCACTTAGCCTCTAAAAACCATTTCATTGTATTCTTATATTTAAATCCATTCCTGTCTCTCTCTCTCCTGTATCCTTCATGCTCCCATTCTTCCAGCGCCTCATACTGCATAGGTGTAGGATTTGGTTTCAAGGATATTATTCGCCTTCTCAAATTCTCAAAAATCTTTACAATGAAAGTACCATGTTCTGGAAAAGCTAATGCTCCATCGTCCTCCATTGTCATCGGTATAACTCACCCAGTTCTCCAACAATGTACACATATGATACCCACGTTCTAACATCATATGTGAAGCAGGTGATCTTGGAGGAGGTACAGGAAGTCCCTCTCTAGTCACTATTGGTTTTCCTTTTCGCAACTTAATTTTTCAACACACGTTTTTTTTGCTAAATATTCTAGGGAAATCAGGAAATCTTCTGTAATTCCTCTCACTGTATTGGCTTATGCTCGACCAAAACCGCGAGACTCACACCAACCAACCAATCAGAGCACAATACACACCCCCTACTCTGACCAATGCCAGAGCTGCTTTTTCTGACGTCAGTATAACTCCGGCTACTGACCCTCCCTTCACAATGATAATACTGCAATGTAAAACAAAATACTTCTAGCTAGATTTTTATTAGAAAAGACACAAAACAGTGCCTTTGTCTGCTCCACTAGTAAAAATATAGTTCAATTACTCAACAGGATTCTCTTTTGCTTCCAGTAAAATAACGACTATCACCACTCTACCCTCAAACAAGTGAAAATAGGTCTTGGTACTCCACTAGGAATAAGGCCAAAGTTTTGCAAGAGGACTTTTTATTAAAAGAGGTCTTGGTACTCCTCTGGGGATAAGGCCAGAGTTTCAGAAGCAGACTTTCTACTATTTCATACACTCTCCTTACAACAGAGTAAGGGCCATATGTATCAAGGCCAAATGGGTTTGCAAACGCCGAAATTCGTAGAATTTCGGCATTTGCGAACTCATTTTCGCAAAATGGTATGTATGAAAGAATTTGGGTGCAAAACAAGGAATTGCAAAATTTGCGATTCCTTATTTTGCGATTTCATTTAATGAATCGCAAATTTTGCGATTCCTTAAATGCAATGTATTAAGCAAAAAAAAATTAAAAAATGCCCTTCAGGAATCGCAAATTACCACCAACTTCTAGCTGGTGGTAAATTGCGATTTCCTTGGAAAATGCAAATGTCAGCATTTTTCAAAGTGCCATGTGACGCACATACATGCCCTTAGGGCATGTATGTGCACCACATGTGCACCCATACTTATTTCAGGGGTGCAACAGGGTGTCCTTTGGACACCCCTGCACCCTTGAAATTAATCTCAATTTGCGATTAGCAAATTCAAATCGCAAATTGAGATTAAATTCCCATTCCTTCCTATGGGCCAGGAGGCCCGTAGAAATGAATGGGAAAGTATTCCTTAATTGCGAATTCGCAATTTGCGAATTCGCAATTAAGGAATATCAAGAAATCACTAAAAAATTGCGATTTTCTTGATACATACCAATTAGCGATTCTGAAATAGCGATTTCTTAAAAATCGCTATTAGAGAATCGCTAATTGGTATCTTGATACATATGGCCCTAGGTCCCTAAAATAATATCAATAGCCTTTCGCCACTTGATATTACAACAGCAGACAAAGAACTTCCAGTGTAGTATTTCTCTACACTACGACTTTCAGCGTGGTTCCACTCCACACTATGACTACAACATAGGCTTAATATAACATCCCGGGATCTTAGGCAACTTTGTACCTGTACTTCTTCCAAACTACATAAAAACAAAACACTAACTTTTTATGTTAGTAATCAAAAGCATTAAATTGATTACTGATTCGCCTAAATAACCAAGACAGCCATCAATATTCTGCTACCAAAACTGATCCAGCGCTGAGGAACTTATTCATTTTCCAAATACAGGGCCCAATTTCCATTTACCCAAACAAAGCTCCTTTGCGCTGCTTAGAATCAGTGTGTTTTCTAAAGACTACACCAACTTACCAATTTACCAAATATGGCGATGTAATTGTGTTGCTGATCATGTAGACAAATCAGAACTCATGAATAAAATACTCTAATAAAGACAGGCTCCTTTGTATATTTATAATATTTATCTAAATATTGTAAAATAATGCTCATAAAGTACAAAAATTCAGTACAGGTGTATGTCAGTTTTGTGTCATCCCCAGATGGAAAAGCGAATATTTGGAATATACAAAGAAAAATTACGATTTTCATTTTTCCTCTCATATGCAGCTAGGGTTTAAACATTGGTCTTTCTTTTCAGTACACCATGTTTGCGTACTCTAATTTTTCAGTTAAAAATCATTATTGGTTAGTTAAGTATAAAGACTTGCAGAATGCGTTTGGTTGTCAAAAAAGGCAAACACTTTAAACATATTGGCTGCAGTAGTCGAGGTGAAAGAGAAGAAAAAGTGAAGTTTGAGAGAAGCTTGGAAAAAGTTGTAGGTCGTTTGTTGAGTGTTTGTAAAGTGAGGAAGGTGGCAGGCCTAACACCTCCACATACTTCAGGAGGTAGGCTTGCCTCTCCCTTGACAAATAGCTCAGTGGGCTAGTGTTGGGTAGAGGGCCCTGAGTATCGCCACCGCTCTAGCATTTACCTCCTCCTTAACAGAAGTAGCAATTTTATTTACCCAATAATTGCCATCAGATCACTACAAAACCTGACCACTATAAACAGGGAGTCTATATTTGTCACTTCTTCCTAATGTGGCATAAAGT
Source organism: Lissotriton vulgaris (assembly GCF_964263255.1). Taxonomy (NCBI): domain Eukaryota; kingdom Metazoa; phylum Chordata; class Amphibia; order Caudata; family Salamandridae; genus Lissotriton; species Lissotriton vulgaris. Next base: position 925,254,361 of record NC_141687.1, read on the forward strand.
GCAAATGAGGTGTGTGATGATATCAAGGCCATGTCATTTTCTTACATGGCAGCTTGTGCTTTCCTATGTGCAAATTCGCTCCATTAAAGCAATATCTGATTAATCAAAATCCATAACTGAGGCTTATCAACAAATCAATACATCTAAATGACATGAAGCACATCAGGCTCCACAAGAAAGACAGGGCGTGGTTAAGTTTTAAAACCATAGATTTATTTAAAGGTTAAAATGTTACGGGATAAAAATCATCAAAATTGAGGGGCGTGGCTTGGACGCTGCGGCAAGATGGCGGAAAGTGTGTGAGTTCCGTCGGATTGCGGAGCTTTCTGCGTTATTTGTGCCTCATAGTATCAGAGTCTGAGAGCGGAGATGGTGAAACCAGCATCGTGAAGTTGCGGCGCATTCAACAACTGCTCTCTCCTGCTCTGACTGCTCTGTGAAGCCTGGAACCGAGGACGGCTTAATTTCCCCGCCATTTTGTGTCACGGCGCCTGCGTTTCCATTGCACTTTGTCACAAATGTCGGTTTATCACCTGAAATTGGTAGTATGTCTTCTGGAGCTGCTCTTTTTTATGAATGCTGCCCCTATCTCTCTTTTTTGTTCTTCTTGTCATCATCCATATGAAGGAATCAAATAATGAGACTTGAGCAGGGTTTTTTTTCCTTCCACATCAGGTGAATGCAGATGCTTCTCTCTCTTCTGTGAATTTTTACAAGAAAGCAAGGAATACTTGAGAAGCCTTATCTATTTTTTGACATTACTACATGCCATGGAGGCACCTTTTCAATAATAACTTACCTTTACCAAAGTTGAGGCAGTTACATGGAGCATGCGTCAAAAAGTTGTACGTGCTGATATCGTTCTGCAATAAGTACGCTCCTGCCACATATTCTTCTGTGATTTATGTATTTTCACGCAGTACTACACAATATTGTATTGTATTTTTGTACTGATAAGGCGCTTCCTTTCCCTGAGGTAATATGGGACCATACTAATTATATTTTTCTTCAATATATACCATAATATATTATACTGCTTCTTTTCAACTCAGCACTTGTACCAATCCGTGCGTGATCATTATTCCGGTTTTCCTATCTTGCTGTGTATGGGTCGCATTCGGCCACTCTTAATTACTACTCATCGATCTCTTCCACAACTCAAGATGGCGAATGACCTCCACAATTCCTCTAGATCATTCTTCTTCAGGTGCTAAACCAAAGAGACATAAGAATGATCCACCTTCCCCCGTACTTACCTCACAAAATCCTGTGTTGCACGCTATTCTAGAGGAAGTACATGGTCTTCAACCCTTCATGGTCACCACTAATGAAAAACTGAAAAAAATTGAAAACCAATGGATCATCATGGAGGGCAAGGTTTTGAAACTTAAACAGGGTGTTGGGGAGCTTCATGATATTTCTACTAAAATCCATGTGTTGGAGTAAGAAATTACCAAGCTTAAGCTTCACACTGAAGACTTGGAAAACCGTAATCGAAGGAATAATCTTTGCCTTTATGGCCTGCCAGAAAATATTGAAGGTCAAGATATGTTATCCTTTCTGAAGAAGTTTCTGACGGACATTTTAGGTCTTCAAATTTCATCACCCCTTAATATACAACGGGCCCATCGTTTAGGTCATCTTCAATCTAACTCTAACAAACCATGTGGTATCATCATGCTCTTCTTAGAGTTCACTGAATTGATGTCAGTCCTGAAAGCAATTACATTTAAAAGACACCTTATATGGTCAGGCCACAATATTTTTATTTCGCAAGATGTTTCAAATGTAACAAATGCTCGTCGCAAGGAATTTTCGGCTCTTTGTCCCCAGATTAGACACTTGAACATTCAATATGGTATTCTTCATCCATGTCTCTGCAAAGTTACTCACGAAGGAAGGTTTCGCTCTTTAGATTACCCTGCCAAAATGAGACTCTTTCTCAACAATATATCTCCTCGAAATATGGAAAATGAGTGTTTTACATTCTCTTGCTCTACCTGTTAATTGGTTGATGTTGATCCTAGAATTGTGGATGTTGTTCCTAGAAGTATAAATGTATTCTCTTACTCTTATCTATTCCTCCTTTTTCAATATTTTTCATTTTTCTTTGTACCTTCACTCTTACACTCCTGAAATTAGTAATCATTCATTTTCTTTTTCTGAGGCTCAATATTTTTTCTCACTCATGTATCTATATCGCCTTCTCTGCTTTTGTCGTCCCCATGTCCCTATTGTCTTGTTGCTTGTTTATCTCTAGGTCTGGGTTCTTATATTTGATCTGCTTACCCTTTTCTTTTTTCTGTCTCTCTCTTTCCTTTCTTTCTCTCTCTTCCTCTATCATCCCTTGGTTTTTCGACTTTTTTGTTATGGTGCATTTTCATTAACAATCCTCTGCTTATATTAGTGTCTTTCATTATATTATTTTGAGCGCTTATTTTTATCTATTTTGTTACTTGTTGCTTGTGCCCATTATCATTAAATGTTGTTGTATATTTTTTTTTCTATAGTCATTTAATCAGTGGTGTTTTTCTGTTTACAGTTGTTCTCCTGCAGTGTATTACCTCCATTTTTGTTTTGCCCTTCCTTCCCTCCATTATGTATAATGTTCTCACGTGGAATGTTCGTGGTCTTGGAAATCCCGTCAAAAGACAAAAGGTACAAACTCATTTATCTAAATTAAACTTTCATGTCTCATTTATTCAGGAAACGCATTGTAATGATGTAGAATCACTTAAATTGAAAAGACAATGGGTGGTTCAAGTTGTTTATTCTCCAGCTTCTAACCGAAAGGTGGTATAGCTATTCTATTTCATGAATCAATTCATGCACAAATCTTATCTACACAATGTGATGATGATGGACGATGGGTAATGGCTAACGTTGTTATACAAAACAATTGTTTTACTGAATATTTATGGCCCTGTTAAACCAGGCCCAGATTTTTAAAATAACATTAAGATTTTACTATCCTCCAATTATGCTCCAAATATTATTGTTGCTGGAGACTTTAATCAATGGTTAGACCCATTCTCGGATAGACAGTCCAAATGGAAATTTAATCCCGATAAAACTCATTAATCATTTTGATCTGCCATTGGCTCTCGTTCATTATATAATGTTTAGAAGACATGTAAACCTGATACCCTTGAATTAAAAATGTTTTCCAATGTTCACCATAATTTAGTTAGTAAGCCACTGCTCCAGTCCATTCAACCCTCTGAGATTGGATCTATTTTTATTTCAAATCATGCCCTTGTTTTCTCTGCCCTAGACCTCTCCCTTAGTTTGCCAAAATTTGGTTGTTGGAAACATAATTATTTTTTGTTATCAGACTACACTTTTGTTAATGAAGCTACTACCTTTAATAATGAATTTTTCACCATTAAAGATCCTTCGGACAACTGCATTACTAATAATTGGGATGCCTTCAAGGCTTCCTTTCGTGCTTTTGTTATTTCATATTCAGCGTAAAAGAAGAAAACTGCTAAAGCCAAGTATGCCATTTTACTACAGCAACTTAAACTGTTGCAACATAATTATTTTACGTCTACATCCCCCTCTACTCTTCATGAATTGATTAAGGCCATGAATTGAATAAGGCCAAATCTGCTCTTAACAAACTTGTCATGACTGATGCATGCAATGTTCTTCTTAAAATTAAGTCTAAATATCACGGTGGTCAAAATACAGCTGGTAAGATGTTGGCTAATTATTCAAAAATTAAATAGGTCCTATTCTAAATGAATCCACTAATATTTTGGCATCCTCTGATGAAGATATTCCTTCTGTATTTCATGATTATTATCAATCATTATATTCTGATGATACGAATCCTTCTTCTCAAAACCTACATACCTTTTTTGCGGGCCTCCCTAGCCCTCTTTGGCTCCCTGATAAATTTATATAACTAGAAAGTGAGGTTACTTTTTTCAAGAGATAACGGAAGCCATTAAATCCCTAAAAATTCGAAAGCACCAGGTCTTGATGGTCTTTCTGTTTAATTTTTTTCTACCTTTTCCTCTATTTTGGACCCAAACTTTTGGCCCTTTTTAATTAATTTATTGCTGAAGCCAAAGCAACTGGCTCGTTTATGGAGGCCTTGATTGTCCTTATTCCCAAACCTGATAAAGATCATTCCCTATGTAAAAATTATCGTCTTATTTCCTTAATCAATTATGATTGTAAGATATTTGCTAAAATCCTCACCACTCGCCTTGAGGGTGTCATCCCACTATTGGTTAAAACAGATAAAGCTGGTTTTGTTAAGGACAGATTGGCTTCGGATAATGCTCGCATGTTTGCCAATGTTATCTAATTCGGAAAAAAGCACAAATCCCCCCTTGCGGCTTTGCCTTTGGATGCTAAAAAACCCTTCGACCGTATTAACTGGAAAATCATGTTCACTACACTCAAATGGTTTGGTTTTGGTCAAAATTGTATTTCTTATGGTTAATTGTTGCATTCTTTACCTTGTGGCAGTATTTTCGTTAATAATAATTTTTCAAAATCTTTTCCATTATATAGAGGCACACTCCAAGGTTGTCCCCTATCACCCTTGTTATTTGTGTTATGTCACGAACCCTTACTTGAGCGTATTCAAATTAATTCAGTTATCTCTGGCTTTTCACATAATTCTATTGAAACTAAACTGTCAGCTTATGCTCTAGTATCTCAGGTTATAAGCTGAACTTTTCCAAAAACAGAAGTTTTACCCCTAAATTCTTGTTGCTACCAATATATGTTTAATAATACTAATTTTACCTGGTGTCCAACAAAAATTAAATACGTTGGTATCTGGTTTTCCTCTACCTTATCTACCACTATTAGTTATACATTTAATGTTCTTGTTACCAAAATACAGTCGCTTCTTCTTTCTTGGTCTCCCCTTTATTTGTCATGGTGGGGTAGATTAGATACTATTAAAATGATGATTGTGACCCATGTCCTTTTACATTATCCATGTTACCTTTTTGAATTCCTGCTTCGTATTTTTCACAGATTAATTCTATCTGTTCAAAGTTTTTATGGAATAATAAACAACCCCGTATTGCTCTTATGAAACTTAAATACTTCAAAACAGAAGGTGGTGTACGTTTTTCAGATTTTAAATCTTTTCATTCTGTATTTTTAATTCATCAATTTTTTGCTTTAACCTATGACTTTTCCGATTTTCCCATTCCATGTTGGATTGTTTTTGAGCTTTCCCTATTAAAAGAATTTTCTTTTTCAGATATAATATACATGTTTAATTGATCTTTTATATCAGACAATTCCATCTTGAAATACTCCCTACAATTAATTTATGACATTTTTTCTGATGACTTAGACCCTTATCAACGTTTTTTATCTTCCACTATTTGGTATAAAGAATGTATTAAATATATATATAGTAGCATTGTTATTACTCCTGTTTATATTTCCAAGTTTCCCCTACTTCCTCTTCCCTTTGTTGGTCCTGTTCTGCATATATTGGGGCTTTACTTCATCAACTTTCTGAATGTCCGAATATCTTAAAGATTTGGCAATCTATTTGGTCTCAATGTATGGCAATATTTCAATGTAATATTTCTTTCTGAATATCTTAAAGTTTTGGCAATCTATTTGGTCTCAATGTATGGCAATATTTCAATGTAATATTTCTTTTAAATGATTTTCTCGGTTCCTCCTCACCTGATTTTGATGCTTCTAATGATATTACTCTGTTGTTTGATTTATTTATTGCTACAGCATTTAAAGTGATTTTGTCCTGTTGGAAAGATAACTCTAAATTATCATTATTTATGTGGTGGAACTTTGTTTGCGACGAACATAGAATTGCTACTGTATCTTATCTTACTCTTTCTCAGAAAATTAAATCAGACCAACTTTGGCTACCTTTCACTTCGTATCTTTCTACACATGCACCTGCATCTTCATTTCTCGTTTCCTATCTCTACCTATCTTTACTCCTCTTTTTTCTTTCTTTTTTCTTCCTACTTCTCTTCTACATCTCTTCCTTTCCTTCCTTGTTTCTCTCTCTTTTCTTTGTTCCTACCTATTTTCTTTTTTCCCTTTTTATCTTCTCTTCTCTTCTATTTTGTGCTCACATTTTCTCTTTAAGGTAATTGTTGTAATTATTATTCATAATGTGTTCATTTGACCATTATATGTAACTTGTTTCTGAAAACTCAATAAAAATGATTAACCAAAAAAATATCATCCAAATCAATATAAGAATGCAGTTGGTAATTATGAGTTTCAAAGCAATCAAAGTGATAAGTAAAAGTACTCATCAGTATACATCATCTCAAAGGGAAAGGTTAAGTGAAACAGTTCTCCCATAAAGAGTACACCCTCCGCTTCTCTAAGCTGTAGTGGAATGGGGAGTTCTCCATGTGTTCTGAAAGCATTCTGAACACTTGTCTACTTTGCACTAGTTTAAATCAGACAATTCTAACATCTGCTACACTTACACATCATTCCCAAAAACACTTTAATCCGGTTAAGGCTATTAGATGCAATATGATGGTCATTATTTGATAATGCTCCTACACAACGCAGCTTCTCTAAGCATTCTTTAAAATTACAGTTATCTGCAGCACAGCAGATACATTTGATCTGCCCATACTCTCCAGGTGTACTGCAGCAATTAAATAAAACATCCTGCAGTTATCATATTAAGGAACACATTTCACACAAGAAAGAGAACAGAGATACATGGCGTTCACTAACTGTGAGTTCAGCGTCTCCTAGTAAAAAAATAAAGATGTGATGTGAAATAAGAGACACATCAGGTTCACTAACTGTGAGCTCAGCTTCTCCTAGGAAAAAAATACAGATGTGATGTGAAATAAGATGCCACCCAAATATTAACCATATTAAAATACAGGCCTATGTGAGCTATGGTCAATCAAAACATGAAAAATACACAGTTGGTAGCATTTGCATGCTTACGCATTAATTTTAATATAATGCAAAGACATTTAATATGAAAAATAACTACATCAACTCTTGCTTTAGTGACTGTGAGAGTCACCACAATTTACACCCACATTGATTTCAAGCTCCCCTTACACAGAAGTCATTGACTTTTGCAGTTTATGTTTAGATTCCTCTAGATCGTTTAATTTGTCCACTTCTGTGGGGATTTGCATCAGAGCGAATGATCCGCAACTTCGCCTAGCACGACTCCCTCAGAGAAGCCACTCCCCCAGCCAAAATGGCTGCTGCCATGGTAGTGGCAGCCTCGTAGACCATCGAATAGCAAAAGAGGGTGAGCGGCTTGGTGCAGTGCTTAATTTGAGCCAGAGCTTTCCGGTGCTAAGCACTGGCACTTAATTGGTTTCCGGTGCTCGGCGCCGGCACCTAATTGTCAATAGCACTCTTAGGACAGTCAGCCACAAGGTGTCACTGCTCATGTAATTTAGAGGGGAGCAGTATAACAGTTGTTTAGGAAAACAATATACATTATAAAATTGCTAATAACTGCCTCCCCAGACATTCCTTTAGATTTTGGGACCTGGAATAATCTGAACTGCAGCATTTACATGCGAGAGAGATGGTTAGTAGTTGTTTTGGCAGCAATGACAGGGGCGGTGGGTGGTGCAAGCTGCATTGGACTCCTGGTCAGAGCCCTGGCACTTAATATTTTACAAATTAAGCACTGGTGCCGTTCTCTGAAGTAAGACAACCTCCCTCTAATTGGCCCCCTAGAGACTGCAGTAATCGAAGGGCTTGGACCGGGCACTGCAGACAAACCTGTTTACTCTAATAAAAAAGTGTCTTTCTTCTCTCTTCTCCCCATGTCCCTTGCCTATGAGAAGCCCGCTGGAGATGTAACTATATTTTTGCTGGTGGAAAGAGAAAGCAAAAGCGGAGATTGGAGGAAAGAGTTAAAGGCTTGGCAAAGACATCTGGAGAGTACTACAGCAATACGAAGGAGGCTGGACTCCCCTCTTATTATTGTCAGGCTGGAAGGATTTGTCTCAGTTCATTCATCTCATGCGCCTCACATGTTCGGACAGTGAAGGGTGGAGCACATTCAGAGCACACTCAGAGCACCTTCAGCTTGAAGATGGCAGCTAAAAGGGTGAAAGGACAAAAGTTGGTTTGGACTGGTTAGACTGCAAGTGGAGATACTGGTATACAGTAAAGAGTGGAAGCAAGCTGAAGGGAGCAAAGGCAATCGGGTTGCATGCCTCTTGAGTAGGGTTAAACTATTGAGTGGACAGAGACTTGGATATTAGAGAATATCTAAGGGTGGCAAATGCAGAAGAGCAAAAAGTCCTCCCTACTACCAAGAAAAGGCCCAGGATATCCGCAAGGTAATTGAACTGGGAGAATATTACCAGACAGGAAGCCCTTGATGGAGAGAGAATAGCAACACCCCCCAAGGATTGGTGGTGTGAGGGAGGAGAGGATGAATGAGAGCATGCCTGAAGGAAGAAAGAGTAAATGATAGATAAGAGCAACGTTCGTCAGCTTGGGAATTCTGCTGCTGAACTGGAGCCCGCCCTGTCTCCAGCCATGGGAGGCCTTGCAAGGATGGGAGAGCAGCTTGCCCAGGGGGATACAGGGTCCAGGAGTATTTTGCCAAGGTCATCAAGGTCGGCCTGGTACAGACTCAGCCACTAACTGTAGACCTAGTTTTTTTTGGAACGGTTTCATCAGTATTTTTGCCTGCAACCTTCAGTTTTTGACTGTGTGCTGCATTTCATTTTTGTTGGTGTTAGTACTCTGGGCACCTTGCAACTGCTGACCAGGACTAAAGTACAAGGGCTCCCCGTCTAAAATGTAGTAGTAATTGGTTCCTCCATGATTGGTGTTGGAAGTGGGGATCCTTATCCCTCACCGCCACCACCAAATGCTGGAGGTGGGAGTCCCTGTCCCACACAGCTGTTGCCAGGTGCAAGATCCGGACCCCTCATTTCTGCAATGCGTAATGATATACTCCGGTACTGTGCAATAGAGAAACAATGCCATACGTAGCACCACAGTTTGGTACTTTGCAATAGAAGGAATAATGCTATGCATATCACTACCAGCATGCCCTGTGCAATGAGAGTGTCCCTCCGAGCCTGCACCCCACCCCAGGTAGTGATGCACGTTACCTGGGGTGGGGCGCAATCCCACTCTCCTCTCCTCCTTCAGCGACTTGGGCCTTGATCCAGAACTCCGTCAATGGGCACAGCGAGCTCAGGCCTGCGGCTCAGCTCCTCCGGGCCAGCCGGTCCGGGCCACTACTGTTTCACTCTCAATGACCTGGCCCTCCTTCCGGCAGGCTAAGTGGACACCAAGACCCACACTTAGCACTGTGGAAACTTACTTTGATTTCGGTGCACACACTACCCAGGCACTCCTCACCAGGGTCTCTGGTTGCACCTCGACACGCACTCTGCGCATCCGAGACTCGCCTCTTCTATGGTGCAAACGATTACTAGGCTCTCTTCACCAATGCCTCGGATCGCACCTCAACAAGCACCCTCCCAGTGTCACCTTTTTCCCTTTGATACTGGGGTCTGGATCTTTAATCACTCAGCAAGAGATGTGTCAATTGTTTTATAGCACCAGCTCAGGCTGTTTCACCTCCCGGGCTTCTCCTACCCCTACACTCCAGATGAAGCACATCCTGGTGCCATTTCAACCCCTCCCTGGGTCGGATGTATGACGGTACGACGCGTACCGTCACAACACGTGCTTTTACAACGCGTCTTTAACAACGCAAGTCGTTACAACGACTTGAATTGGGGGGAGCTGATAGTGAATAGCATAATTTACTATTCTAACACCAGTCCCCGTGGATACTAGGGAAGGTGTTGGAATAGTAAATATACTATTCTTTATCCTCTAGCGCCCTCCAGCGCAAGTCGTGGTTACGACTTGCGCTGTAATGGACGCGTTGTAAAAGTACTGCGGAGTAAAATCCGCGTCGAAAACGATGTTCCCCCCCTGGGTCAATACCTCTCCCAGCTCCTCTCACCTCTCAGATACGTACAGTCAATCCACATTCAACAGAGACACATAAAAATGCTTAAAGCACAAAACTCAGCCACTTTCTAAAAGAGTGATTTCTGAACACACAGTGACAAAACCACTTCCACAGAAAGATGTGCTATGTATGACACTGCGAGTTCATACATACTAAACTTCACCTTTCCATTTTAAACTTATAGGAAACTAGGCTAACAAATACAACACTTAACCTCCTCCATTCTGTCCTATGGACAGGATGGCCTTTCACCAGTGAAAAACTAAATGGAGTGTTTTTCACTGTCAGGACATAACACACACCTTAGTATATGTCCTGCCTTTTACTTATACTGCACCCTGCCCTGGGGTTACCCAGGACCTACCACAGGGGTGCCCAATGTGTATGAAAAAGGGAAAGTAAGGCCTGACAAGTGGTTGCACTTTTCAGACAACATGCTAACTTAGCAAACTACGTGCAGGCCCTACACTCCAGGCTTCTCCTTGTGCCTTTGCATTACTAGCCCTGGCACACACAGTGCACATCGCTAGGGACTTTACTACTAAGGCAAACATACCAATCATGGCCAACCAATTACCATTACACTTTACACAGGGAACGCTTGCACTTTGACACTGATCAGCAGTGGCAAAGTACTCAAAGCATCTAAATTGGCAACCTTATGTCAGGAAAACGGTCTAGGGGGAAAGCAAAAAGTTTAGGGAAGTTTAGCCAAAAAGGCCAAGTCCTATAATTGGCATATTTGCTATTCTAGTTAGACCCTAGTAAAGTGCACTGTGTGTGCCCAGGGCCTGCAAATTCAATGCTACTAGTGGGCTTGCTGCTCTTAGTAGGCCACTCACCTGAGTAGCCCTGTAAACATTTCTCTGACCTGCCATTGCAGGGTCTGTGTGTTCAGGTTTAAATTGCCATTTCGACCTAGCAAGTGCACCCACTTGCCAGGCCCAAACCTTCCATTTTACTACATGTAAGGCAAACCTAAGGTAGGTCCAAAGTATCCCCTTGGACAGGGTGCATTGTACATAAAAGGTACAACATGTGCTGCTATATTTTGCATGTCCTGGTAGTGAAATACTGCTCCTTTATTTTTCACTACAGCAAGGCCTACCTCTCACATAGGTTAACATTGGAGCTGCCTTGTAATATCTTGCAAGTGAATCTGACAATTGGGAGCTGATAGAAAATTGGAGTTTGGTGTCTCAGGACACACAATTTAAAAATACATCTTTAAGTGAAGTAGGTTTTAAAATTGCAGGTCTGAAAATGAACTTTTAGAAAGTTGGCATTACCTTACTTTAACCAGTCTGTGCCTTTGCCTGTCTCTGAATAGACTTCTGGGTCAGGGTGACAGTTGAGCTGTTTGTGTATTCATTCTAGATAATCACACAAAATGAGCTGAGGTGTGCCCTCCACATCTTGATGGCGCATCACCAGGCTGATGAGTCTTCAGGAGCTACAGTAGTCGGAGAAGCTGACACTGACACCTGAATAGGGCTGTGCCTGTCCTCACACAAAGAAGTTTCCACACCCTGTAGTGCGTCTGGAGCCAGGACAGGGAAAGGCAGGGTCTTGTGCACTAAAATGACTTTCCTTTGAAGCTTGCCTACTTCAGAGACTGAAATGGATATAAGTACTGGACCACTGACATCATATACTCAGAAGCCTCTGGGTTGAGGATATTCTGCCAGGAAGAAGGACCGGATAGCTGTCAGAAAGGACTTTCCTAGGAGTGAAAGGACTGGACTTTACTTTCCACATCCTGCTTCTTAGATTCTCCAAGCGCTTGAGTTGAGTTAGCCTCCTGTTATGAAGTCTCAGGGTCATGAAAGACTTAACCTGCAGCCCCTGGGCATCTCTGCTGAGGGGTCCTACTTGCCCAGTGGTGCCAATTACACTTCCTGGGCATTTGGATGTGAGTTTGAGGTGCTACTAAGAAGCCAAGGCATCAACTCTGATTGACTTCGAAACTGGTGCCTATCTGAAACACTTATGCCGTGCTGCTGCCTGCATCGGAGCCGTGGTCCAGCTCAACGCACCAACCACGACATGCACCGTAGGCTCCGACGATGACACAGCACCTTGGGAGCACCCCCACTACATGAATCTAGAGCACCACACCAAATAAGTCTATAGCGCACCACTCTGATGCCTCTGGTCTGATCTGACATCTATGCCGCGGACATCGAAGCTTTGCGGCTTGACTCTCAAAACCTCATCGATGCCGCTCCACAGTATGGAACTGACACACGGCACCAGCAACCACAGTGTCACCTTCCCTGCAGCAGTAAGGAACCGATGCATCATCTCCTCTGCCCGGCAGTAAGAAACCGATGCCTCACCTCCCCTGCAACAGTAAGGAACTAATGCTGCACTAGCCTCCACGACTCCTCACCTCCTCTGTTTTTTGCATAATCTTTGTTATTCACGATGCCTCCAAGGTACTGTACTGGGGTCTGCCCGACTCCATGACCGGCTCTCGCTCCATCGAGGTCAGCCTGACTTTGTGAAATGGTCGACGTCTACCAAACAGCCCCAGTTGTAGCTATTTTTGATTTCTAAGAGCTATACTTGATTTAATCTTTAAAAAGGGATATCTTGATTTATGTAGCAGTTTTGTCATTTTGATCTTGTTTTATTCAAATAAATGTTGGCTATTTCTCTAAACTGGTGTGAAGCCCTTTTATAGTGTTTTCACTGTAATACTCTGTGTGTGTGTATAAATACTTTACACATTGTCTCTGGGATAAGCCTGACTGCTCTGTGCTAAGCTATCAATGGGGTGAGCAGTGGTTGTCATAGGTGTGTAGCTTAATTACTCTGACTAAAGTGGTGGATTCTGCCTGGCTTAGGTGCATACCCTAGCCAGCCCGAAACCCGATTTCTAACACTAACCATACTGCCAACTTTGGTGGACTGTTCCCATGAGGCACAGGGTCAAGGCTGATTTGCATATAGCCATTGTCTGACCTAGGGTGGTGTGGAGTGCAAAAAAACGATGGATTTAGGCCCAGATCTTTGTACTGGGGAGAATGTAAGACATTGTTCTGCATTCTGTCCATCAACTGTGTTTTTTACAGCAGCAAGGCATCAAGAAGTGTGAGCTAGCATGCCACAATAATATTTCACAGGGCATTGATAGAGCTTCCAACTTGATTGGGGGCATGAGCTGGGATGAAACAGACAAGCCTCTACCAACTCAGAGTCACCAGAGCCGGAGCTGAGAATGATGCTGGGGAAGACAATTTTCAGTCTAGTCAAGGCTATGACAGAAACCCATATACTGCAGTGCCTCAACCAGTATCTTATCCACCGCAAGTACCCTTTCCAAATTTGTTGCACCAACCACCTCGAGTCTCTATTACAACATCTGGACTTGTCAGCACCGTAGGAGGTATGGTCAACCCTGTAGAGACTTTATACAATATGGAAGCTCAACTTTCCAATATTAAAATTGGGACATTGTTAACCATTATACCGGGGGACATAAAGGAGATGAAACAAAATCGGAGCTCTCTCACTTCATCCCTGAGTGTGAACATGGAGGAAATTGAGAAGAAAATAGATACCTACTCGGGTCAGTTGGTGGAAATGAAAGCACATGTTTCTATTTTGGGGATAATCAGGGTGAGCTTAAGTCAGCAAACGTCTCCCAGGTTAAGCAGAATATGCCAATTAAATATAGGCATCTCATTTACCGAGTACGCAAGAAGTGCTACACGGCCACGTACAATTAGTCAAGTTCAGGGACTTTAGAGCGACAGAAAAGCTTCTCTCACAAGTAATAAAGCAACGGGATTCTTTAATTTGTTGTACATTTTACTCTGTAGGTCGTCATACATCTGTATGTTTCCTTTATCCTATTCCTTTATCTCCCTTTCGATTCAGGCTGTTGTTTTCCGCCATTGCATCTTGACCCACCCTTTGCAGTGATCATTTTTATCCCTCTTATAAAAAGAAATAGCCATATATGAAAAATTATGGTTAATATTGGAGTTAGTAGCATTCCATTACCTATATCATCAAACCATTCACCAATCTTCCCAAATCCTTTCCCCATTGCTTCCCAGGCACCTGTCTTCTCCAAAACCTTCACCTCACAAGAAATATCAGACATATTAGTTTCAAATGTTAATTTCTCTACTCGTATTTTGACTGTATGTGTGGCATTGCTAAGTAGAACAACCAGTGGTAAAAGTATTTCTTAAGGGGCTCACAATTAACATTGAGCGATCACAATTACTGGAGCTTTTCATGCAAAAAATGTCTCCTTCTGTCTCTTTCAGAGGTGTAATCGGTTCTTTCACAGAGGCTTCATTCTTACTCGCTGGTTTGGCTGTCGGTGGACCAACTTCAGACATTTCGTGACCTTCTAAATGTTACATCCTTATTGCTCTTTAGATTCAACTCTACAGTTTCCTGATATGGGGAACCTTCTGCTGTGAATCATTGTTTTAATACTGATATATTTATAACCAGACTCCTTGATTTTAACACATTGTATTTAGGGAAATGATAATGAGTTTGGCTCATTTTCCACGTTTAGTCCTGATGATGGCCCTATTCAAAATGATGTTACTGGGGTCAAAACATCATGCACCAGTGGACTGATAACAATCATGGCAATATACACCCTTGTGTTGTTAGAAGTGATCTTCATATCAACCCCTAACATTGTATATATGCTTGCATATAGAACTATTGCACATTTTTAGACACCTGTCACTTCACTTTTCATTGTGCCGTTTTGTTGGAGCCCCTTCTTCTCAATGCAATGTGGTGTCATATAAATAACAAGTTTATACAGACAATAAATGTTACTGTAATTTCCCAAAGGATAACCACATCTGTTTAGACAAGGAAGTCTAGGCTTATACTTCCTCCAAGGGGACCATGTTTTTTGTTATTTCTAAACACGTAACATACAGCAGACTCAGCCCTCTTTCGTAAAGATATCCAAAACAAGCCTGTTCTGTTAAACCATTTTACGCATAGCAATACGCTCTGTATTTATAGCAGTTAAAAGTCCCAGCTTTGTTAGTAGCAAGATTATCTACCAGGGTAGACAGCTTTCTGATCTTTAAATCATTTAAAACTCTACCTATGATATATCAGATATATCTCCTACTACTTGTAAAACACTGTGTTTAGCTCCATTATGAGTCACTGTCCCCTTACCATTCAGGTCATCTACATGATACACTTTAGGAAACATTAGGCTAAATAACAGCTGCAAAACCAGTTAAACAGAAGTTAAAAAAAAGCATTTCCTGAAAATATTTGCTCACCTGTAACTTGTAATCTGTTTGTACACTCACCCTAAACCACCATCTGTATCCTACGAGCCTGCTCCTTCTGTCTTTTGTAACACACCTTCCCTTCTTCTGTATGTTCACATTTATTTTTGGATACATTCCTGACTCTTGCATCATTTCTTCTTTCTTTTCCCGATTCACCTTTGCTGCTTTCTTGAACGTGCTGTCCATATCAGCCCTCCTTTCATCCAAATACTCTACAAAATCTTCAGCCTCACCTCACACGCTATAACTGTGCAGATGACAAACAAATACTCCCTCAACTGGAATGCCCCAAAGACATTGGGAATGCACCAATTTTTAGTTGTCCCAGAGCCGTAGTGGAGCCATCTCAAATTGAATACTTCCAAAATGGAAATACTCACATTTGGCGATTGGGAACATTATGACTCACTCGCCGCGTGGCATGATGATCTGGGAACACTGCCTAAAGTATTACAGCACTATTGAATGGGTTTGCTTAAATTGAGCCGCACATCTTACATTGTTACGCCAAGTATAATCGTGACATTAGGTCGTTAAGCAATTGCAACTGCGCCGAGGGTGCTGAAGGTATATGACACCTACCCACCAAGGTGTCGTTTCCTCCCAAGATCAAAAAGAACTTGGGTCATACATACAAAAATAGAATACCTCAGCACACCCTTCTCATTATTTCTGAAAGCAGTAGTATAAGTGTTATTTGACACAGTCTTGGTAATCTCAGTGCCCTATGTAATTCAGTCCAAGAAAAAATTATAGTCTCAGGAGGTAATGATAGAATGGTCCAAACAGGTCTCCTTGAATCCAAGTCTGTTTATTCTCATATATCACAGGAAGAAAACAGCCGACGCGCGTTTCGCCCACAGGGCTTTTTCAAGGCTGCGAACAAAATATTGATATATGTCCATCAGGAAAACGTTCATTTCCATTGATTTATACTAGTAGTGTACTTCTCATATTCATGCAACATCTCAAGTGGTTCATGTTAATTAACTTGGCCATCTCGTGATGTATGCTATGATATACACCATTATGTATGTGCAATTCACCCTAGTGCACCTGAAATCCCAGATCACATCTATCTGTGATGGTGGAAACAAAATTGTTTAAATAAGTGATAAGAAAAAGAGGGAATGGATTAGAAAACCAAAGACGGAATCGTATGAAATAGGTAATGTGCTTAAAAAGTGGTAATACATTCCAATCTGATTTGAACAGTATTGTGACAGGTATCCATAAGTGTTGAGAATAGGTGGGAAAGAAGACCACCACCCGGTGCAAGATATGCAACCGCGATGTATCTCACCTTGTAGTAATATTTCTTCTAATGACTAAAGTCCACAGATTTTCTTGTTGCACCCAATTAAAATGGGAGGAGAGGATATTCCCAATATATATATTATTGAATCCAGTCAGTCACAGATTGCGAATTAGGTCTGCTTTTGTCATTCACTCTGAAAGTACAACAATGCCATCAGTTATTGTCTATAGTTTTTAGAAGAATGGGGTCGAGTAAACCTCAAACTATATTCCAGCCAAAAAAAGCATACACACTCATTGTAAAAAAGAAATGTATTACCTAACCAATTATGCAGACTAAAATTTACGTTGGTATTCACTTAGTACCAATTATGTTAAAAACCGAAGATAATAAAAATACGTGCTAAAATATAGCAGACAAACGTCTTACCTATGTTGGAGTGAGAAAACGTCCAATTTGAGGGAATGTATTAGTTTCCTTTCCAAATGAATAATCGAAAACCCAAATTAAATAACATCCAAACCCAAGGTGTGGGTTTTTTCCATGAATCTTGATAAATCCAAGGATAGATCTGTATCAATGATTAATGTTTCAGTATTAGCCAAAACCCAGGAACCAAGCATAGCTATGTAATGATAAAGTGGCATCGCATGGCAGCATGTAGTAATACCACGAAAGATTGGAGCTTTACGGAATCTAATTTTGTGTTGTAAAGCCATGAAATAAAGGTAATCGTAACACGGTATTGCTATCTAGTAAATACCTCTGTTCTAAATATATTGGAATGAAGTGCTTAAAAAAGTTATGTATACAGATTACTCCTGTGTGCGATCATTATATCTATGGGGAGAGGTGACTCCTTAGTTGAAGAGCTAAGTTATCAGCATGGACATGTTGCAACATCAAATTCATGCACTAAAGCGCGTTATGTGGTTCCGCATGTTAATCTGTAAATTTTTGCCGAAGTTACCTGGACCTCAAGTAAAGTAGAGATTTGTATAACATGCCGAGATATCTCACCGGACATTTCCCGTAAATAAAAACGTCCTTTTCTTATCACTTATTTAAACAATTTTGTTTCCACCATTACAGATAGATGTGATCTGGGATTTCAGGTGCACTAGTGTGAATTGCACATACATAATGGTGTATATCATAGCATACATCACGAGATGGCCAAGTTAATTAACATGAACCACTTGAGATGTTGCATGAATATGAGAAGTACACTACTAGTATAAATCAATGGAAATGAACGTTTTCCTGATGGACATATATCAATATTTTGTTCGCAGCCCTGAAAAAGCCCTGTGGGCGAAACGCGCGTCGGCTGTTTTCTTCCTGTGATATATGAGAATAAACAGACTTGGATTCAAGGAGACCTGTTTGGACCATTCTATCATTACCTCCTGAGACTATAATTTTTTCTTGGACTGAATTACATAGGGCACTGAGATTACCAAGACTGTGTCAAATAACACTTATACTACTGCTTTCAGAAATAATGAGAAGGGTGTGCTGAGGTACTCTATTTTTGTACTGCCTAAAGTATTGAAGGAAGTAAGAAACCTCAAAATGACCATGGGCTCCAAGCTATCAATGAATGCCCAAGGGGACAAACTAGCCAGATCAATCATTGTTACTTTAAAAACCCTGCAACAAATCTTCCCCAATTTGGGATTTCCACACAAGGTCCAGGCTACCATCTCCCATATTCTGTCCAAACTCAATTACATCAATAGGTTCTACCACTGATCACCTTTAGCTACCATGAAAAGACTACAATGGATTCAGTACTCAGCTGCTAGACTACTCTTACATATAAAACCGCACAACCATCCCCCAAAACATTCCTTTCTAAACCCTTACCTCTGACTCTCCCCCCACCTCCTTTTTACTCATCCGAAGCCTCCTCCTACTGCTATAAGCTCCGAAGGAAAACAAAAAAAATGAAAATATTTCTAAATCCTTCCCTCTTCTATCCCTCTACTATCATTTTCAATCCAAATAACAGACTAACATGTCCACCACTCAATTTAATTTCATATTTCAATATTTCACTATACTAATTCACCACTAATCCTTTATTGTTTCTGGAGTAGCATGCTACTCGCTGAAAAAGCACTTCAACACCTCATGAGGGGTAGTAAGCGCTATATAAATGCAAACCTTTTTCTCTCTTCTATCCCTCCACTATCCTTCTCAATCAAAATAACTAACTAACATTTCCTTCACTCAAATTACTTTCTTATTTCACTATAATAGTTCACCACTAATCCTTTATGGATTTTGGAGTAGCGTGCTACTTGCCGAAAAAGCACTTCAACAGCCCATCAGGGATAGCAAGTGCTATATAAAAGCAAACCTTTTTCCTCCTCTATACATCCACTATCCTTCTCAATCCAAATAACAGACTAATATGTCTGCCACTCAAATTAATTTCATATTTTACTATATAAATTCACCAATAATCCTTTATGGTTCCAGAGTAGCATGCTACTTGCTGAAAAAGTTCTTGGACACCTTATCAGGGGTAGAAAGCACTTATAAATGCAATTACAATACAATACAGGACTCAATTTATGTGTAGCCCTAGCATTAAGCAACCTCATAACATTAATAAGGGTGATGAGCCTTATAAAATGACCCATTCTCTCCATGGACTTGGCACCAGCACTCTGATATACATATTTAAACTAAGGGACATCATCTAAAAGCTGCAGGATAGGGTGTGTGTAGGTCAGCTTAAAGAGATGATATGTCACACCAGCTGCAGTAGAAGTGGGTAAATATGTAGATATATAACAATTTTTGCGCCCATAATTTTGGAATACTTGTGCAATAACCTAAAAACAGATTCAAAGAAGTTTCCTGCAGAACCATCTTTATGTAAAATCTTCATGTTAAATCTAGGTTGTTCTTTTGAATAATCTAAGTCAGGTTTAATTTTTGTTGAATCATGCTCAACAGAAGACTTAAGACTCACTACTAACCCAAACATTAGCATGACTATGCCACTACTATTATTACTACTCTGCAGCTTTTGAGTGTACTTGAAACCATAGTTTCTTTCAAGTCAGAAATCACAACAAAAATCAATTGACATTTGAGCATCACTTTCCATTCAATTTGGGTTCAATCTCCAGTCTCACGTGCAGTGGCCCACCTAATTACAAAAATAACAAGCAACAGTCATCTTCAGCATGTCCATTCTTGCATTCTGATCAATCACCATTCCTCTGCCTCTGCCTTGTGGACCAAAACTCCGCCTGTGAGATCTGAAAACTCCCTTGATACCCAACTCCCTGCTTTCATGCAATGCCAACGAGAACTGTGTTATACCCTAAATCTGCCACATACAGACCGTTCTGGCATGCTTTCTGCACCAAGTTCTTCTGTGCCAACTTGCATTTCTTCTTAATCTTCTTCTGCTTTGCCTCAATATTGTCACTGCAATAATTTGCATAGCAAATCATTTCATTCAGGGACTTTAATTTGCAGCAAATCAAATACTGCTGCATTTGAGAACTAGCAGATACAGCAAGATGTTGTACGGATTGTGCTGAAACTTTTCAGCCACTCACCCACTGTCAAGTGATCTGGGTTTAATCCATTGTTCTTTTGCTCACTATGCCACCACAGGTTTGACCCAGCCATATGCAAATCAGTCTTGACCCTGCTTCTCATGGGAACAGTTCAGCCCTAACTGCCAGGCCAGGTTCTCCCTGGGCCAGAAACAAGCATCCTGGGATCCATCAACTATTCTTTTTGCATATGATAACTAGTCTCTAGATGCAAGCCATGAATGAACTGTGGCAAGAAACAACTAAGATTGTCCCTTTCTAGATTTTCAAGGCCACTATGCTGGATGAAAACGTGCATTAATCGCCTTAGACTCTTAGGCCTAGATGTATCAAGCTATTTTTTTGTCGTAAACGGTGCGAATTTCTAAAATGCAACGTTTGCGACAAGAAAATAGAAATTTGCAATATATGTAAGTATTCGCATCGCAAAATAAGTAATCGCGATTACTTACTTGCGATTTCTTGAATTCTTCGAATATTTTTTGCGATTTCTAAATTTGCACGGTTTCTTGTTTGCAATAATTGCAAATTAGAAATCGCAGCTTAAGAAATCGCAGAAAGATGTATGAAAATATCGCTATTTGCAAAAACATGAAATTCGCAAATTAAGAAATCGCAAATAACACTAACATCATTCAGGTGGTAACCAATTTGAAAGTATAAAAAAGACCCCACAGGAGGAGCTGCAGCTGGACGACAAAGACGTGCAGAAATGACACACAATTACAAGTCAAGTCAAGTCAAACAGGTCTTTATTTGATTTACATCATAAAAGACAATATGCATAAAAATACAGTTCATACAGATTAGTATATAAAATAATAAATACTTTACAGTTTAAAACCAGGTTAAAAAAGTATTAAATTTAAACAATGATGTAAGAAGACCCATGATGGCCTATAAGCAATACTAAGTTGCAGCTAAAAACACATAAAAGCGAATAACATAGAAACTTCATTTTCCAAGATTGCGACTACGGAGTGACCAGGCCCAGTTCAGGAATTTTGCTACACCAATGACGATAAGGGGAGTAGTATCAGTTTTTAAGATCCTAATAGCTGCAATAGCAGATCTAGTACCCAGTGAGCGGCAAACCGGTGAAAGCCAAATTTTTCTGGGTACCAAATACATGGGGCAGCAGAGGAATATGTGTTCGATGTTCTCTACTGCTGCTACACAGAAAGGACATTTATCACTGCCCCCCGAGGACCAGGAGTGCGTTAGTCCCCGCACAGGTAACGAGCCAACTCGTAATTGGTGGTACAATTTATGATCTTTCGGCTTGGTTATTAAGTCCCAATAGGCCTCGTATCTGGGGGCATCCTTAATAACCAGAAATTCCAAAGACATGATAGGGCCAACAACCAAAGTGGATCTCCTCTCTCCGATCCAGTGCCAGTAGATATCTTTAAGACCCTTTTTTAATGGGAAGGTAGCACTAGCTAAGTATAAAAAAAAAAAAAGAAAAAAGTTTGATTTTCCAAAGTAAAACTTTATGTAATCAAACACAGAATACATAGTGGTATTTTCAAACTTGAACCTGTTACTACACAGGATATTGTAATAATATTAGTGAAATAATACAAATGCTCATCTGTTCAAAGGTACATTTAGAAATGAAGAAAATATTACTTACTGCATTGTCTATTGCTAGAGCGCTGCACTGCTTCCGTGCTCCTACTAGCTGTATCAGGGATGGCATTTCTACCACTCCTGCGCTGACTGATTTCAGAAGATGGTGTTGGGGTTGCTACTGCTCCTACTAGTAGTCTACTCTGTATCTCCATGTTCAAAAAAAGCACGTGCCCCAGAGTCATCTGTGTGCAGCAATTCTACAGCAGAAGTCATCTTATCTAGGCCTTTGGCAACACTCCGGGTGCATTCAGTAACCATGCGCTGCATGGAAACACTGCGCCTAGTGAAGTTTGACGTCACACTGCACAGTCTGTTAATTGCTTTGGAGTTACCAAGCATTCTGGAATGTTGACGCGTGCTGCCCTATTCCTGGTTTCTTCTGACCTCTCTATTGCCATACAAAGACTGTCCATGGAAGCAGCTACTTGCCTCATCCCTTCTCCCATGCCTGCGTTGCTCCTATTCAACTTTACAAGCTGTCTGTTAATAGACCTTAGGGCTTTATGTTGCTTCTGCTGTACATCCAACATGTTCTGCTCCAACCCTACAAACACAGTGGATTGTCCTCTACAACAACCCTGTTGGGCCTGGATCTTTCTAAAGTGTAGGCTCTTCTTCTGTTTGAATTACTTTGCTCTGCATGATCAGATCAAATCATTGTCTCATGTGTTCTGTCTCTTGACCCTTCAGGTTCTATTTCTTCATCTTCAAAAGGAGGCAGAGGGGCCACATGTCTTCTTTTGGGCCTAACAATGGAATTGGAGTCCACCTCCTCATTTGAATTTTCATCAGCTGGTGTCAAGTCCTGAACATGCGAAGAAATGTCTTCAAAATCCTCACTATGATGTTCTGCATGTGCTGTGGATGTAGATAGAGACATATGAGTTTGTTGTGTGCCCCCCTCTGTTAGATTCAAATAAATTGTTTCCAATTTTGAACCAAAATTAATTATTTATGGATTTTTT
Organism: Lissotriton vulgaris; assembly: GCF_964263255.1. NCBI lineage: Eukaryota > Metazoa > Chordata > Amphibia > Caudata > Salamandridae > Lissotriton > Lissotriton vulgaris. Next base: position 925,277,070 of record NC_141687.1, read on the forward strand.
TAACATTTAAAAATATTTCTTATTACTTTTTGCATGTAAAGAAAATATAGACATGCTAATGTAATGTGAGAAGAAATGTACAAATCTGTAAGAGTCAGGATACCTCACTTCAATGGAAATACAATGTGAGCATCCCCTAACATAGACTACATGCATGACCCACAAATGCACATACATACATGCATCCTTCCTACCTTCTGCTCCTTGTCCAGGCTCTGAACTGTCAATATGTGCAACTCCACTAACACTCTCAGGCAAGAGTGTTGCCTCTACAAGCTCCTCATGAGGAGTGGGCTAGTCTGCAATGGAGGTTCCCCCGCCTGTCTTGTTTGCTTCTTTAATCCTTTCAGCAAGTGTTTCTTTAGACCTCAGGCGCATATCATCCCAGCTTTTTCTGAGTTCTTCAATGGTTCTTGGGGTCACTCCAACAGAATTTACTTTCTCCTGTATCTCAAGCCAAATTTTCCTCTTCCTTGCTTCAAGAACTTTCAAAGCTTGCTTGCCAAACAGCAACTCATGGTTGCAAGCCATCTCTTCTATGAGAGTTTCCTGCTCCTTTTCTGAAAATTTTTGTTTCCTCTTCCTTTTCCCACCAGAATAACCTCCTTGGGAATTTTCAGGTTCCATGCTGCAAGGAAACAGGTCTGCACAACTACCAAACAATCTTCCAACTGCCACTGGGTGTGGCTCAGGCAAGCAGGTGCAGGTAACTAGACTTCCTGACTATGATGTGATCAGCTTGTTCCAGCATTAGCTGATTCACATTTTTAGCGATTTCTTATTTTGTGAAATTCGCAAAATAAGGAATCGCAAGACAATCGCAGAATATTCTGCGATATTTAAGAAATCGAATAAATATTGTTAAAAACTACATACATCACATATAGCGATTTATTATTAGCGACTCTCAAAAAATCGCAAATATGAAATCGCAAACACAAAGAATGATACATCTACCGCTTAGACTCTTGGGTATGTCTGATTTTTTTTAGCCAATCAACCTTTCTGTGGAGGCTTCATTTTCAAATGATCACTCACCTGGTTATACTTGTCCATAATAGTCGGAGAAGAAGCATTTGTTCTAACATCACTTTGCAGCTTTCTGATACATAATACTAACTCAATGAAATGTATTTCAAACTCGGTGTTCTCATATTTTTTAGTGTATCCTCTGTCATGAACGCTCTTTAAATCCTGACTCTTATTCAAATTGACTCCAAACTATGCAGCCAGCTCTTCCGATTTTTCGTGTGCTTCACAGTCACACCTTGCAGCATCCTTACTCAAAATATTAAGTTCTGCTTCATCATACCCATCTAAGAACTCTAATTTGTTATTTCTCTTGCAAGGTCCTTAAGTACTACTTTTAATCTCAAAACATCCAATTCTCTGCGAAGAACCTCTTTCCCTTAGTTTGAGACTCTGAATCTGCATCTGTATAAACCATGGTCACATTTATAGGAGGTACCCCTCCTGTAAGGGGTTGTGCTCCCAAATCTAGTGCCTGCAGGCCAGGGTGCTCCCCCACTGCCGCACAGCTCCACCTGTCTGCCAGCACCTTTCCCCCTTGCAGCTGCTGATCACTAGTTCGATCCTGCTGTGCTCCTGATGGTGCTGACTGCCTGTCTGTCCTTTATTTATTGCCAGTGTTTTTTTGATTTCTGTGCTTTCGGTAAGCTCTGTACTTGTCTGTCTGTCTGTCCCGTTCTTTGCCTTTTTGCCCTCGCGTCCTGCTCCTCCTCCCCTTTTTTCCTCTGCCCATTTTCCTGCCGCTGCTCCCCAGTGGCCCGCCCTGCTCCCACCTCCCAGCTGTTCCTCCCTCCCCGCCGTAAATGGCGGCAGCACGCTGCAGCGCGCCGAAGGCAAGCCCGTCTGCGCCCATCCGTGCCCAGTGCCAGACCCCCTGGAACCCGTGTACGACATAACCCCAGACTCCGATACGATGCCAGCACTCTCCACGCACTCAATGCCGGATGTCACCCCACCAGCTTCCAGGCCGCCCCAAAATGCACCCATGGTCCTTTTACCTGCCGCAACTGCAGCTTCACCTGCGACAGAACCGCCAACCCACCAAAGAACGAACCGAACCATCTCCGCTGCATACTCCTGAACACACGCTCCGCACGCAAACACGCCGTCGAGCTCTGGGACCTGCTCGACACCTCTGCCCCAGACGCCGCCTTCCTGACCTAGACCTGGTGGAATGACTCCTCGGCACCCGACATCGCCATAGCCATCATGGACGACTACAAGATCTCTCACAGAGACCACACCAATGTATTCAGAGGAGGAATTGTCATCGGAGGAGGAATAGCCTCCCTCAAGGTTTCCACACACTGAGACGACACCCTCAGGACGGCCGAACACCACCGGATCCACGACGGCCCCAACACCACCCTCAGGGGAACCCTCATCTACAGTCCCCCCGGACCCCGCCCACAGTTCAACGACTCCATCGCCGACCTCACCAGCACCCACAAAACTCAATTCCACGGACTACATGCTCCTCGGGGACCTGAACTTCCACCTCGAGAACAACAATGACGCCAACACCGCCACCATGCAACAACCTCGCCAACCTTGGCCTCACACCCACCCACACCGCCGGCCACACGCTTTATCCCATCTTCTCCACAAGCACCCACGTCTTCTTTGACCACATCACCAAACTCCAGTGGACGGACCACGGCTGCGTCCATTTCACATACAAGAAGCTCACCATGCACCACCGCACCCAACAGCTGCCCCGCCGCTGCTGGAGCGAAGTCACCGAAGACCAGCTACCACTACCCTCGCCCAGAAACCTCCCACCGACCCAGACACCGCCGCCCGCAACTTCAGACAATGGATAGACAAATGCACCAAAACCCTCGCCCGCTCAAGAAACCCTCCAACAGTCGCACCAGCAAGAAAGCAACCTGGTTCACTGAAGAGCTCCAGACCTCCAAAAGCACATGCCGGAAACTGGAGAAGAACACCGGACAGCCATGCAGCCCCCAAGAAGGCCACTCGCAGACATCACCACCTTATCAGATCAGCGAAGAGATTGTCTTTCAAAACCCACCTGGACAACAACGCTCACAACAGCAAAGATCTCTTCAGCATCATGATAGAACTCCCTAACCCCAGCGCCAACAACAACAACATCCCACCCTCACAAGAACTGTGTGACTCGCTGGCCACCTTCATCCATCACAAGATCGCTGACATCCACAACAGCTTCAACATCCCGACAATGCCAGACTCCACCCCCCTGCAAACTCCACCCACACCAGCCGCCTGACCTTCTGGACCAACGTCAATGACGACGAAATACACAAGATCATGAACTCCATCCACTCAGGTTCACCTGCCCACACCACATATTCAACAAAGCAGGCGCAGCCATCGCACCCCAACTACAGAAAGTAATCAACATCTCCCTCGAGAAAGCCACATTCCCGGAAAGTTGGAAGCACGCCGAGATAAATGCCCTTCTCAAGAAACCCAAGGTGGACCTCAAGAATTTCCGGCTCATCTCCCTGCTCCCATTCCCGGCGAAGGTCATCAAGAAAGTCATCAACACGCAACTAACCATCTACCTCAAGGACAACAAGTTCCTAGACCCATCCCAGTCCGGATTCCGAAGAAACCACAGCACCGAGACAGCTCTCATCGCCGCCACAGATGAAATCAGGATCCAACTTGACAACGGCGAAACATCAGCCCTCATCCTCCTAGACCTGTCAGCCGCCTTTGACACGGTCTGCCACCGCACACTAAAGACATGACTCCAAGAAGCCAGAATCCAAGAGAAGGCCCTGGACTGGACCACATCTTTCCTCTCCGGCAGAACCCAGAGCATCCGCCATCCCCCTTCTGCACCGAAGCCACCGACATCATCTGCGGCGTACCCCAGGGATCATCCCTCAGCCCGACGCTGATCAATGTCTACATGGCCCCCTTCAGAAACGTCACCTGCCAGCATGACCTCAATATCATCTCCTATGCCGGCGATACCTAGCTGATCATCTCCCTCACACCACCAAAACCAACCTCCACGAGAAAATTTCCGTCGCCGACTGAAGCTGAAGTCGGACAAGACGGAGGTCCTCATCCTCGGAACCACCCCCTCAACCTGGGATGACACCTGGTGGCCGAACACGCTGGAAACAGCACAACACCTACCAACCACGCACCCAACCTGGGATTCATCCTCGACTCCTACCTCTCCACATTGAAGCATGTCAACGCCATCTCCTCCTTCTGCTACAACACCCTCCGCATGCTTCGCAGAATCTAAAAGTGGATCCCTATCGAAACAAGAAGAACGGAGACCCAGGCCCTCGTCGGCAGCAGACTGGACTATGGCAACGCACTCTATGCAGGCATCCCGGCCAAGCACCTATGAGGACTGCAATGCATTCAAAAGGCCTCCGCCCGACTGATCCTCAACGTCCCTTGCTACCGCCACATCACCCCTCACCTGTGTAAAAGATGAAAAATTACTTGGCCCTTTGCTGAATGACAATATTAAATTGAACCGTAGTTTATATTAATTTCTGTCTGTAACCTGCTTGCAAATAAACAGATCCCACTAGTCAAAATGAAATGTTGCTCCATGGTGCACGGCTGGTGCACAGAGGGTTAAATTAAGTTGTCTGAAATTCAGCTGAAACCAGGAAAGAAAGGCAAGTGAACTTGTGCGTGCCCATTCTGTTGAAGCTCCAAGTTGTTTAATGATTCACTAGCTTTTCACCTATGTACCAGAGGCAGTTCAGTCAGTTCAGCGAGCCTTTTTCCAGGAATCGCTCGCTGACCTAGAACGTGACAAGTTTGGCCTGCCCTTGCCTTGTCGTCGTAAAGGGGCAAAGTGTTTGCCCAGCACAGATAGCAAGTGCGTCATTGTGTGGGAAAGCAGAAAACACGGGCCTCTGCTGATAGTAGATCAACATTGCATATGTACATTTCAAGATAACCGGCCAAGGCAAGGCTGACACGGGCCTCTGCTGATAGTAGATCAACATTGCATATGTACATTTCAAGATAACCGGCCAAGGCAAAGCTGAAAGTCAGGAGTTGGTGGTTTAAAGATTAACCTGTAGCTGCATGGTCAGATGCGTCGCAAATAATGTAAAATGTGAACGTAGACATATTTTTGAAATGCACCTTGATACTGTAATGTACACGTGGATCTAATTCTAGCATGGTCACACCATGATGTAATAGTTAATGAACAACCTGTCAAGAGATTGTGAACATATATAAAGGCTGATTTCTTTCTGTGAAAACCAGATCACTTTGCACTCCTGCAAATTGTCTCAAGCTGCAGCTTTATTGGCAATAAAGCCACTTTCTTTTGAAACCTTGTATGTGCCCTTCTTCATGTCCCTATTAATACATTTTTTTGCTTTAACAGATGGTGCCGTGACTCGACAGGAACTGATGGTCTCTGCAGGGGATAAAGAACTGCTGTCTTTGGATTCTTCAGGAGCTTTAATGTCTCGGTGTATTCTGCACAGCTACTGAGAGGACTTGTTTCCTGACACGCCCAGATGACAAGGCTCCAGTTGATAAGCCTTTGACAAAAGACACCACCAGCTTCCTTTGAGCCATCAGGTGATTTTGCCACAGCTAAGAAGGGTGCATACAAAGTCAGGTAGGCAGTGCTTAATTGCACTGAACTCAATTTTATCAATTGAATAGTGTTTTTCTAAAATACATCAGAAGGTACAAACTGAGATTCATTAGGGGTCTCTAGGGGAGGTCTGAGGGCGCCTTTAAGATAGGTGTCTGAGGAGGACTGTCCAACCTGTGAAAGATCTTAAGGATCCCAAGGACAGGAGAAGGACCGTGGGTGGTCGCTTTTAAGAGAGGGATCGTGGGTGGTCGCCTTTAGACAGAGCATGCTTCTGAAAGACGTCTAAAAAAAAAAAAAAAAGTACATATGCATATTGTTGAAATAGGTCATACAACTGTATCTTGCAAAAAGTGTTGAAAAATAGTATAAAAAAGTGTGTAAAATAGTGTACAATAGTGTATTTTAAGTGCACTTTTAAAATAAAAGGAAATAAAAAAAAATAATACATTTAGTAACTAAATAAAATTCAAAATGCTTAGCAAACTATTTTTGAGCACAGCTAAAGGCTGCAGGGCAGCCTTAGATGTCACTCAACCAACACCTCCTCGTGGCACACCAGCATGGTATGTGTCACGGAAAAAAGGGTACCATACAGCTATTCATCTAGATCAATGGACTCATTATACTAGGAAAAATCCTGATCTACAGTGGCCAGAATATGGGACATTTGACAGAGCTAAAATGCTTTATTTAGAAGATTGTTTAAGGGAACGTGAAAAGAAAGGGAAGAAAGTACATTTATTACAGTGGGATGCATTTCATGCATGGCGGTCATACGCCGCTAACAGATGGCCAGGGGAACCTAGGGCAACGAAAGGAAAAGCTTTGGCACATGATAGGGAGAAGGCAAAAGAAAGATGTGTAACAAGTTGTAGGGAAAAAGAAATGGAAATGGACAAATGCCTTACAGTTCACAAGCCTATACCAGATGTGTACCCCACTCTACCTAATGCTCCCCTAGAACAGGAAGATACAGAAGATCCTGTAATAGAGGCATTATTAACAACTCCACCACCATACAGCCCACAAACAATGCAAACTTCACAAACTTCATCAGCAACACACACACGCACACCACAAGCTACGTCACCAACTAGTAAGACAGTACCTGTACAACTTCAAGATACACCTCTTTCTACCTCTGGTAGACAAGGGTTAAGGCCAAACATAACAGAAAAAGAACCGAAAATGATACACGAGTGGGTGATAGACGTTATGAAAAATGGTACTTCTACATGGCGTACTGCAAAAAGTCGCTTCCCCCCAGATTTCACGCCTGCGCTTCAACGCAGTGCTTTGGAAAAATTGGACAAGAAAAGTTACAGCTGGTTTAAAGACTGGGAAAAATATTGGCCTGAGGAAGACAGCTACCCCCAACCTGACAGATTGTCCCGTGCTCATAGCAACACAATATCAGCAGCAATAGATGATGTAGGGGCATCAAGTACAGAAATATTAGAGGCTGTCCAGATATTAGCTGAATGGATAGATACACTTCTGATACTACAACAAAAATGTACAAAAAAGAAAAAAAGTAAAGAGGAGGAAGATAGTACTCTTTACACTTCTATAGCCTTGCCATTAAGAGAAGTACCAGGAAGTCAGGAAGGGAAGCCCACTATTAAAGTTCACACACCATGGTCAAATGTTGAATTACATAGATTTGCACTTCAGTTTCCAGACATTAGACAAGACAGAGAAGAATGGTACAGACAGACAGAAATAATACTAAGAGTTGGCACTCTCACACTGGATGACATAGAACAAATGTTTTCTATAATATTGCCACCAGACATTTGGGGAAAAATAAGGAGAGAGAATGATGAATTTTTAAAAATAAAATGGGAAGATATAACTTCAGTAACAAGGAAAGGAGGAGATGATATATCAGATGATATTAGAGACTTACCAGCAAAAATAATGGCTAAAGTAAATACACTGGTACCCAGAAAACAAATTGACTGGTCTAAATTAAATGCATGCTTTCAAGACACTGAAGAAACAGTATCTGGGTTTTTTGCTAGAATACAGAAAGTCTTCACAGCTTCAAGTGGTTTAGATACTGAAAAGGAAGCAGCACAAAGTGCACTTGTCTCCTGTTTTGTAAATAATTTAAAACCATCAATTAAAAAAGGGATTCTAGAGTACAACCCTACTTGGTCATGCAAACCGCTAACAGAAGTTTTACAATTGGCACAGTATTACGAAATGCTAGGTAAAAAGGAGTTGGAAAGTAAAAATAACAAATTAAAAGAGTTAAAAACTAAAGTTTTGATTCAGCAGTCAAACCAGTATAGCGGCAGAGGACAAAGAGGCAGGGGTAGAGGAAGAGGCTGTGGGGGCCCACAAAGGTCATTTTCTACTCCCCCTACACAGCATACCACCACAAATGAACAAGCACACACACAAGGATGCTTTAATTGTGGGGGTCAGGATCACTGGAGAGCTCAATGCCCGCACCCCGTCAAGCAGTCACAAAGAGGGGGTGGGATGGGAAGATCAAGAGGCCGGGGAAGGAGCATGGGAAGAGCTGGATATCAACAGCAAGGACGTGACTCACAACATGGCCCTACAGAGTATTCCCCCAACACAAATTTCTTTGATAATGAACAAATACCAAAAATGCAGGTGCATCACCCTTATGATGGAATATATCAGGAAGGGCCCCAAGGGGAATGGACAATAGGGGGGCCCGAGAGAGTTAATACAGAGGATGGTAATCCCTGTAGATCCCACTGGACCATATGTGAGGGGTAAGATTGAAGGTACACCTGTGGAATTACTAATAGATACAGGGGCCACCAATTCCTCCTTGACAAAGAAAAAGTTTCCAGATGTTCCTCTCTCGGGAAAAATAAATAAGTCAGTGGGATTCACCAACATACTTGTAACAAGCCCAATTTCAGCACCCTTGAAATACAGTATAGGCCCAATTCAGGACACGCATTCATTCGTTATATCAGACAAATGTGCATTTAATTTGTTGGGATTGGACTTGCTAAAAAAGATGAATGCCACTATTAAGTGTACTGCAGACGGAGTTTTCTTGGAAGTAGATGGACCAATGACAGAGGAAATGGGCAACTGTTTCCTATAGGAATACAAAATATTGCCGCACAAATAATGGATCAGATGGATTCAAGGATAAGGGCAAAACACAAAAATGACACAGGGAAAATGAACATCACACCTGTAACAATTACAGTCAAACAGAATGTAAAATTACCAAGAATACCACAGTACAAAATAGCTCCAGAGGGTCTAAAGGGATTGCAGGATATAATAGCTGACTTACTAAAAGAAGGGATTGTTAAAGAAATATCAGGCAGTCCTTGTAACAGCCCTATTCTTCCGGTCTTGAAGAAGAGCGATGGAAATACTAATGAAAAAAGTTACAGATTCATAGTTGATCTAAGAGAAATTAATAAAATACTGGTGCCACAGTTCCCGGTTGTCCCAAATGTAGTATCAATATTGTCAACACTGTCACCAGAAATGGCATATTTTTCTGTGGTGGATTTGAAGAATGCCTTCTTCTCAATTCCAGTAGATGAAGGTAGCATGTACCTCTTTTCATTCTCTATAGGCGGGAGAACGTTCTGCTTCTGTAGGATCCCTCAAGGGTTCACAGAAAGCCCGAGCATTTACAACCAGGCCTTAAAGAGAGAACTAGACACATTCAATTTATCACCTAACTCTGTGCTAATACAATATATTGATGACCTGCTGCTTGGTAGCATCTCTGAGGCACAATGTACAACTGACACCATTAATTTGTTAAATTTCTTAGCTGAACGTGGTCACAAAGTTTCACCAGAAAAGATTCAATTTGTTCAACAGGAAGTATCCTACCTAGGACACATCCTGTCGAAAGGGCAGAGAAGATTGGATGATAAGCGCATTAAATTGATTCTACAGACACCAGTGCCACGCACCCAAAAACAGGTGCGAGCCTTTTTAGGCATGGCCAGGTATTGTCGACATTGGATTGCTAACTTCTCCTTGATTTCAAAACCCTTATTGGCCCTGACCCACAGGGACAGGCCCGAACCCCTTCAGTGGTTGCCAGAACATGAACAAAGCTTCCTTGCCATTCGGCAAGCTCTCTGCTCTGCTCCTGCTTTAGGCCTACCAGACTATTCTAAGTCTTTCCAACTCTATGTTCATGAGTCTGACGGGAGTGCTCTTGGGGTTCTATGCCAGCAGTTTGGTGACCACAAAAGACCATGCGCATATTTCTCTGCCACCTTGGATACTGTAGCCAAGGCTTTACCTTCCTGTATACGGTCTGTTGCAGCAACCGCCTTAGCACTACAACGTGCAGAAAGCATAATAATGGGACATGAAGTTGATGTCTATGTTCCACATGCCGTAGAGCTGATACTAAATAAGACACGTACGCAGCACCTCACAAATGCCAGGCTCACACAGTATGAGATCTGTTTATTTGCAGCACCTGTGACACTTCACAAATGCAATGTGCTTAACCCTGCCACTCTGTTACCTATTCCCACTGATGATCTAGTGGACTCAGACCATGATTGTATTTTGTTAACTGAAGAGCAAACAAAAGGGAGAATAGACATGACGGACATAGCCTATGCAGATGCAGAGGGAGAATTGTGGGTGGATGGTTCCTGCCTTAGAACAGAGGATGGAAATACATCAGCAGCCTATGCAGTTGTAACAAATAAAACTGTAGTTGAGTCTTGTAATATACCTGAGTTGTCTGCACAAGCAGCAGAACTTGTGGCACTCACACAAGCTTGTGAATTATCTGAAGGAAGGTGTGTTAACATATATACAGACAGCCAATATGCCTTTAATGTGGCACATTCCTTTGGAAGACTCTGGAAGGAAAGAGGTTTCATTACCTCACAAGGCACAAAGATACAGCACGGAGTGCTTATCACCAAATTACTTAACTCCCTGGCACTTCCAAAGAAATTGGCCATAGTTAAATGCAGCGCTCACAAAAAAGTTACCGACAAGGTAGGCCAGGGAAATGCATTTGCTGACATAACAGCAAAACAGACAGCAAGAAATAATTCAGCACTAGTACTAACTGTCCAAGAATTACCAGATGAAGTGAAGTCACTAGATCTAACAAGTAAAGGTATAAGACTAATGCAACAAGGAGCAACCGCAGAAGAACAGATGAGTTGGTCAAAGAACGGGTCATTTGTTCAAGGATGTTGGATGAATGGCGCCAAGGATAAATATATGTTACCAGACAGGATGGTCTACTCTATGTGTTTGGCCATGCATGGCCCAGCACATATATGCAGGGATGCAATTGTAAATTGCATGGACAAATTCTGGGTGAACAAGAACAAAAGAAAAATAGCACAGGAGATATGTCAAACATGTATGGTATGTGCACAGTACAATGTGGGTAAGACTGCTCCAGTACCCAAAGGCCACTTTCAGAAGCCAACAATGCCCTTTGAAGCCCTGCAAATAGACTATGTGGAGATGCCCCCTACAAATAAGTATAGGTATATCCTGGTGGTGGTGTGCATGTATTCAAAGTGGATAGAGGCATATCCGGTGAAACACAATGATGCCATCTCAACAGCCAAGTGCTTGATAAAGGAACTGATCCCACGTTTTGGGGTCCCAAAAACAATATTTTCAGACAATGGCAGTCACTTCTGTAATGAACTAATAAAGCAGACATGCAAAGCCTTGGGAATACAGCAGAAGCTTCACTGCGCCTACCATCCAGAGGCCGCTGGTGCAGTGGAAAGAAAAAATGGCGTTCTCAAAGCCAAAATAGCAAAAATATGTGCTGACACAAAATTGACCTGATGGATGCCTTACCTATTGCCCTAACGAGCATGAGGAGCACACCAGATGCCAAGACCAAACTCAGTGCACATGAAATTGTCACTGGGTTGCCAATGGTAGCTTGGGGAGTTCCAGACAAAAATGCTCTGCCTATGATGACGAATGAACTGTTGAATGATTACTGCATGTCACTTACACGTACTCTTGCTTCTATCAACCAGCACGTGAAGGGAGCCCTTCCAGAGCCACTGCAGGTCGAGGGGCACAAGTTCAAGCCCGGTGACTGGGTGCTCATCAAAGCATTCCAGAGGTCCAACTGTCTCCAAGCTCGCTGGAAGGGACCACAACAGGTACTACTCGCAACAAAGACAGCAGTGAAGTGCACCAACAACAAATCTTGGATTCATGCCAGCCACGTCAAGAGGGCACCTCCTGAGACTGCATCCAGCCAAGACCCAGGTCAGCAGCACATGCCAACACCAGAACTGATCAAAGAAGAAAAAAGGTACAATTTGAGATCTACAAAGAAGAAGGAGATGAAATGTCAGTAATTCTGGTACCCAGATATTTTGACGACGATTTTTGACTTTGAGAATAGCAGTGAAGAAGACAGCGAAGATGCACTCAGTTACCTTGAGGAAGTATTTAGTCAGCTAGAATACCAACTAATGCAAGATTTAAATAGTCTAGCATTACAAGAAGCCTTGAATAGAGTACTTGCTGACTGAGAAAAATAAACTAGGGTATATTGCACACTACCACCAGGAATAACAGCCTGTCTGCATAACAGGAAGAGACTACAACAATTCATCAGGGAAGTTCTTAGTAAAAAGTGGGCCAGTACAACGTTGAGTAGATGAACTGATCCAGGAGGTATTTGCGAGTCCTCCTGTAACTGCATAGTGCCCGTGCCACTGCAGTAATTAGTAGATGAACTGATCCAGAAGGTATTTGCGGGTCCTTCTGTCACTGCGAGCACCCGTGCTGCTGCAGCAACCAGCAAAGGACTTGAACGGATCCAGAAGGAATTTGCGGGTCCTTCTGTCACTGCGAGCACCCGTGCTGCTGCAGCAACCAGCAAAGGACTTTTTCCAGATCATCAGGACAGCCAGCTTCAGAAAGATACATTTGGGGTGAGGTATAGTGGACACTCCTGTAAATGTAAATGTGGCTTCACTAACAATTGATATTCATGATCAAAGGGTCGTGTCTTATAGGAATCACATGCATATCTTTGGGAGGAGAGAAGCACCAAAAAATACTCAGAGACCATCTGAAATATTAACGAATAGCTGTTCGCAATATATTTTATACTACAGACTCACCTTATATGTGTTTATGCTTTTTGTGTGTTTAGCTTATATTATAGTAAAGATTCATAGTGATAATTCACAACATAGTGTCATCAATAGCACTACATCCAATTAAAGAAAGTATAAGAATAGATAGATATGGATAGGGAAAATACAGTTCTAAAAATGAAGAGAAAATGGTACAAGTCTAAAATGTGCATATCTGGGGTGATATTCTGTCTGTTATTATTAGCATTAATTACTGTATATCTATTAGATGTGTTCTATCCCATGGAAAAGTTGATCCCAACACCAACAACACCTGCTACAGTACCTGCATATACTTTGTTACCTGAAGAAATAGCCCACAGAGAAGATATGCACCACAATTCCTTTGTGACTTTGATGCATCATACCAATAAGATATTAACAAGGGGAGATTGCTGGATATGTTTGCAATTCCCAGCTTCTGTAGACCAAAGTTTGCCCCTGGTTCAAGTCCCACTACCGTTTGCAGCATCCTGTTATGCCATTTACATAACAATAGTAAAAATAGAACTGATAGCTGTTTTGCAGAACTTAAAGAAAAGTACTGCTGGTGCAGGGACAACTATGGCCCCACCTGCAGGAACATTATATAACAAATATATGGCAGATATTCTGACACTAGGGAACTGCACGGAAGTGATAGAACAAAATGCGAGAAAACAAAGGTTAAGGAGGGTCAAGGGGACTATCTTTATAGACCTACCAAACTCAATACCCCTAATCAAACTACAATCAACAAGAAGAGTCGGAAGGTCTGTTAAACGACGTAGCTGAGTCTATGTAGTCCTAATGAAGTGATCCTTTTGGATTGCACTGAACCAGGCCGAATGGTCACAAGACACAGATATGTGTTAGATATCCTATCAGCCCACCCATTTGGCGGAGCCTCGTCATGTAGGACACCTAACCAGGGTGGTGAGTCCAAGCCCAGTGAATTGGCCAGACATCACGCACTACTGGTTCAACATGTAAAAGTGTCCGTGCCACTGAATGGTGCTGAAAAAGTGCAGTGCAAAACAGGGAATAAAGTAAGAGTGATCTAAAATGACGGTCGAGGCAAAGAAAAATATGTTTAATGAAGATATTCACCAAGACGTCAGATTAAAAAGAAGTGTATAACAGTGTGAAAAAATCACTGTGATGCTTTGCTGTGTTATGAATTAGGCCAACATGTTTCTGCCGAAGGTGGAACTACACCGGCATTCTTCAGGGCCAACTAAAACCAGATGTTGCTACTGCAAAGGTACACTCAGACAATTTATGAACAAGTGAAACAAAAACAGGACAGACCAACTTATATGTTTAAAGATCTGTCCACAACTGTTGGTGTGGTCATGTAGACCATCCTACCATATCCTCCAGATCAGAAGTTGATAGAGGAAGTACAAGTGCAACTGGCTGGTTTACCCTAGTGAAGGAGCACTACGCCCTCTGCTTGTTTACCGGTTACTCTGGACAACCAGAAGCGGTTTCGCACAACTGAGCATGCGCGCATTATCGAGGATCCCGAGGCGTTCTACACAGCAGCCCGGGTTTCCTCAGCGCATGCGCCGCTCCTCTACTAGTGCTCGTTTGCACTGGTTAGAGGTACCGCATCGCGCATGCCCGATTCTGTATACACAGCGGTGTGTAGCGTCACTTAGCCGCGCATGCGCATAGGACACGTCTGCGCTACACGGGCGGCGGTGATAGGTACACAGCTGCTCCCTATTACCCTATCACAGGGGGTATAAAGACATGAATCTCACCTCTCCTCGTTGCCTCCCCTTCGGCTTAGGTGTCTGCCTAGGGGTACCGACGGAGAGGTGAGTAGCCAAATTTTGATGCACACTGCCTAGTTCTGGGATCTTGTTGTGACCCCCTTTTCATGTACAGCTCATTTGCAGGTTAATTTCCTTATAGGCAGACGCTAATTTTAGCCATAGCCTCAACAACTGAGCTCTTGCCACTCTTTCTTTAATTACTGAGTAGGGAGATAGTACTAGGTTCATTCCACCTATTGTACTCTCACAGAAGAATACAGGTCAGGGGTCGTTTTCTAGTTTGACCCACTTCTCTGTAATACTCGCTGAGCCATATTGTATACATTTGTTTCTTGGCTACTTGAGGTTAGGAGTATACAACTAACTGTTGACCATAGTATAGGCACTAGATTTCTTTGGGTGCTTATTCCAGGGTGAGTGTGCTAGTCAGCCACTAGTCACAGGCTTTGTCTATTAGTCAGTCCACTCCTTGTCCTCCATGGGACAGTGTTCGGTAAGGACAGGTACACATCCAGTTTTTCATACGCACAGCAGCACTACCTGACATTGACTACAGACCTCTGAGTCCACTCAGGATGACACAGTATATTTTTCCTGTGCACAGAGCGGGGCCTCAATATCCGAGCCGTTGCCGGGTGAGGTGAGGCTTGACTCCCACATACTGCTGGGTAAGTCCTTTCATACTTTTTTGAAATTTATGCTTAGCAATGACTGATGGGTTACTTTAATATGATACCTGTATAACATGAGGCTGTCCTAGTAGGGGCTTGCCTAGCTGAGTTTATATGTTGGTTCTGATTTCGTGAATAGTCTATTATGATTGTAAAATGGACAACATTTTTTGTCTTTTTTTGTTCCCATTTTCAGGAGTACTTCCTCTATCAACTTCTGATCTGGAGGATATGGTAGGATGGTCTACATGACCACACCAACAGTTGTGGACAGATCTTTAAACATATAAGTTGGTCTGTCCTGTTTTTGTTTCACTTGTTCATAAATTGTCTGAGTGTACCTTTGCAGTAGCAACATCTGGTTTTAGTTGGCCCTGAAGAATGCCGGTGTAGTTCCACCTTCGGCAGAAACATGTTGGCCTAATTCATAACACAGCAAAGCATCACAGTGATTTTTTCACACTGTTATACACTTCTTTTTAATCTGACGTCTTGGTGAATATCTTCATTAAACATATTTTTCTTTGCCTCGACCGTCATTTTAGATCACTCTTACTTTATTCCCTGTTTTGCACTGCACTTTTTCAGCACCATTCAGTGGCACGGACACTTTTACATGTTGAACCAGTAGTGCGTGATGTCTGGCCAATTCACTGGGCTTGGACTCACCACCCTGGTTAGGTGTCCTACATGACGAGGCTCCGCCAAATGGGTGGGCTGATAGGATATCTAACACATATCTGTGTCTTGTGACCATTCGGCCTGGTTCAGTGCAATCCAAAAGGATCACTTCATTAGGACTACATAGACTCAGCTACGTCGTTTAACAGACCTTCCGACTCTTCTTGTTGATTATAGAACAAAATGCAACATTTCCCCTGTCTGACATCTTTACTCCGCTCTTTCCAAATAAGAATACAAGCATTAAGATAGCAGGCCCATCAAAAGAGGCAAATAAGAATATACCATTTTTAAAGTTAAAATTAAGAAAACACAACGCAATAGGGAGTATATGTATTAAGAGTAATGGGACCTATCAGGTGGGAAATAGCACAAATTGTAACATGACATTTGAAATGACGGCCGGAAATATTAGCATTCCACTTTACGTAGGTGACTCAATTTATTTCATTTGTGGAGAGAAGGCTTATACATGGCTTCCAACAAATTGGGGTGGTTGTTGTCACCTAGGTTTTGTATTACCTGCTATAGCAATAAAAGACACATAAGAAGTTCGAAGGGACATGCAAAGACATGCACCACGGCGAGGCAGGAGAAGTGTGGATGTGGATCAAAGAGATACAGCATCACAGATAGCGGGTGACATATTTAAAGGAGTGATACCATGGATTGGTCCAGCTATCAACTCCAGGGATATACGTAGATTATCCAGGCTACTAGAAGCAACAATAAATGAAACAACAAGTATACTTGAAAATATTACAGTAGAGCTTCAAGCTGTGAGATTAGTTTCGTTACAAAATAGAATGATTCTCGACATGATGCTAGCAGAAAGGGGAGGAGTCTGTGCAATTATAGGGGCGTCCTGTTGCACCTATGTCCCGGACTCCTCTGTTACTGTCAGGGAAGCAATAAAAAGATTGCATCATATAGGTGTAGAAGCACATCAGGATTCTGGTACATGGGATATAGGAGGTTCACTTTGGAGTTGGTTGAGCGCATGGGGTTGGAAGATAGGAATGGTGTTCATAACAATTTTCCTACTAATAATAGGCTGTTGTCTATTAGTTAATTGCCTGCCAATGTGCTGTCAACTATTGGGACAGCTGACAAAATGCCAAGTGAGGAAATTAAAGGAAAAAGAAAGAATGCTGATGCAAACAGTCACTACTGAGTTAATGAACATAGACATTTCTGACAATAATAAGAACGAACAATATAATTATTAAATTGTGATATGCTGCGTGATGAAATTAATTATTTTAAACTGAGGTTCAAAGGGTCGGTTTGTAAAAGATGAAAAATTACTTGGCCCTTTGCTGAATGACAATATTAAATTGAACCGTAGTTTATATTAATTTCTGTCTGTAACCTGCTTGCAAATAAACAGATCCCACTAGTCAAAATGAAATGTTGCTCCATCGTGCACGGCTGGTGCACAGAGGGTTAAATTAAGTTGTCTGAAATTCAGCTGAAACCAGATACATGAAGGATAGCCTGATTGAGGGCTTTGGACTCAAAACTGAGAAGCACAGGATTAGGTTCAGGGAGACTTACAAAATCTCAAGTCAGTCCTGGGTAGATTTTGTGGACTTTTCAGTCAAAACACTAGGTGGGCAGTTGAAAGGCAGTAAGGTACAAGATTATGAAGGGCTCTGTGATTTGATAATGAAAGAGCATCTATTGGGTAACTGTACTTCTGAAAAACTGAATCAGTACTTAGTGGACTTTGGGTTAGTCTCTCTCGCAAAACTGGGGAAGAAGGATGACCATTGGGTCAAAACAAAGGTGTCCGGAAAGACCCAAGGTGGGGGTGACCAAAAAAAAGGGTTACTGCTCTCCCCAAGGGGAAGATGTGGGACACAAAGGGGGAAATCCAAAAAGAGCATTCTAAAGGCTCCCCAAAACATGCTCAGGAGGGTGGGCCCAGAGACACTCCCGAATCAAAGGGTGGGTACCAGGGTAAGAACTGGGAACCCAAGAAGACTTGGTGCCATCTCTGCAAGCAGAATGGCCCCCAAACTGGGGGCTCGTTCTGCCCCAAAAAGCTTTCCACTAGTCAAACACCTTCAGGGTCTGTTAGTCTCCAGAAGGGATCTTTGGTGTGTCCTGACCGGGTAAAAGAGCACACTGAAACAACTTTAAACTCAGAAGGAGGGGTGGATTTGGCTACCCTGCCTTTCTCGCCCAGTAACCTGGAGAAATACAGGCAAACGCCACATATTCATTGGATTGAAGTAGAAGCACTGAGGGATACAGATGCAAGTGTCACCATGGTGACTGAAAAACTGATATCCTCATAACAGTACTTAACTGAATAGACATATCTAGTTATCAATGCTGATAACATTGTCAAGGTTCATCCCATGACTATGGTGACCTTAGCATGGGGAGGGGTTACTGGCCAAAAGAAGGTGGTTGTTTCCTCTATAATTCCCATAGAATATCTTTTAGGTACCGATCTGGATACCTCAGCATGGGCTGAGGTAGAGATGATAACCTATGCAGCCATGCTGGGAGTACATGAGTGGTTGTGTGTAAAAACAAGAACACAAAGCAAAGCCCAGGGAAATAAGAGGTATTGGAGCCTGGACAAATGGCCCAACCCTCCAAGAGAAAGGCTATAAGGCTGGAAACCCAACTTCTGATGAGGCACAAGTTTAGGCCCCCTCTCCTCCGGGAGAAGGCATGTCAGCCCTTGAGGGAACTGAGCCCCAGGAACTTGTGCCTTATACGGCAGAGCTCCTAGGCCCACGGGGACCTTCAATGGAAGATATTTGCCAGGAACAAAGGACCTATCTCACTCTTAAGAGCCTGTGACAGCAAGCTGCTGACCAGGAGAAGGGAGATGTCCTGAGGCCAGAGACCCCACACCTCAGCAGCAAAGAGAGTTTGTACTCACTGTAGCATATGACATCCCCCTAGCTGGGCATCTTGGCTAGATTACAACTTGGATTAGGTTAGTCACCCACTTCTACTGGCCAGATATGTCTTGAAAAGTGGAGGAGTTTTGTAACTCCTGTGTTATCTGTCAAGCCAGTGGAAATACATCTAGCAAACAACATGTCCTCTTGATCCCACTGTCAGTGGCTGGGCTTCCCTTTGAAAGGGTAGGGAAAGACTTTGTTGTTCCCCTTGACCCTCAAACAGCATCAGAAAACAGATTCATACTGGTAGTTGTGGATCATGCCAACAGGTATCTTTAAGCAATTCCCCTCATGACTGTCACTGCTCCTGTTGTAACCAGGGCCCTCTCAAGAAGTTTTACAAGAATGGGTTTCCCTAAGTAGGTGGTGTCATACAGAGGCAATAATCTCATGTCTGCTTACCCAAACGCCATGTGGAATGGATGTGGAGTGACTTATAAATTCGGTTCGGTTCAAAATCTTTATTCGATTCATACAATGAATCATAAAAGTACAAAGTTAAAAAGCATGATACACAATTTAAAAATGAACCACTATAGTTATACATTTAAAAAAAAAAGTAATTGAAAGTTATTTTTTTAAATGACCATTTGTCACTTATCAGAATATAAGAGCAATTGATAGTGGGACCCACATTTTGTCCCCTACTATTAGCAAGTAATTTTACACACAATGTTAATTACAAATCATACAGCATATATACACATTCCCATGGCAGAATACAGGTCTATGCCTAAATTATCCGTAGCGTTTCCTGATCTGAAGTGATACTCTTATGAAGTTTCAATGCGTGTTTCTTGAGCCACAAGATTCACATTCACATCCGCACTCACTTTGTTTTCATATAAGGGTGAACATAGTTAAAACGAGTTGTTCAATAAACTTCTTCACTCAATTGTTCATCTGTTCATTTCATTTAATTGTCATGAAATTTTCAGTTTTCATTTTTCTTATTCCTTAAGTAGTTCAATGATTATCATCAATTCATACATTGCCCGATGCATTTCGAGCTACACAGCTCTTCCTCAGGGGACTTTTTTATCTGAAACAAATACATTCCTTTACTAATGGTGTACCAGACTTGATTATGACAAGCAATTCATATCAATAAGCAATAATCAAACAATTCATTCAAGTGACCAAGTTGCAATAGAATCGGATTCCTCACGTTCCCAAACGTGCAATACCTTGAACTAGTGTGTCACCTTATGACCCAATCATTAAAAAAATGGGTGCGCGCTTGTATAGACAAAACTTCCATATGACTGACCTGTACCCTTGTGGTTGTAAGCTGGTCTGTGAGCTGTAACGAAAATTACAGAGCTTGTAACCTTGACTAAGATAGACTATTTAAACTAAAATGCAGGCGTGTTTCTCCCACCCCCCGGGGGGTTCTATCCATCTCTTACCGTGTACGCGGTTCGTATGGTTTCCCAATGATCGCCCGTCGGCGTGCGTCGCTCTTTCCAAGCGATGTCTATGGTTTTTTATGCCGGTCACGTGGGACCGGTAAATTTACGTTGTTTACTTCCTGCCTTCTGTCGCGTATGACGTGAAACGTCATGTTGCGTCAGCGTACGTCGCTCTATCCGTGCGGTGTCTATAGTTTTGTATGCCGGTCACGTGGGATGGGTAAAAACATTGTTTACTTCCTATTTTCCGACGCGTGTGACGTGTTACGTCATGGTGTAGTCCCATTCTATCTAGCTAGATGGTATGTGTGTGTAGTGTAACCTACACTGATTCATGTGGATTCTAGTGGTGAACAAAAAGAAATAAAATATAATAAAAGCCTCCGATGTTGTGCATATATTGTTCTGGGGAACATGATGGAGAAATAATAAACATGGTGATTACCATAGCAACCTTAGTACATGCATATTGTACAAAACAATACATGTTGCGTAAAAAAAGGTCTGTACATATCAAATTTGATCATGATGAGTGCTTGGCACCCTATGCAGTCATTTCACGGTGTGGTGCTACAAGAAGCAACTAAGTTCAATCCTTTCATTTAACCCTTTTGGGTGGAGAGTGCACAAACAATTGATCCAAAATATTTCTCTCCGTAGCAGATAATTGTTGGTGTCTCTTCCTGGCAAATTCTCAACTTTTTCTAAGATGCAAAATTTGAGTTGTGATGGGTTATGTTTGGCTTCATTAAAATGCATCGCTACTGTGGATTTTTGGTTTATCAGCCTGATGTTACTTTTGTGTTCGACCACTCTAGTTTTTATTTTTCTCTGGGTTTTTCCCACGTATGACAGGCCGCACGGGCATCTCAACAAATATACCACGTTGCTGGTATCACATGTGCCTGATACTTTGAGTTTGATTGGTATGCCTTTGGTGGGGTGATTAATCACGTTCCCCTTGATTATTGCCGAACAATTTCCACAGTTGTGGCAAGGAACAGTTCCTTTGTATGTATCTGTTTCTTTGTGTTGTGTAGTTTTGATTAATTCCTTCAGGTTTTTTGTCCTCTCATATGCAAATATGGGAAGTTTACTGAATAATCCTTTGAAATCTTCCTCCAGGGCCAGTAATGGCCAGTGTTTCATTATGGTTTTTTTGATGGAAAAACTCCTGGTTGAGAACTTCGAGACCAATACTGTTCTTTGTTTCTCTGGTTTCACTTGTGTGGATAACAGATGTTGTCTCTGTAGTTTATCTGCTCTTTCAGCAGCAGCTTCCAAAATGGACTCGGGATATCCTCTGTTTTTGAACTTGAGTAAGGTTTCTTGTTTGTGTTTGTTGTACAATTCTGTCGTTGATGCAATTCTCTTAATCCTGATCAGTTGTGAAAACGGTAAGTGCTTTTTTAGGGATGGTTGATGAAAGCTTTTGTAGTGGAGGAGGTTATTTCTGTCTGTGGATTTGGTGAAAACACTGGTGGTTAATTCTCCTTCGTGGTTTGAGATGGATACGTCCAGGAAAGATATTTTGTCTTTGTTGATGGTGAAAGTAAACTGTATTCTTTCATTGATGTTATTGAGTTGCTGTAGGGCAGTTAGTAGAATGTCTTTTGTACCTTTCCATAATACAAATATATCATCGATATATCGTTTGTATAAGATCAAATTATTGGACCAAATTTGTTGATTCAGTATGTTGTCGAGTTCGAATCTGTGCATGAACGTGTTGGCATAAGTGGGAGCTGCACAATTTCCCATCGATGTTCCAGATGATTGTACGTAGAATCTCTCCTTCCATGTGAAGTAACTGTGGAACAAAGTGAAGTGAATAAGTTCCGTTATGAATACCTTCAGATCCTCACTCTTCTCTTCGTTTACCAAAAAACTTTCAATGGCGATGATCATACCCAACTCGTGCGGTATGGAAGTGTACAATGACTTCACATCTATTGTGGCCATAATCATATCTTTGGTGAAATTGCTTTTGTGTTCCTCAAGAATGTTTAGGAAGTGAGTGGTGTCTTTCACATACGTGGAGGATTTCTGAACAATGTTCTGTAAGTGTCTATCGATGAACTTCCCAACTGGCTCATGTATTGATCCCACTGTGGATACAATTGGTCGTAATGGCGGTTTGGTAGGGTGCTTATGAATTTTGGGTATCATGTATATGTACGGTATTGCAGGGTTTGTTTTCAGTAGATAATCTTTCTCTTTTTGACCTATCACGCCAATTTTTATTGCGTTTTCAATGATGTTGAATAAGATTTTCTCAAATTCCTTGGTCGGATCTGTTTCCATCTCCATGTAAGTCTCTTGGTCTTTGACGTGTGTATCCACCTCTTGTTCATAGTACTCAGTGTCCATGATGATAAGTGCACCGCCTTTGTCTGCTTGTCGAATCGTGATTTGTTTGTTATTGGCCAAATTTTGTAGTGTTTGTTTGTCTTTTTGAGATAGGTTGGTTTGTTTAGATCTAGGTTTTTTGAAAATGTCTTCTATTTCTTTAATTATGACTTTTTCATATGCATCGAGCACTTTGTGGCTTACTGGTGGGGTAAATTTGCTTTTGGTTCTTAAACCCATTAATACATTCCCTTGAGATGGGGTAGGTGTCTCCACAATATTTGAAAAAAAATGCCGTAATCTTAGAGATCTGAGGAATTTGTATAAACACACCTTAGTTTCCAGTAGATTGGAATGGTACGTGGGTACATATGATGAACCCTTTTGTAGAGTCTGTGTTTCATTAATTGTCATGTTGTACTTCGATATATTGATAACTAAGGTCTCTGACTCCTGGTGTTTTGCGCCACTGATTCTGTGCTTATTTGTTTTTTTCCCCCGCCGGGTTCTATTTGAGGTCCAGGGCCTTTCTCTAAAAAAGGTACCTGATCAGGTGTGACTTGGGTGGTAGATGTTCCAGAAGTACTAGGTGTTGATGATTCCGTACTATGGGTCTGTCTGCCACCTGGGGCATTTCGTGGTCTTCTGTTATCAAAGAATCCTCTTCTTGGTTGAGAGTCATCCGAAGATGTTTCGTCAGATGATTTATCATTATTGGGTCTTTGCTGTCTCCTTCTGGCATAAATATCAGCCCAAGTATATACCTCTCCTAGGCGATAATCGGTAGTATCTCTTTTGAATTTCCTTAGTTTGCGGTCGTTTATTTCTTTTGTATATTCTTCTACTTTTTTAGTGGTGTCTATAAGTATCTGATCCCACTCTTCTTTGGTTACCATTTTGTTTAGGTCTTCTTTTAAAAGGTCAATTTCCTTAGTCAGGTCTTCTAGTACTTTTGCTAGTTCTTCCACTATCAGCAATATGAGATCAAGTGAGCATTTATTCAATATTGCATACCATCTCTCGGTGAATCTTGCGTTATTTTTGCATAATGTAGACTTCAGTGATATCCTTAATCCACGTGGAATTCGCTGTGATTTGTGGTACTTTATTAGTGTACTTGCATGTAGTCGTTGATTCATGATCTTTTTTGACATGTACAGTAGTTGTTTGATGTTTGCTTCCCTTGTTCCGGTACCTGGACGTATTTCATCAGATTCCTCTATCAGTGAGTATATCCTGTTGGTGTCATCTTCGTTGAACATTAGTGTTTCAGCTCTTATTGTTGTGGTGTGAGCTATTTCCTAAAATTGCATGATGACGGTGCGAGTAGTCGTTGTGCTCAGATGCTAAACTGTTAGAACCAAAAAGTTCCATTTGGTTCTAACTCTTATGAAGTTTAACATGGCACAACAAACTTCAACAGATGATAGCGATAACAGATAGTCGTAACCTTCTTTATAAGTACATGGCTGCCGCCCCTTCAGGATGGGTTTAATAAATCTAATCCTTGGCTCCTGATAAAGAGAACAGAAGAGGACAAGGTGTATGATGCTTTGGTTAACTCTGTTGTTGCAAGGACAAGGGGGCAGCCTCTCACACCATCCCCCTTGTTTGGGAAAAGCAAACAAAAAATGAAGGATATCTAGCCTAAAAATTGTAAGATAAAACCGCCATTGCGTATTGGTTGTAAAAGTTAAATAGAACTGATGCTGAGACTTAACATGAACAGTTACATCGCCCAAGCATGGTGTGTTTAAGAATTATCCAGGTTTAATGTTTCTTTCATGAGCGACTACACATGGCTATCCATTCAGGTTATATCACAGTATAGTAGTTATTCTTTCCTGTAATTTCCATTCTTGACACCTGTTGGTTAACTTCTCTTTCCAGACATTATTCTGATTTATTTCATTTATTTAGCATCCTTGCTCTGCATTGGTGTAAACATGAGAGACACAAAACACTCATTGTGGTTCTTTTGGCATACTAATAATGTGCAGCAATGAACAGTCGTTGCATTGCGCTCCGCGTTGGTGCCTTTTCACTATTTTTAGCTTTGTAGTACTCGCAGTGGAACACGATACATACATCACATTTCGCTATATTCATACATGGATGGAAATCTCTAGTTCTATGATTGCATATAAGAACACATTAGCGTGAGACATTTATCAATTTCAGTGTTACGGTCACTTGAGCCAATATGGATGTATACGGTTGGATGTCTCCAACTGCTTATTGTTTTTGACAGACGTTCATTTGCTAGTCTTTTTCGCTTATGTTTATAGTGGTTACGCGGGACCATATCAGTGGAATACATTAAGTGAAAGTAACACTGTAGGACGTATTAGACTTCTTTTACCACATTAAGATGGCCGATCATGGCCTAGTCCTATTACTCTGTTGATAGCGGTCACGTGGGAGCTCAGCTGCGGAGGATACAATGTAGTCTTGTTTCAGTGTTTAACTTACTCGGGTATATAACAGTGTAGCACGCCGCTGACAGGTTAATCCATGGTGAAGTGCGTTAGAGGAACGGCTGGGATTTGTTGCAGTCAGAGGTGAGTTGTGGTTGGCTGTGGCAGTATCAGCTTCGAGTTTACAGATTTCAAAATGTTAAAATAGACTCGCTTACTTCTTTCAGATTCATTGAGAGAAGCGCAGTGACATTCTGGTGAGAAAGTTTATTATTGAGGTGAGTGTGAATACGTGAAGAGCTGTGCATAATTGGCTAGCAAGTATGAATACGGAGTTTAAAAGGCACGTTTTTTGAGTATTTAGCTAATCGCTACATTTCGTGATCAGTAACAGTTAATTAGTTGTGTTAAGGGGATACGATACCGAACGGTTATGTGGGCACAATGTTTTTTGAAGCAACACGCGTTTTAACTAATGCTTAGGGCCATGGCAATTAGGGAAGACTTTCAATTGGGTTTTGAATGACCGGCTTAGTTTTTCTAACGTTCTAGATGTTAAGAACGATGGTGTTGATATGCGAGTTCAAGAGCGTTATATTTGAGTCGATGAACCTCTGTGTTTAAATCCACTCAGTAGCTTCGTTTGTAAACCCCATCAGGCACAGGAAAGTTTCTCATGTTTTTACGCTTATTGTACCACAGACTAAGAGAGCACCGAGAATTTCTTCGCATTAGCTGAACTGCGTTTATGCATAGATGGACTCAGCGCTTACACATTCTTGATTACATTCTGCACAGACTACCCTCGTTGAACTTAATGATCCTTCAGCCACAGTTTCCAATAACACCAAGTAAGTTGTGATCTATTTGAGTGGAATGCCAGTCTGGTCATTGATCGCATTGTTCACAAGTGGTTGACAGGTATACATTTTGTTGCTTTCTGTCCCTAGCTCATAGGATCGTTTTTGAGATCTCCATATGATTGAAGCATCTCCTAATCCATTATGTGACTTTGAGTAGTTGAGATGTGAGTACACGAGTTTCTCCTTGTACATATTAACGATAATATGATGTTCACACTAGGAGTGTTGCCATCTGTAAACACAATCAATGTTTACCATAGTTATAATATTTAGTTACAGCAATACAGTTCTCACATTCTTTCTTTAGTAATTGTGCTCTTAACTCTTGACCTGGATAAGATGTCCACAGTGTACATGTTTTACTATTCGATGTTCTAATCTATATGTCTGTATTAATTTATGCATTATGAGTTGGTTTTCATGAACTGCCTTAGCATCAGAAACAGTCCGTTCACTGTACTTTCAGTTTAAACAAAAGAAATGTAAATATGAATGACTTACACGTTGTTTTATTTCCGCAGTGCCCCTGAAGAAGGGAATCCCCCCGAAATGCATTGGGCCTACTTCTCAACTATGTTTTCTAAAGTATCAGAATATTTTTCGGGAGATCATTAATTGTAGTAACATTGCATTCTAGTCTTGTTGAGTTGTTTTTTCATATATTTTGCACCAATTAAATCTACTACTGATTTGTCAAAAAATGAGATTCACATGCAAATGATTATATAAATCTATGGTTTTTTGAAGAAGAAATCTATCTTGTTGTGTGATTAATTGTAATATTAAGGTATCAACTATTGATAATTGTCATATTCTTTATACTTTGGAGTGCGCTTGGTAAACTAGTGGAGTTTTCCACCAGAGGTTTTTTTGTGTTTAAGAATTCCCAATAACTTTTATTTGGGCTTTTATGTTTCCCTGAATTTTTTTCGGGTCATTATAAAGATGACCCAGACCTAGCTTGTGCAACATATTGCTGACATATGACAACCAAGGGATCTGCTTTGCATTGTCTAGGGTCATACAGTCATGAAGAATTTCTTTGGTGAGCTGGAGCTCGTTGGATAACCATATTTTTCCCCACAATAATAGGGGCGACAGACAAACAATATCAGTCACATTGGTCATACCCATTTCACTGTGGCAAAAACTGTTTGACGAGCCAGATGGGATCGATATAACCCGCTTTAGGAATTTATTTTCCATCACCTGTATTACAGCGGGGTTTTCAGTCCCCCAAACCCCAGCCCTGTAAGTGGCCACAGATAAACATTTTGATATATAGAGGGTTTTGAGGTGTGCAACGGGTTTTTGGCCCAACTTACTGCAAAAACGGAAAAGGCCCTCTATGAACCGGCTGGCACTCTGAGCTCGGGACTTCATTAATGGGGCCCAACTTAGGTTATTATTAAACAGATTTCCAAGGTAATTAAAATTGTCCACCTTTTCAATGGTAAGGTTATTCACTACAATTTTCCTGATTTTCCACCCTTTTGGACCACAGGCCATTATAAAGGATTTTGTAAAATTAACCTTTAGGTCCAGGAGCCAGCATGAAGGTATAAAAAGCGTCTAAACACACCTGCATACTATTTCCTTATAAATTCACTACTCCATATCACCCACAAACCAATGGTCTGGTTGAGAGATTCAACAAGACCATCAAAAGTATGATCAGCCATTGGGTGTGAAGACCATCTTGGCTATTGCCACTCTACCCATAACAGAGAGGGGAAGTGTGTTCCAAAACTTCACTGGCCCACAGTGGTCCGCTTTTACTCTTTCTATGTTCTACAATTTTGTTGTGCCTCTGAATGGGTCACTATGATACCCAGGTGCTGAAAGCTTTCTGTCTTCTACCGAAACCCAAGCACTGGGAAGTGTTCTTGTGGGGTATCTACCAACCCAGCTATGGTAAAAAGAAGTGTCTTGTGGTTATTAACCTGGAGACCAGAACCCTCTCCAAATGCTGCCATATGTAGCATCAGACAATGTACCACCTCTCTGGGGTAGCGGACATATATAAGCACGTTGTCCGTGTATAGTGAGATAATGTGCGTAGTGTCTCCCAACTGAATCTCCCGGTCCCTCATCTCCTGGTGCAATAAAACGGGCAGAGGCTCTAGTGCCAAGGCGAAAAGCAAATGGTGAGAGGGAACAACCTTGACAGGTGCTCGTCCCAACCCTCCAGCCATGTCACATTGTTTTCCTCACCCTGGGACGAGCCATGAGTTCCATGCATAGTAACCTCACCTAGTCCTTAAGGGAATTTATCAAAACCCATTGCCTTCAACACCTCCATTAAGTAAGACCAAGCCACAGTATCAAAGGCTTTCTCTAAGTCAATAACCACCAGTGCCATTTATGGCTCCTCATCAACGATCTCCTGTAGTACATGCCTAGATCTTCGTATGTTGAGAGCTGTGCTATAACCCGGGATAAAACCACATTGGCCATCATGAAGTAGTTATTGTATAACGCACCGGACTCTCGTCGCTAGGAGTTTGCAAGCCTCCTTAATGTCAGAATTTAGCATGGTGAGGGGTCGGTATGAAGAAGGGTCTGCCACATCCACTCCAGGCTTCAGCAGTAGCTAGATAGACAGAAGTACAAAGTAAGTCTGATGGAACTATACCTGGAAGTCATCCCAACCTGGCACCTTGGACTTATTAAGCTCCTGCAGAGCTCATCTCAGCTCCTCTAATGTTATGTCTGCATCTAAATTTTGCACGCTCTCAATGGAGAGTCAGGGAAGCGCCACCCTCTGGAGAAACACTCCCATGTCACCTTCATCAACTGTCTCCTTAGCCCTGTAAACAACCTGGAGATGATTCTGAAAGGATGCCAACATTGTTTGCCATCCGGTAACAATCTTCCACCCCCAACCCAGGGTTTGATGATGCATTATGGCCTGCACGTCCTGCTCTTTTTCTTAATATCCATGCCAAGAATTTCCTTGACTTGTCACCCTCCCTTTGCAGGCGTTGTCTGTACTGTGTGTGTCTGTACTCATCCAATGTATGCCCCAGGTCATGACATTTCTGTTGTATCGCCACTAACTCTCGTCTGGCCTCTATTGACTCTGCCTTCTCCTTCTGGTGTTCCGCCAGATGATTCTCTCACTTGAATATGTCAAACTCTAGTTGTTTTCGTATAGCATAGATGGTCCCTATGAACGTACCTCTCATTATTGCCTTCACAGACTCCCTTTTATTGGCCCTGCTAGATATAGTACCCGAACTGTGCGCCATGTAATCTGTCAGGGCATTTGCTAGCAATGGCTGAGACGTGGCATCTATCAAGACATCTTTCCCTCCTGCCATTGAAAGCAGCCCTGGAGCATGATCGGAAAGAAAACTCCCCAAATGCATCATATCTTTAAAGTATAATGTTGGAATCCAGTCATCAATATTCGATCCAAGCACCCATATGTATTGTGTATTGAGGATGGCAAGTGTATTCACGTTTCTGTGGGTGAAGGGACCGAGGCATCAATGGCTTTGTTCCTGTATGAGGTGGATGCTGATCTCTATCACCCAAAGTATAGGGGAGCCTATACTATTTTCAAGCAAGCCCTGCACCTTGCAAGTTCTATCATCAGTATTAGGTGCATAGGTATTGAAAATAGGGACAGCATTGTCATCTAATGTGCCTTGCACAAGTATGTATGTGTCTGCGTATGTGCACATGTATTTTTCATACGTAAAATTTTTATTGCACGACTACGGTAGCAACATTTAGGAGATGGCATGTGTTTTTCTTTTTGAGCATATGCCTGCAGATATTTAAAATGTATCTATTTCAGCAGCCCTCCGAGGCCAGATTTAGCTATTTTGCCAATGCTTGTTTAGAAATTAAATGTATGAACAACTGCCAAACCCGGATTAAACATGTGGATGACACCATTATAACAGTCTAGACCAACCGTAATCTAGTGTGCGGCAGATGAAAGATTATACCAATGTTAATATTGCCTGTTGTGTTATGTCACCTTGTATTACGTGCTGGGGATTATTCATGGCACCAACATGCCATTAGGAAAGCATCGGGCCATTAAACCTCAACTATAATTCAATTTGTCTCCTTACTGAAAAAAATTCTAATTATTAACCCAAAACACAACATAATATTGTGATCAACATTCACGGGTTGAATTGCGAGGGGAGAACACAGGGGAAGGGTGAGTTGGGCAGGCCAGGGTATGTATAATGCAATGGGCAGTACGCTGCGACATATGGTTCCCGTGGACGCCGCCCTGTGGAAGCATACCGACTGCCAGGCTAGGCTGAACGAGGGGAAGAGTGTGGTTTACCAGTGGAAGGAGGCTGCTGGCGGGTCACACCCTTCAGCTCCACCAGGTGGAGAAGAAAAACATGTGCATGGCGGCTCGTGCAAACAGTGACCAGCCCCCACTCTGATAACTCTGAGTGGAAAATTTGTTATTACAGCACTGGTGGAGTCAGGGTGACAGTTCAAAGGACAGGCCCTGCCCTTTGCTGGTCTTATCCTGGGTGATGTGTTGAGTTACCGGCTAGCCCCCCCAAAATGTATCAAGGATGGATCATATGGGAGCACACTCACCCCAGGAAATGAACCGCATACCCGGTGTGCTGACTAGCCTCTGGTTCACCCACCTACCCTACACTGGAGAACGAGCAGAAATGACAAAATGCTGAAAGAACTAGCTATTCGGCCATTCTCGCACTTCAGTGGGTTGGGCAGGGAGTTTCTTTGTGACTGTACTTAATTCTGCCTTTCCACCCACTCCGATTTTCTGCAGTGAAAGAAAGCCCATGCTTTTCAAAGGATCAAGCAAACACGACTGTACATACCACAAACAGGCAATCCGCATCATGGTTTCACAACTTTACGCAGTGTGTAATGTCTCCAACCTGTGAAGGGTTGCAGCCTCGAGCTGTGTGGTGCTGTCTGCTGTGGTCGCCACCCACACTAAGCAGCCAAAGAGCTCTACCATGCAAGGGCGGAAACAGGTTTAGACTTCTCCTAGGTTTATGTGTTTCTATTCATAGCAATTCGCTGCCACAGAACAAATACCTTGTTTTTCGCCCTTGGTTGAAAAACAGAGTTAAGAAGCGTTTGCAATTACAAAAGAAAGAGTTGCTCACTAATCCTGTTTACAGTAGCAGCAAGGGATTAAAGGAGGGGCGCCTGTGTACATAGATAGGTTCACGAGGGGCAGAGCAAGATTTTCAGTATTGCCAGTGTTGATGTTTTTGGATCCGCCACACTATTTATGCCTGGTGTCCTGAAAAAGTGACATTAATCGGGCCTGACTCCAATGTGGGACAACTAAGGATTAAGGGACGCGCTCTTTTCTTCCGTTTGAATAATCGCGCAATAACTACACTCCACGCTGTTACTTGAAGTGTAAAAGGCCATTTTATTAGGACAAGGTTGCAATCATTTAGACTTATTAACAGTACATCAATACACGAAATATACATTCCCATCCCATACCACATATTCTCCATTCTGCCTTCTCAAAACCATCTCACCTGTTTGACTCTTCCCCATTCACTCGATAACCTCCTTCCTTTCCCCATTCTCACCTTAACTTGCCCTCCAAGCATCCTCTGTTGACTTTGCCTTCATTGCTCATTGCCTCCGGTGCCCCGCTATCAGACACCTGTGTACCGTTCTCCCCCCACCCGAGCGGTGGATCCGCCCGTATGTGACTTCCCACCCCTCCAAAGTACCGTAACACCTCTGATCCGCAACCTGCCCTAAACAGGCACCCCCAGACCTAAAACCACCCCTAGTCCTTTACTGAAAGCCTGTAGGGTGAGTGGGTGAACAAACTTTCCAGAACCTCCCGGTGGTGCTCAGGTGTCAGGAAGAGTCCGGATCTTCCTCTCCTGACACCTTATATGCCCTACCAATCCCACCCCTTCCTTTAACCCCTCTAATCCCGCCCCCCACCTTGTCCTTCCGCCATTGTGCGAATACCCTGTGGGAATACTAGTCTGCGACCTTCACTTCCCCCGGGGGGCGCATCGCGCAATAACTACACTCCAGGCTGTTACTTGAAGTGTGAAAGGCCATTTTATTAGGACAAGGTTGCAATCATTTAGACTCATTAACAGTACATCAATGCAAGAAATATACATTCCCATCCCATACCCACGCATTCTCCATTCTGCCTTATCAAAACCGTCTCACCTGTTTGACTCTTCCCCATTCACTCGATAACCTCCTTCCTTTCCCCATTCTCACCTTCACTTGCCCTCCAAGTATCCTCTGTTGACTTTGCCTTCATTGCTCATTGCCTCCAGTGGCCCGCTATCAGACACCTGTGCACCGTTCTCCCCCCACCCAAGGGGTGGATCAGCCTGTATGTGACTCCCCACCCCTCCAAAGTACCGCCAACCAGGGAACCCCTGTAGGGTGGTTACCTGCCCCCCCACTGTACCGTGCACCTTTTGCCTCCTGCCAGCCGACCCTGCGGCCTCCTAGTGGATGACCATCCACCACCACACCCTGTGTCCTGCAGCAAAGCACCATTCCTGGCACAAACTTGAATTGCGAAAGGTGCCCATCCAACGCGGGCCCACGTGCCCTTCATTCCTGTGAGCCAAAGGCAGCCCCCCTCTGCAACACCCGGTGAACGACCATCCACCTAAACATGCGTTCCCTGCAAGTCAGGAACGTGCCCGGGACAAACTCCGACAAGAAAAGATGCTCTCAACACGGTGACAGTCCATCACCCCACCTGTACCTGCGTGCCTGGTAAGCAATTAACATCCAATGGGGCCACTCCCTGCCGTAAATGGTGCCCCCCAATGTGGTGAACGACCATCCACCACCTGAACCAATGCCCGTAGAAACCAGCAACGTGTCCGGGCCACTCATTTGACCGAAAAAAGGTGCCCCCTCTTGCGGTGAACGACTATCCACCACCTGGGCCTGCATCCCATGTAACCAGTAGCCTTTCTGGGCCCATACCATCTGCAAAGAGGTGCCTCCCTCGCAGTGAACAACCAGTCGACCCATACCTGGGTCCCATGTACAATCTACATGTCCCGGGCCCAATCGTCAACCAAGCAAAAATTGCCCCCTCTTATTGCGGCGAACACCGTCCACCACCTGTACCTATGTCTCGTGGAAGCAATCAACATCTGCTGGCCTATCCTAGTCTGCAAAAAAGGTGCCCCCATGCAGTGGACGCCCCTACGCCACCCGGACCTGTGTCCCCAGCGAATAGCAACCTATTCAGGCCAGTCCATTGTTCACACAAAGCGGCCCCCCCTCGCGATGAACGACCATCCACGTCCTGGACCTGCCTCCCCTGTACATTACAACATTTTGGACCATTCCTTGTTCGTAAAAAGGTGCTCCCAAACACGGTGAACCACCCAGCACCATCCGGACCTGGCTCCCTGTAAAAACCCGGAAACCTTCACAGGCCAATCTTCATCCATAAGAGGAGTCCCCCCGTGGATGACCATCCACCACCTGCAACCCAATGTAAGTGAGGAAACAGCCCCGACCACACCTTGTCCATGACAGGAGCCCCCCTTGAACAAGACCCTCCCATTACACCTTGAAAACAGTCCCATGACCAGTGTGCCATTACCTGGCCAAACAATTCCATAACCCCCCAATCCCTTCTTCTGCAAATTACAATTCATGCACGTGACCAGGCTGCCCCATGCTCCGGTACCTTGACCATATCCCCACCAGGCATCACATGATAACTCCAGTCCTGACATGTCACTGAAAACTGTTACCCCCCCCCCATGTGTCCCCCCGATATTGGCACTCTCATCTTTCTTGCAGAACAATGTCAGCCGTACCGGCCACACACACACCCCAGCCTTCATCCGATTCCTTCCTCAATCATCTCACAGCCCAACGACTGTGGTCTCTGCATAGTGATGACTGTACACCTGCCAGTGCGCCTCCTGTGCTGTCCAAACGCCAGGAGAACGGCCAACCCCATCCAGGCGACTGCCCTGGCTCCCGCTCTACTCCCAGGCACTAAGGTAGAAAAAGAAAAGTTAGTCCGGCAAGAAATGTAGCCTGTTCCCTCCGCCCCCATCGGCAGCCGTCCTCAACCCCTCCTAAAAAGCTCCATACCCAATAACTAGGATGCCACAAAACACTATACCTTACACCCCATGTCCCCAGTCTGAAGCCCCCTTTCCCTGGGGCCCCCCTTGACACCACAGCCAGTACCGCCCCAGTACACCAGGACCATCCGTCTCCGTAAGATAGCCCCACCACACACACCCTGCCTTCACACAAGGCCAATAATGACTAGTGGAAGTGCTCCTTCCTTCCTGGGTGACCAATCTTGCCAACAGAAACGATCTTCCCCCTTCAGAAAACAACATCCCCCCATCCAACAGCCGTCATCCTCATACCTTTGCCGTCTTGGCACTCCCCCTGTCCCCGATCGAACTGCCACCAGCAGTGCCTTTAGACCCCGCCCCAACTGCCCAACATCCCAGCCGACTTCTTTCACATCTGTGCTGTGCTGTCTGCACTCCCCCGGACCATAGACTCCCGCCTCCAGTGCAGGTAGTACCATACCCCTCTTTTCAACACCCTGCCCCCTAGAGTACGGGAAAAATACCTGGTCCATGTCTGTGCTTAAGCCGCCAATACCATAGTACTTTCGCCCCATGTACAACTTGCGTAGCACCGTCAAACCCTGTGTTCGCTGTCTTAGACTGTGCCTTCCATCCCGCACTTAACTGGCTTGACCCCCCAGAGAAAATGCAATGCAACAAGCCCCCGATACTAACCCCTGTACCCTCCGTTAAATCTTTTCGCAACCAGTTCCCACCCAATGTGGAGATCCTATTTGACAAGCCCACCCTGCGCATTCGGTGAGCCATGATGTGAAGCATGCCACCTCCTACATAGTCGCCAGAAGCCTGGCTTCCTCACAGGAGACATTGCGCCATGAACCCATGGCCTCCAGTTAACCAGGAAGGGCCCTACGGCATCCCCCCTGCCACTGCCTGCGTAACGTCATCGGGTATCCTTTGCCCTTGTCTCCAGAGGGACCAGTCTGGTATAATACGCCCGGCGGAAACCAGCACCCCCTCAATCTGCTCTTCCCAGTCTCCGCTACTGAATTGCGCCCACGTGATGCTGCCAAAAGCGCCAGCACGCCCGGTTACGGGTAGTGTCTGCATCTTGAGTTTCTGCCTCCTTTTGCTCTGCCTCGTTTGGGCCCCACCCTGCCTTGACTCCCCACATGTCTCAGCCAGCAGAAACAACTTCTCAGTCCTCTCCCCCTTCACTGCGCCCCCCTAAACCCAGGGCTCTACCATCATATACCTTCCCAATGCTTTGTCGCCAATGACCGCTTGTGTGCCAACAGGCACCCCCGGCCCCATGTGCTTCTTGTGATCAGAGACCCGTATTAACCAGTCTGTCCCTTGGCCGCCATATTGTCTTCTCGGACCCCATGCCCCCCAAAGTTGGGATCCCATCACGTCTCCTCCCTCCGCAGCACTTCCATCTCTGCAACACCCCTGCACCCATAACTTCCTCTCAGCTGACCAGCCGATGTCCCCATGTGATGCTTCCCGCGTCTCCAAGCCTCAGCCATAATCCCGTACCTGAGGTTTAATCCAGGACCATTTTCCGTTTGCTCAGAGCTGCTGCTCCCTCAGTTGCCGTGCCCTCAAGTCATTCTGTAGACGTACAGGACTCCTGTAACAGCAATGAAACAGT
The DNA here is from genome assembly GCF_964263255.1 of Lissotriton vulgaris. Taxonomy (NCBI): domain Eukaryota; kingdom Metazoa; phylum Chordata; class Amphibia; order Caudata; family Salamandridae; genus Lissotriton; species Lissotriton vulgaris. Next base: position 925,312,611 of record NC_141687.1, read on the forward strand.
CCGGTTATCATGCACCCCCCCACCCCATTGCAAACCCACTCAGTCTCAGCCTTTTCACCTCAACTTCCATTCCACACTGCACCTGCCATTGCACACCTTCCACTTCTCACCCTTCGCCCCTCGCATACAGACCAACCAAAACCCCCACTCGCTCCCTCAAAACCACACCTTCTCTCACAAGTTATCTTCGTAACATTGTCAATTTAGGAATGCTGTATCGTTTGCTGCGCGAATCCCCCGACGGAGGGCAGGCCGCCGCAGATCCCCCTACTGCTTCTGGCCAGCGTTCGGAGGCCGTTGTGCACCCCACTGGCATCACGCCTTACTGCCGGGCTCAAACACCGGCTCTGGTTCCTCCCCCTCACCTGACCAACCAGGTGGGCCCAGGCACCACCGGGCCTTGTGACGTGCTGGCAGTCCCTAGCTCCGCCCCTGGGTACCCCAAAAAGCACCACCCGCATGCCCCAACGGCATGCCAGCGCCCCCCCCTACCTCTCTCGAAGGCCGTAAACCCCTGAAGTGCCTACATGGCCCTGAAAACCAAATAAATGCTACAGAGTCTGAGAATTGACTGACCATGACCTGCCCCTGCTGCTGTAAAGGGTATAGATTCAGGGGGGCTCTACTGCTAGCACTGCGTCTTACTGAAGGTGCTCATGTTCCTCCACAGTGCCCCATCTAAAAGTATGCTCACTGCTGAACATGTGCCCTGTTGGCTGAATGGGAGATTCCTCCGAAAAAGGGGGCCTAAACCCCCCTCTACAAATCCATATGACGCTCCGGGGTGTCCTACAATGACCAAGGGGCCTACAATGCACAGCAGCGCAGGACAGCCCTCACCTCCCACAACCCTAGGAGGACCGTCAGCTTCCTCCGGTACCGGCAATGTCAATACCTGTACCCCCTCACACTTGCCACGCCACAGTACCGCCGCCCCTCGCCGCCTCCAAGTGGGTGTGTGGGAGCATTGAAGCCCCCGCCCTCGCTCCTGAGTCTCCGGCTGCTTCGGGGCCTCTAGCCGCCGTGCACTCTGTCTCAAGCCCACTCCCCCCTCCCTCCACGCGGGCAATGGCGGCATACCAAGCAGCCTGAAACGCGGCCGTGAGCGGCACCCGGAAGGGGGTCCTGACTAATTTTTAAAACTGAAATTGCTTGTGTTTTAACCCACCTCTGCTGCACTTACCCCCCTCCTGAGCACCTCGCGCTGCACAAACCCCCAGGAGGACAGCTGAGCAATACGCTGCCACCGGAGAGGGTTTGTTTACTCTCGACGCCATTGTGACCTTGGCCACGCCCACCGGACAGGCCACGCCACCTCACTCGTTCCCACGCTATAAAAGCGCGCTGAATTCTAGCGCCTACAGCATTAAGATTGGAACCTCCTGAGGCTTGAGCCGGGAGTAGAAGCGGAAGCGCTGACTAATTTTTAAAACTGAAATTGCTTGTGCTTTAACCCACCTCCGCTGCACTTACCCCCCTCCTGAGCACCTCGCGCTGCACAAACCCCCGGAAGGACAGCTGAGCAATACGCTGCCACCGGAGAGGGTTTGTTTACTCTCGACGCCATTGTGACCTTGGCCACGCCCACCGGACAGGCCACGCCCCCTCACTCGTTCCCACGCTATAAAAGCGCGCTGAATTCTAGCGCCTACAGCATTAAGATTGGAACCTCCTGAGGCTTGAGCCGGGAGTAGAAGCGGAAGCGCTGACTAATTTTTAAAACTGAAATTGCTTGTGTTTTAACCCACCTCCGCTGCACTTACCCCCCTCCTGAGCACCTCGCGCTGCACAAACCCCCGGGAGGACAGCTGAGCAATACGCTGCCACCGGAGAGGGTTTGTTTACTCTCGACGCCATTGTGACCTTGGCCACGCCCACCGGACAGGCCACACCCCCTCGTGCACTTCCTGACTACAGCCTATAAAAAATGTGTCTTTTCAGGAAGCGCAGCGGACGAGCGCAGCGGGCGCGACGAATGCGCGCCGAAAGCGCGCATAAGGCAAGCTCGTCTGCGCTCGTCCGCGCCGAGTCCGGGCCAGGGGCCATACCACCTACCACCCAGGCAAACCAGACCCTGGCCTACAGCTCGGCCGCCCTCCACGACCTGAGACCTATGGAACATGACTGTCGAAGTTATGCTCTTGACACCACACCCCTTCCTGCCAACTGTCCAAAATGCACTGCATCCCTCCCCACAAGGCAGAGAAAACCCCCACACCACGAATACGGCATGCTCCTCTTAAACTGCCGATCCCTCCCCAAACACAGGCTGGAAATATCCCTCCTACTAGAAGAACGTAAGCCAGACGCACTGTTTCTTACGGAAACATGGTTAACGTCTGACTCTGACCCCGATGTGGTTGCCGCCCTCCCCGCCGGCTACCAAATCACTCGTCAAGATCGCCCAGATGGCAGAGGGGGAGGACTTGCAATCATAGTAAAAGATCAATATCGCTGCCGGCCCATAACGGAAAACATCCCAGACTGTGAAAACTTAGCTTTCGCGCTGGAGTTTTCCCCCAACCACTGTCTCTCGGGCACCTTGATATACCGCCCACCCGGCCCTCCAAAACAATTTCACAGCAGTCTTCCAGCAACGATAGCACCTCGTACCTGCGCTGCTGCCAACTTCATCGTGTTAGGCGACCTCAATCTACACTTTGACTCACCAGCAGATGTAACGGCCACTACCTTAACTGACGACCTGGCCGCACTACAACTCAGTCAACGAGTGAACACTCCTACCCACACAAAGGGACACCTGTTGGACCCAGTATTCAGCAATTGCGCAGAACTTTCAACCGACCCCCCTCTCCCCCTCCCATGGACCGATCATTCCTTGGTGCCCCTCACCTGGCTCACTGAGAAACCCATTCCCACCACCCCCTCGATTAGATACGCGAGATCGTGGGCGCGGATACAAGTAGACGAATGGACAAGCAAACTAGTGGAAAACCCTCCCTCAAATAATGAAGACCCTTGTCTGGCAAACCAGGAATCCGAAAACTGGATTTTGCACTCTCTTGAGACCATTCTCCCTCTCAAGAAATCCTCGGCTAAACGTCCCCATAAAACAGCCCCATGGTATACGGAAGCCCTTAGAGATAAAAAGCGACACTGCCGGAAAGCAGAAAGAAAATGGCGCGCAAACTACGCTACGGAAGACAAAACCCGATATCGGGAAGAAATAAAAACCTACAAAGAGCAGATAAAAACTGCCCAAACAGAATACTTCTCGAACAAAATCCTAACCTCAACCTCCAAATCCAGGGAAATCTTCCAAACTCTGCAGTCCCTGATTAAACCACCCCCCTCCAGTGTTCACAAGGAGAAATCAACCGACCAATGTAACGACCTGGCAGAATTCTTCTCGGCCAAAGTGAACAAAATATATTCTTCCTTCCCTACCAGCACTGCGTCCACGTCACCTCATAACAACAACGGAGGATCTAGCCTCCCTCCCCACACTCGACCGCTTCACCTGTATGGACCTAGAAGCAGCCGAATCCATAGCTCGGAAAGTGAAATCCGGCTCACCAACAGACCCGGCCCCCCCAGAGACAATGTTACTCGCATCCCAGACGGTTCTACCCATCATCAAGAATCTAGTGAATGCGTCCATTGACTCTGCCTCGGTTCCTCCTGCCTGGAAAAAGGCAATGGTTCGAGCACTAATAAAAAAGCCTCATCTGGACCCCTCGGACTTTGCCAACTACCGCCCGATCTCACTACTCCCCTGGGTCAGTAAAATCGCGGAGAAATACATCAATCTCCAATTGGTTAACTACCTGGAAAGCAATCTGCTGTTAGACCCTACACAGACAGGATTCAGGCCTAAGCATGGAACAGAGTCCGCCCTCCTTATGGTCGTCGAGGAGTCCAGAAAAATCATCGATCAAGGAGGATCAGTGGCAGTGGTCCTCCTTGATCTCAGTGCGGCGTTTGATACGGTCAGTCATAACACCTTACTGAACCGTATAGCAAACGTCGGCATTGTGGACAAGGCCTGGCTCTGGATAAAATCCTTCCTGAGCGACAGGTCATTCCAGGTGTTTGACAGACAAGCCGTCTCCTCCAGCATACCGATGAAGTGTGGAGTCCCCCAGGGCTCCTCTTTAAGCCCTGCGCTTTTTAATATCTATATGAGGCCACTGGCTGAGGTAGTTCGTCCGTATGGAGTTAAGATCATTTCCTATGCGGACGACACACAGCTGGTGGTCTCCTTAGCGCAGGAAGCCCAACATTCTCCATCGGGGGGTCTAACCAAATGCCTGGAGGAGGTGAAGTCCTGGATGACGCTGTCCTCACTGAAGCTGAATGGGGACAAAACGGAGCTCATGCTGCTAGGCCCGGCCGACCCGACCCTCTTCAAGTCATTATGGCCCACCTGTCTAGGCCCCCCCCAGCTCCGAAAGATAACATCAAAAGCCTAGGGATGTGGCTGGACAAGAACCTCACTTTTAACACCCAGGCCACAAAGCTCTCCGCCACCTGCTTTGGACTCCTTCGGACTTTGAAGAAGGTCCTACCCCTGCTCCCAATGGAGGCCAAACAAACAGCTATTCAGGGCATAATACAATCACGCCTGGACTCAAACAACGTCCTTTACTTGGGAGCCCCAGAGTACTCATTAAATAGGTTGCAACTGGTGCAGAACTGTGCGGCCCGCACCCTACTGCAAATTCCACGAAGAACCCCAGTCAGAGAGGCACTGACCAGCCTTCACTGGCTGCCAGTACGAAAAAGAGTCACCTTCAAGGCAATGTGCATTGCCCATCAGGCCTTCTGGGACTCGGGCCCAAAACTCTTGCGCAGCCTAGTCAGCCAATACCACCCAGGCCGTGAACTACGTTCCAGCCAGGCTTTCATGGCAACAGTCCCCAGAATCAAGAGATCTAGAGCAGGTGGAAGAATGTTCACCCTCAACGCCTCAAAAATCTGGAACACCCTTCCCCCTCACCTGAGATCTAACCTTAATCTTGCCTCCTTCCGCAAGCAACTAAAAACCCATCTATTCAAATCCCCGTAATCATCTCAGCCCCCCATCTTTCTCCCAGTCTCTGTCAGCCTCATTACACCCCCTCCTCTGGTTCCCTAGCGCTTGGACGCCCCAGGGCAGCAATCGCGCTGTATAAATGTATTTCATTTCATTTCATTTCATTTCCGCCCGCCCCCTCTACCTCGGTCACCAGAACAGGAAAGCCCCCCCCTACATGCCACAGCGGACGTTCCGGGTGGTGGCTCTTCAAAGTCACCAACGCAGAGCGCCGTACCTTCAGTTTCCCGGGCACACAGTCATCCAGGCCTGTGCATGAAGCACACGCCCGGCCACGACAGCTCCTCCCGGCCCGCTCGGTTATGCGGACACATCGCGTCAAAGCCAGCCGCCGCGCTGGATGGCACCTTGGGACACCGGAAATGGGGAAACTCAACCTAGCCCTGCCCTAAAGCAAATGCTAATTGAAGGGAAAAAAGGCCCCACCGATTGACAAATCGGCCACCTGCCACTGCCAAATACTTTAACAAACTTTCTAGAAAATCCTGGTGGTGCTCAGGTGTCAGGAAGAGGCCGGATCTTCCTATCCTGACACCTTAAATGCCCTCCCAATCCCACCCCTTCCTTTAACCCCTCTAGTCCCGCCCCCCACCTTGTCCTTCCGCCATTGCGCGAATACCCCGGGGAAGACTGGTCTGCAACCTTCACTTCCCCCGGGGGGCGCATTTGCCGCCTGACTCAGCGCTATTTTTTTGAGTCGCCTACAAAAAGCATATAATAAAACTGCATCTCTGATCGGATTTGTGCTGCAGTGTAAGTTGTGCCACACTACGCTGACATACATATATCCTTACCTCTGCTCAGAGACGCACATAAATTGCTTCCCACACCCAACAAACCTCTCCTGACCCATCATTTATCCACCTAATACCTCGATTTTAGTGTTGAGATTTTTTTTAATAGGTACACAATTTGAGAATATTCAGGAATATGGAATTCTGAAATTCATATGATTGAGTGTTGATGCAGATTGGTTCGCCCAAGACTGAAATCAAATCTTAAATTAAGAGATCATTCCTTTCTTGCATGGAAGGTAATCCACTGACTCCTTGTTTAGTTACAAAGAGTATTTAAGGTTCGCTTTGTGGCCCAGGAAGCTTTTGAAATGTAAGACCTACCTACGTTTTAATGTTTCTTTTCCAAGTACATGCCTACCTGGCCAATGACATTGATGAATAAGATAGAATCGCCTGTTTCTTACTCATGGAAAAAACAATGCCCTGGATGCTACTAAGCCTTTGCAGGTTCACAAGATCAGAATTCCCAGCCTCCACATGGGCGTAATCGGCATGAGCTGAGTATGAAACGTCTGAAAAGCACTAAAAGCCTACTTGCACAAGCTTCAGTTTGCATACCCCACTCTACTTCCGATTTCATAACTCTAGTTTTCGTCATTGAAAACACCTACACAGTTATGTCCACTCTAGGACCCCATACTATTGCATCACATTGCATATGGTCACATGCAAGGCATGGCATACATAGTATCACTTTACTGTATATACCCAGCCCCTATTTAAAGGTCGAACTGAATAACAGGCTTTATCACTCACACTTAAAGCAATTCCTCAATTACTGCTCCGCCAAGTGCCAGCTCTGGTTGACTCTTCCTTCACAACTGCCAGAGGTGTATAGTGTAGTAAATGACTTCTCCACTTTCCTCCACTAGACAGACTGAACTATGACATCATAGAATGCCTGGGTGTCTCTCTGGCTCACAGTGCCTCTCTCTGCCTCTCTGTGGCAGTTGGTCAACTCAGGCTGAGCTGCTTGGAGCCTGCTCTTGGTGGGGTTTTACCTATACTTCCTATCTTCTCCTACTTATTTTGCCTATCTTTTCCTCCATTTTGTGTCATTCCATAAGGAGAGAGGATGTGTAGCAAATGACTTCTCCACTTTCCTCCACTAGATAGACTGAACTATGACATCTGTGACATCATAGAATGCCTGGGTGTCTCTCTGGCTCACAGTGCCTCTCTCTACCTCACTGTGGCAGTTGGTCAACTCAGGCTGAGCTGCTTGGAGCCTGCTCCTGGTGGGGTTTTACCTATACTTCCTATCTTCTCCTACTTACCTATCCTAGAAGGAACCTACAATAAAGGATTATTTAACATACACAGTTGGACTGTGCATCTTCCTTTCCACATATAGTGTTATTAGATATATTACCAATTCATCTATCAGTACTCGAGTATTAGTTTAGTCTTATACATGGAAGTCAATCCTCCGAAATAACTTTGAACAGCAGATGTGACATCATGCACCCTTGCCTTTGCACGTGGAGCAAGTGGCACTTCCTCATTGAGAGGCTTCGCGGACTTTGATTCCTTCAAATCCTACGCGGCCCCTATTCCCCCACCCGCCACGCCGATCATTGCAGTCCAAGGGCTAACATTGATTATATGGTGTCAAACTTTGGATGTTGCTCCAGTGGTCCTTCAGAACAACCATCTGGGTGACCTCCTGTGGCATCTCTAAATATTGGTGCACATCATACCTCTTGGTAAGGTTCTACCGCATCCCCTGGACCTACATTGATACACACATGTATATAATGCTTAACAATTACAAGTTATATGTAATCCTTGTCCTGAAGATGACCTGATATCACACAGGACGAAACGCAGTTGACAACAACTCAGCGTACTTACGGATTCTGGCACATAACATGTCTCTAAAAATGAGTTTCCTTCGTTTTTATATGTCATGTAGCATTTTAAAATCATGCATCCCTCCTATTGTTTACCTTCAGTGTGTCATGTGCCTCACATGCACCGTTCACTTTTTCACGAGCACTATGTGTGCACTCTTTTGCTGATTACACTTACATACAAGTAATAGTAATATTGCTGTTTGACATTTTTTCCGTTACCTATGCTTGAATAAAGACCATGATAGTCAACCTTGGTGTTTCTCGCATTTCACTTTGTTCGTTTGTAATTTATTTTAGTGTGTAATAATTTGGCTTTAGAATACTACCTTTAGAGACACTGTTGTGTGTTATTACAATCACCCAGATCTCAACTGGGTTTACGGGCTTCTCCTTTTGTGCTTCCCTTGCCAGTGAGGACATCACCTGGTTGACTCTTTGAACCACACTTTGCCCACTGACAATCTCCTATCTTTTGCAAAGAGTAGAAATGAAAGGAAGTAAGCACCTCTTTGGGCCCTGTGAAAGTTTCTGCCACTGCCTCGTGGCCCCTGAAACCAGAGCAATCACCCTGCCAGGAGTACCACGGGACGAACGTGGTAGCATTTGCTACTAATGCTAAATCTATGTATTGATGCCTATGATAATGTATGGATTAATGTTTTAGTCCTCTTTGAATTTGGGAAAGTAAGGGGGTATCAGCTCTGTATAGTAGAATAGGGAATAGGCAGGTTTTTGCGTGAGGCCATTAAACATCTTTTTTTTAGCCTGAAGTACTTTCCCCCTCCTGAGGCGACTAGCCGGGAGGCTCTCCTTGCACTCTTGCCTTTTTATTTGTTTTAACTGCTCATTTTATTTGCCTAGCTTGAATTGAAAAGCGTATTTAGGCTCACTATAGGCACGATCTGGAAAGCCTCTAAAATTTCATGTTATTGATGCAGAGCTTCTGTTACTTATTGTAACCACTTGCATTGCTGCCCCAGGACCTTCCCCGACCTTCCCCGACCAGTCGCTGCCCGGGCCGCTCTCAGCCGAGCATTGACGCTGAGAGCACGGCCCCGGGGAGGCGATCGTGGTTTTGGCGGCCATATTGGGGGAATCGAAGCGCGCGGACGCGCTCTAGTCGCCCTTAAAAGGGGTCCCTTAGCCCTACGCTCGCTTTAGCCTGAAGTACTTTCCCCCTCCTGAGGCGACTAGCCGGGAGGCTCTCCTTGCACTCTTGCCTTTTTATTTGTTTTAACTGCTCATTTTATTTGCCTAGCTTGAATTGAAAAGCGTATTTAGGCTCACTATAGGCACGATCTGGAAAGCCTCTAAAATTTCATGTTATTGATGCAGAGCTTCTGTTACTTATTGTAACCACTTGCATTGCTGCCCCAGGACCTTCCCCGACCTTTCCCGACCAGTCGCTGCCCGGGCCGCTCTCAGCCGAGCATTGACGCTGAGAGCACGGCCCCGGGGAGGCGATCGTGGTTTTGGCGGCCATATTGGGGGAATCAAAGCGCGCGGACGCGCTCTAGTCGCCCTTAAAAGGGGTCCCTTAGCCCTACGCTCGCTTTAGCCTGAAGTACTTTCCCCCTCCTGAGGCGACTAGCCGGGAGGCTCTCCTTGCACTCTTGCCTTTTTATTTGTTTTAACTGCTCATTTTATTTGCCTAGCTTGAATTGAAAAGCGTATTTAGGCTCACTATAGGCACGATCTGGAAAGCCTCTAAAATTTCATGTTATTGACGCAGAGCTTCTGTTACTTATTGTAACCACTTGCATTGCTGCCCCAGGACCTTCCCCGACCTTCCCCGACCAGTCGCTGCCCGGGCCGCTCTCAGCCGAGCATTGACGCTGAGAGCACAGCCCCGGGGAGGCGATCGTGGTTTTGGCGGCCATATTGGGGGAATCGAAGCGCGCGGACGCGCTCTAGTCGCCCTTAAAAGGGGTCCCTTAGCCCTACGCTCGCTTTAGCCTGAAGTACTTTCCCCCTCCTGAGGCGACTAGCCGGGAGGCTCTCCTTGCACTCTTGCCTTTTTATTTGTTTTAACTGCTCATTTTATTTGCCTAGCTTGAATTGAAAAGCGTATTTAGGCTCACTATAGGCACGATCTGGAAAGCCTCTAAAATTTCATGTTATTGACGCAGAGCTTCTGTTACTTATTGTAACCACTTGCATTGCTGCCCCAGGACCTTCCCCGACCTTCCCCGACCAGTCACTGCCCGGGCCGCTCTCAGCCGAGCATTGACGCTGAGAGCACGGCCCCGGGGAGGCGATCGTGGTTTTGGCGGCCATATTGGGGGAATCGAAGCGCGCGGACGCGCTCTAGTCGCCCTTAAAAGGGGACGTCCCTCCCTTCCGCGCAGCGGACGCGCATAGCGGACGGGCCGGACTCTAGCCGGAGTCATGCCAGAGTCCTGCCCGTCTGCGCCCGTCAGCGCCAAGGAGGTGCCAGGAGCCTGGCATGCTGTTCAACCCCCCAGTACATCTTCAGATGCCTTTGGGGATCTGCTGGGCGTTCTCACATCTCTTAGGCCCCCCAGACAAGCATGCCATCATACTCGTTCCCCTGAACAACTGTACCCTGGCTTTACTTGTAGCTGCTCGATCACTTCTTGCGCGCTTAACCATGCAAACATTTCAAAGCCCTCTAGGGCCCGTGTGAGACATGAACCCCTTCCTCCTCCTAAAGAAGTGGGATTTCTTATCAACGCTCGTTCTCTGGTTAGTAACAACGTCGCATTTAGAGAATTCGTCTCAGAAAGAAAACCCCCCTGGGTCTTTGTTACTGAAACATGGGGCTCGGACTCTTCCGGCCCGACTTAATCAATGCCCTCCCCAATGGTTATGCTATGGTTAGACAGGATAGAGAAGACCGCAGAGGGGGCGGAATAGGCATTATTTACAAGAATTCTATCACATGTCACATAGAGGCCCTCCCTTCCCCCCAGAAATCCTTTCAGGCCATTTTCTTCTCTCTTAAAACCTCCCCTACTCAAAATTTTGCAGGCATTCTTATCTACAGACCCCCGGGCTCCAGGTCACCATTTGTAGCCGACCTACTTGAAACAATTGAACCATTCATTAACAGGCCTTCTTTGACTATTCTTGGAGATTTTAATTTTCATTTAGAAAATTCCAATTCTGCTGACACTATATCACTTTTGGACGCTCTTGCTTCTCTTGATCTTACCCAAAAATTGTTATCCCCTACACATTCTGCTGGTCACATCCTGGATGGGGTTTTCACTAATGACCCCAGACTAGAGATCGGGTCCCCTCTGCCCCTTTCCTGTTCAGATCACTTAGCAGTTCCTCTAGAATTCCTCCCAGGCTCCCTCTCTGCCTCCCATGCGGACAGGAAATGCTGGGTTTTAAAGAGGAACTACAGGGGTTTGACCAACGAATCTCTTGGCCCTTTTCTTGCCAGCTTCAACCCTCCCCCCTCTCAGGATATTGACACCACCGCCAGTGAGCTGGCAAGTACCATTTCTCTGGCTATTGATATCTTAGCCCCTCTCAAATCTCATTATTGTGCCAGGAAAAGTCCGTCAGCACCCTGGTACTCTGAAGCTCTTCGACTTCAGAGACAGGAGTGTAGGAGACTCGAAAGGCTGTGGAGAGCTCAACTCGATGCCGATCTCCGGATCAAGCATAAAAACCTCCTTAAGAGCTATAAAACAGCAGTGTTAGCTGAAAAACAAATGTACTTCTCTAAGTTAACATCGTCTCTTTCCGGCCCTGGAGATCTCTTTAAGGTGGTAGAAAATTTATCTCAGGTCCAACACCCTGATCCCATAATACCTTCTCAAGAACTCTGCGATCAGATTGCCACTTTTTTCCACACTAAAATCTCGGACATTTATACTGCTCTCCAGAGTCATAATCTTACCCATGTCCCCTATCCCTCTTTAGATCAACCCTTAGCCTCCGAAGATATCTTGACCAACTTCCCTCCTCTCTCGACTGAGACACTGGGCAAATTACTAGACTCAACTAAGTCTGGCTCCCCTCTGGATCCCTGCCCCCTTAAAATCCTTAAAAATTGCAGGGATACCCTACTTCCTCCTTTGATGGAAGTTATGAATAGAGCAATCTCTAGTGGGGAATTCCCAGCCCCTTGGAAGACTGCCATCGTTAAGCCCCTTTTAAAAAAGGCCTCCTTGGATCCTGGGATTCTGAAGAATTTTCACCCCATTTCTCTTCTTCCCGCTCCAGCTAAGATGTTGGAGGCTTATTTAAACCACCATCTTAGCGCCTTTCTAGATAAGACCTGCCTGCTTGATCCATCTGAGCATGGCTTTCGAAAAGCACATAGTACAGAGTCAGCCCTTACAGTGGTGGTCAATAATATCCGCGCCAAGGTCGATAGTGGTCAGACCACTCTTCTGATCCTACTCGACCTTACGGCAGCATTTGACACCCTGTCCCCCACCATTTTGGCCGCCCGCCTCAGTGAGACGGGGGTGAAGGGCCCGGCTCTTAGCCTCCTCACGTCTTTTCTTAACCATCGGGAGCAAAGGGTCAAACTGGGTGACTTCCTTTCCAATGCCATGCCTCTGCAATGTGGGGTACCACAGGGCTCCGCTTTGAGCCCCACATTGTTCAACATCTACGTGGCCCCACTTGCTAGACTGGTAAGATCTTTTGGACTGGAAGTACTCTCGTATGCTGACGACACCCAGATTATGGTCTCCTTGTCCCATTCTGTTGAGACCACGGCCCTAAATTTCCGAAACTGTATGGAAGCTGTGGCAGGCTGGATGGCCTCTAATTTTCTTAAATTGAACGGGGAGAAAACGGAGATCTTGATCTTCGGGGGAAAAAAGGAGATCTGGTCAGATGACTGGTGGCCCCGGACTCTTGGACCCTGTCCCCAGCCTTCCCTCTCTGCCCGTAACCTGGGAGTCATTTTTGACACCTCACTTGCTTTTGATAAGCAAGTAAGTAGAACTGTTGCAACCTGTTGTGGGGTCCTGAGAATCCTAAGAAAACTTACTCTTTACCTCGCTCCTGATGCCCGGAAACAGGTGGCAGTTGCCCTTCTATCCTCGCGACTGGACTACTGCAATGCTCTTTACCTTGGCATGAGCGCTAAACTTCTCCATCGCCTGCAGGTTATCCAGAACGCGGTAGCAAGATTTGTTGTCAACGCCCCCAGACGCTCCTCCGGGACCAGGATCAGGAGAAACCTTCACTGGCTCCCGGTGTATGCCAGAATTAAATTTAAAATTCTGACCATCACCCACAAGGCTCTTCACGGTGCTGGCGCTGAGGGCATCAGGACTCTAGTGTCGTCCTTTACCCCAGGCAGGACACTACGCTCCTCCGGTCAGTATCTGCTGTCTATTCCTCGAGCTGCCAAGGCTAGATGGGGTGGTAAGGCATTCTCCACACTTGCCCCCAGACTTTGGAACGAGCTCCCCCTGGAACTCAGGGGCCAGGATTCCCTGCTGCTCTTCAGAAAGGGCCTCAAAACCCTGCTCTTCACTGAAGCTTACTCATAAACTTTTCTCTCCTTCTCCATTTCAGTACCTGGTTATTATATTCCATCTTCTGCGCCTTGACGCCTTTGGGCAAAGTAGCGCTTATATAAATCGCCTATCAATCAATCAATCATCTCTAATAATGATGGCAAGTTAAGATTGGTTTAAGGTACAAAGACACAATGTATACCTATATTCAACAATAAAAGAAAATGGTAAACAATAAAGCCTTGAATGTGAAGACCTAATGAGTATTTTCAAGTGGTTAGATTTGTAAAATATATTGACAGAATTTTGTTAAGGGGAGGGACGCATAGTGACACAACACCGCACTTACCCTGAAGTTGAGAACAGCCCAAGAGGGCTGAATTCAAGTTAGCATCATCATTTCTGTGGTATCAGTGCATAGTAACTCATGTGGATGATTCATCCATTGCAACTAACCACTAAAAAAAGGTGCTTGACAGGGCGTGTAACTGAGACTGTGGTAGCAGGTGCTCAATTGCAGTTGGGTCAGGCAGTCCCACTTTATACTGGTGAACACCTTACTGTGTGCACCTGTCACAGGCCAATATTGTGCACCTGATCACAGAAAATGTTGTAGGGAGAGCAAAGCAGTGACCCATGAGGTGATGGTTCAAACTGACACTCTGGTGTTTCACTGTGGACAAGGTCTGCTCTTGTAGGTTTAACATTGGGTGCCTAGGATCCTTAGTACCCCTTCCAAAAGGACACACTTGTGAGAATTATGTGCCACTTCTAGGTGGCGCAGTACTAGTGTGCACACATGAGCCACTGTAATATTATACAGGTGCACAATCAAAGCTGCTCCCTCATTTGCATGGGGCCACAAACCATGCATACATTGGAAGGCCTCGATCATATTGCACTGGTGTCATTACAGCAGGAGCTGTCTAAGCCTCTGTGGTCATTCCTGGCATACATAATGCAACAGAGCACAAGTGAGGTCAAACATCCAGTGCCGTCCCAGAAAACGTCTCCAATCCAGCACTTAGTGGTTGAATGCAGACACGTTTCAATCAAATTATTATAAAGGCATGCCTCAGTATTAAGATCAATGCTTGAAAATATTCAAATGTGCACAAAATTAGCTAATTTGGGGGGATGAAAATCAGCACAATGCCCCATGTCCGTGGTCATTTTCAGACCTGCTCCAATGGTCCCATTTTACCAAGATTACCAGAAGACCTAATGGAATCAAGCATGCTTTATTTTCATCTAAGTCTGACAAAATGTAGAACTTCAGCCTACATTACCAGAACACCGCATGGAACCAAACATAGTTTATTCTCATCCAAGTCTGACAAAATGTAGAACTTCAGCCAAGATTACCAGAACACCGCATGGAACCAAAGATAGTTTATTCTCATCCAAGTCTGACAAAATGTAGAACTTCAGCCTACATTACCAGAACACCGCATGGAACCAAAGATAGTTTATTACCATCCGAGTCCGACAAAATGTAGAACTTCAGCCAATATTAACAGAACACCGCATGGAACCAAACATAGTTTATTCTCATCTGAGTCTGACAAAATGTAGAACTTCAGCCAAGGTTACCAGAACAACGCATGGAACCCAACATAGTTTGTTCTCATCCGAGTCTGACAAAATGTAGAACTTCAGCCAAGATTACCAGAACACCGCATGGAACCAAACATAGTTTGTTCTCATCCGAGTCTGAGAAAATGTAGAACTTCAGCCAAGATTACCAGAAGACCGCATGGAGCCAAACATAGTTTGTTCTCATCCGAGTCTGAGAAAATGTAGAACTTCAGCCTAGATTGACAGAAGACTGCATGGAGCCAAGCATAGTTTGTTCTCATCCCAGTCTGACAAAATGCAGAACTTCAGCCAAGATTTCCAGAACACCGCATGGAACCAAACATAGATTGTTCTCATCCCAGTCTGACAAAATGTAGAACTTCAGCCAATATTACCAGAAGACCGCATGGAACCAAACATAGTTTGTTCTCATCCGAGTCTGAACTGAGAAAATGTAGAACTTCAGCCAACATTACCAGAAGACCGCATGGAACCAAACATAGTTTGTTCTCACCCGAGTCTGAGCAAATGTAGAACTTCAGCCAAGATTACTAGAAGACCGCATGGAGCCAAACATAGTTTGTTCTCATCTGAGTCTGAGAAAATGTAAAACTTCAGCCTAGATTACCAGAAGACTGCATGGAGCCAAATATAGTTTGTTCTCATCCGAGTCTGAGAAAATGGAGTACTTAAGCCTAGATTACCAGAAGACCGCATGGAGCCAAACATAGTTTGTTCTCATCTGAGTTTGGCAAAATGGAGTACTTCAGCCTAGATTACCAGAAGACCGCATGGAACCAAAGATAGTTTATTACCATCCGAGTCCGACAAAATGTAGAACTTCAGCCAAGATTAACAGAACACCGCATGGAACCAAACATAGTTTATTCTCATCTGAGTCTGACAAAATGTAGAACTTCAGCCAAGGTTACCAGAACACCGCATGGAACCCAACATAGTTTGTTCTCATCCGAGTCTGACAAAATGTAGAACTTCAGCCAAGATTACCAGAACACCGCATGGAACCAAAGATAGTTTATTCTCATCCAAGTCTGACAAAATGTAGAACTTCAGCCTACATTACCAGAACACCGCATGGAACCAAACATAGTTTATTCTCATCTGAGTCTGACAAAATGTAGAACTTCAGCCAAGGTTACCAGAACACCGCATAGAACCCAACATAGTTTGTTTTTCATCCGAGTCTGACAAAATGTAGAACTTCAGCCAAGATTACCAGAACACCGCATGGAACCAAACATAGTTTGTTCTCATCCGAGTCTGAGAAATTGTAGAACTTCAGCCAAGATTACCAGAAGACCGCATGGAGCCAAACATAGTTTGTTCTCATCCGAGTCTGAGAAAATGTAGAACTTCAGCCTAGATTACCAGAAGACTGCATGGAGCCAAGCATAGTTTGTTCTCATCCCAGTCTGACAAAATGCAGAACTTCAGCCAAGATTTCCAGAACACCGCATGGAACCAAACATAGTTTGTTCTCATCTCAGTCTGACAAAATGTAGAACTTCAGACAACATTACCAGAAGACCGCATGGAACCAAACATAGTTTGTTCTCATCCGAGTCTGAACTGAGAAAATGTAGAACTTCAGCCAACATTACCAGAAGACCACATGGAACCAAACATAGTTTGTTCTCATCCGAGTCTGAGAAAATGTAGAACTTCAGCCAAGATTACTAGAAGACCGCATGGAGCCAAACATAGTTTGTTCTCATCTGAGTCTGAGAAAATTTAGAACTTCAGCCTAGATTACCAGAAGACTGCATGGAGCCAAATATAGTTTGTTCTCATCCGAGTCTGAGAAAATGGAGTACTTCAGCCTAGATTACCAGAAGACCGCATGGAGCCAAACATAGTTTGTTCTCATCTGAGTTTGGCAAAATGGAGTACTGCAGCCTAGATTACCAGAAGACCGCATGGAACCAAACATAGGGGCTCATTAGGATTGCGGTTTTTCCGCATCCTCGGGGCCGGCGGAAGCCACCACCGGCCCAGAGGATGCGGAAAAACCGCAGCGGACTGACCAAAGACCCACCGCCACATTAGGATGGCTGGTGGGTCCTGGTTTCCGTCCGCAGCTTTTCCGCCGCGGCTGGCTTACAACGCGGCGGAAAAGCTCTAATCTGGTTACAGTGTCTCTCAGACACCGTCAGGCAGATTAGGATGGGATGTAAAACATGCTTTTCCGCAGCGGCTTTTCCTCCGTGGAAAAGCATGTGTAACTTCACTGCGGGGGTCCGTTGCGGGTCCCCTAGGTGAAGGGGGGGTGGGGGGTGCACATGGGGGTACCTATAGTACCCCCTGCATTTGTATGCAGAAAGCGGAAGGCACCGCGAGGTGCCTGCCTCTTTCTGCATGCAAATGCAATGACAGCATTTTTAACATTGCCGCGGGTGCAGCTTGAAGCCGCACCCGTCGCAATGTTAAAAATAGAGGATGTGACCGCCAGGGTGGCGGTCACATCCTAATCGCACAGGAGGGGACTCCGCAGCCCATGCGGACGTCCCCTCCTCCTCAGGTCCGCGATCATATTCGGCCCCTTAGTTTGTTCTCATCCGAGTCTGGTAAAATGGAGAATTTCAGCCTAGAGTACCAGAAGACCGAATTGAACCAAACATAGTTTGTTCTCATCCCAGTCTGGCAAAATGGAGATCTTCAGCCTAGATTACCAGAAGACCGGATGGAACAAAACATAGTTTGTTCTCATCCAAGCCTGACAAAATTGAGAACTTCAGCCTAGATTACCAGATGACCACATGGAACAAAACATAGTTTGTTCTCATCCAAGTTTGACAAAATGGAGAACTTCAGCCTAGATTACCAGAAGACTGCATGGAACCAAACATAGTTTGTTCTCATCCAAGTCTGACAAAATGTAGAACTTCAGCCTACATTACCAGATCACGGCATGGAATCAAACATAGGTTGTTCTCATCCAAGTCTGGCAAAATGTAGAACTTCAGCCTACATTACCAGACCACTGCATGAAACCAAACATTGGTTGTTCTCATCCAAGTCTGACAAAATGTAGAACTTCAGCCTAGATTACCAGAAGACCATATGGAACCAAACATAGTTTATTCTCATCCAAGTCAATCAATCAATCAGCATACTTGTAAAGCGTGCTACTTACCCGTGAGGGTCCCAAGGCATTGGGGGGAGGGGGGGATACTGCTACTGCTCGAAGAGCCAGGTCTTGAGGAGCCTTCTGAAGGCGAGAAGGTCTTGGGTCTGCCGTATGTGGGTAGGGAGGGTGTTCCAGGTCTTGGCGGTGAGGTAGGAGAAGGATCTGCCGCCGAAGGTCGTTCGTTGGATGCGGGGGACAGCTGCGAGGGCGAGGCTGGCGGAGTGGAGCTGGTGGGTGGGGGTGTGGAAGCTGAGTCTGCTGTTCAGGTAGGCTGGTCCGGCGTTGTGGAGTGCTTTGTGTGCGTGGGTGAGGAGCTTGAAGGTGATCCTCTTTTGGACGGGGAGCCAGTGTAGGTCTCTCAGGTGGGGGGTGATGTGGCTGCGGCGGGGGGCATTGACGATCAGTCGGGGGGAGGCGTTTTGGATGCGTTTTAGTCGTCGTAGGTGTTTGTCTGGGATTCCTGCGTAGAGTGCGTTGCCGTAGTCCAGTCTGCTGCTGACGAGGGCCTATGTCACCGTTCTTCTTGTATTGGTGGGGATCCACTTGTAGATCCTGTGGAGCATACGGAGGGTGTTGTAGCAGGAGGAGGAGACGGCGTTGACCTGCTTCGACATGGAGAGGGAGGATTTGAGGATGAATCCTAGATTGCGTGCATGGTCGGTGGGTGATGGTGCTGTTCCCAGTGTGGTCGTCCCAGGCTGAGGGGGTGGGTCAGAGGATGACGACCTCCGTCTTGTCCGAGTTCAGCTTCAGACTGCTGCTCCTCATCAGGTAGGCGATGGCCTTCATTCCCTCATGGAAGTTGGTTTTGGCGGTGTGTGGGTCCTTGGTGAGGGAGTGGATGAGCTGGGTGTTGTCGGCGTAGGAGATGATGTTGAGGTCGTGATGGCGGGCCACTTGTGCGAGGGGGCCATGTAGACGTTGAACAGCGGCGGGCTGAGGGATGATCCCTGGGGGACGCCGCAGATGATGTTGGTGGCTTCGGAACGGAAGGGTCTGACAAAATGTAGACCTTTAGCAGCCTAATTGGTTAAATGAGGTGAACAAAGACTTTACCTACCAGAATGTGCTGTTTTTTTTGGGCTGACCTATGGTGTCACTGATGGTATGTATTCATTTGTGATAACATACCTCTTCCTACTAACTCCATTTTGTGGTTTTCCCCCAACCAGAGAGGCAGCCACGACATTGGGAACACCCTGGAGACTGCCCTAGAAACCTCAGAAAGGATGGTGGCAGTATGATTAAGTTACATGTCAGAAATGTCATCATGTGACTGACTCTTCTCAAGGAAATCACTCTAGTTCCTTTAATTCAATAAACCACTGCCCAGGCGACCCAAGTGTCTGTGTTACTGCTCTGATGCAGTCCAATGGTTCCACGCCCTGCTGCCTTCTAAGCGAGTATTCTTGGATTTCGAATTATTTTTCTGTGCCACACCCTACATGTAGGTTTTACCCCAGAATAACTGCTAAAGTAGCGGTGGTTAAAACCTTTGCATAACCTAAAAATGGAATATCCAAGAAAGAAATGACTCAAACAAGATAACTGCTGCGAACCACAAAACTATATTTAAGTTACAAGATTTTGGTAATGCTATGTAATGCCCTTCGCCAGGTTTAATGTTTATACAAACAGCAACCAGCTCAACGGCATAATCGTCCTCTTTCTGTCAGGTTAGTGTATATCAGCTGCTTCAGAATTCTGCACATAAATATGTGCCAGAGGCTATTGTTAATATGCACTCTGCATTGCTCTGAAGCCACTCCTGGAAATGCAGCACCTTACTTTATGAAGCAGACATCAGACTAGATAAGCAGAGTTGAGCTTATTATACCAAGTGGCATTTTTCTGCTTTTATATGACTATCTTTACTTGCTCAGTGGCATGTGGCCGGAGAGTTCTTGGTCTGCTGTGACACAATGGGATTTTTTTTGCAGGTCATGCTTGACAACCTCAAATGCTATGTTCTTTCCTGTTTCACTTATTTAAATACAAGTTTCCAGTTGCAGAGTAACTTGTGTGTGGCTTTGGTCCTGTCATCCATTATTTGATTGCAATTGTGCAATGTAGAGAGGTGGCAGTATCTAGGGAGCTGACTAGCCTAAACCTGGACATCCCGCTCTCAGGGGCTCTGCTTGAATATGGACACCATTTTATTTCTTTTACTTACCACGGGCTCTTGGATATCTGTGTAACAATCCTCTAAGTTTTGATTTAAGGAGGCTATGATATTCTGAATGAAGCATAGTCATCCCACTGCTTATACATCACACTTTAGAGGGAACACATGGCCCACATTTGATGGCCCTTGCACATGGAAGACAAAGGAAAGGTTCAAGAGCTGTATTTCTGGGCATTACACACTTACAGCCTAATTCCTTTAATAGGTATTTCTCATCGACATCTACAGCCACCATAAATATACAGGGACAAGTGTAGCCCCTAGATGGTAACTAGGCTTGCATGGCTCCAGAACCGTTTGTGTACACGTACAGCTCCCTAAACTAACCGGACATGTGTAGCCTCTCAAATTATATCTGAGTAGGACAGACGTAGATCTGCTCCTGCACATGGAACGCTTCAAGGACCTGTAC
Source organism: Lissotriton vulgaris (assembly GCF_964263255.1). Taxonomy (NCBI): domain Eukaryota; kingdom Metazoa; phylum Chordata; class Amphibia; order Caudata; family Salamandridae; genus Lissotriton; species Lissotriton vulgaris. The sequence goes on from NC_141687.1 coordinate 925,333,099, forward strand.
TGCAGCTTCCAAAGATTACCAGAAGTCTGCTAAAACTTAAGGTAGGACAGATCAGCCTGTTACCTTCTCCCAGTTCACTTGGGTATACAGAAGAAGGTTCGCCAAAGTACATGGTCGCAGACTTATTCACAGAGACGCATAGACTGTTGAACATGGACTACCCCTTACATGTGTAAAACCCAACTCCACTCCACAAAATAGTATTGGGTCTCATGTCCCAGAGGCAGCTGACAAATAGTGGGTGTAAATTGTGCATCCCCGTTTTGCAGCCTGCCTGTAATATTGCTAGATGACATCTCTGCTAATATATTCTGTCACGTTGACCTACCCAAGTTACAACCAAGTAAACCTTTGCAGTAATGCAAAGCTGCGTTATTGGTGCAAGCACGACTTTCAAGCACAATATACATTTGCACTGGAAAGAAAATTCCCTCGTGACACTTTGCATCAATTTGCACAGCTGGAAACATTTAATAAATTTGGGCCGATATGAATTCCCGCTCAGACAGTAGAGGGCAAGAGGTGCATTGATGTTTGGGATAAGGTTGCCGTGTCTGGGTACCTTAGTTATAATCTCCATCTTACAAAGGCAATTCTCACTCTAAAGTGAATATGCTCAATCAGGTATGACCCTGAGAATAGGTGCACTGGAAAATTTAAAAAAGAAGTTACAGCACGCATTAGGTCCAATCTTCACAAAGAGTTATGTCAGCAATAACAGCCCTTCATGTATGAGAACATCACTTTATTTAAAAAACACTTTGGGCCCCCCTTCTCACCTGGCCCAAGGCTCTGGACTCAATGTGCATGTGGAGGTCAGTAGTAACTTCCATGGGCACTATTAGGCACCTTAAAGTCAATAATAGGCCACCATCAGGCAAGCCTTATGCAGAGGCAGCCAAGGGTGGCACCCCCTTGAAACTACAAGAGCCAAGACGCATAGAGCCTCTCCAGATCCTCAATACACCTCAACGGAAGCGCTATGGTTGCATTTGGAGATCCCCTAGGGGTTAGTAGCCTCACAAACACAAAACAGAGGCGGTGCCAAAGCCACCTTGCTGGTATAAGTCTTGCTTTCTTTCTTTTTTTGTAGCTTTTTATAGTGCCAACTTGACCCGAAGGTATCAGATCGCTTTACATGGGCACCAGTTGTGTTACAGACAGACACATTTATTTTGCTAGGTACAGGGAGATTAAGTGATTTGCCCAGAATCACAGGATGTTGAGCGTCCCTGCCGAGAATCCACCCAGTTCCCCAGCTTCGAGGTGGACTGCTCTAGCCTTAAGACCACATCCTTATAATCCACATACGCATCAGCCTGCCCATGTTTAAAGAAACTCCACATTAATTGCCCCAATAAGCTGTTCTCAGTTAGAAGCAATAGACCAATTTATCACTGCAAATAGAACTTCAATCACCTAATTACTGTATGTCTTTTAAAAACGAACAAGCTTTGAGATGATTGCTTTGGTTCAGGTGTGATTTAGAATTTAGGGGCATATTTACAAGAACTGTTGCTACCTAATGCTAACGCTAGTTAGCAGCAGTTTTCTTAACATGGCTGATCACCAAAAACTGGTTGTATGACGGTACCATGCGTACTTTTACAACGCCTACCGTTACAACGCTACTTTTACCACGCAAGTCGTTACAACGACTTGCGTGGAGGGGCGCTGGATAGTAAATTGTTTAATTTACTATTCCAACTCCAGTCCCCGTGGACTCTAGGGAAGGAGTTGGATAGTAAATTAAACTATTTACTATCCTGGAGCGCCCTCCAGCGCAAGTCGTTGTAACGACTTGCGTGGTAAAAGTAGCGTGGTAACAGCAACGCGTTGTAAAAAATGCGTGCTAACCGTTGTATACCCCAAAAACTATCACCCTCTTAGCAATGTATTTACAATACATCGCTACATGGTGATAGTTTCAGGTAGCTGCAGTGAAAACTGCCAGTAACACTAGCGCAAAGGCAATACAGCCCAATGTGACTTTTTTTGTTTCTAGAGGCAACAATAGTCTATAAGTCCACCTTCAATGAAAAATAGGAAATAAAACCAATGGAATGCAGAATGGAGCAGCCAGGGCTAAGTGCAGCACAGATCAACACCCCCCCCCCCCAAAAAAAACAACAGCCAGGATGACCAGCCAAATTCTCATTGGATGAAGTAAATCATGGCTACATCTATGAAAAGAGGCGCATCGCTGTGCCAACCAAGTGATGCATCACTTTTCATTGCGCACTCCTTGCAACACCATGTCATTAAAAACCTTGCAAGCACGAACAGTCCCCGGGGCCCGGAGACCTCACAGGGCCTGCGTCTGGGACCCAGAATAGGATGCGGAGGTGCTATGGAGACGCTGGTCTGTGGCAGTAGACATTGAGGTGCATTGCTGACCTGTGTGAGAAGACCGCCTTGCGCCACTTGGAGCTGTGAAGGATAGAGGTGCTACTAAGCACCAACGTAGGGAGGTCTGCAACACATACTATGATCCACCACTACAACACGGTGCACAGAGGAGATTATCAAAGGTGTGCCGTGCCTCTCTGCCTCACAGGCCATAGGATGTGGTCTTGGCTGGACGCTGTGGAGGGTGAGGCCCCTGAGCTTTACCAAACTTGTATGGCGGGAGATCTGCAACTTTGCGCCTAAGGAGGCCCTGTTGCCACAGCTGCATCTGGAGGTTACCCAGCGGACTTGCCAGTGACTTCTGGACCCCGGCTTGTAAAATCCCCCCTAGCTGAGGCTCCTGCTGGCTGAGTCACAGATTTGGAGAGTGTGCTGCGCATTGAGCCCCAGTGTCAATGTCCAGGTGAGGAAAAGGTGAGACACGTAGTGGGGGATGCCCGGGGGGAGTCAGGTCCAGCCTTAGCGCCTGTTGGTGATGCCCACCAACCCCCTGCAGTACCACCTAATAGCGGGTGCAGTGTGGCGATGCACAGCGGGCGTGCCACTGGTGCGCCGAAGGGAAGCCAAAAGCAAGCCTGTCTGTGTCTGTCTGGCCCTGTACAGTGCCCAACACCAAGGATCCTGCCTCTTGGACACTCCACCCCTACTACGCCAGCACTCTACTCGTGCTCAACCATAGACACCACGCCGCTTGTCATCTAGTATCACCAAAGAATACCCTTGCACCCTGTGCTTGTTGGAACTGAAAACGCACCTTCAGCCACATCAGCGCACCAGGGCCTCTTGCTGCTCAGCCGTAAACAGCACACCATACCAGCTCAACTCCATCTTCCTGATCGTGCAGTCCCTCCACAAATACGCCACAAACAGCTGGGACCTTCTTGACATCACTTATTCAGACATTGCCTACTTTACAGAAACCTGAGCTAACCTCTGCTCCGGATTGGACATGGCCATCGCCATCACCATCGCCATCCCTGATGGCTACTAAATCACCCGCAAGGACCACCCCAACCATCTGGGAGGAGATATTGCCATTGTCTACAAAAGCACAATCCGACTAACCATGCACTCTTATGACCCGTTGGTGACCATGGAACACCTCCACTTCCAGATCTGGGCAAACCGTAACACCATCCTCTGTGGCACCCTCATCTACTGGCCCCCTGAGCAATGGACCACCATTCACGATGCCATTGTAGGGCTCATTGCACCCCAGGCTCTCCCATCCACCAACTACATCCTACTCGGAGACCTCAAGTTCCTTGCAGTGCTGTCCAGAACCTAAACTTCCTGAAATGAGGCCCTATGTGCTTGCACCATTTTTAAGACCAGCTATTTTCTGCGGTTAAAAAACTGCCTCTAGCTACAGTTAGAGTCAGTTTTCTTGGGTTTGCACCATAAAAGAAATTCCTAATAAATATCGCAAACTATGGTTAGTGGCAATTTTTGCACGGGAATGCCTACCTGTGTCTCATTTTTGTTTACTCCCGCTCACAGATGTAGCGGTCTTAGAAGTTCACGTTTTTGCCAGAAAATTCCCACTAACTGAGGTTAGCAGCAACTTGTAAATAAGGCAATTTAAAAAAAGCTGCAGTAATGTCAAAAAATTGACGCTACAGCGGAGTTAACTCCTTGTAAATATGCCCCTTAGATTCTAACAGGCGGTGTCCAGAGAACACTAACATTTTATATTTTTGTTCTATTGTATTTACTTTTTTATACTGATATGGACAAATAGTGATATCTCTCTGCAGCATGGCACAGACCAGTGCAAATGTGAGAATTAATACAGTTGCAAAAAAAAGCAGAGATATAAATAGAAACTTCAAAATCAGTTTTAAATCCCAATAGATCCTTAGTTCACTCGGTTTTTGCTTATAACGCTACAAGCCTTTTTATGAAATGATTTCTTTTACTTTTTGTGCATTAGTCATACAGCAGGGTAGCACGGCATGCCTGGCAAGTGGGGGCACTTTCTTGACATGCATTTTGATATAACAACACTTCATGGTATGTGCATGCCTGTTATGTTTAATGTCTACATGGAGCCCCTAGACAGGATAGTCCATCCCTTTGGTGTGCGTATTGTCACCTACGCAGACGATACCCAACTGGTGGTCTCCTTAGACCACCAGGAGGGATCGTCCAGCACCTTAGGCTCCTGTCTGGAGGCGGTTTCCAGATGGATGCAATCCTCATGTTTAAAACTCAACGGGGAGAAGACAGACGTCATCTTGCTGGGCAATTCCTCTCCCTCGGGTTTTGCATCCTCCTGGCCTCCATGTTTAGGCCCACCCCCCTCGCCCAAACCTCAAATAAAAAGCCTAGGGATTTGGCTTGATACCGACCTGAACTTTTCGGTACAAGCTACGAAGACTGCGGCTACCTGTTTTGGGTTGATGAGGATGCTACGGAGGGTGCTCCCTCTGCTCCCATTTCAGGCAAGGAGGATCCTGATCCAGGCCCTTATACTATCTCGCCTGGATTATGGGAATGTCCTCTATATGGGAGCTCCTGCCTATACCATCCACAGGCTCCAAGTCGCCCAAAACAGTGCAGCCCGTCTACTTTACAACCTTCCCCGTTGGCAGTCAGCGAGGAATGCTTTGAGGGAACTTCACTGGCTTCCTATAGCTGGAAGAATACAATTTAAGGCCATGTGTATTTTACACAAGGCCTTTCATCGCACCGGCCCTGCAATTCTTCAGTCCCTGGTCACTCCCTATGCTCCATCTCGTTCTCTTCGGTCCAGCTCTTCTCAGTTGGCTACTCCCATCAGAGTCAAGAAGGCTCGATGGGGTGGCCGCTCCTTCTCACACACTGCGGCAAGGCTATGGAACACCCTCCCTCTGCCTCTGCGGGAAACTTTAAACCATCTCTCCTTTAGGAAAACTTTAAAAACACACTTGTATACCACATTCTGTTGACCTGCCCTGAGCCCTTGCTAATTGAATTTCTGTCACTAGCGCTACGAGGCCTCCGGGTAGATAGCGCTATACAAGTACTGCTTCATTCATTCATTCATTCACCAGGAGGGGGTACGCAGGGTCTGTAATTATAACTGGCTTGGACTTCTGCTAGCCTCCATTAGTGTCTTCTTGGTCACTTATGGTTTGAAGCCTACTCCATGAATATGGCAGTCTAAGCACACTAAGCTCTCATTTGTTTGTGAGCATTGATATTACCTCTCCAGTATTTATACTCTAAGGGGTGTATTTACAAGCCCACAGCCCCACCGGAGCTGCCCTTTTTTTGATGCTCCCGTGGCGCAGCGCCGCTTTTCATATTTACAAGGTGGCGTTAAGTCACTTTGCGTAGCTTAACAATACCTTGTAAATATGACCCTTTCTGCCTCAGTCCTCTGCAGCAAAGGGGCGTGCAATGGGTGTTTCTGTGGGCCTCCCACTCAACACTCATTGCTTTTTGATGCTATCTCAGATTTACAAGGCTGAGGCAGCGCCAAAAATAAATGCCATGGAATATCCGGCATTAGAATGACGCAAAAAGGAGAAACTATAAATTTCTCTTCGTTTTTTGCTCTTTCCATGTGTGCTGCATTCTGCAGCACAAATAGAAGGTGCAAATAACCATTATTGTTTTTTTATGTACAGGTAGGTGTCCCTTCCTGCACATAAACAATCATCCCTGCAGTGCAGGCACCCTTGTGGCAGTGTGTCACCGTTAACGTGGTTTTTAACTCAATACAGTCACTTCGTGTTTTAATACAAGCTGGTTATGGTCACCTCACTGGGGTCACATAAGTCACCTTTTTGCTATTTCTCAATATTTGCGTAAACATTATAAATATATATTGTGTTGTGTTAGTATGTGTTTTTATTAAGATTTCTGTATTTACAAATAAATAATACTCACTTCTGCTGAAGTGAGCATTCACCAATACATTTTCCGGGCTACTTCCTTAAAAGTATTAGGTAAATACTATAATGTTGAATTTAATTTAGCCATTTATACTGTAGTGCTCTTCTGTTCAGGCTCATGAGAGAGTCATTGCAAAAAATCATATACTTGCAACAGTGATAAACTTTTTCTTGAATGAGTCCCTTGTGAACAGTTGTTCCTAGCTGACAAGGTACAAAATCTGCTAGCGGCTGTTCACCAAAGTGAAGTAATGACCCCCAAACCTAGGATTTTGGCTCCATGAGTGTGGAAGACCTTATGCGTCTTCCTTAAATAGAATGGACAATGTATTGCCCTTACTCTGATGGCCCCTACTCTGTCAGGCTGTTGGAGGAAGCTTTCCAACGACAGAAAGCTGCTGACTTCCAATAGAAAATGAGCATTGCATCTGCCCATTGCTGTAGCGTGAAGAGCCAATCGGAGTTTGTGGATAGTTGTTGCTGTAGATTTGCACTGGTGGTTATCGCGGACTATCCTTGCTGCAGCGCGAAGTGCAGGACTTGCGTTGCTGGTTGCCATAGACAGTCACAGGTGCGAAGAACAGTTGTCCCTAGAGCTTTGCATTAGTGGTCATCACGGGAGCCAGCGTCTTAACTTTATGATTTTCACCTTTTACTGCAGGAGGAGCTTCGATTGCTGCCATCCATGGTTCCCAAGCCAGGATGGTCTGAATCTTGGCCTGGAGGGGCTGCAACTTGCACCCACCGATTGATGACCTATGAAAACCACCACAGATCCTTGCCCTATCTGGCACTTACTCCCCTTGATAGTCAAGCCTGACTTCCGCAGGGCCTGAAACACTTCCTGGAAGTTGAACAGGTGGTCCCCCCATCTGGAGGTAAAGGCAGCAATTTCATCTAGATAGGCAGCATTGAAATCCTCCAACCTAACCAGGTCCAAGTTTGGCCAACCACTAGAAGGTTGCAGAAGCATTCTTTGAACCAAAGTGCATCACTTGAAACTGTAAGTGGCCGTCTAGGGTTGAGAACGTAGACCTCTCCTTAGCTCCCTCAGTTAAGGCAATCTACCAGAACCCTGACGTTAAGTCAAATGTACTCAGGAACCTGGCAGCTCATAACTGGCTAATTAGGTCATCAGCTCATGGGCTGGGGTAAGCCTCAGTCTCAGTGACGGAATTGAGCCCCCTGTAGTCCACACTAAACTTGAGTTCTGGTGTGGTGCCCTGTAGAGCAGCCTTTGGTACCAGAGCCACCGGTTTGGACCACAGGTTGTTGAAGTGTTCAATCACTCTTAACTCTAGCATTTTGGATACCTCATCCTTAATATTGGTCTTCACTTTATCAACCATATTTTGAACTTTGTTTTTGGCAGGCATGCTTCCTGGGAGGTTGCTTCCACCCCTCCTTAACAAGACTCATAAGGGGAAACAACCTTTACAACGAAACTTTTAGAACACACTACCATTACAACAAAACATTTACAACACAACATCCATTACATCGCATGCCATTATAACGCAACCATTACAACGCATGACACTACAACGCATACCACTACAACGCATGTCATTACAACACAGTCATTACAATGCATACCATTACAACGCATACCATTACAACGCATAGTACCCTTACACTATCCAACACTTACCCTACTGTTGCACCTCCTGGAGTTAGAATAGTAATTTTTACCCCTACACTATCCAACACTTACCCTACTGTGGCACCCCATGGAGTTAAAATAGTAATTTTTACCCCTACACTATCCAACACTTACCCTACTGTTGCACCCCCCTGGAGTTAGAATAGTCATCATCATTGATAACTTTATTTCGACCACTAAGGGTCATAAAAGTACATATCATAATAAAAATGAACAATAAAATACTTTTAGTTCATAAGTTAAGTACATAATTCATATATATACACATAATTTACAGTAAAAATTAGTCATAATTAAAAAATGAGAATTAAACCGACTAAATAGTTATCAAATGATTCAGCAATACTGTTGAAAGAATACTGGGATCTGGAGTCATTATAAAAGTTCTATGCTTGATCCACATACTGTTTAAAAAGCGGGACACAGCAAAAACAATCGGTAGGTGGGTATCATATTTAAGTATTCTAAGCGCGAGTTCACATTCACGAAAGCCCAGATTCCTACAAATGGGTTTAATCCACCTCATTCGGGGCAACACATACGCTGGGAAAAAGAAGAATACATGGCTTTCATTTTCTGTTAGAATAGTAATTTTTACCCCTACACTATCCAATACTTACCATACATGCAATGTAATGGTATGCGTTGTAATGGTATGCGTTGTAAAGGTAGTATGTGTTGTAATGGAATGCGTTGTAAAGGTAGTTTTAAAAAATTCGTTGTAATGGCACGCATTGTAATGGAATGCGTTGTAATGGATGTTGCATTGTAAAAAATGCATTGTAAAGGTATGCGTCGAAAAAGTATGCGTTGTAACGTCACACTTCCCTGATAAGTCCATGTAGAGGATGACCAAACAAAAATTCAAAGGAACTGAACTCCACTCCCTTCTGAGGCACTTCCTTTAGACAAAATGTATGCATGGCAAGAGGATAACCCACTTATGCCTCCTGCATTCTGGTAGGCCCATAATCATGTCTTTTTGGGTCTTGTTATTTATTTTAAAAGATTTATATAGCGCCAACATGACCCATGCAGGTATAAGAGTTCTTGACAAATGATCACAGAGAGGAGGCATATAGAACCAATAATAGCATAATCGAGACCAGTACAGAGTCTTCAAACAAACCCATTTGTCTGGGGGGGGGGGGGGTGAGTGGAGAACTTGTAGTTAACCCCACACTCACCCCACATGGACTTCTTGTAGGCAGACATGAAGTTGGTACCTCTATTTAACACAACCTCCTCGGGGGTAGCCCACTCTGGTAAATATCCCCATCAGTGCTCTGGCCACTGTAGACACAGTCCACGACCTTAGGTACTGTGTGGCATGGTCCACTGAGTCCAGAATGAACCTGCTGCTTAGGGCATTCTTGGGGTTCTAGGGCCCAACAATATCAATGCCCACCCTTTCAAATTGTGTTCCTGCTACAGGGAGTGGAAGCCTTCTGCTTTGCCCTTAACTTCCCACTGATCTGGCTGGTGTAAAAAGACCTGTAGAATGCATTTGAGGTTGTCTTCATCCAGGGCCAATAGAAGTGAGTAACTAAACTTGCAAAGATTGTGGCTTGCCCAAGATGTCCTGCACGGGGTAAGTCATGAGCCAGACACACTAGGAAGGCCCTGTAGCACTGGGGAAATACTAACACACAGGTTGCTCCAGGTTCAGGAAACATGGGCTCACTATACAGGAGATCGTTTTCCCAATAGATCAGGTGATAATCAGATGCCTGGGCCTCAGCCTGTTGCCGTAGGCCTTCAAGAGTAGAGGACTATTTCTCTGCCTTGCAGAAAGCTGTGCGGGATGACCCTCTTCAGTCTGCCAATTGGCCAGCTCAGTTAGGTTTTCCAGGGCAGCAATTTCTTCCCCTGTAGGTACCAGAGCTTCACTCTCAGGCTTCTCCTCCCCCAGGCTGTGTAAACTTTAAGGCAGATCTCCCATGCCCTCTGACCTTCTTTTTGGCAGGGAATTGAGACATTGGCCCACACTACAGGTTCTCATGACTTCCTTTTTGGGTTGCCATGGACCGTGTGGTCAGGCACACCCACTCTGGCAATCCTAACTCCTCCAAGTGAGACTGGAGATCCACCTCTTTCCAGATGGTGTGCTTCATGTTATTTGCAAGTGGAAAACTGGACTCATAGTCACCCATAAGGAATCTGAGACCATCCACCCCTATTCAAAGGGAACAAGAGCCACAGGGTAATGGGTCTTGTGGTTGTCAGTTGTGACACCTGGTGGAACATATTGGGGATTACCTGCTCTGAGGATACCGCATGACACCTAACAGTGGTCATGCTGGCTCCTGTGTCTCTCAGAGCCTCCAGCCTCTGCCCATTGATGGTGATCCACTGCCTATACATTTTAGTTGTTGCTAGGCGATTGGGCATGTGGCACGATCTCTCTGTCACCTCAGAATGCTAGGGTAACCTCTGCACTACCCCATGCTAACTGGGGAACTCTCCTGCCTAAGCACAACACGTACCATCCCCAGGGTCTGCTCACCAGTTGGGAGCTTCTGCCTTTTCAGGCAGCTAGGTCCACACTTTGCGTGCCAATAGCTGTAATACGGAAAATACTTAGGGGCAAAATGTCCTGAAGGCTTCTTCCCAGGGAACCATCCCTTCTTTTGGTCAGGATTGGGTTGGATATCATTCGCCTGACAAGTCTTTTGAGGGGCGTGAATAATTAATTCCTATTGAAAGTTTGCATAAGAATTAGTAGCAACAGACGAAATATGTTTAAACAGGCAGTAGCAATAATGTACCAATGCATAACCCAATTGGTGAAATGACCACTATAAAATGGATGCGTGTTTGATGAGTATTGATGGCATTTCAGTATTCCTACCTTTATGTTTACTATTGTGCACTACATGGTAGTGGTAATAACATACATACTCTGACCCATAAGCAAGGAGCGGCTGCTCCGAAACGTGTCCGGCGTTTTCACTGTATGTAACAATAAAGTATTATTCTCACTGAAGGAGTTGGGCTTAGCATTGGTTTCTTTACCGGACAACTAAAAGACAGATAATCGTGGTACGCAACCTCGCAGTGAGCCCGCCACTACATTGTGGCAGGAAATCCACAAAACTACTGGCTTCATGTTTATGGAATTTCTTGCCCGAATAGAGTCATTCGAGACATTTGAAGGTACGTGAAGCTCTAAAGATTGCATGCGATCAACTGAGTCAGAGGACTCCTGCTGTCCGGCAGGTTAATCGGAGCGATTAGAGGAGCCTGTGTTCGTTATAAGCTGAACTAACACAAATTGGCTGGCAGAACCAGCGCAGCTAAACAAATTCAGCCACATTCTAGTATAGTGCGTAAGTAGGCTTGCTAATGCGAGCGGAGGAAGTATTGAATAACTTCTCTCATATGTAGCAGTATGATAGTGAATAGAGAGGCAAAGAGATGTCAAGCAGCAGAGTTGCTGTTTGTACCTATTCTCACAGATGCAATTGAAGGAGACTGGCTAATTGGGAGGGCTACTAATAGATTTCAATCAAAAATAAATTAATGGGACAAACTGTGGAAAGCTGCAAAATCAGAACAGGCCAAGTGGTGGGAGGCAAGATCTCTACGGAAATATGTGGACTGTAAGACGGTCCCCAGGGGTTTAAGAATTTTCATTACCCCCACATTTAATGACCCAGATCCCGACCTGATTTATGAATGGGCTAGCAATAATCACAACTGCTCCACCATTATGTTAAAATTGTTGATAAAATATGCACTGAAAAACACACAGAGGTTGGCATTGGAAATTGAAAAAATGACTAAAATACTGGAAGAAAAGTGTACGGATGATGAATTACATTTGTAAATGAACAAATTAAACACAAGATTGGATAAAGCTGAGGAAGAAATCAAGATGAAAAAACAACGTAAATTTCATAGGGACCAAATAGACTGTGAAAAGGGAAAGAATTTCACATTTGGAAGACAATTTGATCATCTGAGAGAAACAAATCAGGACAAACTGGAGATAACTCATCTGGTGGAGAAAAGTAATGAAAGCACTAGTAGACCTGAAGCTGGAACTGAGGCATATTAAGAGAGTGCAGTGAAAGAAAAGCAAGCGAAAGTGACACCTCTGTTCAATCAGCACAGTCTGGAGTAAAATCCAAAAGTTTAAAAGAATTCGATCTAATGGCAAAAGGGAAACAAAGATTGGGAAATCTGGGACCCCAAGAACACAAAGGTTGGGAACAAGGACAAGGCGCCAGAGGAGACAACATGCAGGGTGCAACAAAACAAGGATATTTAGATGGCTACATGGGAATGACTACAAGAGGAAAATCAGCAACAAAATGAAGAACGCTATGACTGTCTTAAATTTATCTGATTTTAGATTTTTTTGAATGTCAGATTGATATTTTATCTATGAGCCTGTCATTCTGTCCAACTATTAGATTTAATTACACTCCTAATTGGATTGATTTATTGCAGGTCACTAGAAAACTTACATTAACAACGTGGTATGTATATAAAACAGGAGTTTAATTAAGTGGTATGGAATCCAATCTCATAATTGAAGATGTAGATCTTTTACATACGATGAGAACATTGGAGGGAGGTAAAGGATGGATTTTTAATCCAATGTTAAGTTTGGTTAGAGAGGATTTGGAAATTGTTCGGGCTGCTAGAAGTGGTTTTAGACCAAAATCTATGTTTGTTCCTCAAATACATAATGATGCAAATAAGGTGTTGGAAAAAGGTGTAAAAAATGAATTAAAAAATTGTATAAGAGCAAAAAAATCAAACAGAGCAATCTAACTGTAGAACAACAAAAGTGGATAAGAGAACTACAAGAGAATAAAACAATAGTGATAAAGAAATCTGACAAAGGTTAAAATGTGGTTGTCTGGCACTTGAAAATGTATCTCAAAGAGGGCATGTGGCAACTAGATGATGTAAGTAACTATCCGAAAACAGATCGAACTAGCTATAACATGAACAATGAAAGATTTTGGGCAAATTTGAATGAATGAAAGAACAGAGGTTTAATATCTAATGAGGAACACACATTTTTAAACTGTGAATATCCAAAATTAACAGCAATGTATATGCTGCCTAAGATACACAAGAACAAAGAAGATCCGTCAGAGACCTATTGGCTCATCCATGGGCAGCATGCATGAGAACACTTACAAGTACATAGATTATGTTTTAAGACCTTTTGTGCAATTGCTTCCGTCCTATGTCAGAGACACGGGTGATTTCTTACGACTTATTGGCGGCATAGTATTGTAAAAGGATCTGGTGTTGATTTCTTGATTTTATTTGTGCAATTTATATAGCACGCAAATACCCTGGAGTGTCTCGGCGCTGTGATGAAATTAGATGTAAACAGCCTATACACCTGTATACCCCATGATTTAGGCATGAAGGTATGCCACCATTTTCTAAGAGAACGATCTGTGTCATATTTGTTACATACTGAAATGTTGATGGACATGATGTATACTTGTCTGACTAACAATTTTTTCATATTCAATCATCAAATTTACCAGCAAACTCAGGGAACTGAAATGGGAACCTGCTTCGCCCCCAGTTACGCTGGTTTGTACATTGGGCTGGTGGGAGGAGCAGGTGGCCAATAACATCAAGGCCTTTGACCCGCATGTTGTCCTCTGGGTAAGATATATTAGCGATATATTTTGCATTTGGAGAGGAAGGGAAACTGATGCTATTGACTTTGTAGAAAACCTTAATAGAAATTAATTGAATCTGAAATTTACAAGTGAAGTACACCTAAAGGAGACTGAATTTTTGGATGTAAAAATTAGGGTGATGCATAACAGACTGAAAAGTATGCTATATCGTAAGCAAACAGTAGCTTACAGTTTATTGCATGTGGATAGTTGTCACCCCAAAAATCTAATTAACAGCGTACCATATGAGGAGCTTCTCAGGACCCGCAGGAACTGTAGCTCAGATAAAACATTTCAGGAGGAAATGATTGCGGTGAAAGGGAGATTTAAGGAAAGAGGTTATTCGGAAAATATAATAGATCAAGCCCTAAATAAGGTAAAAATAGTGAAAAGAGAATATTTGTTGAATGTAAAAATTAAAGATGAGGAGGAGGAACCAATTAGCTTCATTACAACCTTCTGTAATTAGGCATGGGAAGTTAAAAGATGCCTCAAGAAATTCTGGCAGTTTCTAGGAACCGATGATACATTGAAAAAATATAGGTGATAATCGCAAAGTCACATTTAGGAAATGTACATCACTTAATGACATTTTGAGCTCCAGTACAATACAATGTATAGGAAAACCTCATCAAATAAAAGGTTTTTACATCTGCGGTGAGTGTAAGGAATGTAAATCTAGCACTAGCTGCAAACTAGTGGAACTATCTAAACAGTTGAAACCGTTTGCTATAAATGAACATCTTACATTCAATTCAGACTTTTGCGTTTACGCATTAATGTACCAATGTTCTCTGGTTTATATAGGGAGCACTATTCAGAAAGTCAAGAAAAAATATGGGAGCACCTGAGAGCATTCACAAGGGAGGATAAGCAGTATCCTGTTGTTAGACATTTTAAAGAATTTCATAACGAAGATTCTAGACTTTTGAAATATTGTGCCATAGATAAAATTCAGATCTCTGAGAGCGAGGTAAACAGAGTTAGGGATTTGAGACGTCTGAAATCAAGATTGATTATAAAATATGAAACAATGCGTCCGATTGGATTGAATAATGATGAAGAACTGTCTGTCCACCTTGGCTAATATCACAATTTGATGTGACTGTATCTGGAAAGCAGTATTTAATTACGTGTCTCTTTGTTTCTCATGATGTATAAGTTTGTTGATTTTAATGGTAATAGCGGAACCTTATGTTATCATGCACATTTTGTTATCTTGTAGGAAACTTGACCATCAACATGTTAGGAAGAGGAGGCACAAAAAGGCTAAAATATCTGTGTTAGAAGCTGAGTTTCTTAGGGGCCAGATGTAGGTAATCCCAGATTACCGATTCTTAAATACCCAATCATACAGATTCGGTATTTAAGAACAAGCAAATGGGGTGTAGGTAAATTTTCGGAAAAAATTACCGATTTGGTAAGTTTCGGCAATTACCGAATCGATATTTACTGAATTAGTAATTGCCATTCATTCCTATGGGCCTGGAGGCCCATAGGAATGAATGTCAATTACCGAATTGGTAAATACCGATTCGGTAATTGTGGGAAACATTGAAGGGTGGCAGGGTATTACTTTGACACCCTGTTGGACCCTTCAATTGTGTATGGGTGCACATGTTGCAGACATGCAACATGGCACTGTTGGAAAAGCAAAAAAAATGATTTTTCAAGGGTTTTCATTATTTACCACCAACTTCTAGTTGGTGGTAAATAACGAATCCTTAACTGAGGAATGCACTAACTTGAGTGCTTCCTACGTCCTGGATTCGGTATTTTACTGAATCGGTATGTTAAGAAATCGGTATTTTACGGAATCCTTAAATTACCGATTCGGTAAAATACCGAATCCTTAAAAAATGCAACCTACATCTGGAAAGCCAATACCGGTCGGTAACGGCCGAAATTCGATAATTTCGGCTGTTACCGACCGGTATTGGGCGACCTACATCTGGCCCTTAATGTTTGAACTACAATGTACTTTTAAGTGCCCACTTGGGCAGAATTGAGATTGGCCAAAGGAACATTATATAAGAGATTGAGTGGCCCACTGGGGCAGAATTGTAATGTGTAACACATTTATTTGTGTCTTTTGTAAAGCGCTCAGCTACCCCAACGGGGTGTCCCGGCGATGGTAGATTAACAGTCTCAAAGGGGAATCAGAGAGAGGCGGTTACTGGCAAAAAGGAAAAGTTTTCAGGGCGTGACGGAACTCAGATTCAATCTTGCTCATGCGTAATTTGAGGGGCAGTTTATTCCATCGCTGGGCGGCAACTAATTCAAATGTTCTTCCTCCAGAACGAGATTTTTTTAAATCTAAGCGTGCCCAGTAGATTTTTAGAGTTTAAACGGAGAGAGCGGGATTGATCTGAGATGAGCAGATCCGTTACCCAGGGTGGAGCGGTAGGCTAGTGTTATAGCTTTAAACTCAATATGTTTGCTTATGGGTAGCCAGTGCAGTTCCCGAAGGTAAGGGGATATATGCTGTCTACGTGAAAAGCACCCTATAAGGCGGGCTGCAGCATTTTGAACAGTTTGAAGTTTGTGGCAGAGGCCCGTGGATAAACCTAAATAAAGTCCATTCGCGTAGTCCAAATGGGAGATGATCAGCGCGTGGACTATTGTCTTTCAATTGTCACATGGTAGATAATTGATGAGTTTTTTGAGGATTTTAATCTAGGAGAAACAAGCAGCCGAGACTGATTGAACTTGACAGTTCAGTGACAGCTGTTGGTCCCAGCGTACTCCAAGGTTCCTAACTGAATCTTTGGGGGAGGGAGCATGGCTCAGGTCTACTGGCCACCAGATGTTTGGGTCCAGAGGGGAAGGCTGATTGAAGAAAAGCACTTCAGTTTTAGTTGCGTTCAATCTCAATGAGTTAATATCCATCCAGTGAGCGATGTCTCTGAGGCAAGATTTAAGGGGGTCGAAGGTAGAAGTGGAGTGGTTGTCAAAGGTAAAAAGCAGCTGAATATCATCGGCGTAGGAGGTGGTTTTAATGCCGGTGTTGGAAATCATATCAGCAAGCGGAGAAAAGTAAACATTAAAAAGTAGGGGGCTCAGAGAGGACCTTTGGGGGACACCCCATTTCAGTGACTTTGAAGTGGAGGTGGACCAATTGTGTACGATTAGACGAAAAAGAACTAATCCATTTGAGGACATTGCCCTGGATTCCCATGGCCTTCAGACGATCCAGTAAGTGATCCAGTAAGATTGGGTGGGAGACGGTGTCAAATGCTGCTGATAAATCCAGCAGCACCAACACCGCCCGGGATCCTCGGTCTAGAGCCCATCGAACCGAGTCAGCAATCTCTATCAGGGCAGACTCAGTACTATATCCTTTACGGAAGACATGTTGAGATTCGTAAAAAAAAGCCGTGGGTCTCGATAAAATTGCCGATTTGCTGATGAGCAAGCTGTTTGAGCATTTTGACTGGGGCCGGGAGCAGGGATATTGGTCAATAGTTAGCTGGATTAACACATAGACAATATGGTGGAAGGATTTGGCACTGTAAAGAATTGATCGGATCAGATTGTGTGGTCAATGTAATATTGAGTCATACATAATGTATTTAGCTGTATTTTTTGTAACACCTTGAAAAATAAATTCTATTGAAAATGTGCATAAGAATTAGTTGCAACAGACAAAATATGTTTAACCCCTTGCATGCTGCACACATTTTCGTGCTATGTGGGGGATTTGAATAGTGGGCGGGATTTGGATGGCCCCGACTGTCCTCTGCACACATCCACCATGAAGTTGGACGGCTGGGGGCCGTCCGTAGCATGCAAGGGGTTAAACAGAGAGTAGCAATAATGTACCAATGAATAACCCAATTGGTGAAATTACCATTATAAAATGGATGCAGTTTTTGCTGAGTATTGATGGCATTTCAGTAGTCCTACATTTATATTTACTATTGTGCACTATGTGGTAGTGGTGATAACAAACATACTCTGACCTGCTTGTTTCTAGTCCAGGAAGGACCCGGCTTGGCAGTTGGAGCTGGACTGTTCCCATGAAGAACAAGGTAAAGATTGATTTGCATATGGCTGGGTCCAAACTAGGGTGGCGTAATAGGCAAAAGAACAACAGATTTAACCCAGATTTCCTGATTGGGGTGAAAGTGGGATACATTCAGAATTCCGGCCATCATTTGTTGCCGCAGCACTCATCTTGAAACCTAGCATGCTAGGTGAGAGTCCCTTCCTCTCCGCCCTAGTAGTAAAACAGAAAAACAGGTATCACGTAATGCAGATAAATGCTGTACATAACAAATACATATCAAATTCAAACTAAAACAGATCTACATCATTCCAATTGAGCATATAACTCTTCATCCGAGTTAAGACTGTAGAGATTTTTTTAACTCAGCTCAATGATAAGATTTGATTCACGTTTCTTTATTGTTGCTGTCCTGTCTCCACCCCTGGGATCCAATCTAACATGCCACAAGGTAATTAATGCTTGTTGTGATTTGTAATGGCCCTGGTGTGCTCTAAGATACTTGTATAGTGCTGTCCCCATACCGGAGGTCTCAGGGATGCTGAAGAACGTACTCAAAAAAAGTTTGCTGCAAGTGATAAATTGTGTTATGTGTCTACGTCTAGTGGTGTAGGTGATGAAATAGTATTTGCAGTTACTGGAATGTTTGCAAGTTTGCACTTCCCACAGGTATAACAACCAGTGAGCTGGCGCCCCAATTTGCTATGTGGGCCTCTTCCAATACCCCTCAGTCTTGAATAGCATGTCTCTGAGAGATCTGTTTCTGCCATATGTGATGCTGGGTGTATTGCTGATTGCCTCCCAAATTACAGAGTCATATCTCAGGAGATCCAATTTCTTTGCTAAAATACCACTTAGGGTCCCGATTTACTGTTAAATATGGTGATTATTCAGGTGGGGGTATCTTCGCTGGACTCATTGTTCTTACTATTGGGCACAAAAAAGTTATCACTCCTAGACTTTGTGGTAGCTCTTCAGATATCCTTATCTAAAACCCATTTGGGATAACACTGTTGGGTACAACGTTGCATCACGGCTTTCTTGCTCAATCAAACAAGTGGACTTGTCACTGCAGTTTCTTTTAGCAAACACTAGCTCACCGTATGGGATGCTCCACTTCAGCTGACTAGGGTGGCTGCTTAAGCCACGGAGCAAACTGTTGCCTGCCGCGAGTTTTCTGTGTGATTTGGAGGTGATAGTGTTCTGCGTTATGCAAACCTCAACGGCCAGGAATATGATGTGCCCCCTGCTCATATTGGAAAAAAAATTCTAAATTCAAGTTATTGTCATTCAGATGAGTCACAAAGATAGCCGCATCAAACTCACTGCCGTGCAAAATTAAAAAAAGGTCATTAACAAACCTGACCCAAAAGATTATCTTATCCTTGTCCCCACTTAATTTGGTTGCAATAAAGCACTCTGTTTGATTTCAATACTTTTTTGCAGCATCGTGTCAACCGGCCACCGCAGCTTCACTATCAGGCGCTGCACTTTATCTCATTTATAGATACCGAGCGCACAAGACTTGTCAGTTTTATTGCATGTACACACCCTTTGTAGTAACCATTACAGTGCCAAGACAAATGATTGTGAATATATTTTATGACTACAAACATGCCAATACCTGATTGTGCCAAACTCTGTCCATATCATTCTAGGTGCTATGTCTTCGTGTGAATTATGTTGGGAACCATTATTTCATGTTTACACACCCTTTGAAATTAGTAGTGGCTCCTCGAGGTAGTGCTGCGGGCAGTGAGCCTGGGTGGGGCGGGGTGGGGGAGGGGAAGGATGGAGGGTAGTAAACTCCAGCATACGGCCCAACGGAGGTAAGTAAAGAAATACATAAATAAAACGAATTACTTTGCACACGCTGCATCGCTATTTGGCATTGCAGCGTTCGCAAAGTAATTTGTTTTATTTCTTTACTTACCTCCGTTCGGCCGTATGCCGAAGTTTACTACCCCCCACCACACCTAACTGCCCACAGCACTCCCTCGAGGAGCCGCTATTGTTTGAAATAAGTTTATGTGCCAACTTTTTTGCCATTACCTGTACACTGCCCTGGATCCATGCACACCAGCGGCTTTGCTTGCCTGATGCATGTGTTTACAATATTGATTATGCAGACCTCTGTATTTGTATACAACAATATATATCAGTAATATATTGCATTTCAGAATGTGACGGTAAAGCCCAATGTTAATACAGCATCATTCCTTTCGCTTTTGTGCACTCTAAGATGACTGACACCTTTACTTTCTTGGCTTCTATATACTACAATGCCAGTCCTCTATTTATATTTTCTTTTATTTATCAAGCATTAGTTGTATGTATATATGTGGCTGGTTTCACTGACCCCCATGTGTGGAGCCGGTACACGTTGCAAGGGCTGGAACACCTTAATTAAGTCCTTGGATTTCTCAACCCGAGTGCACATGATTAATTTTGTGGGGAGTTTGTACTGCGATTACAAGTCAGGTTGCGGTATAGCATTTTAGGACCCTAGTGTAATTTTCCCGATTCATGCCCTTATATAGGTATAAATCACCTTGTCCTAATATAGGCATAGAAACCATAGCCATATTTAGACATAACCGATCCAGTCCAAATACGGCATGGCTACTTCCTCAAGTTCCGAAAAGCCACAATGATTTCTTGGATAACTCGGCTTCAGCAGTTAGGGACTTCCCCTTGCTTGAGTATTGATTTGTCCAAGAACTCCTGGAGTTTTCAAAGAACTGCGACTCTTTGATTACGTTATTTTGTCCACCTTCATGTCAAACTTGGCACTTTCAAGGTATAAATATGCCCACACTTGCTATAGCAAACACACAGTGGTTTGGAGCAGTTTGACTATCTACTTGCCCGATGCAGCTCGCTACAGCAAGTGCCGAAGGAAGCCGACCCTCCAGCAGACGCACTGAGAGAGACGTTGTCTTTTCTCCTGCAGAGAAATCCAGCTCCAGTGTTTCCAAGCTACCCTTGCGGGTTGTTGGGAAATTGAGTCCCGAGACCAGCCTTCTCCGTTCTAAACTAAGGTACGGAGCTGACTAGACCCATAGAGAAATCTTGGCTAGATTCTTGGCAAAAGATTATTAAACTTATGCTACCCCTCACTTACTTCTTCCCTCGCACTAGACTTAGTTAGGTACATCGGGATAGGCGTATTTTAGAAGCACCAGTTGAGTACTTTTTAGTCTTTATTTATTTATGTATGTATTTTATTGCTTAGAAACCATACCATGCTTTTACAGTATTATTTTATAATACTCTTCTTGCTGCACGCATTATACTGTACAGCCAGTATTACGATTGTAGCAGTTCATTTCTTCTGCATGAGAAAGAAGACTGTTCAATAAATACTTTTATTGAAAACGCCCGTCTCTCTATTTCTCTGTACCTCTGGGGAAACGAAGCTTGCACGAATGACTGAGTAAAATATCTATTGTTTCCATGACTCTGACAATACTTTTTATCTTGGGGAAACAAAGTTGTCATGTTTATACGGTTGTCAGAAACGAATCCCTTTTTGTGTATTCGAAAAAGTTTCTAGTGACCTCTGAGCTAGCTGGTACTCACAATTAAGTTCAATATATTCAATAGAGACCTAGTAGACATAAGTCCTAGGTCACATCTATAAGATATATTATTCCAATGCGCAGAGCCTATTGGGAATATAGGAACTACACTACATGGCGCCCAACGTGGGGCACTAATTTAACGCTAGATATTATAGAGTAACCCAGTCGTGCTTTTCACAGAGACCCCTTTTTCCCGTAAAATACTCCAATAGACGTCTGGAGTGGGTTAAAGGATAAAATCCGCCATAACTGAGTAGGACGAAAATCCTATGTATTCGTTTTTGGTTTGTTCAACGTTGATGGATACAGTATTCCAAAATATTTAGCACCTTATCTTTGTTTCCTTGAAACTTGCTCTGCAAACTTTCAGTCAACAAAATGTCGGATAGTGACGAAGAAAACGGTTGAGATGCATTAAATGCAAAACAACCGGGTTTAAACCTTACAGGTTTCCAAGAAACCGATGCAGATGATATAATCATCCCGGAAAATGTATGGAAAACCATCGCTATAAAGCTTATACAAAATGGCCTATCATCGAGAGGTGGTAGGGTAATATTTGTCATAGAGGCACATGAAAATCGGCAGACAGAGGTATTCTATTCATGGATTATCTTCCCTGAAGCAAATCCAAGAACACATGTGTTCCACTTCTACAAGATAGAGGAACCTCCAGTGGAATACATTCCTTTCAAGGACATTGAAATTCCACTAACTTACCATGAGCATCAGCTCTGGTTTAAAGGCACCCTACAACATCAGAATCACATTACCAGGCTCGGTCCACTAGGTACTAGCCAGGTATACACCACATCCTGACACTGAAAGAATTACAGATGAAAAACTATTAGCTCAGCTAAAACAATTAATTAAAATACACAGACAATTGGTTCAATATGTCATGTGGACTCTAACACTCCAACCTCCTATAAGGATTCCACAGCACACCCCTCATCAGGGGAACACAAATAAAATTACACCACAGACCATACAATCGGTCATTGGTAAATTACCTACAAAAAGGGAACAAATTCCATTCTGGTTAGCTCAAACAATTAATCAAATCGAGGCGGTATTTCCAGATAGTGCACCTCATGAGAAACACAGGATTCTAACAATCTGTTTACCAATGGGGATCGCACCACACCTGGAGGACTGTGACACTTGGGGTACAGTCTTTGCTGCAAATTACACAAAAACACATGGTGTTCCGTCCATGGCGGTAATACCAGACGTCCTGAAACAGATTCAAAATGAATACGAGGTGGAGCCTGCTTTACATCTGGGTATGAAATTACTCAAAGATTTCAAACAGGTCTCAGCTATAATATTAGCTAATATTAAAGGTGAAGCAGCATTCGTGGCGATCCGCCAAAAACGAAAAGAACTTGATGTAACCGAGCAACTGTATGAATTGGCAAGAATAATAGAAAAATCCTATGATGAACTAGGTAGAGATAGCTTGGGTGGAAAACCAGTAAAGCCCAAACTAACAGAAAATCCTGAAAAAGTTTTTATTAAAAACACACTCCCTGCTCCTAAAAAGAAGTGGGAAAATACTAGACAGACACTTCCTAAAGACAAACGTTCTCAATCTAGAGGTAGGACTCCTCAAAAGGAGCCCTCTGAAAAGAGGTATAACCTCAGAAACAGGGATAATTTGAGAAAACCTGATAGATATCAAGATACTGATACTCTCGTACCTTTCAGACTTCCTCACAGAAATCAGAAAGAAGAGGATGATCAGAATACAAGGAAGAACGTGTGAAGTCCAAAGATGATCAACACGTTCCAAAAAAATTAGAAAACTCAATTCACCAAAAAGAAGGTAGCAAGTCTAAAAATCAGACATGCCGAGGATCTTGAGGACATAACTCAAGAACGGGGAGTGGGCCCAGTCAATGCTGGACAGCGCAGCAGAAGTTAGCATAGTTCGCAAGATCCTGAAGGATCATCTGGAGACAGTGGACCTGAATGAATACATTCAAGTTGAAACTGCCGATATCATTGTTAGCGTACCCCATAAGTTATATGATGTAACACTCGGGATAGAGGGGGACATAACCAGAAAAATAAGAGCACTCTTTTGGGAAAACTATCTAAGGGTTATAACATCCTTCTGGCTGAATAAGACTGGCCACCTGAATTTGTCAGGGAGTGCCCACATTGCGAAGAGATCATTATGCCAGCCTTCTCAAATCATATGCCTATTCATATAAACTACACCTATGCCAGAAAATGGGCTGTGGCCCAGGCTCCAGCATTATATATAAATCATGTAGGATGGGATGAGGACTTTCTTCACCATAAGATCCAGTTAAAAAACCAATCTACTGCTCAGAGGCAGTATCCAGTTAAGCAAGAAGCTAAAAAACAGGTCAGGGAGATCTTAGATCAACTTGAATATCAACGGGTGATTGAAACATGCACCTCGTCCATGAACAATCCTTTGTTTCCTGTCTCCAAGTTAGACAATACATATTGTCTAGTTTTGGACAACATACATTTAAATTCTTGTTGCAAAATCTTTGCAGTACAAAATGCACACAGTGCAGCACTGATGAATAGCATTGTGCGCAAAAAATATAAAACAAAATATTGTTGATTATATTAGATATTTCTAATGGTTTCTTCTGTCAAAACATTGCACCAGAAAACAGGTACGTGACCGCTTTCTCAATAATGGGGACACAGCGTCACTTCTGTCGTCTCCCCCAGGGATTCAAGAATAGTCTAGGGTTATTTTCAGCCAGAGTAACAGAGTTACTACAAACGTATGATGATGAGGCATTATCTTATGTCGATGACATCTATCTAACAGTTGATGACTTAGACAGGCACTTGAACAGGGTGAACACCATAATAGTTGGATTCGCCTCTGAAGGGTACAAATTCAACTTTAAAAAATCAAGAATTGCCCATCTCAACGTCCTATTCTTAGGATACGAACGATCAAGTGAAGGCAAAAGCCTGGCAGCAAACGTTTTAGAGAAATGTGCGCTGCTCCAACCTCCAAAAACGCTGAAAAACTTACAGTCAATTCTAGGATTCCTGATTTTTGGAAGAACTTACATTCTAAATTACGCAGAAAGGGTTAAACCTCTCTACGAACTAATCAAACCTGATTTCAAACCTACTAATTGGATTCAAATACACAAAAAAAAAAACTTTGCGTTTAGTGCAAACAGACATGTTAGCAACAACCCATTTACAGACATGCATAAACGTATGCAACCTTGTAATCTGAATCATCCCAGGGAGATGCGGATTCACAAACTTAACCTTTCATTAATGTGAAAAGGTGCCAATAGCATATAATTCGCACATGTACACACAAGCTGAAATGAAATTCACTTTAACAGAAAAAATTCTGACAGCTGTTCAAACTGCAGTAGCAAAAGAGAGAGCTCTCGCACAGGGAAAACGCATAAAGGTCGTTACTCCTGTACCTGCCTTAGAGGCAGTGTCAAAAGCAAGCATTCCGAATGCAAAGGCTTTACATCCAAGATGGATACAATGGGTTAACTCTCTTGCTGCAACAGACGTTGAATACGTTTTTGACCCCTACTTGAAAACTCAAGAATTTCTACAATACGAACAAGAATGTTCTATGCCTACTGAGATTCTGCCTCTAGAACATTACAGATGTATAATTTATACAGACGGATCAGCTCAGCCCGCAATTGGGGGTAAACAAGCTTATAGTGCTGCGTGTGCGATTGTTAAAGGTCAAAAGCGCGATGGTAAATTCCGACCTATGGTCACAAAACTCAATCTCTGTGAGATTGTACAGCTCACCAAACTGAACTACAGGCATTCAAAATGGCGCTTTAGAATACCGATCGCGAATTCCCCACACTCATAGTGTGCGATTCGTATTACTGCGTTCAATCTTTAAACAAATACTTGCAGAACTGGGTTCAAAATGGTTTCAAAGATGCAAAAGGAGGCACAATCAAGCATAAATTGCTTTGGGAACAAGTAGTTCTATTGCAGAAAGAACTACAAAAGACTCATGTGATCCATCAGCGTGATGCCGTTCACGTTGCAGGGAATTCATTGGCTGATGAAGCCGCAAAGGCAGCTGTGCAAATGGCTTCTGTAGCTGCCATCACTCCTTCAAAAATAAAAATAGACTGCAAAATAATACAAGCTATCACTGCTTCAATAAAAGACAATGGTAAAACACTTCCAAAAGGCTTTACACTTAAGTACTCATATATAACTAATGCAAATAATGTTCCTTTTGCTCAAATCCCTGGAGTGGGGGGATAGAGTAATTCCAAACATGGAACATAGATTAGGACTACTTTTAGCAGCACATGAAGGACTTGCCTCTGCACATTCAGGTGTTTCCGCCACAGTGTCATTATTAAAGCAAAGATACTGGTGGCCGCGTATGAGGAAAGAGACCCGAAACTAATGTTTTGGAATGTGAAATCTGCCAGAAAATGAAAGTCTCAACAGTGAAACGCCCAGTGCAGACGCCCCTTTTAATTTCAGATAAACCATTAGCATGTGTTTACCTGGACCACTGTGGTCCCTTACAAAGGGATGGTAACTATAAATATATAATGGTTGCAGTGGATTCATGCTCAAGATTCATTTGGATGTGGCCTCAGCGCTCGGCTGACGCCCAAACTGTTATAAAAGATTTGTGAGTCTTTATCGGCACAAACGCAATCGGCACGCTACAGGCTGACCAGGGTCCTGCGTTTAGCTCTCGAGCTTACAAGGTGGCCATGGCCAATCTGGGCATTGCATTGCGGTACTCAAGTCAATTCCATCCTGAGGAAAATTTGGCAGTGGAAAGAAAAAAACGTGACATAAAGCAATATATACCAGCTAGAGTATTAGGCTCGGGTGACGGGTTGGTCAAACATCTAATAAGTGTCCAATGTAGTCTTAATAATCTGCCAAGAAATTCTCTGGGTGGAATCACTCCATATGAAATCCTTTTTGGTACAAGAATGATTGTCGAATACCTCGATTGTCATACTTCAGTGGTGGAACAAAATCCCTTTGATATCAAAGACCATTTGGCTGTTTTGCAGGACTTGAATGAAACAAGAAGTCTAAGCAACACATTACAGAAGCCAGCGATGACTGAAGAAAAACCACCTGTCACAGCAAGGCCTGTCTGGATTCCAAAGATTGGGGATCTAGTCAGAGAAAAAATTGTGGATAAGAAGGAATTTTGGCCTTCTTACAGAAAACCAGTACCTGTTTTGGCAATCCCTGGATCAAGAACAGTGTTACTGCCGCCCCTTGCTGGAAGAAAGGAGAATCAATTTGTATCAATTGACCTGGTAAAACCACATCATGTGGCCGATAATAATTAGTAGGCCACATGATGCGGACTCCAAAGGTGTAGCAGAAGACCAAATCTTGCTACTATCCAAGAGGTTCAAACTGAGAGACTCATCACCTTTGAAGAATCTGCAGTAAGAAAAGAAGGACTATGTAACAAAGCCATGGAACTTGTGCCTCTTGAAACCCAAATAACAGTTCACCAAGAAACTCCCTTCTACAATGATGTAGCATCTGACTATACTAATATGGCAAGGGACCAAGCAGCTCCAGCGATTTCAAATAATCCGGAAGCAATACCAACAATTGACACAACTGCCTCTGGCTATTTCATCAATTTTTATACATTTTCTGAGAATCCCAGTGAGTCCGAAACAACGCCAGCAAGTAAAACTCTCAGGGAACAAGCAACAGAACTTTGTCACCAGCTTGCGAATACATATCTGGTTTCACCATGCGTTGAATTTTGGATGGAGTACTTTTCCTCCTACTATGGCTCATTCTCGTTTTAAGTTTGGGAAAGCTGATAGATGGAAAATATAGTAAAATGGACACAGCAAGAAAGAACATCAACTTGCTCCTGAAGCCACACAAATCTTCTCACCGTGAACAAAGAGACCTGTCAACAGTGAACATCACAGCCATTCCTATACCTGGTGGTATAGCATGGGACAGAACTGATTATGAAATGTATTTATGGTCCGGTAGAGCTGTTGAAGATTCCACATCAATTTAAGGTTTCCTTGAGTGACTTTGTTTCAGCCAGAACATTTTCTGATGATTGGGACTTTGAGACTATTAATAACATGATGGCAGACTTAGAAATGTCAGCAATACATGAATACTTAGAAGGTTCATCAGATTATGAACAAATGTATTGTTTTAATCATTATGGTCATCATTATTTGCACAAATCTGCAAACCCTAGAAATGTTTTTACTTATAATCAATGGGAACATTGTTTGACGCCACCAAAGGTTAGCTCAAAAACATTTTATGAACATTTTTCATACTTCTCAGGTTTTAATGTCAAGAATCCAGAAACATTTTACTTTAAAAATGTAAATAAGACAGGAATGAAAAGTATGTTGACTAATACTAAACAAATTTTTTCTGCGGCCTTATATGCTCAATTGTCCACATTAGGTTTTGACTTTTGGAAGGACAACATTGAGACAAAAACTGTCTGGGGCACAAAAGACTGGCAGGTGCAAGGTTTAGAAGCCTTATTCAGAGCCTGCACCATCCCAAAACAAATAATGTTCTTAAATGAAACTGTTCAACAGACATCTTGTCTTGGCCTAGCCAAGATAAAAGACTTAAACAAACCGTCCATACCTAAGCCCACACCTGATAATAATGGCACTAAAGATGAGGAGATAGATGTAAAATATATTTTACAACAAAACAGAACTAATCCTGATTGGAAAAATGGATAATCTGGCCCGCAGACACGAATAACTGTCAAAATAGATTCCTGAACAAGACACAAGGGTTTACAGTAACTAGGCCAGATCCAAGATATGTCCGGAGACAACATCCAGGGATAATAACAACATACAGTGTAGGAAAACAGTACCTTGAGTGGCTACAAAGATCCGCACTCCCAGATATAAAACAACACTTAACTTTACTGAAAGATGGCGTTGATTTAAGAAATTTCTTACAAGGACCTCATAAACCACGTCGTAAATGTTTCATATACGCCGGTATATACGCTGCTTATAATGAAGCATGGAAAGTCACGCAAATGGAAACGGCACAACGAATACGAGAAATTGATCGTATTAATTTAGGGAAAGCTCTCTCTGTAGTTGACAATGGGGTAACAACTCTGTTATCCAGAATTTATTCTTTGGACAGCATTGTATCCTCTGCCATAGACATAATGGAACAGGACCTGCTCATGTTACAATATGGACAGTCTCAACTGCGTTCTAAAATGCTGCTAGGCTGGTCATTACAAAACCTTCGTTCAGGCTATGTGCCTTGGCGTCTAATCAACACCACGTCATTGTTTATTGGATTTAACCTTACAGATAAACAAATCTCTTTGGCACAGAGGGGAGCAGACTATACAGTGCTGCGCATAAAAAAACTGGAAAGATTAACATTAACTGTTTCTGAGAAACCAGCAGTGGAATGGATAATATATGGCACCATCACGATACCAGTGAAGTTTTTCCAGTTTCAGTATTGCTTAAAACACATACCAGCAGGCCTGTATGAAAGGTTGGGTAAATAATACATAAAGTCGACCTGGGATATACCATACACACACAAATGTTGGAGTGGGAGAAAGGAGGTATTTCTTAGTGGTAAAATTGCAAAAGCGCACAAAGCGGTACACTTTTATGTCAGGGTCTTAATTTACACGGAGCCTGCGATGGTTCTTCAACCAACTTACCCTGCAACCTGCAAGGATCTCCGGCAGCTGTGATAAATCCAATTTTAGGCAGCTTTACAATGCGATCTACATAATGTTGAATGATCACAGCTGTTGTGAAATGATGCCTGGAATAGCCTTTCTCATTAGCGTGTCAGCCAGGGTCACTTCCTGTATGCAAGTATTGTTTCTGAAAACTAAGACAGACGGGGAGTGGCTGCTATGCCCTTCACTGAACATCTCTTTTATACAAATTGATACTTTAAGCAGAATGAAAGCCATTCTATTACAAAAAACTGTGCCACTGACCTCGTCCAGAGAGACGTATGAGCTACAAGTTGCAAGGTCCTCTGCAGAGATACATGCCCTATTATCAACAAACTGCCCCATACATTTCGCAGAAATGTTAGGTCGTA
Organism: Lissotriton vulgaris; assembly: GCF_964263255.1. Classification (NCBI taxonomy): domain Eukaryota; kingdom Metazoa; phylum Chordata; class Amphibia; order Caudata; family Salamandridae; genus Lissotriton; species Lissotriton vulgaris. The sequence continues at coordinate 925,362,414 of NC_141687.1, forward strand.
TCTTAAACATGTCTGATACCAGTGGTATTGTACATGTATTTAAGTCGATTTTTTCGGGACTGTTAGCACACTTTGGAGCAGTCCTAGGCATCTTTCCAAACTTCGTGCACTCTGTATTTGGCGGCCTGCCTCTCATTTTGGGACTCATAGCAGGGATACTATTTTTGTTCCTTCTGCTGTGATATGGCAAGTCCAGTCACCAGCGATTCCCAGATTACCATGGAGAACATTCTTCTGGCAATGCAGTATCGTGAGCGCATAACACAGATTCTTGGCTTGGCTCGTTTGAGAGATCTGAATACCATGTGGTTCCTGTCATTCAGACCAATCTGGCAAAATTGCATCTTACCTGTTCTATCATACCAGCTTTGTTGAGAGGAATGCGTTTTGGATATTTGTCTGACACTTCCATCAGCACTGCCAACAGATGTTGCCGCTTTGCTTGGTTCGGTAACAGCTCATGCATTATGTTGTCCCCAGCGTCTACCAATCCTGATGATGGCATTGATTGAGGTCTCATCAGCAATTCCAGCTGAAGGTGAGATACATGGACCAACAGGCACATAGGTACCATCTATTACGGACATTGCTAATGCAACTGACACTGTCAGCGATGCTTCTCATCTGTGTACGATTGATCTGCTTAATGAAGTGGTTCAAATTTCACCTACTGTGGTAGACAATTTCTTTGCCAGCTTAGAACAATTAATGTTTTCTCCTGACACCGAGAATAACTTTTGAAATTAGCACACAGCTGTTCTATCAACTTTGAATTCGGCCTTCGTTTTTCAAAACAAAAAACTTCTAACTTTGGAACTCTATTTTTCAATGATTTGATTTGACTTTTTTCCAAAATTGAACTTTGGCACAAAGTAATCTGCTTAAAGTAGAACTATTCCTAGAGAACAAGAATTCTTTGAATACTTCCTAGAAACAAAATTGACCTTATCCACAAAACCAACCAGCTTACATATTCTGCTATGGGATGGTCTCAACCTTTTTTTCTTCTGTATTTAGGAGCCATTTCATAAATGTAATTTTTATGATTCATTCAGTTAGCATTGCCAATATCATACTTTATGCTTAAATTCGAATCATTTCTTTCAAATGCATATAGTACAAATACTCGTTTTCATGTACAGCCATTTCAAATGAATTTTATGTATTTTTTGGTGGAATTGTAATCACATGCTTTAGATATGTTTTAGTGCTTACATTTAGTAATGTCCAACATAATAAAGTGGAGTGGGTGTTGTATAGCATTGTATGACCTTAGTGTAATTTTCCCGATTCATGCCCTTATATAGGTATAAATCACCTTGTCCTAATATAGGCATAGAAATCATAGCCATATTTAGACATAACCGATATATGAATATTGATTTGTCCAAGAACTCATGGAGTTTTCAAAGAACTACGACTCTTTGATGACGTTATTATGTCCACCTTTACGTCAAACTCGGCACCTCCAAGGTATAAATATGCCCACACTTGCCATAGCATACACACAGTGGTTTGGAACAGTTCGACTATCTACTTGCCCGATGCAGCTCGCTATAGCAAGTGCCGAAGGAAGCCGACCCTCCAGCAGATGCACTGAGAGAGACGCTGTCTTTTCTCCTGCCGTAAAATCCAGGTCCAATTTTTCCGAGCTCCCCTTCCGGGGTGTTGGGAAATCGAGTTCTGAGACCGTGAGATACCAGGCCTCCTTCATTCTAAACTAAGGTACAGAGCTGATTAGACCCTAAGAGAAATCTTGGATAGATTCTTGGCAAAAGAATACTAAACTTATACTACACCTCACTTTCTTCTTCCCTCATACTAGACTTGGGTTAGGTACATCAGGGTAGGCATATTTTAGAAGCACCAGTTGAGTACTTTTTAGTCTTTATTTATTTATGTATGTATTTTATGGCTTAGAAACCATACCATGCTTTTACAGTATTATTTTATAATACTCTTCTTGCTGTACGCATTATACTTTACAGCCATTTTCGCAATTGTAGCAGTTCATATCTTCTGCATGAGAAAGAAGACTGTTCAATAAATACTTTTGTTGAAAACGCCTGTCTCTCTATTTCTCTGCACCTCTGGTGAAACAAAGCATGGACGAATGACCGAGTAAAATATCTATCTATTGTTTCCATGACTCTGACGATACGTTTTATCTTGGGGACACAAAGTTGTCATGTTTATGCTGTTGTCAGAAACGAACCCCTTCTTGTGTATTCGAGAAAGTTTCTAGTGACCACTGAGCTAGCTGGCACTCACAATTAAGCTTAATATATTCAATAGAGACCTAGTAGACATAAGTCCTAAGTCACATCTATAGCATATATTATTCCTATGCGCAGAGCCTAGTGGGAATATAGGAACTAAACTACAAGGTGCCATGCCTGGAACCATGCAACACCCCCAAGTCTAATTGTACTTTTAAATCTTAAATTCCCATTTTAAGGTTTTCTTACTATTCATGAAACAGACTAATATTTGATAAGTGAGCTTTACAACAGTGTTTTTGCATTCCTCCATTTGGTATAACAAGTTTCTTAAGTTACATAATAGCACTTTTTGCTTCAAACACTGGAAAGAAAAAGGTATAACTCATGTACACCAATTTCTGAATGACTAGTCAATTGCCACTTTTGATCATTTACAAACACAATGCGAATTGTTTCACTCTTATATAGAGGACTATACATTCATTTACTCTTCTCTTCAATGTTTCTTCTCCAATAACCACAGGAACTCTGAATCTTTACTACCAGTTTCAGCTGAAGTAATTGCTAACATTGTGCATGGTAGAGTTACCAACAAAGCACTCATTTATAAAACCTTACTTTCTCCAAATGTAATTTGAGCTAAACATTCTTTGGCATTATCATGGGAAGATGATTTGCCTGTTTCCTTCTCTCCCCAAATCTGGGATAAAATATGGTTTAAACTATTTAAAATTTCCAAAGCTGCTCACAGTGTCTTACTCTCCGCACCGATAACCAGGGAGGAGATGGAATTAGCAATAACCTCACTCGCAACAGGAAAGGCTGCTGGCTCTGACGCATTGCCCCTTGAATTCTACAGTACATTCAGGCATATTCTTTTTCCAGAGCTTGAGTCTTTGTTCTCACTAGCGCAGAATGGTCAGACACCTGAATCTTGGCATAAGACCACTGTAATAGTATTCAAGAAAAAAGATAAACCAGAACTCAGCCCCTCTTTCTATCGCACAATTTCCCTAATTTGGGCTGATTGTAACATTTATGCTAAAACTATTGCACTTAGATTAGGGAAGGTTATTGCCCCCCTTGAGTCCGTTGATCAGCACAGGTTTATACCTGGTCGAGACACATCAGATCACATCAGGCGGGCAATTGCATTATTTGATTGGGCTCAGGTCTGCGAACAACCTCTTGCAATGATCCTTTTGGACGCCGAGAAGGCGTTCGACAGGGTCTCCTGGGGCTTCTCATGGCTATTACTAAAAATCAAGGGATTCCCACGGGAGTTCATCACAGCCAATGCTCCCCACTTTTATTCTCAATTTATATTGACTCCTTCCTGAACAAATTGGATAACAATCCACAGATAAAGGCTGTGATTGTTAATGGCATGCCTTATAAAACTCTAGCCTATGCCGACGATGTGGCCATTTTTACGAAGGATATCAGCTCTGCCCTCCCAGCAGTCTACGATCTTTCTAAACAAGTTGGTGCAGTATCGGGCTATAGGCTGAATGTTGATAAAACACAAATCTTACATTCAGATTTCTCAAAGCCGGAAGGGCTTCCAGCAACCCCGGTTGCTACCTATTTGGGAGTGAAGATCACCCCATCCATAGAGCAGATACCTGAAATAAACATGTCTCCTGTTATCAAAGACTTGAACCAGACTCTAGAAAGTCTAGACAACCTGCACCTTTCACTTCACGGCCATACTTCCTAAATTTCACTAACTATTTAGGACTATCCCCATAGAATTTCCAGCACATTGTATTTCGAGAGCAGAAAGGGCCTGTATAAAATTTTTGTGGGGCTATCACAAAGCTAGAAGGGCGGCCAAATGGCTGATTCTTTCTAGAGCAAGGGTTGGCTGGGGTTTGCCTTCCCTGTTGTTTTATCACTGGGCTGCACTATTACAGCATATGGGAATACTATTGGTGGGTGCTAAGGCATTGGGGCCAGAATATTCTATACCCACAATCTTTGAAGTTTTACTTGAGAAGACGCTTGTTATTTTTTAGCCAACAACATCGAACCAAGCTATTATAAAAAAAGTTACATTTAAATTCATTCAATCTACCTACTCTGTTTGGAAAAAAGCCTGTCGCCGCTTTGGCATATCAAATATTAACGCTCATACTCCTTTGCTGTCACATGGCCTGCTCCCTCCAATTTTTCACGACCTTATTACTATCAGGTGGAGCACCCTAGGAATTAATGTATTGGGCAACTTTTTCGCAGAAGACCAAGTTGTTACCTTTTCCGACCTTCAAGCTAAATATGTGCTCCCTGCCTGGCATTTCTTAAAGTTTTTACAAATTAGAAGTTACTTGCTCAAACGAGGTACATCAGGAGAGGACAAGTTTGTAAAAATTCCCTTAGTGGGGCTTATAGAAAAGAAGTCTCGGATTCGTTTAATTTATCAAACACTAATTTCTGGGCTACCCGACGACCTAATCACACATAATGAGAGGTGGGACAGAAAATTCGGACAGAAGGGTACAGACTTAGTGGCCTCCTTAGAACTGGCCAACCAGACTGTAATAACTGGTAGTCTGAGGGCCCAGCAATATATGTCAGTTTTTGACTTATATTATACTCCTGGGAAAATCTCAAGATGGTCTAGCAGACGTGGGAATTCGTATGGCAGATGTGGCAAGCTGGCAGCCGATACGATTCATATGTTCATTTCCTGGCCCAAACTATTCAAATACATTCAAGACATTGAATTATTTTTAGTCCTGATCACTGGCAAAGAATTGTTGCTAACACCTACTCTAGTAAATTTGGGGGTCGACCAAACACAATGGTCAGTAGGGAGGAACAAAGCAGAAGAAGGTCTCCTGTTCATAGCTATGTCTATTCTAAGAGTGGTTATTACCTCTCAATGGATCAGTCCTGACCCCCCTACATTTGTTAACTGGAGGTCCCGTTTATTGGCCATTTACAATATGCAATTATCTGTATATAAACTGAAAGGACGCAGAAGATGTGATATGGACCAGAAAATCTGGGGCCCAATTACGTAATGGATTGGATGAAATCTTTTGCTTTGCTATGCTTCTTCTTTCAGGTTTTAGTTTGCCCTATCTGATCGGTTTCTTCATTCTTTTGCCCCTATTTTCTTTTGTACTCTTAGCATTGTTGTTGTGACATGTGTAACCTTTTGCTTTACCATAACTTACGTCTGTATTTAAATTTCAAAGCAATACATATATATAAAAAATTTTAAATAAAAAAAGACAACATTGTGCATGATAGATTTACCAAAGTAGCACTCAGTTATAAAAACTTACTTTCTCCAAATGTAATTTGAACTAAACATTCTTTGGCATCATTATGGGAAGATGATTTGTCCGTTTCCTTCTCTCCCCAATTCTGGGATAAAATATGGTTTAAACTATTTAAAATTTCCAAAGCTGCTCATATTACCGAGTCACTATTTTCATGTACCATGGAGTTGCCATTAAACCAGAACTTGTGGCTAAATTTTATGCCTCAGCTTCACCTTTATGCTGGTCCTGTACGAAAGATAATAGATAATTATTACATATAGTATATAATTCTTCCCATGTTAAGGCTTTTTGAAATTTAGTTTGATCTATATGTATACACTGTTTTCAGTTTAATATTCCGTTTACATTCCAGAACATTTTCCTAGGCTCTTTATCACCTAGCGTTGAACTTCTGTCCCGTAGACCAATATTGTTTGTGTCCACTCCACGTGCTGCCACTGCTTGTCACTTTTACCAGGTTCTGCCCATTTTATTTTGCTACTGCTTCTGCCTAGCTTAGCTAACGTCTGTTAATTTGTCCCTGTTTTACCTTGGTTACTTCTGTTTATTTTTGGCGCCTTGTTGCCCCACTGCCCGCGATTCCTGCCATTTCTCCAACCCGGTTCTCACTGCCCCCAGCGACCCACCCACCTCTCAGGACCTACTTAATGGAAGTCGCAGTGTGACCCCATTGAGCAGGTCCATGTGTCTGATCCTCTTGCTGCCACTGCTTGACGCTTTTGTCAGGTTCTGCCCATTTGACTTTGCTACTGCATCTGCCTAGCTTTACTGACTACTGTTAGTTTGTTCCTGTTTTTTGCCCCCACAACACTTCCTTCCGCAGCTGGAATAAAGAGACACAGACCTAATGGATGGATGCCTTCAACACCACCCAACCCAACCCCACAACCAACTTGTAACAAGCAGTCCAGATTTTCACCACCTGTATCAATAACATCGCCCCCATCAAACCAGCCAAGACCTGCAGACCCACCAAACAAGCCATCTTGTATACAACAGAACTCAGTACACTGAAACACAGATGCAAACAACTGAAGAGAAGATGGCACACCAGCAGACACATCACTGACAGAGCCACCTTTAGGTAAGTCTTAACAAATACCACCACAGACTGAAAGACACGAAAAAAGATGCCCTTGCTAACCGAATCAAAGCATGTGCCAACCACACCAAGGAACTCTTCAGCATCGTTAGGGTTCCACTGGCCAACAGGCCACTGAGAACACAATCCCTCCTTCACAGGATCTCTGCGACGCTCTTGCGAACCATTTCAACAACAAGATATTCACCATCTGTAAGAACTTCAAGCTCCAATGCACCCTAAAGGAACAGGTCAACACAGCCTTTATGAACTCTATCCCCTCAGGAGCACCCATGCTGCTACCACCTTTTCAACCTCTGAGGCAAGGATATCAGCCACAATCTCACCACCATCTTCAATGCATCCATCATCATAGCCACATTTCCTGATGCATGGAAACAAGCAGAAATCAGACATCTCCTCAAGAAACCATCCGCTGACCACAGGGATCTCCAGAATTACCCCCCATCTCGCTGTTCCCTTTCTTCGGCAAAGTCCTGAAGAAGGTCATCAACCAGCAACTCACCAAACACCTGGGGAGAAATAACCTGCTCTAAAGCTCCCAAACCTGTTTCTGCGCCAACCACAGCACAGAGACTGCTCTGATCACTGCCACTGATGATATCCACCCCCATATCGAAAGGGTAGAATCAGCAACCCTGAGCCTCTTCGACCTTTATGAAGCATTCAACACTGTATCCCATCTCACACTCATTAAGAGACTGCACCACATCGGGATCCAGTGAGATACCCTCAGATGGCCAGCATCGTTCCTCATGAGGCAAACTAAGAGAATCCACCTACCTCCCTTTGCCTGAAATCCCAAGAGCACCATCTGTGGTATCCCTTAAGGTTCGTCCCTCAGCCCCACCCACTTCAACACCAACTTGATGCCTCTAGCTGACATCATCAGAACCCACTATCTCAACATTATATCCTACGCCATGGACACCCAGCTCATCCTCTTGCTCTCCACAGCCCCCACCACCATGAATACCAACTTCTACAACTGCATGAAGAATGTAGCCGACTGGATGAAGGCCAACTATCTGAAGCTCAACACATATAAGACTGAGGTCTGATCTTTGGCAACAACGCCTCCCCTTGGAATGGCACCTAGTGGTCTGCTGAACTCGGACCCACTCCCACACCAACAAACCACACCCTCCACGTCAACATCATCCTGGACAGCAAACTCACCATGAAACAACAGAACAATGCAGTTGTCTCTGCCTCCTCCATGCTCTCCACATGCTATGAGGAATCCTGAAATGGCTCCCATTGACACAAGATAACTGTCACTCAAGTCCTAGTCACCAGCTGGCTGGACTATGGCAAAGCACTGTATGGAAAAGCCACCACATGAGGCGACTTCAAATGATACAGAACTCAGCAGCCAGACTCACCCTCAACCTTCCCAAGTGGACCCACATCATCTCCTACATTAAGAACCTCCACTGGCTCCCTATCCAGAAAAAAATGGCAATTCAAGATATTGACAGAAGCCTACAAAGAAGCCATCCATGACCCAGGACCAGGATACTATAACCACTGCCTGAACTTCCACCCACCACCCAGAGACCTTCACTCCGCCTCCATTGCCCTAACACTAACAATGCGCATCTGCCGAAGCCACAGCGTAGGCCGTTTCTTCTCCTACCTCACAGCCAAGTCAGGAAATGAATGTGCCCTCCATTTCTGGACATCACCCTCACTAGCGGAATTCAAGAATAGACTCAAGACCTAGCTCAGCAACCTAGCACCTGAATGCCCTCACAGGTGATAGGCAATGCTTTATAAATACTGATTGATTGACTGGTTGATCTTCTCATTGCACTTGTATTTAAAATGATAGTTCTTCATTGGAATTTTTTTTCTAAATTATCTGTGCTTACATGATGGAACTTTGTATGTGACTAACATAGATTACATACAGTTCCATCTTCTACTCTATATGAAAAATAAGATTACAGCACACCAATAGATGAAGAGGGATTACTGAAATTCCCTGTAAGTAAGTATGTATTGTATTTATATTTCTAGTTTTTTTAAATGGTCTCTAACAACAGAGCAAAAAATCCCCCAAGCAAAAGCAAAGCGCGAATCGTTGACACAGGCTGCCTATAGCAAACCTATAGACATTTATTACTTTATCACAAGAGTGGTGGCACAAACAGTGCTGCAGTCCACCAGAGACACTTTTCTTTCCAGCCTTGGGGACAAACAGTACCATATATTAGGGACTTATAGATAAGCAAGCAAGCGAAAGCAAGTGAACAATACACATACAGGGCAAAAAAAGACATTCACAAAAAAAGTCAACAACAATTTTTTATTCTATACATATGTTTGAATAAATCAAAAGTTCAACATTAGTGCTTTCATGAACAGAAATGCGCCAACGCACGTTTCGAAAGTAACTGAAAGATGAGCATATCCTTCATCAGGGCACTGTCTGTATGAAATATGTTCAGTGGCAGAACCCCATCTGCATGGGATGCACTCTCACTTGTTGTATGACTGCACATGGTGCTCAACACAAGCTAACAACCAGTGGTCTGGAGAACAAGGAAAAGTTAGAATAAATACACCAAATACTATTAAAAAGAAAGGGCATAAGCGGAGCCAAAGGAAACAAGGAGGAGTCATGCTGTCTCACAGAGCGATGTGTGTCTAAGATTAAAAGCAGAATGTGCCCAATAGTCATTAAGATAAGGAACCCGTGTTAGAATGAGAACACCTGAGTTAAGGATGTGCCACTGGTAGGCAATTATTTGGCGAAATTTGTTGAAAAATTGCAGTGTCTTGTAATGTATACCAATTTCATATCGTCCACAGTGGTTTTATGTTGAAAAAAAGACCCCCTATAGTACTATTTGGCCCTCTTGTAAGAGTCCTTAATGAGTCTATGAGGGTATAATCTACTGAGGAGTTTATGTTTGAGTTGTTTAGCTTGCTGGTCAGAATCACTCACATTAGTGCAGTTTCTGAGCAATCTCAGATACTGACTAAATGGTATACTGTCTCTGTGGCATCTGGGGGCGGAAGCTCTCATAATGCAAAAACATGTTCCTTGCCGTGGGCTTAGTGTACAAATACACTTGAATCTCCTGATTAGCAGTGGAAATCCATATATCTAGGAACTCAATCCATTCTTTGCTAGTTTTGGGACTGAATTTTAAATGGAGGTCACACAAGTTGATCCATAATAGAAATTTGTTGAGTTGCTCTTCTTGTCCCTTCCATATGAAGAAGATATCATCAAAGACCCAGTGCCATTGGTGGATATTTTCTGCAAAAGGAGTTATCTCATTGAAAATGAATCGTTCCTCAAAGGCCAAAATGTAGATATTGGCCACATTGGGGGCGCCCATACTGACACCCTGAACTTGTTTGAAGACGGAGATAATAAATTCAAAGTTGTTCCCTTGCAGCACTACGGCCAGGCATTCCAGAATGAACATATGATCATCTTGGCTATCACTTCTCTCCAAGGTAATTTTGACTGATTCCAAGGCTCGCAGGATGTTAGTATATAATGCCTCGAAAGCCATCGTGACAAGAACATTGGTGTTAGGATTGAATGAAATGCCTTCAATCTTGGATATGAGATGTCCAGTGTCTTTGACATAGGCAGGTAAAGTCGACACCATGGGCTCCATTAGGATGGGGGGCGGACCGCCCGCCATCCTTCCCTGTATTCCCCCCCGCCATATTAGAATGGCGGGGGGACCACGGCGGAGCAAAACACCGCCCACCACTTTTCCGCCCCGGTCGCCTTGCGGCCGGGGCGGAAAACGAGTAACATGCAGGCGGTGTCTGTCAGACACCACCCGCAATATTGCAATGGGCATTTTTCAATGCCTTTCCATGGCGGCAATGCCGCCACGGAAAGGCATGCGGTGTTCACTCTGGGGGCCCCCTTTGGGCCCCCAGAGTGAAGGCCAAAGGGGGGTGGCACACGGGGGGTACCTGTGGTACCCCCCTGCATTTACATAATCAAAGCGGTAGGCACCGCGTGGTGCCTGCCGCTTTGATTATGTAAATGCTGCAAAGCATTTTTAGTATTGTGGCGGGCGGAGCACAGAGCTCCGCCCGCCACAATACTATAAATATAGGATGTGCCCGCCAGAGTGGCGGGCACATCCTAATGGTGCGTGCGGGACCCCCGCCCTTAGGCAAAGCCCGCCCGCCATCCTAATGGGGCCCCAAGACTTCAGGATCAATATGTATGGTCCACATATACACTGGCAGTATTCTCCAGCATATCTAGGTATTTAGTTATGGTAGGGATGTTCATATCTCAGGTTAGGCATACTTTTTGTACTTGTTACATTTCCATCTTTCCGCATTAGATTTTACTGGGGACGCTTGACCTCATATATACGCCATAGAGATTATTGAAGATTCCTTTTCCACGTGTCCTTGATTGAACATCTCTGAGAAAGCGGCTTACCAGTAGGTCTTCAAGAACCTACGGTGTTTTACTCACCGGAATGTATTAAATCTTTGGGTGTTTTTTAGCATTCTACCATGAGTTCCTTTTCTTAATGACTATTGGGCACATTCTGCTTCTAATCTTAGACACTCATCGCTCTGTGAGACAGCATGACTCCTCCTTGTTTCCTTTGACTTTGTTTGTGCCCTTGCTCAATTTTTCCCTGTTCTCCAGACCACTGGTTGGTAGCTTGTGTTGAGCTCCTAGCGCAGTCATACAACAAGTGAGAGTGCATTCAATGCAGATGCCTTTCTGCCACAAACAGAAAGCGCACTGACAAAGGATCTGTTCATCTTTCAGTTACTTCCGAAAACGCGCATCGGTGTATTGCTGTTCATGAAAACACTAATGTTGAACAATTGATTTATTCAAACATAGGTATAGAATAAATAATTGATGTTTCCTTTTTTTGTAAATGTCTTTTTTTGCTCTGTATGTGTATTGTTCAATTGCTTTTGTATTGTCCTGGTTTTAAGATGGTTTGCTAGTTTTGTTATTTGCATTATGTTACACTTCATATTTTGTATGTAATTTCTTAATGACATTATTTTTGTTGGTGCTTTTCAACTTAATACATGAAAATATTCTAATATATGTTCTTGTTTTCTTGTTACTATGTATAAAATGCTCATATATAAAAGAAAAAGAAAATTGGATATATTTTTGTACTTTGGATAAATACATTTTAAAAAGCATTGGTCTGGAACAGAACAATTTATATATCATGGACGGACTGCAATCAGGGGCCCGCTTTGTTTTTCAGTAAGATCCTCTGAATCCTTACCTGTTAGAGTTGGACTCAGGGGCAACAGCCATCACATGTCTTTGATTTATGTATTTAATGTATTTATAAAGTTTTATATCACGCGAACATGACCCTTGCGGGTAACAGAGAAACATGTATAAAAATACCAAAACATCATTAGGAAGGAACATGAAAAGGAAGAGTCTCTACAGAGAAAAGCACAGGTTCCACATACACAAAAAATAGTGAAATAGAATAAGTGTATAATCTGCGAAAAATAAGCAAGGGTGCAAGCTAAGGGGTAAATCCTGCCCCGGCATAAATGTGTCCATCAGTAGCCTTTTTACTTAATTTTCGAATGAAGCAGTTGAGTGGTTCATTCTGATTTCAGGGGGAAGTGCATTTCAGATTCTAGGGCAATGCTTGAGAAGACTCGGTTATGTTTTTTCTTTTTGCAAAATGTTGGTGGTTTCAGCAGTAGGAAAATAGTGCTTCTAATTGCTCTGACTCCACCAGGCAGCTCTAGTTTTTGTGCAAACTATTTTGGGGTGCTGTAATGTAGAGCTTTATGTGTAATGCAGGCAATTTTCAAATGAATCCTTCCCTCATATGGACGGCAGTTAAGAGATTTCATGTCAGGGTTTATTGTTTCTTTTTGATCCTGTAATGAGCCTTGCAGCAGAGTTAAGAGAGGCCGTTAGTGGTGCCAGCATGGTTCTGGATAGGTCTCATAAGGTTGTGCTTCCATAATCCAACCTGGGAATCACTGGAGCTTGAAGAGCGAATTGAGGTCATCCAGGGGTAGGAAAGGTTTTAATTTTCTAAAAATATTCATGTGGAAGTTCACTCTTTTCAGAGCCGATGTGCTCCTGCATGCTCAGATTCTTGTCCAGTGTTTTTCCCAGAGAGCTTGTTGACTCACTAATGTGAGGTACACAACTCAGCGCTGTTAGATGTTTCGTTCATTCTGTGTTTTTCGGTGCTTGATTGGGTGGGACGATTATGAGGAATTCTATGCTTTGAGAGTGTTTTGTTTAAGGTGGTTTCTAGTTAACCAGTTTTGTGTTTTTGTAGATTTGAGTTTAGAGATCGAATATCTTCAGGGGAAGAGACTTTTAATTATAGTTGTGTGTCATCTGTGTACATGTGATAGTGGATGTTTGATAAATTTAACAATTCAGTTAAAGGTTCCATGAATAAGTTAAAAAGAGTAGTTGAGAGCAAAGCCTCCTGAGGGACCCCTAAAGTGACCTGTGTGGGGTTGGATAGAGACATGTTGACCTTGATTCTTTCAGTTCTGTTCTGGAGAAAACTAGTTAAGAACGGTCCTCGAAAGTCCTGTGGAAATGATATCACGCATGAGAATTAGCTCCTCACAAGTTCTGACATCTGATGAACATTCTTCACTATCACTCAACAACTTCACAATGCTCTTAGGAATTATGCAAATCAGTTCAAGCTCAATAGAGGGCTCATGCCATCACTTCTAGGCACATGTATATGCTCCTTTAGGCAAGGTTACCTCAGCTGCCAATAAAATGTTGTTCTTTGTTGTACACAATATGAATGAGCTTTGAGTTTTGAACACATAAGTAAAATGCTTTCACAAAAGGGAAGAATAGATTACTGCAGTGACCCGAAGAACCATTACTTTGTAAGTTTTATTTATTTATTCCTTTATAATTTTATTGGTCTCTGACCAGTTCAATTAAGACATCGAAGGGCTGTGCTGGGGGAAATATTTGTGGGACAATACATCCACAATTGTACGTTGTGTGACTATTGTAAGTCGACAACTAGCTCCATGGATGGATAGGTATGGTATTGTACTAAGCAGTGACTTACAAAATCATTTTTATTGTATAATTAGGGGTGCATTTAGTCGATGAAAAAAGTGAGCCTTTGTGTGCCCAGTATCCCACAAACTGTGCTGTTTGGCATGGATAATATTTAACTTTGTAATTTGGATTTTGAGACTTGCCTGCAAAAGTTCAGTTGGTATACACGAAAACTAACGAGATGTGGTTTAGTGTAAAAGGCATGCACGTTATTAATATTTATTTTTATATAGCACTCTACGCTGATACCAACAGCAATTGTATGACGGTACAACACATTCCGTTGCAATGCATACCTTTACCACGCATGCATTACAACGCAAATGCATTCACCACGCATACTTTTACAACAAACTTTGTTATAAAGCAAGTATGTTAAAGGCCTATTAGTGATAAACATTTTCCCTGACCCCTGCCCACAGTCCTCAAGCTGGTCCCGGGCACCCCCCTCACCAACCCTTTAAAAAAAAAAAAAATACCTTGCCCTAATCCCTAAAAATAGACTCCCGCGTGACCCCAACAGCCCTCCTGCCCTTTTTAAAAATACCCATCCTCTGCTGTAAGCCCAAAATCTATACCTCATCAGGACAACCTCCTGGCCCCCAGCCCTTTAAAAAAATACTCCCCCCCTGCCCTGAACCCTAAATATGTACCCTGGCATGACCTCCCCCTGGCCCCCAGTTCCTTAAATAAATCCACCCCCAGTCTAAAGCCCAAAATCCATACCTACCTGCCCCAGGCCCAATCCCCCTTACCTCACAGGATGACAAGAGGCGTGGTACAGGTCATCAAGAGGAAGAGGAAGGATCTCGTCACTCCTCTAACGACGCTGATAGCCTTGACCATGCAGGTGCCTTTACCAGCATATGCCATCACCACATATGTTGCAAAAAAAATACGTGGTGAAGGCTATGCGCGGTAACAGTGCATGTATTGTATCGCATGCGTGGTAAAGGCTGTGCATAGAAAAATCTGCGTTTTAGTGGCTTTTTCCCCAATAATAAAAGATGAGACTGATGCCAAGTTAGAAGTGCTTAATTTACACGGCCTCTGGACTTTAAAGGCCATATTATGAGTGGCTAGCTGTGATATTTATTCCACCTGATAAATAATGATGCCCTTGGGATCATTATGTATTTGGTTAGATAAATAGTTCCAGTTACGAGTTACCCTGCAATAATGGGCAATAGCCTGCGGATTTCGGTTCTTTTCATACCAGATCGTCATGCCACAATAATTGGCATCTTTCACCTGACAATACTGATCTGAGGTAAATTGTGAGGGCTGTTACTCTATGGGTTTTTCTCAGCATTTTTTTGGTCAAGCCTGGACAGCTCCGAGAGGCGTACTGTATTCAAATATGGGCTTGAAGCCCTGCCCACTCTACACCCATATTTGTCAGTGGCTTGTGTCATTGTCCTTCGTGAATGCTGGCTTCTGATTCGTTTGTAGGCATGGTAGTCCCTCCTTAGTATCTCTTTGTCTTCATTTGTAACTTTCCATGAGTACTGGCCCTTTTACTTCTGTTGTTACACAGTATGTTTTATTTAGTCTTTAAGCACTATTTTCAATAATAAGTTTCTCCTACTGCAGGCATGCATGCTTTCCTGAAACATTCAGCGTGGCATGTGCGCTTTCACTTTCCACTTCCACAATGGCCGCTTCTTTGAAATTAAATAGGTCTCGCATTTACAAGAGTTTGAGCTATTGGCATTGTAAATGACAATGCCTTTTACTTATTTGTTAATATTCAAAACAGATAAATAAAAGGTATTGTCATATACAATGCAAAATAGCTTAAACTCTCGCAACTGTGAGACATACTGCATTGCAAATGCTTGTTTTAAATTACCAGCAGCCCCTGCACATAATAAAATGCACCAGGACACCCGTAATGATCCCCTATATTTAGGCAGCTCTATTATTATCTGTGGCATCCTGTTAGTTAGTCCTACCTTCCATTTCCTCTCTTGCGGCAGAGTGAGGTTACAACGGCTTCAGTCTCTCTTGGAGGCCTTGGGATGGTTGTTGCATAGTCCGTTACATGGTCCGACACCAAAACGGTGCTTTCGGGATGCACATTGTGGAAGTTTATTGCATTTATTCCACCAAGCAGATCTGTCTGTAGTGTTTCGCATGCAGTTCTTCAAACTTGGCATCTGGAATCGTTCTATTGGGCATATGAGCGACTGCCAATTGGGGTGTGTTTGGCCGTCTAGGAGTGCCACAGGAAAATGCACAGAGTACCCTTCATCCACTGATGTGGTTACAATGGGAGAGTGTTACACTGAAGCCCCAAAGCAGCAGCAATTGGAGCAGTCCATCTGCTGAGGACACTTGCTTGTAATCAGTTATTATAGGTGAGTAGTGAAGTAATGCTCTTGTTACTGTCATGTTCTGATGTCAGAATGTGCCTGTAATGAAGAAGTACATAAAGAGGTTTTATGATGAAATGAATGCATCCAACTTACTGTAGTACATGCAATTAGGTATAGTGTTTGTACATAGGGCCACATATATTAAGAACCACATATGAAAGAACACTACTGTGCATTGCTGTTGTTGAAATATTTGGCTAGCGCATCTCATTACTTAGATCACTTAGGCCTGATCGACAACATTGTGCTCGAGAACATTCTGGTGTAAATTACAAACGCACCAGTTGCTCTCAGTGATTGTTTTTTAACAACATTTACAATAATGAAAAAATATTGTGGAATAATGTGTGCAAAATATCCATGAAGTTAAATACATGTCTTCCCGTACTTTACCCATTTATATGTTTGTTTTCGATTGACTACCTTCTATATTTTGACCTCTCAGCAGTGGCGGACTGTGAACCGACCTTCCAATGCGCGTGTTCTAACCTTAAAATTTTAATGCTTAGCAAACACGAAGTGAAATATTGTAATTTTAGGTAAAGCCACAGTAAAGGTTGTTTAGAATATGCTCAGGTGGCTCGAATGTGAAATGCTCTATGTGGGCCATAGTGTGGCCTTGTAACTTTAAAAAACAAAGCAACAGGGTTGATAAGCAATGCTGTAGCACTGCAGCACGTCAGCCTAAACAGTTTGACACGTTTAAGCTTACCTTTAACAGGAAACAAGTCACCGTAAGGTTTTGGGTCAAAGAGGAGCAGCACTGACCACAAATA
Organism: Lissotriton vulgaris; assembly: GCF_964263255.1. NCBI lineage: Eukaryota > Metazoa > Chordata > Amphibia > Caudata > Salamandridae > Lissotriton > Lissotriton vulgaris. Next base: position 925,379,245 of record NC_141687.1, read on the forward strand.
CTCTCCTTTTTGTAAAAAAAAAGTAACTTTATTGAAGACATGCGCACATTACAAAATAACCCAGGCCTTTGCCTCACAAAACTAAACCTTACTTTATAGTTATTCACCTGCGTTCAATTACCCGTCACCCCAACATTCTCACCCCCTTTACAACCTTTTCTTCCAAGTGTTAAACTCCTCTCTGTATTTAACGGTGAACCTTTAAATTCCTGTAATTTTTAAATCTACTTCTATTAACATCTAGCTATCTACGTGTCTTGCATCCTAACGTATAACTTGTTACTTCCTCTCGGTGTATGATTCCTGCCACCCCCTTTTCTCTGTTGACAACCCTAATCTTAGCCTGTAACCATATCAAAAGTAGCTGCATTCACCTTGCAGCTGATCCAAGCGACTACCATGTACAAATGTCCCCCCTTTTGCACCTGTGCCCAAGTAAGTGGCTGAGAATTACTGCTATGTCTTTAGTCTAACTATTGGAGAGGGCGGGAGTGGGAAACAAACCTTCCTTTAATTTATTCACTTCTGGCCATCGTGTCACCTTCCCAAAATGGTGACACAGTGCACAGTGTGGAGAAGTGTGGCTCAATGGTTAGAGCGGCAGACCCTGATGTAGAGGTCTGGCCCGGGACCAGGGTTCAATTCCCCACCTCGGCGGGTCTTGGGCTCAATTTCCTCGGACCTGATAATTCTCGCCTCGGTGCCTATTCTAATCATGGGTCCCACTCTGCAACTCTGGGCAACAGCTTGCTTAATCTCCACAACGGCCCCAACAACAATGGGATGCCTGGCTTCACCTTGGGGGTGCCCAGGAGTGGACATTTCACAGGGAAAAGCCAGGAATGGTTCTACAGTGGTATGCGTTACAGTGCCAGAACATCCCAGTTGGGGTATTAGTGCGCTTTACAAGTACCAATTACAAATTGCCCGGCTTTATAAATGTGCTGCAATCCCAAACGGCTATAGGCTAAATACTGCACTACTGGCCCCAAAACACCAGGGGGGGCACACCTCCCTGCAGTCAAATGCCCCCCAAAGGCCCATTGGGACAAAGAGGAGCAGCACAGACCACAAACAGGATCCTTTGTGTGAAAAAGGCTGTCTTGTGGAAGACAGGTGCAAATCACAAAATAACCTAGGTCTTTGCCTTACAAAGCTAAACCTCACTATACATGTTTACACCTACTTTCAATGATATCCCCACCCCTAACATTCCCATTCCCTTTACAGCCTTTCCTTGCAACTGATTAACCCTTACTCTGTATTTAGTTTTATGCTATTTTTGTTAAGGTCTGGCCCTGGGTTTTGCAATAACATCAAAGGTCTGGAACACGGTCTCTTGGATTCAACTCCTCCTCCACTCTCTTCCTGTTCCCCCCTGCTTCTTTGATTTGACCACGCTAGCAGATATTTGGGGCTGTTCTAATGCCCCCTCAGAATGAACAATAGCCTCAGCGGCTGCAATGACATCAGGACTGATTGAAATGTTCAAGGCACCAAGTCCCTCATCAGCCCTGTTTGCCTCACATGATACCTGCCAGGTATGCAGGGCGGGGGCAGGGAGGGGGGAGACAAGCATAAGCCCTGCTCAGCTAGTGCAATCTCCTTATTAATTACCCCGACTGCTCACTGCAGTAAGCCGTCCTAGATAGTACCAGGCGTGGATGCTGAGGGAGTAACGTTCCGCATCCCTAAAGCAAAAGAGCTACGAGCCATTAAAACTTGCAGATGCAAAATGTGAAGACTACAGTATCTTAAGATGAGGGCGAAATGGGGGAGGCCCAATTCTGCCTCTTCCAGGCAATGATGGGTGCAGATGGACGCACTCTTGGCCGTTTCTCTGCTCAGGTACGGGCATGCTGTGGGAGAGCAAAGATGCTTATGAGCACCAGGACAACATGCAGGAGGGAGCGAGTGTCGGCACCTCAAGGCACAAAGAAGGCTGGAATCTGCAGCCCCCAAGCAACCCTCAAGACAATGCGGTACATTTTGTATCCCATGCTGTGGGAGAGCTGAGGAACGTATAAGCGCTAGGGCAGCGTGCGGGAGGGAGTTGAGGTCGGTGCCTCCAGGGGCAAAGAAGGCTGGAAACTGCAGTCCCCGCTGAGAAGCCCTCAAAACATTTAAATTTCAAAAGCCCAATACGGTGGGAAAGGGGAGGTGCTTCAGGGGTGGACATTTATTGTAAATACCTGTACCTCTACAGGGGTTCTTACAGCCATCACAGTTTGAAGACTTTTCTATCAGCCCTCTTTATATGTTGGGCTGCACCAGGGGTTTCCAGCTGTCTCCATTTTACACTGTACTGCTTATCCAGTCCGCATACAGATCATCCCCATCATGAAACGATGCACCCTTGTAATACCGTGATACAGTCTAGTGGTTGGGGTGGTGCTAATGGGAGGAACAGGAACGGGAGGAGCCAGGGAAAGACCTCGGGGCAGTTAGTGTAGGGACATGGTCGAGGTAGGATGTATGGATAAAGGCTCCAAATGGAATGCATCCTGTGTCTGTTATAATTTAGTAGCACGATGCTACAGCTGCCAACGAGGGTGGGATCGGGTGCTCTGTGCACCTGGACTTGATCCCGTGAAGCTGTATGACCCTGTTCCCCTGTGGTGCAGATGAGAAGTCTGCCCTTGCACCCACCGCGATTAAAACGAGCGCCGCGGTGAAGACTGAGCCGCCCGAATTACTGCCGGCCTGTCCGAAGCTCCGTGGCTGTGGAGGCTGCGTGGAGCGTGGCATGCTGTGAGCGAGCGCCGAAAGGAAGGGGCAAGCGCGATCGCATGCGCCAAGAGAACCAGAAGCTCACCCCAGAAGCGTGAGGTCCAGGACGGAGGACGCAACGTCGGGAGCCCACCCCGGTCATCCTCATGCCTTTCGCTGCGGTGGTGAAGACAGCAGCAACCTCTGCATCCAAGAAAGAGCCCCTGCACCTCGTGAGTGCTGTGAGTGGGGCCGAGTGATTGAAACCTGGAAGAGGGAGCCAAATCTAGCGGAAAACGAGATCTCACATCGATGGCCATCTTAAAGTCAGGCAGCTAGAGCCATCCCCATATAAAGACTGTAAGCGGCCATTTTGGAGTCAGGCAACTTCCAGTTTAATGAACAAGCATTGGCAACTGTGAAAAAGAAGCATTGGCAACTGTAATGAAACAAGCATTGGTAAATGTGAAAAACAAGCACTGGTAAAGACAAGAAGAGAAATAGTACAACAAGCGCTGGCAGATGCAAGAGACCAAGCATTGGTACATGTGAAGCAACAAGCATTGGCAAATGTAAAAGACCAAACACTGGTAAATGTAAGGGACAAGCATTGGTAAATACAAACGAACAAGCATTGGTAAAGGTAAACTAACAAGCATTGGCAAATGTAAAAGAGCAAGCACTAGCGAAGGAAAAGGAACAAGCACAGACGAATGCAAGAGATAGATAGAAGCAACAAGTGGACACAAATAAGCACGAGCAAATGTGAGAGGTGCACAAACACAAACAAGTATTGACACAAGCAACGAAAAGTCGGATGAACCAAAGTGACTGTAGTAACAAGCATTGGCAAAGGCAAGATTTACAACGCACCTAGCGCAAGCAAATGCCAGAAACAAGCGAAGATCGCACTGAAGATAAACAAGCACGAGTTCAAGCAATATAAAGTTAAAGGAACAAACGTGTCAATAAACACAGCAAGCAGTGGTAAGTGCAAGAGATACACTGGAAACAAGCACAAGCAAACACACGCTTCAAGTATAAGTAAGCTCGAGCGAATGCAAGCCTCGACGTAAGCAAGCATAAGCCCGCACAAATCTCAAATGCGACAAACACAGCAAATGCAAATCCACGACTCCCCAAGCACGAACCAATACAAACCCGAACATACTAAGCACGGACGAATAGAGATCCCGAATGTAACGAGCATGAGAAAAAGGCAAGTACCAAAGTAAACGTTCAGCACCAGTCCAGAAAGAGATGAAAGAACATGATGTCACATTTGCCATGCCTCATCGCGGAAGAGCCACAAACCACCTGCAGCTAGCATGCAACTCTAAAGGAAGCGGGAATTCGCTGAGCCACGATTCACGAGTCACGCACTGTGTAGCTGAGTGGTGGCCATTCTGAACTCAAGAAATCCAAGTCTCACTCACGGAAGCATATAGAGATAGTTGCGAAGCTTACCAACCTCAAAGGAAATGACCAGATCAAGGATCTCGGCCGAAGAGAGTCAGCAAAGAAGACGGGTACCAAAGTGAACAGTCCTGTGACCGTATCAGATCATGGCGGTGGGAAAAGCAACACAACGGTCCAATCCCTGCATTGAAGTGCCGCCCCCAGTGACACAGACTGACATTCAGAGTTTGGGCCCCAAATGGAACCGTTGGCTGGAATCACTGGACAATTTTCTTGACGCAATTGGTGAACGAAGAGATGGAAAATGTCTGATACTACTCCTCCAGCTGGTGGGTCATGAGGGCCGACATTTAATTAGAACATTCTCTGAAAAGGACACATAGACCTATGAAAGACTCCAAGAAAAGCTACACGCTCATTTCAGCACACAGGCAGACATGGATCATGATCGCATTGCCTTCAACACAGCACGGCAGGAACCAGGAGAACCATTGCCAAACTTCATCACCCGGTTGCAAAATCTGGTACAATGCTGCCATTTCAACACATTTACAAATGAGGAAGCAGTTCGGGTAAGGATAATCGAAGGTTGTTCAAGTTCTAACACAAAGCGCAAGATCCTTCAAAGGCATTGGTCGCTAAAGGATATCATCAGGAAGGCCGAAGTTGGAGAGTGGGTCAAAGCAAGGAAAATATTCAATAAACTGCACCCGAGTGCAAGACGCAAAGACAACCCCTCAGGACCAAAAAATGGGCAAGAGACACAAGAGATGCAAACGTAGAGCTTCTAGTGGAAAGCTGTGAAAGAGACCTAAAAACTCATAACAACCTGCAGAACGTAAACGAATTGACCGAACACTATTTAACAACGGTCGAAACTATTGTAAATAACACCATGCCATTAAAACTGAAAAACATCTCGGAGAAGACTAAAAATCCATGGTTTAATGAATCACTAAATGAAGAAAGGCGTAAATTGAGAATGGCCGAAAGAAAATGGAGACAACACCCATCATCCCCAGAGCTGAAAGCACTCAGAGAAATCAGAGGCCATTATAATAAAATGATCATCAAATCAAAACAGGAATTCATACGATCAGAACTGGAGAGTGCTAAAAACAGACCACGAAAACTCTTTGAAATCCTAAAGCAACAATCAAACAAATTAGCCAAATCTGCCCATGAGAACTCAAAAACACCCCTAAACTGCGGAGAATTTGCTACATTTTTCACAGAGAAGGCGAAATCTCTTGAAGTTGAGCTCAAAGACGCTGTGGCAAACAATCCCACTGAACCAATGCCTACGATGGATATCGCCGCGACAACGGAGAGTACCATAACAAAAAATGAGGCAAGTTGGGACACGTTCGAATTGTATGACCAGCACAGTATCGCCAAAACGCTTTCTAAAATTAAACCAAACAATCACTATCAAGATCCCCTTCCCGCAAAATGTGTAAAAGAAATCAATCACGTTCTGATTCCGATATGGACCGAAATTATAAATGCCTCACTTTCACAAGGGATCCTCCCTGACTGCCTAAAAACAGGTCAAGTTGCCCCCCTAATCAAAAAACCTACAGCAGATAGATCAGACCCAAACAACTATCGCCCAGTGACCAACATCCCACTATTGGCCAAACTAATTGAAAAATGCGTACAGAACCAACTAAGCCGACACATCACCAAGTTCTCACTGCTTGATGAATGCCAATCAGGATTCAGAACAGGCCACAGCACTGAAACTGCGATCCTCCATATTGTTGACGATGCGCTACAGGCACTCGACCAAAACAAAGCGTGCCTATTGATTCTCCTCGATCTGTCGTCGGCCTTCGACACCGTAAATCACGAAGCATTATTGTCCAGGCTACGGGATAGGATGGGTCTATCAGGAATGGTGCTGAAGTGGTTCATCTCTTTTCTACAGAACAGATCACAACGATTCCTGGTCAACCAGTCAATTTCACCTCCCTGTCCTATTTCAATCGGAGTCCCTCAAGGGTCTACGTTATCCCCAGATCTGTTCAACCTTTATGTTGAGCCGCTTACAGAAATTTTCCAAAAAGCAGGGATATCGTATCACATGTATGCAGATGACACGCAAATATATCTAAAGATCTCGTCCCTACAAGACTTGGAACGAGGAAACAAGGCTTTAAAAATGGCTATGCAATGGTTAACTACCAACCAACTGAAGCTTAACGCCAACAAAACGGAGTTCCTACTAATCTCACCAGCAAGGAGCCGTACGGAAATAAAGGAATGGACGAAAGTGATGACTGCGCTAAACTGCACCCCAACACTAATCAAGTCAGCGAAATCTCTAGGAATCACTCTGGATGAGAATTTAGACATGAAAGCCCATATCAACGCAATGGCCAAGAATGCTCGATTCCACCTGAACTACTTAAAAAAACTGAAACCTTTCATCTCAGAGGCGGATCTCAAATTGGCTATCCAATCCTTAGTTATCTCTAGGATTGAATATGGCTGCTCCACCTTAGCGGGCTTACCAAAAATGTCCACAGCACCACTGAAAGCTTGCCTAAACGCTGCAGCAAGAATTATCACCGGATCCAGGAAATACGACCACATATCGCCACACCTGAAAGCTTTAAGCTGGCTACCCTATGAAGCCAGAATCCAAATGAAGATAGCTTGTATCACTCATAAAGCGCTACACCACAACACCCCGGGATACCTAGCGAAGAAACTACAGCTGTCGGGAGGGAATCGGCCAGCGAGGAGTACTGAAGAATTTCTACTACGGCCAGCCTTTTTCCACAAGAAAAAAACCTATGACAGAGCGTTCTCAGGAGCTGCCCCCAGAATATGGAACTCAATTCCTCCTATCATCAGGAAGATCCAAAATGTAGAAGCATTCAAGCGAGAGTTAAAGAGCTATCTGATGAAAAAATACACTACCTAGATCTGATCAGTCTCGAAATGACAATGAACTAAATATCATACCCGTTTACACACTCTACTTATGATAGATATATATCCACCTACGACCTTATTTATCATCTACCTCCTATCATCTACCTCATAGTTGCTTACACATCTTCTCGTGATTGAAATATACCCAACACTGTCTATATTTATTACCTACCTCCTATCTTCTACCTCATATTTGTTGTCTGTTGAACTGTTTGATATATATGTCTTTGTCCACGCCTCATATGTAATTCGTTCCGATGCCCATATAACTGAGTGATATATACTGTCTGTCGCATACGCCTATATGTTAAGCGCTCTGATACCCACGGGTCTTGTTCGCGCTATACAAAACTTTCTAATAAATAAATAAATAAATAAATAAATAATAAACAGAGTCAAGACAACGGGAGAGACAAAGTGACATGAAATACTATGAGTCAACAACACAAAAGAACGAGATGATCCAGGATTGCGACAGCGTCACTGATACAACCTCAAGGAGTCATTCAGCATATGGTGCAAACGATTCTGAAGCAGATGACATGTCAAGTGGGACAGATCGCACCAATGGACCAGATAACAGCATGCCCAACAAATGTACAAGAAAGGCAAACTATAGAAGACTGGACCAGTCACGTCAACACTGGAAATCGGTACATGATCACATCTGTAACATAGATGTCAGTGCACAAAACAAGCGGGAAGAAGAAGCAAACCAGATAAGACAGACTGATCCACTCAGACATCGGGAAGAGGAAGACAAACGCATCCACGAATGAAGTAACTGAGAGGAGGTCTTTATCATCACACGAGAGAGGCAGAGACAAAATACCCAGGGATCAACCACAAGCAATAAGCATGTGGTTATCAAACAACCTCGCCATCGAAATGACAATGAAGACATGTCGAGAAAGGTACCCGGAGAAATATCCCAAAGATAACTCTGACTCGAGGAGCAGCTCGTCACGGCCTACCCGTTTCAGAAATCTACCATTCAAGACACACTCAAAGGAACGTTCTCAAAGAACATCAACAAAAGACTCCTCCGATTCAGAAAGCATGTCTGTCCGATCTTTCGGGTCGACTGAGTCATGGTTCCGACAATGGCCATGGCATCAACCACTCGAACACACCAAAGAACCACCGGACATTCTTCCCATCCAGAGTGACATAGCTCACACCAATGTCTCTGAATACTCAATCACCCCACAAGACAACATGTCATGTCAGTCGCAGATATATCAAGACATCAATAATATACCGTCACCCCTGAAGGGGTCAGCGAGGCTGACTCAAAGGGCCTACAGAAGGAAAACAGACATAGGGGGCATTACCAACTGGATGGGAAAAGACTATCCAGTCACTCTGCAAGGAAGGCCGGATGTGGTGACAGCGACAGATCATCATCGGATGAGAGAGAAACAGGCCCATGCCCAGATAGTTCACCAGTCTCAAACGCGAATGGGAGTGGGCGAGACAACCAGAGGCAGCAAATGAGTCCCCTAACCAAATTAGGATGACCCATTTCAGATAGTGCCCTACCGTCTGGCATGCATGACTTCGAACAGGAGGACAGTGTTGCCCTCGACCGGACAAGACAAAAGGAAGTAGAATTGTATGCGGGTGCTTGGAAGAGAACCAGAACAACATCCACTCACGGAGGAAATCGAGCGTCAATCGAAAAGAGCCACAAAGGAAGACGGAGTGCCGCCATCAAGCTGAGCCCTTCACAGTCACCTCCCGATGGGCAATCATGGTCGCCTCAGAAACTGAAGATGAGTGGATAACCCAGAAGCTCATAGGAAACCGCCACAAACCTAGGAACAAGAAGATCACACGAGACATTTCGCAATTTCAAAGATGCACTCCTGTATTCAAGGATATTCTTGTCAAGGCAACAGAAAGCCACACCAAGGAAATGGAGACGAGTGTCCAGAGCCTAAACAGGCGGCCTGCAGACCCGTGTGGCTGATTGAGGAACTATAAACATGTTGGACGCTAAGTTTATTTTGTTAACAAGGGGGGAGATGTAATACCGTGATGCAGTCTAGTGGTTGGGGTGGAGCTAAGGGGAGGAACAGGAACGGGAGGAGCCAGGGAAAGACCTCGGGGCAGTTAGTGTAGGGACAGGGTCGAGGTAGGATGTATGAATAAAGGCTCCAAATGGAATGCATCCTGTGTCTGTTATAATTTAGTAGCACAATGCTACAACCCTGATCTACAATCCATTGGTGGCAGTGCATACAGTCTGAAGGACCAAGTGTGCCCCTCTACTCCCTTGCAGACCCGTTCACATTTCTATAGCATTATTTTACCCCAATCTTTTTCAGCATGGTGGCACAGGGGCCCACCATTCAACGTCCACCTGTGTCTCAGTATCACTAGGAGGCCTTCAAGCCTCACTGCACTCTCACCCATCCAGCAGTATTCCACTACTGAAGTCTGCTGCTGCTGGGTACTATTTTGCTTTAGGACAGCTGATTTACTTCCATCTCCACATCCTTTCGTGCCCAAGTGATCCAAAATGGCGGTGTTGGAGGAGGAGCCCCAGGCCTTTTATCTCCCCTTTGCTGCTGGCAGTGCTCTTACTCTGCCTCCTCCTCTCCCCTACTGGGTGAACCAGCAACGATGCAATTACCAGTATTTTGCAGGTAGCAGTGGTCAGGCCAACAAGCTCTAGCAGCCTGCCACTAACTTGGTAGGTGTCCTAGTTAACCTCCGACTTTCTGGGATACTTTTGACCTGTACAAATATTTCAAAATGAATAACTAGGAAACCACAACTGAATAGCTTTTTTCTAATTCTAAAGTGTGATGGAAAGAAAGATTTGAATAGTGCCAGAACAAATCAATACACTTTATATGCAATTGACACATATTTACAGATACATTCTCATTTGTGTGCTATTTATTTTCATCAGTAAAATTGTATGTCTATGCAAATGTAGTGATTATTTCAATGTACAATGTGCTGTCTGTACATGATAGTGGCACCACTCCATGCTTTAGTAATGTATTCGCAGCAGTGTGCTTCTAAATGGAACATCAGCAACATACTACAAACTAACCACTCTCCTGCAGAATGGGGGTGGCTCACCAACAGCACTTGTTCTTTGTGTGATGTTTGGAGTTTTCAGAGTGTCTGAGTTTAGTGATGTAACATTGATGGCAACTCCACTACTCTGAAATTTGTTCCAGTATCAGTGCCAACTAGGGCCACAGGTGCCCCTAAAGCACATGGAGCTTTCTGTTAGCCTCGTCTGATTCCCCCATCTGTAGGAGTCTGACTCCGAGCAGCAGAATCTATTGAAGCACCTGCTGGGGCACTGAGAAGGCCTCACTGTGCATGCACTGAATGGACTGAGTAGTGTGCATCCTCACTTTTGTTATTGCAGAGTGTGCCATTCAGCCCTGACTGCCTGACACCTTAAAAGGTCAAAGTAAATGTTATGCCCATACTACTGGGTGGCTTCTGAAGACTAGACACTCACACTACTCACTGCGTTCAGCCTGTTTGGTGGAGGGCAGGTGATGGCAATGATTGAACGAACATACACGTACTTAGGGCAGAGTGCTGGAACTTGAAAATAAATGATTTGAGCATTGTTTGATTCATATTGTGCCAAAAAAATGCACAGGTAAATGTAAACACCTTGGATCACTAATGCATGATTTGTCCTTATTAAATCCATATTTAGAAATACTGAGGTGGATCCTGAGTAGCTGTTATACACAGTACTGTAGTAGAGACCAGTGAGCTAACAAATTAACAGGAGAGCTGAGTTAAAGGTTTGTCTTGGCCCTAAGAGCCCATCTTGGCTATAAGAGACCTGGCATAAGCTGAGTTATGGGAACATTTGGCATGGAAATCTTACAACAAATATTACGTATAAATATGATAAAGTGTCTTCAAAATTCAATAAACTTTAGTTGTTTGGCACATGTTTCACCATAGTGCATCAGATTATATAACTGCACTCAGAGGCACATTTAAAAAGTCACAGTTTTTAAAGATTCATCCCCCCACCTAACTTCTGATGGCAATTCCATTTGTGAACCGTGTGGCATACCAGCTGTTATTTGCACCCTATATGTGGGCTACATTCTAATTTTATACAGGGCAACATTAATAGTCTATTAAGTCAAACAGAAGGAAAGTTTTGTACAGCACACATCGTCATGTATTTTAAGGTTTTTCCCATATGGCATAATAAAAAATATAGGAGGCACAATAAAATAAAATATTTGCTTAGAATCACACAGTTTTTCAAGTGGCCAAGCCAGGATTGATCCCAGGTTTTCCGCTCTCACATTGTGTAACTCAGTCACTAGATTAGTATCCCTTTCTCATTACTGTTTGACATTAGAGTTTAATGCTTTGTCTTTTATTCTCTGGTGCATGAAGTTAGAGAGTGACTATCGGGAAGAAGCCACAAGGGCTTGAGAACTCAACTGGACCTCGAGCTGAATCTTGGAGCCTTCTGGTGCTCATCCACTTCCATACTTTACTCTGGGTATTCTGGCCCTGAAATAAGCTTAGATGCGGCTTCCATTATGATATCTCTTTTGTATGTGAGGATATCTTACCTTGCAATGCTGATGACTATCTTGTAACTGTGGTGTGTTTGATGGGAGCTTACACTGCTGCCAAATTCTGCACATTGTGCAGATGCAGTCCATGTTCTATGCATGTGACGGAAGCTTGTGATTTTTCAGACCAGATCACAGGGCCGGCTTTAGCGCTGATGGCGACAGGTGCAACAAACATTTTTTGGCGCCCCTGAGACCAGTATGTGTTCTATGGATGTGAAGAAAGAGTGTGTTTTGTGTGTGGTAATCATGCTATGGTTTTGAGTCAAGCCTGCACTAATACACCCCAGTTCTGTTCCTTACACTTGTACCAAATCTGAAATTCTGCTTATTCTTTGTATTTAAGGGAGGCGTTAAATGGTATTGCCCAGTGCCACCCGTGTCCATGTCTTTGAAGGAAGCTTGCAGTGACCTTACAATATCACATTTGCTCCTGGACTTTAAAGCAAGCTTGAATTACCCCTGAGTATCACCCATGTTTAATAACTTTGAAGGGAGCTTCCACTAGCCCTACAGTGCTACACTTATTCCTTTCTTTGAAAATCCTGCACTGGCCATAAACACGTTTGTTCCATGTCCTTGAAGGAAGCTTGCACCAATTGGTCCTGAATTGGCATACTTGTTCCATAGCTTTGAAGGAAGTTTGCACTAGCTGCACAGCAGTATCACACTTTTTCCATGTCTTTAATGGAAACTTGCACTGGTCCTGCAGTACCATGCTTGTTCCATGTCTTTCAGGGAAGATTGTGATGCTCTTGACAAGTGCTTTATTTCTCTTGTGAGTGAACCAAAAATCACTGTGCTCCTGCTCCCTATGCTCTGTGTATTTCTGTGTTTTAGGTCAGCTCAAAAGATTGTTTAGCTATCTCTCCAGCTTCATGTTTTCTCACAAAAATACATAATCTTGCTTGGAAAAAGTAGGCTTCAATTTGGTAACAGATAGTGTGCTATTCACATATTAGTTCAGCCCTTCATAACACCATACATTCAATTGGGCTTTGGATCTGGTGTCTTCAGCCCTTGGCTTTGTTGTCGATATCTGGCTCTGCCTAGCAGACAACCACTTGTCTTAGTGATGTCAGGTAGACTGTGTAACAGTATTTGTGCACACTTAGCATGTGTTACTCGGCATCCTAAGAAGTGTGACCTCATGAAATATGTCCTTTTGTTCATCCCCCAGCAGATCTCCTACAAATGAAGACTATTGATGATTGAGCAATAAGAGCACCACTAGCTCATCTGCCATTGCTACTGGACCATAATTTTCTTATGCATAATCTTTTATTATCCCAAGATGGCAGAACAGCTTTATAATTGGATTTTATTTATTGAAGTGCTTGCCCTCCACATGTATTTGGATATTTTTTCTTTTGTTTTTCTTTATTTCTATCTTTATTTATTTTAGCAAATGTCTGCACTACAAAGAAAACCACAACCTTGTTTTTTAGAAAGTAAGTGGGAATTTTTTTTATGCCTAGACTCTTACCCACAATAATTCACAAAAATCAGACTTACATAGTCTGCAGTGCTGGCCCAGTTGTGGCTGATGGGAGATTAGAGTTAACCCCAGTAGCAAGTCAGGCTTCAGCGTAGCATACTTCAAGAGCTCTGAATTACACTAGTGGACTGATGCAAAAGATAACCAACGTGAGTCTCCTATGCCACCAGCTGTCCCAACTCTGCTCCTTCCTAGTGAGTGTTGTACCATGTGCGAACAGTGTGTTTGTGTGAGCGCAGGATAGCCACCAGGTTTTGTGTGTGCATTGTGAGGGCTGTGCCAATGTAAATGCAGGATTAACATTGTCTATTGTGAGTGCAGGCTAAATGGTCCACAGGTTGAAAGTTGTGCATGTGTGAGTGTATAGTGTGGCATATGACGGTCTGACTGCAGCATGCAGGACCTGCCTATATGAGAGCTTCAGTGTGAGTGTGGGTCCTGGCATGTTTTGTCTTTGTGTATATGCCCTTTACAAGGGCTGACCCTATTGGCTTTGGTAATGGTATTTAGGGATATGACTTTGACTTGCGGTAATGCAGTGCAGGGAGCACAGCTACAATAGTGTGTGCATGAGAATGGTAATGAGTTTTGGTATGGCAGATGCAGACTCTGTTTAAGGAGGTTGATGAGTGTCAGGGGAAGCTGACAGACTAAGATGTCACCCTAATGAGAGGGCCCAGTTACTTTGTTTGCAGTAGGGCCCATGAAAACAAGCTATGCCACTGGATGAATTTGAAAAGCCACTGTGGAAGAAAAATATCCATCATCTGAGAAAGGACTGACTGAATCTTCAAAGCTGAAAGCCATTCTTAGGTGGACACTATATCTAATTCCCTGAAAGTTCACGGGGAGAAAAAGGACTAACAGTATCTTGGAAGAGGAACCAGCAGTGTGTTGAGGGCAAGATGGCCGCTGATCGGCCGAAGCGAGAAGTCGCAGTTACCTCCCCCCCCCCGATGCAGGAAAAGAGGGAATGAGAGGTTGTTTTTACCTCCTGGATCGACTGGTCGGTTGGATGATTGTTCACAATCCACAACAGTGCTGGAGTCTGGAATTGACGGCATCGTTGAGGCTAGCAATGCTGGGAGTTGGCCACGCAGTGCATCTTCTCTACCGGTGGGTAAGTCCCTGCAACAGGATGACGCCAAGAACGACAAAGCAGCAGAAAGACCCAAAGGACACACAGAAGGACCAAGCAGCTACGGTCTCTCTGCCTACGGCTGCATGAGGCCCAATCCAAGCCCACAGAGTGTTGCCTAAGAAACTGGGAGAGAGCGGTGATATCGGCAGTGGCAATGGCGGCAATTGGAAGAACCGGAAGGCTGGCCTCGAAGTGGTCGGCAAATCTTGGGAAAGCAGCCTCCAGCAGTCCACATTGCTGGAGTCCTTTTCCGTGCTGCCAGCGGAATCTGTGAGAGCCTACCCAGGTGAACAGCAGGAGAACACTGAAGCTGCTCCTCGCGAGGATACAATGTTGCTGCTCCAAGCCGGGCTCTCAGACAGACAAGCGGAGCTGATTAGTGTGCAGCTTAGCGAGAGCATGTGTGAGACTGGCGAGCAGATTTCCACGGGGGATTTGGAACAAAGCTGCCCCACATCCAAAGACTTGACCGTAAGTGATATGGGTCTTAATCAGAAATCTAGCAGGGGGGCCGAGCGAGCGATATTGGCCATAGTAATGGCTGTAAAGGAGGCAATGAGGAGCAAGCACTAACCCCATCCACAGAACCCCCACCAGAGAAAGCAACCTTAAGGGAAAGAATGGAACAGAGACTGGTCCGGAACCCACTCAGTCTAGAACTGTTGGTTCTCCTGAAGTGGACTGCTTTTACTCCCTTGATGACAATACAGATTCCTCATTCTGAAGTGATTGCAATGTCGCTGATAGCTAAGACTCAGCAGAAACTTCATCTGTGCAAAGTGAGGTTCCGTGACGATTTGAACCCGTGTTTTCAACATTGTCGTAAACTCATAATTTTGGTACCAATGAACCGCAAATGATCCATTTAGCATATCCTGGTGTTTTCGCTATGTTACGAGCAAGAGCACTCCTGTTATAACCACATTTCTGATACACCGATGGCATCCATTTTAGATTATGGCATCCATCTTGTTTCCTTGCCCTCACATAGTCAATGGACACGCAGTGACCTCTGATCAACCCATTTTGTTTAAGGACACGTAAGCTTTAGCTGGCGATTCACCTTGCTAGTGACACGTGCACTTTAGAACAGAAACGCTGTGGCCGCATGACTCGGCAAAAGCTGCCTCCCCAGCCTGAGGCCAGTCCTGCTATACTGGTTCTCGTGTTCGTTGGCCTGATCATGATTAGGCGGCCGAAGCTGGTAGCCTTGCCCATTTACAACCCACAAACATCTCTTATCCTGCTTTTCTATCTTCTGCACCTGGCTCTGCTCCTTTCCTTCTGGGCCTTTATTAGGGGGAGGTAACGAAATTTACGATGAGGCGGTCCGGCTCTTGAATGAAAAGTTGACATGGGATTATGATGGAACAGTGGGAACCCCTCGTTTGTAATGTTTTGACATCAGATATTGTTGACGATTCTTGTGTAACGCCAAATATTTATTGTTTAGATATAAAGGTTTAGAAACATACCAACATGTGAAGAATTTTGCCCCTAGCTAAAAATTCTGTATTTAAGGAGCAACCCACTTGGTACAAATCGAACAGGCTCCTAGAATCTGCCCGTGTGTAGTTTCTGTGACTTCTGTGTCCCTGCAGTAATAAACCTTTGGTCTTTGACGCCACCATCGAGAAGCCCGTGTTTCTGTTTATTTGTGCACCGAGACAGGTAGAACTCAGGGGTCTTCGGGTGTTGTCCCTGACACCTCTGGACAGTACCAAAAAGTCCAGAACTCCAATTGGCGCCCAGCGTGGGGCGACGTCATTCGGTACCGGTCCAAAAGCCTGAAGAGTTCGAGAAGCTTCGTGTGAAGATTCCAGAGGGAGGCGCCCCACTTCATCGATCCCGGCATATCGCAAAAGTGGCCCGACGTTCTCTTCCACGAGGGTTCCCGTTCAGACGGCTGCAGTGGTCCGCTGCCTTGACTGTCACCCTGTCTTGGACCCGAGGTGCAGACCTTAGTACGGCGAGACAAAACTGGTTTCTCCTTGGTGACGTCTTCAGTGCCTCAGTTAAGTATTAAGTGGTTGCTAGTTGTTTGGTTACTTCGTAAGGGTTTGCTCCTGTTTGGATAATCCTTTTAGTCCTTGGTTTGGTTTGGTTTCGTAAGATTATCACTGGTTGTTCTAGTTACGATAATCATTTGGTTTAGTTTGGGTATCGATACATTTGTTCGCTTTGGTAGGCCTAAGTTCTTGGTTCGAGTGCGCACCTTTGTTTGTGTCTGTTCTGTGTTCCGGATTATAAAATGGTAAGTCGGAAAAATTGTATGTTGTCGTGTTTTGGTTGCAACAGGGATTCCCGGTTGGAGGACTCATGTCTGGTTCCTCCGATTGGAACTCCTCTTTATGATCTTTATTGCAAGTTTGGTGTGGGCCCTATCTCTTATAACGAGGTATGGATCCGCTACACGGAAAAAGACGGTGTCCTTAGTTGGCCACTGCATGGTAGTTTTGAACCTGAAATTCTTGACAATTTAGAAATGAAATTGTTTAAGAAGAAAGCCCGGCCGGCAATGTTTGATTCTTTCCGTTATTGGCGAAAAGAATCCAAACAGAGAGAAACTAAAAAGTTAAAGAAAGAACAAAAAGAACAAGAGTTGACTTTAGGACAGTCTGCCAAGCAGCTGCAACTCAATGAATCTGAGAAAGAAGTGGAGGTGGCCAATAGAGAACGTAATTTAGCGATAGACAAGTGCTATCCTGCCTTGCCATCAAGTACAGCTAAGATAGTAGAGGACCCTGAAAAGGATCCCCTATTGTCTTACTTGTTGAGGTCACCCCCACCATATGCACAGGGTGCTACAGCTCCACCCTTGCCTAATGTTCAATTACCGGTTGCTGGACAGCCTGGTATACCTGCTCCTGCACCCCCGAATCAAGCTCCTGTACTTCCTGTGGTTAATCTTAATGTTCCTCCTCTGGCACCCCCTCTTCCAGGGTTGCCGGCTCCTCTGCCTATGCCTGTACCACTGATTCCTGTTGTTTCACAAGCTACTTTGCCTGCTACCCCTACTGTTGCTGTTTCCTCTGTCCCGACTACTACTCTCCTCTAAACCTCTGCAAGCTATATGACTCTGCTTTCTGTTCGTCGGAGAATCACTGATTCTGTCACTAATATTCTATCTCCCTTTTACAAAACTTTGATTAGGAGTCCTGTCTCTGATTCCGTTCAGAGACGTAGTCAGCTCCCCAGTAGTGAAGAACGTGGAATCTTAGACTCCACTGCCCTTAGGTGGATTTCGAAAGTTGGGAGGTATAACGTACGAGATGTATTAGATACATTCATGCAATGGAAGGAACCGACACAGCGCTATGTGTTTGATGTCATGTGTTCCCTTTTACGTGAAGAATGGGAAGAGAGCGAATCTGAACAGGTACCGGATGAATTAATCCAAGTTCAACAAAAATTCGCTGCAGGTATGATAGTTGGTCAAGAGATAAAAGAAGCAATGGAATTAATTTTAGATTTGAGATTCGATCCTTCCCTTCGTTCACCAAGAGATTAAGACAAGCGTAGCACGAAACGAGGTCGTCAATATCCTATGAGAGAAGTTCCGCCAATTTGGCGCGAAGCTGTACAAGCTGATGCGGCCCATGGCATTGCAGCCGCTTCGGCTCAATTCCAAAGAGTGTGGATACATATTCCGTGGAAGCGAGCAGAAGTGTTAGCAGTAAAACAGGCTTTGCCAGATCCGCGTAAGAATCCAGCTGGATATTACAAAGAGTTGGCCCAAACAGTTGAAGCTTGCGTTATGAATTTAGCGGACATTGACATGTTATTTGGCAATGTAGTACCACAACCAATTTGGGCTAAAATTCGTAAAGAAAATCATCCAGTTGCCCTAGGTGGTGATTGGGCAGCTATAATAGCGGCAGATGGTCAACAAATAGGTGGTTCTAAACCCGAACCTCTAATTGCTGATTTACCTGGTAGAATAATCAAATTAATGAAAACTCTGATGCCAGCATTGCGTGTTAACTGGGACAAGTTGTCCGCATGCAGGCAAAAGAAGGACGAAAGTGTCTCCGACTTTTTCACAAGGTTTGAAGAAACTTTCGTAGATCACAGTGGTCAGGATATGAGCACGGAAGGAGGCCAGAGATTATTTGTTGATACATTTGTGCACAATCTGTTACCAGAGCTCAGTAATAAATTAAAAGATTCTGAAAGTGCGTGGGCTGTCTCTACGACTGCACAAATACTTGCAACTGCTCAGTACTATGAAAATAGGGATAAGGAAGAAAAAGAAAAGTCAGATAAGAAAACAAAAGATTTAAAAACTAAAGTCCTTTTGCAACAAGCATCTCCGCCTCGCACGAATCAGACAAATACCCAGCAAGGGCCATATCAGAGGACAGACTATAATTCTCAGAGACCACAATACCAATGGAATCAGTGTGTGTACTGCAAAAAGGAAGGTCATTATAAGAATGAGTGTCCAGTACTAGCACAAAACAATGCTGCAGCAGCTCAGAGAGGTCGTGGTGGTTCTATGCAAAATTCTAGAGGTTGAGGACGAGGTGCTATACCTCCACAAACGAATGATCGCCCTTCTAATTATTTTGATCAGCGAAACGGACAGTCTGCCCAACCTACTAGATCTCAACAGTATCATGTTGAAGACTACTGTGAAGTTAGTGAGGAATTTCAGCAAAATGAGTACTAGGACAGCCATGGACAAAGAGAGGGAGTAGTATCAGTTCCAGTAGATCAGAGTGGGCCTTATGTCGCAGTAGCCACATCAGGTTTAGTCGAACCGTTTCTGTTGGATACTGGTGCAGCAAAAAGTTCTATCATACATGCGAAACTCCCTGGCGCACCTTTGTCTGGCTTAACAAATATTTCAGTAGGTTTTTCAGGCGCCCCTGTTCACAACCCCGTATCTGGTCCTTTGTCTATTTCTGTTGGACCACGTCAATTGAAAGCACCCCTGATTTTGACCACTGGTTGTAATGAAAATCTGCTTGGTTTAGACTTGTTAAAACGCCTGTATGCGACTTTGTACTGTTCTCCGGCTGGAGTACAGCTTACATTAGGTAAAAGAATCATCTCCCCGATGTATTTGTCAATGGATGCACTCCCACTGGAGCTGCGTTCTCTCCCTGATACTCTTTGGGCGACTGGTCCTAACGATGTTGGTCTTTTAGAAATTCCACCATATGCAGTCACTTTGAAAGCAAATGTCAAATTTCCACGAATCCCACAATACAAGATCTCTAGTGAAGGTGAACGTGCGCTTTTATTAATCGTGCAAGATTTGATCAAGAAAGATGTAATAGAGGAAACTAGAGGAAATGTCTGTAACAGTCCTGTATTGCCTATTTTAAAACACACAGATCCTTCAAAGCCTCCAGTCTATAGGTTTGTAATCGATCTTAGAGAGGTTAACAAAATTGTGATTCCACAGTTTCCTGTGGTTCCAGACATTACTGCATTGTTAACGTTGATTCCTACTACAGCCACATGGTTCTCAGTTATCGACTTGAAGAATGCCTTTTTCAGCATTCCGATAGCCGAGGAAAGCAGAGATATTTTCCGCTTCTCTTTAGGAGGCCGAAGCTTCAGGTTTAAACGTGCTCCACAAGGCTATTGTGAAAGCCCATCCATTTACAGTCAGGCATTAAAAAGTCAGTTAGATTCCTTTGTACTTCCTTCTGGTTCTGCTTTAGTGCAATATGTCGATGATCTTCTAGTGGCTGCCGATGACAAGGAAACTTGCAAAGCAGCTACAATTTCCTTACTGCATCATTTGTCTAATTTAAATCACAAGGTGTCACCTTCCAAAATGCAATACTGTTGCCAAGAAGTGACCTACTTAGGTCATCTCTTGTCAAAGGAGGGAAGAAGGTTGACCCCAGAGAGAATAAAAGCAATTACGCAGATGAATGTTCCTAGTACACAGAGAGAAGTGCGTGCCTTTTTAG
This sequence comes from Lissotriton vulgaris, assembly GCF_964263255.1. Classification (NCBI taxonomy): domain Eukaryota; kingdom Metazoa; phylum Chordata; class Amphibia; order Caudata; family Salamandridae; genus Lissotriton; species Lissotriton vulgaris. The sequence continues at coordinate 925,399,474 of NC_141687.1, forward strand.
GTATTACTTCATACTGTAGGCAATGGATCCCAAATATTTCTCTTTTGGCAAAACCATCGGTGGCCTTGACTGGAAAAGGTGTTCCGAGTCCGGTGCCATGGTCTGCCGAATGCCAGCAAAGTTTCTCTGAGTTACGAAATGCACTGTGTTCCGCTCCTGTATTGGGTACACCCGACTACAGTAAACCTTTTACTCTCTATGTCCACGAGAGAGAAGGTTGCGCGTTGAGTGTTCTGACGCAACGATTTGGTGATAAACAACGCCCTTGTGCGTATTTTTCATCAACATTAGATCCGGTAGCCAGAGCGTGGCCTAGTTGCTTGAGAGCTACAGCAGCAGCTGCAGCGTCCATTCGACAATCTGCTGGTTCGGTCATGAACAACATGCTAGTGGTCATGGTTCCTCACGCCGTGGACACACTCATGAACCGAACCAAGACACAACACCTTACCAGCGCTAGATTATCAGGCTATGAGCTGACACTGTTAGCAAGTCATATTCAGATTAAAAGATGCAATGTATTGAATCCAGCAACATTGTTGCCGACTAGTCAGGAGTCGAGTGATTCCGAACCACATGATTGTTGTTTCAGAACCGAGGAAGAGACAAAGGGACGGATTGATCTCAAAGACACTCCGTTATCAGAACCAGACGGCACGTTGTATGTTGATGGGTCTTGTTTTAAATTGGAGAATGGTGATGTAACAGCTGCCTATGCAGTAACGACTTTGAGTACGATTGTGGAGACTGCAAGAGTGAGTCAGAATTCTGCCCAAGCTGCAGAATTGATTGCATTGACAAGAGCGTGTGTTTTTGCTAAGGGAAAGAGAGTGAATGTGTTCACAGATAGTCAGTACGCATTCGGCGTTGCCCATAGTTTTGGCCGTTTGTGGAAGGAAAGAGGTTTCATTACGTCCCATGGGACTAAGATCCAACATGGTCAGCTAGTCAATGACCTGTTGGAATCTCTAACCTTGCCGACTGAAGTTGCGATTGTGAAGTGCAGTGCTCATCGAGCAATCACGGATGATGTTGGGCGTGGAAATGCTTTTGCTGATGAGACCGCTAAACAGACAGCTAGAAATACGATGAGTAGAATGTATGTTGCAACGTCTGCAAGATGGATTACTGAATCAGGAATGTGTGAGGATACAGTGGAAAGTGTGAAAGCAATTCAGGAAGAAGCGACTGAAGAGGAAAAGCTTGCATGGAAAGAGAACTTGGGTAAATTGGACTCGAATGGGTGTTGGATTGATTTGTCGGAACAGCAGCGTTGGATGTTGCCTGATGCGTATGTGCTTGCGGTGGTAACGATGGCGCATGGAGCAGCGCACATCAGTTCTAAAGGGATTTGTAAGATGTTGGCTCCAGTCTGGAAGAATGATAGAATTAGTAAGTGTGCAGAAAGAGTGGTGAGAAATTGCATGATATGCCTGATGCATAATCCTGGCAAGGGAATCCCCACACCCGCTGGTCACTTCGCTCCTCCTTCTTGCCCCTTCGAAGTGATTCAGTTAGACTTCATTCACATGGATCGTTGCAACAACCTCAAGTATTTTCTAGTGGTAGTCTGTGCTTTTTCGAGGTGGATCGAAGCATATCCACTGAAAGACAATACTGCCCTGTCCACTGCCAAAATCCTTCTAAAAGAATATTTCCCCAGATATGGTATGCCACGGATTGTATGGTCAGATAACGGAAGTGAATTCGTAGGGAAAGTTATGCAGAGTGTGTGTGCAGGTTTAAATATTAAACAAAAATTTCACAGTGCGAATCACCCCCAGTCTGCTGGATTAGTGGAAGGCTACAATGGCACCCTCAAGCTAAAGCTGGCCAAGATACAAGCCTCCACGGGCTTGTCCTGGCCAGACGCACTACCTTTGGCTTTGTTATCCACAAGAGCGACTGTACATTCTCGAGTAGGGCTTAGCCCTTATGAGATTGTGTTTGGTCGACCTGCAAACGTTTGTGGGGTACCTAGACCGAAAGAGTTTAAACAACTGGAATATCCAATGCTAATTGATTACCTTTTTGACTTGACTGCTAAATTAAGTCTCATGCACCAACAGGTTTTCGATGCATTGCCAAAGCCACCGGAAAGTCCAGGTCATCAGCTGAAACCCGGCGACCAAGTTGTCATCAGGAACTTTGGACGGACCAGAAATCTACAACCGAAGTTTGTCGGACCATTTCAAGTTCTTTTGGCGACAAGGACTGCTATACGTGTGGCTGGAAGAAAAAACTGGGTCCACGCGACACATGCAAAGCGTGTACCCCTTCCACTTCCTTATGATAACTGGGTGAAAAAAGGAATTGGTGCCTCTGACACTGAACCGGTTCCGAAATATGTCCCTTTCAGTGATGCAGAATTAATTACTGATTCACCGAACTCTGACTCCCCTTCTGAAACTGTTCCTTTGAACACTGAACATTTGTCCTCTGCATCAAACGAACACTTGCCATCTGCGGACTCGAACATTGTAACTCCTGCTGAAAACAGTCTATTTCCGGACCAAACAACGCCAGGAAAACTGAGATACAACCTCCGTTCTCATTTTAAGGACAAATAAAGCAGGAAACTGCCTATCTCTTTCATATTTTAATTTGATACATTGCCTCCAGCCAGGAAGTTTGCTAATATTTTGTATTTCTCTAAGTATATTTTGTTGTTTTAATTACCTTGCCGTCTGGGTAGCCGTAGGGTCGTGGCTTTGTGCCTAGTTGAATCTGCGGGGGCTAGACACAAGGTCGGTCTTTCTGTTAATTCTGGGAACTCCCAGGGCTGATAGAGGCATTTTCAACTACGTACATATCATCAGTGGTCGCGAGCGGTTGTAGAAGATGGAGCTTCCTGAGCTGCACCGAGAGAATGTAATTTATGTTCGCAGAAATAGACTCTACAAGATTCTTCATAACAAATGTTTTCTGATGCAATGTGCAATTACGTTTTTGATTGTTTTAATAATGTTGGTGGGTGGAATCGTCTTTGGTGTACATTTAATTTTTGCACCGATAACAAGTACAGTACCTCCCCTTGATCTTGTTTCTTCTACTGTTGCTTCTTACCATTCTTTTCACCCGTTCCCTGAACATGAGCAAGCTCGACGCTCAGAATTCATAAATAACACTTTTGTACAACTCTTGCATCAACACCAACTGGTAGTTAACACAACAGACTGTTGGGTATGTGGATTGATACCACACACTATGGATAAAGGCATTCCCTATCTGGTCTTGCCTTTTAGCTATAATGGATCATTTCAGGCCTTTCAGACTATATTTGTCTATGCCCTTGAGACCTATCCCTGCGTCCACCACGTTCCGCTAAATATAACTCCGCTAATAAAGCTCTAGTCAAGGGAATCATTGACATGATTAAAGACGTCAATAACACCCCATCTTATCCTAGGGATGAACTACGAGTATATCTGAGTTGGAATTCTGCAGAGTATCGCATTAGTTTGGGTGAAAGCAAGCGTAAGAGCTCCACTCCAGTTTGGGTCGTGCCTCACCGAGGTCAAGTCTGTTTGCAAGGTAATGGGAGAAATCCAAGAGCTCGGCTAGGGAAGAGTGACTGCGTTGAGACTTATGTGTATCCGTCTAACTCTTCCCCTGCCTTTCTCACTGCTAAGGGTACCTACTTCATCTGTCAGGATAGGGCATATACATGGTTGCCTGCTGACTTTTCAGGTTCATGCTATATTGCTCGACTATTGCCTCCGACGTACACTGCTTCCCCAGATTATCACAAGACCAGAGTAGCAAGAGGTGTTTTCAGCAAAGAAGATACCGCTGGTCAGGAAGCCGGAGACTTTTTCAAAGGTTTCCTTCCGTTTTGGGGGCCTATGGCCAATAGTAGAAATCTACGTCAGCTAACACGGGTAGTTGAATCTACTATTACAGAAACTGCTGGTGCCCTTAGTAACTTAACAGCTGAGCTCCAGGCGGATCGTCTCATGACGTTACAGAATCGTATGGTTCTTGACGTAATACTTGCAGATCGAGGTGGGGTATGCAGAATGATCCAATCGAGCTGCTGTGTTTTTATCCCCAATAATGCTCCGACAGTATATGAAGCGATCTCCAAGCTACACAAGATTTCCGACTCTATTCACGTAGACAAGGGAAATTGGTCCTTAATGGAATGGCTCTGGACTCTAATATCAGCGTGGGGATGGAAGGTTCTGATGGTCATTGGTATTATCCTAGTATTCCTATTCTCGTGCTGCCTTATTATCCCATGTGGTCCCGCTTTATGTAGCCTCTGTGCTGCAACCTGTTTTAGAAAACCACCTGTGTTTGGAGACAAGGTACGAGAAAGGATGATGATGCAACAACATATCACTGACCTAATGAACATCGAGATAGACTCTGACATAGACTGAGTAATTGCCTATGTAAGGGCAAAAGGAGGGTCTGAGTTTCCATGACGATTTGAACCCGTGTTTTCAACATTGTCGTAAACTCATAATTTTGGTACCAATGAACCGCAAATGATCCATTTAGCATATCCTGGTGTTTTCGCTATGTTACGAGCAAGAGCACTCCTGTTATAACCACATTTCTGATACACCGATGGCATCCATTTTAGATCATGGCATCCATCTTGTTTCCTTGCCCTCACATAGTCAATGGACACGCAGTGACCTCTGATCAACCCATTTTGTTTAAGGACACGTAAGCTTTAGCTGGTGATTCACCTTGCTAGTGACACGTGCACTTTAGAACAGAAACGCTGTGGCCGCATGACTCTGCAAAAGCTGCCTCCCCAGCCTGAGGCCAGTCCTGCTATACTGGTTCTCGTGTTCGTTGGCCTGATCATGATTAGGCGGCCGAAGCTGGTAGCCTTGCCCATTTACAACCCACAAACATCTCTTATCCTGCTTTTCTATCTTCTGCACCTGGCTCTGCTCCTTTCCTTCTGGGCCTTTATTAGGGGGAGGTAACAAAATTTACGATGAGGCGGTCCGGCTCTTGAATGAAAAGTTGACATGGGATTATGATGGAACAGTGGGAACCCCTCGTTTGTAATGTTTTGACATCAGATATTGTTGACGATTCTTGTGTAACGCCAAATATTTATTGTTTAGATATAAAGGTTTAGAAACATACCAACATGTGAAGAATTTTGCCCCTAGCTAAAAATTCTGTATTTAAGGAGCAACCCACTTGGTACAAATCGAACAGGCTCCTAGAATCTGCCTGTGTGTAGTTTCTGTGACTTCTGTGTCCCTGCAGTAATAAACCTTTGGTCTTTGACGCCACCATCGAGAAGCCAGTGTTTCTGTTTATTTGTGCACCGAGACAGGTAGAACTCAGGGGTCTTCGGGTGTTGTCCCTGACACCTCTGGACAGTACCAAAAAGTCCAGAACTCCAAAAGAGCGCTGGCTGGGCAAAGGGCAAAAAGTTAGAGCGCTCCTGGAGGAAAGACTGGGCCAATAACAAGAAATCTGAATATAGAGCAGTCATCAGGTCCTACAAAGCCTCTCTTAAAGCTACTCAGGCTGCCTTTTTTGATGAGAAAATTCGAGCCTCCACAAACTCATCCAGAGAGACCTTATGTATTGTTAAGGAACTCCTCAAAGTCCCAGACCCGCTCCCAACGCCGGACACCTTAGGCCTCAGATGCAACCAACTTGCAGAATTCTTCTCAACGAAAATTCAAAATATTCTAAAAAGCCTCCCAACCACAGACCAGCCACCAGAACCTAGTTCTCCCATTGCCCCAAATGTCTCGCCGCACCTTGACTCCTTCTCCCCTATCACCAGGGAGGGATTCCTCACAATTCTTGAATAAAAAAAAAGTGGCTCCCCCACCGATCCCGCACCACTCAACATCCTGAAATCAGTGACTTCAACCATCACCCCACTGGCTACTAACTTAATCAACTCCTCTCTCTACCAAGGCACCGTCCCGCCAAGCTGGAAAAGAGCCATAGTAAGAGCCCTGGGATGATTTATGGTCCCGTTGTACCATACGTACGATTGATAAGACAATCGACGATAAGACTGAGAGTCTTTCCTCCGCCGGCTGGTATGAGAGGACATGGCTGGATAAGGTTTCCACTATGAGGATGTCCAACACTGGTGCAGTGACCAAGTGGTGAGCCCTGATGAATCTGCCAATAAGTTTGTAGGGCAGTGAAACATTTTGGCTATGGGTATTGGTATGCGATGCTAAGCTACCCGCCTTCTTAATTCACCAGTACACACCATACCCAGTAATAAAATTGTAACATTGGTGTGACTGCTGATTTTAAACACTTTTTTTGTCATATCAAGGAGCGATTCCTTGGATGTTCTTATCTTGCACCTGTCTTTTTGCACAAACACGCATGGTTTTGTTTTGGACACTTCTGCCAAGTGCCCCAAGGGTGTTCGTCCGTGAGGCGCCTTCCTTTTCACCACACATTTTTTATGTTTGTCTTGTTCTAAGTGTGGGTTTATGTACTGTCTCAGTTGAGCAGTCATAGGTGGATGGGTCGAGTAAAAAGAAGCCCGGATTCTCCCCTTTTTATGGTTACAAATAATGATTTGTTTTGGACGGATAGGCACTTGAAGAACACACCCAACTTTATGCAGAGTAGGTGTGTGGTCTGGAATCTAATAGTATATTTTCCAGCAAACAAAATTAGGATGCCCCATTAAACGAATGCTAACCCATGTCCAGGGTACTAGGATCTTTTGGTATTGATCCCTACAAAAAAGCCCCAGCTAGACCCCATAGAGATGTCCAACTACCGACCCATCTCTCTACTACCAGGGAGCAGCAAGGTTGTGGAAAAATTTGCCAATCAACAACTGTCCGCCTTCCTGGAAGTAGGTGAACTTCTTCGCTGCTCCCAGACAGGCTTCCGCCCTGGCCAAGGCACAGACACGGCCCTGATAGCGATGGTTGAAGAGGCAAGGCAGATTTTGGACTCAGGAGGCTCAGCAGCTGTGATCCTCCTAGACCTAAGCGCAGCCTTCGATACGGTTGATCGCCGTATCCTTATCCAACGTCTCAGCAGCTTGGGAGTCTCGGGCTCAGCCCTTGCATGGCTCAAATCCTTCATAGATAACAGAACCTTCCAGGTCTCCGAAGGCAGTGTGCGTTCCAAGGCAATCCCTCTCCAGTGCGGCGTGCCACAGGGCTCGTCCTTGAGCCCAACACTTTTTAACGCATACATGTCCCCACTGGAGGACATCGTCGCCCCTTTTGGGATCAAACTGATTACATACGCAGACAACACACAATTGGTTGTCTCACTCAACCAGTCAGACCACTGCTCTGGGAACCTACGATCCTGACTCTCAGAAATCTTTAGCTCGATGAATAAATCCCTCCTCAAACTCAACGGAGATAAAACGGAGCTACTGTTGTTGGGCCACAAAACCACATCCATCCTTCACTCCATGTGGCCTACATGCATGGGATCAACTCCCCTCCCAAAAAGTGAAATTAAAAGTCTTGGCGTCTGGCTCGACCAAGACCTCTCTTTTCAAACCCAAGCCAAGAAAACCGCTGGCATGTGCTTTGGCCTACTCCGCACCACACGGAAAATTCTCCCTCTCTTACCTCCCCACTCCAGAAAACTCCTCATTCAGGGCCTCATCCTTTCTAGGCTGGATTATAGCAACGCCCTATACCTAGGTGCCCCAGAGACTACCATAAACAAACTCCAACTCATCCAGAACTCGGCAGCTAGACTGCTGACAGAAACAACAAAAAGACTCTAAGCTAACTCCCGCCCTTAGATCCCTTCATTGGCTCCCAATACGGGAAAGAATAACATTTAAGTC